>NC_049179.1:14194000-15592000 GCF_009769625.2 Cygnus olor
GATGCTATGTGAGAGGTTAAATGTCACCCTTGCTAGAGCCAGTGTAAATTTTGCCTCTAATTTCAGGGATGCTATTGCTTCTTTCTAGATCTGCTCCTACAAAGTTAAACAGCACGCGCCGTGTAAACACACACGTGTCAGATTTCCACCGTTCACTCTCAGCTGCAAGTAGCGAAACTTCTGTGTGCTTTCTAATATAACTTAACACAAACCTGACCTTAAGAGGAAGTTTACACAGCTTTGCGCTCTCGAGCAGCTGAGATTTACTATACGTTGCTGTGTCTGTAACATTTGCCCTTAATCTGTAGTTTGGAAATCTGCCCCCCCAATCCCCCAACCCTGCTAGGCAGCGGAGACCATGTGTGCTTCTGGCGGGTCTCGGTGAACCCATGTGGTCCATGTTCAGTGCAGCAGCCACGGGGTCCTGGAAAGACAGGGCAGTCAGAGGGGATTGGAAAGAGGAGAGCAGATGCTTTTCTTCTTTCATCTTCCTCCCAGTAAGTATTGATGGACTGAAGAATGGAGGTATTTAAAGTTGACATCAGCTCAGAGGTCAGCAGGCGGGTGTTTTTTGCAGTGCATTTTAGCTGCTTTTCCTCCCCATCTTAAACAGCACGATGCCAGCGCCTATTTTCACCCGTGTAATCCTCTAAGCTGCTGACAGTTTCTGCTACCCCTGCTCTCGTTGCCCAGACCCATCACTCAGGCTGCAATTTCACGCCAAAAAAGATCTGGGTTTCTGTGTGTAGGTGGATGCCTGTTTTGAATCATCCTTGCCAGGAAGATGTGAATAAGCCACATGCAGATCTAGGCTTGCAAATGGAATGAGGTGGCTGGGACATGGCTATGTGGTTCAGGGTGGCTGGGGGCAGAATTTTGCTGTGCTCCCACCAGGTCTGCACCTTGTTCTCTTCTACCACCTTCAGTGTTTGAAAAATGCATGGCCTTTTTCCAAAAAATGGGGTCAAAGTTGGTGGATTTCTGCTTTTCCTTATGAGTTGTCTTTGCAGCTGGATGCTCTCAGGAAAATGAGAGTTTTAGGGAAGACCTACATCTCTGTGTCCTTTGTCTTTGCACTAAACTCTGTTCTTCTGGTCCATACCTTGCTGGTCTTGGGGTTTGGGACCTAGTTTTTAGATGTCATAATTGGGGTTTCAGAAGCGGTGGCAGAGCAGCAGTTGAACTGTTGGGGTGCCCGGGGTGGGGGGAGATGATGCATATGCAATAAATTGCAAGTGGTGTCTCTGCTTTTCTCTCTCTCTCCTACTCTCCTCGCTTTAATTAAAACACCCCTGGAGGGTGCTCGATGGGTAGGAACTCCTTTGGGATATTCAGGCAGTTGAAACCCTCAAGGACCGGCAGCCGCTGGGGGATACTTGCTTCTACAGCTTATGAAATCCAAAAGTGCTCATTGCGACTGAAGATCCCCCATTGGCACCTCACACACATGTACCATGATGGCACTATGTGGTGGTGTCCTCCACGGGAACAGGCTGCCTCCCTGTGATCCCTAGGGGGAAGGAGTGCAGCCATAAGCGTGTGGACCAGGCAGCTCCAAGCTTCATTATTTCTTGGCTGGTGAAGGGACAAGCCCTGTGTTTAATTTGTAACCCCGTTTGCAAGCCCAAGGTTATGGTTCAGATCCTCCTGCTGGGGAGCGTTGAGTGGTTCTCATGACTTAGTCTTCCTTCTTTGCAGACATCCATGGGAGCAATAAAAGGAACAAGGGATTTTGGAGGCTTCACATTCAATAATCTTAAGTTCCCCAGTGCACGAGGCTTGACGTGGGTATTGGGTTGCTGTGAGCCTGCCATGTTTCTCTCTGCTAGATCCCCCTCGCATCCTAACCCTGGAGGAGCCGGTGCTGCACCTGGAGCACTGCATTGCGTTCGCAGTGCATGGGAATCCAGCTCCCACCCTCCACTGGCTGCACAACGGCCAGGTCCTCCGGGAGACGGAGATCATCCACATGGAGTTCTACCAGCAAGGGGAAGTCTCTGAGGGTTGCCTGCTCTTCAACAAGCCCACTCACTACAACAATGGCAACTACACCATAGTGGCCACCAACCAGCTGGGTTCAGCCAACCAAACCATCAAGGGACATTTCCTTGAAAAGCCTTTTCCAGGTAGGATATTCAGTTTTTCTCTTTACATTTTTTTTTTCAATCTGAATAGTAATCCTGGCACCTAGAGAAGGCCTAGGCAACCCAACCCAAGGTGGCCTTTCTCTGGAAGAGGTCACCTGTGGAGAGCTCTTCTGACCAGTACTGTTTTCTTACTCAAGTGTGCTTTGGTGTCGTGACTCTTTTTAATGTAGCGATCAATACAAAAATTAAGAAAGTTGACGAAGAATCAGGCTCCATTGAAACCTCAGAGGTGCAGGTATCTAATCTGGTATATGGCTGGGAGTATGAGAACTGACATGTATAACAGGAGAAGCACCGGGTAAATTTACCTTTGTCAAGTTTTCAGCAGCTCTGCAAGATTTTGACCCTGAGTATGTGGTTCACCTGAAACCTGCCAGCTGGTGTTATGTTGGGAGTCCTGGTTCTCATCAGCCACATGTCAGTGAGGCCTGATGTGGATCAGTGTAGGAATTGAGTTCGCAATGCAGTTTAATAGCAGGAAATCCCACTTTTTTTTTTTTTTTCTTGTATCAAGAAGAAGAATTTGATCTGGAGCTTTGGTGGAAGTCAGTCCAAATTGCACTGAGAGGGGAGAGATTAACTTGTTTAGATGCTTGTGTTTTGTAATATATTCTGCAATATATATATTTAAGATCTTTAGGGATTTCAGTGGGAGAAGGGTGTAGGATTGGTTAATTATTTTGGATTTTGGATCAGCTCTGGGGACCCCTAAGAAGATAATGTTTGGAGAGAGAGTATTCTTCTATGTGGTTGTCGTTATAAGCTAAAGAAAGGAAACCCCTCTAAAGTGATGCAGATCTTTTTTTTTTTCTTCTAGCTTGCATTTGAGAAATGATTGTAGCTCGATGCAGCAGTGTCGGGATTGTTTTCTTTCTAAATGTGACATGAGCAATTCTAGGCTGACAGGCCTACAAAAAAGGCGACAGCTCAATTAGTTGCTTTGCATCAGTTTGCTAGGATTTCTCAACCAGTTGTTTGGAATGCCCCAGCGCGCTCCCGAGTGACTTACAGTTTAACGGCAAAAAAGCATATGAGGACATGAAGATCCAGCTCTGGGGGTGCAGCAGAGACCTTGTGGTGACTTGTCTGCTCTGTAGGAACGTGGAAGGTTTTTGTCTGCTCTCTGGCTTTGCAGCATCACGCTGGCCATCATGGGGTTAAGATCGCTGCGTGCTGCTGCCTTCAGGAATGATGCCATGAGAAAGTGGCAGCTCTAAATTGGCCCCTGCAGCCCAAGAAAATCCAACAAAATAGGACGTTTGCTAAATATAGAAAAATACCAATGGTAGTCTCATTTATTATTTATATCACACCATATATGTACACAGAATTTTCCCGCAGGTCAAATATCATAAATGCAAACCCAAATCTCTGCCTTGAAGATCTGACAATTGAACAAATGAGCTGATATGAATGGGAGTGGAAAATTTATATTCAGGCCTCAAGGATGATGCCCTGTATGGCTATCCAACCTATTTATGTTTCCTGCTGTCGGGAAGGAAGAGCAGCTTATGAACTGTAGGTGGGTGAGGTGAGGCACAGGTTTGCAGTGTCAGCTCTGCCAGGTCCCACCTTTGTGACTCCATTTCCCCATCTGTGAAATGGGGACAGCTCTAAGTAAGTGCTGGACCTCCGGAAAAGGGTACAGATCTGCTGTTCTGGAGAGCTGATTTTGGAAACGGATCTGAGCCGTGCTGTGATGTGGAGGGCATACTAATGTTTGAAGCACCTCTTGTGTCAGAGGCTCTGGGAGAATCTGTTTTTTGTGAAATATAAGCAAAACATTGCCCTTGGTGCATCTTCACCCACACCTTGTATGTGTTGTTGGTGTGGAGTGCTTTCAGACTCTGAACCATCTTCCAGCAAGAAATGACCCATTTCTCTTATCTCTTTTGATCCAAAGTCCCAGGCTGTTCCTCGCCCTGGTAGACCCTGTCAGCACAATCCAGGCTGTAATTTACTTTGCTTGAAGTTCGTTGCTCCATCCACTGCCAAAGCTGACATTAACACTCAATGCAGCTGACGCTTATTTCCCCGTTTGAAGGTAGATTCCTCCAGAAAATGCCTCAAATTGAAGGTTCCCTATTGTGATTCATTCGGGAAGCTTATTGCCTATAGCTATTCACACATGCAAAAGTTTTGCCAAAACTATCCAGGATGGGATTATTAGTCTTAATGAAAGCGGAATCTGGAAGGCTTATCAGCATGGAGAAAGAACCCGTGACAGTGTTTTTTAGAACCCCCTGGTGTGCGACCTCTAGTTGGTACAAAGCCAGATTGTGCTGCCTGGGCTGGGAGAGAAATGTGCTATTACAAGCTGGATTGGAGATGTCTGTTATTCCATAACCTGTCTCTCTGCCATGTTGTGGCTCTTGGAGCAAGGACAGTAGCTCCCAGGGCAAACTGGTGCCATTTCCAGTAAAAATCTCATTGCATGTTGTCACTGGCATCTCTACCACAGGCTGCCATCTCCCTATTTAATCCACAGAGGTTGGTCTGCCTACCTCCCCCTTGATGACTGTTCAGTTCTTTGGGAACTTTTCACAGAAGTCAAGTTGACTGAAATTTCTTGGTTATGTTTTATGCTTCAAAAAATAGGGAGGTTTGAGTGGGAAAAAAATTATTGTGGGTTTCTGCTGAGTTTTAGTCCAGCAAAGAAAAATGGAAAGAAGAAAATGTAGAGTCAGCGAATGTTTTATGATTAGACTGTCTGTGTTAGATTAAAAAAAATAAAAATTCTCCAAATAAAGTATTTCTTCCTAATTAATTATTTCTCTTGCTAGGAAAAGCCAAGACAAGTTGTTTCTGCTTGACTTGACGCAAAAATATTTTTTTTTTCAGTTCTTTTCCCCCTATTTTGGAAAGCCGTGTCTGTCACCTAGGGATTGCTTTCTGCTTCCCTTCCAAACCTCACCCGTATTTCAGCCTGAGCATTTTCTCATCCTTCCAGGAGCCCTCTGCCAGCAAAGCTGTGTAAACTCCAGTTAATATCAGGCTCAATTTCTTACATGGGCAAGTGAATTGAGAGCTGACGTTTTCTCATGCTATGTAAACTGAGTGTCACTGAGAGCTTTAGACCTCATCGTCAGAGCCCTTGGCCGTCTTCGGAGCTGAAGGGGCTTTACTGAACAGTCTGGAGCAGTCAAGTGGCTGACACAAGGGGCTGGCGTGTCTGTCTTGGGGAATAGGCAGCTCTAGTACAGACACTGCCTCCATACATATCCAGTACAGGCATTATTAGCTTCCACCAGTGATTCAGTAGGCTTTTGAGGGAGCCCAGAAAAGGTCTCCTGAGCTGGGCTGTTCTCCCGGGGAGCTGGTCCTTGTCCCTGTAGGACTTCGTCCCTGGGTGAAGACTGACAAAATCTGCCTCTACCTCACCTCCATCCAGCTGAGCACGGCTGTCTGCTGAGCTTTGATCGCTTGCTGGAAGCTGAGCCATTTAGCAGAAGTCCCATGCAATGTGCTGCTGATCGTTCTCTGTTTTGGCATTGCTGTAGCATCCTTCTGCTCCCATCTCAGACCAAGGCCCCTGTGTACTCAGTCCTGACCCCTGGCATGTCCTGCTGACATGTCTGCTGCGATTTCCAGTTACAGTTGCCCAAGAGGACAAAAAATGAAATGTACCCCCTGGGCTCTTGGGGGTAGAGTGTGTCTGAGGGGGCTGGGAATGAGGCTGCTCTCCCTTTGCTGTGCTGCTAATTGTGTTGCTTCTCTCTTTGTCCTTTCCACAGAGAGCACGGACAACTTTGTCTCAAGTAAGTGTCTCCCTGCACTTTGAATATTGTGGGGGTTTTTAATTTTCTTTCCCCTTGTTCTGTGAAAAATCAGTGAGTCAAAAGCAAGCTGAGGCTGAGGTCACAAAGCCCTGGCTTCCCCACACGTGAGCAAGATTACTGGGTAGGTTTTGATCATTTGGGGTGTCTCTAAAGCCCTGGAGATGCTCAAATCCCTCGAGTGAGGTCCTGTAGAAGGACCTTGTGTACCATAGCCCATGTACAGCATGCTCTGTAATATGGAGAGAGATGAGAAGGGGGACTGAATTTTCATAGTGTTTTCTCTACAGATTTTTTCCTTTTTTTCTCCCCCTCCCAAACCCATCCAAGTAACTGTTTCTTTGGACCAAATTCTGCTGGAGTTGATATATTTTAGCCCTACTTAACCCAGTACATTTCTAGGAGATAGCTCAGTGGGAGGCCACCCACCTTAGCAGACCAGGAACCCAAATGTTTCTTGGTTGTAGGTTGTAAGGTTGGAGTGTCATCAGCATTGTCTTGGTTTTCTCTACCAAATTGCACAGGGAGGTCACTCTGATGGTAGATCTTGGTAAAATAAAATGTCACAGCCTCAGTTGGAGCGAACTGGCCCTCTGTAGGTCAGGCACCACCTTTGGGGGCGTGCAGGTGCCTTGGGAGGTCTGTGGGAGTCGCACTGAATCCTCTCTTTGGTGTTTTGGTTTCAGTTGGTGATTACGAAGTGAGTCCCACCCCACCCATCACTGTGACCCACAAACCAGAGGAGGACACTTTTGGGGTGAGTCCTGTTCTCTTCTCACCAGAACTGTTCTGCATGTATTTCTCGTTAATGACGGCTCAGTATTTACAGACCTCTGCTGTTCTGAGATGTTTGCAAGGCAAAATCTCTTCCTTTGTGATTCAAGACAGCCAACAATCAGAAGGATTTTATGGCTTGTGTCGGGCAAGCAAAGTTCTGATGTGAACCATGTGAGCCTCTTGGGTCTGCAGTATGGAACCAGGCAGCTCTTTGAAAATCAGGCATCCTGTGAAGCTGCAGCTGGCAGGTCAGAAATTCTTGCTCTGGGAAAGTAGCACCCAGAGAACAAACAAACAGCCGGCCGTGTGTTTCATACTATTATCAAACAGTTAAGTCTAGCCCTGTGAGGGACTCAGATTTAGCTGGGTTTAAATTTGTCAATGCCAGTTTGCCCTCTCTCCTGCTCTGTAGGGCATGCCAAAAATAAAAAGGAAAGAAAACCCTTGGCTTATCAGATCTCACCATTGTCTTTCTTTTACAGAATCCAGGTAGAGAAAAAAGAAGTGCACAAGTTTTGGAAAAAAAAATAACACATTATATAATTGCTCTAGCTATATGAAAGTTTTAAGATATTGAAATCCACCAAGTGTTAACAGAATGAGCAAAACAAAATTCCCCTTGGTTTCAGTCCTCATCCAACTGAAACTCTCCTATAGCTGAAAGTGGAAGCTTTGAACAGTGGGATCAGGGTAATAATGTGCGCTGATTATTAAATATAAAGCAGAGAAAACAATCTGGGGGATGAAAATAATGTGTGGTAAAATGAAAAATTTAAAAATATCATAGCTGATGTATCAAGGGCAGGGAAGAATGTTGCACAATAAAATAACTTTTTTGGTTAAATGATATCTTTTCTATTAGAGTAGACAGTTTTGTAAAATGAAGTGAAGTTTAAATGCAACACAAGACGCAGTACAGGAGAACAATTGGACAAATGCCAAAGAAATTGTTGTTTACATCAATGTAATGAAAGCATCTTGAGCAAAGACTTGAAGCAATAAATATTCATAAATATTAAAAATAAGCCTGAGTTGGTAAACCCTGTAGGGCAGGGAGGTTTTCTTTTCTCTGCTTGTTCACTGACACACTGGAACCACAGTTCCAGTGAAGGACTTTGGACACTGCTATAGCATAAATATTTACCGCTAAAAATTAGAATAAATAGGGAACCATTGGAGACTTCAGGGAAAAAAAATGTGTTTTTTTTGGGGGTGGGGAAAAGGTTCTACTTGTTTACTTCTGTTTTGTGGTTATGTTCCCCCCCCCACCCCCGCCCCGTTTTTTGACCTGATGGATGGTTGGATGGGGAGAATTGCCCTTTCTAAAGCATATTCTGCTCCTGCATATTCCAAGCTGAGGTTAGTATAGCTTTAGCCCTGTGACATCAGGGCACAATAGTGACACTGCAAATGACAGCTCATGATGTGTGGTGAGGGGAGAGGCCAGGCATTTGAGCAGAGGTCCTCCTTCCTGCAGGTACACGGGGTGAGAGGCTTGGGAGAACTGGTGCCAGACCAGCACTGCTGACAAAGGGATCCCAAGCAGCCCTTGACGCTTCCAGTCTGTATCAGGGCTCTGTTTTTGCTGTATTTTCCTCCACAGCTGATGCCCATGGGGCTGCAGCAGGTGGTATGAGCCTACAGAAAGGCAGGGAGGTGCCTCTATTTCCAGTCTACTCTCCCCAGTTCCACTGCCTTGACTCCAAGTTTTTCCTTCCAGGTTTCCATAGCGGTTGGGCTGGCAGCTTTTGCTTGTGTCCTCTTGGTGGTCCTCTTTATTATGATCAACAAGTATGGCCGGCGGTCCAAGTTCGGGATGAAAGGTACGTGCAGTCTCTTTCCTCTAGCAGGAGGCACCTTCCAGGATTGCCAGGTCCTTATAGCGCCCATGGAAAGGTGTTGTGGCTTTATTCCTATGTTGTCGATATTGGTGCAAAGCCTTCTGAAGAGGATATTGCCCAGAGGATGTTGTCCAGCCCTCTTCTTCTGTTGTGAAGAGAGCGGTGGAGATGTGTGGGCTGGTGGTTCTCATCTGTATGCACGTGTATTAATGTTGGGCAGCATGTTTTCTTTGTAAAAGAACCCATGGGCTGTCCAGAAGAACGTTGGCTGCTCCCTGCAGCCACTTGCTAATGGAGTTGCTCTCACAGGAGGATGTGCTTGGGTGAAATCTCTTTCTGTGGCCCTGATGTAAGGGTTTTCCCTCCGGTTGCACTGGGCGCAGAGGGCAGGGTGTGGAGGGGGAACAGAAGGATGTGAAATTATTCCTGTTTCTTCTGGAAAAAACAGGTGCATCGATTCTCTGCCTGATTGTGAGTGGGGACCAAGGTGCTGCTATAAATTTGTAAGGTCCGTGTCAGGGAAGCAAACGCTGGCCTGCCTTTCAGTGATGTAGAAGGTCTTTCTGTTGTCTCTCTGTTGGAAACTTTCCTTCTCTGCTTAAAAATAACCACTTAGGAGTTTTTTCAAGTGACTTTGGCCTCTACTGCTTGCTGTGCAGAGCTGGCCTCTCGCTCCTCCAGCATCCACGTCGTTTTGCTGTGCTGTGCTGGAGCTAGTGGCAGAAGGAAGCCGATGACTGGCTACCATCTGATTTCTGTGACTGTCCCGCTCCAGGTGGGAGCGTTGGTGGTGCCCGCTGGAGGCAGGAGGACGAGCCTTCACATGACAGAGCCCTCCCAGCCCAGCCGGTGGCTCACGCAGGGGCTGTTTTGAAGCCAGGCTCTGGCAAACACGAGCTGCTGCCAAGGCTCCCGAGTCACAGCCTGCTGCCTGGCCTTGCTGGTGTTTGCGTTGTAGGGCAGGTTGACAGGTTTGGAAATGTTTCTTGTGCCTGCCTAGAGCTTTGTTTGCTTTAAGGAGACGTATCCTGAGTGGGTCCAGATGGGATTCTGGCTGGAGTTTCCCCTATGCATCCTATGGAGATGGAAGACAGGACTTTAATTAAATAGCAAATCTTCTACACCAACTTAGCAATATTTAGTCCATATGTCCAATGATAGGAACCATCTGGTAGGGTGTACTGACTGGTGGGTGGAGTAAAGGAATGGAAGACATGGTTCCTGGGATCAATTCCCAGCTCTTCTGCTGACTGACTCAGTGTCCGTAGTCAATTAGCTGTCTTAACCTCTGCCTCTGCTCTAATTCCCCATCTGTAGAACTGAGATGATGTTATGTGCCTTCTGGTGGGATTCGTCAGAACGCTTCTAAAGCGTTTGGGCATTTGCCACTGATGGGGCTTAGATATACAAATATAAAAAGGAAAAGTAACTTCTGACCCGAATGGAAGAATCAGAGAGGAGTGAACACGATGCGAATAACCGGTCTCGGTGAACAGATGTGGTACTTGTTCAGAGGCGCTTGGCTATGCGTGTTAGTGGGTATTCTGCATTCCCAGAAACCAGAGGTGTGCTGTGATGGACCCATGTGTTGCAGTCCTTGTGAGGAAAAAAACCCACGTGTAACCAGAAAAGCCTCTTTTCATTATGCTGCATTTCCTCATCTCTGATATGAAACCACAGCTCTGCAGAGTTCCTAAAAGTTTTGTTGATGACGTTGCCAGTGCCTATGGCACCTGCGACTCATTACAGAGATATCTCTGTGGTTTTAAAGATAAGATTAATTTGTTATCTCTGTCTCTCTAAGCAAAGGCAGCCTAATCATACCACCTAAGCTCTGCTCCCTGTTGGAGGCTGCAGATCCTCCTGGCCTGTGAGCAGTCTTCCTCAGAGATGGCTTTACCTCCTCTGATCCTCCTGCTTTTTTTCTAGTGTCGTTTCTGCCTTTTTCTTTTGCTGTGGGGCTAGTGTCAACTGCTATGCAACAAGGCTTTACATCTCTAGCCTGCATCTACCTCCCTTGCAACAAACTTGCTAGTAAACCTCAGCATTTCATCCGCAACATGTATGCCACTCTTCCATTGCCTTGTGGTGGCTGAGATGCTTGGCAGTACCCTGGCTGTGGCCTGCCCTGGCAGCTGATTGAGTTCTCGCCCCCTCAACAAATGTCACGGTCACCTCTGCTTTTTCCTAAATGTAATTTCTAAAAAATGTAATTTTTAAACTTTCTTTCCTCGCTGATCAACCGGTCCATGAGCCCAGAACCTTGATTTTTCCTTTCCATGGCAGGGGTTTGGAACCGGATGGTCTTTAAGGTCCCTTCCCGCCCAGATCTTTCTGCGATCCTATCAAACCATCAGATGACTTTACCGAGTGATCCTGAGCTCTCGTCCCGTGGTCATGTGTACAGGTTCTACCTTATTGTGACACCTCATACTGGACACATTGCAGTCAGCAAACGCCTCTAAATCTCTCTTAGTTGGCATTTTCCTCTGGGCCACTCGTTACCCATTAATTTCTGGGCAGGAGCCATCATGTGTGGCATCCAACATGCTATCGTTGATTAAGAGAAAAAAAAACAGAAAACACCAAACCCCGAGTCTCTGTGGGAAAGTGCATCACTCCCTGAATCAGGAGCTGTTCCCAGCCAGCTGATACGTTGCCACTTGTTGAAATCCCAGCTTGGCAGGCCTGCAGGAGCAGGTTTTTCCCTGTTGTTTTTGTCAGGGACGCAGAACATCGTGTGCTCGTGTTGGACACGTTACCCAAAGTACCTCATGAGCATCTCTGAGCACATCTTTTTCCTTCTGCATCGCCGAATGTTCAGCAGATGGTTTATTGCCTGGTGAGAGAGGTGTGCTTGGGCTGATGGGGCTGGAGACCCCATTAGGTTGGTGAGCATCCCTGGGCTGGTCTGCTAGGTGGAAAAAGGAGATCACCGTTCCAGGGCACGTGTGCTGGAGGAGGACAGGGAGAGGATGGTGTGCCCACGCTCATCCCCTTCTGGTGGGTAGCACATCCTTGGAGCCCCCTACCTACATCCCAGGGGTAGGGATGGGTGAAGCGGCTCCTGTAGGCAAGGGGGCTGTGGGACCACCGGAGGTGGGGTGGTGGAGGTGGCAGGAGAGGGGCACACAGAGCTCCTCTTGTGAAAGAGTTGGGAGGAAGGAGCCCAGCAGCATCCTGCACTCGCTCATTGTTTCTCCATCTCCGTGTCCGGAGCTCCCACTGGAAGGTTTTACGCCTCACCTTTTGGGGTCAGCCTTGTAAGCAGGAGCCTCATAAACCCAAGTCTTCCCATTGAAATAGAATCCCAGCAGATGACAGGAAATGAAATTTCATAATACAATAAAAAAAGCCACACACAAGTCCTGGGACTAACAAAAATGAAATTTCATAAAACAATAACAACAGCACAGAGAAGTCCTGGGACTAACAAAATGTTCGGATGGCACAGTGATGGAGGCCATATAAATGCTTAGGTTGATGGACTAAAATATACGCTGCTTTTGCCTATTTCCTGTTACATTTGCAAGTATCTAGGGATAAAGAGAGAGTGCTCATGCATATTTGTGTGATGTATTCCTGGTGCTGCAAAACGTTTTTTTTTTTTTTTTTTTTTTAAATAAAAAAGTGTTTGCAGAGAGATGGAGAGAGAGAAGCTAGAAAAAAATCCAGAGACAAGAGTACTTGTTTTGCTGAGACGAACTGTTTTCCAGGCTCTGTGATTAAAAACTACTTATATTTCCTAAATGAGGTTTCCTCCTTGGTGGAGGCGGTGCTAGCTAATGGCTCAGAGTTGTTACAGCTAGCAAAGAACCTGTTGCTTTTTAATCTGATTTCCTGAAGAAATAAGGTGTGTTCACACTGTGTCTGCGCGTGCAAGTGTGCGTGCAGCTCTTCTGCTTTTTCCTCTCTGTCTGCAGCAGTTTTTGGATCTGCTGGCCCCTTCCACCCAGAGAAGAGGGGGGAAGGACTTAGAGATCTAATTTTTACAGACACCGTGGAAATAGGGAGCTGAATAAAGAATGACCACTTGGGTGATGCCCCACTGATGGAAACACCTCAAGCCTTCCTGGGCACCAGAGAATCCATATAGATACATATCCTGGGACAGAAAAACAAATCACATGGGAAGGGGCTTTCGTGGGGTCTGATGTGGTTGGCGGTGTGTACATCTGTGCAAAAGCAAATATGTATTTTCTTTCTAAAAAAAACAAGGAGGTAGGGGGAGAAAAGAAAGATCAGTAAATAAACACTGCCCACACTTTGTGTGATGTTTCAGGAATCGCATCGCTATCAGTTCACTCGGTATCTGTTCTAATAGCCCTGATCAAAGTGCTGGCACTGCTGATGTGCATGTGGATGTCAGAAGTACTTGCAGAGCTGTTCCATTGTAATTTAGCATTAGTTAATAGGTACTTAAAGTAAAGTGGTTGCCTATTTGATTATGATTGGGGGTTATTAACATTTTTTTCCATAAACAGATGGTAACTGTCCGCTGAGTCGATTGCAGAACAATTCCAGGGTTCTGATTCAAGAGGGCCTGCTCCTGCAAAGATATATCGGATGCTTGGCTTTTTGCTTTTGTTGATTTGTTTTTTTGTTTCTATTTTTTTGCTTTCCTCCTTTGGCATGCAATTATCGCTGCAGCTTTGAAGAGGGAGGAAAAAATATATACAAGAGACATGACCTACCTTTCAGATGAGGCTTAATGCTGACCTGCATTGCCTTGGCCGAGTCCGGCGATAATCATGCACTAGTTGTTTTTCCCTGATTATTGGTTTGCAGGTGTATAGGAATGAAAAAAATGCTGTGCAGCTCAAAGAGGCTCAACTTTAAGGGTTAGGTGCTTGGAAGTCTGTGATCGGGGCCCTTTTGTTTCAGCCTCTTGGGAGAGCATCCTCCTGTCGTGTAGCAGGAGGAGGAAGGAAGAACAAAGTAGTGCCAGCACAGAACTGGGAGAGAAGCAGCCATACATTAAAAGTCACATCTAACCATGGTAGCTCAAGGATCCATGGTGAGCCGTGCAGACGAACTGGAAATTGGAACCGATTGCTGTTGCTTTCTGTGACCCTGGTTGTGCAACCAGAGCTCCTCGCCACCCCCCTGAAGTGTGCAAGCAGAGCAACCGCATGGTCTTGTCTGAGGTCGGGGCCTTTCCTTGTTGGTATCTCTATTTGTTTTAAAAGCCCCTTGATGTACTTCTTGCACTCAATATTGCTTGGTTTTATTTGCCTGGGAAGTGGATTGAAAGGGCATGTGGTTTCACTGGGGCTCCTTTCTATAAATGCCTGTTTATTCTCTGCTGAAGTGCAAGCCGTGCTATTTATTTATTTATTTGGTGGCTTCAAGGTGATAAAGCATGAAGCTCTCCCAGCCGGTGGGTGCCTTGGTCTCTGCTCAGTTTGCTGCCCGTAACCAGTGAGGCTGTGGCATCGTGGCCCCAGGCTCCTCGACAAACCTTGGAGAGATGCCACCTCCCCAGGGGGCTGTGGCAAGGCTCCTGCTCCTGCGTCTCATCTCTACCAAGGCTCTCCTGCCCACAGTCAGTGCTCACAGCCCGTTTCCCAGGTTTTGTTATTCTGGTGGAGGCTTTGGAAGATGGGCTGGTGCTGCCTGCAGGAGCAGGGAACCACCCTTGTTGGAGGCTGGGGAGGTGCACGAAAAAACCTGCAGCAGAAATTAGAAGGTCAGCAATTATTTAGATCTAGAAGTAAGACTTATTCCCACTCCCAGAAGCATTAATAGCCTATTTATAAAGGAATTGTAAAGTGTGCTGACCAGCCATCAGCAAGCATCTATTTGAGTTACTTTTACAAAACCAAAATACCTATTTCAGGCAGCTACTAAAAGCAGTTTAAAAAAAAAAATCAGCTCAGCAGTTTTCTGTGACCCAGGAAGCCCTGAGCCTCCTTCTTAAGTTCCCACAAGCTCTTTTCCCTGACCTTTCGTGGGCACCTTTGCTTGCTCCGTGCCCAGATGCTGCTGCCCCTGGAGCCCCGTGGTGGATCATCAGCCTTCAGAGTGCTCTGCTCCGTGCTCAGGAGGGCAGCAGTTGCAGGATTTCCCCTCTGATCCCAGACCTGAGGCGTGAGAAGAGCCTGGAGCTGGTGTTCATCGTGGTGGTCATCTGGTGTTCATCGTGGTCGTCATCTGTGTCTCATGGCTCCGTTGCTGCCCCTATCTGTTGGCTCCCACTAGCTACAGAAAAGTTTTTCTTCATATTATTTGCTTTGTCCAGCGCGTGCAGGAGTCACCAGCCGTGCTTGAAGGCCCTGGTTCATCTGGCCTGTTACTCTGCAACCCAGCACCCTACACGTGCTGGCGCTGGGGTGGATTTGTGGCTTTGCTGGGTGCCTCCTGATCCTGCCGAAAGACCTCACCTTGTGACCAGAGAGAGGTTTTCCTGTGGAAAAGGAAAAAAGCCACTTTTGACCAGAGTCCCGTTCAGAGGAGCAGATTTTGGCAAGGTGGGTTTGCAACACCTGCCTTCGAAGCCACCTGAGCCAAAGCAGTGCAGCGGCTTCCAAACCCACAGAAGTTGACAAAACCATACAGTCGTGGCAGAGAGAACGGATGGATCTACACGGATTTTGGATTAAAAGCTCTTTGCCTTGCTTCTCGTTTGACCTGAACCACCTACAACAGGAACTGGTGCCAGGCCCCTGCATCACCATCTCTGCATGCTTCGTCCCCAGCAAGCTGCAAGTTTCTCCCAGCCTCATGCAATCAGCAGAAAAGAGGCTTTGAATAAGCACGAGGGGAAAAATACTGTTTTCCTTCACCCTGGTCTCCCATAATCTGAGATTTTGGGGGGTGGCAGCTCGGTGGCACCAGCAGGATCGGTGTCCTGCTGCAGCACCAGCGAAAGCCTGCGGCGCCGAGGCAGCTGCTGGGATCGGCGTGAGGGAACCGGCCCCTTTTTGCTGCTGACAAGACGATTTCATCTTGATGCTCTAAAAGCTCTTGTGACATCTGCAATTTTCCAGATGGATAACGAAAACCTGTAAGCAGGGGCGTCTCGGCGGCTTTCTAAGCGCCTGCCTGTGGAGCGGCATCCATTGGTTTCATATCTGCTGACAGGGCTTAATAATCATTACGCTAAGTGGAGCCAGCGCTTGGGAGGCAGGTGAAGCTGCTGCTGTCCTTGGGCTGAGATGTGCTGCGGAGATCCGTCCCTCTGGGCTGATTTCTACCCCTTCTCCTTGCAACCGTGCTTCTGCTTGGGAGCCCCTTGGCACCTCTGCACCTGCCGGTGGCTTTTATTTAAAGGGAGGGAGCCAGCGGGGATGTTCCTGATCTGGCCCAGGGGCTGCCATGCTCCCACGGGGCCCCAGTCCCGATTTGGGGAAAGGAAAGCAGAGCAGGAATTTCCCACAATTACCAGGTCTGAGCCAATAAGCAGAGAATTTTTTCCTTCAAAGTGCTCCTAACAACAACACGGTCTTTTACTGAGTGATGCGGGGTGTGATAATCAGCGTGGTCTGACCTATGAAGCTATGATTTTTTCATGAAGGAGAAATGTCTGATAGTGCAAAAAGGAAAGAAAAACCCCATGATTTTTAGGCAACAATAGCCTAGGGTCAATATTCAGTCTCCTTAATCAATTTTTTTTTTCTGGCTTTTTTTTTCCATTTGGATTTTCAGTAGATTCTCGTGCTTCTCCCTGCGTGGGGAGGCTGCAGTGGCTTGGGGATGCCTGGGCATGGTGGTGCTGCTGTGTGTCTGGCTGTCTGGCTGCTGGGAGCCGTGCGGCAGCCATGTGGCACGCAGCATCCCGCTGTGCGTGGGCTCGGGCTGCTCTGTGCTGGTCACCGAGGATGCTCTGGGGCCGGACCCAGGAGAGGTGGCTCGGTGTGAGCATCACTTGTTGCGCGGGTGAAGCTCGTGGGTACGGTGCTGATGCACACAGGAGCCCTCAGGCTGGGGTCTCCAGCACAAAAATTTGGTTTTCTTTAATGTTTTTTGAAGTTTGGGTCTTTGTTTTCTTACTTGTGGCTGTGTGCACTGGCTCAGGGATGTGCTGCCCGTGTCACTTCTGTACCTGCAGTGCCGCTTGGCTGGTGGGCAAGCAGCAGAGCAGGTGAGGAGGAATCCTCCTTGCTCTGCAGTTTGCTGCCTCCATCAGTGGGTGCTTTCAGGAATTATACAGCTCCCACCCCCACCCTGCAAATGGTACGTATACACCGCTTAGCTAGTTTGCAGGATATGTTTCATTTCCAAAGAATTACCGAAGATATTGGATAAAACCAGATGCGCCACCAACCCTGGTGGCGAGGCTCCCTAGCAGAACCCTTGCCGTACCCATGCCCCGTTTTTGCAGCCCCTCACTCCGTATTCACCCCCACCCTCTGCCCTTCACCCTGTGCATTGGGGAGGTTTTGTGGGCACCCAGACTGCCGCGAGCCGGGAAAGCTACACGAGTAAAATTTACTGTTAATATTAACACTGGTGTATGGCAGAGCTTATATCCAAGCCAATTTAAATTAATTTTTCAAGTAAGGTTTTTTTTTTCCTGAGATGCTATCAAATATTTTACTAAGCCCAAATATATTGCAGCCTTCATTGACTAATTTTGTAATTCAATCAGGAGAAAATAAGGCTGTGGAGGTAGTTCAGCGTGATTTGTTTTTATAGACCAACTGCTTCATCCTCTCAATCCTGCTATCATTTAGGCTCTTAAATAATTTTTTTTCTTAATATTTCCTTTGATGTTTTACTATAAATTTCAAAGTTAGACTTCTTAATTTCTTCTGCACGGCAGCCATGAGAACAAATGCAAGTTGTGTGCATATGCGCACACATACACGTATAAAACGGGAAACTTCTTTACTGATTTACCGTACGGCTGCCTTGTCAACGAGTTTCTCTGCTCGGAATTAAATTGGTAGCAACATCTGGTAATAACGCTTTATGCCTTTTGGGCTGCTGAGTGCTTTTGCTGAGTATCCTGCTATAGACTGCTGCAGGTTTGTCCCCATGGTGTGGAACCAGAAGAGGAAATACTGTTGATTTTTGCACTAGGACTTTGCTTGGCTACTTTGACCATTATTTCATTTTCTCTCTATTTTTTTTAAAGAGTATTAATTCATCTGTCTCCTATTTGCTCTCAGTCTCTCTTCATCTGAAGTGTCATGATAGAAATTGAAATTAGATGTGGCTGTCTGCAGAATTCCCCTTCTAATCTGCTGCTTCAGGACAGCTGGATTTTAGATTTCCCCCCCTTTTATATATTGTCATTTAATTCTAAAGAGGAAAACGTATGGTCCTCGCTATGTGTTGGTTGTTTCTTGCCTTTTTTTTTTTTTTCCCTAACCAAGTTTATTATGCTGCTGGTGTATTTAGGAGTGATTTGGGCTTATTCTGTCTGCTTAAAGATTTCAAGTAACGCTCCTTGGCTGCTACTGTCTATTAGCGTGATATTGGAGTTAATGGGATGTCAGCATGTGCCAAAACCCCTCATCAGCAGAGCACGTGTATTCCACCCTGGCATATTAAAACTGATGTCAGAAGGGCAAAGGAGGGCACCTTCCTACCTTTTGAGATGTGTAGGTAAAGGCATCGATTTAACTTCTGCTGAAGTCGCTGTGTGATAACGTCACACCAAAAAAAAGTCTTTTCCTCTTCAATGCATCCCAAAAGAGAGGCTGAAGCCTGCGTTTGGTGGAGGGACGCTTCAGAAAATGAAGTCTCACTTGGGTGCACTTCTGCCAAAGCTTTGTCAGGGTTTCAGCCTGCGGTTTTGGGACCGGTTGTATGGGCAGGCTTTTTGTTCGCCTGCCAAAAAAGCAATGAGTTTCTGCTTTACTTTTGTTAAAAGAGGAAAGGTGCTATTACATTTTAGTCAATTGAGTCTTTTACTGATGTGCTACTGGGCCTTTGAACGCATGCCAGGCATTGTTTCTTTTTTTTTTTTTTTTTTATTTTTTCCTTTAGTATTTGGATAAGACCAGAACAAGCATTTATTTAGCAGCTAGCCTGCAGTCTGCAGAAGGCTGTGCAAGCTCTCTTTTTGCAGAGGATTCCTCAGTTCAAACTCCTGTTGTCTATGCTGACCAGCGGTGCTGCAGCCTTCTTTGATACCAGACTTCAGACCCCGCTCAGGAGGCAGGCAGGGAGGTTGCAAGCTGCCTGACACTGTGTTTTGAGGACAAATCCTGGTTTTCAACCAATCATAAAACCATGTATTTTTACTGCGTCAGGCTTTACCATTAGAGATCTCTCCCACAATACGCCTGTCTTCTGAAAACTTTATGGTCCCCTGCACCACCAGCACTATCTACAGAGCATTTTAGACACCACAACACTTATAATGTGTGCGAAGACACAAAGGCATCTCCTTGTGAAGCCCATGGTCGAAAATGAGAACAAATGAGGACGTGGAAGAACAAGGGGAGAGGCGATGCAGCAGCCCAGGCGCTTTCTTGTCAGACTAATGCATGCATTTTGAGGCTTCGTGTCACCCTGAACAAATCAGGTAGGGAAAGAAGAAACCCAGCTCTGAGTGCCTTGTGCGTGGGGAGTGCGTGTGTGTTACGTGCGAGTTTGTGCAGGCATCCCAGGGGAATAAAGGTAGGGAGAGGGTTTATGGGGCTGTGAGCAGCTGGCACTAAGTGCCTATTTGTCTGCGCTGAGCTGCAGAGCCAGGTTGGAGTGAGATTTGCTGTCGGGAAGGTTCTTTAAGGATAAATAATCTTGGCTGGGATTCACGCTAATGATTCCCTAAGTGGGCTGAGGTGTCCTGGGTGGTAGAGAAGGGGGCGAGGCCAGTGTTTGGGTCTGTTTGGGGGTGTGGATGGGGAAGATCAGAGAGAAGAGGAGTAGCAATGGTTTCCCATTTTGGTTAGTGGTGTGGGAGATGGAGAGGCGGCAGTTGAATTTTAGTTTCATTTGTTTGTCCTCAAGTAGCAGGTCTGGATGCTTGCTTCTGATGGATGCTTCTAGGATGCTGCCTAGACAAAGAGGTTTAGTTAACATAGAGTCAAGCGCAGCTCTGTCAGCTTAAATTATTGAGGAGGTACATCCAACTGTCTCAATCAAGTAACAGCAAAACCAAAGCAGAACACACAAACCCATCTCCTCGCCAGTCAGAGGCCATCCTAGCGCTCGTGCTGCTCTCAGGGGGACCCGGGTGGCAGCCCTTGGTTGTTAACCTCCTGTCTTCGTCCTGCTCAGGGCAGGCTCAACAGAGGCATCCAAGCACCTTCCTGCAGTACTGATGGAGTGAAGTTTTGGATATGGTAACGTAATGTGTATCGTTCTCTGCTGTTCAGCGTGTTTTGAGCGAGCAGCAGCACTGCAGGCTATTGCCTCTGTTTTTGCCTTGTGCTGCAGGTGTTGAGGCACAAGGGGGGTCAGACACATCGCGGTACCAAAGAAAGTCCTCAGGATATTAAGACATAATCTCCTGGAGGGTGTGGGCTGGGGGAAGTGTTGCTGGTAAATATTGGCTCCTAGAGGATAACAAAACGAGCATTCCTCGTCTGCTCGAGGTAGCTTATCCCCATTTCTGGGGCATGCCGCGCACACAGATTACGCTGCAGTTGTGCCATTTCTCGTGCCGTGGATGCAGGAAACGCACGCTGTGGGGTGGGTGGATGCTGTATGAGAGCTGCTGGAGGCGTGAGGACTTGCTGACGTGCCTCTGCTCCAGCTTTCGTCAGCATGCTCGCAGCCTCAAGCCCCACCAGCTTGGCAGAGCATCCTGGGGGTCCTCCTACCCGATGGGCTGAGCTCTGCTGCTGGATAATTTCATTAGCGGTTACCTGTTGAGAAGGACACGCGTGCCAGCGTTTCTCTAAGTGTGGGAGTTTAGAAAGTATTGAAGGGAATTAATGGACAAATCCTACTGTAATTCCTGCAACATCCTTTGACGATCCTGGGTTTAATGTCTAACAAGTGTTGAGGTATACATGATGGGAGTAGGGGAGGGGACTTAAAATGGTTTATTAATGAGAGAAAAAGGGTTTGCTCACAGTAACTCAAAGTGAGCAACTTTGTATGGTCTAAGTGTGAAGACCAGGACAGAGACAAGCTTGGGGACAGACAGGCTCCCTGCTGTGACCACAAGCAAGCGAGCCATCCGGAGCGTGTTAGGGTCAGGGGCCATGCAAACAGAAACGCCGCCTCGCGGGCTGTTAACGTTGCGGGGCTGGGTTTTCATTTACCCTTTGCTAACAAGTCTGTCTTGCTTAATTCGCACACAGCGGTTTGATGCTGAAGTAGCTTTTGCAGAGGCTTAATGAGACTGTTCAGTGCAGGCTCCCTCCTCAGCCATCCAGGAGCGGTGGGTTTCTCATTAGGCAAATGCAGAAGCTAAGTGTGAAAGCATCCTGAAATGCCCTCCTCAGACTTAGGGAGAAAGTGTTGACCATCCTCGTGCCATTTGTTCAGCCCTCAGAAGGGGCAAATGCAGATTTTGGGAGAAGTCTAAGTGTATGCTAAGCGTCTTCAAAGGTATACGTTTCTGGCAGATCTCTCCAGCATCTGCCGGTGAGAAGTGCTTCCTGCACTCTTTCACTGTGCTCTTTGTTGGAGCTTGTTATTATTAAACTTTTTATTATCGTGTCAGCTGGAAAAGATGAGCTGCGAAGGAGGATACATTATCACAGCCTTCCGCAGGCAGCAAAAGGGAGATTAGAGATGTTTTCAGAAGGTGAATAGACAGAGAGTAATGGCCTGAACTTCAGGTGGATTTAGAGCGGTTGGAAAAGTTTGGGGAGGGCGGAGGAGGAAGGTGTCCAGCACGGCAGTGATTCAGAGCTCAGAGCAGAGCAGCAGAGCCAGGTTTCCAAGAGATTTGCGTGCTGTGACCCCAGGGGCCGGCTCCCTAAAGACTTTTCTGCCAGCTTTCCTCTCCGTGACCCTGTTGCTCTCCTGGGGAATCAGTGAACGCCCCCTGGCACTGCAAGGTGCGCTGTTCGCACCTCTCCCCGCTACGGGCCACCTGCATATTTTAGCCCTGACAAGAGCACCGTGTACAGATTTTCCGCTTACAGCCCTGCGTGGTCTGCTTGCTCCCCGAGCCCGAGTTAGTTCCAGCAGCTTTCGGCGCCCTGCCTCGATCATCGTGCTGGCAGGCGGGCATATTTCATGCAGGAAAAGCTTTTTTTTTTTTTTTTTTTTTTTTTTTTTCCTCCTGGAGAACGAGTGAATTAAGCTACGTGTTTACTGCCACTTGAGCAAAGCGGTCCCAGGCTGGGCCACAAGATACATGGCTGGTGTTTAAAATTAAGAGAGCAAACATCAACATAGAAACTGAGAGAGGGAGAGGGAGCCTCGGTAATGGGATTGCATTATCTCTGCACTAATACGACTTTGGAGATGGTCTGCTGCTCTGCAGGGATTTGGGGAGTAATGCATTTGATAGCATCATCTGAGAGGTGTGCATTTATCTGTGGGTATGTATATTCAAGCCCTCATATCCCTGCCTATGTGCACGGTGTTTGTTCTTCCAACTTAAATTTCTTTATCCCGGTGTTTTATCAATCCATCTCCAGCCCCGTGTGGCAGCCAGGCAGGTGATGCCATGGGATCCTCCTGCAGCAGGCTGGGGTGCAGTCTCCTTTGAACTGCCACCTGAAAAGCCTAAATAAAAAGCGTTGCACCCTGAAAAGTCAGAAGGCAGTGGCAAGCCTCCCAGGGACTACATCTTTGCTCCTTAGTCTCTGTTGGAGACCGGAGGGGAGGCAGATTTCAAAGCAGGGAGCTGCTGCCTGCTAATGTGCCCGCTTTGTGGCCTTATTAGTGTGGAGAGGAGCAGCGGCGTCCCTTTTATCTCAGCTCTCGGGGTGCCATGCCAAGGTGCATCGATTGCCGAGGTGTCTGAGGCCCTGAATTGAGAGCTTTCCAGATCAGAACCAGCATTTTGGATACCTGTTGGTGTGTGTGCAGCAGTGCTGGGCAGGCTATTAATTATTCACATCCATTTTTTTTATAACAGACAGTTACAGAAGTGAGTTACAATGAACGGATCCAGCAGTTTACAGTCAAGCAGGGCATGGTTGGTGGGAAGAGAGCAGGGGAAGCTGGGTCAGAATATCCAGAAGAATGGGGGAGGTTGCTGTTGCCTCTGGGCTCTGCAGAGTTTAGCTTTTTCTTTATGCAACAGCAGTATTTTTTTTTTCTGATTTGTTTTTGTTTGGTTGGTTTTGTTTTGTTTTAAGGTCACTGTTCCTTCTAGAGTATGCGTGAAAATAGCCTTTTTATACCAAAAGGAAAAAGAGACGAGCTTATAAGTAGGAGAGGGACAGCCTTGGGTGGTGTGGGAGCTTTCTATGTGAGCATGATGTATGCTTAAGGAGAGAAGGGCACTCTTCCCTGCCTTCCTTGGGAGTAATACCGGTGTGAAAGGGAAGGGAATGACAGGAATGAATGCAGCGGCTTGCATGGCTGTTGCAACTGGGGAGTCAAAATAAGTTGTGGAGTGGATATGTTTACCTTTGAGGCTGCTTGAGGTGTATTATGGGGCCTTCAGCTGATGGAGGACGTTGCTTATGAGTGGTCGGCTGGTCCCCACCCAGCTTCCTCACTGCAGGTGAGCTCTGGCCATGCTGAAGCTCCAAGTGGTTTCTCTGTAGTCATTTGTCACCTCTTGTTCCATAATGTCACCACATCTCTCAGCTATTCCTTTAGCTCCGCAGATCCTTTTCTGTGAAATGTAATTTTCCTAATGTTTTGAAATAGTTTGGATGGGAGAAGGATGTATATCTACTGAGAAGTTTAATGCTGCTGCTCTGTTGCAACGCATCCTAATTGTGTCCCAGTTCTCTGGCGGTGGTACCAGCTGCAGCAGGCAGGTCACTTCGCCTCTGATACCCCACTGTGGCAGAAGGAGATGTCCTTTTCCTTAAAGAGAGAGCTCTGGCTCTGCGGGACAAGCCTTGGTCTGCCTATCTTTTTCCTCATCACTCTGGGCTGCTGACGTGGAGGGAGGACATTTGTTCTGCAGGATAACGCAGCCCACCTGAGCTGGGGTTGGGGCACTCATCTCAGAGAAGGCAGCAGCCACCATAAGGACCTCCCAGTCATCACAAGGTGGCTGTCTGGAGAGATGTCTCCTGCTGGCCTCTGAAGGAAGGGCTTGGAAGGAGCTGCTGTGGGGCCGCTGGATGATCCCAGCCCCTGGGCTCAGCTCCAGGCTCGCTGCACCTCCCTGCAGGCAGGTCGTAGGCAGGTGGGAGACACAAAGCTCTGCTCGCGGTCTGAAGGACACACAATAGAAGCTGCTCTCGACAATCCAGGCAATTAAAATGCCTGCTCGGAGTATAAAAAGAGTCTAATAATAATAATAGTGAAGTTAATGAGATTTCAGATGTCTTCGCTAACTGGCCTAGGTTCCCTAAGTTCAAAGATGTGTTGTGTTGAATGAAGTTTCAGCCCCCGTGAGCTGCAGAGTGGTTTTCCCCCAAGTGCTTCAGGCTGTAATGAGCTCTGAGCATCCCTGATCGAGCAGCCTGTGTGGGGCATGTCTCATCCCAAGGGAAATATGCATTAGTCAAAATGAAGTCCAGAAGGGGCAAGAGCAAATTTGCAAAACATTCTGCCTGCTGCCTTGTTGGAGGAATTCGGAGAAGAGCAACTGAAATGATTAAGGTTCTACGGGGACTGTATTTTAAGAAGAGATTAAGAAAAAGAAAAGCTAAACGTAGAAAATCCAGATGGACAAGAGTGAACGGGAGTTGATTCCCAGCGGTGCATATTTAGGAGTTGAACAACGGAGAAGCAAAAAAGAATATTAAGGATGCAGGAAAGGCGAATTTGGGGGTGCAGAGAGTCAATTAAGCAATCAAAAACCTGCGTATCTAGATCCCCTTTTAAAGGCAAGAAGAGGTAAGAGGAGCACTGAGGAGCCCCTGTAATGGACACCTGGGAACTTGGAGACCTTTGAGCTGTGCTGTGGCAGGCAGGTGACCAGTGCTCTCCCCACGGTGCCTGCACGGAGATGTCCTCCTTGAGGTCCCTGCCTGGTGGGAGGCTGAAAAAAGAGGCTGGAAACTCACAGCCTCACTGTGCTGCTGCTTTCTCCTCGGTAAGGGGCTCTCTGGGTTACCCCCATGCCTGGCTGTGTTCTCCCCTCCCTGCTGTTGTGCCGGTGCATGCAGTAGCAACCTGTAAGGCATGATAGGGACGAGTGGCTGCAGTCTCCCTGCTTCAGCTGATTAATTAACTCTTCAGATTAATTTCCTTTCTGATTACCGCTTGATTAATTCCTCCTAACTCTGTGAGACCTCCTCACCACTTAATCCTCTTTATAAGCCCTCAGAGTGTGATGCTTGAAGTAAACATCAGGGGAAAAAAAAGAAGCAAACACGGCGAAACACAAACACGCCGGGACCAGCACCCAGGGGCTGTGCCACAGCTCCCCGCCTGCGGGGCTGTCCTGCTCCCCTCTTCTCCTTGCCCCCAGACCTCCTTCCCCTGCCACCTCTCCGACGTGTCTGTAGCAAATGGCATGATTTCACTTGTTGAGCCTGATAATTAGCGACAATATCCCGGTAATTTGCAAAGGAGGCAGGAGGAGGGAGCGGCGTTCAGCAGCATTAGATTATTTTATTATTTTATTTCACAGCGTCATTAAAGCAACCATTTAAGCTCATAAAACAGCTTTTGGTGTATGCAAGGAGCCAAGATATGCTGGTGGTGTGGCAGGATGAGCCAGACGTGAGGACGTGTGCTGCCCAGTGCCATGGGCAGGTCCCAGAGGCGTGGGGACAGCATGGAGCCACCGGCCAGGAGTAGGGGGACTGGGAGAGCCACGGGGATGGCAATCGGTGCAGGTCATGGGCTCGGAGTAAACAGTGCCATCAGGCTGAGCCTTGGCTTAAGTCTGGACAAAGTCTCCATGAAGAAGGCAGCAATCCTGATCCTGGTGGGGATTTTCATTTTTTTTCCCCCTTTTATTCCTGGGCATCCATTCCCAAAGGCCGCTGGATGCTTTAATAAAGTGTAAGTAAAAACATAACTTATGATGGGACAAGAAATGCAGCCAAATGAATCCCCGGGCAAGAATGAAAGCTTTCCCTATCTTCCCTACACGCAGTAAACTGATGCTCACCCCTGGGAAACAACATTTAAAGAGCAACAGCAAGTCTTGGCCGTTGTTCTAGAGGAGTGTTTTGTGGCTGGGTGTGAGGCTGTAGTATACACCAGCTCAGACCTACTGAATTTATTGTCCTTGTGAACTCAGCTGCCATGGTTAGAGTGTATTTTATGCCCAAGACCAAAATTTTCCTTTTGTTTTGTGGCTATTTAGTGTGCTTTATACATAAACATGACTGAAGCTAATGAATTTGGCTGAGTTTGAAGTGCCAAGTGGCAGAAAAGAAGAAAGAAGGTGTGTGGATAGAGGCAGGGGCACTGTTTTATTTCCATGCTGACTGACAGCACAAGCAGCTCGTGGAGGTT
Source organism: Cygnus olor (assembly GCF_009769625.2). Classification (NCBI taxonomy): domain Eukaryota; kingdom Metazoa; phylum Chordata; class Aves; order Anseriformes; family Anatidae; genus Cygnus; species Cygnus olor. The sequence continues at coordinate 14,219,948 of NC_049179.1, forward strand.
TTGCCCCGAGTGCCATTCCCAGCCTGCAGGCTTGGCTGTGGTAGCCTTGTGCAGCCCTGCCCCGAGCCCTGCCGCACTCCCCGTGTGCAATGCTACGGTCACAATGCTCAAATCAGCTTTAGATCTGCCGTTTTGCGTTGTCCCTGCTGGAAACGCGTTGCTTTGGCTGATAAAGGAGGCTGAACTGCACACAGAGGATATGCTGTTCCCATATACGTGGCACTAAGCGCAGCCCCGACAGATTACCAGGGCACGCTGGCTTGGGCAGGCTGCAGCCGGTGATCTCTGGCCGTGAAGCCGCTTGGGCCAGCGCTTGTTTTTCTCTGATGTCACCACCTCTAAGAAAATATTCCCTTCTGGCCCCGTGGGCTGCCTTCTAGAGGGCGTGTGACAAATCAGGGCTGTGCTCTGCTGCTTTGGCACGGACACGCGCGAGTCTGCAAAATAGCCTGGAGTTTCTTGTGGTCCAGTAGCCCAGCTCCTGAGTTACGGGAATGGATTAACGATCTCTTTTGGCTGTTTCTGTAATCGTGTGATGATTTCAGGGTGGGGTGAGGGAGAGATGAAGCCCTGCTGGTGGCACACGGGGACCAGCTGCAGCCCTTCCCCATAGGAGCCTGCAGCGCCAGGGCTGTGGGGCAGGTTTCTGGTAGGGAAGTCCCACACCCCAGCAGATGCAGCTTGGGGGGGGTTTAGGGGACCTGAGCTGATTTGTTCTTACGCTGGAGTCCTGCAGAAACTGCCTCTTGGGTGCCAGTGGTCCTGTATGCGTGACTTTTGTAGGTTAATCACATCTTTCATTAGACAGCAAATGCCCTTTATTTGCCTTTTAATCTCTACTACGGGTGTTTTATTGCCAAGCAACCTCCAATTCCTACAAGGATGGGGAGAGCATGTTGGGATCCGTGATCTCCTTTGCTCAGCCTTTGCTCAGTCCCCCTCAGGGACAGGGGATTGATGCCCTGTTTTCCTGTTACTCCTGTAGGGTGACCGAGTAGCCCCGAGGTGGTCACATCTCTGCATCTTGTCCCGTTGTTCACCCTGGTCTTGGCACATGTGTTTGGATGTTACTGCCCTAGGAGCTTAGCTAGGCTTCGGGCCACTTTTGAGGGAGCCTGTCCTTAATTGCTGCAAGTTGGAAGCCTGGAGGAGGGCAGCAAATCGGAGAGAAAGTTCTCCAGCTGCTCGTCTGGGCTGTGAGCATCGTCTGGATCAGATAATTAACTTCTAAGGACAGGAAAAAGGAATAACTTGGATATTCTGACTATATCCTGAAAATCTAGCCAGAAGCAGCCGGAATACGACTTGGTGGAGCAGCGCTGGCATGCTTTTTTGGTTTCCTACGCAGCTTGGAAATAGGAGCAAGAGAGAGATGAAAGCCAGATTTGCAAGGAAGGTGGTAAGTCTGGGGGAGAGGGGAAATAACAGACTGAAAAGGATGGATGGGTTTCCAGCTCCTGCACACGATCCAAATACACACACAATTTGTTTTGTAGGGATGAAACTGTGGTTTTAAAGAGACGTTGTTGCCAAACCCCTGGAAAGGGAGCTTTAGCACCCAAGGCAGTTTCTCATTTTGTAGGGTGACCGGAGGGTGAACACACAATCCTTTCGGTACCGCATCGCATCGGAGCCGCCCGCACCCCTCCCGTCATCCCTCTCCCTTGGACAACTTCAGCTCTGTAAAGATGACTTAGTGCACGAAGGAAGTGGTAGGACTGGATCCCAATCAGATCATTACTGCAGCAGAGAAGGAATATAATTTCTAATCTATGAGCCCCAACCTCTTTCAGCATCTTTATTTATTTCTAAATATTATATATAAATATATTTTGCTGTGTGGTCAAAAACTTCCTCCTGCCTTTTACAGTGGAGTTTGAAGTAAGCCAGGTTTAGACAGTGTGGAAAATGTTCTTTTCTTCAGAATTAAACCCAAGCAAACAAAGACCTCAGACGACTTGAAATCCGATGCTGAGACGGGCACGTGCACGAGCGTCTTTGCTGCAAAGTGAATAATACTCTCCTTCATCCAAAATCCAGCTACTGGGCTTGTATGTCTGCTTAGCACAGTGGGCTCTTGTTGCCAAAGACGACAGAACAGAAAAGATGGGAAGGAGTGCAAGTATCTTTTTTTTTTTTTTTTTTAAAAGGAACATATCAAAACACAGGACTCCCTCGCTGCTGTAACACTGTGTGGCTGTTGGCTGTCTTAAAGCACAGGTGATAACTTTTCTTTCTGTGTGGCACATTTAGCATCAGGTCTAGTGCTGGTTTTCAGCTGGTGGTCTGCAAAACTCAAGATGTTGGTGAGCCACTTGAGAGGGACTTGTGAGAGGTGGCAGCTTATGAGCAGAAGGTACAACAGGGACCTCGAGCTCCTTTATTTATGCTAGGGAGAATGTGTAAGTAAAGCTTTTGGTAGTTGCGTTAGGGTCCCTTATTCTTCATCTCCTTTAAATTATTGCTCTCAGCCAAGCCCGTATCTGTCCTGACAGACATGCTGGTGCTGGAGAGACCCAGTCCCCAGATATCAGTTCCTAGAGGGACGTGGGAGGTTTGTTTTGCTCTCTCCTGTCTCTGATCTTGCAAGTAATCACTGGGTGATTTCATCAGCTGCCTTGGAAAACATTGTAGCTCCAATATTGTGCTGATTCCCTAACAGAAACTATAAGCTGTATGTGTGGCAAGCAGCTTAGTATGGAGGCATTTGTGGTCTTGATGAAACTGTCGAGACACGAAACACGCAGCCTGGTAGCTGATAGTGGGGTGATGTTACTGCTAATTTTTGGAGAAAGATTATCGTTTCCATGTAGACTCAAACTCAGAAAGTTTGCATGTGGTGTTGGACAAACTCTAGAGCTGCTAACACTTGACAGAATTCTTTTTCTTTTCTTGCCTTTTTTTTTTTCCTAGGGGTTCACAGATGGAAAATAGCTCAAAACTATCAGCTAGTAGGCAGCTAGGCGTGAATGGGAGGGCTGCAGTTGTATGAACCATTCACAGCAGCGACTTGTTGCAGGCTGATATTCACATACCTGCTCCTAACAGCCTCGCTTAGCTTGTGATGCAACTCCTCGGGTGGAAATTGGAGTCTTGCAGGCATGGCAAAGGGAGCAGAAGTTTTGCTCTACTGCAGCGTAAGCTCCTGGGCTGTGGGTCAGCCCTGGACTATCACTCCGTGTGTTTCTGAAGGGCAGGAGGATGAGGCTGGAGCCATGAGATCCTGCTGGGCAGCTCAGGAGCACTCTGCCTACAAAGAGCTGTCTCAGCAGCATCACCATTCCCTGCTTGAAATGCTAAATTCTTCTCCTCTGTTGTGTGATTGTTTTATGTGCTTTTCTCAGCAAAATCAATCAGGAAGGATTGATAATTTATAAGCTCTTGTTTGCCTTTTTCGCTCTTCAGGGAGAAAAAACAAGGATAAAACAGGAGACAAATGCCACGAGTGAAGGAGCATGGGGGACGTGGAGCTGAGCACCACCTCTCTTGTCTGTGGGGTCTGAGGGTGCTCTGCACCCATGCTGGTAGGGGCTGGTCTCTGTGCCATGATTCTCTGATGGTGAATTGAGGGTAAGAGCTGTGAGCCTGCTGGAAAAATCAGGGGTTCAAGCCGGGGGTGCTGGGCACATCATCCCCAGCAAAGTCATCTGTGTGGGGGAGAGAGCAGAGCACTGCCAGGGTCGTGCGTTTCTGCATGTACGGAGAGACGGGGAAAGAGAAAGATCCAACTAGGCAGGTAGAAGGAGAAAGCTGGGTCAGCTGCCATCCTGGCTTACACCGAAAAAAGAAATACCCCGTGGCAGCATATTCCACACTTCCAAGCCTGAACCCTGCGTGTAAGCCCATTGTCATACGACATGTTCTCCTCCCCAGGCACTGCTGCCCCACGGGCACACATCCCATCTCCGTCCCACCCCACCACCTCCCCAGGATTCTTCCTGAATTGCAGCGAGGAAGCAGTAGGAGGGACCCATCTCCGTCGGGGACTGGGCTGCTTTGAGAATTTTTTTGGGAAAAAAAAACACCACCATTGTCTTAAAATAGAGGCAAAAGTTACCGATTTATAAAAAGATAAATGGAATAAGGAGACAGGCTGCCTAGGTAAATAAGCACTGTAGATAAATGCTTAGATACTGTAGATAATTATGTAGATTGATGGGTCTGAACTGGTACAGACGCGGGTGATAGCAGGATGCTCTTGTAGAACAGGAGAGACACATGTTCATTATATCGCCCTGTTCCTGCCCTGAACTCTTTGTCCCCTTTGCTGATGCTCCTGCCAGAGCACTCATTTGCATGGCGAGTTGCTGCTTTTTTCTCGGGTTGATTTCCAGTCTTTGTACTCCGTAGCTTTCCAAGCATTACATCGCCAATTTGGAGAGCAGCCTTGGAAGAGAGACCTCAATGAAGCCGTGCAGACCCATTTATGAAAACACCCGACCTCAGAGCTGCCTCCAGATCTGCCCCCGTGCATTCCCGGCCCAGCGGGACGAGGGGTGCTGAGCTGGGGGATACCAGCCTGGGCGTCTGCCTGCACTCCTCACGTACCCATTGGAAAACGTGGTGTCTTCTGTGCTGCCGCCTCTGCCTGGCGGGGTTTCGTGCTTTAGCAGATGGTGTAGAAACGCAAAACAAAGTCTCGGAGTGGACGGTTGATATCCTCCCTTTAGCTTGTTCAGAATTTGAGTCAAATAGTCAATATTCGTCCTGGGTGTTTCAAAGCATGCTTTGGAGGATTTGGCAGGGATGGTCTGGAAAACTGGCTGGCTCCCAAAGCTTTCCTGTTACAGATACTCCTGCCTGAGTTTTCGGCTCTTCTGCTTCCACTCATGACCTGAAACAGAATCGCATTAGTTACCTAAACTATCGAGAGGACGAGGGATGTGGGATTTTTGTCAATTCCTAGAAAGACTTGGGCGTTCAGCTTGGTTCTAGAAACAGCCAAAGCTGGTGTGGGCGATGCTTCTTCAGAGCAGTTCTGTCTTCTCCTTTCTGGCAGAGGACTTCTACTTTATCTGCCTTGGCTTCCTGATATAACCAGCGCTGGTCTATCCCACTGGACTCAATGTCATGGAAAATAGGTGTTACTGGATGAGTGAGCAGCTGATATGATTCAAAGTGTAGCCTACGGTGGGTTCAGCAATCCTGAAAGTTTATGTGAACCTCTTTATTATTTTTCTGGTTGCAGTTTAACCAATGATATAGCTTAGCAATTTTATTATATACCAGTCTCTCCTTCTGCGGAAAACCTTCAATTTTCACCCACTGATGCCCACTTGAAAGGAAAGCAAGCAAAAATGTATTACCACTTCACTACCCAGCTACTTAGCAGACGAGGGCTGAGACCTGACCACATTACAAAGTGACCACTCTTACTTTCAAAGTTGTGAATAAAGGGTGAAAAAGACCCCAGAATCCCCTTTCCAAGCCTTCCTAGGAGTTGGATACGATGATCTTTATTGGGTCCCTTCCAACTCGGGATATTCTATGATTCTGTGATTCCTGTGGCAGACTACTGGCAAACGTGTGTTGCTGTGTAGCACAACCAGAGGCGGTACCGAGAGCTCCGTTTAAATATAGCGGAGCCGTGCGACACCCCCACGTGCCGGACGCTCAGTCTGTTCCTCACTGCGTGCCCGACCAGGGATGTGTTGAAACAGCTTGTTCCTGCTGCTGTTGGGCGGCAGATGCTCGCTATCTTTATGCTTCGCCCCGGTGAGGAGTACATCGGGCTGGACAGCAAGCACGTGTCCTCTGGTGAGGTTCTGTCGCAGCCATGGAAGAAAAGAGTGGGCTGATTAATTAGGGAATTATCACAGGATGGGGTTTTGCCTGCAGTATCTCAGATTGGCACTGCCTAGCAGAAATCCCTATGGATCCAGGTCTTGATTTACGCTTGTTTGTTGGCCATACTCTTTAGAAAGCATGCTTTGGAAGAACTTGGTGCTTTCTGGGACTCTGCTGGTCCATCTTGCCGGGACTCCTCTTGCCCCCCATCCCTCCCTTCTCCCACCTCTTGTTGCACCACATCTGCAGATGGAAGGAGCCGCTCTCTGCTCCGTGCCACTAACAGGGCTGCAGATTGATAGCTCCTGGTTGCAAAAGCACTTGTCACGGGCTTGACAGGCTGCTCAAGGTTGCCTGATGTTGCAGGGTGGAGGTGGAGGGAGGGAGCCGGCGAGCCGCATGCTCGCACTTTATGGCCCTCCTGGTGGGACTGGTAGGCGGCCTGGCATAGCAACCGCTCAGGGCATTTACGAAGAGATTTATGAGTTTGTAATTTTCAGAGGCCCTGGAGCAAAAGTATCTTTAATTAAATTTTGATTCTCTCCCCTCTTTCTCCCTCCTCTGCCTTCGCCCTCCCCGCTCCCGTCCCTGCCTGCGGTTTGTTTACCGACACCCAGCAAAGCTTTCGGAGAACAGGTAGGAGTGTCTGAGCGTAGCCAGGAAGAGCAGAGGATGGCAAAGCAAGCAAACAGATGGCAGATATGATAAAGCAGCCCCCGGCCACCACCGCCAAGCTCAGAGAGGGCTCTGTGATGAGGTCCAAGGGTCCCACAGTAAGAGCTTCCTGCATCCCTCTGCTCTAGTCATGGGCTTGGCAAAATAAGCAGAGAGCGATGGCCAACCCGTGCTCCTGTGCTCTCATTTACCCGGTGCACAGATCCTGGCATCGCTTAGGGCTACCTGGAGGGTGTGAGTGTTGGGGACGAGCCAGCCTTATGCTGCTCTGCACTGTCCTGATGTGGCTTACATGCATGTGCAGCCATCCGTCTCCGAGAGGTGGTTGCCTCTAGAAGGGGAGCACAAAATTAAAGGAAAACAGAAAAGAGAGCGCCCCCATTTCTAATGGTTTTGTTTTACTTTAAACAGAAGGTCTAGAAAGATAAGATAAGATAAGGAATTAGCATCGATGGCTTGCTGTCAAGGGAACAGGTATGGCTCTCCCAGGAGATGTTGCTTGGGCATTGCCTGGGGCTCCCCCCCAACACCTCTCTTATTTTGTGACCCCTCCCCAGGCACGGAGTCGGTGGCAGTGTCGCTACCCAGCCGTGCACTGCCAGCCCCGCGAATAGATTTCCATCAACCCACTCAGCCCTAAAGAGCTGTCGTTAAAAGGCTCTGGAGACATGATTGTGTCTGCGTAGCAGCAGCGATGATTTCCTTGAGAGGTAGGATGAAAAGTGGCTCTGTTCCACTACTTCTGCGGAGACGCGATAGCTGCTTCTAGAAAGCTGCTTGGTTGTGGTCCAGGTGCCTCTGCCACCACAGCTCTCCCTTCCCTGCCTGTCCTCACCTCGTACTGCCCTCCAGGCACACGTTTGCACTGCCTGCATGCTCAAACCATGCTCTGTAGGGTGCTACCGGCCTGGTGGGTGAAGGTGGGAGTGGGGTTGGCAGGGTCTGCTGCGGGATGCTCTGGCAGCCCGAGGTGGGATTTGTGCTAGCGATGCCTGGCCTGGAGCTCAGTAGATATGGGCTGCCCCTTGCTAGAAAGCTGCCAGCCTCGTGCAAGCTCCCTTTTACTATTTTTTCCCCCCCCTCCTCGCCATGCTGTGGGTGAGGATGCTGCTTCCCCAACTTGCTCCTTGCGGCTCCCTCGGTGGTGCAGATGGAGGAGCCGCGCGACCTCCGTGCGTCTTCGGGTCTGGCTTCCCAGCCTGGATGTGTTGTCGTGTCTCCTGTCGAGAGCTACAAACCTGCCAAGCTAGAGATGTGCGCTGGGGGCACAGGGTGCGGGGCAGGGAGGCAGCACTTCGTCACGGAGGTAAATGCCAAACAGCCCGTCTTTCTCTGCCCTCTTGGCTCGCGGGCTAACGCGAGGCAGCTTCCCTCCCACTTGCCTGCAGGGTGCTGCTGAAGGAGCTGGGGGTAGGATGTGAAATATGGGCAGGGAGACAGGGATTTGGCTGGCAAAGGCTCTTCTCCTCTTACACTTTAAACGCTGGCAAGCGAGGTTGCAAAAATCAGCAGAGTCAAAAGCACGGCTCTGAAGAGCCTGCCTTAATGTCCCTTCACATCGTCACGCTCTTGCTTGTGCCAGCCACATGCTGGGTGGCTGTTTTGATGCCCAGTCTCTTGCCTCCTTTTGTGAGCCCTTTTTAGTAGGGCTTTCCTCTTCTTCTTGCCTCTCTCCTGGCTATAGGAAGCTGCTTGTTGATGTTCTGCAGCCTCTGGGGCTGGCATCGTGTTCAGGTGTCCCTGGTCTCACGTGGAGTTTCATATGACTTGTCCCCATTTTCTTGCTGCCCGCGGCAGCGTGTCCATCTGGTTAACTCCCACCTTCATTCCTTTTCTGAAGCTGTCCATCTGCACAGCTTCTTCACTCCTGTCTTTGAGCCAGAGGCCTCCTCTGAGTCTTTCCCTTGCTGGGTCCCAGGCCGTGACCCCCTGCTGGCATGGGAAGCTATTTTCTGGTGACAACTTGAGATCTCTTCTGCCCTTAAAGCTCAGCCCTCCCCTTCTCTGGTGGGTGCTGCTGGTACCTGCAAATCATCCAGGCTTGTGCAGTGGCATCTGCTCACGTCAGTGCCATGGTTAGCTGCCGACGTTGGAAAGGACAGAGGTGGAACTGGGGGCGATGTGGATGTGGGAGCTGGGAGACGTGCCCTGCCCCAAGCTCCTTGGGCACCAGCAGCTTGTTTTTCTACTGGGATCAGTGCATGCTGCATTTCTGCAACTCAGGCTGCTTGCTCGGGAGGATGATTTACACTCACTGCATTAAAAAAACGCATTGCTTTGAAAGGCTTTGGTCTCGGGCTGGCAGGGTGGCAAGAGGCAGGGTGTTCCTAGCTGGGTGTGGAGGTGAGAAGGCAAGCTCCCTGCGAGGGCTATGGCAGAGCCCCTGCCCTGGCACCACAAGCGCAGGGATTTGGCGCTGCGTCTGCTAGCGGTGGTGTTTGAATGCGAGCGATGTTCCTGGCTGACCTCTGATGGGAGCCGCGTACATGCCTGTTGTAGCTCAGCCTTGAGGAGGGGAAAGTGCTGTGCTGTTTATAAAGGGAAATTTGCCCAGGCCTTGGAGGAATTAATCATTTTATATGCTGGACTCTTGCCTTCTGACTGATCTATCTGAATTACAGATTAACTGGCAGCGTGGGGACAGAGGAAGCCATTTCAATGAATAGCTCTCTAATTTATTAAAGGGGTTGTTTGGGCTGGTGGATAGACAACGCAGCAAGTTCTCAGAGTGGGGAGCTGTCTTGTGCCCCCCTCCCTGTCTCCCGGCTTTTCATCCCCTCCACTTTCCTCTCCTTTGTGGGACCTCTCTCGTACCTGATGAGGGTCCCAGCAAGGCAGAGGAGGCCCCGAGCTGGTGATACTCTTTGCAAATGAGCCAGCAGCTCCCAGAAAGCTGTAATTTCAGAGCTTTTCCCTAGAGGCCACTTCTGTGACTTTTAAGCAAAGCCACCACCTTTACAACCAATGAATATAAATTTTGAAGTAGGACGTGGCAGGAAAACGCCAGTGTGTGGATGCTGTGGTGGGTTTAAGTCAAGCCAAAATGCGTCGGTCCTTTGCCAATCAGTTCTGCCTGCGAAGTGTTGAGGGCTTTCCTCCACCCCACAAATTTACAGCAGGTTCTGGAAAACCTACAAGGCCTCTGACCTCTCCTTTTCTTTCTTTTTTTTTTTCCCCCTTTCGTTTTTTTTTTTTTTTTTTTTTTTTAAGCAAATTTTTCCCTTTAGCAATTGTTGCTCCCTGGGCTTGCAGTAAAACTCAGTGCTCCCAGTGCTGCCTGGGGAGCACCTGGGCTGCCCAAACCCCAGCCCTGCGTCCCCTCTCCATCACTCGGTGGGAGGAAAAAGGATTTCTTGGTTTGTTTGTGGATATTTCTGACATAGACTTTATATTCCATAAGAGTCTCATAATATTACAGGAGCAGATTCAGGATATAAACTGCTATACACATTAAATACATTTTGTTTCTGTAAGAAACGCGCTATTTATCTTGGGATAGAATAAATCTGAGAGACTGGTATCACTGCTGGAGATCATCTCAAGGAGGGCTGTGGAGGAATTAAAAAAAAAAAAAAAGGAAAACTATTGATGGGCTTTTTCAAGGGAGAAGTTTTAAATTGTCATCACTCTCATGCATGAGCTAAACCAAAGTGTGGTTGCAAAGGTTGCCTTTTATTATTTTTTGACCATATAAGGATTTATTTGTTGCCTAAAAGTAAGCATGGGCCTGACTTTCGGTTTCAGTCTATAGATTTGCACCCTGAGCAGAAGCAGTCGCTGCTTGCTGGCAGGGAGTAGGCATGCGGCGTGTCCGTGGGAAGGGAACCCACCCCATTGCCATGAGCAGTCCTGACTGCTTGCCGTTTTCATAAAAAGTCCTCTTTAAATAGGTCAAAAATAGACCAAAAACCAATAACCAAAGCCTATTTTTGTTTGAAAAATTAAGAGCACTACTAATTGCTGCATGAGAACCAGATGGCAGTACTGACCAGTTTCACGGTCCAAGCAAGCAGTATCTTGGAGAGGGAAAAAAAGAAAAAAAAAAAAAAAAAAAAGGAAAGAAAAACACGAAACGAAGACAAAGCATGTGTTGTGCCAGGTACTTTACATGTTGAGCACTCCTTTCCATTTGAAACCTCCGAGCGATGCAGAGCGGGGCGTTTATTTATTTTTTAATGCGTGATTTTTTATCTTGACAGAATATTAAACCAAAATAAGGGAGGCCTGAAAATTAATGTCCTGTAATGACAGCGCAATCCCTCGGTGTCTCGGGAGTCTCATAAATTGGATATCTGGAGAGGGGACGCGCAGCTTTCTGGGCTCGCAGGGGCTCTGGTTACTGCTGGAGAAAATCAGCCTCTGGGCCGCGGGGCTCCGGGGAGAAGGGGCTGGTGTCAGCACGAAGCGATGTGGCTCCGAGATAGCCTCGTCAGGGTAATTGATCCTGAGCTTTTGCCTTTCCTGTCAGGGCCGCCTGGCTCCTTACCCATCACCCCCGCCGCTTTGATGGCCCGTCAGGAGTACAGGACTTGGCCCGGCTCTGCGTCCATCCAATAACATTATGAAATTGGTGGTGACACTTCCATTGGCACTAATCTCGGTAAGAGATTGGAGCCAGAGGACAAGCGGTTTGCTTTCATGGCGGGTAAGCTTTCCAAGTAGATCGAGACGGCCCAGGACTGATCTGGCAGCCGGAAAGGGAGCGGTGGGAGGGGGACGGAGGCAGCTGTGGGCTCATCGAGGAGGCTGAGGAGGAACGTGCCCACAGATCGTGTTTTTCTTTTGCGTGCAGTGGTCCTGGCTGGTGGGGAGCACGTGCTGCTGCTCCGGCTTGTGCTGTGGAGTTGCTTCCGACAGCACCTTCTCTCCTTGCGTGGTGGTTTTTAATTAGAGCTGGGCATGGGTCTTGGCAAAGGTCAGGGAAACCCTTGGGTAGGAGTGGTCCCAGCTGCTGCCTCTGGGACCGGACCGTCCGTGGTTCTCAGCATTTTACGTATTTCCTGGCACAGATATACAGGTTCCTGCAACATCAGGCTCTTGGCTCAGGTCAGTGCCCCAGAGGTGTGATGGAGTCCATCTCCTGGCTCAATTGCAGTGTGAGGCTGAGGAGCAGCTTAAACCACCTCTGGTTTTGCTCCATCTTGCAGCTTTTCAGCCAGGATCTGGCTTGAGGTGGGAGAGGGAGCGTCACCCCAAGCTCGGCTGAGCTGAAGTTTGTGGAGGACAGCCCCTGATGCCTCCCCAGGCAACCCTTTTTCTCCAGCCTCACACTGCGTTTGCGCGTTCACCCAAGCAAGGGCTCGGGGAAAATGCTTATCAGTTTGTCACAGTCTCCCTCTGCAGTGGCTGGGGGCCAGGAGAAAGGATAAAAGCCTTGGGCTGATGATAAATTGGAAACGCAGAAAGGAAATGCGTGTGCTCAGCGCTGAGCAGGCAGCCCTGGGTGTTTGCACGAGGTCATTCGGCTGCTGGGTGCCCGTGAGGAGGAGAAATGTTATGGGGCCGCGTGCGAGCTCTCGGATGAGTACAGCTATGGGGTCCTGAGGGCACGGGGGAAGCATATGCTGCTTCCTCAGCCTCGGTGTCCCCGTGTCTGGCAGCGCATCCGAGCACGCCTGGGTGCCCATCGACCCCGAGCGAGCAGCCAGCCGCTTAGCGAGGGATGCCAGGGAGGGAGCATCTCCCTTCTAACGAGCTCTAACGTGACTCAAGCTCTCAGCAAGGGCTCGGCGGTGCTGGTCTCGTGGGGACGAGGCTCATTGAGCTGAGAGACCTCTCCATGCCGTGGCTTGGACCCGCAGATCTCGGAGCCTTGCACCGCAGGGGCTGGGAGCCGGGTGGGTGGATTTGGGGTGGGAAGGTGCCTCCTGTAGACAAGTGTGCCAGCTGTAGGAACCGCTGCAGTATATAAAGCGCATCTTGCAAACAGAAGAGATTAGAGAGCTGATATGATGTTATTCCGATTGATTTTGCTGTTGTATTTATACCTGGAGGTAAAGAGCAGACATACTGGAAATCAATCGGCCCTGTGCTTTTCCCCACTCCCTCTGCAGTGCCGTTTGAATGAAATGCTTATATCATTTTTACGGCGTGTCTGTGATAGGGATGAGTGAGCCAGGAGATTAATGGGCGCTGCTGCGGCCTTCACCCAGCAGCTGCCCAGCTTGCGCCTCGTAAAGCCCTGCACTGGAGCTCAAGGTGCCCCCGAGGTGACAGCTTGGAGACGTGGCTGGAAAAAACAAAGGTGAAGCTCCAGTTGGAAGGAAAGGGTGAAGGGGAAATGTAAGTGGCAATAAGCTGAGAATTTGGGGCAGACAGCATGGCGCCCAGCTCTGGTTGGGTGAAGCCAGAGAGCTGGGGGAAGAAGTTGAGGTTTTGGCTTCAAGATGCAGCCTGTTGGGGTGGAAATGATGGCTTTGTACGTGGGAGGTGAGGCACTGGGGACCTCATTTTGATGTCTCACTGCAGGTGCGGTGCCCAACAGCCACCCCATCCCTCCCCACCAGCTCTCTGGGGGTGTCGGTGTAAGCTCCTAGCTGTGGCTCTGCTGCTTGTTCCTCTCTCCCGACACCTTTTGGGCAGGGCAGGCCCCTTCACTGGCCAACACGTGTTTGTCTTTCTCTTCGCTGCTCTGGGAGCTGCTGCCGCTGGGGTGAAATAGTTTGCTTGTTGGCCAACAAAGCAACTATCCGGCATCCTTCCCCTGTTACGTGGGAATGTGTTGGCCTAGTCAATAGCTGGAGAGTCAGCAGGTCTTTGTGCTGTAAGATCCAAAACACCTCTGTGGTTCTCCCACAGCCTGTTTGCAGTTCCTGCCTGGTATATGTGAGCTCTGAGTTGAAGCACCTTGGTACAGCTGGGCTGGGAGCTTTACGCACAGAAGCAAAAACTCCTGCTTTGCCTTCCTGCTGGTGGGCCTTGCTGTCACACATGGCCATGACTTGTTAAATACCTCTCTTTTTAATGATCAGATCATCTCAGCATTTTCTGTTGCTTCTTCTTCTGGATTTATGCATTTGTGCCATCATATGTATTGACTTTACGTTTTATATGATATGATCTTAATGTTTTTGTTCCTGAGTGTGAGGGCTTAGAGGATTCATATCTAAGCTCCATAAATAACCTGGGAAAGGTGGGTTTAAAAAAAAAGAAAAAAAGACATGGGGGGATTGGGAGAGATCTGAGGATTCTCCACCAAAGTTGGGCTGGAGCGATGCTCCATGCTGGTGTGGAAGAGGAAAGATGCACCTTCCTGTCCCCCTGCAAACACCTGGAAAACTCAGAGAGAGGAGGAAACATCAGTCTCTGAAGAGGGAAATGATCTTTGGCAAATGGCAGCGTTTTGGTGGCACTGTTTGATCAGGAAAGAATCCGGAAAACCGGATGTGGTTGAATTGAAGGTGACAAAGCAGGGACAGGGAGAGCTTACAAGGCTTTCAAGTTAAACCACAGCATTTTGTACAAGCTAGGGTTCAGGGAAGAGGCATCTCACGAAGGACAAGCCAGCGGTTGGGACGGACATCCCAGGGGACACAGAGAAGTGGCTGCTTCCCCTGGCAGGAGGGCAGGGGACGGCTGGAGCCCACGGCAGCCTGGCTCCAAGCGGGTCCCGCGCAGGCACCAAGCACTGACTTGGCCCTGTGCCCGCATCTGCCAATAAAAATTAAGAAATTGATTTCCTTTTGTTTGCCTGACAGGACAAGGCTCTTTTTATGAGACAGTAAATGTGATCTCACTCTGAGCATGGCTAGAGTTTTAATTGTATTTGTTGTGCTTTCACTTATTGTTTTATGAGTTTCAGTTCTCTCCCTTGCTGGCTCAGAGAGCAGCCCTGGGGGATTGTTTGATTTCAGCTCCTGCAAAAGGTTGGGATTTCTTAAACATTTTTGTTTGTTTGTTTGTTTTCTGAGAAGCTGAAGTTTGGGGTTAGTTTTCTGTCTGCGTTATAAATAAATGTGTATATGTGGATGTATAGCTCCGAATTGCAAAGCTCGGCAGAGATCCTGTTTTGGGATTATCTGCTTGCTCAACGGTGATACAGTCCCTTTGAAGAATAACATTTAAGATTAAGATCAGGGAAATGTGCAAGTGCCAACAGAGGTTTGAAGTCAGAGGAGGAGGGGATTTTATATGTAATATATATTGGGGTTTAATGAGTCCTGCTTCAGTGCTGCTATACAATGCATGGTGACCCACTTTACAGGAGTTTTTTTCTTCTAGTTATGGGTCATATACAGTTCCTAATTAAGTAGGTTAATTATATGGCTCCTTTATATTACACAGGCAAACGCGGATGGCACAATTAGCTCTTGCAGTGATCATTTTTGATCAGAAACTATGTTCTGAGTGACAGCTCCCAGAAGCACGGGTGGAGAGAGGGGGATGCCCTGCAGCCCTGAGCTCTTGCCTTCGCATTTCTGCTTAAGCAAACTTCATTCCTGTGCTGAGCACATGGCCAGGTGTAGGATGGAGTTGTCCTTTGTGAAACAACATGGAGACATTCTTGATCTCCAGCTGCCACAGAGAAGGGAGCTGAAGTCCCTGCCTGGAGCTGCTTTGGAAGCATCCAAAAGGGAGAAGCTCTCCTTGCTGAGGCTGGCTGCAGATGGAAAGTGCTGCAGTCGGGGAGAGCTCCGAGCAGCATCAGGCCCAAGAGCTAAACTGTCCTTGAAAGAAGTTTCTTTAACCTTTCCCTTACCGGCCAGCAGAGCGCCCCGGAACATCCCTGGGTTATCTATTCCCGTGCTCAGCCATCCGTGCTGCTAGGCATTAGAGAAAACATTCAAACCCTAATCTCCCTCAGTGCAATTTAAACCTATTATTTCTTGTTTATCCCCAGTGGACATGGAGAACAGCTATTATATTTCTCTTTGCTGCAACCTTTTACATATTTGAAGGCTGTTATCACGTGTTCATCTAGTCTTCTTCTCTCAACACAAAGCATAATTCTTTCAGTTTTCCCTTGGAGGTCATGTTTTCTACACCTTCCATCATTTTTGCTGCTTTGGAGAGGTCACTGTGATAGCAAGCTGGAGTTTTTGTTGTTCTTCACCCGTCTGCCTTGCAGCATTCATTATGTTATGGATGTGTGTGATGTGACCATTATCTTATCTTCTCTAATCTGTGGTTATTTATAAAACATGCTATAATCCTGAGCCTGTGCTTTATCAGAAAGTATAGCTCTTAGTCTTGATAAATAATTTACCGTTATGATGTGATCATGCAAACAGGGGGGTCCTTAAGCTATTTGTTATTATTTGCTTTATTTTTCTTAAATAACTAGTTGTCCATATAACACTGTGAATGAGCCAGGAAATTCACGGGCATGGACTAAAACATATAACCTATTTCACAGAGCTTTCAGACAGATAGGAACAAAGCCACCATGCCAAACTCCAGTTTAGTCACAAGGAAGAGTGATGAGTAGGGAATAAGAGATTTTCTGAAAAGCAGAGCTTTCAGGACAATCTGGAAGAGTATTTGCTCAGTATTTGCAGAGATGATGATACCAAGGTGGGGAGATGGAGTAAGGAGAAGAACTGGGGCATTGCTGAGAAGGCTGGGGGAGAAAAAAGGGTGGAGGAGAGGCTGGGATCGGTGTTGTCCAAGGAAGGTGTGTTCTTGGGAAGAGGAATTGACTGTAGAGACTGTGGAAGGGAAGGGAGAACAGTGACATTTTTCACGATGTTTCCAGGAACAGCATTTTCAAGCTGTCTCACTCCTCTTTGGGTAACACGAAATTAATTCAGACCTGAATTTTCCTTCAGGTCTCCCCAGCCTTTCCCTGCAGCTCTGTGGCTCCATCACTGCTGCTGGTACTGCTTCTCTGTCAGGAGAACTGTATGTTGTTAACATGGAGTGCAGCTAAACCCTGTCCTTAAAGGCCGTGGAGATGCTCCTGGCTGGCAAGATCTCTGCCTGGATGGAAGGGGAGGCATCAAAAGCCTTTCAGAATATAGCTATGCCACGTTTGATGCTCAGAACATACAAAAGCTTCTTAAAATACTAACAAATAGACACTTTTTGTAGTCACTATCCACAATATGTTTGTCTGGAGCACAGACTGATTTACCCACCACAAAATCTATTGCATCACCCTTTAGATTTTAAATTTCAGAGGCACTCTAAAAATATTTCATGGTGTTTTTAGATCGTAGGACTATATACAAGGACTTGCCTCCAGACAACCCTTGACTATTCTGCATTTTTTACTGTACAAAACTGGCTTCATTCTTACATCCTCTGCCCATTCCTCTGTCAAGTGGAAGATAAACCTAAATCTTAAAAACTGTACTCTTTTCTTACTCCATTTTTTTTTCTTTAACCTTACCTGGAAAATCCACTTCTGAAGCCAGTGAGAATTCTTCCAAATAGAGCCATTCATCAGCATTATACATCAGAAACAAAACCTCTTTACCTACTTAGCAGCAAAAAATATATGATATTGCCAAGACAGATTAAAAAAATTGTAGTGCAGGTAGCTGCTTTATTTCCAGGAGTTACAGATAACAGTATATATATTTGAGTGCCAGAGCAGTAGTCAGACCTATAAAAGTGATCAGTGACTGCTTGATATCAGTGATGTTTTTAAAGTCTGTCTCAGGCTAGTGCAGCAAACCTGGTGCTCCTCTGAGTCTCAGAGGGGCAAGAAAGTGGCTCTGTGCTTAGAGGGAGCTGGATCTCAGCTGCAACCACCCAGGAGAGGTGGGAATGAAAGACTGAACGTGATGAGAAACCATGAGTGTGTTGCAGGAGTTAATGTTGCACTGATTTCTGCCCCATGCCCTTCCCACCACCACCCCTGTTAAAAATAGGGGAAACCTGGAGAAGTCCTCAGCTCTAAGTTGTGCCTTTAACCTAGTTACATCCTGGGGATACTGGGGAGGAATTGCCCGAATGGTTTGTGCCAGCTCCATGTCTACTGTGATCAGAAGTGTTTCTGAAATCTTGAAACCTGGTGCATTGCATCTGTCATGGTATGATCCTTAGGACTCTCAGGATTTTTTCTTCCAAGACCTCCATAGATTATTGCAAGGGCATAATATGTGTGGTGTAATAGCCCTGTGGTGTCCTGACTGTAACTGCTTGTTTTTCCCCTTCTGCAGGCTGAGAGGGTCGTGGAGCATTAGAGCTTGTCTCTGAGGCTTTTGAGGTTTGATAGGTCTTGTAGATGTCCAAGCTGCGCAGCACTGATTTTGGCTGAGTTACTTCAGAGTACCTGGTATTTGCTAGGGACTGGGAATGCAAATATGGGGTGTGAAACTAGGGATAAAACACGTAGAAAGCCTTCTCTGAAGAACTGAGCTGCTGGGAGAAAAAAACCAAACCAAACAAAAACACCTGCAGAGTGTAAAGAGGATCAGACTGGATCTGTTTATTGGCATGAAAGTTGCCATATGAACATTAGGTAATAGTAGCTGCTGGTGATGCTTAATTTAACAAATACCTTGGTCATTGTGCCCTACTCTTTTGGACATAGCCATGTCCTTCTAACCCGCACGTACCAGGGGGATGCTTCCGTCTTCTGTGTTTTTTAGTGGTCTTTATGGTCTCTTCTCAGGTCAGTGATACCAGTCTATACCCAGCTGATATTTTTATGAATTGTTTTTGGGAAGTGCACCTCAAAAAGCAGAGGTGGCCCCTTCCCAGCACAGCCCAGACGGTGGCGCAGAACAGGACCGAGGAGACTCATGCACCGTGCGGAACCAGTTCTTTGGGTCTGCACGCAAAGAATTGACAACATTGAGAACAGAACTCCTCCAAACCGCAGTTGTTGCCTGTTTGCTTTGTGTGCTTGGAGAAATACAGTGTATGTAGTCCCACCAGAGGCATCTTGTGGCAAGAGCCGAGTTTTGTCTTTGCGTCTCACAAGCTGGAAGTCACGTTGGCCCAGGGCCTAACCTAGAAAAAAAGCAAGAACCTGCCAGCAGGAATTCACAATAAAGGGAGAGACTTTTTTTCCTTGCGACTAAAACACCTGTCACAGCTGCCAGGACTCTGCTAATTACACAATAACTTTATTATATCCCACTTGGAAGACTAAATAATACTTGATGCCTCAAAAACGAGCAGCCTTTAGACTAGATTAATGCAGGCAGAATGATTGCGCGGAGCCAGTATTCACCCTGTCCTCCCAGAGACTCCGGAGAGGAAAATGGCTTGAAGACTCCCCTCTTTGTTGCTAGTGGTGCATAATAAAGTAATTGTGTAATTAGAAATAGATTGCTGAAGGGAGAGAGACGTTTTCTATGGAACTTAGGTAAAAGGCCTGAATAGGCCTGAAGCCTCAATGCAGCACCTTTGCTTGACCTGCTGGTAGTCCCCGGCAGCTTCCAGGCAAGAGAAAAGGAACATCTCTAGCTGAGTGTTTTTAACCCCCTGTGAATATATGTCAGGTTGCAGGGTGGTCTCTTTAGTGCCCCCTCCTTGGGATCCCATGTTTATGTAGCACCAATAGATGCAGCGGGAATTAAAGGGTTTCAACTTGTGATGGAGGTGTTTGTGTGGAGCTGCTGCGGGCTGGCAGGTCAGGCCCCTGGGATGTGTGAGAATAGATGGAATTTGGGAATAATATATTAAGGGCTGTTTTCCCCTGAGGTTTCCAGCCTTGGCAGCTGATAGCAAAATTAGAAGGCCTAAAAATAAAACAAAGCTTATACCTAAAATTCAGGAATAGATGAATATCATGAAATAGGTCTGTCTGAGAGGCAGGCACTGGCTCTCAGTTATGGAAGTTCTTTCCTTCATGACTGGATTTTACCTTTGGGAACAAGCCTGCCCTTGGCTAGAGCAGTGATGCTCTTGGGTGCAGGCACTTAGGTGTGAGGAGCCATGGCTGGGTTGGAAGGCTGGCGGGGCTGGAGCAGTCTCTGGTTCGGCCATCTTGGGAGGGAGGTTGTTCTGGGTGTATTTGGGCCTACTGCTGTTTTAGGACCTGCTATGAAGAGGGAGACGAGGATGTGGAATTGGGTGCTATGTGGCCTGGGGGAGGCATGCAGACCAGCCTGGGAGGGCAGCATTTGGCTGGGGTGCTGGGAGCTGGGGTGCAGCTCTGGCTCTGCTTTCTCCATATCGTGCTGGCGAATCTCCTCTCTGCTAGTCTTGGAGCCTGTGGCCCTCAAGATGGGGTCCAGCACAGTATAGGGCTCCTCGGATGGGAACCTTCCTCTGTTCTCTTGTGCTGGTGAGAGAGCTATGAATGGGTGGCAGAGGCTGGGGAGGCTTGGGAGACTCTGCTACTCCCATCTCAGGGGTCTGACTGTTTTGGCTCACTGTTTCCTAGCCTGTCTGTTGGTGCTCAGCCTTTCAGGGCTGGGAAGGGAGAGGGGAGATGTTGCCTTTTGTGGCAGGAGGGACGTGAACACAGTGTGAGCTGAGCAGGGTCTGCTCAGTCTGGTACCCTGCAATCATCAGGGAAAACTTGAGGTGTCTTCCCTGCGAGATGCCCGGAGAAACTGGCCCTGGAGATGGGGCCAGGGATGGTAGGGCAGGCTGGTGACAATTTGGCTTTTAGGTCTCCTTTCCCCTGCCGTGCCTGATGGATGTGTCTGGTGTTTGCAGGTCCCGTGGCAGTGATCAGCGGCGAGGAGGATTCGGCCAGTCCCCTCCACCACATCAACCACGGCATCACAACGCCCTCGTCCCTGGACGCTGGACCGGACACGGTGGTGATCGGCATGACCCGCATTCCTGTCATCGAGAACCCCCAGTACTTCCGACAAGGTCACAACTGCCACAAGCCAGACACGTGTGAGTGCCCGAACCGGCTGGAGCCCACGCAAAGACCAGGGGAAGGGTGGGGGGATGGGGGAAGAAGGGCGAGGAGGAAGAGGCTAAGAGGATGAGGAAGGAGAGAAGGATATTTTTTTTGAGGAGAATGGGTCTTGGTATGGTCCAGAAACCAAAGCGAATCTCAGGTCTCAGAAATCACAACATACATGTAGGTT
The DNA here is from genome assembly GCF_009769625.2 of Cygnus olor. Taxonomy (NCBI): domain Eukaryota; kingdom Metazoa; phylum Chordata; class Aves; order Anseriformes; family Anatidae; genus Cygnus; species Cygnus olor. The sequence goes on from NC_049179.1 coordinate 14,240,356, forward strand.
CTTCCCAAGGAGACTTTCCACCCTCACCTTCACCTCCCTTCACCCTCCTTCCGCCACCCACCAGTCACCTTCCCCCCTTTGCCTGAAAAACGCCATTTGAAGCCGGGCTCTGCCTTGTTGGGTCCGAGGCATGAGCAGGAGCTGCGGGGACGGAGGTGACCCGCTGCCTGGCCGGGGAATAGGACCTGCCTCCCCTTCCTCCTCCAGCAGCTTCCCAGCCGTGGGGCTGCCTCCTTGGCTCCCCGCTGGGCCGAGGACGAGCTCAGGACACGTGGCCGTAGATGGGGCAGATGCGTGGAGAACAGTAGGCTCAGATGCTGGCTGTCTTGTTTTCATGGGCTTCTCTAAAGCTTTCGCAGCTTCCCGGTATAAATCTGGGTTGTGAGCTCGGCTCATTAGGATAGCAGGTGGTGGTAAAGTGGTCCTCCGTTTTGTGCTCCTAAATTCTGAGCGTGAAAGAAAAGCAATGGGTAAAAGGATGTTTTTCTGGGAGTTCCCCACTGCTTCTCGTGTAGGCTGGGAGGTGCAGCCCCCCGCCCCCCGACACGCAGCTCACAGCTGGCAGCTCAGTTTTCCTCTGCTCTTTACCAGCTCTGAGATGCAAGCTGAGCAATGCAGGAGGTCCAGACGATGTTCCTTTCTTGTTATTGCTCATCCTTTTGGCGTTTCTTGGTTCCAGGCAGAACCGGATCTAATAACAAATAAATAAAAGCTTGCAAAAAAAAAAAAAAGGAAGGAAAAACCAAACTTGTCCCATCTCCTATGGCCCAGCCCAGCAGCAAGGAGTGCCACACTGAAGTCGCCTCCTGCTCTCTTCCCTTTGCTGACTCATGAGCGCAGGAAGCATAACTCAGCCTCTGGAAGCTGGAGCGCTGGGAGGAGGCCAAACTCCCAACCTGCAGGAACTCAGCCAGCATAAAGCCCTCTGCTGGCATCGCTCCTCCTGCCGGAGGAGAGAGACCCGCAGCTTTCTGCTCCGTTGGGGGGCCCCTGGGGCAGACCCCTTGGGCGCCGTGAGCTGCTCCCGAGCCGTTATCACAGCTCTACCATCACCAGAGTGAAGGGGTGTATTCAGTTAACGCGCCTGGCTTTCCCTCTGATTTTCATGTTAATGCACTAAATTTGGTCTGTTTGCAGAGAAGGGGGAGGAGGGCGCTGATTAGGCAGGAGCGGAGAAGCTGAAGGTAGCGTGGTTTTGCTGTGCCGTTAATTATATATTATATATTGCTTATAGCACCTCATCTCAAAATGATTTACAAACCCTGATTGCTTGGGGGGAGGGGAGGGGTTCCCCCCATGTTTTTTTCTTCTCTTTCTGTGCTCTCTCTCAGATCTCTTTCTGTGCAACCATTTCAGTATGTGGGCGCTGTTACAAGGGTGCAGCAGCCATGCTTAAAACCCAGAGGACTGAGTTTTGCCCTGAGCATTTGCCCTGTGGGGCTTGTCAGATTGGGATGGGTTGCAAGGGAAGCTGCTTGCAGCAGGATTTGGCCTTGGAGTTTTACAGGGCTGTTTGATTAGGATCTGTAGATCTCAAAGTGTGCCTTGAGGGGCACCTGGAGCCTTTTCTCCTGTGGAAGGTGCCACGGGGAAAATGGCAGTGATAACAATAACTGTGCACACCCTGGAAATCCACGACAAATAGCTTGCTTCTGTATTCCAGCTTTCCTGGGGCTGTGAGGCAGCACTGATGGAGCCAAATTCCCTTCCCAGGTGCTACATTTGGGTGCTAACAAGAGGCAGATCACAGCTGGATGCTGGCAGGCTGGAAACTTGTGTTTTTTGGAATTTCTTGCCATTCACAAGGCAAAAAAACAGGCTTGGAGACCTCAGGCAGAGTTGAATTTGGTGTGTGTTGTGTTTTAGTCCCCAAGACTTCACTTGGACAAAACTTCTGACTTCACTGGTGGCTTTGCTTGAGGCTGGAAAGTTTCATAATTCACCTTTTAAATTAAGCGTGCTTTGGGGAGCTTTAGCTGTAAGGGTTTTGTTTGATCTGATGTATTCTGCTCAACTTAAACCTGAGCTGGAGAGTATTTGTTGCTCCCATTCTCCCCATGGTTTTCTCGCTGGAGGGTTTTTCTTCCCCCCTGTGCAGAACTTGGACACAAACTTTTCTTCATTTCTGCTACCACTTGGAGAGAGGAGAGCTCCTCTGGCCCAGGGAGGGCCTCGATGCCCAGCTGAGCCCAAACTGATGCAAGGAGTCACCTCCCTCCTGTCACCTGCCGAGCCTCAGCCCATCTGCAAGGCCGCAGCGTCCTCAAGCGAAGGAGCTCCGTGGCACCCAGCCTCTACTTTGTGCAAAAGTGATAATAGAGAAAAACATCCTCAGCAAGCGATTTCTCCTTCCATCGCTCAGCTCTTCTCCTTCCTTCCTCCTGCAAGTGTCCCTGTGCTCTTGGATGTTGTCTGGGTGGAGGACATGCCGATACCCATTACCGCACTGCAATGAGGAGAGCGAACTCTATGTGCTTAATGCAGTATTAATAGTACATTGATGTGATATAGATTTCTGTCACCCTCTATACTAGCAAACATCGCTTATCACGCAGGGATGACGGATGTTTATTCCCAGCCACTTAGCTCTGCATAATGGAATTGCAGCTGAAATATGGCGAGCAGCTCCCTGCCCGCGGAGCTGCAGCCCCTCTTGCTCCTGCTGCGCGAGGCTGTCCTGTGGGCTCTCCTCCAGCTAACGTGTCCTCCAGGAGAGAAGGAGGTGCTGTCCTCCCATCAATGGGATGAAGGGTGCAGGAGCCACCTCTCACTTCCTGGGATCTGCACAAATTTGTGTCTCTCTAATTTAGAGGAGCAGGAGGGATGAGCTGAGCTCAGCATCCTCCTCCCTTTCAGGCTGAGCCATGGAAGAAGCTGCACCACCCCATTTTCTCATGACAAAACATCAACTCTTTGAGAAGATGCTCCCCTATCTTTACACATTAACTCCAAGGCATTCTGGGCAGCACTAGGGTTTGCAGCCAGTCCTCATTTCAGCCATCCTCAGTGCCACCTGGAAAGTCGGGCAACGAGGAGTGACAACGAGGACAGAACAACCGCAAAGCAATTGCAGAAGAACAACCTAAAATAGACTTTTCCTCCTGTTCTTTGGCACGTGGAAGAACAACCAAGTGGCACGTCTGCTTGGCAGATGCCAGCAGGAGAAGCGACAGGTTGTGATGAGTTTGCACCTCTTTACATTTGGAAATAAACAGATGAGAGGAGAAGAACAGGGCTTGTTGTAGAGCAAGCACTGTGGACACAACATCTGATGTGGGGATGGAGCCATGTGATTCTACACTATTCCGAGGCTGGGGGTTTGGGTAACACCAAATAAGATCCAGTCTACCCACGTTTGTGTCCAGAAAATGTCTATCGGTCCTCGTGGGCAGGAAATGTCAGCTCAGTACAACAAATAACTCCTGGTCAGTAGAAAAAATGAAGGGAGCATCAGCCTGAAATAAGTTCATCGGTGGCCTTCAAGCTGTAGGTAGGACACCGTCGTCATCCCATGTGCTTCTTGGCAGTAAGCAGGGGCTGTTTAGCTTAGCTCCGTCTCCTGATGTTCAGGATTTGAATTCGCAAAATGGGTAATTATGAGTAGCTGGAGATCTTTGTGGTGAAAGACTGGTAATGTTTCTGAAGAAACATTTGGGAGGCTTGTTTTACTTTAACAATAGTAATTATTTACCAGCACAGTGCATCATTTGATGCAGATTTGTTCCTGGATCTGCTCTCTGAAGCTGTACCCGAATGCCATGGCACAGTTGAGCTGTTCTGCTCCCTGGTATTTCTCACCAGACAAACCAGGTCTCCTCGAGAACGTCACGCAGCAGTGAAAAAAAATCCAAAGCTCAGTGGAGGAAACAAATCTGGGTGGCAGATCCTTTCCAGATCCCTTCCTACCTCCCGGGGGTGATGCTCAGCTCCCACCGGTGCTGAGAAGCTCTGCTCCTGGGGCAAGGGGCTTGGTTTTGGATAGGGGTCGTTGGCAGATGCTGCCTGTGCTCTCCTCCTGCAGGGCTGAGTTTCCTCCTGGCGTGGTCTCGGGACCGCGATGCATCCTCCACGCGGGTGGAGCAGCCGTCCTTCTGTAGCGTCCTAATGAGGGTTTTTTTCAACCTCATTTATTACAGGCTGCCCTGACATAATTACATATTTGAAGTTAGTAATTACATGTATTCATGCTAATTAAGTAATTAGATATAATTACACCAACTGTAAATACATGGTAATCGGCTAAAAAGAAGTACTTCAGAAAAAAACAAGGCAAATCACACAATAAAAGCGCCATCAGCACTCTTTCACTCAGTACCCTGTCTTTATCTTGTATTTTCAATGCAGTTTAAAAGGAACATTGTGGTCATTTCAAAAATCATATTTTTTAAACAAATGGATTTCCTTACCTCTGCTTCTAATAGGACTTGGAAACAAAATGGGAAGGACATTTACAACTGTGGCATTTATCTTGCCACGGTTAATTCTTTTTGTTCGCCTAGTGTGTTTTATTCATCCTGGGCATGAGAAGCTGGAAAGTCTGCAGCATTTCTATTTTTGGTCAGTTCATGTTCCCATTTTCATCAAAAACAACAAAATTAAGCCATATTCTGTTTCTTTTCTCTAAAAAAGAAAACCTAAACTACTGGTAGTGGAAAATGGATTTTTTTCTACCCCTAGGAATAAGGGGGTTTGTCAAATATTATTCTCATGAAATATAAATGTGGAGCCGAGTGTGAGGTGACAGCAGCGCTCTGCTGCCCCGTGCCCAGCCTGGGGCCTAAGTACAGGCCTCGGTGCCTCCTTACACGCCTCTGCTCTTTCTCCAAACTTCTCTTTTCCTTTTCTGTCCTCTAACTCAGAAGCCCCAGGCTCTTTTCCAGCAGGACCCAACGCAGTCTGAGACTCTTCTGCACTGGGGTTCCTTGCTGCCTTATGGCCTTGTCCTTCGTCATCCAACTGCCTGAGATACTTCTGGGGAATTTAATCTGAGCAGTTTTAAACTCATTTGTGTGTGTTCTGCTACTCGGCTCTGTGTCTCCTCGTTTGGACTAACAAAGCCTAGCTTTCTGGCTCGGGTCTGAGGAAAAGCCCTGATTTCAGTGTTCAGCTACTGGCAGGTGGATGCGTTAGAGGTCTACGCAAAGACCTTCTGCCTCCAAGTTTCCCTTGCTCCTGGTTTATGTTTGCTCCTGATAGAAACTGCTCTGAGCCCCAGGTGCTGACGTGAACATTCTGCAAAAGATTTGGATGCTGAAGAACCCCTCCACGCTCTGGCTGGCTGCTTCCAGTGCAGATGTTGCAGGCTTCTCAAGAAAAGCATGAGCAACAAAACCCAACTGTTCCTGTCACCCCTGGGAGCAGAACTGGCCTTGCCCTGCACCCAGCATTGCCGTCTTGTCCCCGTCACCGGGCTGCAACACCTACCAGGGGCGTTCGTGTGACCACTGGGACTCGATTCAGCCTGCTGAACTCTCTTCAGCCTGCTCAGCTGCTTTTCCTTCTACTTACCTGGAGCTATTTTATGTTCTGCATCACTTCATCCAACTCTGAAAGAGCAAGTGGAAGAAATATCCCCTTTTTCCAGAATTTGGAAGCCCAGTCTGCTTTAGCAGAAGTGGAGAGATGACCCCACGTATTGCACTTACACTTTGAATTTCAACCTTATGCTCAAGGAATCAATCCTCAAACCTTCCTGCCATGAAGATGCCACAGAGATGAGTTGTTCCTGCTGTCTTGGAAAGTCTGGCAATATCCATTTTGTATATCTTTAATGTGCTTACCAGAAATGTTTGTAGCAACACCCGCAATCAGTGTGGCTGCACAGGCTCCAGCCCTGTGCAGGGAGGTGGTGCTGGCAGCAAAGATGTGGTGGTGATGGCACATCAGGCAGGGACTTTGCTGGTGATGGGGATTCATTAGTAAGAGAAGTCCTTAAATCAAGCAGAGCATGGCTTTGTGCTGCTGATGTTGACCAGCCGCCAGAGAGGCTGTTCCGGTGGAGGAAATACTGCCAGATACAGACATCAAGCGGTGATGCAGGACAGGGGCAGTGTTTTCTGATACAGAACCATCTGCTTGCTCCTCTGACCTGAAGGCTTCTCCTCTGGACACTTTAATCCCAATGTCTGTAGGGGCAGCAAACAGGGTTAGCCCACCTGGGGTGGGTTTTGGAAGGGAGCCTGTGATGCATCAGCTGTCAAGCAGTGAACAATCGAGGTGAGGAGAGGCTCTGAGCTGACTCCTCCTGGGTTTGGAGCAGCTCTAGCACAGCCCTCACTGCCTGGCAGCCTTGTCCCAACATCAGATGGGTCGTCTGTTCCTGTACAGCCAAAGTAACGAGGCTCAAAGTCCCTCAGCCTGGACCACAACTGCCCAAGGTGTGCATCACCTCGGGGAGGATGTACAAACGTTCTCCTGATGGTCTGTATCGCTTCTGTCCCTTGTTCAAGCGCTCGTTACTACCTGCACCCTCCTACTATTTTTGTGGCATCCCTCAGCTCCCACGCACACGTCAGCCTCCCTGCACCCATGGGCAGGTGTGGGTTTTGCTGAATGCCCAGCCTGTTCCCCTGCTGGGCCCAAAGCCATCAAAAATGGTTGCATCTCTAGTTTCTAGAGGGTGTTCAGGCTCTGACAGCACGGGCATGATTTTCACCCATGCCATGGAATGAGTCAAGATGTGTTTCAGCAGGGCGAGAGAAAAGCACTCAGGCGGATGGGGGATAAAGGAGGGTTTCATTCCCTACGTGATGGCTGTGTCCTCGGACATCAGTGCTTCTCCATGTCCAGGTGCTCTCATTGACCCCGCAGTGCTCTTAAACCTGATAGAGGTGTCCCTGTCAGAGGAAGGAGAGCTCTGTTCATCATACACCGCTCCTCGTGCCTGGGACTGCGTCCCAGAAAGGCGAGAGGGAGAAGCACGGTGCGTGACCTGAGATACTGCAATCTCAGGCAGTGCTGGTGCCAGTGGTAACGAAGGAGGTTTCAAGAGTATTCTCCTAATGGCTTGTTGATGGTGTGAATTATGGTGTGGGTTGCTTTAAAATAGCTCGTGTTCGTATGTGCATGTCGGTACGTTTGTGGTACTGATTTCTTTTGGCCATCAGTTAAATGTTTATCTCGCTTATAATGGGTTTATTGTGGCTTCTAATGCTTGGCTGCTGGGAAACTTATCTGGAGGCTGGGGCACCTCTGTGCTCGTGGGGCCAGAGGGAAGGGTCTGTGGTTTGCTGTGGTCCTGGCAGTGGGGTACTCCTAAAGGCACTGGAAGCTCCCAGAATTTGCAGGATCTCGTTGTGACTTGTTAATCTAACCAGAGTGGTTTTCAGGTTTATAATCTAGCTCAGAGGTGCATGGGGAAATCATCGTGGTCAGACAGGAGATGTCTTCTGGTTAGAAGATTGAAAGCTCTCATTCTCTGTTCATTGTCCAGTTAAATTACAAGTCCTGATTAAAGATAGCTGCTAATGTTTAGGAATTGGGGCAGGCTTGCACAACAGCACACACAGCACTGAAGTTATTAGACAAGAAGTACAGCCCAGGATCCAACAGGGAAGTTGTGTAATCATCGGGAGAGGTTGAAAAATAACAAACTTGAGTGCTGATTTTGGGCTAAACAGATCAAAATACTTTGTTCAATTCTGAAAACCGCCGGAAGACCCGCAAAATAAGATCTTCTCCATTTAAGAAAAATGTAGAAATAGTCATTCTTGGTTGCAGAGTGTTTCAGGGGGAGTGGGATGGCTGCCAGCGGGGCCGGTGGCATGGGGGATGCTGATGCTGCATCGAGGTAGCGGTGGCACGAGTGGGTGCTCTTCTCACTTGCACCCAGGCACTTCTGCTGCTGTGCTCCTGAAGGCCTGACCTGGAGCATCCATGGTGCGCCGTGGTTTAGCATAAAGCACTAGCCTTGTTGAACTCGGCATGGTTTACCGATGCGAGCCGACCACGCTGAGAACTCAGCAAACCCATTGCCACGTGTAGCTGACGCAAGATTTGTGTGCGAGTGTCTTGAGGTGAAAAGTACATTGAATTCACAGCGTGTAAGGATTGCTCCCGATGCCCTGGCTTGTCTCCCATTAAGGCAGGGTTTATTGCATAATCCATTTTCACATTCCTGCACGCTTGTTCCTAACCAGGCTGCGAGTTACCTAATGCTGAACCCTGTTCGAAACTGCTCTTCACGCCCTCTCTCCCTGCCCCTACCTGAACAGATCTGTTTAAGAGACAGAAATAGAGACTCAATGAGAGCATGAAAATGCCTGTATGTACCACATCACCGCTCGGACTGTCCTGCTGTCCGCAGCTAAGCATAGTCAATACTGGGTGCAGTACCCCAGCCAGCGATGCTCTGCAGCTGGGCGTAGGCTTTTCCTGGTGTTAGCTCCAAGTTTGGGTTTGTGCTGAAGGTGCAGCAGTTCTCCGGAGCAGTCATGCGTCTGCAGAAATGTCACACCTTCCTTTCAGCCCTACTAACCTATTTTTCTCAATGATTTGGAGCACTGAGCCTAACGGCTAACACGCCTACCTATTTATATATATATTCTATATGATATATGTTATATAATATATACATTTGATCTTCTAAAAATATACCACTTTATAGCATTTTGGTACCTGCTCTTATATCGCTAATAGATTTAAAAAACTTTAACCTTCCGTGTCCTACCACTATATCTCCTTTTCCCCCTTTGCCAAAGAAAAGGGATTTATTTTACTCGTTTCCCTAAAAGCATCTCTTAAATTCAGGATGAGCAGTCTCTCTGACTCCTGTAAGTGTGGCTGGGAGAGAAGGCAGCTATGTCTCCTAAGTTTATATGGCAAATTTGCAATTAGAAGAAAACACTGGAACAAAATGACTTCAGCCCTGGTCTCCCTTCCCCCAGCCTTCCACCTCCCTTTTGTAGGATTAAGCTGAGCTAATCCTCAGATGAGCAAGATCTTTGGGAACGCAAAGAAGCAAAGTAAAACCAAGGGAGAAGAAAGAAAAATCCTTCACACTCACCACTAATAAGGAAATTACTGGCGTCCTACATTATGAATTGGATGAATTTTTAATGGTTAGAAATGCAGCTGATTTATAATGCATCCATCCTGGACTGCGGGGCCTGTCGCCAGCTAATAAATAAATGACAGGGCCTTTGTATTAAAAGTATCAGTCATTTTACATCTCTGCACTGTAATTGATGTGGAACGCCGAGCAGGGGGAAACGATGGCCACCATGTGGGTGCCAAAGCAAAGGACCTCGTGCCTCAAAACATACCTGAGGTCTCGATGCAGCAGAAGGCTGCAGCCCGCTCTCCGAGCCTTCCCTTGGACCGGCCACAGCTTCTGCTCCACCCCATTGCTCGCAATCCAAAGCCAAAAAGACATAAAGAGCTTGGCAGAGGGCTCCACAATTTTGAAATTGTCATTTTAAGCCTAATTCCAGGCTGTGTTTAGTGTGCCATTCTCTAGAACAAATTTGCCCCCGGACAGCATGAGATGCTCCATCTGAGGCGACTCCCCGAGGCTCCCTTCCTACGTTGGAGGGAGATGGGATGCTTGGTGCCCTGTGTTCAACACTTTGTTCGGGATGAGGGCGATGGCACCGTCTGCTCTCTCGGTGCTACTAGCTATCCACGCAGCCAGGGTGGGACTAGCTCAGAGGCAGAGATCAGCGTGAGACCATGCGAATCCCACCACAGACATTCACAGTCGGGGCTGTGTTAAAAATAAATCCTGGGCAAATTCCAGAAGTGGGATGGGACCGTCCTGTTCTCGTGCCAGATCCCAGCAGAGCCCAGATGTCAGGGGAACCTCACTGAGAGCAGAGCAGGGAGCTGAGCATTTGGGAGGTGGGGTGTATTTTCCCCTGTTCTTAAAGGAGAGAAGGGACCTGGCATCCTGCACTTCCACTGCTTCCTGAAAAGATGCGTTTCTCCTTCCAGCCCAACAAGGGGCTGCCAAGAATCTTCATCTCCATTTTATGGATGAGGGAAGGCAGCTAGAAAGACATTGATTTGCTCAAGGTCACGCTGGGTTGCTGACAGCCAGCAGCCAGGCCCACGTTCAGCCTGCTGGACCACGGCGTGTTTGAGACGCCACCCGAGGTCCTTTCCCAGCCAGGCTGGTGCCAAGTGCAGGCAGGAGTTTAGATGGACGAAATAGTTCTTGGGGCTGTACATAGCAAGTCAACAGAACGTGGATTCTGAACTTTTCCTTCTCCTTTCCAGGTAGATAATCTCTTTCCGCTTCCATGGGGGGCACGCTACAGCCTAACACGTTTCTGCTTTCTCTGCCAACTAATTCTGAAAAGATCTTCCCTTGGAGACCTCCTAGGAGCCGTGCTGACCTCATTCCACCTAGGCATTGCCTCCTGGCCTGCTTGGTTAGAGTTTTGCTGGGCCGGGAAGAAAAACAGTTATTTTTTACCTTGGCTTTAGTTTCTGGCTGATGAAGCTGAGCGGGGAGCCTGGGATACAAGTCTTGCTGCCCGAGGACAGCATCGCTATCCAGCATACAGACTTTCATCTTGACCTGGAGGAAGGAAGTGCTTATTGGCTTATTTATTACATTTCCCCATAGTAGCGTAAATATTATATCTGTGAGAGATATGGATCTTATGAATAATATAGAGATTTGGACTAAGTAATTGCTATGCTTTTTAATACTAAAGATCCTCGGCATCAAGTAGTATTAATGATCTGTCTTGACATGGTCTCTGCAGAGGACAATTGCAAACCCCAGTTCCGTGAGAATTTGAGAAACTTGGGGAGAAATCCTAATGTGTTCATCCCCTCTGTTTCCTTTGGGACACTCCGGAAAGAGTATCCTGTCTGTCGGTTTATGTTTTTTTCCCAACTCTCCCTAGACCCTCCAAGGATGGGAAGGCTGAGTGAGTTCTGGGAAAACAAATCCCTTTCGTAGGCAGGCTGGGCTGGGCTGTCAAGAGGAGACAACTTCGGGAAGAAATGTAATACAAGGATCCTAGCAGCTCCTTGTGGTCACTGGATATTTCTGGAGGAGTAAAACGATTAGTTACAATGATATGGCCGAATTCGGGTGGACATAATGATATTCTCTGTCTCTGCCCATGAAAGTCTGGTCTCTCTTCTGTAGCTTTAATCCGAAGCTCTTCTTTCCACCTGCTCTCTGAAACCCTTGTGCAGCCCTGCTGCTGTGTGCTATTAAACAGGTGGCTGCATTATTATGAGAAACCCTTTCTGAAGTCCACTCGTTAATGCTGTGGAACCTTTTGGGATTAATTTAAGACATTAATAAGTATTAACACCTAATACTTCTTAGCAGCTACATCACTGCTGGGGGCACAATAGCATGACAGCAGTTGCGGGCTGTGCTGTGGCTCATTTTGAGCATCACATCACCGTTTGCAGGGACAAGTAGCCTGGCTGGCTGCTCCCTCCTGCTCCTGAGCTGCTGTTCCCTGTGGATGTGCTGGGTGCTGGTGCTACGGCTGCAGAGCTGGAAGGCCTCTTTGAATTAATGGAGCTGTCTGAGAAGGTTATGGATGCCTTTTCAATTTCTTTTCGCCCACCCCCCAAACATAGCATTTCAAGCCTTGAATCAGGTTGTTAAGCTTTTTCGTTCCTCTCTTTCGAGCCAAATTTCTCTCTAAAGTCATATTGTTTCCTTCTTACACCATCACCCTTTTAACAACAAGGATGGCAGGGGAGACCTGAGGTCTCTCTACCTGCCCAGTGGCCCATGTTCTCACATGGTCAGTCCTGGGGAATAAGCGTAGCGAAGTCTTGCTGACCTCTGTGGGCTGTGTTGAGCAGGTAGTGCGGGCTCAGGTGTTGCTCTGCTGAAGGAATGGTAGCTCATTAACACTCTGTGCCCTGCAGATAACTTTTATTGATCAACAGCTTCTTAATCAAAAACTCTATCACAGTTTACTTCGATCACTCTTTTCCATCTCGTCATCTCTGGAGAATCAGGCTGGCTGAAGTTAATGTACTCGTTACGCGGTAGGGAAACCGCTGCCGCAAACTGGTATGTAAATCTCGGGTTTTAGGAAGCTTTGTGTCCTCCCTCCCATGCTTAGCAGGATGACTGTAATGAGTGCGTATTCCTCCACTCGACAGGGAGGAGCAGGCGCTGGGAGAGTTGTGCTGAGCTGGGTTTGGACCTGCCCGGATGGCAGTGCTTACCTCCCAGCTCGTGTGGAGCCCAGGCCCCACACCTACATCTTCTCAGTCCTAGAGTAGCAGTGAATGCCACTGCTGTCACGCCCACTTATCCCACCCTGTTGAAGCAGCTTTATGGATTGGCCTCTGTTGGTGATAGTTTGGGTAAGAAGGGCTTTCCTACGAGAGACTGAGAGCTCAGGACAGCACATTTTGAGGGACGTGAGCTGGGCATGGGAGGCAGAAGGAGAGCTGGGTGCCAAGCCACGATGGCAAAGTCTGTGTAGCTGGACCATGCCTTCAGTTTTTATTTTCTGATGATCTGTGTGCAATTTATATATAGATGCAGAAGTGGTGACCTAAAGCAAATGTAGGACGCTAAGTCCCCTATCGAAACAGGTCTCAGCACTCCTGAAATCAGCACCTTGGGTATGTTGCCGCCGGCTGTTTTGCTGACAGAGTGGGGGCCATGGCTGGAAAGCTGCTCTGGGAATAGGGGCTTTGCTCTTTTGGAAACAGTCAGCTCTGCGGGGAGGGGAAGCAAGGGAGCTGTGCAGGAGGTGGCAAAACTCTTTGCCAGCACTTGCTGTGCTTCTAATGGCAAGCTCTGAGAAGTGGCAACCCAGCCTGAGCAGGGTGCGCAGGGAGGTTCGGTGAGGGAAGCCTTGAGACAGGCGTGCTGCTTGTTCCTGCCCCTCCAAACTTATGTTCTGGTTTCGCTTGATGTCCTGATATGATTCATTTTCCTTTTGTCTTTTAATATTTGCTGCATAAAAACATTCTCCTTGATCCTGTGCGCTATCACAGCTACGTATTCTGTGCTGGTTATGGTGTTACAGTGACCTAATTTGATTGTGGAGGGTCGTGTCCTGTATAATGTTGTCTCGTTTTCTCAGTAGTCAATACAAACTCAATCTTGTTTCCTTTGAAAAGAAAGGAAATGGGGGGCAGGAGCTGAGCATCCCCGGCCAAGCCTATACCTGCAGCCCTTCCCTTGTTGCCTGGCTGTGAGACGGCGATGGCACGTGTAGTTCAGCCTGAATGGGACCTGCAGGCGCTTTTTTTTTTTTTTTTTTTCTTTTTTCCCTGCCAGTACTGAAGGGGAGAAAGGATGGAAGCTACAGCAGAGAAAGGCCCACATTTATAGATGCTGGCACCTCTGATATGCCTCAAGGAGTCATTATCCCAGCAGGCTGGACTCTCTCTTGATGGAGCTTATCTCCGGAGGGGAGGGTTAGCTGTGTCTCCCCGTGGGACCCGGGTGAGTGTTTAGCTTTCTCATTTCGCCTCCAATTAGCTGCTTGGTCCTTTGTACCTCCGTGTTCCACCTGCACGTGCCGCGCCTGCCTCCAAGACCTTTCGCCCCCGTAGCTCAGAGGGGAAAAGGAGGGTCTGCTCTCAATTTGTGTGCTTCATTTGCATGCGAAAGAAGCGTGTCATTTCTGAGGAGGTGGCAGCAGCCCTGCTGGGCTCCTCCAGGGCGGCTGTGACAGCTCCATCAGGGCTGCGGCTGGGCGAGCAGTGGCAGGGCTTGCTCAGGAACTGGCAGCGTCGCGGCGTTTTTGCAGGGCACTTTCAGAAGAAGGTGGTTTTGCAGCAGCTCATAAAGGAAGTGTCAGTCCAGTGTTTGATCTGTAGGGAAAAAAAAAAAAAACACAACAAAAAAACACACCTGCTTTTGCAAAATTAAAATTGCAGCAAGTACTTAGCTCTCGGCTCGTGGACCATCTCTGCCAGCTGGGAGTGCTGGGGTGGCAAATTTCTCACTGGTCACTTCATTGCTCTTTTTTTCGTGGGTTCTGGACTTTCTTCCTTAGTTCTCGGGATAGTCTTCATTCTCATCCCTACCTCCTCCTGTCCAGCTGGGCAATTACTGGGCTTTCAATTAAAAATAGATTCGTTGTGGTGACAGAGCAGGAGTCAGAGAGGCTTTGGCTGGCAAAACAGGCCGTTACTTTGCAGCTTAAGATACAAGTAGAGTTGAATACTTGAGTCAACAGTTCTGTGCTCCTGGTGTGCCACCAAGCAGGCTCCCTTGGCTTGGGCCAAGGATTTAGTGGTGGTGGGAGGAGGCAGAGAAGCAGAAGCATGGCAGTGACCTGTTTGGCTGGGGAAGGACCGTGAGACCTGTACCGTGAGCTCGAGGGCAGGGAGATGGGAGCAGGCAGGGCACTGGCTGCTCACATCCTCCTCCTTGGCGGGATACCAGCTTTCCATGGACCAAGCATCTGGCAAAAGCGAATCAATGCCCCTGATTGGTTTGCAGTTCTGAAATATTTAATCAACGAATCAAACACGAAGTCTCTTTAAGAAGAGACTGGCACGCGGCAGCTGGCTGAGCGTTGCAATCAATGTATCTGCTGCGGAATGCTTCCTGGAGAAATATTACATCCTCTCTCATTTACTTGATGATCTTTAGGGTGAATCAATCAAAAGATGCTGCACACAAATAGTTCAGCCTGCGATCCTGTGGGTGTCCATTAGAGAGGCATTTGCTCCGTGTTAATGGACCCGTTGATTAACAAACAAACCATTGCTTTTTAAATAGTAAGCTGTTACCTGATGGCAATTGTTTGCATGGGTGTTCTGCTGCCCCACCTCTCCTACACATAACTTATACTCTGTGCCAACAGCGGGAACTGCTGCAACAAAACCCAGGTCTGCACAACCAGGGAAAAAAGTATTCATATCTCCCCGGAGCAGGTATCAGAGGTGGACCTTCCCAGGGGGTTGGAAAGGACTGAGGCCTGCCTTGGACTCAGCATGGGAATTCATCGCTGTGTCGTGTTCCCTGCACACACCTGCCTTGGCGTGTGCTGACCTATTGGGCTCCAACACAGCCTGAAGGTCTCACCCTGACATCCCCAAAAGGTCACACCCAGCAGATCCTGAGGGATCAGGCTTGGGTTTTCACCAGGCTGAGGCCATGAAAGATTTTGTTTCTGTAAAGCCTCCAGCCTGTTGGAGCAATTGTACGTTCATTTCTTTTCCTTATGATGTGGACATTTTCTAAGTCTCCACTTTCTCTGGGTGAAAAATTTCCCATGTTGTAGCATTAGTTCTTGCTTTTCGGGTGTTAGCGTGGCATGAAAACTCAGCACGAGGACTGTCAGTTTAAGTATTGGAAGATCAGGATGATCTCCACTGCTTAGAAGATGCCTTTATCCCTTGGAAAGCCATGGCCGTTGCAGAGAAGCGATCATGCTGCAGGGCTGACCGGCACAAAAGGACACGGGTGGTCACCGTGGCTTGTGCTTAGCCTTGTGCTGGTATTTGCCAGCAGCTGCTCATCTTCTGCAAAGTGTGTTTGAAACCTCGGTGCTCAGCCAGGGACTGCAGGGGCATCTGCTCCCCCAGCCCGGTGGTGCAGAGAAGATGCTGCTGTTCAACCTGGCAGGCCATGAGTTGCTTCAGCCCTTCGGTGCAGAGGGGACCAGTCCCCTGTGGAGCTTGTTTAGCTCGGTCCCTTATTGCTACGAGCCAACTCACCCAGAGCCGTCCTTCCCACAGCTGGTGGGAGTCAAGGCGAGGAGGCAGTTAGTGGATTAGGGCAGCAGAGTGAAAACCATTTGGCGTTTCTATCCCGATTCTTCTGGGTGCCTTTAATTAGCATGATCACTCAGCACACGATTTTGCCATGTTCTTTAGCTCCCCTGGTTAGAATAATTATTCCCCCAGCTCCTTTTTTTCCGATTCCTGATCGCTTACAAAGTCTCCCGTTAAAAGCCATTAAACCCGTAATGTAAAGCGAGAGTAAATGCTCGGCAGGGCTGTGCTCTCAGCCCCACACGTGCGTGCTCATGGCTCCTGTGCACCGCTCCGCGTCCCCCCGCTCCCTGCCACGTGCTCCACGTACGCGCTGCCCACGGGCCAGCCCACGCATCCTGCACACAGCAGCTCCCGCTTCCTTCTGGCACCTTCTGGCAGCTCTTGCTTCGAGGAGGACGTGCCCTGCTGGGGTGATAGGCAGGACTTCTGCCCGCTGCGTGACGGATGGTGGAGAAGAAGAAAGAATGTGTTTTTTTAAGTAGAGCTGTTTCCCTTTTTCCCAAGCGTGCAGTCCTCTGGTGGAAGGAAAATGAGGTTTGGGCAGTTAAATTCCCAGAGTTTGCTGTGTTGCAGTGCCTCCCTGTCTGCAGGTCTGAGAGCTCAGCCCCTTCTCCGTCCCTTGTCTGTGCTGAGATGTGATCAGCACGTGCCGTGATACAAGTGGGACAGACACAAAGGCTCACACGGAGTTATAAGGTGTGAAATGAGATTGGGCTGCAGTGCTCTAAATACCTTGTACGTTTAGGTGACTCGATGAGAGAGACTTAGTTTCAGACCCAAAATGAAACTGGGTCAAAGACTGGTCTGGCGGTCGTGTAGTTTATTAAGCTTGGATCTGACTGCCGGAGCAAAAAATTCACTGCTAGGCTGCTTGCTGGAAAAATCTTACAAGAAAGCAAGCCTGGTCTTTCTCCCTCTGAATGGAAACGCCTCATTTACAGACGCTGCGTATTTGAGGTTTGGCCTTCATTTGCTGCCCTGCAGTGATGTGCAGGACCTTCCTGCTCTGCACAGCTCCTTGTCTGCTGCAGGGAAGAGTGAGGGTCTCCTGGCATGGCAGACACCAGAAGTTAACCTGGGTCGGCAGTTTGGGGGCTCCCCACCCACCTCATCTCTCATTGCTGGCAGCAGTGAAAAGGGTCTTTCTGGGTTTTCAGACCTTCTCTTGCAAATATTTGCTGAGTTCCACGTGTTTTGTGGGAGCGGTGCCTTTTCTCCCCTCCTGCAGAATGAAGTCCACCACAGATATCAGCCACTTGCCTAGTTGGTGCTACCAACACTGTTTCCTAGGAGCAGCATGATCCTAGCACCAGCTTTGTTCCTCTGCTTGCTGTCCTCTTCATCTGGTGAAAGCTCAGTCCTAGGAGTGCCCTGGGATGCATGTTTGAGAGCTTCCATTGTGTTGGCAGGTACCAAAACCTGGTCTTGAAGGAAATTATGGAGTGAGGATCTCCCTTCTTAAAAGCTTAATAACACCCTTCTAAGGTATTTTGGTGCAACTTGTTTTAAGAACCATCTAGTGGGGCAATTATGAAGGAAAGAAGAGTTGTGGTGGTAGCATTCATTTCCAAAACAATCAGTGGAGTAGGAGTGCTGGAGAAACACAGACGAAGGACAACAATACCAGACAACCCTGAATCCAAACAGCTGAAAAAATCAACAAAACCTCATTCCTCGAGGCTCCCTGCTGCTCTCACAGTGCTTTTTTGCCCTCAGCTCATCCTCTTCCCATTTACAACTCCTCTGTAGCGCTCTGTGCCTCCTGGCCTGCTGAGATCTCTAGCGCTCCTCAGTTTCCAGCCTCGATTTGCAAACTCTATTAAATCTTCTTTCCCGAAGGAAGCTTCTCCTGACACATCAGGCTCTTGGGCTTGTACTGCTCCTGGGCTTCCTGGAAGGCAGCTCTGGCCTTTCCAGATGAAGCCAGGTATTGCTGGAACAGATGGCAGACTAAAGAGACCTGAGCGAGCGAGAATTTATTCTGGCCCTTGATCAGCTCCTCTGCCAGCCTCATCTTCACTGAGGAGCGGGAGAGCATCGTCGGAGCCGTCTGGTCCCAGCTGCAGCCTGCAGAGCTCTGGGCTTTCCTACCCACCGTATGCATCTCCTTTGGTGTCTGCGCTCACGTCCTGACCATCTGGCTTTACTGAGCTCTCCTGCCCCCTTCCAGGCACCAGGTCTCAAGGACAGGATGGGACCCGGGAGCTGGGGCTCTTCCCTGTGTATTGCTCGCGCCCTGGCATCGATTCCTCTGGGGACCTCGGACAAACTCCGTTCTCATCCCGTGCCACAGTTTTGCCATCTGCGTAATGAATACAACAGCTCCTGTCTCCCAAGGGAACGAGCGAGGCGTAACAAATTAATGTTTATGAAGCGCTCCCCGGCTGAAAAGAAGTTTGTAACGAGGCTGTTGCTGTTCTAACTTAGGGGCTTCCTTTGCGGGTTGGCTCTTTGATGTGGCGATCTGCGGTACCGGTGGATTGGCTGTACAGTAATTGGAATTAATCAGCAATTACGGAGCACGAGTCCGACCAGGTTCTTTCTTGGCGGATGTTCGTTGCTGAGCAGAGTAGTTGGTGGTTTCAATAGCTCCGTGTAAAACGCTCAGGGTAACTCCTGCTATCTAAAGCGGCTGCGGAACAGAGGGACGCGAATACCTGTCAGGCAAAGTGGAAATGAGAAGCTCTTGCGAAACGGCACGCAGCTCTTAAATCGGCAGCACTCCGAGGGCCAAAAAAAAAAAATGTATTTGAAAACCAAAGTGATATGAAAATAAGGTATTACTTGTTGGGATGGAATCTTTGATGCTGAGTCCTGTGGGCTTTGTGGAGTTCAGAGGCGGAGGAAGTGCATGACTGTGAGAAATGGGGATTTACGGAGGCAGGGAGACACTGTTGATGCTCGAGTCGGTGAGAGCTATAGAGGGGAAGGCTCTGTGACGTACTGGTGCAGGCACACAGAGAGACAGGGGCAGAATAGCCTGATAGCACCAGTTTATAAGCTACCGCCAAGCTCTCAGGCATTTGGAAGCTTTCCTGCAGCTTGTTCTCATGGCTGGCGTGGAAACCTCAAGAGTTTTGCCATGCACCTTTGCACGGCTGTGGGAGTCAGGAGGGACAGAATAAGGCATCCTCTCTGCTCGGATACCTTCACTGACCCTGTACAATTTAACTGAGGTGAGGCTAACCTCTGCATGTTATGGTGGAACTTGCTGGGTGCCCAGCCCGTCCCCCTTCCCTGGTCCTCCTACAAATAATTCCACATACTCTGGCTTCAATCTAATGAAAACAAAACCGAGGAGGCCCGACTGATCTGGCTGCTTTCCACCATGCAGTGGGCCTCCGAGTGGCTTTAAATAGCTGTACCTCTGTGCAGTCTGGAGGAAAGCATTGGCTGTGCCTCTGGACAGGGAGGATAGCTTCAACTCAAATCACAGGGCATCTCAGATGCTGCAGCAGGCCTAAAAATAGCCTTTTTATTTTGTCCTTGGTCTTAAATAGACTTTTTTGTATTTTTCTTCCTTTTTTATTTTATTTTATATTTTTAAATTTTATACCCTGGTAAGCACTTTCCCACTTTGGGGCTTTTCCTAAGGGGAATTGTGGGGGAATCTTGGAGCTCTGCCTCCTGAGCTATCAGGCTACATCGTTTAGTATCTTGGAACTCCTCCATCCATGAAGGAGTTCCAGAGAAAACAAACTTGTGATCCCAGCTAATATAGAAATGGCTCACATTAACGGCAGCAACAGCAGAAATGCTACGGATGCTGGAATTCCTCCGACCAAGGGTTTAATGAGTCTTACACAGTCTTACAGAGTTTATTGCATGGAAAGCCATGAGCACTGCCCTTTTCTCAAGGAACGTTGTTCAGCTGTTGGGTGTCTGCAGTATTGTCCTATCCCTTCCTTAGCTTTAGTTAAGCATAAGAGAAACTTGTGTGGAAATGGGATCTTCTGGATCCATTTGCTTCTGCTGTTTCTCTTGCTCTTAGCCCATCTCTTCCCTTTCCTGTTCTCAAAAACGTATACGGTGCCTCAATCCTCTGCTCATGATTTTGGGTTGTGGAGAAGATGAAGATGCCACAAACCATAGCTAGAGCTCCACCTAGCACATCCCCAAGAGGTCTCCAGTGGTGTGAGATCTCACTGACTAAAGTGGGAGACTCTAATGAGTGAGGTTAAGCCATGGAAAACGAACAACAATACAAGGTGAGCTGGTGTGGAGGGGGATAAGGACCCTGTTTCCGTGAAAATGAACAGCCATAAGCACATCTATAGCTCAGAGAACCTCTCTGTGAACCTTAAAAGTGTTGTTGTCTACTCGAAGATCTGCTTGAGGTCTGTGTATTGGCGTGAAATTCATCTGCGGGCTAAAATGTCTTGCAGTTCTCCACTGTGGTCAACAGTGATGAGCTGGTGTAGTGAGAGGAGGGCCAGGCTGTTTGATTTGAGATGACGTGCTTGTCTGCAGCTGAGAGCGCTGTGGAGAACCTCGTGGTGTGCCTCTGCTGGGCTGCTGTGACCTGCCTTGTTGTGGCAAGCGAAGCCTCAGGCTGGGCTACTTCTCACCCTGTTACGTGCTGGGGGAGAGAAAGAAAGAGGATTTTGTATCAGAGCCCTGCAGATGAACCCAACCGTGGCAGGAAACCTGGATTGCTGTGTTGTGTTCCTCTTAGGTATAGATATATCGGTCCTGGCTTTGACTAGATGGATGGTTGTTTCATTCGCTCTGGATGAGGTCCAGGCTTGATGGTTTTCATGCCTCCTTTGATGCTATTCATACTTCATATCTGTGCATAGACAAAGATAATGTACACTGGTGTTGGAGTCTCCTATTGCTTTTCCTTGATATCTCCTTTATATCTCAAATTCTGCTGTAACATAGAAGAGACATCAAAGCTCTGTCACTCTGTCTGGATAGCAGTGTTGTGTTTGGCCAGCTTGTTGCCCCTAATTTGCTATTTTTAATTAATCCATTCTTGCCAGGCATTGTATGACATCCCGTTACTTTTCTCACCCATTCCCACAGCAATTTATGCTGCTTTTTTTCTAAGAGCAGTTTCCACCCATGGGTTTCAAAACTGGGCTGTCCCACTCCTGCCGCCGTGGTGCATGGGGCTGCCGTGAGTTGTGCATCGTTTCTGCGTCATTCTCTTGCCTTCTGCACGCCCCATTCCCTGATGCTCTTCTCACGTGGCCTGGAGCAATCTCAGGCAAATGTTTGAACAGTTGCAGTTTTACTGGAAAGCAAACAGTGATGGCGAGGTGAAATTTTCTCTTTTGTCTCCTTAGTCTTGCTGTAAGTCAGTGCAGGCAGGGCGTTCCTTGCAAGGTGCTGTCCGTAGGCTGGATTGGGTATGTGCATGGGGAGGAGTGGCTGAGACTCACCAGTCAGGGTGTTGGGAAACTCAAGACGGCTCTGGAGGACTAAGTGGATGGCCAGGGTTGAAGACAAAAACTGATTGCATGGTTTGGTTGCCTTCAATCTTCTTGTCCTTTCATTGCCACATCCCCCAGCCTGCTTAGAGAAATGCCCCATGTGCCCTTTCCATCTCAAGCTGTTAGAGCTGCACAGCAAATCTGAGCTCATTCCTCCTCCCCTGTTCTCCAACGCTCTCCATACATTTATTCCACTCCCATACCATGACTATTAGGAAAGACAGACAGCATTAAGTTTTAATATAAAATGTGGTCTCCCTAGAACAGGGACAGGCACAAAGTTTAATCTGTCAGATCCTTCCCAATTTTGTAGGTGTTTGGAGTACTTTTGCTTTGAATCTACAGTGGTTTTCTATTTTTTTATTTTTGTCAGTTCTTTTTTTTCTTTGGTTGTTTTGTTTGGTGATTTTTTTTTATTATTTTTTATTTTTTTTAACCTCCTCACTATTTTCAGGCTTATATATGGGAGCTTCCCTCCAAATCTGCAACCAATATCAAAGACAGTATTTTTTTTCTCCCAGTTTTCAACTGGCACTGACAAATGTGAAACTTCACAAAAAGAATTATTTTTAAGATATCCCCAATCTTCCAAAAAGGTGAATGCTTTTTTTGTTGTTGTTGTTGTTATTTTGGGGGGAGGGGGAAAAGGGGCAAAACAAACAAACAAAAAAGCCCATTCTTTAAGAAATTTCCAAGCTACTTTTTTATGACCTGAAAACTTTGATAGTGGAAAGATTACATTTGTCATTGCAGAATCCAAACTCTGAACCTGTTGAGATTCACCCATTCTAACCCCGGACATCTCAGCGAACATCATCCATCTCACATCTGATAGTGAAACGTAGCAAGAGCCTTGTTGGTTTCTGCTCCATACGAGAGAATGGGGGTGAAGGTAGCAGTACAGTATGGGAGATAGCAGTGAGGAAAGAGGAATGGTCAGTCAGCCAAGAAGCATGTTTTTTTTTCAGATACTTTGGGAACTTTAATAAAATCAGGAAAGAATGCCAAAGCGAACGATGCTTCATTGTTTTCCCAAGTCATCAGTATGTGCATTCAGCCCCCTAGCTTCAGAAATAGAGGCTATCCTCCTGCCACGTCCCTCATTGTCCCTGGCTAGCGACTGCATGTCGGTTATGGGATAACCCCTACCCCAGTCCCACCCCACAAACACCCTGCCGTCAACAGAGGTCCCCGCAGCTGGGATTCCAAGCTTAGTGTTGACAACCAAGAGCAAAGCCCTTGGCATTCCCAGCCTTAAGTCTTGCTGATCTTTCACATGTCCCTTTGCCGAGGCTGTGTGTCCCCAGTGGGTTTTTAGGTCTGTTGCACGTGGTACAGCAGAAGTGGAATTGCCTTAATTTAGCAGAGCTAAGAAATGCAAAGAAAATAAAGCAGACGGGAGTGCTCCTCTGAGATACTTGATATTGTTGAGTATAGACTTTCCCAGTTATCCTTTGGTGACCATAAAGTATATTTATATTATGAAAAACAAAACAGGATAAATAGTGACGTTCAGGGATGCCATGTTTATTTGTCTCCCAGTGGTTCTGATAAGAAATGGACTAGTTTACATACACTTTTCAAAGCATCAGCACTTTAAACTCTGCTTTGGCTCTGAGAGTTGAGCTAGGCTCTTTCTCACTACTAGTGATATTTCAGCACTTCGAATTTGCCTATGAATCTTGTTCATGACACATGAACTGAAGCTGAGCCTGTCTTACTCTCCCCTGTGGATTAGTCCTTCAGGGTCGCTGAGAATAACAAATAGTTTTCCCCAAACAAGTTTAAGCAGTTCTAAACCAAACAAACAGCTTTTGTCTGCATCCTCAGGTTCATCAAAAGAGGCATGTGTCTGATGAGCTGATGGAACAAGATAGTACAGAAAAGAAAGAGAAATAGAAGGGTAATAGAAGAAATAAGAAAAAAAAATCTGTCTGGTTCAGATTAATTTTCCATTCCTAGCCTAGTGGAAGGCACTTTTCCTATTGAGATCAATTCACAAGGACCTCCAGGCTGCTTCATGCTGCCCTAATGATGCCAGACTGGGGCTGACTTACCTGATGTGTCGAGGATCCTGAGACCATATGAGGAACAGGAGCTTTTCCATTTTTTAGAGCAGTCACACAGCTAAGGAATCCCATTAATTTTCTTGGAAAAACCCTTTGGGTCCATAAGAATTTGGGACAGATTAGAGCAATCCCATGGCTCCTGCCATGTGTGCCTTGGGCCTGGCATCTCAATGGCTTTGCACTGAGGATTTTGAAAACTGGTGTAAAAACCTGTTATGTTCTACATGCCTGCTCTGAGCCAAGAGCGACTTCACTGCAGCTTTAGCAGCTGCCTTCAGTGACATCTGCCTGTTCCTGCCGTGTCTCATCCTGTTCCACTGGGATGGACTCAGTTGTAGAAATACTACTACAAATGGGTGTCTGAGGAAGTAATGTAAAACTGATGAGCTGACACCTGAAGAAAACCACGACTCTTTTCTGCAAGAAACTTGCAGGATTTAGCACAAAAATAGGATGTATTTAGCAATGAAGGATTCCCTCCTGGGGTCCTATCCAGTGTTCCACAGCAGGTTTGCTCCCTCCAGCCCAGAGAACTATTCTCTCACAAGTCCTGAAAGTTTGCATCTAACTTCAGGAAATAATGTTCATCTTCAATAGTAAAGAACATCAAATAATTTCTATATCAGAAACATTAGATACCCCCAGTAGTGGGTTTCCCTGGCCACAACATCCCAATGCAGGGGCGTTATGAAGAGATGGTTAATACTGTCCTTGAAAACATTGTGTTTGCTCACTAAGTTTGCTGTGACTGAAGGAAGGTGGATGCATGTGTTCTCTGCTCCACTTATTTTTCCTTTCCATCTGGCCAGTATTTCTGGAAAATCCTAAACCTTCAAATTACTTCTAAAAATGTGGGGTTGTCCAAGAAGAAGTTGCCTCTAGCATGCCAGGTATCAGGGTACATGGGACAGCTGAGGCTAAGGAAGTCTCAGGGGTTGTGAGAGTCAGGTCTCCCCAGCCTTGTAATGGTACTCTTATGCTTCAGAAATGTTAAGCCAGACTAAATAAACTATTAGAGAAGAGTAAGATATAAGAAGGATCCTCCACTTTCCTCACTCCCTGTCTAGAAGGAAGGGTGGACTAGATAGGAACTAGGACTTTTCCACCCTTGGTTAGTGGGAACCTCTACGAGAGAGTTGTTCCCAGTTCTCCATCCAGACTGCCTGCATGCCCCTTATCCTCAGAGTAGTCGTGCCTGCATGCACCAGGTGAAATGATTGTCTGGTCCTGGTGGAAAGAGAGAGCGAGATAGCCCTGCCCAGAGAGGGCATTTTGGCTTTAATTTAACTGCAGCCGTTTGCTGGTTATTCATTTGGTTCTTTTTTAATAATTACATGTGTGTCGATATCTCTCTCTTTTTTTCTAGTTTTGCTCTTTTTTGTTTTTTCGTTTACTTTATTTTGCTTTTTTCTTTTTTCTGTTTTTTTTCCCCCTTTAGGTTTCAGAGAAATTATGTTGAATCCAATAAGCCTCCCTGGACATTCCAAACCTCTTAACCAAGGCATTTATGTTGAGGATGTCAGTGTTTATTTCAGCAAAGGACGTCATGGCTTTTAAAAACTCCTTAAAAGTCCCTGTTCTGATGTCAAGTTTATAGGCTGTGCCCTCAAAATGGTGGGAAGCAGTAAGCGTGGTCTGTATGGATTGAGGTCTCCTCCTAATAGGACTCTACAGCCCTGCCTGTACACACGTTAAAGCCAACTGAAACTGTGGTTTTCTGTCACCAGATAACAGGGCTGTTCTTTCCTCCAATGGTCGCTGTGTTCGTTAAATATTCCTGCAAGGCACAACAGCAGCAATGAGAGCAAATAAAGAAAATTAAACTCAATTGAAAGGAGTCATCCTAATAACACAGTAAATAATTGTACTTTTGCTTTAAAATAAAACACAAAACAAAACCAACCAAGCCAACCAAACTGACATCTTTAGTCATGTCCTCCTCCCTGCTTGGAGTTTTCCTTGTAAGCTTGTGTCTTCGCAACACCCAGTGAATGCCGCCATCACCTCTTACTGTGGCACCGCGATGGGAGGTCTCCCAGAGCGAGCTGAGGCGGGAGCCTGGAAGAAACTAAAGCAGAACGAAGACTTTTGGTAAGAGCAAAGGCAGCCCCGCTCCCAGTTCTTGCACAGAAAATAATGTTGGAAGGAATAATAACGGAAAGAAAATCTTACTTCTCTGATGGGAAGAGGATGTGGTTATCTTTGAAGTGCACATATTCTAGGAGGCTTTTTTTTGTCTGTCTGTCTGTCTGTGTGTTAGAGCAGCTCGTTGGATCTGACTATATCGTTGTCGTGCTCTGGTCTCTCCCTGCTGCTTGAATGATGAGCTTTATCTGAGGAGGTGCCTGGACTTCCCGCATGGATGGAGAATCCATAGTGCAGGAGGGTCCGTGTCCTTGCCAGGACTAGGGCAGTAAGCAAAGTGGAAAATCGTATCAGGCGCACGCAGGTCCCA
Organism: Cygnus olor; assembly: GCF_009769625.2. Taxonomy (NCBI): domain Eukaryota; kingdom Metazoa; phylum Chordata; class Aves; order Anseriformes; family Anatidae; genus Cygnus; species Cygnus olor. Next base: position 14,265,996 of record NC_049179.1, read on the forward strand.
GTTGCTGGGCCTTTTCCAGCCCCATTTAGCTCTCCCCTGTATTCCCACTCGAGTAGAGATTGAACGTAACCCAGTCACGTTCCCAGAACGATCAGCTCGAGGCAGACCGACTGAAGGGGAGGAAAAATAAGTATTCTGTTGCTTCTTCTGTGGCATAAACAGGAATATCGATCTTATTCTCTGGCCGGTATTTGTATTCTCTCCCCCTCTCCCTTCCCACTTTTGTCTTACTTCATCCAAAGCCTCCCAGATGGAAAAATAAACCCTTTGATCCTGTCCTCAAGAGAAGTCAGCTGCCCTCGTGGCAACTTGCAGGGTTTTCCTTGGACTCTCTGGATGTCACGTGTATGGGGAAATACAGATTTGCTCACGCATATCGGTGAAAACCTATAAGCAAAGAGGATTTTCTCTAGAGAAAAAACAAAATCCCAAAAGCTTCAGGTTTGGCCAGATCCTTTTCGGAGAGGAGTATTGAACCAGGACCTTGCTCACCAGCCACTCAGCTTTTCTTGCCTTCTCAGTGGCCCGAGATGACCTTATCACTCCAGGGATGTCTGCAAATCACCAGCCCTGAGGGGTCGCTGCCACTGCAAAGAGTCCTGGTCCCTGTCCACCAGAATTGGGCAGAAGCCTCAGAATGGGATGTTCTGCTTCTCCCTGCCTTTACACATGCCCTACGTGAACCGCCCTGGAGATGGCCAGGAGGTTTTTTAATCAGCTTTCTCATAGGGATGTCCCCAGGAATGTTCCATTCTCTTGCTTCTTTTCCTGGTTCACTCACTCAGAAAGGTAAAGTGCAATAGAAGAGTACGGGAGAAATGGTGGCAGATTGCTTTAAGTTAACGGACGTGCCGTAGGGGGGCACCTGCGTTAGGACGAGGAGGCCTGGTTCGGGTTGGATCACTTCAGAAACCACGACCAAACTCCAGCAATGTTTCCTGCCCGCATCGGAGCTGGAAATGCGAGAGGTGCACTGCGAGAGAGGAGCCGCGGCCATTCGTTACTCACACCTCAATTCTGCGGATTCACGGAGTGAGGAGGAGCTTCGCGAAGCGTGCGAATCACTGGGTGCTTGTCTGAACTGAATTCCCCATCTCCTGGGAGTCGCCCACCCGACCTGGGGATGTCTCGTCCGTCTGAACTGTCTCCTCTCCCTAGCACTGTTCAGGGGACTCTGCTCTCAACTGTGTATATCAGTCGTAGAGACACATCCGTGGGCCTGAACCAGAAGCCTATATCCAAACACCCTAGCAGAGGAAGGGTTGAATTTTGCAGCTCAGGTCCATCTCTGCTTAGAAGAAATCCTCCAGACCGTACAGCATAATTTAAAGCAGTTCTCCCCACTGTGATCGATGTCTCAATTTGTTTAACACCAGTTACAGTCTCTGGTTCCTTACTGCTGAAAACGAAAGCCAGTCATGGCCGTTTCCGATTGGTGGCTTTAAGTAGCAAGTCTAAGGATGTTTTTTTTTTTTCTTTTTTTTCTTTTTTTCTTTTTAATTTTATTTTATTTTTAATTATTGTAAATCATTACCTCATATTCTGTCAATGAGACTCCTCCATCTTTGAGCATTCTTATCTTGCCATAACTATCATCCTGTGCTAATGGGAAATGGGACGGTCCCTTTTCACAGAGACTATAGGGGTGTTCAATGTCTAGTTTCTTAATAAACACTTTATTTTCTAACGAAACGGCTGCATCAGGTCTCTTCTTTGAAGACATAATAAATAAACATTCACAATGACACGTCCTATAGTCCACTTCTTCACGAGATGTTCCACGTGTGGGGAGCCTGGTTTGTTTGTATCTTCGGGAGGGTGCAGAGGGTGGGATTTACGGTTGTGGTGTGAACATTGCTCAGGTGTGGCTCTTGCTCCTGTATCTCTGCTGCTGACCCCAGTTGACAACCTGTTGGGTTTTGTAGCTCAAAATGGTCAAGGTGGTACTGCTGGGAGATGGTGGTAGGGTTTGTCAAGGCAAGCTTCGGTGCTCAGCGGAAGGAGTTTTATTAGGAGCCTTCTCTCTCAGGGAACTAAAAGGTTGATGTGGCTGCAGTGCTCATTTCAGAACATGCTGTTGCTGCTTGGCTATGCAAGTTGTCCTCTTGTTTGCGTGTTGGACTGTTGTCCCTTTATTAGGGACAATTATCCTATTAAACTAGCAAGGACGCGTGTGATGTAGAGGCAGTGGGGTGCCAGGTGAGTGGCAGACTTTGGTTTCTCCTTGAGCGTTCACAGACGGATGGTTGGGTGCTCCAGGGGTAGGGAGGAGCTGCTTTGCAATGTGCAAGGCTTGGCTCGAGGATGTGTCTTAGAGGCTGTGTCTCGTGTCTGTATTGTCACTGGGAGAAGTCATTTCTGTGACTTAAAGCTTCTGTGCCAACCTGCAGGTGACGGTGAGCATAAGGCTGGGGACTTGTTTGAGTTGATGTTGGTGGATGGTGCTGGAACCGTCATGGAAAGTTGGTGAGAAATTTGATGAGCAAGATAAAAGCTTGTTCCAGCATCTTTCTGTTGCTGTAACTTCCTGGCATGAATTTCAAGCAAACGTCTCAAAATGACACTGAGTGCATTTCTGCTTGTTTTTCCCTTCTGATAAGAATGTCTCTAGAAGTGATTGGGTGTCGTTGTTCACAGGACGGATGATGGCTGAGATCTTTACTTTTTTAGGGATTTCTGCAATGCCTGGGATGAATGTTTGTCTCCTGATGTACAACCTTATACATCTGCTGGCCAGCTGAGATGCATTGGATTTTGTCCTTGTTTCCCTCTCCTTTTTCAGCTATGGGAAGCAAACATGGGTGTTGGAAGCCCTGCCTTATCTTCCACACCACACCAGGGTCTGTTATCAGGTCTCACAGCCCAGCGACACTGCGAACAAAGGTTGATTAACGAATTACATAGGCTGCTGGTATTTCAGGACAACTGATTCCTTGGGTATGAGTTCCCCTGATGGTTATGATGCTCAGTTCCCAAGGAGCTAGCGTGACTATGCTCCAGGGCTGTGATATGTGTTGTGGAGGGGTTGGGCACTTGTTTCACCTTGCGCTTGCTTCTTGGTCATCTCTGTTGCCTGATGTACTTGTACGAAGGCTCCAAGCTCTTCAAGAGAGCCAGACCGTGAGTTAATATTGCTGTTCTGCTCTCCCTTCCCACACTGGCTTCAAATGGCTCCCGAGTTATTTGCAGAGCTTATTACTGAAGGAGTTTGGGTACTGGTTTGGTAGGGCGCAGGCGGTGGTACATATCAGCTCCTCCCGAAAGTCATGGCCCTGCCTTCTCAGGTCTTGTACAACGTGACCCCTGCATGGGATGAGCAGAGAAGTGGTGTTTTGTTTCCTTGTGTTTTGACTCTAGAAAGATGGAGTCATTTTTAGCTCCATGCCTGGAGTGAGTGTGATGGGCATGGTACAATTCTGGCACAATACCTCTCTGTGCAAAGGAAGCACTGTGTGGCTTGGCAGGACCTTGGGCTTGGACTTGCTGCAGGCGAGTGCTTGATACTTGTGATGCTGAAGGTCATGATCAGGGTACGTTGGCGCTGCTGAGTGCTGTGAGTCTCCATAGCTGCTTATCCAAGTTGCACAGGATGAGTCTTGATGTTCTTTACTGCTCTTCTGTTTATTTAGATGTGCTTTTAAGAAGTCAACCCTTCTTTCCCAAAAGGCTGGAGCTTCTTTTGAAGGTGGTAGTCTTCCTACCACCAGGTCTTTGACCTTCCCAGCATGTGTATGTGCCCTGCTGGTAGGGGAGGACACCGGGGCAGATGTCTCAGGAGCTGTGGACAGTTGGAGGAAGGTGCTTCTGCAGTGTCAGCAACCTGCAGCAGTGCATCACCACTCTGCTCCAATTTGTACCCAGAGTGAGCTACACATCCTCAGGGTTAAGCCTGGGCATTAGCAGAGGATAAAGAGGCCTAGACACAGAAGTAGAGCTTAAAAACGCAGGTTTGGGTGCGTGGTGGGAAGAGAGCACACAAGAAATCAATGCTGGGTGACTTCATTTTTGTTTAACGTTTTGCAGTGCTTCTGGTAGGATTTATGCAACGAGCTGAAGAGTCCTTATTAACTGTGTATCTCCCAGTGCCTCTAGGCCCGGATCATTTAGCAGAGAAGTTTAAGAAGCTGTGGGAAAATGCATACATCCCCTTTGAATGGGAAAGACTGTGATGGGAGACCAGCATGCACACAGCTGGAAAACGTGCTTTATCTGGCGAAGCGATGTATCTCCCTCTGCTGTTACGGTTCATTTTGCTTTGCCTTTATTTTCTGTGGTTTCCCTGATGTCTTCCCACAGCCTACTCCTGACAGGCAGGCTCCTTAGTGGTGCCAACATGTGGCCTGGTGTGCCAGGCTCTGCATCAAAGCATCAGCTGCTGTCCCAACATCTTCAGTGGCCTGGAGATGTGCCGCAGGCATGCACTGGAGGCTGCACGACATCCACACTGTGGGGGATCACACAGATTTAGCCCTACTGACCAGCTTTGCCTTGATCCACCAACAAACAACATAGGAAGCCCAACTGTAAAAATAAGCTCATTTGCCCAATGTGGCTTCCTTTGTGTTTCTAATGGTGCAATTTCTGAAAAGCAGCACCAAACAGGTGAGAAATGCGTGTTGCTCTCTTTGGTGCTCTCTTACACCCAAGCCCTTGTAAGCTGACATTTGGGGAAGACACGTGCTGGGCAGGGGGGTGCAAATACAATGCCTCTGCTTCTGCTGGAAACTCAGTTTGGTTGCTTCGGCTCCTGAAGTCACTCTTCAGTTCTGAATTTCACCTCCTTGGATATGTCACAGCAGTTTTGGGGGTTGTTTGTCCATCTTCCTTGTTGGGATTTGGTAATTGGCTTCCTGAGAATTGGTAAGTGCCTGCTCCTATTGAAATCTGTACAGAAACTCAAAATGGTGTTAACTGGGTTTTTGCAGATTGGGGCTTTGAGTTGGAGTTCTGTCTTCGAGTTTGTCAAGTTAAGAGTTAAGAAAATCCTAAGCCGCACTCCCAGCCTTGGTAAACAAGTGCAAGATGATTCCTTAGCTAAGAAAAGATGATGGTCTCTCCAGCAGTGAAGCAAAGTGCAAGTACAAGACAATTATATTTGAACTTTGATAATAATAATTTTGAACTTGTGAGTGTAACTGTTGACTAATCAGCAGGAATAAGTTCTGGTTGTTCTATACAAAGCAGAAGGATTTGTTCCAAGCACTGGTTAAATGATTTGCTCTGCTTTTAGTGAGTCATTTGTGACCTGTGCCCGAATCCTGCAGATGAGTTGACTTCTTGTAAGGATTTGCCTATGATTTCAGATTATTTAGCCTTTTTCCTCCACGGCTTTGCTTCATATATTCATGTTGTGAGACTGGCAGAATGGTGCTGCTTTTGCTCTCAGGTTGGGTGGGTGAATGTTTCAGACAGGCAGCCAGAGATGTTAACATGCAGAGATGCTCTTCAGTACTATGGTATTTGGGGTTGTCCTTGCCCCCATATTTCCATTTCATACCTTGGCAGTGGTACCACCCTACCAGATCTGTCTGCTGGCAAGAGAAATCAACGCTACCTATGCCATTCGGAGTAGTTAAGAGCTTGTTTTCAGAAAAAGTAGTCTTCATGGCTCCAGCCTGATTTTTGGGAGCAGCCTGACTTTGATCTGTGTATAGGTCTCCACCCACTAATGGCAGAGCAGCCGCTGCTAGAGGTCAGCCTCTTTCATGAGAAATCCAAAAGAACCAGACTGGAGTCACATTAGGCTCAGTAAACTGCCAGGAAGTCTGAATAAGCTAATCATGGCCAGGTCATCATTATCTTAAGTGAGTCAGAGATGTGTCCAGGCTGTTTATTAAGATAATTGGGGTCAAGGGGAGGGAGGGATAAGCGCAGTCTGTGGACCAGACTGAGGAGGCAAGGGAGAGTATTGCAACATCTTATACAAGAGAGAAGCAGCTCGTGGTCTTGCAAGCTCTGCTTGTGTCCAGGGATCTGGGTCCACAGGGATTCAGCCCCTGGTGACAATAATGGAGATTTAAAGTGGCATCCTGATAATGCAGTGTGCACATTTCAAACGCCACCACCATGAGCTAATCTTGCCAGGCCAAAGAGTTGATCTCCTCAAGAGGCCTTGGTGCCTGGTAATTTAGAGAGGTTATGGATCAATACCAATTTTTGGTTTTGCTGCATCAGTTCCCAGTGATATGTGGGGACCATAGGAGCAGCTGTGCACAGTCACTGCTTGCATGGTAGTGCCTGGTTCAGTCCCCCATGGACTGGTGAATGTGGCTGCGGGTTTGCTTTGTGTTCCCTGAGAGACATTTGTTCGTTGACTGGTGCCGGAGGGGGTTACAAATTTAGGAGTGCTTAAGTCATATGCTCAGTACTGCTACAACAATGCGAGATACACAGTCTCCAGAGCCATCACATCTCGCAGTGCACAGATGTTGCATGAAAAAGGACTCGCTTAAAGACAGGTAAGTGTCATTTTTTTCTCCTTCCAGGGAGCTATTGTGTGCAATACACTGAATTCAGCCCTCTAGAAGGAATTATTTTGATGGAACTGGTCTAAATGCATAAAGGATAACTGCATGAGACAATACCTGAGAATGTGTCAGTCCCTGCTCAGGGACTAGTTGGGGTTCTTCTGGCTGGAAACGCTACAGATCTGGCACTGGGTGAGAGCTGGAAACCAGGAAAGAAAAGTTCAGTTTAATCCTGTTAACCAGAGGGGACTCCTGCGAGTTGGTCCAGGAAGTAAAGAAGACTCCCAGGCATTAAAGATACTGAGATATTGTTGGGTGTGCTCAAATGGGTAAGGACTGGCAATGTCCCTTCTAAGGTATATTATTTAAGACTCCAGAAGGCAAGGAAAAGTAGTACTGATGAGCTGTAGATACAGCACAGATTCAACCTGGCTCTTTGATCCTGAAACAACCACTGAAAACAGGCCACATGGATGATCCCTTGAAGGGATGGTTCAAGCTTTTATGGTTGGACCAGATGATCTTGGAGGTCTTTCCCAATCTTAATGATTTTATGTCTGTGCCATTAGCTTTCGGTACCTTGAAGCTCAGGTTTGCCTGCTGTTATCATAGGGAGGGAGGCATCCCACAGCTTACTGGATACAAGCCATGGGACCCCCCAAAGGCAGCACAGGCACTGTGAGAGCAGGGTGGGCATTGTGTGTTTATGATGGATGTGGAGTAAGGACAGACTCTCATGGGCTTGGGGCTTTCACCAGATCTTACCCAGACCCATGCTTAGGTTCCCCAACAAGGAGTCAGGGGAAGACCATGTCTTTGGTGGGAAAGGAGGGCACCTTGGCATAACATCGGTGGAGTTTCTTGAGGTAACATTCACGTCTGGAGAACTAAGTCAATGTTCACTGCTCGTGGTGCAGGATATGTGCATGTCTGTGTTTATATGCGCAGTAGGAATTAAATATTGTTGGCAGAAGTATTGTGTTGTGTTTCTGAGAGAAGAGATACCATCGGTAAATGTGGTCATCTGATCAGAGAACTGGAAGTCAGGATGGTGAAGTCCTCAGTCTATTAGCCTGTGACATGGAGGTAAGTTTTCACTAGAGCTTCCCTGTCTGTAATCCTGCATAAATCATTTAAATCCCTTGCAGTGCACTGGTGGTATTTGTATGCTCTGGCTGCTGGGGATGGATGAGGAGATTCTGTCCCTGAGCTGGTCCTGGATATGATTCAAGAAAGCAATTCTCGAAACCCTCAGCAGTAAGCATGTCCCTGTGCCATAGAGACTGAGCTGGGGACTCCTGCAGAGTTCAGCGTCAAGCTCAGGACAGCTTCTGGGTCCAGAAAGAAATGGGGAGCCGTGTGGGTCCTCTCCCAAGGGACATCCCAGCCCAGGTGCTGGCACCGCACACGCTGCTCTCTGCTCCCTCACAACTCTCTGAATAAGGACTCTTTGTTCTAGGAGGTATGGATTATATATATTTTAAGGCTCCATGAATCATTCATATCCCAAAGATGAATCCCAGCATCAGAGCTGAGGAAAGGCTGAGGGTGTGAGGCAAGGAACCTTCCATTATTTATTGTATTAAATCTTGACCCACTAGCACCTTCTCCTCATGATCCTGCTTTTGCTTTGGGAAACCCTCCCTCCTTCTAAAGGTAATGTAATCCGAAATACTTTTCTACTTTCAGTAGATAATTGTAGCAAGAAACTAGTCAGCTACTTCCCATGTTGTGCTGCTTGATGGTTGCTCTTTAAAGAAGTAAAGAGTGTGTCCTAGTGAGCGTGTGAGAGCACAGTGGGGATGCCAGGAACGCGGACACATGGCGTTTGATGGGGAACGAAGAGTCCCAGGTGTGCCTTGGGGTCAGGCAAGGTGGAAGGGTTAGCGCTGAAGCTGGCAAACAGTCACAGGGGAAAATGCAATTGAATGGTTTGTAAAAAAAGTGAAAACTCTGGTGGAAGAGGGACCGGTTGGTTGGTTTGTTTACTTGTTTTCTGTTTGAAGCTGTACTCTAAGAAAAGGGCTGGAAGTTGAGCCTTCATTTTACAAAATCATTTTTTTCCTTATCTCAGTTTTATTGCAGTAAAAATTCAGGTCCTGTCTTTCCTGATTAAATAGCAAAATGTACCACAACAGTAAGAAACACTTGTATTGCTTTGTTACTGCCTATTTAATTACTGTGACCAATTCATTGGTAAGAATAATACTGTTATAGCTGAGGGCTGCAAACATCTTCCCTTTCCATCATTATATGGCCCCAGGGCTTGGAAGACACAGCTTTGGCAGCAAGGTGAGATAAAAAGAACTTCATTTATTTGCTGCCCTTCATTTGTGCCAGCACAAGAGCTTATAAGGCCACAGCCTAACCCAGGTCTCTAGCATGATCCAAGTTAAAAATAACCCCGTTTCCATCCCTGCCCTTTCCAAGGTCATTTTTACCCAGATTTCAGAGCACTGCTTTGCCAAACAGCAGCGACAGCACGAGGCAGGGGGGTGCAGATGTGGGCATGTGTGGGGATGCGAGGAGACTGGGAGCCCAAGAAAGTTTCACCAGCAGAGCTGGCAGCTTGCAGCAAGTGCCGTGACACCCACGGAGGCTGCTGCAAAAACTGGGAGAGAAATGATTCGGAAACTTGTGCTCTTTCTAAAGATTTTATTTTTTAATAGAGAAACCTTTTGGGCCCTTTTCAATTCATAATACAGAGCAGGTTGAAAAGAAGGAGAGGGCAAATGAAGACAGCGAGGCTTGCAAACTTCCTTTAAAGTTGGAAGGTCACCTTTAAAAATGGATGAATGCAGCATTTGGAGGGAGCTTGGAGGCAGCAGGCCTGGGGTTCAGCACTAGAATGAGAGGCAGAACAAAGAAGAATGAAAAGAAGAATCCAGTTGGGATCTAGGACTAGCCGCAGAGCTGGGAGGGCCCGGGGTGGACTTGCAGGGAGCTGTATTTAAGGGCACTTCTCTGTCCTGCTTCTCAGAGCTGCTGCTGGGCTTGGGGGTAGCAGGGGGGGAATGGAGACAGGGCTGCCCTAGAGCCAGCTGGGCTTCAGGGGGCATGGGTGGGTGGTGGTGTGCCAGGATGTGCTGGAATTTGGAATAAAACAAAGGCATTGCCTGCCCATTCTGCATTCAGGGATGCTAAGTAACACTGAGGTGTCTCATCCGCTCTGCTTGCATTCGTTCTGAGTTCTCCCTTTTCCTTGAACCCCTGAGGGAGTGAGGAAAGGGTGTTCACAGTGTGGGTCCTGGTAAAGGTGGCTGGACAGAAAACTGTTTGTATAATTTCTTGTGTCTCATTACTTTGGGACGCTTTGTGAGCTGGTGACAGTTGGGGTAGCACCACTGTGTTGTATGGAGTCCCCAAATCCCACCCAAAGCCACATGCTGGAGGCTAACGTGCTGCTAAATACGTGACAGTCCTCAATCACCGGGTTGAGAAACAGCTGTGAGGTACTTCTTCCTCAGAATATTCAGAAGATGAGACACCATGAGGAAAAAGGTCCAAGGTCTGGCAAGGTAAAAGCCCCTGTGTGTCCCACAGTGCCTCCTGCCCCATGTTCCCAATCCTGCCTTTTCCTCTTTCCCTTGCGACCCACCGATGCAGCCTGGGAGCAGCCTGATCATGGAGCAAGCACGTGGCAGGTCCTTCCTCTTCCCTAACCGGATCAGACGTGTCTTCAGGGAGCTTGATATGGCCCAACAGCTTCCACGTTTGGAAAGGAAAGGGCCTGGGTAAGCACAAGGAAATATGTTTCCCCTCAGCTCCTTCTACTTGATGCTGAGGGCTAAGATACTTTTTCTCGTGTGAAATTGGTGTGCAGTGATGTGCAGGGTGACTGCTCTCAGTAGACAGTTTGCAAAGGAGAGAAGAGTCCTTTGAAACTACCGTTAGTCTGTTAAGTGTTGGTGGCTGCTGAGAAGTGTTGTGTGCATGGTGTAACAATCCTGCTGTGTTGTTCCCTTTCTCTGTATCTGTCCTAGTGAAGGTTTTTAGAGCGCTTCTGTGATCAAAAATCAAGAAGACTTGCTCTGGCTGAGGCTATAATTTGATGGTCTTTTTCAGAAAGGGAAACTGAGGGACGGTGTGTCTCTAGGCTGCTGCAGTTCTTGGAGGAGCACATGGCCAGGCAGGGAACAGCACCCGGGGCAGGCATGGGGACCGTGACCGGAGAAGGATGTGACCCAGGCACTGGTTTCAGCTGCGTCTGCCCTGGGCAGAAGCTCTTTGACAGGGAACGAAATGATATTTCTTACAGGTTCATCTCAGAACTGAACTCGTTTCTAATTTAAGCACTTCTTGCCTGGCTTTTCCAGTGAGCCAAGGCACGGGGGCATCAGACATGCTATCTACTGCTTATTAAGTGGTTTAACAAGCCCGGTTAATTACAAAGTACTCAAGGATATTCTAGCTTATGAAGGCAGCCCCTGTTTGTTTGTGTCAGTGTTTTAATACACCGATTAAACCCCCGTGTGCGTGGGTGCTCACGCAGTGTAACACAGAGGAAGGCATGTGGGTATCTTTCACATCAACTGGGGCTTCTTGGGCTGCTTCAGCTCTGACTCCGCAGGGTTGTTTGTGGTTTTATGCTCAGCCTTGTTTCCTAAGGGGCATGCATCATGAAAATACAGTTCAAGCCCCCAGTAGTTCGCTGTTCTACAAGACTCTGGCAGATACAGGTACACTTTGTCGTTAAGGTTGGCTGTTCCAGGAGAGTTTCTCAGTCTCTGTTGTCATCTCGGTGCTGCTGATACAGGCAATTTGTGCTTGAAAATGGTTCTTCCCTCCCTCCGTTCGTCCCGAGGGGTCACCGATGGGAGTTTGCTCTCTGCCGCAATTGCACTTGTTTGCAAAGGGCCCAGCAGGTTCGTTAAGCCGCACGGGTAACGAGCGATAATCAGCACACAGGACACTGGTAGCGAGTCGATGCAGGGATGGGGCTGGAGAGGGCAGCGAGGGTCAGAGGGAAAAGCCTCCTTCAGTGCACGTGTACTTCAGTGAAAGGAAGGCAATCACGGGGGGAGGAGAAGAAGAAATGATGGATTAAAGGAAATTGAGCGGCTGTAATAAATACACTTGAAATTGAAGAGCGTCTAGGATGCAGTGATTATATTCCCCGCAGAGCTGAAGTGCTGAGGAGGGTCTGCGGAAAGGGCAGCCGTACGAAACCACTGGCCTTTCAGCGAGCCGCCGTACGGGGAATGCAAAATGAGTCGAAGAAAGCCGGCGGGGCTTTAACGCAGGCCTTTAAGATACAGTTGGGAAGGCTGCCCTAAACACTCAGTCCAGTAAAACTAAAGGAAATAAGGGATGAAAGGACTGGCATGGAAGAGATGGAGATACCATGATGGGGCACTGCTGAAATATCACAGGGACGGCAGAGGGGAGGAAGAAGAAAGTGGGAGAAAGCAAAGCAATGGAAAGCGGGAGCCATATGGGATGCTGAGGGTGTGTTTCAGATAGCAAGGTCTTTTTGCACACAAGTATCTGTGAGAGACACCAAAACCGGTCTCACAGCAAGGATGGGCTTGCAGTTTGAGGAGAACAGTGAGCCAGATGATATGGAGGAGCAAGTGCTTATGTCAGGAGTGGTACATGAAGAACTCAGAGTGGCCACAGAGGACAAAAGTCGGTTATATCAGTGATAAGTGGAAAGAGAGGTAATTACATTTACATATTTTTTCATCTGCCAAAATTGCATCCAATTTTATAGAGGGTGAAGAGAAAGATCTCCCCATGCCAGTGGCCAGCTGGTGAAGGGTACTGGACAAGGTGAGCATCCTCTACAGATGGAGAGCACATCCCACAATATCCACACATGTGGGCACGCACACAACTCACTGAGCTCTTCTTTGACATTTTAATTTGCCTGTCTAAAATGGGGCAGACTGATGAGGGTTGGAAGGTGGTGGGCATAATGGGGAAAAGAGGCAATCCGGTGAGTTTAATGCCTGCTCTGGGAAATTCCTGGGAATCTGAAACCTTAAAGGATGCTGTGGGAGAACACCTGGGAAAGCAGCACTCTGGGAAAGGTCAAAAATGAGGCTCGAAGTACTGGGAGATCTCACTTACCTGATCTGCTGGGATTCCCCGTGGATCTAGCTGCCACTGGATATATAGGAAATTCAGCAGATATCCTACAGATTTTCAGCAAGTATTTGACAAGGATCAGCATCAGAGATTAATGACTGGGGGCAGAAACATTGGTGTAGGATTTAAAATAAGAGCCCGTGAAGAAATCTTGCCCTGAGAGCAATGACAGAAAGGAGATACTGTTATTGCTAGAAGCGTTTCCAATTGGAAAGAGGCTGAACGTGATGTGTCCTGGAGGTCAGCCTTAATCATCTGTGTTTTTCATAACTGCTGCTAATGACCTACAAGAAAATAGCGAAAGCAAGAGCCAGAGACACCCTGCTGCAACACCACGGACGTGAATGATTTTTCACCAGCTCTGACTATTGCTAAGGTCCCAAAAGCACCCAGCAATCTGCTGTTTGAGATGTGTTTGAGAGGAATGCCAAGCGAGAGAAAAGAAGTGGAGAGAGAGGAGCTCTGCGACCCTCCTGCGATACCACAGGCAGCACAAGGTACGTACCCACACCAGAGAAGACAACATCTGGGGACACTGCAATTCAGACAACAGAGATGCCATGCTATATGTGAAGAAAGGATAAACGAAGCAAGCTGGACAGCGTAGGAATCTTTTCCTTCATTGAACTCCCTCCAGAAATGAAGATATGATTTTGAACAGCTCGGTAATTATTTTTACTTTCATTATTTTTTAATTTTGTCTGCTTTCTCTGCAATTCCAATTTCTGGTCTGGAGACCTTGTGACTGAGACTTGACGTGAGCTCTCTTTGCAGAAGAGCTGCAGCCTGGCAGCGTAGATGCAAGGAGTTGGAGCGAAGGTTTGAAGCTCGGGTACTCATCTGCACTCAGATCTCAATGTGTGTAGGTTTGCCCATTACCAGCTTGAAAAATCTCTGCTCTGGGAAAAGGTTAAGGGACTCGATTTAAACTCTGATTGATAAAGAAAAGACATCAAGGTGACCTTTATAATACAAACTGAATTCGAGGTCACTGTCCAAGCTCAGATTGCAATAACAAAACAGGATTTGCCGGCAGACTGATGGATTAGATTAGTGGGAACTGGCCCCTGGTTTTTCCATGTTACCATCCCAATATCTGCTGCTGGCCCTCCAATTAAGACGTTTCAGGAAAGCAACGTATATACTCTTGTTCAAGCCATTTTCCGATTAAATGAGACCTGTCCTAGGCTAGTGAGGAGAACAAACTAATAGCATTTCAGAGATCTTTCCACCATTATGCCCCGCTCTGTGCTCTGCAGCACCACCCACATACTTTCATCTGCAGATTGCTATTGCTAGCTTTGGGGGGTGCAGCGAAGATCCCTTTCATGCCTTTGTTTCCTCAGCTAACTGCAAAACATTATTTTCCTTTCCCTCTTTTTTTGCAGTAATCTTGCTCATTTTTTCTCCTTTCCATTAGCAGTATGGTCTTGCTGTAAAACTTCAGCATACAAGTTTAAAATTTAAGCTGTTAAGCCGTATATGATATATATATATATATATATATATATATATATAAAATCTTGTTTTTGTAGCTGAAGATCCTAGTAGGTTGCCTTCCCCATGTGTCTTGAATACCAACTTAGCATTCATCCAGTCCTCACGCATAGTTCAGTTAAAACTGAACATGCACCTTTTCACCATCTGCAATTAATCATGTCTTCTGAGGCTACCAGCACTGCAGAATGTTTTCTTGAGTCTCACCAGGGCCCTTAAGAAGAATCAACTGGGTATTTTTCCCCTGGTGCAGACGCTGATTTTTTTGGCACAGGAGAAAACTGTAGGATTTTTTTTCTTCTTCTTTCACACAGTGAAGTTTTTAATGTTTTTCTGTGAAAATTTACCCCAGCCCACCTGGCTCGTAATGGCATGAGGCATCACTGAAGGATGACAGACAGAAAATGGATACATTTACAGTGTTTTATTACCCTGTTTTCTCCCTGCATTGGGAGTGTCAGAGACAACAAGCCAAGACAGAATTTCATTTGTAATCATAATAAAAGCAGGGCACGGGGGGAATACAATAAAGCAATAGCATCAGGGAAGGAATGGCGGTGTCCTAACAAGACGTGGTTCCTCAAGTAGTCCTGAACTCCTGGTGACAGAGAGATTTGCAAAGCCTTGTCCAAAGGCAACTTGTTCTGGCTCACCCCTGGCTTTTCAGAGCGCTCTGTTTCTGCCAAGGAGAGGAAGGTGCCATTGGCAAGGTGGTCTCTTTGCTCAGCCAGTGTCCATGAAACAAGTTGGATCCCACCCTGGAGCACTTTTGGAGCCCACATAGAGGCAAGGCTCTGCCTTTCAGAGGTCCTGCTCATTTTTCAGCAACGAGAAGGACATGGGAGGACAGGGGGATTTCTCATTGTGTGAAGCATCGCAGAAGCAACAGCCCAATATTCGTCAAGTTCTACCCGTGACTGACTCAGACGCAGACAAAAGGAGGAGAAGAAGCACCAGCTCCTCACAGACCTGTGTGACTGAATGAGGACCAGCTGCTCTCCCCATCAGATTAGCTAATTCCTTTGTATGATCCGTCCTCTCTTTTTTTCCTCTGCATAATTTGCTTCTTCATAACAATTGCCGAAATTGCCCAAACCACAGAAATTTTAGAGCCCAGCAGGCAGAAATGGCTCACATTACTCCTCCTTCAGGGGTTTCCTTCTGCAGGAGGAGTTGGCAAGATGCAGAAAGGGATAGTGTCACGCACGCAGAACAAGTAGGGAGAAAACCAAGGAAACCTCAGGCAGAAACAAAGACAGAGCAAGGTCCGTTTGGGGTGTTAGGAAAACATGAGTCTGAGGGAACACCTCATCAAGCCATAGACGTGTGTGCACCTCCTGTGTCAGCCCGAGGAGAAAGGGAGTCGGAGGAGGCGAGAAGGAAGGGAAAGGAAGGAGAGAAATGGAAATTGGGCAAATTGGAGAGAGGCTTTCTAATTAAATCATAACTTTAGCCTGAGATCTGTCTTTCAGCACCTCATGTTTTCACTCCATATGGCCTCACTTCTGGAATTTTCTTGTTCCATGAGTTTGGCTGCATTAGCCTCCCGTTTAATGACCAGCAAAGAAGCCACTGGTGGGAGAATGACTGGGCATGGGGCAAGAGAAAACATAAGGACATGGAGTTACCAGGAGTAAATAGAAAACAGAAAACATCATCAACCACCACAACAACAGAAAGCAGAAAATGCCATGTTTTGTCCAAATTTTCATTTTCCTTTGTGATTATGGTGAGGCTGACAGCAATCAGAAGCATTTCCAACCTGCCTGGAGCTCTAGTTGGAAAGCTCAGAAGATCAGGCCCTCTCACAAAATCACCTGCTTTGAATTGGTCGAGAAATTGTGTCACAACAGATTTTTCTGAAAACCTTTTCTCACTTTCACATCTGGCGGGAACTGTGATTCTTCTAAAAATACCACTCCGGTTTGCACCCAAGTTTGGGGCCAGCTCTTACTCTGTTCAGAGTGGGTTCTGCGCTGTGAACCACAGCTGTGAATCAGTCCTGGGATGGCTTCCAAACCCTGCCTCTTTCTTTAATGCCACCTTTCTAATAGCTGCGTGGTCCACAGAATGTGTTCACTATGTCTGACACTGTTGTATGAGGGATTTTTTAGCACTTATAGTGGGGCAGGTTAAGCCTAGAAGCTGTTAGGAAGATGATGACAGCAGAACTAGACTAAGCAGAAGCAGTGTATATTTTTGGCTAGACCCCCAAATCCATGGAAACTGGACAATATTGAAACAGTAGTACCCCAAATACTCACATTCTCAGAATTGCAAGGATAAGCTTAACCTAAAATCCTGTACCTAGTGCTGCGATATCTACCTGGGTCTGCACGCAAACTACAGCATGGCTGAGAGCAGCTGCTGGGACCAGGCCGGCACCAGCAGGATTCGGCTGGTGAAGCTGAAAAGAGCAATAAATTCACCTTAGGACGTCCAGCCCTCAGAGATGTGCCCTCTGCAGGGGTAAGTACCAGCTGGTCCCATTGCCTCCATCACCCCCCCCAGGTGGGGATTGCTGGCTAATCAAAGCTGTTGAGGAGGGGAGAGAGTTTTTTGATGATGATTCCAAATTAAGGAGTGGGAGGAAGACTCTATGCAGGCATAAGGGTTGGAAAAAAGGTTCATGTGGACCCAACAGCTCTTTTCTGGCTTTGCAGCAGTTCAGCATGATTTATACACAGTCGAGGAGGGGATGCCTGTGCCAGGCACTGGAGCCAGTCCCCATTTCTCTGCACTGGAGATTTGACTGGGGAAAGGTGAGCCTTGATATCGCCTGCAAGCAGGCGCTGGGAGGCTTCTGGTCCCTGCTGAGGGGCACGGGCAGAGCTGTGGTGGTGACTTCTCAGGCTGGGGAAGCCGATAGCCAAGGGCCTTGGAAGCCACCTCGGGGACAGAAGGTAAGCCTCCGTGTTCCTGGTGGGAGACGTTCTTAAAGCTGCGAGGCTGCTGCTGAGACCTGGTCGCTTCCAGCTTTATTGTGATTATCCATCTCAGCAATAGGATGCTGCTAAGTGTCTGATTACTGTGTTGTTAAAGCCTTAAGCCTGAAATCTGACTGCTGCGTAGTCCCTCGAGGGGCAGCCAATCCTCCTCCGTCCCTCCACCGGTAATCCCTCCCTTCCCTGGGAAAATAATAAAAAAGAAAGACGAGTGGTATCTGTCTGCAGCAGCGCTTTCCAATCAAGTGAAAAGTAGGTGGAAAATCAAATCAGCCGGTAAGTTCCTGCAAAACACAACTCTATCTCTTTAAAATCTTCCCTTTTTGAAGGGCTGAGCTGAACAGCAATAGCTGCTGATGTAAAACAAACCATTATTCCTCCTATCTCCTCTCCAAGCCCCCTCCCAGCAGACGCGTGAGTCTGAGGGAGGCAGATGCTCTCTGAAGACTATTTTCCTCCGTTAAATAAATTCACTTTCAAATAATGTGTAATTAAATGTGTGGTATTGAATTAATGTTTTATTCTGAGCGCTCTGGCAGCAGGGGACCTAGGGACCTGGCTGGTGGAAAGAAAACACGTTCGCCAGGAAGACTCACTTCCCCTCTCACAACCCCTTTTCCTAAGAATCCCAACCCCTGCTTCTGAGAGATCCTGGAGCGTACCGAGTCGGTGAGGATGATACTTTATGCAAAGTCCCTTCTATGATGCATTGTCATAGGGCTCTTGGGCATTTACCCAATAAAGTCCACTGCAGCCCACTCTGGTCCTTCTTCTACCTTTGTCCTGCTGGGCTTAGTCTTGCTCCTCAGAAGAGCCCAATTGTATATTTAACACTTTGGCTTTGGAGCCTACTGTCAGCCAGCAATTATTTGAGGGGATGCAGGAGGCGATGGGAATTTTGTCTGTTTTTAAGTCTTTTGTCTGGAATGCTAATAAGGTTTTAGTCCCATCAGCAGTGTTTTGTGCTCCCCTGGGAGCTGCAGAGGAGCCAGTGCAAACAGAGGCATGGGCAGGTGTGGGGCAAACCTGCACCCATGCTTTGCAGAGGTGGGACCAAGGGTATCTGTCCTCACCCAGTGACATCTCATCACATGCCATCTTCACAGGATGGCCGTGCTTCTGTAGGATTCTGCAAAGTGCTGTGCATCCCAGCTGAGACTGCTCTGCACCCTGTAGTCATGGGACGCTTTATCTTCCTCTCTTTGTAAAAATAACTACCAAGTGTTTTGTGCTCTGGCTTATGGGACTGAACTGAATGAGAGATTGAAAATGTTTTGTTTTTATAGGAGTGATGGGTACTTCAAGCTGTGACTAGGTTTCCCTGAAAAGGCATTTGTGGGGTTGGTGCTAAATGCATTTTTAACATTATTATTATTTTTCAGATTTTTTAAATGAAGAAAACGAAAGATAGCTTTGATTTGGGTTTAAACTCCCCAGGCATGTCACACCACCCTGTGACACCCACTGCCAAACCAAGACATTGGTTTTCAGTGCAGCGTGGGAGCCTGGCAGCATCTGGGCGTGCACCCATTGATCTTTTGGCCAAAGTTGTGGTTGTGTTTCATCTTCCTCTCGGCTCCTACACACACACCTCCCCATCCCTTGATGCTCACCTTTACCTCAGAGCATACTGTACGTGCAGACTGCTGCTGCTGGCTGCTGTGGGGGCTCTCGGTGCTGCTGTGTGGCTGATACCAGGGCTGGTGCTGCCGCAGAGATGCAGCAGCTCCAGTTACTGTAGCCCAGCAGGTGCTCATCCAGCCGCTCCTTGCCGCTCATCAAAGCACTCTGTGCAGCTCCAGGGCTGTTTGGCAGAACAGCGGCTCTCCTTCAAGCTGTGGCTGGTGGAGTTAGCTGATGAGTGAAAGGCAGCCCTTTGGGTCAGTGCTTCCTCTCCACGTGGTATCGCAACAGCAAAGGCCAGAGGAGCTGATGATGGCCTGATTGCCAGAGGTTTGCTTGGAAGTGGTGCATGTAAGGTATTTTGAAAGGATCAGAGATGCAGACTGCAGAGGTTGTTCTTCTGTTCTCCCATTTTCTTGAGCCTGATTACACTGAACATCACAGGCTGGTATTCTGGATTATTATTATTATTTTTTAGCCCAGATTGTCCAGCTAAACGCATCAAGGGACATAGTATTTATTTTTAATTTAATTTTTATTTTATTTTATTTTTACCAAGGTCCATTTAGTAGCGTGTACTGCATTAGCTCTAGGTCAGCTGGGCAATACTGTCCTCTCCTCATCTGGGATCTGCACTGGTGCCTTGCAGCTGCTCCCAGAGAATGAGGGGAATGACAAGAAAATACAAAGAACTGCAGAAGCCTAATGTAGGTGCCTTTTAAGGTCTTTATGGATGACTATGATCATGAATAATGCAATAGGTATTCAGGCACCAGGGGCTGGCTGCCTGAAAGCAAGTTGCCAGCACCTTGGTAAGATTGAAGACATGAAAAAGTCTGAAGAGAAGCTGTGAAGCCAAATGCCACATTTAGGCTTGCTGGAGATAGAAAAGCCTGGGGAGGGATGCAAAGAGAGGGGTAACAGTAAAAGTGAGAGCATCTGTTGTGTTTCAGGTTGTTTCTATCAAGGCCAAAGGAGAGAAGCTGAAGTAATGAAGATGTGAGATGGAAAGTCTCTCTCTCTATTTTTGCTGTGTGGACGCACACAAATGGTTGTGAGAGCTGTCAGAATTAGCAGAGAAAGGTCTGACCGAGGTGGTCTTGCAGGGTCTGCTAAGCAGGGGTGGGAAGGACATCAGTATACCTGCGGGTTGGGGCCCACATGGCTCAGCCAAGGACTAGGCCTGCTCCATGGAGGGAGATCCAGACATGTTTTAGCTAAAACTCCATGGCTTTGTGGCCTTTTTGAAAGGACTCGCAGAACTGCTTGGTGCTTATAATCACAACTATTCTGAACCTGAGTCCTTGGAGGGTGCCTTGACAGAGGAACTTGGCGACAAACCAGCGCCTGGGCACAGCGCTGAGCTGCCAAAGTGTGTGCCCAGGCCTTTTCCCAAAGGTTGCTCATGTCAGAGCTGGGAGAGGAGCCACCAAAAGTGGAAGGCTACCTACTTGGAATCTGTATGGAGATAAGAAACAGCCTGTTTATTTCTCCATTTTTAAAAATGAGGTGGGACTGATTCTCCCTTTGTTTACATGTACTTCACAGCAGCCCACAACTGAAATCAATATCCTCCTTTGACTTTGATGGATTTGCACCAGGCCAGGAGGGAGACCCAGACTCTGTGCAGCTAGCTTATGCATTATCTTCTCTCACTACAAGACAAGTCTGTGAGAGAATAACTTATCAGCCCTCCAGCGTCAAGGCTTTTTGATCTGGTCCTACCCGATCTGCACACTTTACTCTGATCAGGTACATTGGGTAACTCTTGAGATACTTGGTTGACATCGAGATTGCAATTGACTGCCTGACATGAAAGGCACTCTGTTTGGTAGTTACACCTCTTACTGACACAATTTCCAGTGCAAATAGCGAGCTTGGTTTATTTGCTTTTAATTGTCACGGAGCAGGCAAGCTATGCAGGATTTATTCATAAGAATTATTTCAGCAGTGTGTCAGGCAAGAAGTGAATGAATCATATTGACTAACTGAGAACTTTGCTACCTTTTTTGTGGAAAACTTATGTATAAAGGGAAAAAAAGAGACAATTATTTGGCATAAATTAATAGTTACAGCAAATGACTCAGCTGCTACTGAAAAATGTCATTGTTGTTATCATTTATAGAGTGTTGTTGATGCAAATGAGGCTTTAGAAGCTTATGGAAATCAAGGCCATTACCACAAAGAGCCCGGGATCAGACTCCTATCGGGATACCCTAAAAACACATCTGAAAGAAGTCAGTATGAAAACAGAGGCTGGACAGGAAGAAAGGCAAGAAATAGGAAGCCAGGTCAAGAGAGAAGAAATGACATGAAATGACAAAGCTAAGGGAGGGAGGAGCTGATGACAGAGAGGTGCGAGGTGCAGGAAAGGAGCTGTCTCTAGGGAAAACAGCCATGTGTAAGGGAGAAGAAACTGGTAGAAAATTCATATTGGTCATTTCTAGGATAGAAAAGAAAGCTGCTGATACAGAGGGCCGCAAAAGTAAAAGAAAAGATTTCCATAGGTTTGCGCTGTTTCTTCAGAGAACTGTGTTGTTTGTGAATTAAAAGTCCAAGGAGAAGAAATCCACTAAAAATACTGCACCCAGAGAGACTCAGGAGCTCAGGAGTTTGAAAGGAGGTGCGATGAATTAATTTCAGATCTAGTTCCATTTTGAACAGGTGATCCAGCTTAAGTAGTTTTGCATTTTGTTGTGACTTAGGTACTGTCACTGCTTATGGTTTACTCTATTTGGAGTTTGATTTGTCCATTTACCTCCCACTGTAGTCGTCTGTGTCCAAACACTGCATCATGCTCGTGCAGGTTGCAAGAATATTATCAAACTGTGGTTTTAAGGACCCTGGCTGTGATGGGAATCTCAAATGCAGAATTTGCTGTATCATTGAACCCTTCTCTTCCTTGCCTGACCCCCAGGACTGATTTGAAAATGAGACAATAATTGGAAAATTAGATTCATGAAATGGGCCCGAGCAAGCTCCCAATTTGTTCTCATGTGAGTGAAATGTAGCTGTTATTGGAAAAAGGGTGTTTTCACTGCACACCATCTGTCATCAGCTCTATAAGCTCTACCTGGGATTTGGAAGTTCAGCTGGGGTCTTTCTGCCTTGACACAAGGCATAAGCAAGAGAGATTCTGCAATATCGGTGTAAAACATGGGTGAAGAGTCATTGAATCAGTCGTATAAGTGAAAAAGTTCTGGCTTTTCCAGGCTCCTTCCCAGGGGCTAGTACAGAAACAACCTATCAGGGCATGGTAGATTGATGTATGAGGAGGAAAGCAGAATTAATCTTGTTCCCTCTTCCTCCTCCCCTATATCCCTGGCTGTGCTGGGTCTGCGAGGTTAGCGAAGTAGAATATGTTTGTGTCAAGAACGGGAGCAGATGCAACTAAGGGACACATGGGAACAAATACAGGGAGGAAGAAGCTGCTGTTTTTAGACAGCCACTTTTCTGACTGAATGCACTTTAAGCACAGATAAAGTCAGCCATTCTGCAGAAGGTTCAGAGGAGGTTAGGCAAGATCCCATCGCAGATCCAAAGCCGCAACCCTTCTGCCTTGAGTCTTGGAGAGAAACAGAAAGCTTTCTGCTCTGGAGGTGATTTGTAAAAGCAAGTGCAGCATCCCAGATTTACCCTCTTGCTAACCCTCTTGCTTAGCCACGTGCTAGCATCATTGAACCGAAGTTGTGGGGCATTCCCAACCAGCTGCAGGTCGGCTGTTTGCTGCTGCAGTTCATGCGTTATTCAGAACTACAGCAGAGGCAAGGGCTCAAAACATGTTCTCCACGTGTTAAACTTTGATGGACAAGAAGGGAGGTGGAGGATCTGCCTACTCTTCTTCTGTATCAGACAGCAGTATAGTAATCCTGAAACAAGGACCGCAAGATGTTTCATTTTAAACTGGAATTACTTCAGTGTTGTGCGCTCACATCCTTCCTGTAGATACAGCACGGCCTTGAATGAATTCCCATCATGCTGTCAAGTCTGGTTATTTTCCTGTCGGGTCTTGCTGTGGTTCCCGCATAGATTCTTCTTTTGAACTGTCTTGTTGGCTTGTTTTTATAAGTTAATGGTACGGGGGGGAAGGAAAATAAGAGTGGTACTTACGGGAAGACAGTTTGCATACACCTTGTCAGCAGGGCTGACCGCAACACAGCTGAGACAGATTAGTGCACCGATGCCTGCCTAAAACAAATAAACACCAGCTGTTTATCAGACAGGGCTCAGCATCCTCCAGGAGGAGGTAAACAGATTTATGCAGATGAGCCTCCCAGGTGCCCTTGCAGCACAGCGTCTTTCATGGCTATTCGGTCTTCCTTATGAGTTACAGCCAGGGCAGACGAGCACAGAATAGATGCAAGGTTAGCGCAATAACACAGCCATCCGGACAGCGCCAGGGAGGTTCTTCACCGCTTTGTGCTTCAAGCCCATATTTAATAATAATGCAGGATTAATCACAGCGCTGATCTCACTGCTAATGGAAGAATTTGATGTAAACTTCAATATTTTAAGCTTATAGCATGTGAAAAAGCAATTTATTGTAACTCACTTATTATTCCATTTGTGCCTAAAATACTATGAAGCAAGATTTATGGCTGCTCAAGGTTGAGGGAAATTGTGATCGGTAAAAGTATTTTCTCATTCTCCATTAAGATTGTCCAGTTGCTGTCTAACTGCTTAACTTCATGAACCCTTTTTTTTTTTATTTTTTTTAGTAACCATCAAAGTTTACTTTAAATCCGGCAGTGCTCTATGAGTCTGCTACCTCAGCAGCATTTCTCTCTTGGTTCATCTCCTTCTGTCATAATATCTCCTTAAATTCTTCATACGCATTTTCCCTGAAGCTTCACAGATGACCCTAACAACTTGCTATGAAATCTAGGTTTTGAAGACAGATGGGATATTATTTTAATAATGTAGACATAATTACACAGTCCGGACACTGGCTCTCAGAAACGTCTCATAATTTATTAATACATTGTTGGGAAGCAAAATTGGGAGCTGAAAATTTGGAGCAAGACCCTAGGGAGTTCAGAAAGAGAGGTTTGCTTCAGTTCTCATGATGTTACCAATTATTAGATGTGTTAATAATTTCCAATACTATCACTGCTTATTCTGCAACAGTTTCCTTTTTAACTTCATCTCACATCAAAAGGGGCAATGCTGTATTTCTGTTGTGATTCCAATTTTTTAAAAGTATGCTTGGGTTCCTCTTAATACAGGATCATTTCCCAGCAGCTTTCTTGATTGCTGTTTATCGGGAGTCCTAGAATGCAAATACATGGTTTGTCCATACAGTAAATACTAGGTACTATAGTGATGAGTGTTAAAGAAATGCTTGCCAAGAGAAAGCGGGAGGAAAAACACACACACACAAAATAAAAAATAAAAACCAAATAAAAAAACAACATCAAAAACCACAACACTTTTCCTTACTCTATTAAGTAAATTGTGCCATTTGAGCTTTTCTTAGATTAGGAATTTCCTCACCTAAGTGCATCACTTGACATTTCAACATGTAATATTTCAGATTTCTCAAGGTATTCCTTAAACACCCAACAGAAACAGGTGGAGAAAGCTAAGTCCACATGTGATTTGTTCTCTCTGGCTGTCATTGTGGATTTAAAACCAAAGTCATTTTGGATGTGCCTCCCATCCTCTGCGTTAATGTTGCTAATATTATTAATATTGGTTACTAACAGTTTTCAGTCTATTGAACGATTAATGAAAAGGTCGATGGGAATTCTCTACACAGGCATCGTTCATTACAAGGCCCATTGCTTATGCAATCTTGCTGCATCCATCTTCCCAAACAAGCAAAAGAGCCAGAAACGGCAGCTCCTTAAACCCGCTTGTGGGCTCCTAATGAGAAATCTTAATTGTATGAAAGCTATTATGATGTTACTCTTCCAAGCCATTGGGTTTTTGATGCGTTGAGTTGTACCTAGGTTGCTGTGAGGCATTTGCTCTCTTGGGCCGGTGTCAGTGCCTACTGAGTCAAGCCTGGGTGACAGGAGCTGGTGGCAGGTTGTGTTTGCTTAGTGATGCCTCCCTGCAGCCAATTTAAAACCTGGTGCCGGTCACCTCCATCTCTTGTATACCCAGTGCCACAAGGGAAATGCATCTGAGCTGAGGGGTGCATACTCATACAGCTCCTGCGGCACATGGAAGAGATGGAAAAGACTCAAAGGCAGTCCAGAGCAAAGATAAAGCCTCAGGGTGGGAATGGGAAGAGGGCATTATCCCATCTAATGCCTCTGTTTGAGGAGACCTCTAATGCAGCATTTTTTGCTCACCAAGAACTGGAGAAGAGTGTGTAGCTCTCACTGCCCTGTTGTGACCATCAAGCTGAAGCCGCAGGTGATCTGTGCTACAACACTCTTCAAAGGCAGGCAGTTAGCTCCAGCAAAGTGAAATTTAGAGGGATGAAGTTTTGAACATCATGCTTCCAGACAGTGCTGTGGTGGCTGTTCATCTCTATCTGCCTTCACAGTTCATTCGAGGATAAAAAAAAAAAATGCTTCTTCATATTTCCAGAGGAGTTATATGGCACTGCGATGCTAGAAAGGTGCTTGGAGCTTATTCAGGAAGTAGCCGTGCCCTAGTGTCATCCCCAAATGAGAACATGGAGACCCCCAAACTCTCCCTGCAATCCGTGGCATTTAATCGTGACCCTGCATTTATGGAGATCTCACTGTAGTTGTTTTCCCTTGTACATGCCTAATACCTGGGCGGATCTAGCCTTATGAACGACCCCGGTAGCTGATGTGTGAACAGTTGGCACAGACCAATCTTTATAGGCTTCTGTATCCCTGTTAAATGAATAGCTATTGCTCTTTTGATTCTTCCTGGAACCTCAGTTGCTATTTTCTGTCAGTCCTCGCCATCCTAAATGTCAGTGGAAAGGATCATTGAAACTAATGGTTTGAGTTCATCTGTTCTGCCGGGGACTTTACAGCGCGGTGACCTGGTTTCTGAGGGAACGGTTGCGTAGGAGATGGCTGCGGGGTCAGGGTCTTGCTACAGGGCAGGGCTCAGTGCCCCCAACCAGCTCCTGCTAGTGCCCTAAGGTGCAGGGGGGGTCAGTGCTTCTCTCCCCCTCGGGAACTCTTTGACTTGCCAAAATTCAGCCTAGGAAATCTGCTTGAGTTTGGGTTTAAACTGATCCCTGTTGAAATGCAAAATCCAACGGCTTCTGGGAACTCAACCTCCTAATCTCACCTGGCCTGGCATCAGAAGTATGCGACCTTTGCTACGCCTCACAGGAGATGAATTATTTCTAAAAAGATCTAGGTCTTTGTGGCAGATTTTACCCCAAAGGTTCCTCTCCCTGAGGACTGGCCTGCTACAAGCGTGCAGTGACTACGTGATAAACCTCAAGTACTTTCCTCGCAGATGTTTTGCATAAGACTAGCTCCATCCCAGAGATGGCTGCGTTCTGTGGGTGGGTAAAAAGATCCCTGTAGATATTTTTGCAAAGCAATTTCAGATCCTTTGCAGCTTGCTAGAAAATTGAATTACTTGTTTTCCATTCCCTGAATTAACCCTGCTTCATTCTTCCCTCAACCCTCTCCCTCTTCCTCCCCCTCCCTCCAACAGATGTCCAGCATATTAAGAGGAGAGACATCGTTTTGAAGAGGGAGCTGGGAGAAGGTGCCTTTGGGAAGGTGTTCTTGGCCGAGTGTTACAACCTCAGCCCCACCAATGACAAAATGCTGGTGGCAGTGAAGGTAAATCCCAAGGCCAAACGGCAGAGAGTGCAGCAGGGGCTGGATGAGCCTGCGTGGGAGAGGGAGGCAGGGGAGGGCTGGGGGCCAGGGGCGGAGATTTATCTGATGCTGGAGGTTGTGGTAAATCCACTTAGTCACACAAAGTTTCAGTGTTTCGCTTCAAGATCGTCTCTTCTTGCCAATGCCAAAGCTCCTCTTCCTGCCGATGGGGCCAGGAGACACGGAGCTGGAGCTGGGCTGGGAGGTTTCAGCACCGTGCGGCTGCAGCAGCGTGGTGTGGAGCCTACCTTCCCTCTGCGAGGGACTGGGAACCTTCTCTTCTGGGATTTTGTCTTTTTGTCGAACATACAGAAGATACAGAGAGGCCTCAGCAAAAATAAGCACCTGAAGCTAAGCACGACCAACTGACTTGCTGGGATCTGTTTGCTGGGACAGCTCTGCTGCAAGATGAATTAACCAGCTCAGCTCAGGTCCTGCTTGCGTGGCCACAGATTGCTCCTCTCTTGGTGATTTTGAGCTGATACAAGTTCAGCTTGGCTTGCTTTGTGCTCTTTACATCCTTGCGAGGGTCCTCACATGAGCTGTGCCACACCAGCGTGGCCCTGGGCGCAGGGACCATGGCAGGAGTGTGCTCTGCTCTCAGGTGGCACCAGGCAGCAGACACACAGAGTAATGTGTGTCCATGCTGGAGTGCTGGAGGCATCCAGTTACTTCAGGGTTGCTTTAATCATCAGCCGTTTGAGCCTTTTCACTTTTTTTTTTTTAAGCTAATTTGTCCCCTCATGCTCCAGCCATGAACTGCAAGGTTGCACCTTCCACCTCAGAGACTGGTTAAGAGTAAGGTAATGCAGGTACCCACACGATTAATTGCCTGATTATAGGGTTGGCACCTGCCTATCAATGCCAGCCATCCCTTATGCGATCCTGTCTCTCAGGTCTCTGCTCAGTTTCGTTTGCATGTAGACAGAAACAACATCCGAACTTGTTTCTGCTAATTGCTATTACGAGCTTACATCTCCAGAGTGCCTTTCATCCTACCAGGTCATACAGACCCAGAATCAGAGCAGGGCCCTGCAATCTGGCTTTTTCCCAGTTTAGGGGAGGGTGGGGGAGTGGAGTGGCGGGAATTCCTTCTAATTTGGACCACATTATCAGTCTTAGGAGAAAGAAGAAAGAAAAATAAAGGGGCTCTGTGTATAATGTTGAGATTTGGCTGCATTTCCTGAAGATATCATGTTCCCAATGGAGGCTGAGAGCTACCTCCGTGGTCACTGCAGCTCTGGCAGCAGCAGGACGTGCTGCTTTTAGGGCAGCCGAGTCCACAGGCCCGAGTCTGGGGCTCCCTCCCAGGGCCAGGATACGGGCAAAGAAAGTGGCTGCATGTCTCACTGGGCTCAGTGGACTCAGATTTGCAGCGGATCTAAAGATCGCAGCCCTGCAAATAAGCTGAGTTTTGATGTGATGGCACGGACAAGCTTCCTGTTTTATTCAGCTTGCTTCTAAAAACATCTTAAGAAGTGCACAAAAAGCATAGTCAGCAAAGAGCGTGGGGGTTACAGAGTCAAGCACCAGGAATGCTGGCAGGGCTGGTATTCAGGGCATGTTCTCCGAACACATATTTTCTTTTCTCTATGGGCTTCTCCTCTGTCATGCTCACTCCCGTGTCTGAGAGCTCCCTAGATGAGTGCTCACTTTCGCAGCCTCCCAGACAAGTGCTGGGGTTGTACGATCCCCATTTTGCAGAGGGCAGATGGAGACTTGGGGAAATTGAGCTGAAACGGTCGGCTTAGCCGGAGGACGGAGTTATTGACCTGCTTTTCCAGTGCTCCAGGCAGCAGATACCAGACCGATGCTGAGCCCTGCTGCTGCAGCAAACACACGGCACTTGGGGAGACCTGGCCCTGATCCCACACGAGCAAGAAATTCCCAGGCAATGTCATCAGAGCTGACAATTGGTGGCAAGAGCTGCAACCTACAGATAGTGAGTGAATTGCCTGATAATTTGTAGCAACCCTGCGAAGGAGGCACAAATTTCAATTCACCCCAAGCCTTCCTAGGAGAGATATTTCTGCCTCTGGTTCTGCTGAGACCTCTTCTCGTCTTCCTCCACTCCTCATCTTCTTTCCTGATTCCTCCACCTCCAGCTCCTTTTTGCTTCACGTCTAAATGCTTGACTGTGCAACCTTAGCTATGTTTTTTAATACCCTATTTTGTGTGATATTTACAAAGTCACAGTCCTAACACCTCGTGGAAATGGTAGCGTGTGAAGGAGAGGAGACCTGAACTCACTGCAACCTGAAATATTACATGCAACTACAGGAAAAAATGGAGAAAAGAGTGATGGGGGAGGAGTGTTTTCCTGGAGGAAAAAAAGAAAGGCAAAAAAAAAAAGGTAGCATCAACATTATGAAGATATTAAATGACTAAAAGTAATTGGGTGCCTGAGATAAGGATGGATGCTTTGCCATCTGCGCAGTGTAACTACCATCCATCTAAATATCTCTAGTCAAGCTATCCCAGAGGACACAGAATTAAAATAAAATTATGCCGTGTGTCTAGCAGGTTGGGGGCAGAAGAAGGAGATGAAGGAGTGTCCTGAGGCTTAGGTAAAAACCTCGCAGGAGAGCTGCTCGATGGGGAAAGGCAGCCGCAGTGCTTTGCTGTGGGTGGCACTGAGCCCTGCAGAGCCACAGACCAGCCCGAGGTGTGTTAGCAGGGTGCTTGGGCCCCTTCCTCCAGACACAGCTTTTAGATCCTCAGCACCCCTTTTTGCTCATAAATCAGAGCCAGCTGATGTCACCTCTCCTGTTGTCACAGGGAGATTCAAGGTGTGGGAAAAGGTGTGTGTGTGTAGGCAACAGGAGAGCGACCTGCTAGGCCCAGCTGCTGCAGGTGAAGCTGCACAGAGAGAGGAGTCAGATCGGATCTGGGAAAAACTGAAACAAGCTGCCTTAAGTCTTTTTTGACTCCCATCAGCTGCATGGTTAAAGCCCAGACTGGTACTGAGCAGTGGAGGATGGAAATAGTATAACTGAGGTTCTTTGACTCAAAACTACAACTGCTTCTTCATTTCCTTAAATCTTTGTGACGACTGCTGGTTTTCACGGCCGTCCCGTCTTGTCAAACATTCTGGACTTCAACTTTTTGCTAAGTGCTCATGGCAGAGCCCTCCCTTGATATCCTGAGGTGACAACAAGCTGCTTTCAAACCAGCTATCCTATGCAACTGCCCAATAATGCATGGACAAGCCAGCCCCCAAGCATCCTCCTCAATCACCAGCTGCACCCACAACAGCATCTTCAAAGCAGCCCTACAATGCTGGGCTGGAGCACACAGCCTGGAGCCCGCAACCTACCCTGCAATGGCAATCTGGTGCACTCAAATGTGGAAGATGAGATATTCTCCATAAGGATACCTATTTCAGCATCGGTCTGCCAGGGGAGCTGTTATAAACAGCAGGGAATAAAAACACGATTTTAAAAATTATGAGAAAATACTTGACAGTGTCCTTCTTCAGAGGCGGTTTGAAAAATCCACACAATAACTGCACAGCCAGGCAAATCCATCTTCTGAATAAAGGTAGTATAGTCAGCTATTTCAAAATAAAAGACGGATAGCAAGGACTGGCTGGCTCAGGAATTTAATAATAATGAGATATGAAGCCATTCACCCCTAGGTCACCAGTACGAATCCTGCCCAAGCTGGGAATAATTGGAAGCTATTACCCTCTGAGACATGTTTGCTGCTTCCTGGGAAATGAGCTGGGGAACCCGCTGGGCTGGTAAATACATGAACAAAATGCTGAGGTGGTGCCACCAGCACCCACTGCCCACCCTCACAGTGCGTCTGGTGGTGGCAGTGGTTCCTATCCCCTTCCATCAGCTCCTCTGCGATGCCTCAACCACTTTGTTCTGACTTTGCCCTGCCTGAGCCCACCCCGTGCGTGTCTGTGTCCCTTCTTTCAGGCGCTGAAAGACCCCACCTTGGCGGCCCGCAAGGATTTCCAGAGGGAGGCAGAGCTGCTCACCAACCTGCAGCACGAGCACATCGTCAAGTTTTACGGCGTGTGTGGTGACGGCGACCCGCTCATCATGGTCTTCGAGTACATGAAGCATGGGGACCTGAACAAGTTCCTGAGGTACGTGCGAAGGGGCGACAGGGGATGTGGTGCTCCAGAGACATCGCAGTCATGTGGGTGTTGGTGGGCTGGGTAATGTGAGCGGGTGCTTCAAAGGAGATGAGCGTCCTCACCGGATCTGGTGCTTTAATGGCCCTACCCCAACATTTCCTCTCGGGCAGTCCCAGGGTTTGTCCTCCAGGTGAGCTATGGAAACCAGAAGGTTCTTCTCCCACCCCTGCAAGGCTGAAGGTGCAGAAAGTGGGGCTGCAGTCCCTCTCTGCCCTGTGAAGGTCCCATGCATCCACGCCCTACAGCTCCCGAGGCTGGGAGGTCACCAGCCACGACTCCATGCATGTCACCCAGCTTCTACTTCAATAGCACCACAACTAAAATACTCCCCAGAGAAACTTTCTGGAGCCCTTGATCTGATTGCAGTCCTGGGCATTTACTGATTTATAGTTCTCATTTCTGTATGCAGAAAAACGATGATAAATTTTGGAGGGGTCTCGGGCAGCGCCTGCACAGCCCATCCCTGGTGCTTGTGCCCTAGATCTTATCAGACAGAATGTCCTAACCTGTGGCTCCGTGCTACTGGAGACGCTAGGCAAGGCCAGACCAAGTGCCATAATCGCCTCCCTGTCTCTAGAGACACACAAATTGCTAGATCCCCCCGCCCAAGCCATCATTCAGCCATCTCATCAGCACGAGGCAGATGGTTTGTGTGCCCTGAATCCACCAGTGGCGAGGGGCAGGAAGCAACAGTGGGGAAATGTTTGTGGTGCTGTTCTACCCTGATACAGAAATTACGCTCTGCAACCTGCATGCCAGTGGAGTGGTACTTACCTCTTGAAATAATTAGTAGTTTTATTTCCCAGTATTTAGAAAATTGGACCCTTGATATTTTCTTGCTTTGACTGTTAAGTGTGAGCATGATTGCAGTGGGAACAAGAAGCTTGAGCACCTCAGGTCTAGATCTGGGGCTGGGATACACTCTGAATTTATTTTTCCATCATCACAATCTGTTTCTGACCAAGGAAAACAAGGAAACAAATCATTTCCTGAGGTTTTCACTTCTAAGCAACCACCCGCAGCACAAGAACCATGGGGGAAGATGCCAAATGCTTCTTCTTTCCTCTGACAAGCAGGGCCAAGCTGTCTGCAGATCCCTTGGAGCACCCACAGGGCAGTGGCTGGGGACACCCCTGCAGTGGTTTTCTGCCTCATTTTGGCATCGCAGTGGGTAGATCGAATACAAGTTTATAGCTCACTCCCTGTCTCATGCCCTGGATAGTACAGACTGGCGATGCAGTGTTAAGGTCAGAGCCTCAGCCTTGTGACCGAGGGAAGCCACTCTACAGCAGAGCGTGAGAGGCCACGTTCCTCAAGCACTTCACTAGGAAGGAAGAAAATTGACCCATCTTTTTTCCTGGCAGAAGCAGCAGCCTTATTCTCCTTAGAGGAGGTAGATATTACAGCTGAGGCATTGCCTCTTTCGCTGCTCTAATTGACCTCCCGAAGAGACTAGCCCAAAACTGGCTCTCCTGCTGTCTCTGAGGGACAGCTCATGCCTGCTGCCACTGCCTCACGTAATTGCTCCACACAACAACGTGCTCCTAAGGCTGGTGCTGCAGCCACGCACCGCCACACCTCCACATCCCAACCCTGCCATGGACATGTCCAGGGCCTGGCCCAGTACTGGGGAGGAAAGCTTTTCTCTTTTAGCATTTATGAAGGAAAAATGTTAAGCTTTCTAGATGTGCTGTCCCCTGAATTACAGCCTCCCATTGTCCAGCTGCACTGAGCTGCCAGCTTCTCCTTCTCATACAGCTATGGAGCAAGCAGCTACGTGCTGCTGTGTGTGATAGGTAGTGAAATCCCACTGTGTCCCAAAGAAAGCTGGCTTTAGGGACAGGGGAAGATGTATCCAGCAAACAGGAACTCAAAACACCAAAGGGGTTATATGGAAAGAAAGTCTTGGGCTTTGTTTGTCAGGTCAGCTACTTGCTCTGCTCACAGCAGCACTGGTGGGGACACTCAGGGGGATGAGAGCTGCAAGGGGGGTCAGTTAGCGTGGGTGATGCAGGAGTGCTGAGCATCCCTTGGCGAGTAGCAGGTTTTATTGTGGCATGATTCACCCAGCCCATAGCAGAGACGGCTGCCCCCAGGCACTGGAGCCGGGGGCATGGTGTGTCTGTAAGAGACACTCAGCTGAGCTCTTCCCAGTTTATCTGCAGAAATTGGAAAAGCTATAAAATGGAAGAGGCTGACTTTAGACCCAGCTTCCCAGAGAAAAGCACAATAAACAAATAAATAAAGAAATGGATAGTGAAACAGGAACTTATTCCGAAAGATCCTGCCATGAAGAAATACAGACATTACTCTGCAGGCAGCACAGCATCCCTAGGGCTGGTGTATGTGGCCTGGGGGCTCCCAAGCATTCTCTGCTGGAGGGTCTGCAACAACTGCCTTCCCACCCTGCTCACCGAAAATCCCCATCACTTTCTCCTTTTCCTTCAGTCACTTTTTTTCTAGGTTTTGTTGTGTTTCTGGTTGTAGCAGCAGCAAATCTGATGTAGGGATATTTACATGTTGCCATTACAAGTCCTCTTTGCAATCTATCATAAGCTGTTGCCATTTGCTGTTACCTAAGACGGTAACTTTTGTTTGAAAAGTTGTGTAGTTTTGAGCTTTTTGTGTCAGTCCTTCCAGGGGAGCAGTCCCACAGTCAGACTGCCTTGGGACAGAAGGAGCCCTGGCAGCA
Organism: Cygnus olor; assembly: GCF_009769625.2. Classification (NCBI taxonomy): domain Eukaryota; kingdom Metazoa; phylum Chordata; class Aves; order Anseriformes; family Anatidae; genus Cygnus; species Cygnus olor. The sequence goes on from NC_049179.1 coordinate 14,299,232, forward strand.
GAGGGAGCACACAGAGAGAGGTGATTTTTCTCCCCATGTTGACAAAAACCTCCATCACACCTTAAAAGGAAAACAAAACACCACCATTCTTTGACAGGGATCCACCCAGCCTTACGCCCTTTACATAAAGCTGAATTAAACCCCTTGCTCCAAGGAGAGGTGGGCAGATCTCTCATATTCTCTGCAGGCTTCTTGATGCAACTAAATGCACTAATATCCCTCCTGTTAATCTCATGAATGTCTTGATACTTCTTTCTTCTAGACTATACCCATGTGGGATGGAGAAAGGGAGGGAGGGAGGAATATGTATTTTGTAAGACATACCCAGATATCTCCTCTTATAGTAGGGTGTACAAAGAGCCAGGGAAATAAAGGCATTGGATGACCATTTTTTAAACATGACCTGTTCCCTTCAGATGCAGACTTCTTTGGGGACAATTAATGTATTTGAAAAAGGTAGCAGTAATAAGAAAGCAATATATCCTTCACTTCTCACCAAGGAATATTTACCCTCAATGACATCAGGTATCATTTGCGGCTAAATATGGTGTAACTGCAAGGCATGACTGATATAAACTGTCCAGCACAATTTTAGAAGCTATTTTTGTCCTGCTTTGCAGTTTTTAGTTAACCTGCTCAGTCCTGGCTCAGCTTCACCTGCTGTCAACATCTGTGGTCACCACCAGGTAATTTCCTGGGGTAAACTGTAGCCCAGGGTGGGCTGTTTAAAACCTTTGAGTAGTTATTTCTGCAGCTTCTCCTCGTGTTTAGCAGTCCTTCCAGTACTCTGCTGCTCTCACCATGCCCAAAAGCTTCCAAGGTTCCCCGGGCAGCCCCAGCCCTGCAGCCTGCGGTGCTGCTCCCCGCCTGCCCGTGCGACACTCGCTGCAGCATCAACCACTCGTGGCTCCCCGAAACACTCCTGGCCCCTCAGCACTCATTTCTGGAGTTTGTCTCCTCTTCCAGCTGTCCTGCAACCGGGAGGGGACCTTTGGAGCTGTGTACCCGAGGGCAGGGCAGAGGGAGGTAGCTGAAGGCATTTGAACAACTGTTGGTTGAACCCTGAATGCCTGGATGTTAGTTCCTTGGTGTACCATAAGTCCAACAGAGCAATTAAGAAACAGAGACAGAGGAGGGAAACAGTTTGGGTCTCGGGGGTTGTTCAGTCCTGTGTCAAGAAGGAGAGAAAGTTTTGCACCTGCATTTCAATTTGGTAGCTCTCTGCGGAGTTACTGCTGGTGGCAGGGGTGAAACTCCAAGAACCATTTCAAAGAGAACAGTGTGAAAGCCTCAGAGGAGATGCTGTGCTGTGTCTTAGTCACAAGGAGGAAGGTCACAGCAGAGTCTCTTCCTTTTCCCTAAATATGAGGGCTTTTGTTATTCCACCTTCACAGGGTCCACTGCAGGGTGAGCTCCACTGGGGAAGAGACATCACAGAGGGAGCAGGACAAGACAGGCTTGGTACACAGTGAGGGAGGGGATTAAAAAGGGGACGGGACAGGGATGAGGCTGACCTTAAGTCCTGCATTTACAATGCAGTTGGTTCAGCAAAATATTTCCTTTTGTTGCCCAGGGTGTTCTCCGCTTCTGCTGACATCCAGGTCTAACCTCTGCACCTCTACCTGTGCCTTTGTAGTTTACAGCACCCATGTTACCTCTGTGATAGCTTAGGGTACAAAAGATAATTTCTAGGGATGAAGCTGCTGGTGTTCTCTCGAAAGCTTTCGTGTGATCTCTGGTTGTATTGGTATTGACTGAGGGGAGATTGTTTGGTGATGTGGTGTTTGGGTGAAATAGGGGAGGCTGTTCGGGATTAATAAAGAGGGTAGGCAACAAGAATGGGATGGCTGTGGAAGAAAAGAGGGTTATGTCTGCATGTCTGAGAAGGTTTCAAAGGTGTAAGAATTAACTAGAGTGAACATGTAAATATCTGGAAGCCCATTAGTTTTGCATAGGTCTTACCAGAGAGAAGGATGGTCATGGTGCCTCAAGGCAATGGTCCCTCTGTCCCAGGAGCCAGGGGCCATAACAGGTTGGAGAAGAGTAAGGATAGGAGAAGGATGTATGGCACCTCCTCACCCACCAAGTGTTCACCCAACCTCCTGTTCTCTTAAACTTTCCTTTCTTCTTTCCACTGGAGCTGTGTGTGCATCCTCCCCCCACTGAGCTGGGGGCTCGTCCCCACCCCAGCAGGACCAGCGACCATGTGGGATCCCCATCTCCTGGTCACTTTTGAGACCCAACCCTGTGCTTTTTGCTTCTTCCTCCCTGTAGGGCACATGGCCCAGATGCTATGATCCTCGTGGACGGGCAGCCTCGACAAGCCAAAGGGGAGCTAGGGCTATCCCAGATGCTCCACATCGCTAGCCAGATCGCCTCTGGAATGGTGTACCTTGCCTCCCAGCACTTTGTCCACAGAGACCTGGCCACCAGGAACTGCTTGGTCGGAGCCAACCTGCTGGTGAAGATTGGAGACTTTGGGATGTCAAGAGACGTCTACAGCACTGATTACTACAGGGTAAGGCAGCTCCAGCGGCAGTGCAATGCTCAGAGAGAAGGGAGACTAGGAAATGTGACCGTAAATTAGTCTATGGAGCTCTCGGGCTCACACACTTGGTTATTCCCTCAGTGAAACACACACACAGGTGTCCATCAGGCACATCGATGTGTGCCTTATCCCTGAACCACTGTTCTCACTCCTTCTTGGTCCTGGGCATGCTTGCAGTTCAGACATCCATGCAGATGCCTACACACAGAGCTCTGTGACACCCCAGCACACAGCCACAGCCTCTGGGATGCCTCTGAAGTCATCCTGATCTTCCTTCCTTCCTTCCTTCCTTCCTTCCTATTTTCTTCCTCATTTTTTTTCAAAGACATTGATAAATTAAAGGTAATCCAAAGAGGTGACAGTGATGATTAAACGACTACAGGCTGTGACCTCTTGTCTTAGATTAAAGAAACTTAATGCAGGGACCTAGAGAAAAGGCAACTGAAAGACTGACTGATAAGTGCATAAAATATGGAAGAGGAAATAATAGGCAATTTAAGCTCAACCTCAAAACACTTTTTCCAGCAGGGACATCATTTAGACAATGGAATAATTTGCCAGAGGTAGGTTGCTGAGGGCCTGTCATTAAAGTTCAGGAAGCAGCTAGATAAAAATGCCCGGGCTTAGTGCAGAGGCTAATCCTGCACTAGTCTCTGGGGACTGACCCGATGAGTCAGGAATGCCTTTGCAGTCTTATCTCCTGTGATTTATGCTCGCTCTGTCCCCTTGCCTCGCACACTCCCTTTGTGCCCGGTGGCACTGCCCTATCTGCCCAGGATGGCAACGTCCCTAGGGAGAGAGTGGCATTGTCACCCGTCCTCTGCTGGAGGAGAAACTGGGATGAGCAAAGTGTTGGAAGCACACTGGGGCAGGGGTTTGTGGCTGGGCCATCTGCCAGCAGGGAAGGGCTCTTCAAGCAAAAGAGCAGGGGTTTCTTGCCTGGTGCTTGGTGTAAGGCTGGTTTATTTCTGATTACAACGTGGATGTCTGGATTTGAGGCTGATTTCCATCAACTGCCTTAAGAAAGGGTTGACCTGTGGGCTTGATCTGATTGGAAAGATTTTCTGTATTTGATAGGCAGTTGCCAAGTGGAGCTAGGGAGGAAGAAAAACATGATCAAGTTTCTGCTGAGACTTATCACCTCTCCAAGGCCAGGACATTGCCTTATCACTAGGTTTAATTGCCAGCGAAGGAACCGATATTCCCCGTGCAGCACAAAAGCCCATGCTGGGAAGAGGTCTCAGTGGACTGCCGGGGCTGTGGTCCCATCACTGCAGAAACTTCAGGAAATAGCAAGTAGGGAAATGCAGAGCCCAGGGGAGGAGGAGAAGCAGCTTGTGAGGTTATCCACACTTACTTGGGTCCTCTCCTTCAGCCATGTAAGACCTAGCCCTACTGCAGGTGATATCCTACTGCTCGAGACAATCCCAGCAGAAGCTGTCTACCCGCAGCACCAAGAGCTTTCTGCAATGGGACAATTTGCTGCTATTGCCACAAAAAGGATTGGAGGGCCCCCAAGAAGTGAGAACTGCAAAGAACTTCATTAGGCCAGCTCACTGTAGTGGGGTTTTTTGTCTTCTCTGTGGTGGCGTCCTGTAGACCTCATCCTGTCTGTGCAAAACACTCTGCTGATGATTGCTCCATGCTCTTTTGTGCAATGTCATAAGGCTTTTCTTTTTTTCTAGCGGACTTTTCTGTGCTCACACAAATGCCGTGCATGCCCAAAACAACTAGTTATCACCCATGTACCAGAGCAACAGCTGAGCTTCCAAGCAGCACAGCCTTGTGTTCTCAGGTGGTTTTCCTTTCTCTGCTTTCACTGACTTTTGGTACCTTTAAAACTCACCAACTCTGTGCTCTGCATGCATGGAGACCTTTTCTCTGTTATTGTCCAAAGAGGGATTCCAGCAAACTCAGGTTTGATTACCCATATTTAATTTGGTATGAGCATTTATTTTCTCCTGTAAACATAGGTAAGAAAAACAATTTGGCTTCACAATTGTGCATTTCTGCTCTGTCTTCCTCACAATTTTAATTCCTAACACCCCCGGCATGAAAGCTGGTTCTTCAAGGCTCCTGAGACAATCCTTTCAAGTCCACAGACCCATCACAAAATCCACCAAGATACCCTCAGGGAGGGCTTTTGAACGGACAGGGAGAACACATGACCTCAGGTGTGAGAACCAAACTGCTCCTGGGTCTTCCCCACGGGAGGTGGAGATGTGGCTGAAGAGATGAACTTTGAAACTCTTTTGTGCTCTCCCTGGTCCCATCCACCTGTGGTAAAATTCCCAGGACTGATCCCCAGAGGTTGTGCATATCCCTTTACCACTGACACAGCCTGCTGCTCCCAGTGGTAGGGCCTGGAGCAAAGCTCTGTTTCAGGCGATTTTTATAAAATACATCCCAATGTGCTCAGGCTGCAGGGTGGGTGGAACGCCACAATTTGTCATCTTCTGGGAACACCGTGAAGGACTCAATTTTGAGGCCGGTGCGAAGTGACAGGTCTGGAGCTCTCCGCAGGCGGGCTCACTTCAGTCTGCTGGGTCCCTGTGTCTGCTCCTGCCCAGCTGCTCCGGGCCCCACAAGCACAGAGATGTGGGCATGTGGATGCGTGAGTGTGTTCCAGGCTGAGGATTAACTTCTAGGCATTTCCTTTCTTTCCCATTTTTAATCTTTTAAAACAAAGAAAAAACACCATCTGGCTCCTGCATTTGTGGGATGCAGAAGTGCTTTACAAAGGTGAACTGCTTAATTTCCTGTTACACATTTGGATACAGAAAACAAACATTTGTGTAACAAAAGCAGCAGAGAGGCTTGTTTCCTCTCCTCTCTATGCCTCTCTATCTGCCTGGAGACAGATGTGTCCTTTTCCTCGTGCTGCACAGAGGAATCCCATCAGCTGCTGCCTTTAAACCTCATTTCAGCAAGACAGGCTGGAGAGAGGATGGTTGTGGAGGTGTAGGCAGAGGAGAGGTGAAATGGCATCTGATTAGAAAGCAGAGGAAGGTGGAAGTACTGGGGAGAAGTAGCCCAGCATCTGTGTGAAGAGAAAAGGCAGGGATGCTGAAGGAGCACTTCTGTGACATGTTGTGTAATGTGCCATGTAATCTTTGGCTTTATGGGAACACAGGGCAGAATATATCCATATTGGAGAGAAAAGGGTTGGGAGGAATTTTTTCCCTCGCTTTTCCTTCAAAACCATATGTGAGTAGGGGCTTTTTTAGGAAGGTCAGGCGCGTGGAGCCTGCCCAGAGCCACCTGCCGAGCTGTGCTCCAGCAATGTCCAGATCATTTCCCTTTCTTGCCCCAGAATGAGTAATACAATTCCAAAACAAAGTCATTTGGCAGCTGCCCAGGGAGAGGACAGTATTTCTTCATCTGTAGAAGAGAGCACAGTCTTAAATCCTAGTCAACAGTCCTCAATAACTTCCAAGGTAATGTGCTGACATGGGTGGGACATCGGCAGTGAAGACACAGGTTGAGTAGAAGAGGATTTATGCAGGCATTAAATTTCATTAAGGCAACCCTCTGTCCAGCTCTGTTATGTCCTGACCTTCTGGCAGCCTGTCCCAAGTCCTGGGCTGGGCTTGAAACCCCCAGGGAATTTAGGGATCCTTTTCCAGAGATCTGTCCTGAGCATACTCCAAGCCACTGGTCATCATGTGGAGGACACCTGCTCATCAAAAAAAAAAAAAAAAGGGCACATGCAGGATTTGCAAATGGCTCTGAAAATAAATTTGTATTTCTGGCAATGCAGAGCTAAACAGAATAATAAAAACCACCCCCTACTTCTGTGCCTTCACCACTCTGGAGCATTCTTTGGATTTGGGTGAGACAAGGGTTGCAGAAAGAGGCAATATCTTTTATTGGAACATCTGATATTGTTGGAGGGAAAAAAAAGAAGAGAATGAATTTTAGACACACAAGTCCTCTCCGAGCTCTTTTTTTTTTTTTCTTTTTCTTTCTTTTTTTTTTTTTCAGTGATATCAGTTGGTTTAATAAAAGATTAATATCTCTTCCTATGAACCTTGGCTCTCACATCCTTAGACCATCAGTGCCAAAACAACATTTCTGCTATGACTTTGGCCTTAGGTCAGTGTTCTTTAAAAAGTCTAGGATTCCTCTGGCAGATGCCTCCTCCTCTGAAGCGTGAAGGTTTACTCTCTAAATGTTTTCTTTCTTCTCTTTAAAATGGCTACATAAAAACCATATTCTTTATAATTTTCAGTGCCCCTTGTCAGGCTGCCTTCTGATGACCATCTCCCATCTAGACCGTCTCTTACTTTATTTCTCCTCCCTAGAGATCAAAATTGTTTTCTTTTTTTCTGGGCTACAGTCAGCTATTTTTCCAGCGAAGTCTCCATGCAAGTAATAGATCGCTGAGGTTTAGCAGCTGCCTGGGTCATGCTCCTTTGGAGGCTCATTCAGCGTGGCAGATAAGACTAATAGACAAGCCTTACACTGAAAGCAGATTTAGTCTGACCCACGCTCTTCTAGACAGAGGGTCCCTCAATGACCACGGTGCTCTGTCCCCACCAGCTTTGAACCCACTGCAGAGGTTTAGCTCTGCCCACCAGCACTTTCTGTGCCTCTGTGCCAGGGCTCCTCAGTGCCTGTGTGTGTGTCCCTCGGTCGTACACCTACTGCTTTCCTGTCCTCCCAAACTCTGTTGCTTTGCTGTCCGTCTCACGCAGCACGTTTACAGCATGGGGGATTGATCCTAATGAGGAAAATTGCTGCCCAGCCCTGTTAGCACCCAACCCTCTTCCCCTGAATGTGGACAGTGCAAACTCTCTGAAGCAAGCCCTGGGAAGGAGAGGCTGGCCCCATCACCTACAAAAGGGAATGCCAGCAGGAGAACGGGAGCAAGCTCAGTCCCTGGCTGTGCTGACAGTGCTGTGGGGGTCTTCTGTACATGGTACAGTATGTGTGCCACATTCAGCTTCTAGCAAAGGACCATTTCCAGCAGCTAAATGCTGTGCAGATGCTAAGCAGTAAAGCATCACCTTTTGTCTGTTCTGCCTCTTCTCTCAGGTGGAAAACATAATGTGCTACTCTCTCTCCACCCTTTCTCCCAGGGTGTTGGGAAGGATTCATACCTGTAATTATACAGTACACTAGGGAACGGACTTAGAAGTGAAAAGGACTTTCATTTTCTCCTGTAACAGGTGGGATCCTGGAGAGCATGTCTTGCTTTGTCATGCCTAAACAGGGGCAGGGAGTCTCAGAGTGACCTGGCGATGTTTTCTGGAGACCCCTGGTGCTGATACAGATGGGCCAACCAGGCAGAGACACGGTCTTGCTATGTGCAGAAGCCTTCATATGCCGTTGAAAACATTACATGCCCTTTTCAACCTCTGTTTGCTCATGTGTCCCCTCACCCCAACCCCTTATTTGTTCTTTCCTTGTTTTCACGGCCATCACCCTCTGTATGACCCATGAGGTGTGGGTGGCTCACAGCATGGTGCCTCACAGCTGCCCCTGCTGGTGGTTTGGGGGCAAAAGAGCCAATTTCCCCAAAGTGGTGGTAGGGCTGGGAAGAGGGGAGGTGAGGGAACTGCTCCGCTGTGGGTACATGGGGTAAGTGTCTTTGTGCTCGTCCTGGTGTGCTCTGCGTGCAGGAAAAGTCGGTGTGATATTGGATGTGCTGCTCTCTGATATCTCTGTGGCTCCTATAAAACCCTCTGCAAATTGAATTCATGGCACAGCTCCTTATCTCCTGGAAGGAAGATGTAACAGCATCATCTTGTGTTTCAGACAGACATTTTTTTCTCAAGTCTTGCTCATTTCTGCACTGAGGGAAAAAAAAACAAATGTTGAAGAGTCTTTATTTTTCCCCCTTCTTCCTGTTTGAAACATTAAGAGCCCTTCACACAAAGCAGCTCAAGTGCAGAGGAATTAATTGGGGAAATTAGGTTGTGTTGTATTTCTGGCATTTTCTCAGAAATGGTAATTGCCCTAATTCTCCACCCTGCCAAGCCCTCCGCTCGCACCTTGTCCCCCCTCCCTTTTCCTCACTGTCGACCTGTCTTTCTCTTGCTTGAGTTGCTGTTTTCATGCTGTTGCCATTTATTTCATTTCAGTAATGAGAGGGATGTGGCAGGTGAAGAGCTCTCGCAATCTAGTGACATCTTCTTTGAAGCTGAGACACAAAAGAGCAGTTTGTTTTGGGGAAATGAAAACTCCCTGCTATGGTACTTGACCTCCATGTTCACCGTTGCTCCTGCCTGGGATATGTTGCTGCCGCTGCACTGCAAGTCATTTGGCTCCTATGTTTTATTTAATATTGTCTCTAACGCTGACCTTCACACTTAACCCCTCCACGTGCCCCCCAAACCCTCGCACGCTCACCAAGAGCTAATCAAGCTTACGATCTTTAACTCAAAGCTCAGTCCAGTTCTTGGAGGTTTGAATTGAGGTGTGTGCTTTCTCCTAACCACCAGATTGAACTCCGGAGTGCAGGGGAAGTTTAAAGCTTTGCAGTTTGGCTTCTTGATTGTTTTTAACACCTGGCCTCCCATTTGTTGGGGTCACAACAGTAGGCAATATGTCCCGATCTCAGGCAGCTGGTGATGTTCATGGCAGGTTGAGGTCAAATGGAGGTGCTACAGTGGGTAGTAAGGTGCTTGGACTCCTTGTCCCAGGAGATGGTATGTGCCAACAGTTAGGATGGGCTAAAAAAGTGGTTGAACAGAGTTGTGGAAGAAAAATAATTTATTAGAAGTAATCAAACACAGCAAACAGATCCAGAAAGGCAAAGGAAGCTACTTGTGAACGCCACCCATCCTTGAGCAGTCTTTTTTCTTGAGGAGCAGACCCACCCAAGAGTGAATATCCACCTGCTACAAGCTGCTTGCTTGTAACATCCTCCATTCCTCCTGCAGTCCCTGCTCCAAACACCCCACTAGCCTAAAAACTGTGAGATGCATGGAAAAGAGCAGGGTGCTTAGCTTAAGCCAGAGACTCTCCCATGATGGAGATCCAGCCAGAACGTGCTCCTTTGTGCCGAAACAAGGAAAGGTTGTGTATGCAGCAGGCCGGAGGAGATCACAATTCCTGGGTGTTACCAAGGTGGCCTGATTAGAAGTGTAGCTAGAGCAGAAGAAGGTAGAGAACCATATGCCAGCAAGCTGCGTTATTCCACCCCCAGGTACACCAGCAACAATGTGTGTGTTTCTGAGCATTCGAAAAAAATCACCCATATTTTGGAAGAAGCATCGCCACTTAGGGGAGACCTGGATGTGCCAAACTCTCACCTTCTGTGGGTTGTTGGACCCATTTCCCCACCGCCCCCAAGTTGTCAGGGGCCTTCTCCTGCGTTCCCACCTGCAGCACCCTGCTCTCAGGTGTCCTTACCAGGGGGGCAGCCACGAGACCACCCATCAGCCAGGAAGGGTGGGGAGCAGCCCCAGCCCTGGGGGTGAGCGGTGAGAGAACCCGAGTCAGAGGTGTAATAGCCAGTTTAGGGGGACCATGGATAAAATGACTTGGGTTGCTTTTTTGTTTATTCCCTTTTCCTGATGTGTTGTGTGACTTTTAGTGGTTTTTCAAGTGAGACTTGAAGGTTTTCCCCAGCGTGGCAGGCCTTACTTCCAGACAAACGGAATACCTCCCTAGAAAAAAATAAGAAGCAAATTTCTTCATCGCAATCCTTAATTAAGATATTTACATGGAAAGAAAACATATTTTGTTTCCCTCCTGATTCCTGCATGGCCAGAACTCCCATGGGCTTTCCCTTCCTGATTTCCCCCCCTGTTTCATGGTCCTGCCTCTCTCACAGCCACAGAGCTCCTTCTCCACGCCAGCTGGATGGAGAAAGCCCCTGTTTGCAAGCAGCTGTCTTTAATAAACAGGCTGTTTAGGACTGGGCTGTCAAAGAGAGCATGTTCAATGTACAATCAAGGGGCAACGATGCACAAAATTGCACACACACACAAAACAGGAATCTTTTCTTGGTGCGTATTGAGCTTTGAACGCTTAAGTGATTCCACCTCTCTCTTCCCCATCCAATTATGTGGGCAACACACGATAAGATTGCTAAAGGAATTAGTGAGTGAAATCTTTATACTGCCTAATCAATATCATTCTGCTCAGTACAAGGCATCTCGCCCCCCTCCCAGCCCCAGTTGTGTTTTCATTTACCCTCTGAAAACACAGGTTCACCTTCTTGTTCTTTGAGCTGCGGTGACCAAGAGGAAAAAACAGCAGCACGTCTCTTGGAAATGTTTGTAGTCACAGAGAGCTTTTTCCTTGCATTAAAAAAGAACAGACGTAATACAGGGATGATTATAAGCCTAGCCAAAACCATGTTTCAGTCTTTTAGAGAGACCAGAAGGACCTTTCCTCTGTTTCAGCTGTATGGCCTTACAGAAATGGCCAGCCACCTTGCAAGCAAAGACGCTGGCAGATAATTTTTCTGAGCATCACTGAGGCAAGACGCCAGATTTGATGGGCCACCAGACTGATCCAATATAGTAAATCCTGTGTTCCACTGTGGATTCGGAGACCAAATTATCAATTAATGTGAAGCATTAAAAAAATCCAAATCCCTTTTAGTTCCCTGCAGTCATTAGTGACAAGATACAATATCTATAGCTCAGATGCTTTGCCAGCATCCCCTGGCAGTAAGGCAGAAACTCCACTCCTAATTTTTCTAATACATACAAGAAAAACATATGAGATCAGTGGTTTTTAGAGTCAGATTCAGCTGCCTCTTCATATTTACTTAGATGGAGGAATAAATCAGGTTTGGGTTACTCTCTGGGTTAGTTATTTGTTATTGGAATAAATGCATGGTAATAGATCTGACAGGAGAAGATGTTTCTCTTTCAGCTCTGCGTTTGAGGTAGAATTTGCTTTGTTCTGCACTATATTATATTGATGTTTTTTTTCCCACTGCTGATGACTTCATCTGCTCTGCTTCCTTCCAATGTCCATACCTCTGCCACAGCTGGCTTTAGGATGCGGATTTATGTGATAGATATTTCTCTTTCTTTTTCCCCAACTGTAACACTGTAATGCAGAGGCAATTTAAACAACCATCGTGAAACAATTTTCTAAACCTTTCCCCCACCCATTTCCTACCTCAACTTTTTGGGAAGGGAGGCGAGTCAGTCATTCTCAGAGCAATTCCCCAAGCAGAATGAGCTGTCAGCTACATGTAGCAGCTCAGTTTTCACCTCTGGAGCAGGGTGGGAAGGCGCCCGGGGTGATGACTAGGCAGACACACCCTAAGCCCGTATTTTGGGTTTTCCCTGGGCAGCTGTCAGCCTGAGCTCCTAAGACCACAGCCAGAAGCCTGCCCCCAAACCACTATGCTCACCAACTGCCCTTTCATCCTGGGATTTTGCCTCCTTTTTGTCCTGGTGGGAACACAAAGATCTTGCTAAAGAGCCAGCAGACTTTTTGCTAATGGTTTACTTTTAATTTGCGCACTGAGATCCTTGCCCTTTCTCCTCCCTTCCATTCCCCAAACCTTTCCTGCCTCGATGCACTGGAAATTGTAGCATCGTATTTTCCAATTCCCTTATCCCTTCATAGGGTTTAGTTTTGCGAGCACCTGCAACAGCACTGATGGGACAAAGGCTTTGGGGGAAAAGCAGGGTGATGTACCAGGTGCTTCACTGGGACATTTGGCCAAAGATGCCCTTTCACTCTGGCTACCCCTGAACTTGGTTGAGTACAGACATCAGGTCTGGGTCTTGTTCCACTGGCAGAGACAGATGGGTCCTTGCATCATGCCCAGGAGGGCTGGCGATGGACCAGCAGCTGGAAGCTTAGGTACCAGATCCACAGGAGCCTCTCAGGACCCCTAAAATTTCTTCCAGAGAGGGACTCAGGGTTGCCAGGGGATGGGGCTTCTCTGGCCAAGGAGAAGTCTGAAGAGCCCGGAGCCCACTTTGGCTTTTGCCCAGCACCAGTGCTCGCCCCTTGCCCTCCCTCTGCACTGGTGCAGGTGATGCCGTGGGGTGCCAGGTGACAGCCACCAGGGCTGGGGGCTCGCCTGCCCCGTGCCCTCCCGGCGAGGGCTGCGCAGAGCTGGGGTGTTGCAGGCAGTGAAAGACGTACGGTTCGGTTAAAGACATACCCTTTCCCTTCTTGTCCCCTTGCTTCATCCCCCCCCATCCCTCCCTCCCTCTCTCACCCTCCCCTTCTCTTTTGTTTGTCTCCTTCCCTTGTTTTCGCCCATTCACTGTCAGGAAGGGCCGCGTCCGAAGGGCCAGTTCAGCGCAGCGTGGCAGCGACAGAGACTGGCACCGCCGGCAGCTGCAACAGTGAGTGGATCCCGACCCCTGGGGCAGCTGGAGGCGGGGGACTGGTGCTGCTTGGCCGTGGAAACACCCGTGGGGCAGAGCGGCTTCGGGACTAGGTCGGGTCTAGTGCGTGTGGCAGCCGAGGGGCTCTCGTGTGCGGTGGGAAATGTCCGTGCTTCTCTACTCCAGCAGCTCTCTGGGGCTTGTATGGAGAGGTAACGGGATGAATGCAAAAGTCCTCAGTGCAGTTCTCCTCCGTGGGCGTTCAGGCTGTGTCTGCGCTAGCAAACAGCGTGGGATGTCCTCTGGTTCTGATGGCAGCGTGCTCAGCATAGCTTATCTCCATGCAAACCTCTCCCACCTCCAAGCACGTCAGTGTTTGCTCTGCCTACCGGGGACCACCCCTGGCTTGTGTTGTCTTCTCGACAGTTGCTTGGATGCTGTTGAATTGACGGGGACCTAACGCTGGCCATTTAAACAGTCGGACCGTCACATGCAAACCCTCATGGCTTTTGTTTGCTAGTCTAGCCACAGCCCCGGTGTCTGAGCAGCTGGGTGCCTGCAGCTGCCACTGAGCAGACTGAGAGCCCCACCGCTGCTCCCCTCCCTCCTTGGTGCAGCAGCACGGAGAGATCAGTGTGAGTTTGATGCTCTGGCAACGCAAAAGAGCTCAGGTGGTGGCTGATGGGAGCCATGCCAGCCAGCTGAGGGCTGGTGAATCCCCTTTCCCCTCTCCCACAGAGGTGAGCCCTCATCCCAGTGTTGCGTGCTGGATGCTGGAGCCTTGGGATGCAGCGAGGTGGGATGCAGCACGGTGGGTCCCCAACACTCGCTGCATCCTGGAGGCTGCTGCTGGCAATCTGCAGGGCTGCTGGAGGTCAGCTGCAGGAGCTGATGAGAGGAGCAAATATTGAACTCGATTGTCCATTGTGGTTTTGCTGCTTGTGCACAAGGAAGCACTCTGTGGATCCTGAAAGTTGGGGAGCCATTGCTTAAGTCTGTTTTGGATTGAGTTAATCCACCCAACGACGCTGTGCAGAGCATGATAAGCCCTAACAGGTTAAGGCAGAAAAGTGATGGCTCCCCAGTTTATTTCTCAATAGCTTCCCTCTGCCAGCAAGCCTTAAGAGATGCACATAAATATTCGCAAAGTAGCCATGACTTGGACAAATTCCTGGGGGCAGGGAGAGCTAAAGGCTCCAACTCCCCAACCCTTCACCTCTCTGTGGCAAGGCTGGGTGAGGTGTGTGCTCCTGGCCAGGTGATGGAGGACCAGGTATTGCAGTGCCCAGCCTCCTCCCAGCACCACTGCGCTCCTGTCCCAGCAGCAACAGGGATCCAGCGAATGCCTACGGGGTGTGAAAGCAGCTCGGTGGGTTTGCAGAGCCCTCCTGGACCTGTGCTGGAGCAGGGCTCCGGCAGTTTCTGACTGCTGCCCAACTCACAAGGGAGTGTGAGTTTAGGTCTCACTGGCTTTACAGGGGCTATGTCAGCAGTTAAGAAGACGTGCCACCAAAAGGTGATTTTGTTACGTTTATGCCTTTCTGAGCCAAAACCGAATTGCAGGGTGTGGATGGGAATTTAGTTCTAAGCTCTGATGTAATTTTGTATCCTCAGGCCTGAAGGCAGCTTTTAAAAATGATTTCCCCCTGTACCCTGACACTATTTTTTTGCCTTTCAATCATGCCCTTATGACAGAACAAATACAGGACTTGACCTTTGAAATGTGACATAATAATATGTGACTTCTTTATAGCTCTTTTCATCCAAAATGCTCGGCAGACTATGAATCTGATCCTGCAACCACTTACCACTGGGCTTAGCACTCAGTTGCCTGAGCAATCCCTGAGGAAACCAGAGGAGCACTGACATGCAGAAGTGCTGTACCTGGTATTATTCACAGGATCAGGCCCCAGAGAGATGTAGCACATGTCTGTGAACAGCTACATTTTGGAGATTCTTATTCACTGTCAGAGTTGCGTGGCCAGCACTAACATGACAGCCACCCCTTGGCTAAAATGTCATGGCAGGTAATGCTTGGGTCATGTTTATAGCTATCGTCTACAACCACGTTGCTTCTTTTATTATTTTTTCCCAGCCTTGAAAGCATGCCAATTAATAAACAGCTTATCCTGAACCATTTGATCCTGCAGAAATCACAGCATTTTCACTTATTAGTAAGTAGCAATTAAAGAATTATAACTATTCAAGAGGAAAAAAAAAAACCACACATAACTGCTTGCCCTGTGCATCCCTTCTAAAACAACCTTGCACTGTGCCCTCAGAAACCCCAAGCTCAGGCTCTTTTTCTTGACAGAGGATGGAAATCCCAGGCCAGTGAATGCTTCTGCTGAAAAACGCTTTCTGCTCTATTCTTCCTGTTCTGAAAGGCAGATCCCAGTTAGGTGCATGGAGAAGAAGTGATATCCCAGTCTTGGACTGGGCTGCAGGCCCCTTCTATGCTACCAGTGTAGCCTGTCACCATAGGAAATTCAGCTAGTGCTTCTATGCCTCAGTTCCCCAGTCTTAAAAGGTGATCCCTGGTCATCTTCAGCAAGGAGCTACACAACCACAAAAAAATAAATAAATACAAAAAATTACAAGTGACAGTCATTATGGTGTTGGGAGACAGGTAAGTACAGGGGAAATACATAGGGAACCTGTGAGCTGAGACACTTGGTGTACTGGTTCAAGGAGAGCGAATTTGGGATGTTCTTGGTAGCTGGAAAATATGAAGAAAGAAGCAGGGGGAATCCCTGCACCCATCTCCACTTGGTGTGTTCAGGACAGGTAGAAGCAGGAAAGAGATCCTTTCTCCCTTCTTGGTGATGGGAAGTGGATAATCTGGGGATGGAGACCCCTGCATCAGCAGGCATCAACACATTTTGCTGTTTTCTGCCATCAGAGCACTGCATCCCCCCGCCCTTAGAAAATAAATTCATTAGGAGTGGAGAGGAAGGGATTCCCAGGATCATCAAACCCAATCCCCTGTTGCATCAATCACATCAGATTTATCTTTTCATAATCAAGCAGCACTATTAAATGTGCTCCTAAGGGAAGACAGGCCCAGCGTCTCGTTGCTTGAACTTGCAGATTCTTCTAATTTCCAGCCCGTGCTTAGTCACAGCCCGTTCGCCGAGCAGCAGGTGCCTGGCACGGAAGCAAGAAACTTAACACAGTTTTCTTAAAATAACCACCCAGAAATACTGTTGAGAAAAAAAATGCTGAGGTTGCAAAAGGGAGCGTGCAAGGTCAGGTAATGACAATGGCAAGGCCTCAGCTCACACGTCTTGCCTCTGCCTTGTAGTGCAGACTTTACATCACCGCCTGCCATTAATCTTGTACGATCCAGCTGAGGTACAAGGCAGAAACGCTCACGGAACAAAGGAACTTCTTCGCTATTCTTCTACATAATATTCATTGTGTAACACCCTGTCTCT
Source organism: Cygnus olor (assembly GCF_009769625.2). NCBI lineage: Eukaryota > Metazoa > Chordata > Aves > Anseriformes > Anatidae > Cygnus > Cygnus olor. Next base: position 14,315,476 of record NC_049179.1, read on the forward strand.
TTTGCAAGGTGTAACTAACCCTGAGCTAAACACCTGCCTATTTTCCCCTTTCTTGGCAGGCTTTTCCATGACATTTATTGCTTCGTTGTACAAGCCTTTACCTGCACAGCTCTTTTGTGAAGCGAGTGGGTTGCATCACCCCTTTTTTTTACAGGTTAGGAAGGGAAGCACAGAGCACACAGAAAGTCTGTGACAAAAGCCAGAATAAAATTCCACCCAGATTGCTGCAAGGGCAGCTGGCCTCTCAAATGCCGCTGCTTCATTCAGGGGTGCCTTATTCACTCCAAACTGCCCACTGCTGCAGAGCCAGAGGAAAAGGGCTGATGCAGCAGCCTCCCTGGTGGCACACTGCTTGTTGCATGCCATGGAAACGATGGGATGCTCTAGAGCCCTGACTTGCTCTCATTCTTGTCCTGTTGATCAATCAGAGTGCACAATGAGGTGGCAATGGAATTGGGGGAAGGAAATAAGTACGTGTAGCCAAGCTGAGAAGGGCAGAGGTGCAAAACCATGCAGTTAGCCAGAGCAGCACACATTAGTTCTGACCCAGCCCATGGAGAGCAATGGCACATGGAGACATCCAGGCTGAGATGCAGCATAAACTGCTGGAGCCACTCAGGGGGAGGGCTCACTTGACAAAAACACGGTTGCTTATTTAACTTGGCAGGTATTCAAGTGAAACAGGCACGAGCAGGAGGTGTCAGAGCTGTTCTGGGTACCAGCATGTGGGATTTTTGACATTCTATTTCAGTGCTCCTGTTTGGAAAAGAAATTCACTCAGAAACCCTTTTTCTTTTTTTTTTTTTTGTTTTGTTTTGTTTTGTTTAATCACTACTTAAATGTCATAAGAATTGTACAGTACCCACCGTAAAGTTCCTAACAAATTAAAATTTTTATTAGTCTATTACCTGAAAACCATCGCCGGGGTTACTATAAAAACCTGAGGCTCTCCAGAGGGAAGGATGTCAGTAGGTCTAAAACGTGTACAAATATATTTCATCGCCATAAAGATCCCAGGGGTTAGACGGGCAGCCCCCGGCACAAGAGCAGCAGGCTGATTAAGGTGGAGAGAGGATGAGGAACATCTCCTGATGGGTGGACAGCAAGCAGATCTCTCGGCTGGTTTTCCTGGAGCTGGGATGGGTGAATGTTTGGGTCTGTGCCTAGCTGCTTTGGGTGGCTTCAGAGGAAGGTATTGGTGCCGTTCACACCCACCTCCCTTGTGATAAGGGAAAGTAAGTGCCCCAGACAGCTTGCCCCCATTGTGGAGGAGCCTCTCGGGACCTTTGTCCCCATCCTGCTGACTCAGGGTGCTGATGCTCCCACCCTGCATCCACGTGGGCACGGCTCTGCCCTCCCAGGTGTTTTCGGGACACCACCACGGCCAAATTCAGCCAGAAGGCAGCCAAGGAAATCCACCCGTGCATGTCCTCCTCCTGCAGATGACTCTGGATGAGTCCCTCCGAATAAGCAATGCCTAAATCCCGGGCAGGGGACAACCTCATCCAGCTCCAGAGCCACAGCCCACACGCCCTGCCCCTGGCAGTTGGCACCTGGGTGACCAAGTGTCCCCTGCTCTGGTCCCCGGGTGACAGCAAGGCCAGGTGACACCGCAGCGGTGGCTCCCGAGCAGGTCCCGTGCCCCTGCAGAGCTGGGGGGCTCTTACGGGTTGCTCCTCACCGGCCTGGGTGGGTGTCAAAGATTAATTACCATTTAGCCGGCTGCATTTCCATCTCTGCAGAAGGCTGCAGCAGAAAAGACAGCAGTAGTGGGATAATTTACTCCGGCATTACACAGCAGATTACCCTGTACTTACAGGGTCACCAGTTACCATATAATTAGACCTCCAACGCAGGGAAATCTGCCATAGGTTTCCAAACCTCTCTTCTTCCCAGTGTCAGAGAAGCCGAGGGCCAGCAGCAAAGTGCAGACCAAAACCTCATTAGGTGCATTTAAAGCTGTTAAATAGCTTAAAATTCAGGCTGGGGGAGGTGCAATGAGAAGGCAGGAAGAACACCTCTCAGTCAGTGAGAGGGAGGAAAAAACAGAGCAGTTTGTCTAGGAAATGCAGGGAAGCTGAGGCAGAAAGCTGGGCTTTGAGGGAGCTACGGGAGCCAGGAGGTTAGGGAACCTAACCTCTTCTTTTTTTTCCATGCACCCAAATCAAGCAGCTACTCGCGAAGCGTTTTGAAGACTGACATACACCTTTTATTATCAAGCACAAATTCCAGCAGCAGCTCATTTCACCTCTTGGGTGGTTAACAAACACGAGTCAGCCGTGATCAATACACGGCATATCGCTGAGAAGTGAGATTGTGCCTGCCCCGTGCCATGCTGCACTTCATCCTCATAAATCCTGTCCTCTTCAAACCACGCACGATCCCTTGTGGGGTGACAGCTCCCCAGCAAGCACGTGGAGAACCCACACCAAAGAGCAAAATGGAAATCTCTGTGTGCCTCTCCAGCAATCGTTATTTTAAATATTGCACGGCCACGTGCCCGGGACTGAGCCCCACAAAGAGTAGCCATAAGGTCAACAACTTCTGGCGAGGTAAAGCTGAAACAAAGACGGGGAAAGCAATTGATTTCTGAGGCAGGATGGAAAGAGCTGTACGTAAATAGTTTGGCTAAGCAATGATCAGAGGGGGGAGATGTGCTGCCTGATTGCAAATATTTACATAGTTGTGAGCCTAAAGGTTAGGAAATGTTATTGAGGGAAGTATATAGAAGTTAGCACAAGGATAAAATGCTGAAGACGAGGCAGGGGAAAATCAGTGTGGCAAGCAGGAATTTTCCATTTTGTAGGCAAGATTTGCTTATGATTTCCTGAGGGAAGCTGGGGGTTGCCCACTGGGATGTTTGAATTGGTGCCCATCAATACCTTAGCAAATCCTTTAGGTCCCTCGTTCACAAGGGAAAGAGGGCAGAATGGAACTTAACAGGTTTTTTCCAGCTCTTCTCCTGGGTCTGTAAATCTGTTTCATACGCAGACATGCGTGTCATTGCCTGTGCATGCTGCATGCACATACCTAATGCTCTTGGGCTCCAGCAGCTTATCCAGAGGCAGCGAAACCAGCCAGGGCTTTAAGCCCAGCGTTTGCAGTCACGTTTCTCCTTGAAGTAAATGCTCCAGCAATGACATAATTGAGGACTGTCCTGTCTGCTCAGCATATGTCTGTGGGGGTCATTCATCCTACCAGACGCTGCAGAACATTAGTGGTTTCTTTAGGCTCACTTTCTCTTTCCGTCCTTCCTCTTGTGGCTAACCCTAATGGAGAGCTGGTGTCTGGAGACTCCACTAGGAAGACCTGCCTTGTTCAGAGAGCTGGCCGTCCAGGAGCTAGTCCTGTTTCATGGCAAAAACAGCCACATGTGTCCTACAAGGTGCTGGGCTTGTGAGATGATCCCAGTGGGCTCGGTGGGGTGAAGCACCTGGCTGGCCGCAGGATGGGGAGCAGAAGGCAACCAGTGATCGCTGCGATGGCCACTTAGTGCTGGAAGGCTCTAATGACATCTGCAACCCGGTTCCTGTGTTTGTGGGTTTGCTTATTTATTTAAGCTCCTGGCTAAGTAAAGCAGGGAGGAAGGATTTTAACTCACAGTGGTTAAAAGGCATAGGACTCCTGCAACTCTGTCCTAATCAAGGACATCTGCAAAACTTGGTTAAGAGCAGAGGAAACTTCAATGCACAGGATGTCTGGGGTGAAAAGTGCTTGAGTAGAGAAGGATGAAATGCTCGACTCTTCAGTTTCAAGTTTAGCTTGTTTTTCATCAGAACCTGCAGCCAAGCCCCAGCCTTAGACGGGTGCGGGTGCGCTCTTCTCCTCCACCTGCCCACCACGTGCGGGCTCTTTGTGTGCTGCACCACCTCGTAACGGGGATGCTTGAGGCAGGCATGGGAAGGGCACGTCGAGGGCATCCTTCCCTACTTTGGAAGTTTAGCCATTAGCCTCATCTAATCCCCGTGTCTCTGCAGTGGCTAAAATCGTGTGTGTTTGGGGGGAGGATGTTGGGGTTTGCCTTTGTGGTGGGACATGGCTCTCCGTTCAGCACTGCCAGAGCCAGCCCAGCTTTCACACAGGCACTGATGAGTTTAATCACTTCGTTAGTAGGTGTGACACTGCAGCCTCCGATAATGAGCTCTTTATTTTAACATGGCTTGCAACATGTTTGTGTGAGATGCCATCTGTGCTTGCACTGCCTTCATTAGGAGAGAAAGCATAAGCATCTTCTGGAGCTGTTTGGTATTTCTGTGATGTTTACCTGCTGAGCAACCATTGTTCAACTGCAGGGTGAGAACTCGTACCAGAAGGAAAGCACCAGCACCCAAAATGCTTAAACAGGCCAAATAAACCGTTAGGTACAGCACTGGGAACCATCCTCAGCTAGCCTACAGGAAATTAGCTAGAAGGGACGATCCAGCTACTTTATTGCTGAAAGTTTTTCATCGTGGTAAAGCACTACAGCCCATTCCTCTAAGCTAAAATACCATACTTTTTCAGAAAAGCAAGGAGCAGATTCCTATCATAAAGAGACTTTTATTTTTTGTGCCTCCACACTACGATTGTGCACAAAAATCTCCAAGTTGCCTGCCCAATTTTTGGATATAACAGATGCTATTAAGATTTACATGAGGAGCTGACTCCCCAGAATCTCCACACTCTACACATTTCTATAGATGCCCCTTGGTGAGCCGGCAGGCAGCATGCTCACGGTGTTTCTCTGCTATCCACCAGCCCTCCCAGATGACAGACTGTCAGCTCAGCACCCAGCTGTGTGTAAGGGAAGGGGCTCTGCTTCTGCTGGGAGTCCCCATGCCCTGCGTTGTATTAAATTTGTGTCTCTCTGCTGCCAGGCCTATGCTCAGTGAATCTGACATTAATAAGAAATAGATTCCCAAACAATCTAGCCTAATGAATTTTGAATATTATTATGATTAATGCCAAGGCAGTTGAACTGATTATCCAGTATCCAGAAGTTAAGTAATGGAGCCTTATCTAAATCATGTAGAGTCGTCAGTCAGGGATGGCTCTGGCTGCAGACGAAGACGGAGCATTATTGGTTACCCAGAGGGGAGTCACTGTCAGGACAGACAGAGAGGAACGATGGAAGGGGAGATTATGAGATACCAATCTGAAAGCATTTTAGCATAGAGTGATAGCACATGCAAGTGCTTTAATGGTATTATTTCCTAAGCTGCATTTCTCAGGCCACGACGAGATGTTGCTTTTATATCGCCAGGTTAGGATTTATTGGTCAAATATTCTTCCTACTTTCTGGAGCCAGAAACCGAGCTGATTTTCATTCCCTGTGTTGCCACAAGAGTAGAATCCTGATGGACATGTTCCTTGCATCGTGATGGTTTAACTTAGCCTCTATCTGATTAGCTTTTGAGCTATTAAACACTTCTTGTACTATTACCGGCTCACTGCAAAACGATAATGCAGATCAGTCATGGACAATTTCTGTTGGTGCTCGCAGTCTTTGCAGACTGCAGATCCCCTTTGAAGTTGGAACCAGCTAATAGCTGTGCTGTTTCATGGGTATTGCACATCTCTGAGCATGTCCGCCCTAAAAAAGAGTGCGGTGCGGTGCCAGGGTCTCCTACCTTGTGGAGAAAATCAGTAAATCCATGTGGTGCCTGACAAACTGGTTATCTGATGGCTGGAGTTTAAAAGGGTTTAGTGGCTTACCAGATTATGCTGGATGGAGTGCCCGTGTGGGGGCTGTGGTGCAAAAAAAACGCAGAGGCCTCTATCTGCATGCATCCCTCTGACCAGCCACCCAGCACCAAGCCACAGCCAAGCAGTGGGACTCCTAGGAGGCCATCGGGTGTCCCACTGGTGAATCCATCCCAGTGCTCCCACTTCCCTCAGCTGTCTGAGATGTCCTAATGTGGGGTATCTTCATTCTGGGCCCCACAAAGCTTTCAGTAGGTGGGCCTGGGGGGCAGGAGTCTATAGCAGCACCTGGTAGGACGAGAGTTGAGGTGGCCTCATTGACCTCTTTTCCAAGTGCTTTGCAAACTAAAGTTGCTCTTCCCATATATATCTTCCTCATAGCTCACGTCCCATGTTCGTGATGGAGATCATTATTTTTGGAACATTTATTTTTACATGAAAATGAGAAACTGGCCCTTGTTCCTCTGCAGGCTGGTTGCGCAGCCCTCTCCTAGCTGCTTTGAGAGCTGGGAAGGAAAGGGGAGTGGTGATCTGTGGTAAGGAGCGCACCAAATAGATTATTGGCAAACATAATTAAAAATATATGTGCAATTACTCCTCTGTTTCCCTTTTCTTAACCATCCTCTGCATTACCCCTGGCATTTTTAGATGGCAGATAATATAAGTGAGAGGACTCTTGGGTACAGGCAGCTCTTAGAGAAGCAGTGATTTATCTCAGGCCGTTTTGAGGTAGCAGAATTTACCTCTAGCTACAGCCACCCCTCCATGTCTGCCCCCCCTCATTTGCGTAAGTAATTGGCAGCTTGTTAATGGCTCATTAGGAATGCTGAAAACCGTGGGATTAAAACACACTCAGTGGAGCAGAGATGAGGGGAACAGGGAGAAAGGCCACCGTCCCTGCTTGCAAATTACACTGCTTGATTCAACGTGATGCAGAATTACAGGTCATAAAGCAACTAGTTTGTTAAATGAAGTAAGGAAAAACAATGTCAATGGCAGGCTTTATTCTTAGGCTCATGTTTAAACACAGTATGTGCAGCTGGGGGGAACAAACAGTCCCTTGCCAAAGAGTCCAACTGACAGCAGGAAGGTCTCACCCCCTTCTCAGTTTCGCATTAACCCTGCCTGAGCTCTCCCTGCTCCTGAACAAGTCCATCTGGCTCCTTACATCACCTCGCGACAGGGACAGTTGGTTGCTTTCCCCATGTTCTCCCTGGGTAAGTCCAATTTCTGGCAGCAGGCACCTCTCCTGCTTTGGGTGAGTCTGGGACACCCAGTGCAGGTGCGTGCACATAACAGATATGGCTACGGTCACTCTGCACCATGTAAGCCCCCGAAACCCTCTGTGACCCCTTGCAGATAGCTATAAATGGTGTCTTCACTCACTGGCATGCAGAGGAGTAGGCTGCAAGCCCCACACTGCAGCACCTCCAGGGCCTGGGAGAGATGGTTGGGTGCAGGGGGGGTGAGGATGGGCACAGGATCAGACCATGCCCAGAGAGTGCAGCAAACACATGCAGAGTGATGCACGGAGAGGACGCAATGAGTCGAGTCAGTTGAAATGTTTGGCAGAAGCTTTTCGCTGTTTGTTGACAGTGTTAAAACCCACCTTCAGCACTGGCTGTGACAGCGGGGACAGCAAAGGTACAAGACTTGAAGGCAAGACCTCAGTTGAGAGAGTTTGCAGGGACATCTTACAAATTTTTTAGAAGAGGAGGGACCGGGGGCTTCAGCCTGCGGCTGGTACAGCCACGATGCCTTTCAGAGTCAGGAGAACAGCTCTGGGATTTCTGAGGCGAGAATAACTCTGGAAATGGTGCTGTCTAAGATACAGCTAGCACCTTCCTTCCTGAATAAACCGAAAGGAAATTACAGATGAAGTACTGGGGAATCACAACCAGTCACAACGTGCACTTTAATGCAGCTGCCTCTGATGTAAAGTACTTAGGGGCTTAAGAGCCCAGTAAGGTGGTAGTTGAGACCATGAACTCTGGGACAGCTAACCATTAGCAAAGCCCCGATCTGGCTGGCATGTCAGAGTTGATCCCTCTGCTTTTGCCCAGGGATCTCTCGGGATTCACACAGGTAAAATGCTGGCACATCTGATTGATAGTTAGATGTCTCTCAGTTCTGGATCCAGCACTGATGGCAAGGAAGGACTGTCTCCTCCTAGAAAATTTTCACCCACGAGCATGTACATCCCTTTGCCTTCTCCCTGAGAAGCCACCTTCTCCTGCCCCAACCTTATTTGACAAACTTCAGCTCACAAGGGCACAATCTACAGTGGTTTTGTTCAATTTTATTTTTATTTTTATTTTGTCCAAGAACTCAACTTAGCCAAAACATGCAGCTTTCTGTGCTTCTCGTTTCCATTACCTTTTTTTTTGTCCTGATGAGGCCGTACATCTGGCTGCTGGGGGAATGGTCAGAATTAATCTTCCAGGGATCACCCAGCTCCTAGAGCTGAGGTCTAAAGGACACGTGTTGTAGTGCAGCCCAGCCCGGGATGACAGCCAGGTCTGCAATTAAAGAGGAGCCCGGGTCATCCCTACCTACAGCAGCAGGAACCGAGGCAGCAGTCAGGGAACGTGTCTTATCGCTACCTCTAAAAAGAGGTGATGTGTTGAGTGGGTTCTCCTGGAGAGAAATAGTGCCAAGGTCTCCACTACTGCTACGTGATTCTGTACAAACTCAAACATCCCAGCTTCCTGCATGCTAAGGGAAGATCAAGCAATGCTGCACCATACAAGGACACCTCATGGTGGTTCTTGTGACTTTCCCAAGGCAGGAGCAGGAGCAGAACATCCCCAAAGTAAGCCAGGAGCAGGAATACAGCTGTCAGATGGCCTTGGAAAACAAATGTCAAATGACCTTGGGAAGCAAAGCACTGATTTATTTACTTTTTTTTTTTTTCTTTTTTACTTCAAAGTTGGGAAGGCAACTGCACAAAAGGAAAAAGAAAACACAGCTTTATAGCATGCCAGAGAGCAAATTCCATTGTGAGCTGAGATCTCTGAAGCAGCCCTCAGCTGTGAGCACGGCGTGGATGGCTCAGCAGCCCCCTCTGAATGCTGCCTTGGGGTACAGCCCTGGAGCTAGCGTGGGGGCCAGGAGGGGGGAAGCAGTGCTGCCTGCTAATACCTGCCTTCAGAGCTTTGAGGTCTGGATTCCCGCGCATACAAAGTTCTCATGAGGGTTTTTCAGCTCTGCTCTGGTTTTGATTTTTCATGTTATCTCTGCAAGTGGCCCAAACTGCAGATATATTGCAGTGCCTTTGCTGAACGCTGCTGCTCCACTACCTGCTGCTGTACTGTCGAACTCATCGGGGATGACATGTCATCTTTTCCCTTCCTAATCAGCTGGATGTCATTCAGAAAGCTGGGACAAGGAGAATCCTTTCCCTAGACACCCGCTTTCCTTCCTAGCAGACAAACCTAGAGCCTTATAATACTACTTGTACATAGCACTTATATAGCTTTACATCTTCAAAGTGCTGTACTAGCATTAAGTAATTATCTCTCTCCCTAATGGCCATTAACGCTGGCCTTTCACGAACCTCCCCCAGCTCCCCGAGGTTCAGCTGTAATACAGCAATAAGCTGCTCAAAGAGGGTGGCTGGTTATCTCGCCGTCTGGGGGCTTGGATGTGTAATGAAGCTTCAGAGCACAGCCTCGGTGCCCTGGAGTATCAGAAACCTGTGGCTGGAGACCAGGTCGTGCCCTTGGGAGTATCCATTAGGAGGTGATGGAAATGAGTGGACGATGCTGCAACCCTGAGATGGAAACAGAAGAAGGAAACTTTGGCAGCTCAGAGGATACACACTGACTGCTCTATTTATTACCAGGATAGCACTGCAAACCGAAAGAGCAAAGCAGCGGGAATAACATGTCAATGTGGGCATGAGGAGTTGATCTAGGGAGAGGAAGTTAGAGCTAAAAATGTCAAGCAAAGCTAGACAGCCAAGGCAATGGGATAAGAGGCCAGTCTGCAGGTCTATGAAGCATTAAAATAACAAGGAGAAAGGGTGAGCTTGGCAGCATCCTAGGATTTAAGGGGAGGAACAGCAGAGGATTTGCTTGCCGTATTTGCTTGAAAGCAAAAGCCTCTTCCAGGTTGTGGAGTGCCTCTTGGGGAGATGCTGCAGTGCTGCTGTCGGAGGACATTTTGTCCTTAGTGGCTTTGGGATGTGCACCTGAATGTGGCCTGGGGTTTCCTGTCCCTGGCTCCCCAGAGGGATGGAGGAAGATGGGTGGGAAGATGACCTGACTATTTCAGAACAGACTCAGCAGTATCATGCTCTTGATGAGCATTAAGACCGCGAGTCCTACGAGGTCACTTAGTTCAGAAGCCTGCCATGAGCGGAGACTTGACCAAAGCAAACTTTCAGATTCGAATGACACACTAACAGTTCTTTCCAGAGCCAAGGACGTGCCATGTAAACAGGCTCCGCAAAAGAAAAAAAAAAAAGAAAAAAATCACCAAAAAGCAGCATCTAGGTTTTTTTTTTTAGCCTGATTTAATAGCATCATTTTGCTTTCATGCTGTTGGCAATGACTGGTCCTGTAAATGAAGCGTGCAGCCGTGGCAATCACGTGCAAGTCGATGCTGGCATAACACAGATCACAGCCACTGCGTGTTATGCAAAAGATTTCCTCCATCCTGGACACACTCTGTTTCCTATGGCATCAGTAGCTCAATCCATCTGTGCTCAGCTCTAAATCATTTTGCTACATCAGCAGAAAGCAGGGTACAGCTGACTGCAGACCAGGAAGGCTCAACTTAGCGTTCGCTCACTGTACAGCTTCAGAGCAGGACCTTTCCCTGCCTTCCTGCATCTGTTTTCTCATCTGTGAAATGGGAATTTTAATCCTAATCAGTTTGCAGTGGGAGCACTAAGGGACAGTCAAAGGAAATGCTTTAAAATGTAATACTCAGCCTTGTGTGCTAAGCTAGGCATTGGAGTGATTTTGTGGTGCAATTTAATTGATGCTTGTTCTGCATACAGTTAGCTAGCAGGCAAGACTTAACATTTGCTCTCAGAAATGTGGCATTCTGTGTGAGATGCAGAGAATACCTTTCAGGTTCTTACCTATCAGCACAGCTGAGCCATATGTCAGGATCCGCACAGTTCTGGGCATTGCTTGGCTTTGTTTTTTTCCCCAGAATTAATGTATTACTTAGTACCGGATTTATTTTTAGTAAAAGATACGTCTCATGTGACATAGAGGGCAGAGATGCCAAACAGAGAGTTTGGCAGTCGCTGGACTCTACCATATGAGCTAAGCCAAGATCATGTCGTCACGTCCTTGGGACAACTATTGACTGTGTATGTCACTTTACTGGCAATTTGTCACTAGGATGTGTCTAGAGGAGACCAAAGACCTTGACTGCGCTGTAGTTTATTAGAACTGAAATGGGTCTACTGGCTTCTCTGCTGCTTTCGGAGCCAAATCCTCAAGTGGTGTGACTCAGGGCACTCCCATTCAAGCAGTAGTGCTCATACTGTTTGTGTAAGCTGAGGGTCTGGTTCATAGATTCTGAACTGCCCTAAGATCTCTTCGAAAGGCAGTTAAATGTGCTCAGTACGTTGTACTACCTGTAATCTCAGATGATCCTGCAAGATTCAGGACATTGCAAATGCAGAGAGCTTTGTGATATGTAATCATTTTGAGATTGCCAGAAAACTGAAGAGCTAGAGCTACTTAAAGGGGAAAAAAGTAAGCATTAGTGCAAAAGTTTTTGCAACAATCAAATTTGATGTATGTCATGTTCTGTCGATAACATTTCCTTGGAGCCCTTCATAGAAAGGGAAAGCAACCTGTAAAAGCTGAGAAAGCAGGAAAGAGCTAAAATTGCGGACAGGGTTTCAAAGGAACAAACCAAGGAAAGAGTATTTCCATTTCCATTAAGGGAGGACATTCCTGGGAGTTCAGAGCAGCAAGATGAGACCACACCAGCCGAGGCATCTCTGCATAGGAGCTGTAGAGCTGCACGGAGCTTTTTATCTTCACGCATCGCAGTTCTGAGCATCTCTGCACTTAGGAATGAAAGATGTTCCCAAGACTTTTTAAACTCCTTCTCTCTTTTGTAGAAAGAGACGTTCAGAGTTAGAAACAGGGCTGGTCCACAGACCTCTGAGCACAATGTGGCGAGCCCAGGTCCAAATTCTGTCAGACCCCAGAGGGATCTGGCTGGCACCTTCCGTGCAGGAAGCCTGCTAGGCACCGTCCCCATTTCACAACCTATTCCGGCAGTGCTCCCCAAAACTGTCCCTCCTGCTTCCAAGAAATGCGGCTGGTCTCTGTACTGACCCTTCCCCACTCTGGTTTTAATCAGGCACAGAAACCGGTGGGAGCTTTGGAAAGCCAGGAGCTTGGAGGAGAGCTTTTGTTTGTACAAGAAACGTTTTCATCCAAACAAGCACAAAGATCTCATTATTTTGAATAGCCACACACGTGCAGGAAAACTAGAAAGCCTCTCCCCCAATCCTTCATAGGACCAGAGAGATTTCTGCCTGTTTGATTCAGCTGCGGTGCTACAAAGTTATTAGCACTTGCTTTTTTTGGTGTCCATAATGAGACAAGCAGACTTCTGAGCAGCACCACAAAAGCACTGTCTCTCATCACCGCTAAACCCTTGGACACTTTATCCTCAGCAGAAACAAGTGCTGGAGCCTCGTGGCTGTGCTGCTTCCAGCGCCGGCTGGGCTTATCAATTAGCTGCTTCCCCACAGATGGTGCTTCTTGTGTAGGACAGAACAGAGGAAAAAAAAAAAAAACTTCCCCTGCTTAAAGACACTTGTTTAGAAATCTCTAGTGAATCTGAAGGTAAATCCATCTGCTTTCGACATCTTTGCATGTTTTCACCTGCTGGACTCACGTGCCCTAGAGAAGGGCAGACTGTGATGGAGAGAGGGCCTTTCCCTCACTTAGCACACCCCAATGGGACTTCACCCACGGGCTCTTCCATTTCCAGGCTCTCCAAAGGGGCTGGCTTTCCTGCCTCCATCAAACACTGGGCATATCCCTGCCTGTAAGAGCCTGTTCTTTACAAACAGACCGCCTTTTTGCAGTGCGGTCCTGCAGTCATTTACATATTCAAAGCACTCTTTGAAAAGGCCTGTAGCACAGTTTTACGAGTGCAAAAATCTTCCATGCAATTAGGTGATGCGCAGATGCCTGTGTATGGATTTTAGCAAGCCTTGCCGAGGAGGGACAAAGCCCTCTCTGTATTTCTGGAGGGTGCCTCAGAGCACCGAGGCCCTGCAAAACTCATCCCAGCACCTTGCTGAATGCTCTGCTCCTTGCTTTGCCTCCTGGCTCACCACCAGTGTAGGGTCTGAGGATGTGCTTGGCAGTTTGTCATTTGATTTCTTTACAAGCCCGTTTTGGGAGGAGACAACGTCATTTATCTCGATACATTTCACTCCCTATCTGTCATATTAACCAGGTGGGACTGGTGGGTAAGCCCCTGGGTGGGCAGGGAGGCAGCATCCAACCTAGCTCTTTCGAGCAGCTCCTTGTTGATGGAGCTCACGGGGAGGCCCTGTGTTTGTTCACATTATGTAAGGGCTGCTCCCTTCCCAGGGCTCCGTTTACTCAGATCTCCTCGTGCCTTTGTCCTCCCGCAGGTTGGAGGACACACCATGCTGCCCATCCGCTGGATGCCTCCGGAGAGCATCATGTACAGGAAGTTCACGACAGAGAGCGACGTCTGGAGCTTCGGGGTGATCCTCTGGGAGATCTTCACGTACGGGAAGCAGCCCTGGTTCCAGCTCTCAAACACAGAGGTACAACAGTGCTGAGATACCTTCAGCTGGAAACACTACTTGTTACCATCTCTGCTTTCCAGACTGCTTGCAAAGCAATCCATACACTGATGGTCCTCTCCTTGGCATTATTTCTTTTTCAGATTATTTATTTTTTCAATTTATTTCTTACTATTTCTTTTTTTTTCCAAATTATTTCTTTTTTCAGATACAGAGATAAGAAACTTCAGATAGCAAAAGTGTCATTATCTCCATTTAACAGCTGGGGAAAGCAAGGCATTCAGGAATCAAAGGGCTCTGCCAAAGCCATGTAATGGGTTATCCCCAGTCTCTGCCCTCCGAGTTCCTGACATACCTCCGTAACAGCCGCCCCTGATAAACTCTTGGGTGCTGACAGAATACCTAAATTACTGCTCAGATATAAGTTATTGAGTCGCCCTGCATTTCCTATGCTCTCTTTCTCCTTATTTTGTAGCTGACACTGTTACTGCAGCCTTCAGTTTGTGAGAAAGTGTTTGAAGCATGTTATATGGCATGTGGCACACTTCTGCAGGGCTGTTTGCCATGGGGACACCTATTACAGAGTTCGCCCCTGTTCCTTGAGGATGGGACCCAAGGGGCTGGTTCATCCTTGTTATTTCTTTGAATAACAGTGTAGGGCTGCACTGTAAAAAAGTCGAGGGAAGGCTGGCTAGGATTAGCAGAGTGTCAGAGCCGAGGTCTGAGGCACATCAGCAGAAATGCACTGGAAGATTTTTGCTCAGAATAGCAGGGGGTATTATAGAAGAGGAGCCAGATGCATTGACAGAGCCGTGTGTGGGAACCTTGCACATTTTTATCCTACTGTGTATCTAATGGATTTCAGAAATTTCACCTTTTGTAATGAGAAATGTGCATTTTCTGCTTTCTGGATACAGATCCCTTAATTAAGTGAGTTGCAGAGATGGCAAATCCAAGGTGTTGCTTTACATCTCTAATACCTGCCCATTCGTGTGCTCAATGGGGCCTGACTGCATATCCCAAATCAGCACACGCAAACATTTTAGAGACACAAACAATGGAATAGACAGCAACAGAAGTTATTTGTCACGCTACTTAATGAGCTGCTCTTGCATTTCCCTGGGAGGGTAGATACAAACACACACAAATGAGCACATGTGGCTTGTACATGGGTGAGAGGCACGCTGGAAAAGAGAGCTCAGCTGTCCTCATGCTTTCTGCCTCAGTTTCCTCTGCAGGGTAGTGGGGCTGAGAAAAGTACCCCTGGCAGGAGGAGGGATAGTGAAGAGCTGCTCAGATGCAGGGTATTGGTTTTCCTACCGTCCCTGGAAGAGCTGTGTAATTCCCTTTCCTATTGCTGCATCCACTTCTTTCTGAGAGCTGAGGGCTCTCACCTAGACCACACTATCCTGTTGGGAGGGAGCTGTATTAGCTCTCATTTGGCTCGTTTGTGGGTCATGGAGAAGGGGGCAGAACCCAGGGGACTGATGCCTCCACCAGCTCCTGGACGAGGAGACATCAGAGCAACGCAGCCTGGCCACCACCGTAGAGCCTGGTGGGCCAAGCAGCAGCACCTCAGATGAGGGCATTGCCAAGGCTTAGGTTTGCCTTCCTTCCTGCAGTGCCTGCGTGGCCTTGTGCCTCCAGAGCACTTTCAGCAGGTTTGTTCAAGGCTGGAGGAGACCCTTCCACAGCACGTGGATGAGGCAGGGAACAACTTAATCTGAAAGCCTCGGCCAGTCCATTAGCCCTGTGCCCTTTGCTCTGGAGAGACAGGGCCCACCGCAGGGCTCCTCTGCATGTCCAGGACGCCTGTCAGAAACCGTAACTTACCTCCTGTACCTCCTACCTCCTCTCACATGTCAGTGCTGCCAAAAGCTTTGCCTGCGATGCAGGCTTCTCTGCACACTGCATCCGCCTTGGCCAGCTTTCAGCAGATCCTAATCGCTCCCCTCTGCATTTATATGCAAACAGCAGAGCGATAAGTATCCGTTGAGCTGTGTGGCAGGGCCATTACTATTCATAACTGATAAATTCCAAACACCCCTTGCTGGGTGGCTTCCCTCAACACACTGCTTGGGATCTGCGTCTGTCTGCAGAGCGTGGCAGGTCACTCGCACGCTGCAATGCCGGGACTCATCGGCTCCAGCCAAGGAGGCCAGGAGGTAATAGCAGCTCTCTGACAAATCATACCCTCGTTCCCTTTGCATCCATTCCTTCGGTGAGCAGAACTCAAACAGACACTTAGGGGATGCCACTAGCATCCCTCTGAAGAGAATTTCATGCTGTCCAAGAGCTCACATTTCTCTCATTAGCAGCACTGACCTGACCCAGAACAAACTGTTAGCACTGCAGTTTTTTTTTTCTCCGTCACAGATGTGATTTGAGATGAAATTTTTTTTTTCTTTTTTCAACTGCTTTTCTGTGTCAAAATGAAGCAAAGCTGCCCTTGGAGATGAAGGTAGAAAGAGAAGTGCTGAACTCTCTCGTAGAACTCTCCTGGGCTTTACAATGGAAAGGACTCTTGATTTTCAGGGAAATAAAACAACATTTCGGCTGTGTAAAATATCAGTTTAGTTTGGGGATTGTAAAGCTTTTTTTTTTTTTTTTTCATTCTTCAACTATCAGGAAAAACCTGACAACTTCAATTAAAACATCACGCAATTTGCTTGTAACCTCCTGCCTGGAGGGTGCAGTGAGGGAGGGAGGTGCCAAATGATGAAAGTTTTGAGGAGCTTCAAGACTGCTTCTGGAGACAAACTTTTCAATGTAAAACAGTCATTTCTGACACACAGATGAGCACTGAGGATCTGTAGACCTCTAGGCTCCTCAGCTTTTCCATTCCCTCAATGGCTAGGAAGTATCCGGGACAGGACATTATCCAGCTGGTGCTGAGTGATTCTTCTTTTTCTTTCTTTCAGGTCATTGAGTGCATTACCCAAGGCCGAGTTTTGGAAAGACCTCGAGTCTGCCCCAAGGAGGTTTACGACATCATGTTGGGCTGCTGGCAGAGAGAACCTCAGCAACGGCTCAATATCAAGGAGATCTACAAGATCCTTCATGCTCTGGGCAAGGCCACACCAATCTACCTGGACATCCTTGGCTAGCAGTGGCCACTTGTCAGAAGTCCCTGCTCCTTCCTTCCGTCCTTCCTTCCCTCTCCCCCTCCCAAGTCCTTTGCCCCTCAGCTCCCAAGCAAACATCTTCATATAAACTCAAGTGCCTGCTACACATACAACACTGAAAACAAAACAAAACAAAACAGACAGCAAACCAACAAAAATCCCACAAAACAATGACCTATAAGGCAGTTTGGCTTATATATATTTATAGATATCTCTCTATATATAAATTCCACACCAATACAGAAAGAAGCTGCTGTTACAGAAAAAATTATAAGACTTAAAAAAAAGGGAGAAAAAAAAAGTACTTAAATATATATATATATAATTAAAAAAAAAAGAAAGAAAAGAAGAAAAGAGAAGGTATCTTCCCCCGAGCAATGAAGCAGTGAATTGTAACCCTGCTGTGAGTATGGTTCGGGCTGTTGGGCAGGGCTCTAGTCTGGCTACAGCAGTGATGCCAGCCTGGGTAGGAGCTCTGGGAGGAAAGCCCTGCCCCGGTTGTATGATATGCACTGAATGTGTGAAATCAGTCCTCCCTTTTTGTCCTTGCCTCCCTTCCTCCTTCCCAGCCCACAGGTGATGGGCGCAAAGCCAGGGCAGTGCCCCTGGATGAACTCTTTTACCAAGCCCTTTCCTCCTTCTCCATCCCTCCCTGTCCCTCTCTGCCTTCCTGCCTTTTTTCCTCCCTCCAACATTTCAGGACAATTTTTCTAATTTGCTGATTCTTAACTGTATAGACTCAAGGCTTTCAAACACACAGTCAAAGGATTGTGGCACCTACGGGTAAAACACACGCCGGGAACCAGCTGCCCTCCCGCAGACAGCACGTTGGCCGGACCCAGCCCTCCCTCCCTCTGCGGGGCAGGAGAGCAGTGGGACTGAAGGGACCCCCCTGGGCTGAGGGGCATCCTAAGACCCATTCCTGATTCATCCCAACCCATTCTGGTGTGCGAGACAGGAGTTTCGTTCTTCTCTGTGCCCGGCAGAGATGGCGATACTGGGAGGAACAACCCCCCCATCCCCCACCCCTGCCTTTTCTCCCCACCCTTCACTTTCGTTGAGGCCATGGGATTGTTCCCCCTCCCTCAGCTGTCCACACCACAGCCATATTGGTGTAGACCCTCAGCAGACAGGGTTGCATCCCCTGTTTCATGCATGGGGGAAGGCTGCAGTGAGCAGACCAGCTGGGAATCGCTTGCATGCCAGCTGAGCATGCCTATGGGGTCAGCATATCCCAGTGCTCTCCCTCCCCATCCTCTTCCCTTCCCCATCCCTGCCCCATGCCTCAGTCCAAGCCTTAGGCACAAGCCAGCGGGGGCGAGGGAGGGGGACAAGGCTTGTGAGATGGCTGGGAACCTACCAACACCTGCCTGCGGCCCCCTTGCCATTCTCCTCACGTCCCCATCCCCTGAAAGGATTGATGCATCTGCCTTTGAGCTGTTGTGAAATGCAGAGGCTGAAGAATAGCTCCACAGGCAGCCCCGGGAGGAGGGGGGAAGGAAGGGAAGGTGCCTTCAGGAGCAGACAGCTCAGCGGATGGCTGCAGTGGCCAGCCTTGCATCTCAATGAGGATAAAGGGCTGACAGCAGTGACAGGGGGTGCTGGGGACAGCCAGGGAGAGAGAGCAGCATCCTCCCTACAGCCCACCTCCCTGGAGCAGGAAATTATCCCTATCTGGGGAAAGGCTGACTCAAACGCTGAATCGTGCCCATCCAGACTGGGCTGAGAAAACAAAACATTCCTGGGTTGCTTTTTTTTTTCCTCCAGTAGTGGAGGACGAGGGGGAAACCTCAGCTTGGCAGCCGCTCTCAGGAGGCAGAGAGCGGATGCCACAGGCATTGTCAAGGCAATTTTGAGAAGGCGACAATCACCGGCACAAAAATAGCCTGCTCGGATGTGGTGCTTGTCTGGGAGGGAATGCAGATAGGGGAGGAGGAGATGCAGAAGGGATCTTGACTCCTTCCCAAAGCCAGAGTGGTGTTCAGGGCCAGGATGCAAGAGGAGATGGGTGAGACTGGCTGAGAACTGGTTATGGCCAGCTACTGAAAGGGAAGGTTTTGCATCCTCTCCTCATTCTCCTCATCTCTTGCCCTTCTCTACCTCCCACTCATGGCTCTGACCTTATGGTTTCAAATGAGGCAGGAGACAATTCTCCAAGGAAGTTTGTGGTGGCAGCAGTGTCTGTGGGTTCAGTCTGTGCTTAGGTGAGGGGATGGGTGGCAGTAACCACATGGGAGTAAGGACACAGCCTTTTTCTTCACCCGCCAGCTTAGGTTCATCTTCGGAAGTGAAAAAGACAGGTTGAAGGGTTGCTAACTCTGGCATGGCTCTCTGTATGCAGGCTGCTTTGGCTGAAAGGACTTCAGAGTGTATGCAGGGAGAACAAGTGATGGCTGTTCATAGCCCAGTGCCTCCAGAAGAAATCCCTTTCCTGGGGCTGCCTGCCCCATACCCAAAAGGCCTCCTGCTCTCGTGGCTCCCAGGCACTGTGCTGGCCTGTGCCAGGCCACCATTTTGTCCGCCCTCCTCTCTGGCTCTCATTTCTCTTTTTACCAGTTTCATAGGCCTTTACACAACAAATTACCTAAAGACACTGTGTTCCCATAGCCGACGCTATTCCCCTAGAACCATCCTGCATAACAGCTATATCTTCCTTTCCCTCCTTCTTTCCTCCTTCCTCTCCTCCCCACCACCACCGACCGCCCTGTACCTCGTGCCAGCTATTTGTGTGGTCACGACAGTGAGGCAAGCGCAGGAGCGGAGCATCTCACCAGGCCTCTGGGCCACGTGGTGAGGAATAAGTCTGTGAGAGGTGAGGGGATGGGCCCCCAGAAGATGTGAACTGGCTCAGACCAAGGTTCAGGCTGTCTGCATTGCTATTAGTCCCACCAAGTGCAGTGACTGCCTCAGAAAAAGGCCCTTTTGTCAAAGCCAATTGTGAGCAATTGCTCAGAAGAGCAGGACGAGCTGCGGTGACATCTCCCTGGCTGCCGCTGCTGCCCTGTGCCCCTTAGCCTGGTGGTGCTGGATGGAGGTTTGCTGGCGGGGAAGAAGGGGCTGTGTTGTATTTTGGAGATGTGATTGAAACTGCTGCATCCCTTTTCAGTATGACAGGCCTGGTCAGGTGGGGAAGAGAGGCCTGGTTTTGGAGGGAAAGAGAGAAAGCATCTGTGCCAAGTTCCTGGTGAACACCCTGAGACCTCATTTGCAGAAGAACCTTCCCTGGGCCAGAAGAGGAGCAGCCCTTCAGCATGGATGATGGTCCCTTCCCTGTGGAACGAGGGGCTCTTGAGGGGATCCTGCCACTGCCCCACTGCATGTCAAGGGAGGAGGAAGAGCAGATATGGGGGAAACCATCACAGAGTTCCAATAAGTCTCATTGTGGGCAGCATTTGGAGACAGAGAAATGATTATGCGCTCCTTCTCCATTTCCAAGAGAGAGACATCCCATTGCCCGGCCTCTGCTAAGAGGGGAGAGCTATCCCTGCTGCACGGGAACACCAGCAGGTCTCATCCAGGTCCAGGGCAGGCTAGGCCTCACTCCCAGCACACCAGTGTGCCCAGGCAGATGTTCCCACCACCCAACGTCCACCATCAGCAGCTTTCTGAAGGGCCTTCCTGAAAGGGAGCTGGGAGGAATGCTGCTCTGGGCACTGCTGACAAGGGGCCGTGGTGCCCATTCGAGCAGCATTCTGCTCCTGAGCACTGCAAATGTGAGCACCAACTCAGTCCCTTAACGGTGTCACTGACATGATGCTGTCCTGGTGGTGAAGGCACTGTTTAGTGCACGGTAGAGATGGCAATCTCATGCCAGGGCTGCAAACTGTGGGCAGTAAATTTGGCTCTAGCCTTATGGGCTCATCAGTGGCATGTCTTGTCATTTCCAGCCATTATTTTTCCTTCCATCACGGTCTGGCAGGTTGCAAGATGAAAGCTGAAATGTAGCTAAGGGAAGCCGTGCAATGATTTGCCAGAGTGAAAGCTCACCCTGTCTCCCACAAAAATTTGCTGTTTGGTCTTACTAAATGTCCCTTGATGCATATATTTTGGGGGTGCAAAAGAGCCTGGGCTGTCTCATTTTAGGCCTGGGCCTAGGCCCATGGGGTGTTGAATCGCAGACAGGTGGCTCTGGGAGCATGTGCTGCACAGACAAATGTGAAAAGTCTGGAATGCCTTTAGAGAGGCTGCTTGCTTGAGAGACATCATTAGCTTTGAGCCGTCTGCTTGTCCCCAGGAGTGGGCGGAACAAGGTGATAAAATATGTGGGGAAATAAAAAAGCCAAGGAAAGGGAAGGGCTGGTTTTAGAAGGCAAGTGAGTATCTTGGGTTGGGAAATTGAGACTGGTTTCAGGAGTGTGGCGTAGAATTTTAAGTACCACAGTGTATACAAGCAAAGAAAAAACAAAGGAAAATAGAAACATACTAGAGCACTAGGACATTCTAGATGTAATACTGGGCAAATACTGGTTTATAAAGGAGACATATACCAATAAAAGCAAGGGACCATTTATCCAGGCAGGGAAAAAAAATAGGCAAGGTTTGTGTTCATTTGTGATTTTTTTTTCCTGTAAGAAAATACAACTGTTAAAAGGAATGACAAAGTTAAGTTTTTCGTGGCCACAGACAGGAGTATAATACTACATGAGCTTGTTCCTTCCACATGAAGTGCTCTTACTTCCCCAAAATCTAGTGCATGAGTTTCCCTGAGTTCAGGCTATGGATCAAAGAATGCAGACCTGGGTCACTGCAAACCCACAAAACCATAAGTACTTCTGAACACTTAATCATCAGTCATTCATGTGCAAATCTGGGTGTTCCATTTGGCAATGTGATCTTCAAAAGTTGCATTAAATCTTGCTTGATTTTCCCCTCCAGGGAGTGCCCACATCCTTTACCCCACTGAATCCCAGTGGTTAATGAAACGGCAAAGCAAGTAGCTGAATTTTTGGTGCACTGTGTCCATCCTTGTTTCCTGATCTGGCCAGGAATGAGAGTGGAGCTAGGCTCCAAATGAGTATCAAAAATAGAAGACGAGAAAGTTCCCCTCTCAGCAGTGCTTTCCAGGAGTAGCCAAACTTGCTCAACACTAAGGTGCTCCCCATCAGGCTCTTGCATCAGTACACCTTTAAGGTTTCTTTAAGTTGCTGTTAAGCTGTTAAGTCCCCCAAAATGAGAGTGTCCCCTTTGCAAGTGACATACTGAGTTTCAAGCCTGGAGAAAGTAGGTGTTTTCAAACATTCATTCTGGATGGCAGTGTCATAACTGACACAGGCAGAGATGTCAGTTGCTGCTCGAAGATGAAAATGTGAGCATTTGGGCTCTTCCATGTCTCTTATTCCCTCCCAGTACACTACTGAGCAATGAAACAGCTCCCTCAGAGAAGTGATAGGAGGCCCATTGCTTGCAACTTCGACAAACTGAACCAAGGAAAGAGATAAGAGACCAAAGAGAAAGAAGAAAACAATCTTTTTTTTTTTTTTTTTTTCTTTTTTTTTTTTTTCCTGGGGCTGAACTAAGTGAGCTGATAGGTTGTTTTCATCTCGATGTCTTTAATTTCTCACAAACCCAATCTGATTGGTCTCTTTAGACTGAAGGAGTGGCCAGTATTTCTCCTCTTTCCTGCTAACCCCGCAATAGTAGCATCTCTCCAAGGAGAAAAGAGGCACAACAAATCTAACCATCACTTCCCCACACCATCAGGACTCCTCTGTGGGAACTGATCTCCCGCCCGGCACAAGTGACTGATCCTACAGCTAAAAACTTGAGCAGTTGTTCTGTCGGGGTGTTTAACTGCTGAACTACTGGCTTCTTAGGACAAGGTACCAGCAGGGAAGGACTGAAATACCTCTAAAGAAAATCATAGCTCTGGGAGGTCCGGATATTTTTTCGTGTGCTTTCTTTCTCTGCTGGTTTCCAACCTCCCCAATCTTTGTTGCTTGATATTTAGATAACTGAGTTGCTGCATTCACTGCGTTCAGAGC
This sequence comes from Cygnus olor, assembly GCF_009769625.2. NCBI lineage: Eukaryota > Metazoa > Chordata > Aves > Anseriformes > Anatidae > Cygnus > Cygnus olor. Next base: position 14,338,032 of record NC_049179.1, read on the forward strand.
ACAGAGGGCTGGTGAAGCTGTTTGATTTCGATGTGGTAGGAGAGAGAAGATTTCTCCCCCTGCCCTCTTCTTTTTCTCCCTATGCAGCTCCTGTCCTTGCAGTTCTCAGGACTTGACTAGCAGAGTTTTTAAATGAAGCAAAAGTCTTAATGTGAGGTGAATCCCGAGACCACAAACAGTTTGGACTTCAAACAGTGAGAAAATTGGCGCCGAATGATTCCGCACACAAAGCAGAAAACTTTCATTTCCTGCAGGCAGGATGGAATTGACTGTTATATTAAGACTTCAGAAGGAGCACTGCCCCGGAGTAATTTCACTGCTGTCAGGCAATGTTGACATCTAGATTAACCTCTGTGCAGTGAATTTTACAGCAAAGCTCATTGTAATGCATGTGGGGTATCTCCTGTAAATCCCAGCTGAAGCCCATAGTGTCCCACCCTTCTGCACAGGAGAAAGGGTTGGGGAGCAGCCGCTATCATTTCTGACCCCAACAGAGCATGACTCTAACCTCATCCAGGCCAGTTCTGCTGAAACTGATTTTCTACCCTGCTATAGTGACAGTAGCTCCAGCTTGATTTTTTTTTTTTAATTCCCTAAAGAGGTTTACATCACAAGGCTGACTTTTTTTGCTAGTGATAAACAGCTCCCTTCACACATCCATCCAACAACCCAGACCTAATTAAACGGCACTAGTTAACCAGTGCCAATTAGCTGCTCTCACTGATTAACTCCAAAGCATGCAATCCCCACAGAGCACTGATCAGACCTCATCCAGGACTGAATGGCAGACAAACTCCCAGCTGATGAGAGTCGATGGCATCCAACCCTACCCACTAGCCCACAGGCGCACTATTAACTCTGTCTACCAAACCAGAACTGCATAAATTAAAGAAGTTCAAACTGCTCACTCAGTGCAAGTCAGAGGACATTACAAAATAAATCTCCTGATTCCTGAACTCAGTGCTCCCACTGTTAAGTTGGAAGCAGAGGCCAGAACCAAGCCCTTTTGTCTTTTGCTGGAAGAGCAGGCTGAGCAGCAAGAGGCATGAGCCCAACAGCTTCTTCACCCTCATGTGTAGAGAAAATCCTGTCTGTGGTATTCAAGATGCATCTCTGAAATCCACTTTTTCATGAAAAAAATCAAACCACTAACATCTAAAAAACTGGAAGAGGAAGGGAAAGTATTTGTTTGTTTGTTTTTTCCACACCTTCTTATTCATACACTTATTTTCAAACTCGGGCATTCCTCTGCAGTCATCTGCAGAAAGGTCTAAGCAAGAGACCAGCTATCAGATGCAGAATAGATTAGTCACTAACCATAAGGGCAAAATCTCACTAGTACGTCTGGAAATCTCTTTCAGAGCCTATCCATCCCTTCACCAACAGGTCTTAGTAGCAGGTTTATTGTTATGTTTGTCAAAGTCATTGAATAGACTATGAAGTGGTGACATGCCTGAAGGTCCCCTCAGATTCAGATGGAGCTATGTGCTCCTGGTACTTCTGAAATCAGGCCCATAAGGAAGATCACTTCAAACTAACATTTACCATTCCCAATCAGAATGCAGCTGAGAAGGCTATCCAAGGTTATAGAGAAGGTCAAGCTGTTGCTTTGGACTGGGGACGGAATTTGATGGACCAATTTAACCGCCACAGCACATCAAAACCTGGTGGCTTCATTTAAAAAGTAATCAGTATTGTATTTCGCTTTAGACATCCGTGCATTAGTGTTCTGCAAATATGATTTCCTCTTTGTTTGCATTATTGATGCCATAAAATGTCAGACACATTAAAGAAAAAAAAAAAAAAAAGAGGCCAACCTTTGGGGTTTGGAATGATTCTGGCTGAATTGCAGTTGGGTTACTTTTCTTTTTATTTCCCATGGTAGTGATGCACTCTTACTCATTTTGCTATAGCTTTACAAAGAATTCTCTGTAAGTGTATCTATTCAGTCAACCTTATTTCAGGAAACACGTAACCTTGATATTTTTTTGCTGTATATGGAAGAGTGTGTATGTGTGTGTGGAGGTGGGAAGAGGCATGGGGGAAGTGGGAGCATGGAGCTTTTTACAAGAGCCCTCCTGTGTCTGGTAGTAAGTTGTTTTTCTGCAATGCTGTGTGACACCCTTCTGTTCAGGTGGCTGGGTTGATTTAATCTCAAGAGCTGACTTTTGTGATCGTGATTTGAGGCCTTCTGGTTTTGCTCTGCCCAGTCATCTGCTTTCACCATTCAGCAGCCATGTGCTGTCCACAATGGTGCCTAGATGTCTATGCCACAGAGATTACAGAGCACTTGAGTCTCAGGCATGTGATAGAGGAGTTTTAGCTCCCTCAAGTCCTTGACCAATGGCAAATTTGCTGATTGAGTTTGGTATCTAAAGTCCTCCCCACTCGAGGCTCCCTGACTACTGTTCCCAAGGCAAATACTATTATCTGCTAAATGTTTTTTTAATCCCAGACCATTAAAGAGCACAAGCTTTGTCAGCCATGTACCTTCTGCATCAGATGTCTATAACGAATGCTGATCCATTGTTCAATAATCCTGTGAACATTTTGGAAGAATATTCTCCCTCTTAAAGTGTAAAAAAACACCCTCCCCAATTTTTACACTATTTTTTGTTCATACCTTTTCAAAGAATTTCGGTGGGCTAGAGGGAAAAGCTGTCTATCAGTCTGTCCTGTTAACTTGTTTCTACTTTGATGCACTCAGCAGGGAGCTCAAAGCTGTGGTTTGTGTGGTTTTCCCTCCTGCTTACCTAGTATGAGAATTAGGGTCTCTCTATCTTGAAAGTAAAAGTGGAATAGGGTGGAATTCTCTCCCTTATGCAGGGATCTTCATCAGTGGTACAATTTCTCTTGGGCTTTTCTTTCGACTGACAGATTTGGGAGCAGGTAGAGGGATGCAATGCAGGAGTCTAAGGAAGTGACTCAACTAGGAGCTGGACTGCAAGGTCACCTCTTCACCTACCAAGCCCTTCCTACCTTCACAGAGCAAGAAAACCCCAGCTTTCAATTAACAGCTTCTTGTCCAGCTGTCATGTTCCTACACCAGTTTTGATGGCCTTCAGATGACCTTCAGATCTTCTCATCTTCACAGATCTATCTCTGGGGTATCCAGACAGTCCAAAGAGGAGACGGCAAGGTCTGAATGGGTATTTAATTCAGTGTATTTCTATTCCTTTTTCATCAGGGGCAAAGACAGTGAAAGTGACAGAACAGAAAAATTATTTTCCCCAACAGGAGTAATGCAGTTTCTTTTTAAACTGAGATATTTAAGATGCCATGCAGCAGTACCTATAAACATGCCTTGAAATGTTGAATGAGCACAAGGAGTCTATTTGATTTTGGTTTTACGCCTGTAATTTCTCTCACCAAGAATTCAGCTGTTACTCAGCCCCCAGCAGGTTGTTCTGATTGCTGGAGAGATGGTTGGGATTGATTCCGGCTGGGATCTGTTCAAGTCCAGACTTCTTCTCATGTAGCTAGACTGAAACAATAGAAATAATCAGAAAAGGAGTGATTTGTTGTTGCTGTGTAACTAAACCTTCTTGTGCAACAGCCGGCTAAACCTTGAAGGGGTTGAACACCCACAACTTTGTCTGAAGTCAGTGAAGGCCGTGGATACTGATGATCGCTGTGATGTTAGGAACAGAATGTCAGGAGAGAAGAAGAGAAATTATACAAGAAAAAAAAACCAACACATTGCATATGAAAAGAGATTGTTTGGTTTATAATACAAGAAAATCCACTGCTGTACATGAGAAAAGAATCAGAATATTCACCCTGGCAACAAAGAACATTGGCCATCAAGACAAGAGCAGATCTCTACCCTACAAACCTCCCCTCACTTTTAATTTCCTTTGTCTCCTTCTGCTAATACAAGACAAATCCTGCTTTATGGCCTCCTTGAAATCTGAAATTAAGGTAAAAGGCAGATTTGGGAGAGGAAGAGAGAGACCAGATCCTGCTGGATGGTGTGTGTTGTTCTCCCTCTTTTTTTTTCTTTTTTTTTTTTTTTTAACACCCCTCTTTCCTTGAGGGACATAATATTCCCAGTGACGACTAACCGGTTCAATCCTCAAGAACAAAAAAAACAGCCACTAGGATGGGCATTTCCGCGGATCTACCGACTGGGATCAGCACCGGGGACAGCGGCTGCCGGCCTCACCCTGCCCCTCTCCCCTCCCATCCTTCCTCCTACACAAAATGGGCAGCCGGTATCTGTTTTCAAGTGATGGAGGATGGGTTAAAACGCCAAACAATCAATCCGATACGAGAGAACAATTCTTCCCCCAGAATTAAACCTTCTGCTCCACTTTTTCCCCACACTTGTGTCCCACCTGGGAACGTTTGGTCTCTTATTTGGATTGTGAAAATTTCCTATCTTCTAGTCTATGGGGACAGCCTGACATATGGAGGGAGACTATACTGTTAGCAGTTTAGAAATTGAGTATTTATTTCATGTGATTCAGCTCTGACCATCAGCTAAATTTACTGTTTGTAACGAATCAACGGACAGATCTCCTGGAAAATTCAAAGTAAGGGGCATAAAAATGACACTGTAGCCTCTGAAAATCATTTCAACATCAATCCATAAAAAAGTCACATTACTGTGTAATGGAGAACTGTCAGAAAAGAGTCAGCCAAAGATGAAAAGCTATGCAGGAAAGAGCAAGCATCAGTAGAGAAGGCTCTGAATGGAAAAGAAGTTATACCTCATGTATAGAAGAAGGCAGGTTCTTCAGGATCCACCTTGGTTAGCCTGCATTCTTGGGATTTCGCTAAGAGAAGCTATGCAAAGGGACATGAAGGTCCAATCCCATCTCTGAAAAACATAGGGTGAGGAAGAAAGGATAGAAAGGTAGGCCAGAAAGATGGGCTCTTCCTCCCTCCCCAGAACATACGTCCTCCTACAAACAGCTTCCTCCGTATCCTTCCCCCACATACTCCAGCAGTGATTTGCAGTCTTGACTATGGTACATCTGGACTGATGCTCAGAGAAAGCGAGGACTGGGAAGTGCCTGAGACACAGAACCTCAAAACTTGTGAGTAACAGTCCTGAAAATAAGGAATTGTGGCCAGTTTTCTGATGCTAAGGGACATCCAGAAAGGAAGAAATTGCAGGGGACTGCGAAGATGATTTAATAAGGGGCTCAGAGAGCAAATGGTGCTGAGGGAAGGGAGCAAGAAAGCCTGCTGGGACATGGGGAGAGGAAGCAAATAGGCAAGGACTCGATTCTCAGTAAGCGGTCAGCCATAGTGAGAGTAGTAAAAGTCAGGTATGAACTGGGGTAAGGCAGTAGAGAGTTCTGACCAGAAGAGTGCTATGGATGTGAGGAAGCAGTCACTACAAAATGATGTACTCATCTGAATGAGTGCTGAAGGTTTGGAGAAACGTTCAGCCTTGCTGGGCTTCTCCCTGTCCCACCTACTCTGCTTCAAACCCTTACAAATACTATGATTTCCACTGCATTTATTCTGCTCTCTGATTGCTCTGGTTTCAGTACAGGCTGTCTTGTTTTAGACCCCTCACTTGCCCTGCTCAGCCCCCACACCCAGCCAATTCCCTGTGTGAAAAAGGATTGCCTTTTTTTTTTTTTTCTTTCTTTTTTTTTTTTTTTTTTTTTTTCCAGAAGTGTCCTTTAAATTTTCAGCTAAACTGGGAGGCAATTTCTTGCATGAGAGCTTCGTATAGATAGGCTTAAAGCAGAACAAAAATAAATAAATAAATACTCTAAATAACCTTCCTCTCCCCTACCTTGTCTTAACAAAGTGCTACTTTACACATGTTATTTCAATAGAAACAAAGGATTTTTGCGCAGGCAAACAATTGACATTGATTTAGCTTTCAGCAAGCACTACAGCTCCCTCTGCCTCTTGTGTGTCAGGTAAAGAGACAAGGTTTCCCCAGGTAAAATCGAGGGTACACACCCTCAGGCATTTCCCATGCTGGCAGTCTTGTCACCAGGAGAAACACCACTCTCCAAAATATGCCAAGGGTATATTTAACATCCAGGAAACTGCTCCTACACCTAGCTGACCTGGCCTTCGGCCACACAAGCAGGCTTGGCCCCAGAAAGTGCTGATCCACAGCTCACTCTGGGAGGAGAGCTGGCAACGAGAGGGGGATGGGGCTAGATCCCAGAGGAAAGATATTTTGGTAGAGATTTTGTTGTTACTATTATTTAAACCAGCTTATTTTAATCTCTGTTAATGTCACTGAAAGTCTGCATGAGCAGAAAACAAATCCTCTGGTGATGCTTGCTGAATTGATTTTTTTGACAGTCTTTTTTTTTTTAAATTAATTAATTAATTAATTAATTTTTACCCCATGCACCAATCCACGTGTTTTATTAGTTTGGGGCTTTTTTTACATCCTTTGTATCCTATTTGCCAACTGAATTGCTGGTTCTCAACCTTTTCCATCCTGTGGTCTCCCCTTCTCCAAATCACAACTCACCCTTCTCCCCTTCTGGGAACAACCCAGGTTACCCCTCAAGGGAGAACCTGGCAAGAGCAAGGTGGTCGCGATGTCTGCCTGCCCAGCCCACCTCCACTGGCCCCAGCTTAGAGGAAGAGGCATATACCCCCTGATCTGGGTATTGGCCAAGGTAGGGTCCCTGCTTCTCCTCTACCTGCCACGCCACGTGTATTGAGCACACTGCCACCATGGAAGGGGACGACTGATACAGTGTTAGTCAGACTTACAAGAACACTTTTAAAATTAAGGATTTGCAGTGAGGTCAAGGGACCTTTTACTAAAGTGCTGAGGTATTTCCCCTCCCCAGACCTCCCCTTTCCTTCTGCCCTGCATTGTCCCTTCCTCTCTCCCCAGCCTTGAAATGAAGCAGAAAATTATTTTTTTAAAACTGTGTCGATAATTTATGTTTAGTATAAAGGATGATTTAATGGCATCACCAAAGGTCATTTTTTTCATTTCCACCTTACTGCCCCAGCCCCGAGGCCATGCGTCCCCTCCTCTCCATATGTCCACTGCCCTCCCCTCCACGCACCTCATGCATCCCCTGCCACCACCACACCACCAAGACGTGCTCCAGGTTCAGCCAACGACCGCTGGAGAACCGAGATTTCAAAGCGAAACCTCCGCTCCAGACCACCACAAACTGGAACCATTTCCACCTTTAAAAATAGTCAGTTGCTGCAAATGAAAGGCAGACTCATTTCTTGAATTACGTAAGTTTTTTTTTAAAGCCTTTTATACCTATTTACGTGTGCGCGTGCGTGCACCACGTGTACACAGGGGTATCTGTGTGCACAGATGCACACGAATCTCTCTCTCAAATATAAATATATTGTATGTTAGAGCTGTAAATATTCCTTGGTCATGTGTCTATGTCTTCTTCAAAGTATCATATCCTCAGTGTTACGTTAACAACTTCATTTATTGATTGATGAAACTGTGTGTAGACCTGTACCCTCCTGACATAGTTTATGTAGCTCTCTCTTCTCAAATAAAGTACAAAACTACCACTAGCTGGTCCTCCTCTCCTTTCTGTTCCATGCTGAACATTCAGCTTTAATTCATAAAAGTTTATGCTGAAAATTAACACATTTTCCAGCCATCCCAACAGCACAGGAACCTCCAGATGATGCTTTTAGAGCTTTTTTTAGAGCTTGTGTCAGGCCAACGAGTATAATACTTATAACAAAATGCAATAATCCATAGGTGAAATATTGTCCAAAGTGCAGCAACTGAAGGTCTGACTATTGACCTGATTTCTTCTTCGCACCTGCCCCCAGGTACAGCCTTCACAGCTCACTTCATCCTGGTAGAGATGACAGAGTCCATGCTGCTCCTCCCCTCTGTCAGTGGGTCTCCACACCGCCACATCAAGCAACCCCCTCACAATGCAGAAAGCCCTCCTTGACTCAAAAAGGATTCAATAACTTCCTTGTGTTTTGGGGTTTTGTTGCTTGGAGAGCTCAGCACGTAAACTGAACACCCCTGAGGACATCTTGGGACTGGAATCAAGATGCAGGAATATGGCACAGTTCACCACTGTCACCTTGACTCCTGACACTGGTTTCAGGCAGAAATAACCAGAAGCAAAGGATTTTTACCACTGCAAGTTGAAAAAAAGCCTTTTCACAGATACACTTACTGGGCAAAACCATAACGGTGATTTGTGAAGTAACACTTAATTTACTGCAACTGACACCACACTCTAGCTGCCAGAAATTTGACTGACAATTTCTATTTATTTATATCCTGCTATACAATATCTGCCTTAATGTTGTAAATTTTTCTGATTGGAATTTCACAGTGTCTGCCTGGATATTTATTGATCATAAAATAATCTGCACAACCTGTTGTACTCAAAGCAGGGACAACGGATGCCAGAGAAATCACTTGACAGGATCCGGGTACCAGTGTCCAGGTAACAAAAGATGTTCAGATGCTATTTTTATGGCATTGTGTATTACCTAGAACCAACCTTTTGAACTGCTTTTCTGCTGTTTCCCGAAAGCCCCCTTCTGAAACACTTCCAAGAGCCTGGTGTTGGTTTCCTATCAGCAACTCCATATGGACCCCTGCAAGTTGCCTCATTTGCAGCTCCTCACTACTGAGAAATCCCACCTTCACAAGGAAATCTGGTGTTTTCACAACTGTTCACTAATATGGCCCACAAGAGAACTGTTTGGCTCTTTCAGCAGCAGTGAGACTACATTTTTTTTTTAATTTTATTTTTGGCATGCAAAGACGGAAGCAGAAAATTTCTGCCCACAGGGGAAAAACTGTGAAACTTTGTCCCAGTTGGGAGTTCCTATATTGCCTTGTGAACAGTATCTTTTTAATTTTTTTTTATTTTTATTTTTTTTATTTTTTACAGCTTCAGTTATATAGCTTTTCAGTATCTCCAATGGATGAAGCCTCCTTTCACCCATGAGTTTACACATCCCATGCCAACCCACCACACAGGCGTCTTCCTACCAGCATCCTCCCAGTGCAACACTCCTCCCAACCCAGCACGTACACATATACCCCAATACTCCCACCCACCACTCTTCTGCCTGCTCCTGCTCTTGTTCAACAGGAGCCCAGATTTAGCCTGCTCTTTTCTCCATAAATGCCATACTAGTTATTTGTTCCTGCTGCTTTCTGAGCCCCACATTTAGGCTGCAGCCTCACCCCTCATCAGACAGCTCCCTTTCCCTTCTCTACACCAGCAAAACAAACAAGAGGCTGACAGTTTGCATTTTAACCTCATTAGCTGTGGCTAGGCAGCCTGATGGACAAAGTTTCCTTTTATTATTGATTTAAAGCACTTATGTAATAGAAATCTTTGGAAATTCATTAAAAAGCAAATAAAGAAGAAAACAAAAAACCCTTACCATCTGAACAAATTACCTAGGAATCACCCCATTCTGCCCCCTTCCAGAGCCTGTTGCAGGTTCCTGCTATTTGTCTATCTGAGATGATTACATGAGCATGGAGTGGCTGGTGGAGCATCTAATGGGGCTGGGAATAAAATGACACCAAAATAAACAGCAGCTGAGACTGCCTACAACAGGGCTGTCAGTCTGCAGCATATGCCCCGCATCTGACAGCATCCCCGGGGGGCAGGCAGGCAAAGGAAGGAGCGAGTCCATCAGGGATCCCTGTACTTCATTTCTGCCACCCTCAGCTCAGGCACACTCAGTAACCTTTTCAAGCTCTGTAAAACCCTTCACAGATTACCCTTTAAAAAGCAAGAGAGGGAAGCAGACCCCTCCGTCCCCTCTGGGCAGACAGAAGAAAGAGGTCCTGGCCTTTCCCCAGGTCGCAGAGCTCCAGACAAAATTAACAGCACGATGTAATCATAAGGTAAAAGCACAGGGCAGGAGTGGGGGAAGTTATTTCCTGTTGAATTGTGGCTGCCATTATTCCCAGAGAAAAGCAGCAGGTATTCAGGAGCTTCTCATTAGCCAGCATGATTTCCATTAGGCTGTCTATTAACATTTTGTGGCCGTAATAAACACCTACATAATTAACACAAAAAATGAGCTCTCTCTAGGCTACGAAAAGTGGCCAGAACGAGCTGGGAATAGCACAGAGAGGCTGGTTCCTGTCTGGAAATTTCTGCCTGGAAAGGAATTGCTTCTTCCATCCTCTCAGGACAAATTCCCTTCCAAAGAGCCAATCTTTAGCGTTCCAGTCTTCCTGGCTCAGTCTAGGGGAACACATACCTCTAGTTTACAATTGGAAAAAAATCATACAGCAGGGTAGAATTTGTCCTGCAAGTCCCACAGGGAAAATTTGGGGCTGCCCAGGATATTCCCTATCCCTCTGCCATAGCTATGATGAGCATTTTCCTCCTAAAAACTGACGGGGCAAGAAATACCTTGGGAACATGTGTGATCCCAGCTAGCAGACAAGCCCCAGGAGCTCACAAAAAGTCCCTGTGGAAAGAAGATGGGCTTAACATAACGTGGGCACGTCTAAAACCATGAAGTACTCCAGCACTTCAGGCTGGGAACTGATAAATGATGGGGAACACTGAGACAGAGAGGGAAATTGTGACCTTCCCAAAGCCTCAGTCGCTGGTTTTCCATGCCTTCTCCATCCTGCTAAGGGCATTGACTGCATTTCTGAGTATTGCATTCAGGGGGAGCTTGCAGGTAGCAGTGACTCCTCCTAGCCCTTGCCCTCCTCCCCACCGACTGCCAAGGGTGCCACCGGTAAGCCCATGCAGGGGAGATGGAGGACATGTCATTTTGACAGGGCTGCCTGTCCCCTGCCTCTCGCTTCAGGCTTCTGCTGCTAAGAATGTGTGTGCCCTTTATCATAGCTTTGAAATAGAGAGAGACACTTTGGAATTCAATTAGTCAAACTGTTGCCGCAGCAACAAAAACATATAAACTTAAATGATTTATACTTGCAGACACCACTTCAAATAAGAATAAATTTAATACAGCAGCTGGGAATGAAATGCATTGTACAATAAGAAAATTGTATTTTTTCCTTCCCCGATGATAGGCCTCAAGGTCTTAATGCAATATAGATGAAAAAAGATATTTGGGCAGAAAGAAGCGGAATACATTGTGCTGTATGTACGAAGCCTGCTTGGAGAGTACAACATATAATGAGCATGTACATCTAATCACAGAGCTCCAATTCTGTTTGCAGACAGCCACAGATCAAAGATTGCAGCTAGCAAATTGACTGCTTGGTTTCACTTTCTTTCTTTGACTCTCTTCCATCTCATGAAACCTTTCCTGTCAGCCCCCACCCAGGAGAAAAAACAGATCTACCATTACTCCAGCAGCTTCTCCATCCGCTATAGAGCCAGGTCCCAGCCTGGTGAAGTGAGATTTGTGGTGGCTTTTTTGTTGCTCTTTTTTTTTTTTTTTGGTCTTGTTGTTATGTTTTTTTTCTTCCCCCCCTAGCAGAAATGCTTTAGTTCAAACACAGTTCTAGGATTTGAAGTAGAAATTAGTTCCAAGAAATATGCAGGAAAATTTTCCTCAAAGTTACCTGGTCTTCTAGGAGACAATTAAGAAGCCATTGCCTGTACCTGACAAAGCCTGACCAACATAGACACACGTTACTTTCAGCGGGAGCAGAGATTGCTCATCCCTTTGGAGGGCCAGCACAACGTTATGAGCACGTCATGCAAGAACGTTCCTGTCACTTTCATCTAACCTACTCAAATAGATGTCATTTCTAGTGGAAATAAGGTTTTCATCTCTGATTTTGATCTCTGTCCAGATCATGCTTATAACATCTCTCCCTGCACTTCATGAGTATTTAAACTAGATGAATCCTAAGTATTCTGGGACCATTTGTGGAAAGGCAACCTCTCTGTCTTGGGTTGTGTCTTCTGTAAATACAGGTCTGAATGTAGGAGAGAAAAGGCAGAAAATTAGCTTTGAGAGAAACTGAATACATTCTTTCTAAGAAGAAACAAAAACAGGCTTTAGTTCTAATAGAAGTTATGGGCTCCTTAAAGGAAAAGAAAATAGGGTGAGGTTTTATGCTTTGTTTTAGGTAGGAGGTCAAGAGTGCTGCTTATTATCAGAGCTAGCAGGTGGGGTGTAGAGTTCAGGATGCTTTGGGCACAAATTGAGATCAACACCTGCAACTCTCTTTGGCAGCTTTGGAAAGGCAAGCACGCAGATGCAGAACAACAACTAAACAAAGCTAAACAAAGCTAATAATGAAATCATATTTATGTAGGCAGGAAGGAAGCTCAATTGCCAGGAGAGTACTAAAGTCTACAAGTGTAAATACATACCAAATAAGTCAGCTTGACGAGATGCCAAGTTTGTTCAGCAGAGTATGGCACTTTACTGCTGAAGTACTCCTGCAGGAGGGAAACCAGGAAAATGTCAAAAAGGTCAATGGGTGAAATGTGTAGCTCCATCAGGAAGCCATGAAAACAAGCTTGTATCAGTAGGATTTAGCACTATCTTGCTCACTTGCAAAGTGCCTGTTGGCCCTGCCACATTAAAGCACAAGCACTTTGCTTCAGTGTTCTACGTATTGCTGATCTAAAGCTCGCTGCTCTCTTCACATGACAAAGTAGAAACACAATTTATAAACAATGGAGCTGATGTACTGAGTTTAACAGCTTGAAGGCTCCAGATTTCAAGCACAAGCCCAGAGAATCAAATTCTGTCATCTGGCAATATCGAGACTGTTAGGGATGTAGATGTACGAGGATGACCCATAGGGATGATCAGAGGACTGGGGAACCTCTCCTATGAAGACAAGCTGAGGGAATTGGGGGTGTTCAACCTGGAGAAGAGAAGGCTCTGGGGAGACCTTGTAGCAGCCTTCCAGTACCTAGAGGAGACCCACAAGAAAGAAGGAAATAGACTCTCAGGGAGTGTAGTGATGGGACAAGAGGTAACGACTTTAAAAGAGAGTAGATTTAGATTAGATATAAGGAAGAAATTTTTTGTTATGAGGGTGGTGAGGTAGTGGCATATGCTGCCCAGAGAAGATGTGGATGCCCCATCCCTGGAAGTGCTTAAAGCCAGGCTGGATGGGGCTTTGGGCAACTGATCTAGTGGGAGCTGTCCCTGCCCATGGCAGGGGGCTGGAACTGGATAGGTTTTAAGGTCTCTTCCAACCCAAACCATTCTGTGATTCCATGATGAGGTGGGGAAGCATGTGAAGATTTGTAGGATTTGTACGGCCCATATTTGCTTATAAAGAATAAAGAAAATGAGTAGCTTTACAATATCTCTGACTGTCACTCTCAAACCAAATCAGACCATTCACAGGCTCTGAGCCAAGGGAAAAAAAAAGGGAACCTACAAAACTCGAATAAATAGTACAAAGCACTTCTGGAGATGTTTAGAGCCATCAAAATATTTAGACCCTGGACCATCCTTCCGCAGAGGTAACAAAAGGCAAGATCTTGAACAGCTGAAAGATGGAGCTAGGCCAAAAAATATTCAACCTGTGACAGCAGAAGTACTGACTCAGCTGGGAAGTCCCCTTCATCTCCCTGTTCGTATGAAGACAACATCTATTCTACTCTTTCCCTGTTCCATCCATCTTCAGTGCAATGGCATGGAGAAGAGCAGGCTGGCCTGTCCAACCCCACTTTGTTTCTTCTGGATTAGGGGATGGAGCAGTTCAGCAGCCGGCTTCCCAAGCCACAAACTACATTCATCATCATCTTTACACGCCTATACACAGCTGGCTCTCCTGATGATAATGTGTTCTACAGTTTCCCTTCCTGGCATGGCTTATGTTAATACTCCATTAACATTGCTAATCAGAGACAGACTTCTGGCAGCATCTCCAGGGGATGAGCAAATGTTGTCCTATGCCTTTTACTTTAGGAGATCAGACTTTCAGATGAAATCCATTCCCAACATCTCTGATTTCAGCAATTAAATGAAGCTGCCACATCTGGGAGCTGTTCAATGCTGGATGCATGTGGTTCTTAGTGCTCCAGAATAAGCCCTTTTAAAACCCCTTTTATGCCAATCCTCAGAAATATGACATTTGGTACTTTAATTCGCTTGGGAAATCAAAGGCTGCTAGAAAGATGAGATGAAATCAAATCAAAGATAAAAGGTACAGGAGGTCCTGAAGGTCTAAAAGTGCAGGTGCCTTCATCCCAAGATATGAAAATCTTCGTATGGCAAACCTGAGTCACAAAAAACGAAAACCAAGACACATGATACAAGTCATCCATCCATTAGAGCCTCAAGCAGGTGCACAGGATTCCCTCTAATTGCAGCATGGCTACTGTATGCCTGATGCTCCTGAAGTCCTGCCTTCTGGGGAAGCCTCTGGGAGGAGGCAACCAGCCAATTTTTGTGCTGACCTCACTGCCTTAAAGACATCTTTGCCCTCCCCTTCTCCAGCATGTTTCCAGTTAAGCTTACCCCATCCAGAAACCTAGGTGTTAGTTAGATTTATTCCTTCTTACGTTTTGGGAGTAAACCAAACCTCCTTTAGCGTTGCAAAAGGAGTGGATTTTTATTTGAATAAAGTAGAATGAGGCACCATGATTTGTTTTGGTATCAAGAAATTGCCTGGAAGTTCTAGCTGCACAGGTAAAAGGAAGGCAATTGCCTTCATTAATACAATTTTCAAGTCATCTCGGATTTCAGGTGGACTGTGATTCTCCATAGGATTCAGAGTATAAAATTAATGTTTGTTAAACAGAGAAAGCAAAAGCAAAAGCCTACACAGTGGAAATAACTTTATTTCCAAGGAAAATATCATAAATGAGGCAGAATGAAACACAAACACTGCAAAGGAGATGTACACCTCCTCAACGCCCGTACACCTCCCCAGCTCCCTCAGCAACATGCAACAGCTGAGAAGGAGAATGGTGCAGTTAAATTAGTGCAGTGAGTCTGATCAGCAAATTTGTGCTCTCATTCAAACAGATGCATAAGCCCATCTCCCAGCCAAAATTAGGACACACTTCCTTTCTACTTTTCCCTTTCCTCTCCCCTTGAAATCTCCCTCCACCTCATGACTTCTCGTCTTCAATGGAAGGCACTTCCATCACAGGAAGCAATGCCTGATGGTGATTCTCAATGATACAGGCACAAAGAAGAACAGCTTGGTTTTAACAAGCAGCTGCAGACCAGTTACATCTCACAGCAAAGCCAACACTTGCCTTTCCCAAAAAAGCCAACTTAATTTACAGAAAAGGAGATCTCACAAACAAACAATCTTCATTAGTATCTAAATGATTAAGTGGTATATGACTCATATCCATTTGGAAAGGCTTCTCCAGAGCTCTAGAGGCTTCGCCAGAACCCATTTAGATGTACAGATCAGATGCAGTAGCTGCAGGTTTTATTTCAAATGCTCTGGGAGCGTGGTTTCTGTGCTCACTTGTTTTAAAGGTCTGAATTCCAATTTCAGCTCCAGATGTTCACCAAAGACGAGGAAAACCGTGTGCATATATGCAAGGTCCATGGCACACTGATATAGCCTTCAGTCAGTGGCTGGAAGCAATTTCTAATGCATCAACTCCTTGCTACAGTAATGTGCTTTGGAGCCATTAATTAACTTGCTGCTTTCTGAGGAAATGTTCGTTCCCTCCGTCATTCACGTCTACTTAGAAGAACTGCATACCCGCAAAAACCGTGTGTGAAAGTGCAAGATTTCTGTGGGACGTAGCTGAGCAGACCGTGGGCAGGTGCTATGAAAACATCCTCATACAGCACTCCAGTGCAGCCTCAGCACACCCCGCAGCACCAGCCCAATGCTGCCAGAGCAGCATGCTCTGTGCTACCGGGCTCGGGTCAGCTCCCTGTCCCCAAAAGCACTGCTACCATGGCATCCCAAACCTCAAGTCTCTGTTTTTTCCAGCCTCACGTTCTGCCTTAGTGGAAAACGCCAATTAAGGGAAGATAAATAAATGCGTAGTGAAAAATTGCGCCTGTTTTTCCTCTACATAAATTGTCCTCCCTCTGTCTTATTTATACATTATTCAAATGTTTTCACCAGACCATTTATGAATTTTTACTTCTTAGAGCTTGTTTGCAAATATTTTGTAACGTGTCCTCCATATTCAGTGCTCGAGCATGAGTGAACAGCTAGTTCACAGATGCTGCAGCTCTTTTCCCTGGCTGGATGAGGGTTAACTGCCTTGAGCGAGGATTGAGACCCAAAAACCAGAGATGATGTGTGCCTCCTGTACCGTTCTGCAATATTAACTATTCTGCGATTCACTTCTGTTTTGTTTCAGCAGCTTCCCTCACTGAATCATCAGAGAGCAAAATTGCTTCAAAATAATAACCAGCTACATGGAAGGCTATTTGGAGAGGGAAAAAGCAGAGTTTTAATCTAGATTTACATACCGCTCAACTCACACATTTCTCTTGCAGAATAAAATGTGCCTACGCCTCTTTCTTCAGAGCCAGCACCCTGGGAGCCCACCCTCTCAGCTTGCCCTCTGCTTTCTGTCTTTACAGACGAAGCACCCTCCCTTATGCAACATAGACACCACTTCTGCAAAGGCTTTCAGCTCAAAAAAGATTTTTTTTTCCAGGTTAGGAACAGTAATGAATGGATTTTAGGTAAACTCAGGCCCCACGCATCCAACTAATAACGTGGGCCTGCTGCAGGTTAGTACTTCTGAAACCCGTAATAGACTGGTCCTGTCAAAGCATATCACATCCCTGGCTTTGACTAACATCACTGCACACTCTGCAGCAGCTCTATCCAGTGGGTAGAAAGCACATTTGTAAGATTCCACTGCACTTGTCTCTCTCTTTCACACATACAAACAAATCTTAAAGTACAGATTAATATTTAAACAATCAGGACTACAAATATCTCCCAACCTGCCTGGACAAGAAAGTTCTTGTATGGGAAAAGAGAGAGGGGAAAATGCACAGGGGAAAAAATCTTTTCAAATGGGAATTTACTTTTCCCTTGATATAACTAGGATTAACTGCATTTCATCCCTTTCTAAATGACACGTTGGGTCCCCAGCTGTTTTTTTTGCACTGTCAGTCCCTGGAGAACAAATATTAAGAAGTTAAATGAGTTTGTGAATCTCATCTTTGCTTTTAATTAATTAGAAACAAAAGCATGCTAATGACAGCGCCACAGCAAGATCGCCCAAACTTTCCCTATCTGCATAAGGAACTGGTGAGCACCAAAAAGCCTAGGATCTTACCAACGTCTTTAACTCTTACCGCCCAAACCTTGGGGTGGAATAAGCTCTGAAGGCTTCAGCAGTTGTCACTTCCATACATCTTGTGGAGACATCCTGAACACCTCTGCTCCAAGCACAGGAGGGATCGAGCCCTACAAACCCCTTCCCAATGGCAGTCGGAGTCTCTAGAAGAATGACAGTCAAAAAAAAAAAAAAAAAAAAAAAAAGGAAAGAGAGAGAGAAACCAGCCTGGTGATCTTATTTCCTTACCAGTAGAATGGGTGGCAGCACTGGTGGCATCTGGGGAGGTTTCTGGTTTATTGTGTTTTAAAGGCAGAGAGTGGGGTCAGATTGAAGCAATAAGACCAGTTAGGTTGCTTCTGGTGCTGATGAGGTGAGCTATTGCAGGAACAAGAGCTTTGGCCAGGGATACTGAAAATCTGTGTCTGGAACTGGAGGTTAAATTTGAGAATAGCTAATTTTGGCAGAGAGTTTGCAAGTGTTAGAGAAGCCATTCTGCTGAGACTACAACCCTGGCTGTCAGAAGTAATAAAAGCTCAGCTCAAACAGCAATATGGTTGAGGGAAAGGACAAGCAGGAAAGTGGACTGGAGCTGATCTTACAAGAAGATTCACTTATAGTCAATCCTGGTAAATGGAAAATAGAGTCAGAAGCCACATTTGTACTGGAAATCAACCAAAGGATAATGCG
This sequence comes from Cygnus olor, assembly GCF_009769625.2. Lineage (NCBI taxonomy): Eukaryota > Metazoa > Chordata > Aves > Anseriformes > Anatidae > Cygnus > Cygnus olor. The sequence goes on from NC_049179.1 coordinate 14,355,830, forward strand.
GGACAGAGGATTTGTACCCATCAGTCTATGTTGAGGGTCTTCAGAAGAGACTGTAAGCACATCGTGGAGGGCACAGAATGAATTTACGCACCACAGCTCTCACCACCCTAATTCACTGGGTGCCTTTCATCCATCACAACTTTGGTCTGCTCCTCTTGTAATGAGCCTACAGCCTTGCAGGAATAAGGCTCAAGGCAGCTGGCCCAGGGCTGTGTCCTTGCTTCCCTGCAGAGCTTCTACTTCCAGCCTCCTCCAGGTCTCATTTGTGCAGGTTCTCAGTGCAAGTTTAATTCTACAGTACACTTTGCCATCCCACAAAGGAAGGCACTTGCTGCCAAAACAACAAGTTTTGGCACAGTAAGATGGGTTACAGAGGTTAAAATGACCACAGATGGGAAAGAACTAATCCTCTGAGCGAGCTTTGATACCCAGTAAGTCAGGAACCTACCTCTGGTTACACAGCTAAGGGGCCAGATACTTGTAGATATATATGAGTGCAGACAGCAACCACAAACATTTTAAAAGACCATGCTCAGAGGAAGCTTTTGTTCAGCTAAGACCGAAGGCATTAACACCAACATGGCTATGATCTGATTTTGTTTGTGCAGGTAACCAGCCCGCAGTCTGAGGTTAACTTTAGAGTGCCGTTACGGATGTGGAAAGAGATTGCTTCATTTAAATTAAACAAAGATTCCTATAGCTGCTGCTGTACAGTCACTTCCCCTCTGTAATTGAGCACCAGCATATTTACATGGGGGCTTCTGTGGCTGGGCGTAAGTCGTTTGCAAGATATTTTTACTGCTTGCAAGGGAATCTATGAAAAAGGATGAGGCAGAATGTCTTGGAATGCAAAGTACTGATCTGGATTTTAACCACTGCACAATAGCAAACAGGTTATGCTTGGCTTTTTACTATTCAGCTGGTAGCAATAAAACAGTGCTTGGCTTACTTCTTTACTGAGCCAAGTTCTTTATCTTGAGAGAACAATAGTGAAAAAAAGGCCTGTAAAGGAAGGAGGCAGCCTTCTGAAAAGTCTCTTTAAGACTGGCTCTGAGCTGAATGTAGGAGACTTAACTCCTATGCCTCCAGCCCCCGTGGTGGCAGCTCTCAAGGCACCTAGGGTTGGAAAAGCTGCAGTTCAGGCTTGTCTCTGGCTAGTGAGATAAGCATGAACATGTCATTTATGGGGCAATGAAGACAACCTGATCTGCTTCTCAAGGCAGTGCTCACCAGTAAAGTGCAGAGAAAAAGAGTCCTTCCAGGCAGTAACGGTGTGCAGTTTTGCTCACGCTTCCCACTAACATCTGCAGAAGTACCCGACTGCATCATTGGCAGCACCGGTATCTGGGAGGATGATGTTCACCCAGAGGCTCCTAATCTTAGCATCCATTTAAGGTGGAGAAGAGACAGGCCTCAACAGCAATGAATAGAAAAGGCTTCTTAAGTAAGACTGATGGGCAGACAGATCTTCTGGTGCTCTGCTTCGCCAGCTCCCAGATCTGTATCAGCATCACATACATTATATGGTCTTCTTGCTCTTTGACTGGGGGTACAGTCATGGTTCAGTGTTTTAATTAGTCTACTCCAGGCTATCTTGGCCATAAAGGCTCACAGAGAGAAAGATAAACACTATGCAGAGATCATGTTAATTTATAAAATATTCAATTAAGGAAAACAAACAGCATAAACTAAGATCATCAGAGCTAGAAGATGGGGAAACCATCCTGCTGGGAGTCACCTGCCTCTGGTCTTGGGCAGGCTGATGTATTCGTCCTCTGCTCTTCTGGCAGCAGCAGGGGTCCTGGAGAACAGGGCGACCTGGGAGGTGAAGCTACAGAATAGGTCCTGCTCCAACAGGTTTTAGCAGCACAGTCCAGGGCCCCTTCACACCCTCGGGGGTAAAATCACTTGCCTTCATCTCAAGTTTTCTTCAAAGCAAGGAGAGGCACAACCCATCCCGAGTTAATCAATGTGCAGCAGACTTCCATTTCTTTAGAACCAGGCCCACCATTTACAGTTCAGGTATCTGTAAATTGCTGAAGTCTAAAGCTGAATTTCAGAGGCTTCTCTTGCACCCATCATCATGCCAGGATGCTTGAGCCCTGCTGAGAAAAGGCTATTTTCTCCTAAGATGTGTGAAATGGGAGTGAGGATGCTGGGAACAAAAGCAGCAGCATGTTCTGCCCCCAAGGTTGGGCACACAGCTGCAGGAACAGCAACTACATTCAGGGCTGGATGTCATAAAGGAAATGAGGAGTGAAGAAAATCACAGCGGTTAGGGATGGAAAGGTCCATTTGCTCTCTCCTAGCCCACCAGTGACAGATCGCTCCCCTGTGCTTTGTCCTGTGTTTAATGACCCAAGCAGCCAGGGCTTCTGTTTACTCTCTCAGGGAATGACTCGTGGGCTTCAGGAAACTCCATGGGAGGAAATCTTCTGTTTGTCCCAGTTAGCTAAATGGGGTGGAAAGTGGGGATGAGGGTAAATATTGGCTTTAGCCCATACTACCCCTCTGGAGTACTTGGGTCAGGCTTGTACCGGACCTCCCACCAGCAGTGCTTCAGCAAAGTCCTTCTCACCAGCACGAATCCCATCTGAGAGCTCAGCATCTGGGCTTTGGGGACTGTCCTCCTTCCCTGTCAGGCTGTGAAGATAGAGTCCCTCTGTGTGAGCCCCATGCAGCCACAAAGCAGCAAGCAGAGAGCCGCCTGGGCTGCTGGCCCTTGGCATTTCTTCTGCACCTTTTTCCAGCCCTTCTCCTGCAGGGCCAGTGCTGCTTTCGGAAAGGGGAAGAAAGCGGTGACCCTGCGAGTATTACAAAGCACTAAGCCTCCCTCCGGGGAACGGAGAGACGGGACCGCTCTGGCCCCAGTAAGTTACACGTGTTACTATCTGAGATTCTCATTATCTCCAATGGAAGCTGTGATTTGCTTCTGAGTTCTCATTTCGCTTTGCACACAGTTGCCTCTCCTTTTAAAGACAGCTTTTCCTAGGAGTTCTGGCCCCAGAGGTTCCTTTTTCTTCTTGTGGAATTACATATGTCACAAACACCTCCAACATGGTGCATGATTCCTCATTCAAACACAGACTAGCTGAGGGGGAAAACAAGTCTTTAGATCTATACCATCCCCTGGGGATATCAGCATAGGACACACACGCATGCCAGTGATAAGCCAAACTAAACACTGGATGTCACCAGCACTCCACTGGAAACGCAGAGGAGGGAGCAGGTATCTGGCAGTAAAAACATCCTCTCTTAAAGCACAGAGTCTGGTTAGCTAAAAGACGTGTTGGCAGAGCATGAATTAACAAAGATCATTGAGCCAGAATCCAGCAAAGGAGACCTAAGTGAAGAGGTGAAGGAAAGGGTGAAAGAAAATTGCTGTCCTAACTTGGAGGACAAAGCAAGACCAAGGATGGTGTAAGGATCTCCCAGATATCCAAGAATCCACGAGCCTTAACAACTGGCAAAAAAAAATGATGGTGGGTTGTAGGAGCCCACTCCTTCCCCTTCACATCCCACATACCAACATTGCCTGAGGGCTCTCTGGAAGGGCCCTGCTCATCAATGCAAATGAGGTATACCTGCCACTATAATCTGACATCTCCTGATGAAGAAAGCCTACTGCTGCACCTTAATTTCTGTGCTCACGGAAGCCTTTTGCTTCCCATCACCTCACCAAGCACTCTTCTATCTCAACATCCCAGACCAGTATGAGAGAACAACAAGATCTCAACCTGGCTAATGCTCAGATCCTGTCACAGGAGAAGAGTAGACTTTGGGCAAAGTCCAGGCTCTCTTGCAGAAGGGCAAAGTGCCTGTGGAGGAGAGGAGCTGCTGCAGCAGCCTGTATGCACCAGAGCATCTGTTTGATCCACAGTAGCACATTCACACCATCTCTGGTGTTTTCTGGAAGGGCCCAACCTCACAAACACATGTTGCACAGTTGATCTAGCTGCTTCCTGCAGAAATGTTGGGATTACAGTATGTGCAGCAGCTTGGATAGACACAATCCACACTGGTCTGCCAGACATCTGGAGCTCCTGCACAGATACAGCAGCATGGATATCCTCAAAGCCCTGCTGGGCTGCAGGCAGAATCCTCCGATTGCTGGAGAACTTCATGTCCCACATCCCTTACAAGCAGGGATTCACACCTGTATGTGTGCACTGACAACACATCCCTCTGGATGGAAAGAAACAGCTCAGCTAGATGGAAAGAAACAGCTCAACCGCTCAACGCAGACTCAGCCAACAACCAGAATGGAGTCCCTTGTGAGCGGACTGTGTTTTGGCAGCAAAAGGTGAGATTTTTTTTTTTTATACACATCTCCCTCCCTGCTCTGCAGTAAAGATTTGGATGGAGGCTGTGAAATACAATGTGAAGCCTGGAACAGATGTGGCTTTATTCCAGACTGGGAGGTGAAGGTTCCCACCACGCTTTTCCTAACGTGAAGGGCTTCCTACCTGGCTGTGTAATTATGTTTCTGTGTCCAGCTGCTTTGTTTGGTCAACTGCTTTAAGTATTCCTCTGTTTAATACCTGGCTCTGCTGGAGTGCCGAGGAAGGCAGGCACTTGAACCAACTGCCACCGTGCTTCCTCTCTCCACAAACGAAAGCATGGGAGTGCTTCACTGACCTTAGAAATACAGAAGCTTCAAATTAAATTATAACATTGCTGATAATCAGCAGACCAGGGATTAAACTGATTGGGGCCCTGCCAGACCAGATTTAGCTTTCATTAAGTTCTGCCCACAAATCAGGCCTACCCATACCCTTACTCTCAAAGTTATAATGTGCACAAGCACACAGAGGGAGAGCAAAAACCAAAGTACTTTAGTATTTAAAATTCTAATCCTTTCAAGGTCTGGAAATACCTGGGGTCTAGCTACCACACCGTCTATCCAACATCTGCCGTCAGAAGTAAAAAGCTGAAAGCAAGTCATTTACATAAGGGCTTAAGAGGGATGCAGAGAAACTACAAGAGCAAGGATGTAATCAGTAGCACAGAGAATGTCTGAAAGGAGCTCGTCGATCCCTCTGAAATACAGCAAGAGGCTTATTTAATTTTTTTTTCTCGTGTGTGTAAATTTCCTAAACAGCTGACCTAAATGAGTTCTTACCATGATCAGATAGCCTAGGACAACAGAGTAATCCTTCTAATAGGATTACGGGCTGTGCTAAAGGAGACTTCATGCTTTTATGCTCTGCATTGTAATATGTGTACGTGTACACACAGATACCGTGCCTAGTACCTGCAAAATCAACATTTTCCCCATTCACCCCTTTCATTCCCCAGACCTTCTCACACCATCTCCTGCTTCTTCCACAACTGCTGTAAAGTAGTCGTCAGTCTGAGACTGAGAAAAGAGGGAAGAAGTCAAAGAGCTGAAATCAAAACTAAACAGATGGAAGCGTGGGGAATTAGCATCCAAAAAGGCTGTTTTTTGTAGGGCTCCAGGGGGACAGGTATTACCTGATACCAGTCAGTGTTTCCAGTGCTGCTCAGGAAGGCAGAATAAAATTCCTACGACTAAGCAACACAAAGGCTGGCGGAGCAGCAGACAGCAATTCAGCGGGAGGTCCAACAGAGCTTTGCAGACCTCCTGGTACTCTGGGCCTGTGCAAACCAAACATTTTAACAGAGGCACACACAAAGGTATGCACCAAAGAACAAACAAATCAGGACAGATCTACCTACCAGCTGTGGGAGGACGGCCGCAGGGAAGCGTGAAGGAGTCTCTGTGCAATGAGAAAGAACAAAGAAAGCAAAGCACTCCAAAGAGAGTTATTTTCTGATAAAGAAGTAACTGATCTCCCAGAGAAGGGTATAGTCAGTGGCGTCTATCATATAGTCAGTCAGTCTTTAGTCAAAGGCAAAGGGATGGAGAAGTTGTCTTGAAACTTCAGACTGCACTAGTGAGACCTATGCTAGTATGCTGATAACAGCTTTCACAAATACGTTTTTCAAAGGGTCCTAAGTAGTACTCGGAGATAATGCTGAAGAGAATTACAAAAACCACCATAGGAAGCGGAGAAAATGCCTTGCTGTGAGGGACCAAGAGGAGTACAAGTCACTTTATCAAAACAGATAGTTGTGGGGGACAGCAATTTAACAACTTCCAGTAACAAAGATCTCAAATCTTAGGTTTCTGCTTACACAGGAAGGAACAGTAAGAACCAGCAGCAGCTGGAAGATAAAACTAGACAAACCCAAATGGTAAATCAAGCATTATGTCTGCAGCAAGTATTGCGAGCTGGGTCAGCTCACAATACTGCTCCTTGCTTTGCGTTCTCAGGCAGGACACGTGCCAGTCTTCCAAGAACATGTATTCATCAACCGTATCATCTCCCAAGGACCCTCTGCCCAGCTCCCAGACAATACCACCTCAGCCAAGGACAAGGGGCTGAGCTCCTCCACCAGCTACCTACCTACCTACACCTTGATCTACACAGAGGCTGATTTCTTTTTCTTATTTATTTAAAAGAAGAATTGATGAAAAGCACCAGAACAAGCACTGAATCTCTCTTGGCTGCATAGACTTCACTTACCTGGAACCATAATGAGATCTCACAGCACAGATGAGGTTATTCCCCAAACCAACAGGAAAAGGAAAGGAGTTTGAAAGATTTAGATGACTTGTTACTTGCCCTGGAAAGAAGTTGCTGGAGCCCTGGGTCAGTAGCTCTCCTGTGCCTGTGATTGAGTAGGTGACATAATATAGATGACTGTGGTTGCAAATTAATTTATGTTACATCCCTTATAAATCTGAACTACCTGGCCAAAACATAATGCTTTCAGAGTGACTGAAAACTGCTGAAATATTTATAAAAATGAGAGATTACGTTGGACTAGCTGAAACAGGGGACTGACTCCACTGCTCCCTTCTCCCTCCTCCCTTGTCCAAATAATATTAAAGCTACCTCAAAAGAAGGAAGCAAGTTTTCTTTTTCATTTCCACACTGACAAAATGTTGTTTTGAAATCAGAACTAATTTTACTTTTTTAAAATAGGCAATCCCTTCTCTTTCTCCATTGGCACCATCAAGAGAAAAAAAAATGAAAAAAAAAGGATGGGATCTACAGGAAAATGAAGGCACTGAAAAATCTGAGATTTTCTTCAAAGAACAGTGTCCAAGAAGGAAGTTGGGGAAAAAAATTTAAAAGGCACATAAGCTCCAAAAGTCAAAATTTTCACCCTCTGCCCCCAAATAGGTGTTAGGAAATAAACATTCACGTTGAAAGTAAAGTCATTTGGAATTTCATTTTTATTAAAAATGAAATAAGAATTTAAATAAGGCAAAACCTGATCTTATATTTCTGTAAAAAAAATCCTAGACACTGTGCCTCAACCCTTTTAATATTTTTATTCTCATGCTACAGAACCAACTCATCTGGAAAATAAATAAGAGAGCAGGACCTAAGTGCTAAGTACCTCAGTGACTTCCAAGCAGCGGTTTTCCTGGGACGTCATTGCCCTGACCTAGAGGTAGGGAGGCTGCATGGCCCCATAGGTGTGCCTGCAATATATAATGCAAAAAATACACAGGCTAGGACCCCTTCACTCCCCCCCCCACGAGCCACACATAGCCCTCAGCAGCAGGACTATGTGACCAGATTGACTTTAGAAGGGGAAGACTAGAAGGAATGGGTTCCCTTTTCAGTACTGCAACAAGCCATTAAACACTCTCATATGGCCAACGCTTACTCCAAAAATTATCACATACACACCAGTGGAAAGCTTGGCCCTGAGGCTCATGTGTGCCTTAGAAAGAGGAAATCGAGCAAGAGGAAATTCATCACTGGCAGGAGAAGAAAGCACTGCTGAGTCCTGTCCTTTCGCAGCCCACCTCCCGGGCAAGCCGAGGCTGTAGCAAAGACGAGAAGAGCACAAAAATCCCTGCAGGGCTCCAGGCCTTTCTTGGACAGATCCTGGTGGTGGGAGGGGAGAGGAGGAAGAGGCTGCAGAAATGAAGTGATACCTAATGTGAGAAGCAGGAAAGCAGGAGACAGTAGAGAAGAAAGAAGGAAACAGGTGAGGTATTGAATGAAGGAAACCAGGCAGAAGCAGGAGCGTTCCCACATGCTCTTGGTGTGGCCCAGCATCTAAACCCACATTTTCCCCAGCCGGCCCCCACGTCACATGCTTCCTTTGCATGACAGACAAGTCCCCAGACAACAAGTTTCTGTCCGCCTACCCTCTATCCAACCAGCCAGGCATCCCCATGTGGGGAGCGATCCCATCTCCTCCTCAGCATCAACCAGGGTTAAGCTCAGCACAAAGAAAGGCCTGATCTCACTTCTTTGCTGGCCCATTTGGATAACTGGTGAAGATGTCCAGTACCCTCTCACCCCTATGATCAATATTAATTAATCCCAAGCCCAGATTCGTCCCTCTTCTTCATTGCCCACCTTCTTCCATCCCCAGCCAAGCATCACTTCCAACGAGCAGCACTTGCTGTGAGACCAAGAGCCAGGGCAAACCTAGTCCCTTTCCAGCCCGGAGCCCCAGGGTGATTTCTGGCAGCTCCCATCAGCAGCAGAAAGGGTTATTATTAAAACATCCTTTTCTCCTTTGTCTGGGGCTCCACCACAGCTCTGAGCCACACAAAAGCTGCCAGCTGGGAGAATGACAGCGCTGGGTGAAAAGCTCTCCCCGCTCCACGGTGTGATGGGTCACACGTCCGGCAGGACCAGTGCTTCAATAGCAACGCGGAGAATTTTTAGAGGCATTTGTTTATCGCAGACATATGCCACCGCTTGATTGTCTGAAAAGCCCAGGAGGGCATCTAAACACAATATCTCCCAGAGAGTGACAGTCGGGGCAGTCATCACTTGGTATTAAACAGACACCTTCAATACAGATGGAAAAGACTACAAAAGAGGCATTAAAACAGCAGTTACATCCTTCTCTTACCCCTGGTGCCTGTTTCGACTTCTCAGCCTGCCATTAGGGACTGCCCCAGGGGACAGCATCAGGGAAGAGCAGCACGAACAGGCAGGGAGCAGCGCGGGTCCCCCCGCATGCTGCTGGTGAGGAAAGCCCCCAGTGCAGAGCAGGGCACAGCTACCAGCACCCCTACGTTGGGCAGAGACCTCCCTTTTTTCCCCTAATGGCGATGATAAAACATGGGGAAGGATGTTTTCCCAGTGCAAAAGGAATGAAATTGCTGGAAGTTTGCTTTGGCATTTTTTGTACTCTTCTGTGTGATGGGAAAGACATTACGACAGCCTCACCTTCCATGGGCTTGCTTCCAACCACAGCTATTAAAGCTGGGAGAAATTTTTCAAATCCTATTCTGCCTCTCCAGAGAGCTGTCTAACCCCCCAGAAACTTGTTGATATTGTTTTCCAAGAGAAACCAAAGACAGAAAAATGATTTTACACTATGCAAGTTTGAGGTTTTTCCCTCCTCTTTTACCACTTGGGTGGAGAGGCAAACCCTAGAAAATTCTGAACCTTCAAAATAAAACCCATGTTCCTCACATGGAAGACTTGGGGTTGGTTTAAAGCAATGAAAAATTCTTCACGTTCAAAAACTGCAGACTGTCAAAACTCCTCACAGAGCCATTTTGACAAGCTCAAACTATAAACCCTGTAAGGTTCGCTGCCCATTAATATTCTCGGGTGATTCCTTCCTCTATTTGATTGCCACTGAATGCAAACATCAGTTCTTCCAGATATTCTCATGTCTTGTAACAAACAAAAAAGTAAGGAAGTCAGAATAAAAAAAAAATTGAATATCCAAAATCTCGCAAATGAGCACTAAGTCTACCTATAACTAGATTGTCTGAGTTCATCACCCTCCCTGACAACTCCGTACAGGTAAATAAAAAGTATTTTTACTGTTTTGCACACAGTGAAGCACAGCTTCTGAAGGCTGTCCCCAGCTCCAGCTTTCAGCAGCCACACCTGCTTGCTGCATTACACACCTGGGATGGTGCAACCAGGAGAAACGGGCAGGGAACCCGTGCAGCCCAGCCACAGGGATGCCCCGTGGGGATTTTTCAGACCCAGGCTGGCTGGTTAAGGAAATATCAGCCACACCAGCAGTCCTACCAGCTACTCTGACCCCATGTGTGCAGCCCCTTTATGTCACCTGGAAACGTTTATGGAGAACAGCCCCTTCTCCAGGTTCTGTGAGGCGTTGTGAAGATCTGTGCATTGCACTGCTAAGTATTTGTAGTCATTTTGGAGGGCTGTAAGGTGGACCAGAAGCACCACATGTCCCTCCCTATCCAGTGGCCCGTGCCGCACAGCGAGGCTTGGCTGACAGCGAGACAGCAGCATAGATCAGCAAGGCTCTGTGCTCCTGTGAAAGCTACATCAATACACGTACAGCTGAGATAAGGGAGTGTGGGGACGTAAATACATATGATTAGATTCCCATTGGCTTGAAAGTTTCCTCGCACAGTCTGCCTCTGGGCTGCAGATTCCCAGCTAATTTAAAGCAAAAGGTACATGCTGTCAGGGCTTTCATATATTAAAAAAGGGAGGTGTCCGAGTCCACTCTCTAATCCTCTTCATGTGGCCCATTTTTAGCCAGGCTCTCTCACAGGAGCCAGCCCAAGGACACCTCCTCCAGCTGAGTGGGGGGAATCAGCATGTCTGCAATGCACCAGCATCTGAAAAGTGAGGGAATTGTGCAGAAACGGGTATTTTTCTCTCTCCTCTCCCAAGCATCAAGCGTGACTGGCTGCTGCTGCAGCTCCAGTCCCGTTGTGCAAACACCGGTCCCCGTGCTAGCTGGGGAGAGCCACTGCCTAGATGTTGTAGGAACAAATGAGAATTTCACCTGGATGAGAAGCGCATAAATAAAACCGATAAAAAGTCTTAGGACTCATGGAATGTGCATAATGTGCTTTATCGGAGTTATTGGCTCCTATGCTTAGTGGCTGCCAGGGAAAGAAAAATAAAAGGTCTCTTATAAAATTATTACCTTGTCGTTTAAGTCAACAGCAGTGATACCATGATAGAAGCCAGCAGTTATGTCACATTGTTTTATCACTATAATTACATCAAGAACACAGTAACTGTCTGTGAGAGATAAGATGAGGGAAGCAGCCCTTCTGAAGTTCCCCGTTCGCAGCACTGGGATTTGTAGACTGGTTTGGGCTTTGGACATTATGTTCAGCTACTGTCCTTGAGCTTGAAGAGCTGTGTCACCAGAGAAATACAACCAGAGGGCTCCCCTGAGTCCAGCTCTCCTTACTCCATCTGGATTCAAAGCAACTATCAAGGTCAGCTCTTAGGCTCACAAAGGACCAAGGTGATGGAAATTGGCCTCCGGAGGCTCCCTGGGCTCCACAGCAGCCCAGGCTCCTAACCGCAGCTCCGAAACATCCACAGCACTCACAGGGAAAGACACCAACGAACCCTTCTCCTGGCTGCACTTTGGTTCTGGGGAAATTTCACTCCCTGGAGCTGACTTCTCTTTAAACAACACGGCTTCTGTTCCCAGACATGGTTCGTATCACCACGTTCAAAACCGGTGGAAACACTGACTCCAGCTCATCCATTCTGCCCCCAAAATGAACTTCAGTCCCCTGACTTGCACACATGCATCCGAACCTCTCACACCACACTGTGCAGATGCAAAGCAGCATAATCCCTGCTGGCCTCACTAATTCCCCCAGCATCCTTCTAACAGCCTAGTGTCCTTCAGATGCTTCCTCCAAGCACGTAAATCCCTTACATGCCACGGAGTTGTCACTTTTTGCTGTTTTCTCATCCCATCTTCCCCCTTTGCTCCAGCAATACATTGCAGCGAGGTTCCTCCAGAAACCCAGCAAATTCCCCGCTTCTATATCATGCTGACAACTCATCTGTTTTTATCCCCCCTTTCCCATGGATCCCTGTATTTATTGTAAATTGTTCTGAGGCACCACGGCACAGAGCATGCGGTACAACGGAACCTGGAAAGCTGCAATTGCTACATCTTTTAGTTGTCAACTGAGACTGTGAAAGCAAATAGTAAAAATGAGTTTCAGAGAGTGAGTAGATTTTATTTATTTATTTTTTAATAGCAAAAGACAAGATAGGTCACTGAGTATTGTAAGAAGAGAAAAGCTGCCAGACCAGCCCCCAAATCATTTTCCCCCTTTATTCGGAAATTCATTGGATCATACAGTCTGACAAACAGGATTCAGGCAACGAGTACATATAAGGCTCTTCTTCTGCATTCTGATCAGCAAGTTTGTTTTGATTAAAATTTGTTTTCCTCTGTTTAAGAGAGGGAAAAAAAAAAATCTATGTTACCTCTTTTGCCCCGTTTTTCAGGGCGGGGTGGAGGTTTCACTGCAGAGCCCAGCACGCAGACACTGACCCTCAGTGGGAGCACCGACAGGAGGGACAATCAGCAGCTGCCATCAGCATGGTGGCCATGTGTCCTGGTGACCAAATTCACCTCCTGCAGAAGACGCTGCCCACCTTGCAGTACTATATCAGCATTATTCCAGGCTGCACAGAAGTCCCACAGGAACCTCAGTGCCGTGGAAGATGGACCTGGGGACCACCTTCTCTGCCAGGCAGACTTAATGCAGAAGAAGATGGTGCTGGGGAAAACAAACTTGTTTACTGTTTACCACATTTTCTGCAAAGGAAAGGATTGAAATAAAATATCCTCTTGTCTGAAGTCAACAGCAACAGTGCTGTTAAGGATGATCCGTCATGCCACAGAGCTTTATCACAGTAATTACATCGGGAACAAGTTTACCGTTTGAAAAAAAGAAAGATTACAAGAAGCAATCCACCAAAACAGCAGCAGTGTCACAGCTGAGAGATATGCAGAGAAGAGAAATGCGATACATGAGAGAAGTTGAGAATGAATTCAGTATGGCAAGGGCCACATTTCACTAGGCTGCATTTAGGGTATTGGTGATCATGTATGCTTACAAGCATGCAATCAATAGCTCTGTAAGCACAAGATTTCCATTTGTATCCACATATGCACCTTTGCTAATTATGAAAATGCAGAGGGCCTTCAGAAAAATACAGGAGAACCCAGAGTTTTTTTCCAGATTCCTAAAGAAATTACGTAGAATATCAAACACACACCCTTTAGCCTAATCAAAATCCCTGACAGCTACCCAGGCTGGAACTGTCATACATAAGAACGAATTGTGCCTGTGTGCCCCCTGCCATCTCAGATTAACAGCACAACCATCCGACTGAATGCTTGACCCGTCAGCAGCTCAGTCAAGAGACCTCTGTGGTTTTAATGCCTTGTGCAGCCACACAGGGGATGCTGAATGGGATCTTGTATTGAGCCCAGAAAGACCAGAGAACACGAATCACTGGCCTCACAAGGAACTACACATTCATACAGGTGAGGAATTTCTGCTGGCCATTTACAGAGTCCAATCTGCAACTGTGCCCTCACCTTCTTCGGACAAAAATCATAGACCTGAATGAAGCAGGCTGTTGGCTTCTCTCAGACCTGGAGAAAGTTGCCATACACCCTGGAACAGATCATCAGGCCAGAAATAAAGATCCCCCTCTCTTCCTTATACCAGAGCTTTCCTGGTTTTCAGTGCTTTTTAGCTAAAGCAGTTAGCTTCTGTAGCCTGTTGGGCTTGTGAAACTGTCACAGCACCCAGAATAACATCACTTGGACTAACCAACACCATCCCAACCAACCCAACTTAGGTCAGGACCCAGACGGGCTGACAATAGCTTCCTGTGCACATCCTCTGACAAAAACAGCAGCTCTCTGTATCCAGGGCTTTCAAGCTGATACTTTCACTCAGGCTTTAATCTTGAAAAATCAATTAAAAACAAAGCAAATAAACCCAAGAGATCCTCTCCCCTGGGTTTCTTTCAGGCTCGCAGGCAGGAGAAAAATGATCTTTCATAATATCATATTGAGAGCACGTAGTGGAGATGACTGTCACTCAGTCATTAAGTTCAGTTTTGCAATTCCACCTATCATTCTACAAACCAGGATGATTTCTGCATACTCGATGCACGAGTAACACACTGGAGCTTTCTGCATCCCTTATGAAAAGCCATTATAGATAAAACAGCCAGATCCCTGATAAGGCCTGGAAATGTAAAAGGCCTGGAGTGTACTGCCTTCGAAACCATTGCCAGTCCCTTCTCCTTAGATAAGTCCCACTCAAACTCGACTCGCACCCAAGCTCAGCCAAGCTTGCTTTCACACTCCAGAGCTCTCTTCTCATCACTGCGACTACACACGTCATCTTGGCTGCAAATCAAGGACGTATGAACAGGGAAGAGGTAGAACCCAGTTTTTCCAGTAAAATGCCACTTCAGGCACAAACCAAGCAGACTTCTGCGATCACCAGATGCAAGACAAGTTGTCAGACCTGGTAGGCTTTTACATGACACTAAGTTGAATCATAATGGAAATTTTAGCTCGAGCCCTCACCTCTTGGTACCGGCAGGTGTCTCCTCCTGTGCAGCTGAATGCAGCGCTGCAGACAGCAGGGTTGACTCATCCCACTCGGTGTACATCCCACTGGGACCAGGCTGCTGGCATTACTTGTGTGGATGTGCGTCTGACCGGATCATGAGTCACCGTTCACAGGTAGTTGCCGGCCTCAGCCACACAGCAAATGTCGGTCCACCTCTCATCTGAAGTGTTAGTGCCTATTTCTCTCTGCAAGTGGATGGTCAGCTAAGCCACGTTACACGTTGAGGACTTGGATTTCACTGCTGTGTTTTATAAGAAAGGATTGTTCTTCAAGAGTTTGAGATGTCTGCTGATTTTGTGTAAGGAGCCACTAGGACTTCATAAACACTGTACCAGTAACACAGCTCCCCTGTTCCTTAACACATCCATAACATACTTCTAAGAGTTCCCTTCAACTAAAGCTGCAGAGACACCAGCTTGTTAATTACACTAAGATAAAGGGGAAATACAGCAATTAAACTCCCATTTTTTGCATACGTCCCTTTTGATAATGCTGTCTGCTGCCTCAAGGCAACATTCTCCCACATGAGGTTTCCTGGAGACCTGCTGCTATGACTAAGCTTTCCATCACTGCCATGTATTCATGGGCTGACATCAGGGGTAAAGCTGCTCAGACTGTGGTGGCCATTGTAACATGAAATTTCTTCACAGACCATCTCAGGATGAGTTTCTCTAGCTGTTGAAACCTCAGCAAGGCAGCTTTTAACAGCTACCACCCATAGCTGGTGAAATTTTTTGCCCCTTCATCTGGGGGAGATGAATCTCAAGGACCTATGCCTGTGAGTTGACTCTCGTGGTTACTAAGGGTTGGTCACTGGAAAAGGAGAAGAGATGGGAATAAGCAAAGTTGGTAATTGGTTAGTCTGCCTACATACCCAACAAGCCTCCCTGAACACATACAAACACACAGATAAGTGTATAGCACATGCTGAGTCACTTCTCAGCTCTCTGTCCCTCCTATTCAAGTGAGGGTTGAGGCCATTAGGTTGACTTGAGCTCAGTGTTTAAGTACTGCTCTACTTCTGCGAGCAAAGAGCCATCAAACACAGGATAATATGACAGCAGAAAGACAGCAGAGTATTTTGCTACCACTTTTCCTCTTCAGGTTCAACAGTTGCTGCAGCATGGAAGGTTTTGTTCTAGAGATTAATGACCCTCATGAAGCAGCTGGTACACGCTACTGGTGCTAACAAGGCACAACAAAAAAAAAAGCAAAAGAAAAGCAAACAAAAACATTCCTCCCCCCAGCAGGTACTTCCCACGCCTCTCCAGCAAGAAGAAAGTAAGGGAAGGTAAACTGTGAACCAAGGAAGGCAACAGGACAGCAGTGAAATTGGAACCAAAGAAAAGGTTAAACCTCTCCACATCCCAAAGACACTAAAAACCTATTGACTGCATGATTTTACACAGTCTGATAGTAAAAGCACCAACAGCATGGCTTCTTTCACCAGCCCAGCCAAGCAAAAAGAGCTATTTCTGTTTGTTACCTCCACCCAAAATCCAGCCTTTACCAATAGTTCAGAGACAAATGAAAAGTCCCTTTCACGACTGCTACAGAGTGTTTCCCCAAACTTACCCTCACCACTGGGGCAGGCTTTGAGGTCAGGGTGGACAGATTCCTGGCTGGAGCCATTAAGTAGTGACACACTGAGGACAGTTCAGGGAAAAGGATGGTGCTCAAGGGAAATATTTAGTGCAATTTTCAAATAAAGCTAGGCTCAGAGTTTCAAATGGTGGACAAACATTATTCCAAATGTTATTGAAGTGTTTAAGCTAGCTTCATCCCTTGCTTGCCTGTGGAAGACTGACTTTTATTCTACTTCGCTGAATTAAAGGGCTTTTGCTCTTTGTCCCACCCTCTAACTCCTCACCAAGCAAACAAGCAGTTTTCTGAAGAGCGAGTAGCTTCTGCTGGTCTCACCTGAATAAATCCTGAAGTCTGAAGCAGTTTCTGCTTCCATCAAATCTGACCTCAGAGAGGAGTGATAAGACGAGGTTGAGAAGAATGGAGAGAAAACATGCTTAATTAAAAGAACTTAGAAACATCAACCACCACGATCAAGAGGTGGCTTTATTATTTTCTAAAGATCAGGAGAAAGAGGATGAAGGAAGTGAAAGAAGAGATAAAGGCCTTTGGTATTGCACAAAGTGGCCATCAAGAGCCCTGACTAAATTTTCATTATATCTCGATAGTCACTATAAAAGGAGAGGGCAATTCACCACCTCAGAATAATGAAGAAAAACACTTCATTTGAATTGTCCGTAAATATGCAGTGCTTTGAGGCTGTGCACTGCTCAACATTTAAATGGCACTTTAAAAGGAAAATAAAGACATGAAGAAGAAGGGAAGATATACCCTTGTGGGCTAAGTACAGCACACCTTGGGGAAAGCAAGAAGATAAAGATCATTGCATCCATTCAACCTCCTGTAAGCATTTGCTCTATCAAGGAAAACCAATTAGCAATGGAAAAATAATGGTTCTTACTGTTGGGATGTCTGTAAACAGAGCTTTGTTACAAGCAGAATTTCCTACAGTGAATTTCAACTGTTACAGCCTGACAAGCACATGCCTCCTCTATAACCTTCGTTAGTGCTACGCAGGCTGCTGCATCCGCCAGGTTCGGACATCTCTGTGCTCACTCTAACACAGCAGCACTTGAAAGCCCCCTGCTGTGATCAGGGGTGCGTTGTACAAAGAACCATAGAAATCCTAAATAAGAAATACTCCTCATTTCGTGAGCAACCAGCCAAACAGGCAGCATGGACAAAGGCAGGAGGAAAAGTAGCATTATCCCCACATTTTGTACAAGAGGCTAAAGCACAGAGAGGTGAGTGTGTGCTTAGAGCTAATCTGCTGTGCCAGTGATGCAGTCAACATGCCCTTCTTGCTTACAGGTACGTGCTAGGAGGTCCTGATGCCTTTGTGATTCCTAGTGTTAACTGCACAGGCTCCCAGCCTAGTCGTCGTTCAGATTTGACAGTGAGAAGAACCCCACCATCACCCCTCCCACACATGCCACACCACTGGTAACTGTTGGAAAGCCAGCTAAATGAAAACTGAAAGACACCAGTGATACTTAGACAAATATTCAAGCTTTTGAGCCAAAGCTAAATGGATCCTGATGTTGGGCTCCAATTCTATCTGTCCTAAAGCTCTCTTTAGAAGAGAAGTCTTGCATCCTGCCCTGATGGACAACAAAACTGGAGAGTCCTGGGACATGCTGAGTGGAGATTTTCCAGCAGCGGAGATTTTCTACCAGCTCCCTGCCGTGGGACCAGGAGGTCCCAATCCAAGAGTCCCCTGGGCAGCATTGCACAGTTGGACAGGATCACTATAGAGATGTCTCAGGCCATTTGCTGCAGCACAGGTCACACACACCTGGCCTGATATGCATGCAGTGATATTTGCATCTTGGCCACGAAGTGGGATGCAGCCTGCTGAGGCATACCCTGTTATTGAACAGCTTCAGAGCAGTTCTGAATTTACTGCACGAGATTGTCCTGCTCAGCGAATCGCCTGCCTGAGGAAAAAGACTTTCTTGTCTCAGCTAGGGACACAGGATGTTATTCAGCGTGTGTAGGGTGCCCTTCTATAAACCAGGCTCTAGCTGAATTATAGCACGGTGTAAACAGGTCCCGACTTGAAATGCGGCCAGAGTCATCAGACTCAGAAGGGATGAAAAGCACATGCTCCAGAGTAGGCATTATTCTTACGATATCTCCTCACAATTTTCTCCTCTATTAGATTTGCACCAAGCAGTTCTCTCAGCCTGACCCAGTACCATCAAATGCTGGAAAATGTCTAAACTACAGAATCCGTGTTAGGAAACAAACTAGTCACTGGATTTACTTTGGCACACTCTTCCCACCAACTTCCCCTTTCTCCCCCTTCTCAAACATATTGCCCAAGGCAAAGTAAAATGGATCCTTGGAGATCTAATAGATGCCCTTACACCTAGGAAAAGAAAAGGAATTGTTCAATATGGGTCAGCCCAGGATATAGGAATCAGCCCTCCTACTCTATTTATCCGTTTCTGCATGGTCTCTAGCCATGTCAGTAGCTTCACGTAACTAGCTGAATGTTCCTGGGTGTTGACCCAGGAATGCTGAGAAGTTTAATATGTCTCACCTTCCTTGCTATTACTGGAGGAGCCAGGGGCTCTCATCAAACTCAGCTCTACCTTATCACCTCCTCATTCCCTCCCTCTTGCTTCTGACATCCTCTTCTATAGGTGTTTCACTGTCAGCTTTGCATAGCCAGGTACTTTACAAGCCTAATGAGAGCAGACAAACAATGTCTATGGTTGAATGATTAGCTGATAACCACAGACATAATCTTTGCCAAGTTTTTTTTTTTTTAAGCACAGAAATCCAGTTCAGCTTTCCTTCACCCCAGCATCCCACTGCCAAAGCCTACAAATCACATCAACATAAGGAACAGGTGAAAATCAAAATCCAGCTCATATTGTCTGCCATCAAAAGGCTGCTAAATAATGCAACAAAATGAAAACAATTTGGTTTGGATGATTGATTATAGGGAAATTGCTCATGCCTCCAAAGCATGGCACTTCCAATCACATCTTTGTTTCATTTGTCAGCAAAGAAGCTCAGTTCCTCTCCTGGCACTGAGCCTGCACTGTCCTATTCGCTATATTTGGCACAAAGCATTGCACTGCAGCAGTTTCTTGCCCCACTCTGACACCTCACCTTTGGTCCCCCCCGAGCTGCCAAGTGGTGACCACCTGGGACATGAGCATCCAGCTCCAGCTTAGCACACTACAGTGGCTCAGCTCTTCCCTGAGGCAGTTCTCCCAGCTGCTTGTATTAACCCCAAATGACACTCCCCGCAATCGGTATGAAGTGTTTGCAGCCTTGGAAAAGTCAAGAAGATTTGCAGCACCTGAGGATTTGCAGTCCTCTTCAAGAAGGATGGAAAAGTTGGAATTTTCTCCTTCATCGCAGTGCAATTATGCAACTTTAAACTGAGCTGTGACCTTCATCTCTTAAAAGGAATATCATTAACTGCCTCGCACATGAAAGAAGCACAGGGATGAAAGAGGTACGCTTGTGTCAATACACAGCAAAAAAACAGCCCCACAGGCATAAAAATACTTCTGTTCCCCTCAGCTCCTAAAATACAGCAACAAAAGGGATCTCCTAGTCCCGGACTCCAATATGACAGGCAATAGCTCTGTATAACCCTTGGAATTAATTTAGCAAGCTCTATTTTAAAAAACACGTTCTGATTTTTGCCCCCAGCATTCCCGTTATGA
Source organism: Cygnus olor (assembly GCF_009769625.2). Classification (NCBI taxonomy): domain Eukaryota; kingdom Metazoa; phylum Chordata; class Aves; order Anseriformes; family Anatidae; genus Cygnus; species Cygnus olor. The sequence continues at coordinate 14,375,537 of NC_049179.1, forward strand.
AAGGCTGTTTTAGAACATCGCTGTTCTGACAGTCTGAAACTTTCTTTCAATTTCCTGCCTAATTTATGCCTGGCCAGTTTTATACTCATGTTGTTACACCAGCGCCATTCTTTAGTTTAAAGAGTTCCCTTCCCTCCTGATGTTTGTTCCACAATGATACATTAACTGAACTGTCACATAAGACACGTTTAACCTAGTTTTATCATTAAAAGATAGAGACTTTATCTAATTATAGATGGATTTTTAACTCCTCAAGGAAGAGGCTGTGTTTTTATATTGTGCTTAATTATAGAAATGTATGGCAGAAAGGCATTTCATAGGATCATCAGAGGCAGGATCAAGTATACTTAAAAAAGTATTTGTCCTAACAGTTGTTTGTCTAACCCACTCCTAAACTCCACTGAGAAAGAGATTGCCACAGCTTCCCTACACAACCTGCTTTAGTGCTTTTACCCCTCTAGGAATTAGAAGGGCTTTCCTAATAAACATCTTAAATCATCCTCACTATAAATTCAAGCAATTTCTTTTTTGTACGCCACTGACTACGGAAAACACCTCATTAACAGCCTTTTTATAAATACTAGTTATGTGTAAGACAACTTTCTGCATCCCATTTCCATCTCTTCTCTCCTAAAATAAACAAATGCAGTGTCTTTAATCATTGTTTATAAGACTTGTTTGCCCAACCTCTTATCATTCACTTTTTTTCTCCCCCTGCTGGACTATCCCTCCAAAAATTTTAATGGGTGTAGACAAAGTTTCGCATCTGTTCCAGACACCCACACTTGGCTGAAGCTCTGCCATCCCTGAGCAGACTGTAATAATTGCCTCTCATATCTGGCAAAGAGCACTCTTGTTAATATGGTGTTGGATACAATGAGTTGTTTTGCAGCAGCATTGCGGGGTTGATTCGTATTCTACTTGTGAACCAGTGCAACCCCAAGGTCCTCTCCTGCCGTACTGCTGCCTCATCACATATTCCCCATCTTGTGTTGTGTTTTGCCTATCTAAAAGGAGTGCTTTGCACTCGTCTTAATTTCATCTCTCTTGCTTTCAGGCAAGATCCCTCATTTGTAAAGGCTGTTGTAAATGCTCAGCCTTTTTAGCAAGGTCCCATATTTACCTGCCACTATGAAAGGTAGTGTTTAAGACCTCCAGAATACAGGGGTAGAACGCACCCATTGAGGAAGCACACTGCTCTTCAGCACAGCTCAACTAGGACATGGATTCAATTTCACACTAAAATAAGTGACTCTTCTAATTAATATTTGGGTTAAGTTCTCATAGTCCTGATTTTTAGAAACAACTTTTCCTGGAAGAACTCATGTACCTTCCTCCTGAGCAATCTTCTACGATGGCATCTTCTAATGACCTACCACAAGATGTGCCCTTCAAACATTATCTGCAGCAGCAAAACCCTTCCCATCCACCACATGACACTTCTTTCCCTATGCCATGGCAGGTTCCTCACCCCCACCAACACCCTAAATCAGCCACAACTTTCAGGTAGGACCTCCAATTTCTGCCAAACCACTGCATGATACTACCTGAAGCTCTCATACACTAACACAATCTCTGACATGGATTTCTTTTAAAGACACATTAAATAAGGAGTCAAAAAACAAAACTACCTTGTGGTCATTGTGTCCTTGCAGCACAAGGTCCTCTTCTGTTCTGATGTCCAGCATCTTGCAGCATCAATATGCATCACAAAACAAACAAACAAACAAAAAACCAAAACTTATGAGTACCCTCTTTCCCCCTCCACAAATGTTGGCCATGGCACTGAAAGGCTCTCAGGTGTCTCCCAGCCTGCACTGCCCCAGCTGAGCACACTCAGCAACCAGGTGTCCTTCCTGTCCAGTCACTCCAAAAACCTCTCTGAAATAGAGGGCAAACTGGGAAAAGGAGCCCTAGGACCCTTTGTTCTGCCTTTTAGCAGAACAAATCCTCTGCATGATCCCAGGGGTCAGGGAACACGCAAACAAAATGCTTTCACCACCAACTTTGTTTGTTTTGACATAATTCCAGTTCTTCCCTCCCCAACAATCCACATCTCATTTTTGACAGAAAGGGCAGGGGCTAGTGGGCTTTGAAGAGCAAATCCTGCCACTTCTCATTTCCCTTTAGGCCATGGCACCATCCTAGCAAGCTTTCACCCAAGGATTCCAGTGCACACCCCGGGGCTGTTACCTCCCTCGGCAGTGCATTAAGGCACAGGGGCAGCAGGACCAATGCATGAAGCATGGAGAGGTGGCCAGGTGCCTCTCTGTCATTCTTCTTGGAGGCCAGGACACCAGCAGAGAGCTGCTGAGTGCTCAGCTAAAGTCAGAACGAGTGTGACAGCAGGTTTAAGGTGGAATATAATGCAGATGAAGTCTTGGCTTGCCAGACCTCTTGGGGATGGCTGCGCCTGCTCAGGTAGCAGGACAGTTGTAGGCTAGGTAATTGCATTCTTGCACCTCTTGGAGAGGCCTTGACCATGCAATAAGTGTCACAGTCCTTCTGTAGTGACTATCAGCTTATTATGAACCAAATGATAAAAAAAAAAAAAAAATCATAGGGCAGCTTGTGCTGGTACTCCCGTGCTTGTAGCAAGGCAGAGCGAGCAGTGTATCAGCAGAAGCATTGGGCTAAATGGAGCAAAATGAAATCAGGCAGCACTGCTGCTCCTTGCAAGAGTGATCTTTCAGGATGTGGCTGGAAAGCTGCTCCGAAGCACTGCCATGGACAGCACACTGGTTCTCTGCCCAGCTCTCTCACCCATTAGAATTTTCCAAATGGCATTTTCTTTGTGCTTGCTCGAGCACGGAGCAAGCCCTCCTCCATTCCCCTTGTGCTGCCTGCTCTTGTTCTCCTGCCTGCTCCCCATTCATGCTAAGGTGGGGCAGGATCTTTCCTGCTTGCCAGAGGTGTGAAGCCAATGTAAATTACTTTCCCTTTTGCATTGAGGGAAAGTCTTATTAACAATCTGTCAGATGTAGACAGCTGCCAGGATGCTTTGTAAGATGAATTAAATCAGGCTCAACCTCCAGATAGATTCTTGTGCCTCTTGGGGGGCCCCATGCAGGGCACTAGCCTTTGCCAGCAGCAGCAGCAATGTAGATCAGCAGTATTTTTGTATTTTTTTTTCTTTTCTTTTTTTTGTTTGTTTTGTATCCCCCCCCCAGCAGCTAAGCTGTATCAGTTAAAGACAAACACATGGAGGAAGCTGTGGCAGCATAAAACAGTCCACTGTCACTGAATACTAGGATCATAAGAAAATTGTTTCCCAGGCTTTTAGCCAGAGACATCTCACAATAAACTTATGAAGTAATTACTTTCATCTTTGAAATTCACCTACCTCCAGTATTGGAAATTGGTGGTCAGTGGAGACTAGCAAAACCTCCAAAGCAGTTCGGGTGCCAGGAGAAAACAGTAGCCCTCATAAATAAAAGAAACAAAGAGGGCATTTTGAATGACAGAACAAGATTATCTGCTTTGCAATCCAGCTCGGATGCTGAAAGGACTTCCCTTGCTGACTTACTGGGTTCCCTCCACACATATTGGACTCAACTTCCGAGTGGAAGTAGTAATCATGGCACTGCAGTGGCAGTGGCCAGGTAAGTTACAACCATTGTTTCTATGGGATGCTTGTTTTCTCTGTTGACTTCCCCAGCACTGCATATCATCGGGTTTACTTCTGTTGTGAGGCCTGATGAGCTCCCAAGACACAATTATGATGCAACCATTCAAATCCATGTGGAATCCAGCAACCTCAGGCTCCAGAAGCTGCATGCATTTATCTTTCCCTACAGGGGTAGGAAAAAAAAGACTTACTGCATACAAATAAAATGAATAGCTCCTCAGATCCCTTCTCACCTCACTCCCCCATCCTCCAGAGCCTCTGCAGACTGCATGTTAGCAGAAACTAGCTGTGTTGTGGATTTGATTTAATATGGTGACAAAGCAGTTTGCTCTCTGAGTCTGGAGTCCCCCTGGGTATTCTCTGCTCTGCAAGGCTTCACCTATTTTGCATTAGCTTTGACCTAATTCTCAATGAGGTCATGCTGGTGGATCAGGGGCTGCGCAAGAGCAACTGCGCTGTGCTTTTCTTTGAAAGGTTAGCCTGAAACTACAGGCTTTGAAAAGGGGGGGTAAAGACTGGTAGTAATGCCGATTCCTTCAAGAGAGACAGGCTTGAGTACTGGCAACGTTGGGCTCACAGCCAACAGCAACAGCATCTGCATGATCCTCCCCATTTGTCAGACAGCAGCGGTCATCCTGTTCAGAGGAGCAGAGTGCAGAATCCACGTCCAGGTCTTCAACAAGCTCCTACCCCAAATCCTAATGAAATAGGATGTGTGAGTCCTTCTGCAAACACCCATCCAGGCTCTAAACCCAAATGGACAAGAAACGTATTCCAAGCCAACTTCTATCAAGCATGGGGAAACAACAAAAGGGGAAAAAGCTGAAAGAGTTATAGATACTCCATGTAGGCAATAGTGAGAAGGCTAGGATGGAAAAGAGAGAAGAGTGTAAAAGGTAAAATGGCAGTGGTCTTGAATGTAAGTTGTAATTTTGTGCCATAGATCCTGGAGAAAACCGAAGATATCAGCAAATCCTCCTCTTCAGCCTCTTCAACATAGATTGAATCAATCCTGAGAAGGTGTAGATCATGGGAAGGAGAAACTCCCCCTGCATTGCTGGTCTGCAGAAGGCAGATGTGACCTGCTGAGGCTGCTTGCCATGGTGCCCCTGGATAACGCGAATGCATGAATTCACACAGAAAGCATGACTTCAGTATGCTGCATCAGTTCAGGGTTTACACTTCATATGACCGTCCCTCCTTGTCCTGCTTCTGCAGTTATCCCTGGTCACCTCAACAACTCCTGTTCCCCAAAAAGATCAGCCTTGGCCTTCCTCAGAGCATGAAAACCTTTGAGGCTGACGGAGAAATGGCAGAAACAGAAGCAACAGAGACTTGCTCTCTCAAAACATTCAAATGGTAATTTATAGGCAACAGCTTTTCTGACGGGAAAAGAAAGCTGTTATCTGAATACCCTTGGACCCTGGCTGTGTTCCTTACTGCCTTTACATCAGCAACACTGGCTGCAGCTCCGTGGGGGAAGGTTTTATGAAAGTCAGAAGTGGCGAAGACAGTGGAAATTAGGAGGTAGCAAGAGTCCTTCCTTTTCCAGTCATTTCTGTTCCACTCCCATAGCCTTCAAGCTGAGATACAGCTATGCAGGGTCACAGCTGTATTAGACAGCTCTTACGCAAATCACACAGACACACTCCCATGGAAACATGCTCCTGGCCTACGCTGATGATTTGCCTCATGCAGAACTGACACATTTTAAGATCTAATTATTATCACAAAGACCTAAACATCGCGGAGCAGGCTCCCAGCCTTTGCTCATCAATACCCAACTGCTCCCACTGATCTCTTCTCTTGGAGCAGCAGTTTGTTTGCTGTAGGAGCAGTCTGTCATTTTGAGCTCAGGAACTAACAAACAAGAAGAGGCTCAGCCCAGAATTTGACATCTCCCTGCCAGAGGCTCAGATTTGATGCCCAAATCTGACTCTGTGACATTCTGGGTATTTGAATCTCAGTCCCATGTGAGCCATGAGAGATTGTGGCTCTTGCCAGTCAGTTCATGGCCTAAAAGGTTACAGTTTCTGTTGAAGATCAATGGAACTTGAAACTGAGATGAAAAAATCCCACCTCCTTTTCTTTTGTTTTGCACATAAATAGCCTTTGTCCCATCAATGCTGCTGTCAGGATGCCCTGCATAGCTTGAAGCAGTGCTCTAGGAGGGAAGCATGCTCAGTTTGTCACTGAGAAGGGAAGCCAAGGCATCTTGGATTCCTCCAGAGTTGCCACTCCCTTCTAGCTGGCTGGATTAGGACTGTCTGTTAAAAGGAACAGCTCAGCTACAGCTTTTATAGCACAAATCTAATAGGAAGTCTCGTGTGCCAGTGTGCTCTCAGGAGTTTGCAAGACATCAACCCCCATGCAAGCTGGCTGGATGCTTCTCCAAAATCAACCTACACACCTTGGCAGCACAGCCTGTCAATGATCCCTAGAAAACAAGGCTCTTTGAGAACTAAAAATAGATGCTATTTTTCAAAAGAACAAATTCATTACTCCTAAATTTCTCATATTAGAGCTATTAAGTCTCTGCTTTGCAGCTGCCCTAAAATTGGCTTTTCATTTTCATTTACCTGTTGCCACACATATTGAGATATCAGACTGAAATATCCAGACAGTGTCTGCAAATTAAGTGGGGCGCGAACCTTCTTAAGCCACAGAGAAACATGAAGGTCAGGTGCAGAGACTTAAGCTGTTAGTTTGTTGCTCACAGATGAACAACCCCACCCGGACTAAGTGCATTCAGCAAAACCAAATGATAAGGAAGAAGCAGTTGGGTATTTCAGCAAATCAGATTCAGATCCCCTTCTCTTATTAAATTCCATATTTTTCAAAGGTCATAGGCAGCACTGAGGTCTTCATAGCAGCTTTTAATGCTGCAGAAATTCATGCCCTGGAACTCTCGAGAGAAAAGGCAAAATAAAATACAGAATTGCTCTCTCAGCACAAAACACTAATATTACCACCCAATATGCCTGTTTTGTGCAGTCTTGTCCATTAAGTATATTCCATACTTTTAGAAAAAGCATTCAACAGTTTTATTCCTCTAGTACTCTCAGTTTAGCTTTTATAATATGCAAAAGGAATAAGACAAAGAAGTCAGAGATGTTTCCACTGAAATCAGTGCATTTTCCTGGTGAGAAACCACAATGGATTGGCTCATAACAAGCCTACCAGTCACCATGAGAAGAACCTTTTTGTGAGCATCATGCCCCCTTACGGTCATGCCAGCTTCCACTGAACCTAAATGAAGAGGTCTCTGTGATTTCACCAGAAGCTGGATCTGATCTGCCAAAAAACAAACAAACAAAAACCTCTTCCCACCCAATTGCAAGAATCCAGGTCAAATATCTGGCACCATATAATCTCATTGCAAAATATCACTTTACCTGTCATACAGCCTCCCTTACCTTGCAGCTTCCCTTCCTTCCCCTTCATCCAAGATGTCAGCTATAACAACCCTTTATACTTGTTTGACATTTCTGAGCTTGGTTGGAACTCAAAGGCCAGGTTAAAAAAAAAAAAAAAAAAAGGAATTTCTTATTTGAACTTCAGCTCTGGTTCAATTACAGCCTGGGGCAAAAGCTCAGGTTGATTTCATTTCATCCCAACAGCCTATTTCTTCTCTAATTTACCCCCCTGTCCTTGTACCTGTTATATAGATGTACAGAAATCAAGAAGGCTTTAAATTTGCTGGCCCTCATTAAACAAGGCTCAAAGGCCTTTCAGGCCAAACACAGATGTGTCTATTTCATTTCATCCATGTATACTTGAACCTTCAGTGACTTTAACTAGCACAGTGACTACAATAAAGATCATAAATTAAAGAACATTTTTTGTAGCCTAGTCTGGTTTCCCCATGATAAAAAAGAATGAGTTTCAAAAGGTGAGGAAATACTCACTGCATTGTGTTGCTATCAACAGACAATCCCTCTAGCTCAGCAGTCTCGGTTTTTATCATACACACACAGAGCTCACAAGATTGTAATCAATTAAGCATTTTGCTAAAGCACTTAGTCAGAATGGGAACATCTGGAGTTGAGATTCAATTGTCCAGAACTGGCTGCCTGCTAATTAATATTGCTTCAAATGGCTCTTCTATCAAGGTGTCCCTCCTGTTTCACCAGCCATTCCCCTGTGGCTTGGATAAAATATTGAGTAGTCGCTCATCCTCCAGCCCAAGCCTTGTATAGAGATGATGGGGACAGAAAAGTTGAGCTAGAGAGGTTGTGTTTCATCACTACCCCAGGCACATCCACCAAGACTGAGTATGGAAAACATCACCCCATTTCAACAATAACAAAACAAACAAAAAAAGCACATGAAGGCAATATGTTTATATTGCATCCATAAGACAAGTACAAGGAGGATCATAAGCCCTCATGAAGATTCACTTCCAGTTCTAATATCTGCATTTCATAATTCTCTCCAAAGGGTCACATCATTCAGAATCCTTTGGATTATGCTCTGATGCAACTCAGACATGCATCTTTTGCCATCACTAATCAGGACAAACCCTGTATCTCTGTCTAGCTTATATATGCAAGTTCAAGATCTTCAAGCATAAACTGATGTCTATATAATTGCTCCACACATAGTGGTTGCTGCTCCTTCATGCAGCCCTAAAAGCATCTCCCATTGAACTGCAAATATTTCACTATCACCCTGAGTGCTGGGCAGCAAGGGAATCCCTTCAGCTGTCTGAAGACTACATCTTGTTTCAAAGAAACCATGCTTCCTAGTTGCAGGAAAACACAATAGCTAGATTGGAAGACTGTATTTCAAGTAGGAATGTGTTCATAAGTACTGATAGATCATATGCTCTTAAATATATATCATATCTATGTATTGATGATGAGCAGATAGATTATCTTCACCCAAGGAATTCTGTGTACTTTTCTACTTTAGCCAAGTCTGTCCACTATTTTATCATCTTAATTTTGCCCCAGTTCATCACCCCTGACAGGTCTGCACACTGGTTTAGAGCTTAGTCCCATTTTAACAACTCAGACCCAGGGCACTTTTGTGTGGTGGTTTCACCTTGCTGTGCAGCTGAACTCCACCACAACTGCTCTCCCACTCTCCCTCCTTGAAGGAAGGAGGGGAGAAAATACATTAAAAAGGGACTGAAGGGTAGAGATAATGACAGGGAGATTGGTCACCAATTACTGTCAGGGGCAAAACAGACTCAATGTAGGGATATTAATATAATTTATTGCCTATTACTAATAGACCAGACCAGTGAGAAACTAAAAGCAAACTGAAAACTTCTCTCCCATCCACCCTATTCCACCTCCTCCCCAAGTGGTGCAGGGAATGGGGGCTGCGGTAAGTACCTGACACACTGTCTCTGCCGCTCCTTCACGGTCACTCTCTGCCCCTGCTTCACATGGGGTCCCTCCCACGGCATGCCGTCCTTCCCAAACTAATCCATGGGTCCCCCACAGGTGGCAGCTCCCCCCAGACCCCCTGCTCCTGCGTGGGCTCCTTTCCCTGGGCTGCAGCTCCGGTCCTTGGCCTGCTCCTGCGGGGGCTCTCCATGGGCCGCAGCCCCCTCCAGGCCACATCCACCTGCTCCAGCGGGGGCTCCTCCATGGGCTGCAGCGTGGATCTGCTCCATGTGGGACCCATGGGCTGCAGGGGGACAGCCTGCTCCACCAGGGACCTCTCCACAGGCTGCAGGGGGACTGCCTGCTCCACCAGGGGCGTCTCCACAGGCTGCAGGGGGATAGCTTGAACCACCAGGGGCATCTCCACAGGCCACAGTGGGACTTCTGCTCCATCCCTGGAGCAACTCTTGCCCTCCTGCTGCACTGACCTTGGGGGCTGCAGGGCTGCTTCTCTTACATCTTCATACTCTCTACCAGCTGCTGTTGCATAGCTGTTTTTTTTTCTTCCTCTTTTTTTTTTTTTTCCTCCCTATTTCTTAAATCTTCAGTCACAAAGGCATAACTGACATTATTCACTGACTCAGCTCTGGCCACCAGCGGGTCCCTTCTGGAGTCGGGTGGAGCTGGCTCTGATCTGACATGGGGCAGCTTCTGGGCTCTGCTCACAGAGGCCACCCCTACAGCCTTCTCTTCCTCCCCTCCCCTCAAAAAAAAAAAACAGCCTTGCCACATAAAGCTGGTACATTTTGTTGCTCTCTTCATTGAGCTCTGCCCTGGGGAAGGGCAAGAAAATGAAAATACCCACAAAACTTGCAAGTCCAGATATGTCTATTTGATTTCAAGTGCATTTCCATCCTCTGTAAGCTTCCAACAGGGAGAAAGGGGGCTGATTCAATGCAATCTCATTCATACCGCTCTTCCTCCTAGTGCTGTGGAAGCATGACGTTGCCTTCTCAGCAAACACGGCCTAGTTCCTCAGGGTCCCTGCAGTGCTTGCTTAGCTGAGCCCCATAAAATCACATTCAAGTCACACTAAGACAAGAGAAAAATCAGAACGTGCCCCTTTCATACCTGACTTTATTTATTTGCTTTCAATAGAACCTGCCACCCAGAAGAATTTCAGTTTTTATAGAGCTGCTTCTCTTCCCTCTGCAATTTGGGTCAAATCCTATCACTGAGCTCTGCTAAAGGTGTTGCAATATTAGCATTGCTATCCCCAGCCTGGTACAGATGTGACAGGTAAACATTGCTGAGCTGTGCCTCAAATCCAAGCTGAGAACACCAAGTGGGCTGCAGAAAAGAACTGACACATCCTAGCCCAGCTGGCTCCAGGCAGCCTGAGGCTGGATGGGGATGAGCCAGGCACCAACCAAGTACTACCCAGACCTTGCTGGACCAGCCCCTGCAAACTTTACATTTCTGGACTCAGACACAGAGTCTTCTGGGAATCCTTCTCTCTCTGTCAAGAGATATGCTGGAAACATCAGTCTCTAAATCAGAGCAGACATAGGAAATAGAGGATGACAGTGGAAGGTCAAATGGGCAAGGAAGGTAAAACTCACAATGAAATAAAGAGAAATGAGGCTTTTTATTGGGTCCATTCTGATGATGCACAGGTGAGAACACAATAAGGGATGCTCTGAAATGTAATTCGTGCTGGCGGTTGCTTAGAAATGGCTGTGTTTCTCCAAAAAGAGAGCTCCCATCCTCATTTCTTTCTGGCTGGAAAAATGGGAAGTATGGAGAAGAAAATGGGCTTTAGGCATTACCCACATGGGCCAAGAGCTTGGAGCTGTGGAACAGCAGCAGAACAGCGTATGTTACTTTGGGGAACACAACTGGTAACAATCACACTCTTCATCAGGAACTTCTACCTTGTATTTAATTCAGAGCACCTATGGTTTTAAAGAAGCATTTTCAACATGGAAAGGACTCTTTAAAGTTTACTACACCCAGAGGACACATCATGCAGCAAGTGGGAGGAAACAGTTCTCCACAACAAGGACATGGGATTTCTCCTTTTCTAGCTTTTTCTCCTTTCTATCCTTTTCTTTCTCTCCTTTATCTCATTTTCTATAATCCCCACTTTCACTTCACCTCATGTCCACCTCTCCTTTGCTCTGTATCTCCAAACAGAAGAGGAGGAAATGCATTAAGCAGCCTCCTATTCACGCTACTCAGGGTCTCCCTGCAATGTTCAGCCTTCTTGTTCCTCGTATTACATTTATTATCCTTCTCATTATTATCCCAATACCTCAGAGTCTGTGTGGAACCTTGAGGACAGACCCCATATGGAAAACATAAAACGAGTCAGTCAATACGTGGAGGACATAGACCTTGGAGCATATGGCACATGTGCTGACTAACACTGTAGATAATGTCAATAATAATGCTCTATAACACACACAGGCTGGGCTGCTGAGCCTTCCAGCTGAGGAGTTAAATGCAGGCCTAGCTGCTGCGTTGTGTTTTTACTGTGTGACATAAAAATAGAGAAGATGTAATGGGATTATGCTTTCAAATGGGCTTCCAACTGTGCCACCTGGAAGTCAAGGAGATGCGGGAGGACAATAAAGAAACCATTAGGTCATAAAAGCTGCAGGAAAAAGCCAGCCAGTATTTGATAACCCAGGTCTCCGCTCTTCAAGGTACTAGCGCTCAGAGCACTGCACCCTGCAATCTGTGGAAATGCTCACGGTTTATTCCTGAAAATTGCTACAGCCAGCAAGTTTCAGGCTCTTGGAGTGAGCTCCACAAATTGCCTCTTGGTGGAAAATAAGTCCTGAAGACAAACCAATAATTGTACCCAATGTCTCAGCCCTGGGAGACTGCACACATTTTCCACATCCGTTCTGGAACTGAGACTCACTGCCTTCCTGCCCCCCCCAAAGGTCTCACCTTCGAGGTGATTTAAGTCTCTCACACATGGAAAGTCCAAGCTGTGGGCTGATTTGACAGCTAGGGTTTTGTGGTCTGTAACTGAGAGAAACTTGTGGAAGATACTTGGCAAAGCAAATAGTACAGAAGAGCCAACAGATAGCCTTCTCCCTTTCACACCCTCTAAGGAGCCCCTTGCTTCTTACCAGAACAGCAAGAGAACAGGCATCCTTACAGCCCCTCCAAGCACACAATCAGACCCCCTCTGAAGGCCAGGGGTTGAATCCCTAAGCAACGAGCTACAACATTGAGTATTTCTGAACACATTTGTCTGCTGATAGGATTCAGGCCTTATTCCAACCTGCAAATGGGATGTGCTTCACTAGTTCTAAATCACTCAGCAGGTGATAAGTGGTTAACGCCTGGAGCCCTGAGGTGCCTTCAAAACATAATTGCTTATTAAAATAAAACAATAATTAAGTGGAGGACACAGAACCTTGTGATTTCTGAAAACTGGATCATTTTTTACAATGAATCTCTGAGGCTGAGAACAGACAAGGCATAGCCACAAGGCAAGGGAGAGAGACTGAGTGAAACCTTAAGCACGTATTGCTGTGGTGGCTGAGGAAGAGAGAAAGTGGCAGGACTTGAGAGTACTCACATGAAGAATTCTACAGGAAGGATACTACAGAAAAGGCATAGGTGCATTTGATGAGCAGGGAGCCACTCAGGTTTTCACTGGGGAGAGAGGGGAAAAAGCTTCAGGCTCAAAAACTTCAAAAAAAAAAACACAACAAAACAATCACATGGCATCTTTTCAGAGTACTGGAGAAAGAGGAAGGAGTTTACTTGATGACAGTAATCTTGTCGTGTAGCCATGGCCTTGATAATATGGATGGAGGTCCGCAGCTCCTCAGTTCCCTTCAGGCTCCAAATAAGTTGTCTCAGAACCTGGTACTTGGCTCAGAGCCTTCTGGAACCAGCATAAAAATCAACCCGCTCACACTCCTAGCACTATTCACCAATGATTGATTTCTGTGTGGAGATCTGTATGCCAGAAACTCACAAACAAGCCATCTCTCACCGAGTTTTTGATATTTCAAGTGCTATTTTTATTATTTTGTTCTTCCTGAATTTCCTTTCCTTCTCTCCTTCCAAGCAGAGACCAGAAGCCTTCACTGCTTCTTCAGGCAAGATCTACCAAACACCACACACCTCAAGAGCTTTGATTAGTCAGAGTAAAAACCACTTCATTAACAGTCCTGTAAGTAAATACTCTGTTGTTTTCATTCCCTTCACCACAGTGTGAGCTGCATGGTTTCAACCATGCCTTTGGGCTTAATCCTGATTATTTCATTGTCAACTGCAGGATATATCATTACTTACAGTGCCGTTATAAGCTATTACTTAGTCCTTCAGGTCAGCAGGTGATGAGGGAGCCCTTGTTTGTTACCAGCTATCTGTGCCCCTGCTTCTCGTATGATGACAAACTCCTGCAAGCCCTGAGCTGAGAATTAATGAGAAAGCATCAGCATTATTTAGGTGGAGAAGGAAAGGCCCTAACCTTGCAGCTCCTCCAACTTTGTATGCCCATAGCAGATTTAATCCCACAGAAGAGAAGCAGGGACATACAAGTGGAAGCGTCCCCATGTACCCTCCAAACATGTCCCGTTTTACAAGTTCACCATGGATGGTAACAGGGAGGTAGTATTACATGCAGGGCACCTTCTCATGTACAGCAAGCCCTGCCACAGCCCCAGCTGGAAAGGCTCATCACAAAACTGCCTAATGTTAATTAGCCCTTCGTTAACAGCCTCAGCAGAGAGTCAAGGCTGGAACTGAACATGTAACAGAGCACTTGTCTCCAGTTCATTCCAGAGACAGGTCCCCTTCCAGGCCAGGGCAAGAAGAAAACCAGACCCCATTGCTTGCCCCACAGTTGTCCCCAGAGCTCCCCACACTGGGGAGAGATACCAGAGAGTTTTAGCTTCTAAACATTTCCACATTGAAAATGACTGCCAGCACTTCTCTGGCCTCAGCAAGCAGGAAGGAGGCAGCAAGCAGCTAAATGCAGGGGCTATTTTTAACCTGGGCTCATTTCTTAGGGAAGAAATTATTCATAACCTGTATGCATGCAGTGCATCGGATACAAGACAGGCTTGGCTGCAAATGCTCATTAATGGAGCTGCCAGCTCTCTCCTTGCTATGCCGGGAAGCAAAAGCTCCTCTTGCAGTCTTACAAGGGATTGCAGGGAAATCCTGGAGGTGCGAGATAACTTGCTGCGTGTCCACCTGTGCTGCTGTTGCTGCAGTAGAAGATGAAGCAGGGGCTTTGATGCACATTATAATTTTGTCATCAGCTGCCCATCTTCCATTCCATTTCCACCCATGCTCAGAGCCATCCCTGTGGCTTTCTTGCAGCTCCCGGCTCTGTTCCTTGCCGCCAAGGTTTTGCCTACCGTAGTGTGAACACAGTGGGTCCTGCACCCTTCTAGGAGGTCCTCTTTGAAAAGCAGACACTTCCTTAGCCTGAGGCAATTCACTTTTCTCTCCAGTCTTGTCTCTACATGGAGAAAGTACACATTTCCTACACTTGGAAGCCCTTTTCTTGCAGCCCTCTCATTTCCCCTAGCACTTACATCTTTTGCTATAATCAGTGGTCAAATGCTTCTGGCCCAGCAAGGGCATGAACCACTTTGAACTGCAGTCCTGATAATTGGGTTTGGCAGGCAATATTTGGCTTTAAGACCTCTCTCATCCTTTTGATTTGACTTTTACGAAGTACATGCTCAAGGATTTCAACTCAGAAGGTTAAAAAAAAAAAAGACTATTATGATCACCTAATCTGACCTCCTACTTACTTGTAGATATAAAAATTCACCCAGAGGTCTTTTACTGAGCCCAGGAACTTCTTGTTGAGCTCAAACACCTCCTTCAGAAAAGCGATCTGAACTTGATATATTGGATTTTAGTAAAAGAGAGCCTACCACATCCCTTAGACAACTACTCCAGGGGTTCATCATCCTATTCTTAAAAACATCCACCTCATTTCCCAATTGGAAATCAATGTTAGACAAACACAGGCATTGGATCTTTTTACAACCTTTTCTCCACTGGTCTAAAGATCCTCCCTAGCATTAGGCATTGCATATTTTCCTTCTGAAAAAAGAGCAAACTACTCCTACCACCTATGGAGTGTGCCAGTTTTAGAGCAAGATACACACAACAGATAGATAGCAGTTCTAAAAGACACAAATTCATCATCAATCTCAGCCTGGGCAGTTTAGCTTTTCAGTGGTTTTCTGCTCGGAAAAATCCCACTCCCATGCCTGTCCCTATGGTCAGGTGGCTGCTGTCACACCATCACATCTCAGCCAACTCGGAGGTGCCGTGTGCCACTGACCTCATCCTAACAGCTCTTTTGCTCACATTAAGGATAAAGGCCAGGTTAGCAAACGTGCTTTTGGTTTGTGTTAGTCTGGCTCTCCTGCTGTGTTTCAGGCTCCAAAAAGCCTGAAACATAACTGAGAAAAAAAAAGTTTGTTTTAGCTGCCTAAAATTGGGCTGGGAATCTCCAGATCCCTTGAGATGGAGGTATGCACTGGGGAAAGAGGAAGAAAAGAGAAAGAGCCAAAGCTCAGAAGTCAGCCAAAAATATTTAGGCTCTGGGCTTAGCTCACAAACAATTACAAATGGCGTTTTCAATCTGCCGCTTAATGACTCCTGGGACCCACAGATCTCTTCTAAGAAGTTCATAACAGGTAGTTAAGAGAGCAAACTGAGACATGAACTCTTACAAGAGGATTCATCACACCACACAAAAATTTGGGGGGCCCCTACTGCAAGTAGGGCTGAGACCCATTGATCATAGGACCTGGGAACAACAACAAAGCTGGAAAGGTGTTTGTACCCCTTTTCCTCTATCACAAAAAGCATTCCTTTCTCAGTGAAAAATTACATATCCATTAAGAACGCATGGAGGACTCCAGCTACCCCCAACGAAATAGTTAGAAAAATAAATATACCTGATCAAAACATAGCTTTTGTTAGCTACTCACACCAGACCAACAATCCCCATTCAGGGCTTCCTCTGGAGATAACATGAGAGAGAAGAAAAAAAAAATAAAGAAAAAAATGCAAACTACAAATAAGAAACTGTTTAAAGTGGAATCAAAAGCAACAACACATCTCACAGCTAAAGCCAGCTACCGTTTAGAGGCTGAGAGAAAAGCCCTTCTCCTATCTCAAACAAGTCTAAAACTTAGCACCTCCTTCATGGGCCTTTTCAGTGTGCTGAGGAAATGAAGGCAAGTGATTGACCGATGCCCAGCAGCTGGGCCACTTTGCTAATCTGGAGGTCCCTGCACTCTGCCAAGCAGGTGTGTGTCTCTCCCAGGTGGGCGAGAGGACCGCGATTCTCCCAGATTTCCTCCTCCCCTAATTTATTCCATGAGCTTGCAGTCCAGCAAGCAGAAATACACCACTTATGGAGTTTGTCATGTGGAGGGAGATAGTACAAGTGGGATGAATTAACCAGAATATAAACAAAAGCCCAAGGTGCAGCAAAACATAATAATAAAAATCCATCTGTATAAGAAGCTCTCTAAAAAAAATCTCTCTATCTAAATCTCTCTATCTTCAGATCCTGTGGCGTATGCTCACCTCTATCTTTCCCATGGCTATCAGTCTTGCACTGCTATCCTGAAACCTCTTTTCCTGAAAAGAAATATGAGGAGGGTTATTTTTATTATTATTTTTAGCTTTTTTTTTTTTTGAGAAAAAGTACAGAGCAATCTTCGCATGAATCCATGAAACATAACTTTTATTATCCCCCCATCTGCTTTCCCACCAAATGGCACATATTTGCAAAGCAGTCCTTGGAGGCAAGGGAAAAGAAGGAAAGAAAGAAAGTTGCTGTGAAGAAATCCAGAGTGATGGGAAGATCTTAGGGTAGCTGTTGTAATTTATAATCAGCCCATTAAATATGGAACGCTAATGCACAGCTGCTGAGAAAACCTGTCCAATATGTTTCTGCAACAGCAAAAAAAGGCCTCTGAGGTCATCTTGGCGCCTACGTTATGCTACAAAGAAATTGTCTAATTGCAGAACCTTGTGTAGTCTTCAGTATTAACCTCTTTCCCTCACGGCCAGCCAAGCAACACAGTTTACAAAGTCTGCAAAAGGAGGACCAAGGGAAAACGGGACGATTAAACCAACATGAAGAGTTTTTACTGTTGATCTTATTTTTATATCAGAAATAATCTGTTTTCTTCCCTGAGCAGAGGACCAGGCCAGTGACAAAGCAGGACTTACCGTAAGACTACCTTCTCCCATCCAACTTGCCAGTCTCGGCCATAAAGTCTCTGGCTTACTGTGCATGGCCTGAACCTTTAAATTCCCTCAGCCCATGTGTTTCCATAGTCTTAAAGTTCTCAATGCCTTATTATTCCAGGCTCAGAAGGACTCTTATCCTACAGGCAGAAAATTATCAACTTCAAGGATGCCCCACGACAGGGTGCAGAAGACAGGACAGAGCCCAAGAGGGCATTGCAGAGCAAATGCACCAGAGGCCAGAGCTTTCATGCACTATTTAATCCTTGCGAGCAGAGGACTGGACAGTGGTTTGGGCAGCTTTTAGGCTGGCTGCTGATGGAAACCATTTGTAAAGTAGCCCAGTGTGTCTGGAGAAGCCATAAAGCTTGGAAGGAAACTTGGAGAGACAGCTAAGGAGACCTGTGAGCATGAGTTTCTCAGGCAACTTTGTGGTTTCTAAAGCACCACCATTAAGAACTAAAATGAAATGACTTCTGTCTCAGAAGTCTAGGACGTATCTGCAAACCTGGGGTGATGTGCAAACGGGCCCCAGCTGACAGCCAGATCCCGAGGGAGAAAAATGCATTGAAAACTACAGTTTCAGTTCTCAGGGGTCTACATGAGAAAGTTCCCCTGTTTTGCTTTGCTAAGCCTGCATCCCTGAAATCTGGGTCTGAAACAGGCCTCAACACTTGCTCATAACTTCCATAACCCGCCTGGCATCCACCCAACGCTAGAAACTGTTGCTGCCTCTCTTGAAAGTTGGCTCAGACAACACAAATCCCAGCTTCAGGCTAAGCGAACATTTTGCTAACCATTCAGCAAGGCTGGCCTGAGTTCCAGTTTGCAGATGATTTGTCTTCTGTGGGAAGAGGCTAGCCAAACTCACCCACACAACCTGAAGGCTGGTTGCTCAGCCAGAGCAAAGCTAAAGCTGAAGCAGGCTGTCTGTCCATGTCTGAAGCCATGGCAAGTTTGGGACCGTGCAGACAGATGCTCTACCTGGCTGTTGACAGCCACTACAGGCAATCAGCTGTAGGTAGAAGGTGGAGCTTGTGACTTTCATTGTAAGCACATTAAATAAATTAAATGAGTTGTATAACCTTGTGTGTTAGATACTATCATAACATAGCCTTACAAACATGCTAAGTTTCTTAGTAACCTCCCAGAAGCTTCTGCAAGAAAACAAAAGTACCAATGAACTTTGAGCGCGTGTTAAAGAGGGTTGTGCTGAGGCTGATAATCAGAGGAAAAAATATTATGGCTGAGCTGGCACCAGTCCGTCCACAAAGCCTTCTCCAATTAAAAGCAAAATGGTCATGTCAAAGATAAGGCAAAGGGTTCCCAAGGTATTAAATCATGTCTAATTAGCAATTGCTAAGAACCAGTGAGCAGTTTGATTTGGTTGAGTGTGGAAAACTCTCTGTTAACAAAACCATATTAGAAAATGAAGTTGCTCTGAACTATCATATAGTAGAAAGACTTAACTAGACTAGCAATTGTGTTCGGAAGAACTCTGCCCAGTGGAGGTAACTGTCAGCTTATGAAACACACTTGGATGTCCTGGGATAGTTTTTGTGTGACACTGAAAATGAGGGGAATTTAAATAAAAATGTACTAGACTACACCTGCTACCTGTTTGTGGCACAAGTTTGGATTAAGATCTCCTAAAAAAATCTGTTTTTTATTTTGCTGGAGTTGCTTCCTTGGACACACCCAGACCCTTAGCTAACACACAATCTCTGCTAATCACTGTGGGCTTTTTTCCTTTTCAGCCTTGCCTACTGCTAGATTGGTAGCAGCAGTGGGATCCAAAGGTGTTTTTTTTTTGTTTATTTTTGTTGTTATTGTTTTCCAATTATTTTGTTCTGTGGTTTAATATTTGCTTTGCATTTGTGACCACAACGTCCCAGCTTCTGCCTTCAGAACCTGCAATTGCTTCTTGGACTCCCAGCCCAGTATTAACCCAGCCTGGACCTATTTGGCTTCCGTGATCCAGACTGGCTGCAGACAGGTTGATGTGACCATAGGTGGTTGTCCTACTGCAAGGGCTTATACTTATTCTCCTATCTACAAGAAGGTGACATTGTCACACACAGCTTGGCATTAATGCCATTTTAACCAGAAGAAGACACGCTCTTGATGTCAATTTCCTCATGGTACTACTGAGGCAAGAAACTTTACACAAACTCTCAGAAGTCCACAGATTTTTGAACCTCAACTTGAAAGTTCAGGGTGGAATGATCCTGGTTTTGCCAATATTTCTAAAATTTACCTCCTTTCAAACCATTGGAGCAATGGGCGTTTTCTCAACTCCATTAACTCATGGAATAATTCAGTATATTAGTTTTCCTTTTGAAATACATCTACAGAGGCCACACGTGAAGTACACTCTGCCTGGGGCGTTTTCTCATATTTCTGCTATCGATTTTGTCCTGATAGATATTTGGCTCCACCATACTGTACAAAATCAGTAAAAATTGAAGGAGAAAAGCATCTTTAATTTTCACCTCTGTGAATCAAAATGTCCCCATTTGGATGTCACAGAAAAAGTCCCAACACCAAAGTGGCTAGAAGGACAAGGGTCATTTTAGAGAGATTGGCAGGTGAAGAAGTTGGAGACAGGATTTTGTGAAAACACTTTACAGAGGATCTGAAATATCCATGGGGAATTTATTAAAGCCAACAATGCAGCTATTCTGTAGCTTTTTGAGGCATATGGAGGATCAGGTTTTCAGCCTTTCTCAAGCTTGTTTCCACACTTGAAATTGTACTTGTTATCCACAAAACTGGCTGCAATTACTGTGCTGGGACAGGTCAGGTTGTCACTGACTATATCTTTGTACACACAGTCTCAGGAAAACTAGACGAAAATGCAGACTGTTTTCTTTTGCATGTGAAAATTGGAATTTTCTATCACAAATGTGATTCTTGCTGCCTCACCCAGTAAGTTAGCCAGTTTGGAGTGTGAAGTGATATACACCTGCTTTTAGAATGGATTTTATAAGCACCTTGCATCATTTTTGTCTTTCTTCTACTTCATTCTGGACATAAGAATACGTTACTAGGCCGGTAATTAATTGCAACTTTTAGTTATGCCTGGGGCAACTCTGAAGGGAAGCTGCTGCAATTGTCTGAGCTTGATTTCTCCTCCATCCTTTCTTGGGCTCTTTTCACACTTTTTTCTCTTCTCTTTGTGCAGCTGGTTCCATGTGTTTTGCTTTGTGCACCATTGCCACAGCCACACTTTGCTTGTTTCTTTCCTTCTACACATGCTTACAGGGTCCACAATGGTACAGATGAAGCAGAGAGCATTATTCTCCCTGCAGACTCACCCTAAACCACCGAGCCTTGATGGCAGCACCATCTCCAGCTTCATTTCCCCTCAGCTGAGCCCACAGCCTAGCTGCTCTCCCACCCTTCCCATTATACCCTACTCAAATATCTAAGAGCAGGCAGCCTGTAGGTGTGCTGCTTGGACACCCTTCCCCAAACCTAATTACTGTATTTTTTCTTCCTGTGGTTGAAGCACTGGTTCAAAAGCAGAGATATTTTTCATTTTCCAGTTTCTACAGAGACATATATTAAAATCCTCTTTGCAATTTCATATACTGTGACATCCTTTGCTTTAAATTATTCCTGCATCAAGCTTCTGTGTAGGAAAGGAGTTAGCTAATTTTTGAAATTCAGCTAAGAGTGGGCTGTGGACCATGCTCTCGTGTCAGTGCAGCATTGATGCTTCCTTATTCTTCCTCCTCCTTTTTGCCCATACTCGTTCAGACGTAACAGGAGAAGCAAACAGACTCCTCCATCTTTTTCAGTTCCTGTTGCTACCATTTACCTATAACATTTTTATTTGAATTTATGATAATGACTTTCTTTTTTTTTTAATGCTTTTTCATGATAGCAGTGGTCTGTCTTTATCTTCCCAGATCAGCTATGTTCATCCTAGCACAGCCAAGCCATTATTGAACCCATTGACCGTTAAAGCACCAATTCATATTTATTAACATGAAAAGTCTGGCCATGCCCCTGAGCTGAGACACGGAGTGGGACCCCGCTGCGCCAGGCTCTGTGCACACATTCAGGCACGTGAGCAGGACACTTTGCTGAGGCCCCACTCCGTCACCAGCACAATTTCAAGTGGTAAAGGTCTGATTTAATTTGTGAACACACCTCAGTTTATATGAGCACTCAGAGAGTTAAAGCTAGCAGTTAATTTTTTTTCCTTTTTTTTTTATAGTGACTGCGTGCTTTTCAATTTCTGTATTATTCACACCTCAACAAATCTTATTTCATTAGATTTTGGGAACTGCATCGGTAATTTTGGTGATTAACTTTAAATTGGGGATAATACACAAGCAGACATTAACATAATGTCAAAACAATTTTGTACAATTGTTACTTAACCTCGGTCAAATCATTTCCACCCCCAGCATCCTCCCAAATGGACCTTTATTAATATGACACAGACAAACACAAGAGAACCCTGGGCTCTACTCAGGGAAATGATTAAACAAGAACACTTATCAGAAATGATCACGCAGGGTAACAAGGCAGGAGGGCAAATCTCTGAATTCTTATATTCTCAAGGCTGTGTATGGCCTTTGGAGGAGCTACACGAATGAGCCCTTGACAGGATGCTCGGGAAAAGGTGCCATAAATTGTCTTGCCTAGATGACAACTTGCAGAGGCTCAGCAGCAAGATGTTTAACTTCTTGCATTTATTATACACAGGTGATTCTTAAAGCTGATGGATGGGTATTAATTACTGTGGAGACTGGAGATCTTCATTTCTATCCTGATGCCACAGCTCAACCCGAGAGAGACCATTTTAAGGGCTGAAGGAGAGCTTGTTCTCTGCAGCCTTTTCAGTCAACGGACAGCCCAGAAAAGAAGCATAAAAAGCAACCAGCAGTGATATGCCAGGGACACGTTGGTGCCTCACACAGCCAGGGCACACATTTTCTCCCACAAAGACTTGCCAGCCCCTCCCTGCAGGATGCCACTAGTGTGAGCCCTGTTCATTGCTGCGCGGGAGCCAAATTCCCATCATCTGCTGTAATTGCCAGGGAATCCTCCTGGGCTTTAATCTCATTAACTGTCAGGGGAAAGCTAAAACATTCAGCCAGGTGGCCAGCTTTCAGTCTCGCTGGATTTCCCAGGGCCTGGTCTTGCAATTCCCAGAGCCTTTTTTGCAGTCAGCAGCAGGGCTCCCCCTGGCACCGAGTGGAGGGGATACTTCCCTTGTTGCTGAGGATGGACTGAGGGGTGCAGGATTGGTGCAGCCATGTCGGGGACTGGCTACCTGCTTTGCACATGTACTTCCCCAAAAAATCACTTCCAAAGCATAGCACAAATTGGAAGTCAGCTGAAAATTTGTGACTTTGATCTCCAGCTGGGACTGTTAAAGGAAAATACAGGGTAAATAGGAAAAAAAATTAATTTGTCAACAGGCCATCTTTTATCCAAAGTGCGAGCACAGAGATTAGTACTGTTGGCAGAAGAAGAACTCCCCTTTCCCATCTAGCTGTGATGCTTCTGACCAGCCTGGTGTAACATTAATTTGCACAGCCCTGTATCCTTGGAGAGGAAATCTTTCCCACAGGCTCTACTTGGTGCAACATGTGGCAGTGATGTGGGTTTGGACAGTGGAGAGATCCCCACCAGCACCATCACTCCTGGAAAAATCTTTAAAAGTTTGAAAATGTTTTGCTCCACAAGGTATGTCCTCTTTTACATGCCCAGCCAGAGACACACAGGTTTCTGAGATAGGAAGAAGCAGAAAACCAGCTTAGATTCACAAACGGATTCACAAATCTCCTCCTGCAACTACATTCATTCTCAGGAACCTTCATTTAGTTACTCCAAGTTTGAAATATTCAAGACGAATGATTGCTTCTGGCAATGTTGACTGAAATTAATTCTGACATTTATTCCAAAAGTTTGGGGGGGAGGAGGGGAAGGAAGAAAGGAAAAATAACCCTGGTCCATATTTTCTTTAGAAATCTATTTTTTTTTTTTTAGGTCATGTTTTGTTAGAGGTTTTTTTTTTTTTTTTTTTTTTTTTTTCACATAATCGGTCTGAATGGAACATAATAAATCTGAGAAAGTAATAAACAGCTCATAAAAAATCACTTTTCAAACTGTTGCTAAAACAGCCTCACAACAGTTGGTTCTCTAATGGCTCACTGGAGGGATCGAAGAAGGCTTAGGTGAGCCGTGAGCTCCTGGGTAACAAAAAGGGGTTGTTTTTAGCCCACTGCCATGGCTTTACATTAGGAAAAGTCAGTACCAGTGCATGGAGAAAGCACGAGGCAACCATTAGGAACTCTTCACTCCTTTCTTTGCCTTTGATCTCTCCCATTTTTCTCTGCAATACGCTATCATTTCGAAGGGTTTGTGTTTTCTTCATGGGGTCTGCAGTTTATTAGGAGGTCTTGCAGGGAGGTGTTTTGTGGTTTGCAGCAGGTAGAGGATATGGCACAGATGTTCTGGGGAATCGTCTGGACTGAACATCTGCTAGGGGGTTGGCAGTGATGTGATGAACAGGATTTGGTGCACAGGATGGTCTCTTCTGCACTGTGTTAAGAGCTCCTTTTCTGTTTGGAGGCCTTTTTTTTCAGACGTATGTGACCAGTGCATATGCATTTACCACATCTGCATTTTACAAAAACCACATTTCTTATGGAAAAAAAAAAAAAAAAAAGAAAGAAAGAAGACACTTCTACAAACTCACAGCATGAAAGTGTTTGGCTGAGAAGAAGCCCTTGCTGCTCCCAGACCTCGCTGAAACAACAAGCTCTCAAACAGAGAGACCGTGCATTAAACAAGCAATCACGTTGTTGTCTCTGCAGGCACACGGTCGAGTAAGGAGGAACAAAGCGTGAGTCACCGTGACGTACACAAGCAAAATTATGAATGATGAGCTAAAAATAAAGTGCTTTCAAATATAGTTGTGTTCCTCCTTCTGACTGAGGAGCATATTCCTCCAGGGGTGCTGATACCTGCTTATCTCGAGCTGGGCAGCACATTCAGCCACGAGAAGGGTGCCGAAGCAAGCAGCTCCCTCATGGCCCTGCAGCTGCAGCACGGGATTCAAGCCTGCTAGATGAAGACAGCCATGCTGTCCCCAAGGCTGGGGCACTGCCTAGTTGTGGCATAATTAGTCTTCAATCCTTTGAAGGCCAGACATCACCCATTCAGAAGTCCTCCTCTGTGTCAGCTCTCCTTTAAAAAGAGACAGCATCTCGTGAGACTGTCAAAATGTTACGTTTTCAGCCTGCGCTGAATGGAGACAAAAGTTGAGCATTAAATACCACCACTGATGAAGTCTTTTTCTCTGATAGGTGCTGTGAGTAGCTAATCGGAACACACGAACAGGGCTGCCAGCTCGATGAAGCTCCTTCTAAGCTTTTTAGTGCACTGATATTTCACTGTGCAAATTGCTTCATCCTGAGAGATGGTCTTGCAAGGTAACGAGTGCATAAATCCTAAGGTCTCTGCTCAGTTTTTACAGTTTTCACACAGTGTTTACTCGCCTTGCTTGAGCAAGGGCAGAGTAAAGCCTAGGCAATGACATTAGCTCCTCTATGGATTAGAGAATGAGCAGCTCTTGATAATATTTCTAGGTATATAGCTGCTTTTGCTGCATGTTACCCAGGTGGGGAAGAAGACCAGAGTCAATGTGGACTCTTAAAACTTATTTGCTAGCCTGATGGCTTCTTTCTATTTCTCTCTTTTCACACACACACAAAGCAAAACTCTCTGTGTGTCATACATCACCAGCCTGGACTAGAATCCCACTGACAGGACTCAGGCAAATATTTGGAATTTTACCTGGACTCCAAATCTGGGTCAGGCTGACATCCCAAACCAACAACTGCGAGTGAGAAAAAGCAGGATATCAGGGAGACAGCATCAGGCAGGATGGGATCCATGCCGAGACAGGGGAGCAGGGGGCATCAGCAGCTGGGCTGCCAGTGTGCAGTGCTGGCTCCCCTCGCTGCTTCTCAGATGTAGCAGGTGTAGAGGAGGTGACAAACGAGCACCGAGCAACCACGTTAAGTGACTCAGGAAATCTGCAGATATTATCACAGGACATGGGAGTCCAGGACAGTTCTAAGGCTGTGAGACAGTCCTCAGCACAGAAGACAGCTTTGCCTTGATTTTGAAGACTAAACGTTGCTAACCTCCACGGGCTGAGAAGGGGATGGCTTTCAGATCTTTAGAAGGAACGAGGAAACTACAGCGGTGTCTGACTAGTCTTTTTTTTTTTTTTTTTTTTTTTTTTTTTTTTTGCTAATGAGCTATTAGAAGTTGTTTTTGAGCCATACTCTTTGCCCTCATTATAACTGCATTCCCATAAGCTGAGCTTTCTGCCTGTTGTAATGAGCAGAAATCTGGACTGATGCACAGTTTTAATGAGGTATGGTTTAGATGTAAAACAGAACGACTAACATCTGAAGGGAGACCTCAAAGTGGAGTAACAGGAACAGGTAGAGGATTTACCACAACAGAGAAAGCTGGGTAGGAGAAGAGGAACAAACCATTTTCCTCTCACAGGCAGAACAGATAAAACTTGGCCCCCAAAATTGAACGTGAATGTAAGAGGTGATATCTCGAAGGAGGTAATTCACCGAGGGAAAAGGAGGAAAGCCAAAAACGGATCCAGCAGTTAATGACACCTTAGAGTTGATGGGTGAGAGGAAATTCTCTCTGTCGATTACACCAATGAGGGATGAAACAACCAGCAGAACATTTCTTTCTATCTTTTCATGAAAATTAAAAGGGCAGTTTTCACAGCTGGTGAAGGACTTTTTTTTTTTTTTTTTTTTTTTTTTTCCCTTCTCTCTGCCATCTGATCCTGTTTCCACTTTGAAGACAGCAAATTTATGCCTGAAGCTGAACGGGTAAAAATTGGACTCTGTTGCCTGCGGGTATTTTGCCATGAAGAGCAGCAGGATCTGATGAGAGATTTCATCCAGAGCAAATCAGAGAATATTCAACAATGTCTCTGTTTTCACAGGGGACTCTTCTAGGGAGGCAGGAGCAAGGGCTCAGCTGGTGTGCCCCAACATCCTTGGGGCAGTCTGTGCTATGAGGGGTAGCATGGGGTAAGACTGTCAGGTTTTTGCCTGCATCCTCTGTTCCCAATGTGACAAAGTGAGACATAAGAGGAATCTTCAGTATGAACCCAGAGGAGAGAATTTCTTCATGCAACTGTTATGTCTCGTGATGTTAAGAAGCAGGACTAACACTTGTGTGAACTCCCAAATTCTCCTACAAATCTCCATCAGATGTTGCTCTCCAGTGCACAATACTGTCCTCTCTTCCTTGTTAGCATCCTGCTTCTTCTAGAAAGATCAATCGTGAAAAATTCATCAAGACTTACCCTGAAATAGTTTCCATCAAGCACCAGTACAGGTCATGGCTCTTGAGACAAGTAGGGAAAAATCCCCATTCTTTCAGGAGTAACTGGGCCTTTTTCCCGAACCTGGATTTACATCAATGCAGTGCTATTGCTTTCTCTTTGTGATTTGTGACTGCTCAGACTCATTCCTGCTGCATATTCATGTGGGAAGCACTACAGTGGCCATGTTCAGAAGAAAAGACGTGCAGGTAAAAAGGATAGAGATTTCTGATATTATCTTCAATGAAATTTTAAACAGTGCAAGTGCTGATATGGCTGGCTCAGCATCCCACCACTCACTCGCTCGTTCACATTCTGGCTGTGACTCAGTGGTTTTGTCCCCATGTGTGTCCCTGGAAAGGTTTCCATCTTGGGATGACCGTGGGCTTCAGAACATCCCATGTGTGTTGGGGTTTATTCCCTGAACCCCAACAACTGCTCCCATCTCCCTGACTGTACCATATTGTGGCCAGATTTCTGCAGCTTCTCGTTAGGACAGGAAACACAAGCATTAAATGCAGGCTGCTTTCTGCAGTACTTCGCCAGCTGCAGTGCTCAGTCCCACAAGACTCTTGTGGTGCATTTCCCAGCCTATGTGCCTCCCAGGACTTGCTCCTCACTAAGAAGAGCTCTGCTGTGACTGTGTCTCTCATTTTGCAACAGGACAGCCAACAATCTGAGAAATCTGAAGGGCAAGGCTCTGTTTGCACATGGCTGAAGGACTCAAGTGCTGGAAGGCTTTTAAAGCCTTCACGTGGCACAGAACTGGGGAGGCAGGGATGGACATATAGCCAACTAAATGGAGGGGCTATGAAACTCTGCGACATCATCTGTGTCATATGACCCAGGAAAATGTGGCATCCACTTCCAAAGGGGGCTAAACTGCTCCTGGCCGCCGTGGCAAATCCCCTTTGGCAGTGTCCTGATCCCCTTTCAGACCTGCTGGGCTGGTGCCTGTCAGCTCCTGAAGCATGGTCAGGACGCTGGTCCCCATTCAGTTCTGGAGCATTTCCACTCTTGGCAAGAAGCTGTTAAAAATAAAGGGGCGGTGGGGAGGGGGAATGTATCACCTAATTGATTAGCTCCGTGAATCACAGAGATGCCAGCCTGTCAAAGAGTAAATCACTGAAGCTGTCTTTGATGTCTCCTTCGGTCAAGGACACACCAGCCTGCTGCAAATGTTGTCTTTCCTTTAATGTGCTTTCTCTCCTTCTGTCTCTCTTTTACACTTGTGCATGTGCATGTGGGGATTTTTTTTTTCCACTGGATGCCTGCAGCTGCCATACCTTGTGTTTTGATTCCTTCAGCAATTACCAGCTAAGCAGGGTTGGGTAGGACAGGCCTGCAGAGGAGAGATTACTGAGGACTGGTAAATGCACGGAGAGGTATTAGGGACCCCTCAAGGGAGCTCTCTCCCTCGTTCACTCTGAAAAATATCTCTCATTGCAAATAGTCTTCCTGAAGTTAAAGGGGACCTCCAGTTAATCTCTAGTCTTGCAGCAGCATCAGTATCTCGCTGGAGGAGAGGGGAAATGCAGGCACAGCTGGCTGCTAGCAGGAAGGCATGGTCTTTTTGCATTATCTAAAGAGCTGTTGGTTGTTTCTTCCCATTTCCAGCATGGCTGGAGATGCAGTAGCAGTCATGTAGTGCTGAAAAACTATAATAAAAAGCCAAGTGATGATGCAGCTTTTGTGACGGAATTTCAGCACTCCCAACAGGAGATGAAGCCGAAAGACACAGAAAAAAAATAGCGCTACTCAGACAAAACAGAACAAGTTAACCAAATTTCTCTGGATTTCAAGTCTGAGCTAGTTCCAAAACTTTGGAAACTGTTATAAGGCACATCTCATCTCACGGCCAACACGCACTGCACCTTGCATCACGTGCCATCTCAGATGGAAGATTGCTCCCTGGGAATGAAGTGTTTTTCTTCCTTGGTTTCTTGCCAACGCCACCTGTCTGGCTCTGCCTAGGTAATGCAGCACAGTGACAGCGAGCATTGGCTCACACAGCGAGTCGGACCTGGGCCAGGCTGGAGATGGCCTGTTAGTGGCTGTCACTCACTTGGCTGGGCTGGTTGTGTGGTGCTGGGAGAGGGTTCAGTGAAGGAAGGCTTCTGCCAAGATTTCCTGCATGACAGCACCCTCCTTACAGCAGCCCGGGGCCTGACGGAGCTTCTTCCTGCACTCCCCGAGAACAGGCTGCAAGGGAAAGGAGCTCTGACATTTCCAGGCTGTCCTGTTGGGAGGTCTCTGCAAACACAGTCTGTTCCCTGGCTTCATTTTCAGACGGTGGTCTGCTCCTACGCATGCTCACAGGTGTCTTGTACGCAGAGGACTGTGCTCCCAGAACATGCCTTGCTGTCATTTCCTTGCAATCCACCTGCCTGAAAAGCAAAGCAGGGAACATCATCACTCGGCAGGCTTAAAACAAGCCCAAAACATCAAAAACAAATGAGAAAAATTGCTCAAGGGTTGAAACAACAAAAAAGGTAGTAATGAAGAAGGGTGAAAGAAGCAGTGATGGACTCCCCTGGGCAAGACATTCAATCTTTCAGGGTCTCCATCCTCTCCTGTAAAAGGAGTATCATTCCCTCCTTGGAGGAGTGTGTCAGAGAAATCCCTTTCCTCAAGTTCTCAGGCCACAAAGCCAGAAGATACCAGTGTGACCATTCAGTTTGGCCTCTGCATTACACAAATTGCCATGAATCAATTCTTGCAAATAAAAAATATTGTAAAAGTTCATCAGATCTTGATGTAATAACCACAAATGACTGTGAATCCACTACAGTCTTTACAAAATGGCTCCAGGACTTAATCACTCTCACTGTAAAATTTGTGCACATCCTAAGCCAAATTAGCGCAGTTCTTAATTTGTAATTTGCACTGTAATTTTCTGCTTTTGTCTGCCAGGCTGAGAAGCTTATTGCCATATATGCATTCCCCAAGAAAGAGTTTCCAGACTGTGACCAAGTCAGCCCATCAGCTTGTCTTTGGTAAGATACCTGGGTGGAGGTCTCAGAGTCAAAGGTGATATTTCCTATCTTAGGAGCAATTACTGTTTTTTTTTTTGTTTGTTTTTGTTTTTCTGAAGCACCTTTGATTTCCCAACAGCTTTTTTGAACTGTGAAGACCAGTACATGATGCAGTATTCTGCCATGGATACCTGCCCATATAAAAATGCTCTTTCTTCCTCCTCTTCCTTCTCTTTTTCTTCGACCCATTGCCTTAGAGGAAAGGGAATGCATCTTCCACACTGAAATCACCCGTGTATTTCTAGAGGTCACTGCTTTCCAGGAGAGCTAGGGGTCCTTGGAGGCCACACAAGGAAACACTCTGAATGATTTCCCTTTTCGTTCCCTTCTCTGTTTTGCACTGTCAGCTTTAAATCCACTTCACCCATGCCACGCTTATCCTGCTTTGTTCTAAATTCCTCCTCAAAATGACAGTCAGTATCTAGTCAAATGCTTCATACGGCAATCTTGTTATCATTATCAACCAAACGTGTAATTTTCTCCTCCTCTCCTCTCCCCAAAAGTATATGATCTTAGTTTATTAGATTCTGTTTCTATAAAACAAGCGATGGTATGAGGCATGATAAAAATATAGAGAAAGGTGATGAGGCATCTTATTGCCACCTTTGAATTCTGCTTGGTTTTCCAGATATGCAAGATATTAAGCCATCATTAAGAACAGGCATACTAATCTCTCTTAATATCTTAGCTGACAGAGCAGAAGTGACCACTGGAGGCTTTTTAAAGGGCATAATACTGTTGAACTTAGCTGGAATCTAAATTCTTGTGATTTTCTTGTGTACCTTTAGTTAGAAAATCCTGACAGGATGCTAATGCCTGGATTCATCTACTGCAGAAGAAGTGATTACTGGAAATATAGAGATGATGGTTTAACATTACAGTGTATGTGTAAATTCTTTATCTTGGACTTGAGATCTTAAAGATCCTCTCAAAGGTAATCAATGGCACTTTAGTACCCTTTGAAGCTTTTATTCACAACACTTGCGTGCTACTTTGTGCCACATTGACTTTACTATTTTCTTCCAATTTTAAACAAAATTACTCCAGATCTGCATTTAAGATGCTATAAATGTGGTGATCCGTCAGTCTCATTCATGCAGTGCTTCGGGTGTTCCCTCTCTGCAGTAAAATCCGGGGTCATCATTACATTTTCATATGCTCCAGGACAGCAGTGGGCTGATTGATTGTTTTACCCTGTGCTCGCCATTCTGGGAATTGGTCCACCACATCTTAAAAGAGCACAACAGGGTTGAGATTGACCAAACAAAGAGTTCTGATGCTGGAAAATAAATTTGATGAAACACTAATGTAAACAGGGCTCTGAGGCCCTGAATGGGCAATATTATATATGCAAAGTGAATGAGGGCTGGATGTTCTTTAAAAATGCAAAAGCAATTTCCTAATTTTAAGTCTGCACATATGTTTAGGGGTTGATTTGGGACCTTAAACAGGATGTTTTCTCCCTTTTTTTTAACCTATGGTTTTAATCTCACACAGCCACATGAGCTAATCAGTGTCAGAAGCAGCTACTTTGGTCCAGCCCATAATATCTTTCCTGAGAAAGAACTGTCACAAACAGCCTGTAAGAGATGTTAGTCACGTTCCTTGGTGTAATACTGGAAGCACCCAGCTATAATGCTGGTGAAAGTAGTGTGAGAGACAATTTAGAACAAAATAAAATAGTTATGTGCAAGATCTTTGAAGAAGAGACTGTAAATGTGCAACATGAAACAAGGAAATTGTTTTAGTTACATTATGATTTTAAGTCATATTTCATTTACTCTGATACCATTGCTATCACAGCAATAAGAACATTATAAAACCTGTAAGAAGGAGTTGAGATGGCTTCTTACACCACAACACCTGAAGAGTCACTTTTCATAATCCCTAAAACCTGCAGTACCCCAAGAAATCTCCCATCCCTTTGTGCTCCAGCCAGAATCAAGCACTTATTTTTTTGCCATGCACCTCACCTATCCCACCCTTCAGTACTTAATAACCGCATGCTTTTCTGTTGATTTCTCTATATGGCAAAAGTCACAGGCGTTTACATTTCATGGATATAAATTGCCAAACTGCATCTTTAAAAATATATCAAAAAGTCTAGTTTATTCTTCTGCCTAGAAGACGCCATGAATCTCTCATTCTTCCATGTCTTATATTCAGCCAAGATTTTTACTGCAGCTGGTACTATGCAGGCAAGTTTTCCTTGTATCTCAAAAGGCTGGAGTCGACCTTATTTCAAAGGAAAGCTTCTTCCCAAGCACGGTGTTGTGACCAACCTGCAAGGAAGACCACGAGGAGATCAGAGGTCAGTGCCCCAAAGTCATGCGTGACCCTTGCTGGACCTGGCTGCACTGTTCCCCCTGACCGGGAGCACTAGAAGTTCGGGGCAAGCCGTGAAATATTTAACCAGGCTGCCACTATGTAAAAATGATAGAGTGTGCCTGAGCAGAACATCTGTCAGCGAGGTGGCAGCTGGCAGAGCCCGGCAAGGATTTCCTGGAGAGAAACGGGGCATAACTTACCAGGAGAGCTGCGATGCTGGGCTGCGTGGGAGGGCGAGGGGAGCATGTGTGAGCGAGCGTGTTACTCGCTGGAGAATAAATGCCCTGAGGAACCTCATTTGGAAGTGCAAACATGAGTGCTGCAGTGTGAGAGAGGAGATACAGATGAATGCAGCAGCATGTATGCCTAACAGCGTGATTCCTCATAGCCCAAGCGATGATCTCTGGTTTCCCAGAGGCTCTTGCTGCCCTGGCTCTGGCAGCAAAGGATAATCCCAGCCCTCTTCCTTGTAGGTTACTGCAGCAGGTGCAGGGGCCTAGCTACGGAGAAGGCCAAACTCCAGGTGTTTTAAGAAAGGGAGACGTGGATCAAGTTGGTGGTTTCACTTGGCAATTCCACTGCAAATGGGGTTGAGCAGCCCTGTCCATGGGCAGGTATCCAGGATCTGGCCCAGCAGAAGGCAAGAGCTTTGGGGTCTAAAAGTAATCCAGCACAGTATGGGGAGAGGTGTGGTGATACTGCTCTTCTTCCTGCACTCTTTGCTTTCAAAGAAGCTCCATCTGACCTTCCCCAGGAGCAGACATTGGGTGTCCCATCGCTGGCTTGCTCCCCCCAGTAACCCACTTCTCCCTGCACTGAGCTCACAGCAGGACTTCCATGGGAAGGGACATGAGCAGCCACTGGCACTCAGAAGGGTAAGTACAAAAGGGTTTCAGCTCCCCATTTCAGTGCTCTGTCTCTGTTCCAGGGTAACCCCTTACATGAACCCACACACCCACTCTCTTCTTTTGCCAGATAATGCAAAGTTTAGGTAACACAGTAATTAATTCCCTCATCATTACCACTGCCCTCTTGCAGATATTTCTGCTGGCCAAATTTAGCAATATTTTAAGAGAAACTATTTCCACTTTTGCTCTAAAGTAGAGGTTGCCAGGCACTGACAGTTTTGTCCATGATGCAGGGAATTGTAAAGGGTTAGTTGTCCAGGGGTACATGTTTGAGAGCAAGAGTGTGGGAGGGAGACAATGAGAGAACAGAGTTGGATGCAACTTCTTTGCATTCTCCCCCACGCTCCTTTTGGAGGGTGTTTCAGGGACAAGCTGTGAGGAATGCACACTATCTAATCTGCATGTATAATGTAAATATGCACATTTTTATTTGCTCTCTCCATCTGCAGGGAACTTGCTGGCATCAGAACGGCCATGTGGTCTCCCAGTGAAGTTTCCTTGTAAAAGGGAAGGAGGAGACTTAGCAAGGCTGCTTGCTCTCTGCCTCGTGTGCACGCCGTGCAAATGAGCGAACAAAGTCCATCCTACTCGTACCTTCATGTTTTTGCTGTTTGGTCCTAGGACCTTAAAAATAAAGTCTGGATTAGGCTTCCTACAGAGAGCTGGTTCATTGGCTGAGCTGGAAAATCTGTGTGGAGGGTGGGGAAGAAAAGAAATTCCACTTGACCACCCATAAATGATCATTTAAACCTTTTTCTCTAACAAAGCAGGGATCTAAAGAAGTAATCAATAGTTAGGATGGGACAAATAGTTTTGGTCCTTTGGAACAGAGAAAATTAAATGGAGGCAAAATCAAGAATGCTATTTTTTTTTTTCACATGAGAAAATCAAAATGTTTCATCTGAAATTGTCAAAATAAAACATCTTGGCTGTATGTTTGGCAGGTTTTTTCTGTTTGCATTTGAAGCAAGGAGTAATTTGCAGATTGACTAAATCTGCTTAATTCTGCATTTTTACTAAAAAAATAATCTCTGCCAAGAGCTGTTAACCAGCTTCATTGTGGCCTTCTGAACAATGTGCCTTATACTGGTGGGGGAGTCACTTGCCCTGTCCTCAATAGCCTGCAGTGCCTGGAGTCCTGGATGCCATATAAATTGCCCATCTGCTGACTGGCTGGAGTTTCTGGCTTGCTCTGCAAAACTTTTTGCATCCTGGTCATCTCAAATCAGGGAGAGATGTTGCTGTGTAGAAGCTAAGGGTGCAAAGGCACAGCAGTTTGCACAAAGTCACCGAAATCTAGAGAAAAGTTCCTTCATAATGTCTTTCAAGAACCTAGACGTGCCTTTCAGTTTTATTTATTTATTTTTAAGGCATCACTGACTCAGAAGTGTTTTTAATCTATTTTCCTTATTGTTCCACAGCATGCATGTGTATTTGTGTGAGGTATTTGTGTGTATGTGATTGTGACAGTATAAATATTAATAGCACAAGGGTGAGAATACATGTGGCCCTCAAATGAGGTTATATAAACACACAGCTGCTGCGCTATTTGTAAATTTATAAAGACACATTTCCATCAAGAGTGTGAAAGTCAAATAAGCGTGCAGAGAGAGAGAGCACATATGCTACATAAACTGTGCAAGAAGCCTATAGAAATTACATGGTTCTACTTAAATCATGGTCCCACTGAGGTCAACTGGAGCAGTGTCACTGACTTCAGTGGGATCAGGACTTGGCACAGTGGACTTGCAATGATTTCCCTGGATAAGGCAGATCAAGCTACTGGAAAAAAAACAGAAGATCACACTTCTATCACAGTAGCAAGAGGGCTGATCCCTTGTGGCTGGCTGACATCTGAGCCAGATGGGGACGATGTAGCCATGTAACAGCCACAGAAAAGAGCTTCTACTCTGGTGTCCTGCAGATTCTGCTGTTGTTGAGAAAACAGGATCTGTGTAGGATATTGCTCAGGGAGCTCTGCAACTGCCTCCCTGCACTCCCCTAAGAACCGAGATGTGCTAGAGTCACAGTAGTGGTGCACCAGCCAGGCCAACAAAAGAGCATTACTTGTGTATTTGTATGTTGACAATGTGCAGGCCAGACCTATATGCCATACAGTCCCATTTTTTGTGGCTTCAGCAGCTGCTTGCACTCAGTTTCCCCAGGGAGGTTTTACAGTCACTGTCAGACTTCATTCTGGATGACAGGAGCTGACGGGTGTAAGGTTTCATCCCATGGACAAGGTGGAGCACAACGCGAGATGAGTCAGAGGCAGAAAGGTTACAGGCACAAGAAGAAATTGTTTGGCCAATAAAATGGATTAAGAAATTTATAAAGCCACATTTTCTCAGCTCAGTATTACATTTCTCCTATTGCAGAAGATGCTACTCAGACCCCAGCAGCAAGTCTAGGATTGTTCTTTTGGCACAGAGTTACCCTGGCAAAGACAGCAGCCTTTGAGTCAGAGACATCTTCCCGTGAGGCTATTCTCAGCCTGCTGCAACAGAGCAAGTCCATGCCCAACTCAAATCAAGGCCCTGGCATGCGGGTATTTGTTTGAACCTTCTCCACATTCTGTGTCTGTCAAGGTTTGGTAGAGGTGGCCAAGGAGGAGCTCATGTGAAACCATACATTAAATTTCCACAGCCTTCCTGAGTCAGCCTGCCTCATGGGATGGGTGTTGAGCAAAAATCAGATTATTATATATATATTTTTTCTGCTTTGTAGAATCACCAATGTTTTAACAACTGGGTCAAACTGTAGTCATGTGGTCACCCAACCCTGGTGGGACATTCAAATGGGTTGAATCCCAGCCTCATTCTGCCTTTGACTGGAACAGCTTATCTTCTAATGGTCTAACTTATGTTGTCCTCAATGGAGAGCATTCATTGGGGGAGTTATTATGCAAAAGGGTGGGTTGTGTGTACTGCAGTGTGCTGCACACTAACCTCCCTCTGTGGTCAAGACCTTATACTGAAATGAGAATAACAGTCTTTCAGGTAATTGAATTTTTGGTTCACTAGCAGTAACACCTCTTTTCTGTGTTGTTTTTGACGGTTATTTTAAAGCCGAAAGTAAAGGAAAAAAAATCTTAGTTTAATCAAAACATTTTTTGTTCCTTTGTAAGGGTGATAGCTGGGCTTTGAGCACACCTTTCAAAATGAAATGGAAAGTAATTTTGAACCAAACTAAATTTGCAATGGAAAGATCAAAATATTTTGTTTGAAAATCGCGAAATGAAACATTTAGATTCAAGTAACAAATTCAATGTCAAAATGAAGTTTCTAAATTCCCCCTCCAGCCTGTGAGAAGGATTCAATGAAGCAAACATAAATTTGCAAAAAGTTGCTGTGTTACCAAAACTGCATTACCCACTGAAATAAAATAATCCCAAAATGTCTTTCTGATCTAAAAAATGATTCCACAAATGCAAGAGATCAGGCAGCTGTTTCTTGGACAGAGAGTGGAGCAGTTTTGGCCACGGTTTCAGCAAGTCACCCCTCAGCTTTATTTTAATGTCTCTGCTCAGTGATCATGAACCTCTTGTAATTTGGTATAGAAAAACATCCTGCTAGTGCCATCAAGGACGGAAGATAGTTCACCTCATCCAGACCACAATATGACAGCAATGTGGGCTTGATTTATCATACCTCTCTTTAAGTTATTTGTGTTTGTTCCAACCAGCAGACTGGCTTTTGCTATGTTCCTTTTCAATGTGGGGAGCAGGCTCTGAGGAGAGCGATACAAATTTTATGGGAATGGTTTGTATTTCATCCCAAGGGTTTTTTTCCTGCTTACGCAAAATATGAGTGAAAGAAGCGGGTGGGGGAAATACTGGTTTCCGTGACTGTGCAATGAAGAAGCCACATGTGTTTTGCAGAGGAAGACTGGGGATGGGTCAGGGCAGAGGGTGACGGGAGCATCACCAGCCATTGGCCAGGGGACAAAATAGCAGCGAGCCCCACTCTGGCTGAGTAACACATTTGTGGGCAGGGTGAGAAACACCCAGGGAGGGCGACTTCAACCAGCCAACGGCCACAGACAGCAGAAAGCCAATCTGTCTGTAACTTCTGACTGAAGCACGGTCACGGAAACCTTCTGTTGCATTGCCTGGGGTGGAATTTGAGAGGGCACGGAGGGAAGGAGCCTCTGTGCGAGCCGAGCTGGCTGATCCGCAGGCAGCTGAGCACCACTGGCAGCTCCGCTCTGCTCAGCTGCTCTCAGTGCAGCTCCAAGACGTGTACTTAGCTCAGCTGGACGGCCTGGTCTGATGCTCCTGCTCCATTTTTATCCAGACAGGGATTTTCAAAACTACCTGAAATGCCTGTGATTGTGCATGAGCTAGGTGGCAATTTGCCGGCTGGGGCCCCGCGTTGCAGTCGGCAGGACAGCAGGCGATCGGCAGAGGTGGTGGCTCACCTTGGGCAGGCAATGGGTGTGCAGCTGTGTGTGCTCCCCATCCCCTACTCACTGCCACCCCCAGCTTTGTCCCTTCTGCACGGGAGGTCAGTCTGTGGCAACACCGGGTCTCTAAAGTCTTTCCCCCAACCCTCTCGAAATACAAGTGATAGAGGAGATAATTTACCTCTTTGTGGATGAACCCAAGAGCTTTAGAAATTGAAAACCTTGCACGGCTACCGATGACCAAACATCTGCAATGTTTTCTGGGCCATGTGGTCAGGAATATGGCCATGGGGCCATCAGCCTGGCAGCTTTCAGGAGCTTTGGTCTCCTGGCATGTGTGCCCTGCTTGGGGTGATGGTGGTGTGAGCTGTGGCCTGACCTTAGTACCACTCTTCAGATGAGAATCCCCTCTGATTTTTTCCAGGCACACTCTATATAGACTAATCAGAGGGCCCTAGCTGCTGTCCCTCTGATGCATGCACTTTTCCCTTTGATTTTCCTCTCCTGTTGCATGCAGAGCTGCCAAGCATCCAGGCTGTGTGACTGCATATTCCCCACATCCCTTCACGATGGATATTAATCTGCTCCGCTGTATTTCACTCTGATTTCCCTCAGTAAACACCGGGATGGAGTGCATGGGAAGATGAAAGGAGGCATGATGCAAAGTCAGGCACGGCCCCTGGAAGCAGCAGGGGTTCAGCAAGGACGGGTCTGTGGCCACCAGAACTGTACCCTGAGCCAGGCTGGGAGTGATGTGTGAGTGGTAGATGTGGGTACAGATGCTCATCCGGATGAGGAATCGCATGCAATTTGTCATCCACAACAGAGAAATACGCAGATATTTCTGAGAAGGTAGAGTGGTTTCCACAGCGTCACTGATGGCTAAGAAAATTGGTGAATACTCAAAATGAACAAGAGTGTGTGGGAATTTCTGTAGAAGATCTGCAGAGAAGTAATGAATTTGCTAATCGTTCCATACCAGATTATTTTGTTTGGCTCCAATTATGTCCTTCCAGCAAAATAAACTGTTTCTCATCCCCACCCTGACAGCTATGGAGCAATGGAGTGATTACCTGCAATATTGCACTTGAATAGCAAAGCTGCCAACATTATTAAAGCTACAACAAAATGTAGGGTACAGCTAACTCCCACAGTTTTCCCCGCAATATTTGTCTATTGTGCAATTCCGGATCTATGACACCTGCTATTCTCTGTCTCTTTGAAATAACAATGTGTGTCTCTATACATCACTTTTCCACCACAGATCTCAAAGTGCTTCACAAAGGCAAGTATCATTATTATCATTTTATGGATGAGAAATCTGGACACAGGGAGGTTAACTGCCTTTGTACTACCCTACATTTACTCTTCTACCAACAGATCATCTGTCTATGATGCAGGTCAAATTTCTGTCTTTCATTCCTGGATCTCTCTCCCTTCAGTATTACTTCCCTGTTCATCCCAGTAGAATCCAAAAGCTTACACAGAGGTTTAAATTTATGTAGAGTTATTGACACTGTGTTCTGCTCTTTGTCTCCCTGAGGTTCCTGGAAATTCTGCTATTTCTGCCTGTTTTAAAAAGAGCTGAGATAATTTCTTTTTCTATGAGCACAGATTAGAAAAACAGATCTGGTTCATGTACCTCCCAAAGTCTGACGTAGCCTGGCTGTGGGAATCCAGTTAAGACTGTTTGCAGGATAAAGGACATTAATATTATAACTTAATTATTTTATATTCAGGTTTCCACCTCAGCATTGTGCCTGACTTCATAGGGTGAAATGGCAGTGTGTCTTTACATTGGAGTCTTGTTGGCCCATCTTTGCTCAACAGTGCTTATTTTAATGTTTAAAAATTCAAAGGAAATGTATTTTGGACAGTAGCCTGTACCTGACCTTTTTTCACCCAGCATGGTGAGGAGAGAAAAAGAAATTTTGCCCTTGAATGATAAGCTGTTTAAAAATAGGGCTTATAATGGCAACACTGACAGACTTTCATTTATGGCAGCTTCAGCATGATGAGGATAGTATATTTCATGGGTCAGAAAAGAAAGACAAGAAAAAAAAAGAGAAAAAGAGAAGAGCAGTATTTCTCTCTGAGGTGTTCCCCCTGCAAAACCAATTACAGGTCCTGCTCTTCTGAAGGATGTGAATTGGTTAGCAAAATATCAAGCAATGGTGGAGAAGATGCTTTTGTCATAGCTGAATTTCCCTCTGGGAGATGGTGGGTAGAACACCAAAGACAGAACATGTAAAAGGACATAATTCAGTCGGTAGATCTGCAGAAAATACTTTGCGTAAGAACCTCCACCCTCCAAGACACTTTCCTGTAGTGCAATGTATACTTCGGCGGCAGCAGGGTAAGCTCAGAACATCCTCATTAGAAAACCATTAAAACAGCTGTACAAGGACAGACTAAAGTTCCTTCAAGAGAGTATCCTACCTCTGGTAAGGGTCTAATAAAAGAGTATAAGAATAAGGCAAAGATTCTTTAATGCTTCCTGAGTTCCTGATAGTTTTAGCCCTTCATTATTTTAGTTCACCTGTTGCACTCCCCATGCACAGGTTCTTCTGACTGCATATCACGATACTGTACTGACATTCGCATCTAAATCTTGGATCTGACCATGAACCACATTGTATAGGGTCCCTGCAAACCAAGGTCAGAACCACTTGGATCACAAATAGAGAGGGCTACACAAAAGCTTTAAAGTAAATTCTTAAAGAGAGACTAATTAGAGACATGGAAGTATATGTAAATATTAAATAGAGAGACAGAGAGTGCCAGAGTAACCTTATTTCTTTCTTTGATAAGATAATTGATTTTCTAGACAAAGGAAATGCAGTAGATCTGATCGATCTAGATTTCAGTAAAGCATTTGATATGGTGTTGCATAAGATATTATTAGTTTTGTTGGAGAATATGGCATTTAGCACAGGAATTTTAAGGCAAACAAGGAAACAGCTGAAGAGGAAACAAAAATAGGTTTGTTTAAAGGGCAAAATGTCAGGTGGGAAGAAGGATAATAATGGGAAAGGTTTCCTCGAGGCTAATCTGTCTTAAACTTCCATGAATGTTCTGTGTACAAAAAGGATAGCTATTTTTCTGCGGGTACAAACCTGGAAAACATCACAAACGAGAAGAAGGACTGGGCTGTCATACAAGAAGAGCTCAGTGATTTTGACAGTTGGAATAACAGAAACAGGATGCAATCTATTAGTATAGACTGCAATGTCATGAATTTAAGTAGCAGTAACGATATTTTTGACTAAGATTCATGAATCTGTCACTTGGAAATGACAAAAAAGGAGAGGAATGTAGGTGTTGCAACTGATGGCATGATAGGTAGCTGTGACCCACCAATGTGATGTCACAATTAAAAAAGTCAATGTGGCTTTTAAGTATAGCAGCTAGCCTATTTCTGCTAGAAACAGAAAAGTACTGATGCTATTGTTCAAGGCCAAATCTCTTGATCTAGTGACTGACGGTCAAAAGGGGTAGATTGAAAAATGGAGCAGCTGTGGTACCGAGCAAGCCATGTAATTGTGGGAATGGAAACCTGGCCCTACTAGACAAATTAGGAAGACCTGGCTTGCATAGCCTAAAAAGTTGAAGACTGAGATAGCTATGTTTGCATTTCATGAATATTTCAGTGCTGTAAACACCAGGAGAGGACAAAAACACTTTGACCTAAAGGACAAGGTTAGTAAAAATAAAAAAATAAAAAAAAATGTACCTGTTGATAAAATATAATAATAGACACATTCAGATCAGATTTCAGAGAATGATCTCATTCCACCAGAAGAGTGAACATCAATTACGATAAATGTTTTTTTAAAACAGACTGCTAAGTTAAAGATGGAAAGGACTTGGCTGTATCCGAGCTGTTTTGGGGAAACTTGCACAGCACATTCCCCAAATATTCCATCTCCAGAACTGTTTTTTAGTCCCTTTTTAATCAGCACACAGAAATGAAATCATAAAACAGTATGAATAAGGAAACAAACAGCCAATCTCCTGGTTATACGTTCTATCAGTCCCCTGCTGGTACCTTGGTTTAGAATTATTTGTGTTCATTCTCAGTGTCCTATATCTTACTAGTTCAAGTCTATTTCTAGCACATATTTTTGCATTGCAGTTAGGTACATTTTGCTCAGACTGAAATACAATATTCACAACTCCCTGATAGCTGTGAGATTCCCTTTAATATGGATTCCAGAGGTAAATCCTACACCCCAATGACAGAGACATGTTATTCACCTTTTAAAATGACCTTGCCCTTCATCCAGACCTCAGTGGTCCATCTAAATTATGTTGCCCCCCAAAAATGTAGTTACATGTGGTAAGATAGTTTTTCTAGGCAAAGCCTGCAGCCTTAGTTTGTGGTGGGTTAGTTAGCACTTAGAGCATTCTTTGCTTTGGAAAAACAGATTGACATGATGGGCATGAACACTTTAGCAGACTGGAGGCAGGGAAACTGGAGTTCACAAATTGGTTTAAGTACAGATTGTTTCATTTTTGACAACAGCACCAGGATGCTTCGAAGTTACAAGCTGCAGCTGCTTAGCCATTAGCTGAAGGAAAAAAAAAAAGAAAAAAGAAAAGACAAGGCAAAGTAATAGTCTTTGAATAGTTACAAAATTCAAAATAAAAAATTTTAAATGGCATATTTTTGAGCAATAGGGAACAGGAGATAAGACTTGCATCAGCAAGATAAATAGGGATGACTGTACAGGGTGGGTTCAGAGAAGTCACCCTCTACACTGATGCATAAAATGCCAGTTCAACACCCTGGACTGGGAATCTAATTAGTAGACATGAAGATAATGCAGAGAAAGCAATGGAAATGGAAAACAAAACAAAACAAACAAATGAACAACAACAAAAAAACACCACCAAAACAACCACCACCGCCAAAAAAGAAAAAAAAGAAAAAGAATGAAAACGAGTTAAAGCAGGAGGGTCTGCTGTGAGTTTACAAAGCAGCATGATTGTGACAGTGATCACACCTTGAGCAGCACTGCAGGGCTGTGTCCCTACTAGATACATCAACAGATCAAGACACCACAGTAATGTCAACACAGCTGCATTTTGGAACAACATCAGCCTTTCTTCAGGGAAGGCTTAAAATTCTCTACATTAGTACTCTAATGTACTTCTTACATTAGCAGCAAATTGGTTGTGAATAGTGTTGGAAGAAAATTTCGTTGTGAAAGACAGTTTGCAGGTGAGGGACTTCCTGAACTAGCAGTGATATCCTTATATTTATTAGTCCCTTACAGAAGTTTCTCTCCTTATTTATCCAGCCTACTTTTTGAACCCATATAAAGATTCAGTACCTACAACATCTTGTGACAAGGAGTTCAAGAATGTTTTGTTTATAGAGTAATCCACTGTTGTATGTTTTGAACTTGCCATCAACTGACTTTGGTTGATAATTCCTCATTTTCTTACTGAAATAACCAGTGAATTATAACTCCCTATTTATATTTTCTACAGTGAAATAACAGAGGAAGGAGACAAACTCCATGTGTCCCATAGTTATTTAGTTTTGGCCACCACAGACCTTTAAGGACTTACCAGAATGTGGGTTACAAATATCCCTTTGCCTCACAGCTGGAACGATTGTATGGCAGAAATTAGAGCATCTCAACCCCCCTGTATTTTCTGCTTTTTTTCCCTATAAGAAATCTATATTTTTGAGCTCAAGATGATAATAACAGGAGCTTAACTTTCACAGATTTGTTGACAATGTCATAAATTCCCTATGAGTAGCATCATAGCATAGTCATGGAAGCATAGCTAATTGAAGTCCATCTTGCTGAAACTACAGGGGAATTTGGCCTCTTGTTTAACAGCATTCACTTAATTTACTACTTTCCAAAATAAGGATCAATAAACAAACTAACGAACAAACAAAAAAAGCTATTGAGTCTATGAGTCTATTCAGCACAGAAAGAATTATGACATGAAGGATAATGTTTCCCTATTTTATAATACCTCTGGCAATAATACATTGAAATTGTTATGAAGCCATGATCATATCAGAGACATCGAGCAAAGAAACAACCACAACAAAACTCAATTTTGCATGTATTTCTTCACATGAGAGAGAAATCAATCCATTCTCATAAATAATATACAAAAGCCCTTGAACAGCTCAAAATTCAATACACTTATTAGAATGTCACTAGAGCCCTGGGAACCATGTGCATATAAACTTAAGGAGAAAGAACGATCCGAGCTCCATCTTTTCAAAAATTCCTAGATAAAAAGTGGCCATTAAAGGTCCCATGGGATTTTATTGGAGGGAAGGGATTTAACATACTAGAAGAACTCCACTCTTTGCTCTCCTGTTGGTTAGCTGTGTTGAGAGGTTACTAAGTTTTATGCAAGGCAGATGAATTTGGATGAGGATGTGGGCTAGACTGGGGATTACGCATACAATTTATGAGGCTGCTTGTGCAAAGAAGATAGTAAATCTTTTGTAGTCATTTATGATATCATTTTTCACTGGTTTGGATAACCTTTGTGTCCTAGCAAGGTCATATGTAAAGATATTTTTCTAAACACAAGGCTGTCCTTTTTGTCTTTTTATCCTCTCA
This sequence comes from Cygnus olor, assembly GCF_009769625.2. Lineage (NCBI taxonomy): Eukaryota > Metazoa > Chordata > Aves > Anseriformes > Anatidae > Cygnus > Cygnus olor. Next base: position 14,419,440 of record NC_049179.1, read on the forward strand.
GGCATGCTTATATCCTGGTGCCCCCATATGAAAGGGCTATAGATCAAGTTCTGAGTATCCAAATTAAGTTGGTCCATGCAAATAAAGGTTGCTGAAATACCACATCTTTTCCCAGTCATAACTGGAGGAGAATACATACAGAAAGGGTAAAATGAAGATTACCTATAGTGTTGTTCCAAGAAAAAGCTGTTTCATATTTTTTAACTTTAGCAGTCTTGCCTATGCAGCTAATGCTATCATAAATGTAAAAGATTGACCTGTTCTGACTGCTGTCACCAAGAACTCAAACTTGTATAAATACTTGTCTTTTGGAGGAAGAACAAAGTTTCTGGAGACATGTGAGGTATTACATTAGGAAAGCAGGCTAGCTTCAGTGTGCTCAGCACCAAAATTGCAGGTCACCAATATATCTCTTGTCCCAAACCTTCATTCATATCATGAAAAAAGAAAAAAAAAAAAAAAAAAAAGAAAAGGATCTCTTGGGACAAATATAATTACCACTTTCATGTCTCTTCTTGCACACGCAGAAGAGAGTGAAGCTGTCAGCTATCCCCATACCAAAAGTGGGACTTCGTGTAGGAAATGTGGCTGACAGAGCCACCAAGCTGAAGTATTATTTTATGAATTGTGCTGTGTGGTTTTAAATGCACACATTGAAAACTGTATCTTATGTTGAGCATATGACTGCCATAATGGTCTGTCTCATAACAAGATTTCTAGCCAGAAGGGAAAGTGAAATCACTATTTTTTGTATGTGTAACTAACTGTGTCTGGGCAGAAGGGTGAATTTGGCATCATTCAAAACACTGATGCATCTCAGTGAAAGCTCCCCCCCAAGGCTGTGGGAATACCTCACTTCATCTGTGCAGTTTGGAGAACTGGAACAACCCTCTGCATGTTGTGCGCAGAAGTTAGAGCAATGAGTGAATTACTTGAGTGTTTTAGACACGGATAAGCTTGTCTTGACAATGACAAGAATGACAGGAGCTCAGATTCTGCATCCTGGAGACACTAAAACAAATGAGATGATTCTTACTAAGTAGCTACCTTGGGGAGAATTGTCTTATTATTCTTATTTTTAAATAGAAAGTTTTAAAATATAGATTCAAGAGGACTGAGTAGAGCAGATGCATTAGGAGAACTGAATGCTGATTCCTGACCATAATAAAACACTGATATGAATGAGAGAAGGAACAAACCATACCAGCATAACTGGACAGCTTATCTTGGTGGCTTGCTTCTGTACTTTGGATTAGAGTTTCTCCTATCTTCACAGCCCATTTAACCAAGTCCAAGTGCTTCCTTTCACCGCCTGCCAGCCTAATCTATGTAAACCAGCTCAGTCAGGCATTTTCCATTGAATTAATACATATTAATGGGCAGTAATACATTTGTACTATTGCATACATTTTCTTGAAGTACAGTTTTCCATCTAAAGCATTTTATTCACATTGCTGCATGGTAACTGCATCCATAATAATATCTTTAGTGATTATTCATTACAGGAATAATACAGCTGTGCCAGACACTGTATTTTAAGTGGCTTTATGTTGTGTTCCTTTTTTTTTTTATTTTTTTAAAGTGATTATATTTGTAAACTAATTGTATTATTGTCATTAACCAAAGAAAATAATTTTCTACTCAGCTATTGGGAAAAGCAGTGGGCAGGTAGAAATCACGCATCTTTCAGACATAAACAGAAATTGTTTTTTAAGAAGAGATATAAAAAGGAGATGTAGGGTTTGGACTAAGCTCTGCTCCATGAATTTGATGTATAGATTATGATGCACATGAAATGCAGTGAATAGACATAAACTAGATGCCAAATGTTATTTTAAATTGGGCAAAACTGAAGTTTAGATTAGATGACTGGAGTGTTGTCAAATAGATACATATCTCATTCACATTGGGGTTTCCACACACTTACAGACCTGGCAGAAATCTCATAGGAGTCTGCGTTTAGACTCAGATAGAATTGGATATGAATCATGGACAGTTGCTGTTAATAGTCAGATGGTTCCTCGGTGCAACAGAGTAATGTGCTCAGTGCATGTGTAATAAGTAGATGTTGGACATTCTCATGTTTCCTTTGAAATATGAATACTATGTAATGAAGACATAAGCATGCAAAGAAGGCATTGGAAGGAAGTTTGGCTTCAATTCCCACTGGCTGATCTTTCCACTGGACTCACCTTTTTCCTCGTGCCCCATAAGATGCCCTCTGCCCATCACAGCGTACCCTCGGGAGCACAAACAGACTGTTAGGAGTGCTTCAGTCAATTTGCCGCCACAGTAGGAAAAACCAGAGATACAAGACACCATGTGGAACGAGATTGATGGGGTAATAATATGTGTCCATCTTTCTCACTGGAAAACTTCAGCATCAATTATTATGTCAGCTGTAATTGTGTTGTCTGTTGAGGAGAGGCAGACAATGCCATTGTTCTAACAACGCAGGAGGCTCTGTCCCTCCCTATCATGATCTGATATCTTTCTGAAGGGAATAAAGGAATCTCTTGAAAACTTAGCAACAACTAAGCTGGCAAACCATAATTAGCTGCAGCAAAATAATTAGCAACATAAACATCCTCAGGCAATAAACAATTCCAGTTACTCCTATGGTGGCAGCTTGACCTCACTTAGTGTCTATTATCTATAACTTTCTAAAGTCTCATTGGTACTGTAGTGCCAAGACCTATGGGATCTGCCAAAGTTTGTTTCTATCATTTACCAAAGAAACAGCAGTTCTACAGTTACTTAGGAGATTAATTAACTTGTCAAATAATTAAGTAGACAGACAGTAATGGAGGTTCCCATTTCATAATTGATTTATCATTTCAGAAGCTTCCTAGATTTAGCATCTTAACATGAAGACTTCTATATCAAGAGAAAAATACTAAGATAGGGCTGAGATGAGGGGAGCTATGTGTGCATGTAACTTACTTGTCCAGGATTGTCTTTGATTTTGCCCAGGGTTTGTGAGAGATGCAATAAATCCCACATACATTTCATTGGAACAACAAATTGCATGTAATAAGTGAGCTTTTAGGGCTGGATGGGTATTTTCATTTTGGTGGCAGTATATTAGCTCTGAACAAATGACCAGATCAGATTTTGAAAAATAAATAAATAAATAAATGTGTTGCTGCAGTGAGTCATAATATGACTTGGTCATCTGCTGGTCTTGTGATCAGGTCATGATTTTGGCAGACCCAGCTTCAATTTCCTCCACTTTCTCTTCAATACTGGTCAAGTCTCACAGGGCTGTGACAGGTACTGCAGATGAGAACCACACTAGAAGAGCTCCAACTACAGCACAAAGAGGCAAAGTTTCAAGCTTCTTTCAGCATCTAAAAGTCTGGAATTTTCTGGGAAGCTAGGACTGGCTGAGGATATTGAGCTCTTTGGAAAATCTTTGTCCCTTCATCACGTTGTACCTCAGCTACGAAATAGGGATAAATAGCATTGCCCTGCAGCCTAAGGAAGGTGGGTCTTATGGGAGATAGTGTAGTGTTCAGGGATGAGCTAAGTACTGAGTGAACTAACAATTCTATGTACACTAGATCACCCTTGTTTCCCTTGAAAGCATTTGAGACATTTCAAGGTCTTCTAGGGAATTTGTACCATTGAATCTCCAAAGTCTCCTGGTATATTAGTTATCTGAGATAGAAGGCAATAAATAGAAATACCAGGCACCAGTCACCTTGCTCCTGAATGTACAATTTCATGTGAGAGTGTGATGCAAGGGACTGTGAAGGCTGACTCTGCTGGTAAGATAAACTCATTTTCGGTGATTTTGTTAGAGGAATATGTATTACATATATGAATATGCTGACATTTTGTTGGAGCACATGTCAAAAATCCTGTTTGCTTGCCAAAGATCTTCCCAGGAAAACAGTTGTGCTAACCTGTTTAGAAAAAGCATCCATAAGGATATTACAATCCTGGGTGAAGAGCAAAATACATCAAGATATAAATCTGAGATCAGATTTTGATTCTGCTTGTGTTCTGAGGGGACATTGGTCTGGGACACTTCACTCCAGCCTCTGGTTACTGTGAATATTTTTTTGTTTCAGGCTAGAAACTCTGGTCTATCAATAAAAATGTAGCTGGTGTAGTCAGCCTCTTGTGGGGTACCTAATGATGCATAGAACTGTTTAAAGAGAAGCTGCCAACCTGATTTTGGCCCAAATTGTTACTTTAGTATTGATGTATGTATATTATACAAATGCACTTTTTGTTTTTTGGCTGCAAAATTGAAACTTCAGAAAGCGTATGATTGTCTTTGCAAACTTCATTCACCTTCTTTACGCACCTGCAGTTGTGCATCATACTCATGATGTGATCGCAACTGTAACTGCCAAATCATTAATGTCCTGCGATCCTTCTCCCATAGTGCTGGGAGACAGGGACACTTCACTGTAGAAATGATGGAAAAATGGACAGGGCAAGGAAAGTGACTGTAGAAGAAGCTTCCACCTTCAGGGCCTCCACAGATCTGCACATGCTTACTTAAAAACATTGCTACCACTTCATGTTCCTGGCTGCAGCGCATGCATACATGCATCTTTTAAAACCCAGACTCACTGAGGAATATGTGGCAAATACGACTCATGATTGAGTCACACTGGTGTAAAAGCCCAGTGTGTGAGCAGTGACACACACATGGAGAACACAGCTGGGACCTTGAAGATGGCTGAGAAAATTCTTTCCACCTCTGGTGTGATAAGCAGGATGGTGACACGAATTACCCAAGAGCATCCATTTGCCTTGTCTTTGGCCTTGCTTCATCCAGCTCTGAATACTCTCCACTGAGCATAACAGAATGGGATTTAACAATGCAGATTGCTGCCTCCCTGTTGTTCTTTTCCCCCGTCACTGTAGACTAGTGTGTCTCACTTGAAGTTGTTTGCTGTCATAGTCGATCTCTTTAAGGACTCAGGGAAGAACACTTTAATTAGCCCTGATGAAGTGGCAGGAGCCAAGTGAAGCCTGGTGGCTCTGCTCTCCTTATGTTTGCATTTCCTGCCGTGTATACTTGCTGGCAGAATTTTAAACCTGGCTAATTGCTCTTTGTGGTGTCTAGACATCTTTAGCAAGTGCTTCTTTCCTTTCCCACTAGTGCTTAATATTTACATTTGCATGTTCCACCCCATTCACCCTGCACAATCTCCAGAAATAGATACATCACACAGTACTTCACATTCAAAAAAAGAATGAAGACAAGCTTGGAGGAGTTTGGAAATTGCACCATGATGATCAGACACATTGTTCTGGCTTCTCCAGTTGCTGAATGATGCTTGCACCAGTTTACATCACTTGTGTCAGCAAGGGCTCCTTGCATCAGATTCTGATCTTTGCCTCCGGTCTCCCAAGGAAGATAAATCACAGACCTTTCACTACAGAATCACTACAAGCCCGAATAAATAGTATCACCTCTTTCTCTGCTTGGTGTTGTTCTTCTGTCACACCAGAAGAGCCCCAGTGATGAGGAAGGGATACTTATAGAGAAGCCATCACATCCTGGGAATTTAGATTTTTTTCCCTAATAAGGAGAAGGCCAGATGACCTAGACTAAATATGTAAGGTGGGATTATGGGAAGAGACACCGGTAGACACAGAGCTGTGAAAATTTCATGGACATAACAGTGGTAGAGCTTGTGGCAGAAGGGAAGTCTGCTGTCTCTCACCTCAGCATTTGATCTCCCTAGGAGGTATAATACTGAGGTTTTACACGGAGCACAGAGTTCAGGCTCACAATCAGTAACTCTCCTTGACAAGTCACTGCATCCTAAAAGATCACTTGGAGTAGGCCAGCTATATCCAGCCCTCCCCATACCTTTACAGGCAGCTGCTTGGCTCCTCTTGCACCACACATTGCAGCCCAGGCCTGGCCTAGCGTGGTGCAGGATAAATCCTTTCCCCTTCAGCCGACTCTTCTCCCACTGCTCTTCTAGAGCATGAAAGGTTTCCTAAGTGTTATTATAAAGCAAAATCCCCTTTCTAATTTGTCCTTCAAGGGAAGAAGCACAAAGAAGCCAGATGCCTAGCGTATGACTTTGTTGGATATTAGCCTAACATAGAACAGACAATCATCTGGGAAGAAATCATCCCATTGTTAACAGATCCTTCAGGAATATTAGAAGACTACAATGGCTATTTTGTCCTCTGTAAGTTTTCCATATTGACCCTTTACTTTCCCTCCTTATAAATAAAGCTCTTTTTCAGATCCCTTTCATCTGCCACTCCATTTCAGCAGATTCCCAATTAATGTTTCAATGACACTCCTCTTTCCTCAGTTTAGGCCATACGAAAGGTAGTGTTGATAAACTAACATCTAACACCAGTTCTACACCTAAGGGAAGGAAGGTGGTTTATTTCCATGGAACCAGAAATAACCTGAAATCATTGCAATTCAATTATTTACCTGTTTTGTGTCTGCCTGGGGAGATTTGGCCCATGGCAATTAGGAAGAGAATGTGACAAACTTTTAGGTAAGAGCTGATTAGAATCTAAGGAAACATTTCTGTAAGAGAGATATTGCCTTGCTCCTATCAAGGTAGCTGTCTCAAAATTCATCCAGCACATTGTAATAGTTATATTAAACACCCTGAAGCTCTGGTAGGATGCCACATGTCATGAAGCCATAGCCTGCTCCAATACGATTGTTCACACCTTACCCCTCCAGAGTGGACTGTATATAAGCACACCTGGAAATACATTTAGATCAGAGCTGAGAAGTTGTGTAACACATCTTCTATGAATTCTGCTATGAAAAGGCTGTGTTTGAAGCTAGTAAGTTATAGCAGTTACAACTTTTGACACTGAACCAAAAATAAATACATATGTTGACGTGACAACCTTTGAGCGCTGTGACGAATGAACATCATTTTTTTTTGCTGAAAAGAGTTTCTTGTTTTCAAGCAGCGCCACTAGTTGAAAAAGGACAATGTGTACATACTGTCCTGAAAACATTGAGAAAAACATTTCAGAATGACAATACACAGCCATAAAAATGTGTCTTTAAACCCCCGAATCTAGTAAACAAAGTGAGAAGACTTATAGGGAGGTTCATCTTCTAGACTAATTTCTAAAGCAATGGTTCTGAAAATAACAAATGCTTCATTCTAGCTCCTTGCTTACCTCTCTTCTTACCCTTAGTAGGACGGGTATTCACTCATGAAATGCCAGATCAGAAACAACTGCTGCCAGTTATTTATAAATGCCTCCCCATTAAATACTCTATGTAGTGATTGCTGAAGACAATAGGCCCTGGGTGACTCTCTTCCTCTCACAACAGTTCATGGGCTTCACTGTAATTATTTCTAAAGATAATTGTGAAGATAACGCCATCTAAAATATCTAATGTTTTATTCAATATTTTGGCGAGTTTCAATTACTTCCAATTATAATTCAACAGCTTTCTATTTAAAACAATTGTTGTCCTTTATAACTGTTTCAAGTCAGATAAATTGTTTGCCTTTATTCATCATTAGCTTCTTCTATAGGTGTTCATTCTGGGTCTTCCTTTTTTTTTTTAAAAAAAAATATTTTTTTTCCAGTTCCCCATTAACTTGCATAGCTTTTCATTAACCCCTTATGCACCCTCAGACTCTACAACACAATCATGCCTCTGACAAAGAGATGTCACTGCAGCCCTCAAGACAATCATAATCAATTAAGCTTATTAAAAATCAATATGATCCAATTACAGGCAAAAAGATACAAATCTGGTTGACTGAATAGTGCTGGGATACTTGGAGTTAAGCAGAAGCCACTGTGGGTGAGGATCAGCCCTGTTTGCAGAAAATAAGGGCTCCACCATGAGCAGCAACTTCTTACCTGAATCTGAGGACGATGCCTATATGGGGAATATTCCTACAGTCCATCTTAAAACATGGGATTGGGCCATTATTCGCTTCATTGACTTTGTGGGGAAATAGGTAGTGCTTGAACTGCAAGAATTTCCTAAGACACGCATGTGGTGATGACAGCATATAGGTTACTTTCCTATTTCTTTGTAGCATAAAGCATAATCATGCCCTGATAACAGGAATTGGATATCCTGTGATTTTGAGAAAAAAAAAAATTGATCTTAAAACTATTTGAATCAATGAAAAAACTACTATTCAATCTGGGACAGGAACAAACCCTTCATTTGCAAATTGTTGTCTCCTTGCAGTTCTTTGAAGGTGAGAGTTCCCAGTTCAATGGCTTTACATAACTGTCAGAGCTTGCTGGGAATAAAAAAGTCATTTCATGTAGAAGCAGAACAAGGGGAGTTTGTCCTTCATTTAACTCAATTTCTTTTTCATGATGAAAACTTGCCACATTTTAACCAAAAATGTATCATTTTAAGAAAAGAGACATTGTTTTTTCCCCAGAGGAAAAAAAAAACACAACACAAATCTTTTAATTAAAAAACACAAAAAATATGATCATTTTTTCCTGGTGGGATATTGCTAAAAATTAAAACACCTGTTCTTCTGTTTGGATATTTTTGTTTTCAGTTAAGTAGGACTTTTTCCCACCAAAAAAAAAAAAAAGGAAATACATGTTACACTAAAAACATCCAGAAAGCTTAAGATATTTCATTTGGGATTTTTCTTAGGAAATAAAAAAAGTTAGAGGAAATCAAAATAGGTCAGGAAAAGATTTCCATTTAGCCAAAACAGTACTTTTGAATTAATTTATTCAGAATCAAAACATTTCACTCAGCTCTAATCACTGGTCTGAAGTCACCCTGCAGCATTCGGTAGAAGTTGATTTAGATGCTCCCATGGGTTCCCATGAATTGGAAAAATAATCAGTCAATCATTTTCCAGCTCTCACAGTTTGCTGTTGTTGAGTAATTCTCAAGATTGTACTATCCTCTTGCTGAAACACTTTGCCTGGCTTATATTTTTACCTAGCAACAATGACTATAGTAGCTACAGCCCCAATCCAAAAGCACTTTAAACATATTGTTTACTTAACATAGTCTCCCTGATGTTAATGAGGTATTCATGTACTTAAAATTAAGCCCAAGCATATGTGATTTATTGGATGGAGTCATAAACCCTGGAAATGGGAGATGCTAGGACCTGTTTTGTGCAAGTGTCCACAGCCTTTAAGGAAGTGTGGGCTGGTGGTGGTGGACAGAAGTTGAGTTGATTCAAGTAAATCAGTTAAAAATTGATGAAGATCCACTTGAGCATCTTCGTTACTGGGCTTAAGTTACCTTAAAGCTAATTCAGTTCCCTCTAAGCAGTTTAAGCATGGGGTTTGCTGTGACTGACCAAGCACAGATCACAAATGGTATGTTCAGCTCCTGTAGGCATCTGCTGAGGAGACAACAGAGTGACAGCTTGTGCTGAAAAGTGTGAGGTTTGTCCCTGGACACCTGCATATAATCACCTTGCAGAAGAGGGGATCTGAATAAACAACGTTGACTTTCTGAGGTTTTGTGCACAATTTAGAATTTATAGCTATTTTACATCAAAGTGATCAACCTGTTTTGATCAAAGCTCCATTTCAGGTGATATAAACTGGAAATTGCTGTAACGTACTCTGTTCTAGTAGCACTTAAAAAAAAAAAGCATTATGCATAGTTGGAGGGCTAAGAATGTTCTTCCCACCTTCTTGCACCCTATAACCTTATGGATCCCTCTAAAAAGTGACATCAGTTAAGTTATGTAAATATGGCTATACAGGATGCAGTGATATACCTGTCCCTAGAGGTTGTCAAATAATAATAATAATAATAATAATAATAATAATAATAATAATGTCTTCCCTACTGTCCTGGTTTCAGTTAGGACAGAGTTAATTTTCCTCCTAGTAGCTGGCAGGGTGCTATGTTTTGGATTAGGATGAGAAGAGCGCTGATAACATGCTGATGTTTTAATTGTTGTAGAGCAGTGCTTACACCAAGCCAAGGACTTTCAGCCTCTCTCTGTCCTGCTAGCGAGCAGGCTAGGGATGCAGCAGAAGCTGGGAGGGGACAGACCCAGGACAGCTGACCCAAACTGGCCAAAGGGGTATTCCATACCATCTGACGTCATGCTGAACAATATATAGGGGTGGCTAGCCGGGGTGGAGGGGTGGCCGGCTGCTCGGGGATAGGCTGGGCATCGGTCAACGGGTGGTGAGCAATTGCATTGTGCATCACTTATTTCGTACACATTATACTATTAATACTATTATTATTATTATTATTGTTGTTATTCTTTTCCCTGTCTTAATAAACTGTCTTTATCTCAACTCACAGGCTTCACTTTCCGTTTCTCTCCCCCATCCCGGAGAGGGAGGGGGGAGGGTGAGCGAACGGCTGTGTGGTGTTTGACTGCCAGCCGGGCTAAACCACAACACCTACAGAGAAGAAAAAAAGTATATTGAAATTCACTAATCAATTCAATTGCTTCAAAGTTTTCCTGCAGACATACTTATCTCAAAAAAAAAAAAAAAAAAAAAAGTATTTGAAATATCAAGTCAAAATGTTTCAGAGACAAGTTTTCCAGACTGGCAAGACGACCCATTACTGACAGAGCTACAGGAAAAAAAAAAATCTGCTGAAAAGCAAAAGCACCAGCCAATGCCCTTGCTTGACCTGGGAAACAGATAACACAATGGGTTTGTATAAATTTTTGCTGGTCCATTGCTGGGCCAAGCATATTACAGGCTTGGGTGATATCAGTGAAGTGCTAAACCAGTCCCAGTTTGCATCTGTTGCACCTAAGATATGCTCCAGCTGCACAGATTTTGGTGTTTTTTTGGTACAGGTGCAATGGGTTGCCATGTGCACTCAATTGACCCTGAACTTGCAGAGTCGTCTATAGTGATTTGCATCTGGATCCCCCCTTCTCTTCCCTCTCTGCTGCCCAAGTAACACCCACCTGAAATTTAGGGGATCTTCAACAGACTGACAATACCCAACCTGTGAGCGAGCTATTCTGAGGTCTGTCAAGTACAACAAAGTGGCATACTACATTTTACTGCTCTCAGATTAATCTCTTCTCTCTACAGAGATATGCTATGAAATATCAATATACTAAATCTCTGATTCATTGATTTCAAAATTAAAGCATTTGTATTTTAAAACTGAATCTGATCACAGCCACCCAGACACAAAGGATAGGGATAAGAAATCCATAAGTACCACTGTGTGGCTAAAGAGTAGCTATGCAAGATTACACACAAACATCAAACCAAGGACAGGCTGAAGTCAATACGACTAGGCATATTTTAATTGCTTCTTGTAAGTGAATAATTCTGAGAGACTTCCTAGCTCCATCATCTTCTGCTTTTCAATTCATTCTTCTACAAAATCTGTTCTCCTGTTTCAGGATGGAGTGGGGAGGAGGTGTTGGCGCACAGCAGTTCCATGCCGCTCCATCCCTGCACCTCATCCCTGTCCTGCAGTCCTCTTCCCAGTTTGGATAGCCAAGACGGTTTGGGCTGCTGCCTATCGGATCTGCCCACATGCCTGCTCTCTCCTCAACGCTGCTCAATGCCTATCGGTTCCTTCCTGAAATCTGCCTGCTTGACAGCCCTCATCACCAGGAGCATCCCGGCACGCAGTCGTTTGTGGTTTGCTTTAGCAATGGGGACAGACAGCCAAAGTCTGCTCACCTGAAGCAGGGCTGCTGCTGAGGTGAAGTGATTAAAGTATTAACTGCTGAAATAGCTGTCCATCCCACTCATCTCCATCAGAAGCAATTAATATGGATTATATATCTTTTGCAAGAAGAATATCTTTCATTTCAAACCTTGGAGTAACTCCAGAGAGGATTAGGTGGAAGACTGAATGAGCTAATTTGCATAAATTAGGTAAAATGTGAATAGTAATTTGCATTCAGAAAGGCTCTCTTTGACACTTTATGATATATTGATGCCATCTGGAGCACCTAGCTCTGAACTAGACATTTATTGGACCGATTTTCCCCAGCCTGTTCCAACAAACTTTGTGGTATGTTCAGAATATTCCTGTTTCCTTCTATCGCTTGCAGCAGGGTTAAAGACCTTTTCATATGATTATCATTTTTTATTCAACAGAGGACAATTCGGATAGCTAAGGAGAAATAGATGGTACATTGGAAATACTCTAATTGCAGTTCTTCACCTGAGGCGGATGTTCCCACAGAGTGCTGTGTCAAACACCCATGTTAACATGGAAGCAGGGGTACTGGGTTAAGCAAATGGTCAGGCTGGATTTTCACATCATATTTATTTTCTCAGCTTACATCATTTCCTTGGGAACCACATTTTATGAGCTTCTTTTTATCTTCCTCTGAGTTACATAGCTTTTCCTTGGATTATACTATTTTCAGCCCAACTCCTTTTTCTTTGTCAGGCAAGAGGGTGTCCCATGCGCTACTTGATTTCTAAAATGGTCACAAGGAGCTTGCTGCACCCGGTCCTGCTCTGTTATGCACAGCAACGTCACAGGGACTGAATGCAGTGCCTCCAGCAGAGTGTATTAGCTGATTGCTACCGTCTTTCCCTGGTGGACTTCAGTGGCTGATCCCCTTTTTACAAAGGCAGGAACTTACACAATTTGCCTGAAGCATCCTTAAATCTCCAGGGCTCATCCATTCTCTTTGAAGACAATGGACTTTTTGCTGCCACTTTTGGAGCTGTTGGTGCAGACAAAAGACCTCTGTGCACGGTTATGGAAGTGCAGGTTCTCCTTCAGCTCTCCTCCCATGTTGCTGAGGCTCACAGCGCTGACCTGCTGAGCCTCAGCATCACCGCTTTACACAGCCAAAAGCATCCGTCTGGAGCTAGACCAAGCAAGGTAACACAGCCAGGGCATTCACAGAGGAATGACAGTTAATGGCGTAAAGGCCTTACATGCCCCAAGGTTTTAGGGCGAAGAGGCAAAGACAAAGGGTCAGAGAAGTTCAAGATGCCAGAAATGAGCAGAAAACCTCTTTAGATGCAACGTTTTCAAAGTGGGATGGTAAAGGTAGCTGGCATCAGGTTTTGAATGTGATTTATAGTATTCTTATACAATCAGAATCGTCACCAACCCCCAAAAAACAATTATTTTCACAGCTCTGCTCAAGATGAATGTGTCTGAGCTAAGAGACAACACGAACTGGGGCATGAGTCACTTGCTCATGCAATTGCCAAGTTCACAGATTGAACTCCGTGACAAGTCAAGTCTGTATCAGCTGCCCATGCTTCAGAGGTTGGATTTTAATATCTGAGATTACAACATTTGGCTAAAACTCAGAAAACTGGGTTAAAGGTAATAAGATCAGATTCATTCCAACAAACACCTTCAGAGACTATTTGAAATGTTAAAAGGATGGATAATGGTTTGTGATGATTTGGTAATTATATAAAATGTATTTATATCCTGGAATAAAATTCTGAGAGCTATGGAATGTTCTCTTAGGGCTGCAGAATTAGATGTCATTCTGTGTGACCTGAGGGCTGAGATGGTATGAGAAATACCTAAGAAGTTTAGGGCTCTGTATCCCTGATTGTGCCTAACTCTTTTAACTCCATTCTTTTTCCTTTGAGAATGCAAGCAATAACTTTTTATGCAGCTCCATGTGTGATATATAAACTTTTAATTGTAAATGGCAAGCTGACAGTATTTGGATTAAAAGTTCTCGTGTTGTTGAATGTCAGTAGGACAATACAAACTGTTTATAGAGGAGCTCAGTTTAAATGAATATTCCCTTTCTGAAGAAACATTTTTTTAAGTGGCCAAAACATCCTGTTTCCTCATTTTCAATAAATAAGTTAATTATGTTTTTATTTCAGAAAGCTCACCACCATCTAAATGAAATATTTGAAGTTATCTATATGAATTGTGCATTGATCTGATCTGTACTTTTTTCAGATTATTGGTTCACAAACACTGATGAATACACAATGGGTAAAAATATTTCAAAATCTTATAAATTCCTATAGACAGAAAAAGCATTTCCTTCACTGATCTAATAACAAATAGCAATATAATGATTGTCATAATTACAGTGTTCGGGAGTATGGTTATTGCAATTTAAATCAAACTTCTCCCGAAAACAGAGTAGGTGGGAATGGAGTGAGGTGGGGTGGATGTCGGCTTAGAAGATGGTTATTGATCGAGTTGTTCATGGTGAGTAACTCAGGAAGGGAGACTTAGAGTTCTTTTAGCTTTATCTGTGACGAGACATTGAATAGTTGCTTAATTTTATTGCATAATGTATGGCATAACTCATTGCACACAATTTATACAAAAAACACACTAAGCATAAAATGCTTATTATTTAATTTTCCTGGCTCAGGAGGAGGAGCAGATTCTTTTGTATTGTCTTCTCAGCCCCATTTTCTCTCTCTGCTTCTATAGCCTATAGCCCAGCCCCTACAAAACTGGCCGTGCACTGGGCAGGCTCAGGGCCACAACTGGGCAGTAACAGAATTGGCTCTGTGAAGGCACCTTTTGAGGTCCAAGGGGCGGTATTTGGGTAGGTTGTCATGAGCAGGCAAAGTAGAAGGTTCTCCAAGTCTGTCTCTAGACTCTAGGAAGGTTGTATGCAAGTTATTTCAAGCTTTTTCAATTTGTTGGCCCTTAAATCCTATTTGCATTTCAAGCATAAGCCCCCTCCAAAAATTCTGGAGCTTATTTCCAATAGCTTTTAGTTTTGCAAATGTATACTGCCCATTGCAGATTCTCTCAGAATAATCCACAGATCCCCAAGCATCTCTGGGTCACTGGGGTTGAAAACCACTGGTTTGCCCTGAAGAAGACTCCCAGAGAAGTCCTGCAGAAAGGGCAGGGTAGCATCCTGAATGTGCTGGAACTACTGGGACGGGCACAAATCTCAGCTAGCCATAACGTAGTGAGTAGCCACAGTTTTACAGTTGCCAGCATGGGTCTCGGTAGCAGTGCAGCTTGGCATGACCTAATTTACTTATTCTCAGGCAGATCTTGCAGCCTGTGCTGGGCTCTGTGCTGCTGCTCAGTGCTGTGGCTCTGCTGGAGCTCCTACGCAGCGCTGCAGGTGCTGGCTATCAGAGCGAGCAGGGCGGCGTAGACATAACCCGCTGATGTTGTTCTTGTAGTCCTGGGGGCCTTTCTACGTGTTTTTAGCACAGGAAGCTTCAGAAGTCCTGCCATGAAAATTATTGACTTCTTTGTCTGGGATAACAGTATGAAGTCCCAGTTCTGATAAAGTTGTTTTTATTTATTTATTTTTAACTTGCTTTCTCTGTAGTTACATGTTGGTATAGGATTTGCCTGCATCCAGTACACTCCCCCACCGGAGAGAGGGAGGAAAAACATTACAGCAATACTAAGAGAGACTCTAAGTCAGGTATTAAAAACAAAGTGAATTGCACTTGCTGTAGAATCAAGGGTAAATTACTAGTACAAATGATTAGAGCCCCTCTCCTGTTTTATATCCATTTTAATCTCATTGTTGAGTTAATAAAACCTATTGGTTTACTAAATCAATGTAGGGTGTGATTCATTATGCGTACTGGTACAACAGATCCTAATGCAAACTACTCCTGCTATAGACTGGTGCATCACTGAATCCATGGAAGTTGGCTCCAGGGAAAAATTACCTCTTACAGGTTGTCATAGAAGATATTCGCTATGGTAAATTTTTGCTTTTGGAGCAGAGGTTTTATTTGACTTTGTGATGCTGACGCACTTGAAATATTTTTACAAATGATTTAATCTACGAACAGAAAAGAAACCTCCCCTTGTTTGAGTTCATATTGGATTCATTTTGTGACCATTAGGCAAAACAGCTATGTCCTATAATGAAGAGGGATTAGTAGGGAACAAATATATTTGTTAGTTTTATTCTTCCCCCTGCATTTATCAGAACAAGCCTGTGTTTCCAGTTTGCATTTCATTTTCTTATGGCACGCTGCTGAAGTCAAGACATATGGTTAAAAAGACAAATTTACATTAGCTCTGATTATTTTTGTGTTTTTCT
The DNA here is from genome assembly GCF_009769625.2 of Cygnus olor. Lineage (NCBI taxonomy): Eukaryota > Metazoa > Chordata > Aves > Anseriformes > Anatidae > Cygnus > Cygnus olor. The sequence goes on from NC_049179.1 coordinate 14,435,363, forward strand.
GTCTCAGATCAATCTTTCCTGCCACTGTCTTCATTTAGGAGGGTCAATCTATATTTACAAAGAAACAAACATCATTTTTTATGCTGTTTGTCCCAATAGCTCTCTGAAGACAATGAAGTTCTATGAACTGAAAAAGTATCTCTCTATTTATAGCTTTGCAGATATCAGAGATTTGACGGAACCATTTTCTTCTTTAAAATCCCTTTCCAGATTATTATATTAATATTAATTATTACTACTACTACCATTAATATAATTAATAAATATTATTATATATATATATATAACATATATATATAGTTATATATATTATTATAATTATATTAATAATATTAATAATAATATCATTAATGATGATCATTATATGTAAAAGAACTGGGAAGGGGTGAATCGAAAGTGCTGGTCTCTTGGGATGGTACACTGGTTTTCCTGATCAATAAAAAGCATTCAATCTGTGACATCCCCTGTGGGTCTGTGCTATATGCAGCCACAAGTCCTTGTAAATACGAATACAACCCAAGGTGACAAAAACAGGTCTTCCAAGGACTTCCGAACAGCTGTGAAGGACTCCAGGCTCTAGACACAAGATTCAAGGGGAGAGCAGCTTAACAATACCAAATGTCAGAAGAGCCTGAGGGTAGCAGTCTGAGGGCATGTTCCTGCTTGTGACAAAGATATAATAATGCAATTTAACTTAGCTGACAGTGAAACCAAGCGAGCTACATCATAGTATTTTGCACTAGACTCCAGGCAATAGAGCAACATGTATGAACAGGTAAGTTCGCCCAGCTGATGTGCAATAACATATTAAGCCTCATGACCCCGATGTTTTATCCAGACACCCTGATCCTCCTGCTTGAAGAGCTCTCAAGATTTTACCACATCAGCCGAGGGGTTTTTTAGCCAAGGCTGATCAGGGAAAGACAGCAGAGGCCCACCACCCCCTAGGCAGATTATGCAATACTAACAGCTTGCACTGAGCTATTGTCAGGTCTGCAATCTCAATACCACTGACATAAGGAGACAACACACTGTAGACAGACTCAAACCTCCAAGCTGAGGTCAATGGCTGAACCTCCACTCAGACTGAGATCAGTGGTAACGTGGGTCCATTACAGAGGGAATTCTCAGCTGCAAAATTCGAATGCCTAGATTTCAGCCTCCTCATAAACATTAAGGAATTTTTACAGTACTTAAATGGCCCATTCCCCTTACTTGTTTGGGGTTCCCTGTCCAGCAAATGGCATCCAAGATGCTTTCAAAGGCCCAACTGGGAAAATGTAGGGAACTTACTTTGAATCGGAAGCTTTTGGTCTGGGAGTTAAAAAGAAAAGAGAGAAAATGAGAGCATGAAAACATAAGAGGAATCATAATGAGTTCATTAGGTCAGCAACAGTCTCAGCTGAGCCCCTCTGAGCTCCTATTTGTCGATTGCTCTCTTCTGGTGGTTGTTGCTCTAATTTCCCCCAGAAAGCCAGATGAATCACAGAGGCTGGAGTCTTCGTGCTGGTACTGTAGACAGGCAGGATGGTAGGATCAGAGCTCCCTGAGGAGGGTTAGGTTATGTGGGGAGGAGAGCATTGGCTGAGTGGTTGGATGCAGCAAGGAAAGTTTTATTTATTGATATAACCAGGAAAGCCACCCATCTCTCTGCCCATCCTTAGGGTTACCTTCTCTTTCTGCATTTGTCATGACTCCAGCAGCACCCAACTGATGCCAAGAAGTGATTAATGATGGGCATGTTTCCAAGAGGTACATCCCAACCAGCACCCTGCCTGCCAGAAGCTGTAACCAGAATCCTGCTGCCCAGGCCCCTTTCAAAGCTTCCCTTTCCCTGTCCCTGCTGGGATCTGGTGCTGGGAAGGGGGGAAGTTGTCTAGCTTCAGCCCAAAGTCTGGAAATCAGGTGTGATGGGGCAAATACCGATGACCACTTAAACTGCCACCTGGTAAAGGGAAGGTGATGGGTTTCAAATCACCAGCCCACCCTGACTTTCTTAAAGCAACTGACCTGGCAAGAACTACATCAGTAGTTGATGGAAATTGCAGCAACGAATCTCTGCCAGACTTCAGAGATGTCATTTCTACTACAGAGCTGGAGTCGGTATGTATGCACATAGGCAACAAAATAATCTATTCCTCTAGTGTGAGGAATATTTTGGGTTTTGACCTAGAGCTATATTTGTGCCACAAAGAGAAGAACAGGCCAGGAGAGGAGAGAGGAGACAGAAAAATTTACGATGCTAGTAACCACGTTCAGCGGTACAGGTATGAATTCAGTCACTCTGCTAAGAGTAGAAGAGAGAGGCAGGATCTGGGAAGTGTGACAGTGGGGCGGCTGCTGAGGTTCCCCTGATTTTATACATTCAGATGAAATAATCATAAAAAAGTCTGCTTGGAGAGCTCTGACCATTCCAGTGTATCTTTGCTATTCTCAGCGCAAAGCTCTTTCCTTGTGCACATGTATACATATGGATATACCAATGTACCCTTGAGATTAGATTTATCTCAGAATAAATCCCCCTGTGACCACAGCAGCTGGCAGCCACAACTCTCAATAGACCATGGCTGAGCAGCGTGTGGGCTATGGCTTCTTCTTCCTAGCACAGGGCAGTTCCAGCAGGGAAGAGACACAAACTCTGCTTTGTGTCAGGGAAAGAAAAATCTTCACACACAGAGCTCATAGGCAGAAAACTCAAACTGCTGGCACAGAACTAAACTCTGGAGTCCTCGGAACACCTGGAGGATTGTTCCTCTTAACCTACTTGCATTTTATTTTGCTAGTCTCCTGTTTCCGCCTCTGCCACTCGATCCGATAAGTTACAAATCTGTCTGGTAGAGGAATCTCTGCTCCGTCAAATGGCCTCTTTGGGCTTTAGAACTCCATTAATTAGCATCTTTTAAATGGTTGGGTAATATTCATTTCTCCTTTTCGAAGACATTTCCCCAAGCCGTAATTTTAATAAAGCTGGTGCTCATGAACATTTGAATATTAAAGCCCTTGGTTACAGAAAGACGAAAGATGCATTTTAAAAGAACAGCCAAGCAAGGATTACTTAAATGGCTGACATAATTTTGTGTGTATGTGTGCATGTGCATGTGTGAATGCGCAGCGCCTCTGAGAGACAACATTGTCTTCAAGGCATTTCTGTGTCAGTGTGCATAAGGTCAGAATAAGTGTAATTTGGGAGGAGGCTGTGTCTGTCAGGATAGTAACAACATCAGGGGGCCCCAGGAAATGTAGTATGGCACAATATGTTTAAGTGTGGATGTCAGCTTATTCCAAAATACCCCAGAAAGGGCTCTGTTTGCTTTGTGTAGTTGTATGTGCTGTTTCAGGTGCAAAAGGTGAGATGAAAAGTTACTATACACGTAAGTATTTTATCCTGGGAAGGTTGTTCTGTAGTTTTTATTGAGACTATGAAATTGAGGGTTTCTTCACTGAGACACTATAACCCCACCAGCTGGGGCTGATGGTACCAAAGACAGAAGCAGTGTGCCTGATTTTCTACAAAGCATTTATCTGGTGAGGGGGATGATTCTTCTATAATCAGGTAGGAAGGTAATTTATTCAGTTGGGTGTCACTAGCAGGGATTTCCTCCCCTTACCAGCAAGGTTCAGCTTTGCCCTGGAGGAACCAGTGGGCAGCATGGACTACGTCCCCTTTCCCTTTCCTTCTGAGGCTGCCAGCACAGGTGTCAGACCAATGATGTTTTCTGTTGTGTTGATACGTTTTGTCAACTCCGGACAGAGCACAGACTTCTCTGATTCATATCTTACAGGCTAACAGAGAGGTATCAGATGGCAATGATTTCTGTCTTATCACAAATCTAAGGCTGAGTGATCAGTGAGGTATAAGCACTTCTTCAGATACTTCAGCCTGGGCAAGATTTACTGCAGTATCTTTGCTGAAAGGCTTTGTACACTGTCAAGCCTCTCCTAAGTCAGAAAGCTGCCTATCAATGTACCATATTTGCTAAGAAAGTAGATTTGTTTTCCTTCTAGATGTAATGGCATGGCCAAGATTTGTAGCTGTTGTAAAATGATGGTAATCTGTTATTCACAAAGGTGTGGTCATGGGGCTTTGCTGATCTTACACGTAGGTGATGCCCCTCACCTCTGGAGGAACTCAGCCACATCCAGAAAGACTCAGGTGAAAGAAATAAGTCATTTTTTGATAGTCTCATTCTCTGTATTTGAGTCAGTGACAGATTGAGACACCAAGTCTGATTCTTAGGCAGTTTTCTTTCTAATGAAAATACTTTTCAGGACCAATGAAGCACTCTCTCTCTTACTTGTGTAGGAGCAATGCACAGTGTGACGAGAATGCATGTGCTGGACTAAGTCCTGGTTCTTTCTGCCAAATCATGGGCTCTATCCACTTAACTTTAAGGAGGTGTCCCTTAGCTAACCCCACTCACAGAACAATCACAAGAGGCCAACACAATGCACTGACTTGGAGACAGAAGGCCAACATATTGTATTTGGAGGTCAGCGTATTGAATTCAGAGGATCTGCAGCAAAAAGATAACGCAAGAGAGCCCTCAAGCTTCCATGCTAGACCTAGGGCCATGAAGATGTCTCCTTGTTCATGGGTGATTTCCCTCTAACACACTGCAAACCTGTATGGTGCAGAGCGTCTATCTACAGTGTTCTGCAAAACCTGCAGAGCAGTCACTGCACATGGCCCCTGAAGCTCCCCTTCCTTCCAGCATACCCCAGGTATGTGGGTCCTGCATGTGAATATTTTGATCTCTGGTTGGGAAGCTCAGAAAACTTGTCCTGTTACAGGAGGTTGAACTTCTCGACCTGAAGTAAAGCAATCAGCTGGCAGGTCAGCTGCCTGAAGGGATGCAACAAATGGAGTGTGAAAGACAAGGCATTTTGCTGAGGTTTATATAGGTGTTTACCAGTTCCATCCATCCCACAGTGTGCAGGATGTGCCTTCCTCATCTTCTGCACCGAGTGGTTGTGTGCTTCTCTTATGTTTTGATTGTGGTTAAAAATTAGGATGTTTTCTTTTAAAAGCTCTGTCTTGTCCACGTCATGTTGCAGTAGAAATCTGATCTTGAAAGACAGGATAAAAGAGAGAGAGAAAATAGGAATTTTAAATGATCAAAGGCAAATATTTGCTTTCTCTATCCTGCTTCCCCGCATCTGATAAAATAATTGCGTAGACGTAGAGATCCTTCTAGGTGAGATGGAGAAGAATATATTTTTGTCTGGGAGATGCATAATAGGTGAAAAATTATTAGTGGTTCTAAGTGCAGAATAAAACCCAGCTTCAGGCCTTGTTGGCCTAGGATGAAAATATCTTTTCATGATTTCTATGCACATGGAGGAAAGTGAATCTTTTTCTCTTGTAGTAATTGCATTTTTAGTCACAATTGCCTGTTATCTTTGCATTTCCCACAGGTGAAGATATTGGTTTCCACGGCAGGCTTGCTGTAGCTGTTCATCTCTCAAAACCCTTTGTGATATTATGAAATGCCAGGCTGCCAAGAAATCAGCATGTTTTTTTTTTTTTTTTTTTCTCCCCTAATGAACACACATGCGCAGGCAGTAATTTGTTTATTCAACTCCTTGTGCAGGTTTGCAATTTACTCCAAGAGCGAGCAGCAGCACATAGAGAAACCAGATCACGGTTAGGGGAAGAGGTGGAGTCCTTTCTAAGGGGTTGCCCCAAACCATTCGTTCACTGCCAGTCCATGACACCACGCTTCAGTCACACCCATGGGAATCTGTTCATCCTTTTCCCCATCTTAAGAAATTAAACTATGCTTTTTTTTTTCTTTTCTTTTTTAAAATCTTCATAAGGAAGCCTTTCCTGTATCATTCATGCGTTCTCTTTGACAGAATGGAAATAATTCTAATCACCTACTTTCCTACATTTATTTTTCCCTTGTTCTGTTTTTCTACTGCAGTCTGATGAAACTGGTTTGGTCAGCTTCCCATTTGTTAATAGGCAGATTCACTTTCTGATTTTCAGTCACGCACAACACAGCAAGAAAACAGCTCATGGGGATGATCAAAACACCCCACTGAAACCATTTCTGCTTATTTTGTGTTTTGCAATTATTTTTTTTCTCTTTTTCCTTCAGTGTCATGGAACTATTGAGTCAAAATTAGGTTGCCAACATCACTTAAAAATAGACGAATTATTTTAAATCCCAACTCAGTGTTAGAAACCATAGGCAGTCTTAGAAAAAAAAAAAAAAAAGGCAAACATTTCTCCTCAGAATCAAAATAACTGACATAGTTATTCTTTGTTTTACCTATCAAGCCCTGAATTTCAGATTGCTTGTTTGCTTTCTGCTGGGGCTGGTGAATATCAAAAGTGTGGAAGCAAAGACAGGATGCCAGATTGCTGAAGAAAAAAAAAAATTAATCCACTTTCCTCTTCTGCTCTGGACTTAGTCTGTTGGAGGAGAGGCGTGTAGAGGTGAAAAAGGCTGGGAAACAATTTCTGAAAATCTCTGCAGTGGCTACAAGAGAACAACGTGAAAACAGGTCTGAAACACCTTGAAGTATTGTTTATCCCTGTGATAACCTCACTCAAACCATCTTTCATCTCCTCTTTAGATCCCACTAAGAAAGAAAAGGGGGGAAATAGGCCAATAAAAAGAGCTGAGAGAGACCTTTCTATTTCACACGCTTTCCCAGAAATTTGGTAATAAGAAAGAGGAACTGACCCATTCTCTGGCTGAACGTAGGGCTGTACGCATTCTGAAATTTGTTTGCAGCAAATTTCAGCTCTGCCAGACCAGAGCCACCCTTTACCACACAGACCTTTGCCCTGATCCCATACCACAAGCTTAAAGAAAAACTGAGTGTAACACAGAGAGGATGTCTTGCCCCCTGGACTTTGCTTCCCAGGGGGGCTGTGGACACTGAGCAGCCAGCAAATGTCCCTGGGTGGAAAGAGTGAAGTTACTGGGCTGCACATCGTGTCCTCCTGCGAGGAGAAGGGAACTGGGATATCAAAAACTTTGTTCCCTTGGAGTAGAGACCTACCTACCTGCCACAGCTCCTAACTTGATGTGTTTTCAATGCGGCTTTACTTGACGGATGGTTTGGGCCCCCTACCATTTACCTGCCAAAAGTTAATGTAAATGCTCCAGAAGTTTGCAGAGGAAATGAAAGCCCAGGATTGTTTTCTGAAATCTGGGAGACAATTAGTGTGATTTACATCCTTGGCATTCCAAGGAGCTAGAAATTTCTTGTGTTCCCATGAAACATTATTGGAGAAGTGGGGTTTGGGAAAGTTATATTGGCTGAAATACATCAATCAGGATGCTTGTGAATAACGTAGCTGCTAACACAGATGGAAAGCTGATAACAGGCTAAGGGAGTTTCAGATCACGCTGCCGCACAAGGACATACTTTTACAGATGCTGGAACTGCTGAGCTAACTGCTTTTCATTTGAAAACTACAGCTTTGAATGGACAAGAAATGTCTTTGCTATACTTAGAGGTGGATTATGAGATGGGAAAAATAGAAGGGCTACTTTGTGTGCAGCACATGAAGCTGCCTCTGAGTATTGCCAGAAAAGGAGAATTGCGCAGCAAAGACTTCTCAAAATCTGGCTCTAATGAGGAGCAGGTGTGAATTTTGCACAAATGTAGGCTGCAGGATGACTCCAGGGAAAAGGCGACATGTTAATGTACTAGGAAACAAGAACACAGAGGAGCAGAGAAGCAGGAGCCTCTGGACTCCAGGCCTCAAGACTTAATTTGGTGACACATGACAAATTATTTCGTGCTCGCTTTTCTTTAGCAATCAGTCACTCTCATCGTGGGGACTGAGGCTGCACAGTTTGGTGGCAGAATTGCTGCAGATTGGGAAGGTCTGAGGGGACTGGGTAATGGGAAAACGTTGCTTGGCATCTACAGGGTGGAAAAGCCTCAGTGCTGGAGGCTCTGGAGCAGAACATAAACACGGGGCAGTGGCAGCCAGAAGCGAGGGATGCTGGTGGAGCAGGGCTAATAGGAGGTTTCCATCTTTCTAGATCATTTAGAAAACTAGCCAGCATAACGGCGCCTTTAATTTTTTAAAGTATAATTTAACTTCACACGTTTTTGCCCTGTATAACCTCCTCTCACCTCCTCCTAAAGAGAGCATTTCAGTTCACACCGGTGAGTCGCCATGGAGACTCGGCCATGTGATGGCAAGACGTGACTCCACGCTGCTGGAGCCTCAGAACTTAATTATTTATTAATAGGCTTTTACCGGCCAGCCTCAAGAGATGCAACATCTTGTTACCAAGGCTGGGAGAGAAACAAGAAACAAAGGCACAAAAAGAAGGGAAAAAAACACAAGCAATTACAAATAATTAATTAAGAGCACAGTAAACATGCCAGTAAAGATGTAAGAGGAGCAGAAATTGAACTTAAAAACCTACAGGTCAATATTGTTTGGCTGAGGAAAGATCTGGCTAGGTGGAAGGAAAATATTGAATATATGGAAAGGTGAAGTTTGTCCCCTTGTTTTTTGGAGGGTCAGCTCTTTGGGTGCCCTCTGTACTCTGCAAAGAGCCTTTGTGGAAGCGTCTTGTGCATGTTTGCAGCTAGAGGTGAACCCAAACAACATGATCAGCCTGTCCTGTCTTTGAAATCTTGCCACATTTCAACCACATGCACCAGGAATAAGGACCACTGGACACCAGGACGATGCAGATTTGATGACTTGTCAAAGAGGGTCTGTGGCAGACGTCTGTGAAAACCTCTCACTGCCTGAAATGTTGGTTAAAACAGACCTGGCAAATAATGGGTCAGTGCCTGTTTATAAAAAAAAGGTCAAGATGCACAGCAAGATTTTCTTGTTTTGCATTTGTTTTAATTTAACAGCTAATCCAGCCTCTCCATTATTATGGACAATAAGTAAAGGCACTTCTTTATTTTTTTTGTCTCCTTAGTATCTCTACTCTGCTTTTCCCATAGACCTCTGTAAGAGCTACCAGGCAGCATTGTCAGATGAGGTACCATTTTTTCCAAAGTCTTTTGTCCAGTCCAATTAACTCAACAACATTCTCAGGATCCTCACAACTGTGATAATTGGTGACTTTGTACTGGGAGGAGAATGTGAACACGTTGGCACTTTTAGAGGGCTTGTAAGGGGACACCTGGGCTCTCCAGATAAATATCAGACACGACAAGACAGTGGACTGGCAAGAAAAATGAAAATCATTTCATAAAATGTCTTCAAAACAAAAAATAAAATCATAAAAAAAAAAGATCTTGCAACCCCAAGCACAATATAAAGCGAATCTAGAAGAACTGCATGGCACAGAGCCAAGCAAATTTAAGGAACAATCTAGCAAACAATGAAAAGTAACAGCTCTGACCAAAAACAACCATTAAATGTTAAATGCCGCTCTTGTAACTGACAACACCAACAACTTTAAAGGGCTGTTTTACTAGCATGCGTATGTGTGTGTGGGGAATAGTTAGCCTCTCAAAGGGTTGACTGTAAATTTAGACTTCTTTTTTTTTTTTTTTTCTTTTTTTTTTTTTTTTTCCCTTTACAACTTTTTGGTAATTGAAGGAGAAATCTAGAGCCTAACTAATTAGCATGAGTGAGGATGGCTTGCTTTGTTAAAGATCTGCGTGGGCATGAAGGCCTGTAGGCACTGAGTACTTGCTTCAGAGCAGCATGGAGAGGTGAGAAAGGAGCAGTGTGGAGGGGTGATTTTTCCTTGTCCTGGACATCTTTTGTCTTTGTAGATGCCTTGTCTAGTCTAATTGTGCCCAGAGTGATAGGGCAGGCTCACCTGGAGACATCTTTCTACCACAACTGACAAAGGCAAAGAATCTTTCAGGGAACAGACACTCAGACAGAGGAGAGGCAGTGGGGGAATAGGAAGAGGAAGGGTTTTCTCGCATTCCTGTGCATTTTCAATAACATTTCCATTTTTTCCTCATTTCCTTTGCTTGTAATTCACTCTCCAGAAGTGTGATGGACCAGTGGCTGCACACAAAGCCACACAGTGGCTTTTGGTGGGACCTCAGTGTTTATCTCAAGCATTATCTGGTGTCCGGGTCTCTGGCATTAATCATCTAAGTGTCTCTACTGCATACCTATTCCTCATTTCTTTCCTCTTTGAAGAAGAGCCGTGCTTTGGTCCTCTGCCTCTGCACAAAGGAGCCCAAAGAAAGGACTCGAGGTACAGAAGAAGCTGAGATAACTCCCAAAAGCTGAAGGTCTGCTCTTCCCCTGCCCAGCACAGGTCAGCAGCGTGCACCAAACCCATCCCCAGCCACCTGCCTTGCTGCCACCAAGTGAGAACTGGCCTGAATGCTTTTGTCCATGTGAGAGAACAACAGAGCCAAAAGACTTATTCATCGTGTAGGAACAAGGACTCAAGCTACTCCTTTTTAGTTGCTCCTCCACCCTTCTCTTATCCTCTTGTCCATCCCCTAAGAACCCCGAAACCTCAGCCACCCTGGTGAATTCAGTGGTGTATTAGTACAGATTCACCCTTTCCCATCCCCCAGCAATTTTTGGGAACAACTCCTAAAATCTGTTGTATTCTTCCACGCTAGCCAGGCTATTCTCTAATCATATTTAGTGCCGCAAGATTAACCTGTTATTAAAAATATAATTGTTCTTCAATTTGCACTTCTTTTTGAAATGGAGGTTGAGCAGAGCTCCAAAGCCCTGACTGGAACTTTGCTGCAAAGCCTCTGGCAACAAAAAAGCTTATTATTTGCAAAAAATCCTAATTGGAAAATATGATGGAGAGAAAATAGTGAATCCCCAGTAATCTCCTTCCAAAATGATAATGCACGTGGTATAATGAATATTAATGTATCATATTTATGAAATGGGGACACTGGAAAGTGCAAGATAAGATTTCCTTCTCTGTGCCTTTTACTTGGCAAATAACACTCCTCAGAGTCACGCTATCCTGCACACCTGTCTGACAGAGACAACCGAGCTGCTGCTAAATAAAAATGTACCCACAAATTCCTGAATCTATGGTCCTATAGTAGCCACAACCCTATCTCTGGCATTCCCTACCGACAAGCCCATTTGCTTATTGCTCATTTCATGCAAACATGGTACTCCTCACACAGCCTTGCCAATCCCCATGAACATGGAACAACTCTGCTGAAAACATGCAGTTGTTCTGGTTTCCACCGTCACTAAACAGTGGGTGTCAGCCTGAGTGATCTTGGAGGAAGGGAGGTGTTTCACCTCTATCAACATTAAATTTCAACATCATTCAACTGGGCTTTAAAGTCAGATTTTTCAGCCCTTCCTGGCCAGTGGTCACTCAATTCCTATTAAAGACACTGAAATGACCTGTATGAGTGAGTAGGTAACAAGCCAAAAAAGTCAAGAGCTCATAATCTGTTTAGACATCAAGTGCTAAGTAGTACCAGAGTTCCTCCCGAAGTCCCTGGTGGAGGTGCTGTAACCCAGAGATCCTTCGTATTCGTTAAATTCTTGCTTCCAGCACTGTAACCATAGCACATAAAATTTTCTAGGACAATTGCCTCTCCCTGAAGTATAGTCATTACCTGTTCTGGCAGGCTTCTTTGTAATTTAACTTTGTAGACTTCAAAAATAATTCCCAGAGAATTGAGGTTTATTGGGGAGAAATATCCTTTTATTTACTTGCTCATTCCCACACTAATATCTTCCTGCTATCTGCTTCCTTTGGAATTAAGTGGTTAACATAGTTACTGTGTAGAAATGTAGATTTCCCCTGGCACTCCTTGGAGTGAAGAAAGGATAATTTCAGACATTTTCCTCTTTAGGTAATGCATCTGCCAGAGCTATCTCAATATTTCTATAGGACAAATGAGACTGACAGCCTGGGAGAGCAGCAATGGAAGAGCCATGCCAGTGATAAAAGGCCTGACTGGGACTCAAGGGATCTGCACTCAGTTCTGGCCATAAACTCGGTATGCGACCTTAAGGAAACCATTTAATTCACCCCTTCTTTAGTTCCGTACCTGTCAAGAATCTGACTTTCCTTCTACTCTTTTTCTACCACGTTGGTATATGTTACAAGCTCTTGGGTATAGTCTCTGCCTCATCCTGTCATGTCATTTAGCAGAAGGGAACACCAGTCTTTGCAGGGGCCTTTAGAAGCTAGAGTAGAGATAACAATAGCAACAACGACAATGAGAAATAACATCCTCAGGACTACAAAGGTGATTCCCTGTGTTCTGATTTCAGACCACGTAATCCCCACAGAGAATCAAAGTGTTGTAATCATCACACGGTCCCACTAGGATTACAGAGAAATGATTCACCTGCAAAATACTTCCCCGATTTCCATTTCTAAGATGACAATTTGAAAGTAAAGGGGTAGCTTTGGGGCTGTCCTGGATCTTTGTGAGGGCTGAACATGGAGTGTGACAGCAAGGCATGTGTTCTGGCTCTAACTCTTGGCCCTGCTACTTTGGATAAAGTAAGGTCTCAGCAACCTGCAGCTCATTAACAAGACCAGGTTCGATTTCATCCGTGACAGAGTGCCATACACACAACACAGTGACATTTGTCCCATAGGGACAATGAGACATGTCCCATTGCAATAGCTTTGGGATGTGTGTCCTTCATTTCACCTCCAGTGAATGCTAGGATTTGCATCCACATACATTATTTCAGAAAGCATCTAGCACTGTGAGAATACTCCTCCCCACGGCTACCCAAAACTTCAGCCACTGCCATTCAGGACAATCTCTCTATATGGAATAATTATTTTAATCAGGAGATGTGTTAGAAATAGGATATGTGCAGCTGTTGTGTGGTTCCCTGCACATCCTGGAATGGCTGCCTGAAAACGTGGATTAAAACTGTGTAGAAGGGTAGTTGCCATGGAAACTGCATCATTGGAAGCTTCATTTCAATCTTTTCTTCTTTCCGATAATTTTCTACCCATTTTACTACTCTGGACTTGTACCATTCCCTCATGGCCCACCTGTGCCCTCATCATACTATCAGTGATGCTGCAAGCAAGGAAGCAGGAAGCAGACCTAGTGGGATAAAATTTGGGAAAGCAGCGCTGGGGTTGCAATGTTTGTGGGGGTCACGAGAGGAGCTGACTTCACCTTTCTCTCAGAGACCAAGCAGAAGACCTCAAGGTGTGGGAAGGACAGACTCCTTCTGGGCTAGCACTGGCAAAAGCCATGCCAGCCCCTGCTGTGAGGGCATTGCTCCTGTGGTGCTAGGTACCATTGCAGACGTGTCCCTCTAGAAGTTCAGTGCCCTCTGCCCTGGCACCACTGGACACTTGAACAGATTCTCATGGACTCATGGTGCTCTGGGAGTGGGAGGGAAACAGTGTTTTTCTAGCAGCTAGGTGCCATTTTTAAATAAAAGGAGTGTATAAGAGAAAGGTCATCTTTAGGGCAGCAGCCTCAAGCAGAGCAGGCGCTACCAGCCAACATTTTCCATGAAAACTTGTTTGTGCTAAGGACTAACTGAGATTAAGTGCCTTGGCATATCTCTGTGACAATGAAATAAACCTGAATTAAGGTTAAACTAAGGTTTCTGAGATGAAACTCAGTGCAATGCAATTCCAGGTGCCTAAGACTGGTGTGAGATATGAAGTGTATTTTCTGCATCTGCAAAGGGAATGAGGAGCGGGTGGCTGGACAGAGCAAATTCACCCGACTTGCAAGTGAAGAAAGACATGGAGGTTAGCTTGCCCTGCTTATGAAGGAAGGTGCTAGCTGCTCTCTGGCAATTGCAAGGTCATACTTTGAAGTCCCGACTGAAAGAACCTTTCAATGTTTCTCAAAACCTTGCCAAGTTCACAGGCAGTAATCCTGTTTCAGCCATGAAGAGATGGATAATTGTAGCACAGAAAATCTTCCCAGAGGACTTGCAGACAGTTTGTGGTGCAATGTAGCAAACCAAAGAGAGAACCTAAAACTTCACTTACTTGCCTCCTTGTCTGGTCTGCAGGGCCGATTCCTCCAGACACTCCAGCCTGTACGAACTTGTTCCCAGGTTTGTCTGGCCATCCTGGTTTTCTCTTTTCAGAGCTGCCACTTCAGGGCTGTTACACTGTTATGTCAGGTAGTGGAGGTAGCTTTCCAGACTTCATTTGCTTAATATTCATGATGGAAGCCGAGGTAGACTCTGTTGAAAATAAAGAAATTAAAGGACAGGAGTGAGAACCAACCACTTTCACAACTGTAGTGCAATCAGTTTTTCACTCTATTTTTATGATCCCTACTATTTGTGGTAGTTCTGCTACTTCATTAACATCATGTATTTTAGCATTATCTGCACGGCCTGACAGGTCAGCTGGCTTTTCTGGGATTATTCATTGAGGGTTGGAAGCCTGAAGGTTCATTCTGCATGTGCTGAAGCACAGGATTTGTAGCAACCCTTAAGCCTTAGTATTCACCACAGAGATTTGGCTGATGGATTTGATTGCTCAAGGGGGCAGATTCCAAATGCTACAAGATAAATCATGGCATTAGCTAATTTCTTTATTTCTTTCCTCATTTCAGGAGGACTTGGGGTTGGGAGGAGTTCATTTTAGTCTAGCACTCCTGAAAATGGACATCCTCTTGCTGGCTTAAGCAGAACATAGACCTTCACAATTTAAGTTCTCAATTCTGTGCCCAGCACAGTACCCATCCTAACACTGGTTATTCATGGTTATGCCTTAAAGAAATATAAATTTGGTTTTACTATGAGCTTTTCACAAGCTCCAAAACCAGATGTAGCATTTAGAAAAGCAACTTAAGGAAAAGCACCTGAAAACAACCTAAATCAAGAAAGACACCTGCAGTTAAACCTTTGAAACTTCCCAACCAGCTCCATTTGCATTGGGGACAAATGTATAACACTGCCTTTAGAGAGCAGCCTGCTTGACTCACCTCTATGAGGCTCTATACAAACACAGACATTTGGTGCCTTCATTGGGATCCCACTTTGTGCCCTGGTGTTGCTTCCCCTGCTCTGATTTACTCATCCTCCTCAGAGTCACTTAGCTCTCTTCTCCTGCAGCGTGTGAATAAGATGGGCCTTACACACAGAAGAATGAGGTGATTTCTCTGGCCAGGGTTACATGGACAATCAGAGCTATAGACCCTCTCATGGCCTTAAAATCTCTGACTTTCCATTGCTTAGTCTGTGTAGCTAATGGTTCTGATACTGGTACGCTCATGATATTGTGTTATTGGTTCCATATATTATCTTAATTTTCAGTTTGTACTGAGAATGATTTCCCTTAACCACATGGCTGATTTTTATCTCCTTTTCGCGGTACAGTACTACACAGGTGAATGAAACTACCGCCAATAAGCCTGGTGCGACATTCAAGAATATATTTCGAAAAGCGATCATCAGCATTTTCCTTGCATATTATTTTTCCGTAATTAAGCAATACATGTGGCTTGAAAATCCTTAACAAATCTTAGCATGATTTATAGGGATCATTTGTTTCAACTTTTTTGCTAAATGGCAGTAGATTTGGAGCTTTTATTATAAATTGTTTTCATTTAGATTTTAACCATCCTCTAGGCTCTGGGTAAAGCACTTATTTGCTGCATGTCATTTTTTATTGTTTAGGTGTTGGACCTAAAACCAAAATAGAATGGAATAACAGTCCCAGTGGAGAGAAGCAAATGAGAAAGGTGAAGAGGAGAAAGGAAAGAGGAATAAATGAAGAATCAGGTTGGGTGACTGATCCTCCAAGGAGCTAGATGGAGAAATAATGGGTGAGAATGGAGGTTGGTGTAGCAGGGAGATGACCTAGGAGACTTGGGTTGCATCAAGCCAGGCTGCTTGCCTGTATTTGTATTTGTACCCTGAAACTGGGCTAGCTGCAGGAGAGGTCCACTAGCCTATGCAGCAAGATCACCGGAGGCATTTGCACCCGTGTTTGCCTGATGTGTAGCAGAAGGACGCGGCTCAAGACTGATGAATATAATTTGAAGTGGAGCTGAGAGAATGAATTCTCTTCAGCTTAACTCAGGTTTCTAGTTTTGCTTTCCCCAAATGTTCAGAGATCTCCAGCGCATCCAAACAATGTTCCCAAACCCCTAGAGCTTAACGAGCTTTTGTTTGGGTCATTATTCAGTTAAAAAAGAGAACAAACAAACCAACTTTCCAGAAGGTGCATTGTTTGTTATTAGCACTTTTCTACCCATTGCTCTCATTTTTAGAGAAAAAAACACAACCACGTGGCTTGAGAGACATATTAAACAATCTGAAAAGTGAACAATCGGGACTAACGAACCTGAAAATGCTCAGTCCAAATTATTCAGTAAATATAGCACTTAAGAGTAATGAAGCTACTCACGCAGCACTGGGACTGGTTTCAGAGCTATTTGCCAACCAGACAGAGTTCTGAACTCGCAGCAAGCACTGGGCCTGATTCATCACCCTGCTTCCTATCCCCATGTGATGCCGGTGGCTGTGTTGCAGAGTAATGAATCGAGGTCATTACTCAAGACATGCGGTCCCTCTGCTCGCACTTAACCTGTCCCTTCCTGTTTGTGGAGGTCTGGCAGAACTAAGTGGGATGTTACGCAAAATTTAACAGTTTTGGTTAGATGTCAGCAGGTGTGGAAAGAGCTTGGTGGGACATGAGCATAAAAGCCAGCACCACCACCCAGCAGCAACCAGCGTTTTGCCCTGACTTATGGCAATTTTTCTGCTATTTTCTGGCCTTGCCTGTATTTTTTCTCCCATTACTTCCCATCCTGGAGCCCTGGTTTTATCTGAGAAGCAGAACCATTACCATGAAGATGGCTTGGCCTTGCAGGGTTGTCTCTGCAGTGCTCCTTGCAGTGCTCCTCAGAGACATCTTGCAGAAGGACATCTCCAGTTAGAGGGCCTTTGGCCTTTGGCTGACAGAAAAAACTCCAGAGCATTAGACCACCAGAAATAACAGGCTCTCTCCACACCAACTTCAGATAAACTATGCAATAAAAAACAGAATCTAATTTTGAACTGCATGTCTCTATGCTTATTTAATATTGGAAACTTCAAATTCAGCATCAGTTGAGATGATTATATTCCATGAATTCTGTTTAACTGTTCTCAATCCTAACAACAGTAGCTGATAATAGAGACAGTCATTTGCTTGTGTTGGTGGCAGTGCCTGCAGTGGGAGGAAGGCTCAATGGCAGACATGAACAACCCGGAGTTCTGCAGGCTCCCAGTTCACCTATGTGAAAGTCTGCAGCTGACCAGATGAACTCTGCGTGGCTGAGAACAGTGGGGGACAGATAAGTAAGGCAGAGCTCAACCACAAGGAGATTTCAACCCCAAAGTGTTACCCTCCTCTGGACAGGGAATGGCTGGAGCCCTGCTTTTTCATGACTCGGTAACCTCCTTGCCAGATTCCTGCACATCACATCCATAGCCCTGGAGCAGGGATGTGGAAGGATTTATAAACATGTAGGCTGGACTTCTATTTCCTGATAATCTAGTTTAGTGTGACAAATAGCCCCATGAACAGGACACCCGCTGGCTCTCTCTGTACACGTCACTTGGACAGCCTTGGCTTTCCAGCGCCTGAGGTGCTGGCTTCCTTCCCAGTGTTCCCCTCTATCTGCAGCCCTCAAGTGAGTTTTCATCACTTCAGCCTCTTCTGAGGCAGTGCCCTGATGTACTTATCACGTGATGTTCTCAGCATAGCCACAACCCTCAGCAATATGCTTGAGTACCGAGCACAAGTTAGGAAGTTGGACAGTACCTTGATTTTTTTTACCACCCCTCTGCTTCCTCTTCCTCCTGTTCTCTTCCTCCCTCTGCTGTTCCACCCACAGAAGCTTGGGATGAAGCTAGGCTGCTCTCCACTCACTTCTCTAGCTCTGCTCCTAACTCGCTGCGTAATAACCAGCAATCCAACCAGCTTCTCTGTCAGCCAGTTTACCCTTCTGTGAAATGGGGATGTTATTTGCTAATTCTGGTATAACTCTAGGCAGGCTGTCTGAAGTTTTTAAATCACACCTTGGAAGGGAGTTTCAATACCACTTGCAGCAGATGCTTGCCTTTATCCAATCCAGATAAAGTGGCCTGAATTGATCTCGTGATTTCAGGAGTATCTTCAAAGGGGCCTCAACTCATCTCAGAGTGCAAAACATTATTACAGTAGGGAGAACTTACTGAGCTTTTTTTTTTTTTTTTTTTTTTTTTTTCTGACCAGCAGCAGAAGGATGTGCTGAGGTGGGCAGATAGGTGCATTTTTCAAGGTGCAGAATTTATCATCTTGCTTGAGCACTGTGAGTAGAACCTGGTAGTCATTTGCACCTGCAGGAAAGGTGTGCACAGGTGACATTGACATATATATGTATCAATAAATATTCATCTCCATTAATACATGTAACACACCCTGATATATCATATCCAAGAGCAAATGCTGTTGTGTCTCACACTCATATTTCCATATGAGGCAGACTTTACCTAATCACTTTCTGTTTATGCCTGAAAACTCATCTATTGCATTCTCTGAATCACTGCAGTCCAGTTCTTATACAGAAATCATTAGCCTATGGAAATGGTCTCTTTTTTACCAGCAGACGAAGCCATATGCTCATCCAGAGGCAATTATTCTTCTAATACAAGTTCTATAATAACCTTAAACAGTACAGAATGGCATAATTGTTTGCTTTAATAAATACTCTGAAGTACTTCAGCTGCACTGTAAAATGGCTTCACAAAATCCTGTTTCTGTTTCTTCATCTTCCAGTCTCTTTGCGATGACCCCCATTCTTCTGGCCAATCTTTTTTTTTTTTTCTTGGAATTTTGCTGTGACATCCAAATACGGACGTTTTGAATCACAGATGTGAGGAATTAAGAATTCTTTTCTCTTTCTCTTTTAAATGATTTTTCATCGTATGTTGGAGCCAAGTATCTATCAGGGTAAAATCAATAGCAGGTCCCAGAACTAAAAGAAAATGCCCCAGACTTAATACACTTCATGCACAGCCACCGCAGCTGTATATCGAAAAGAAAGCTAATAGAGTGACTCATTCTATGAGTTACCAATGTTTGAAATAAACCTGTTGCTAAAACGGTTAGGAACAATATAATTCTGAACATTACAACCAAAGCAGGACTCCCACTTCTTTGCCTTTACAGATACATCAGAGCATTAACTCTCTCTCTACTCTCAGTTCCTTAAATCTGAAACCTGTGTGTGTCAAAAAAGATATAAACAAACAATCTTCTTCTTCCCTCACTCCTGTGGGAATGCATGTGGAAAGCGGCATGCTGAGTAAGAAGGACAGATAGCAACTGAAGAGACATATCCCTTTGTTGGGACTTCAGCATCCCATTCCCTGCTCATGTGAAGCTGGAAGCAAAGGTCAGTGACCCTCTAGTCTTTTCTAATTTATTTACATATTTCAGGTGGATCCAAGGATCCATTTCCATCTCCTGTTCACTGCGTGTTGTGAAGCAGCTAGTGAGTTGGGAAGGACCCTCTGGCTGACAAGCGCTGTTATTTAAATTTATGAAATTGTCCACATGAGCACCAAACTTCTTTGGGGACCGTCTGGGCAATATGCTCAGCACCCACGTTGCATGTAAATGCAACCTTTGCTCTTTGGGACTGCCTAGGTCAGACACCCATGGCTCACAACCACTTTGTTCCCAGTCCCTCTATGAGGAGTAGGGCACAGCAGGACTACAAGCTGCATATCAGCCAGGGAGCAACAGAGGAAATGGCAGAAAGACATTTCTTCTCTCTCTCCCAGGTCCTGAGATGTGATCCATCCAGAATTCATAACACTCCCCGTGTCCAAGAGGAAACTGCAACCAAAAACCACCCAGAGACATAAATATCGTGGCTGCAGCACATTTAACTAGTATGTAGATGGACAAAACAGCAACAGCATTACATATAATGTAGGGACATTAAAGAAAATATACTACTTGCTGGAAAGTATAGTGCTGCTCTCCATCTGCCTTATCACTGGATTCCAATGGTTGGGTGCCCACAGACCTTTTGCATTAAATTTTACATTGATTTTTATGACCAGTTATTACATGTAATGTCTGAGCACTCCAACTGTTCTGTCTCCTCCCTGGTGTGGTATGAAATAAAGTTCATGGCAGTGGTATAATGGATGGCTCAGACCAACTCCAAAGTGGGGGTTTATCAGGTAATTATCCGAGGGGAGTCAGAAAATGTGCTCTTTTATGTCAACATATAAAAACTGCATTAAGTTTGGAAAGAGCCAAACCATGTCATACCATGGGTTTCCCAGTGCTTATTACTTCAGCCCCATTTCTCTTTCCTCCTTCTTGCTTGCAGAGCAGCATTTCTAGGCCTCTACTTTGCTGAGAGGAGGCCAATTCCAGCGTCCCATCACTCACAGCCCAAGGAGAAAAGCAGTTGGACACCTTGGTACACCCCTTTCCAGAGCACCTGTAGGTACTGGGCTGGATACTGGCAGATCTACCCTATCAAGCTTTCAAAACTGTCGGTGCTAAGGCAGCCTTAGTACAGTCTTTGGTAAAGATGTGCTAACACTGCCTGCACCCTGGGACCTTCCCCACAACAAAGGCAGTTCTTCATGCTGGCCTCAAGGGGAACTGCGCTTTCACCAGGAAGGCTTAGCAGAGGATGGATTTGCACAGATCCATACCTGCACATTTGCACATTTCAGCATTTCTTTTCCTTAAAAAGACTGCCTCACTTTAAATAAATATAATAATAATAATGGTAACAATAATAACAGCAATAATAACAATAATAATAATACTAATAATACAAGTGGTTGCAATGTGGTAGTTCAAGTTGGAAGGGGGAGCAGTGTCATTTAATTGTGCTGGAGGGAATTGTGCCTTTTCTATCTATCTCATTTATATCTATCTAAGAAGAGATGAGCCCATTGTCTCAAAATTGCTTTGAGATGGGACAGGTTGGAGCAGGCTGTGGATACATGAGCTATTAGAGTTATTAGTGATGGTGATGTTAGACAGTATCGCCTGTCGGTCTGCTTTACAGTTATAAATGTGTATCATTTAAAATACAATAAGGGGCCAGATGCTCAGCTGGTGTCTGACATCTATCCACCAGGTTGCCACTGCTGCAGATTTAGCACAAGCCAGTGTCTTTCCAGGGAAGATAAATATTAAAATTGTGTTCGTGGTGGTGGTTTTGAGATCCAATCTATGTCCATGATATTTGGATTAGTTGTTGGGTTGCATCTTGTTGGGGTGGTATTTGATGGTGTATACATTGTCCTGAGATTGCAAATTGGGAGTGGAAATGAGGGTACAAAATCATAAAACTGCAAGTCTTCCAAGAATGCTTCCTTATTCAAAGACAGAAAATTGAGATGATTTTATTTCCAACATGCCGTGGAACCAGTAATCTATTTTTTGCCAGCCTGGACATCTTACTTCAGCAAATGCCAGTTTAGCATGGGTTAAGCAAGATGAAGAGCTCTATGAATCATAGCTCATAGCCCTTAGTATCACGTCACCTACATGCTTGCATTGTGCCTTTGGACCAGCTGCTGAGTATTATCTCTGGTTTCTAATCCTCTAATTTCAGAGTTCTTTTGTGCAGATTATTGCTGAAAACTTCATGTAATTAATATCAATTATTTAGATTTGCAGTTTAATCAGTGTCAGATATTTTTCAGCTCTGAAAGCAGCATTATTCCTGTTGCTATTATTATTAATTACTAGTCTCGGTCACCCAAATAGATGATAACAGATACAAATGTAGATTCAGTTAATACTAGGACTATGCATGACACAAGCTGATAAAAGCCAGGAAATTCATGGGAACCTCATTTTCATTCTCTTTACTCTGCCTGAATCTGTCCAGCCTGATAAATCTGGTCTCTCTGTACCTTCAATGTCCCTTTGTTGCCAGGTAGCTGGTGCATTCAATTTAGTTTACTGTTGAACCATTCTGAATAAACATGCATTTGAATACTACATTTACTCACATAAACGACACCATGCTCCTCCTCCTACTACTCCAGATCATTCTCAAACCTGGAGTACAACACTCATATCCTTTTAATTTAAAACACTGTCAGCTGTGACTTCTGGACATAAAATGCAGGCATGTAATAGCAAATATATGTCTGTGGTCATCATTTTAGCAAATACAGCAACATTTTTTCCAGTGGATTACAAAGCCAGGTGGATGCTAGCCCATGACCTAAGTGCTAAGGGAAAGATGTCACAGAAAAATGTGTGGTTTGCCCAGGAAGGTGCAAGCTTATGCTGGCAGATCTGGGATTGGCGTTGACATCTCACAACCCCAACCACAGGCTGAGCTCTCAGACTCAAATTGCCCCATGTTTTACCAGTTCTGGCCAGCTCTGCCCCCCTCTTGCAATGCCTGGTGCCAGATAGCCCAAGGGGCTGAAAAAATTAACCCTGGCAGATGTAACCAGGTATTTGAGATTGGGAAGATGGCAGAGGGAAATCTGGTTATCAAGACCACAGCACAGAGCGGGAAGGAGATGCGCCTTAGCCGCTGCCAGCAGATTTCCAGGGTTTGAGCACTGCCCAGTCCACAGCTGGCAGCAAAATGAAAAAGTATTCCTTAAAGAGGACTAGAGGAGCTAGAAATACTTATATTGTGGTAAATATTTGGGCCAAAAAGGCATAGGTAGGTAGGGTAGTAGTTGCATATGGCATGGCTTAATGCAAGCCATTTAGGTGGCTGATGTATTGCTAGATGAGTTTGCCTTTTTCTTTTTTTTTTTTTTTTGTTTTTCTGCTATTTTCCAGATAATCCAGTCATTTACAAGTATCTGATGTCATAGAAGCTCTTTGCTTTACTGATGTTCAGAAATTGTAGCGGTAATTTCATGGAAAAATTCTATAGCCCATATACTTTGCAGCAGAGACAGGAATGCAATCATTTGGTGAGGAAATCGTCCTGTATCAGAAACATAAAGTTTTTCCCTATAACTCACCTACCCATATTTAGCTAAGTTAAGAGCAGCAGAAGACAGTACAAAGTACATGGCATGTCACAGTGCTTATATTTCCGGTGGACTACCTTCAGATTGAGTGGGAAATTGTAATTGTGGCATGGCTTAATTTACAAACATTTGATTTTACAGCCTTAACACCCGTTCAGTGCAATATTTTGCATGTAACGAAGAACTTCATTCTTGCCTCAGTAGGGTAGTATTTTAGTGATTTAGATGCTTAGCTCCTACTCGAGTGTCCAAAATGCTTGGAAAGTGAATAGGAAAATAGTTTGCACTTTGAACTGTGAGTGGAGCAACAGGATATATAAATATTTATACACGTCCCTGGCATATCATCCATGCTCAGGAACAAGAGCTACAGGGACTGCTGGCACTCAGATATAGGATATCAGACCTGGCCATAAGTGATTGCTCCAGGTCATGACTGAGATGCACAGGGTGAAAGGACTCTAAAGGCTTGCCTTCAGAAAAGCTCTGAAAAGGTTCAGGGGGTGGGACAGATAAGGCTCATGACCTGCCGGATTTTTTCTTGACTCTGCATAATATTGACAGTCTCCAATTTTTCTGCATAGCAAATGCATGCACAAAATTTTAAGTGTGTTTATTAGAAAAAAGTGAGAGAGAGAGAGAGAAAATCATGGCCCAAGTGATAAACTGTTTATAATAAACCCATCGTTTTTGAAGGAGAGATTGTGGCATTCTGCACTTTCTAAGAGAGCATCAGCAGAATAGGGCAGAGAGAATATTATCTCTAAAAGCTATGCATCATTCTCTTAAAATGTTAATGTCCCATTTCTAACTGAACAAATAAACCTCTACAAGTTGTATGCAACTAGTACTAATGAATCAGAGTGCAGACTGGGAAAAAAGAACCAGCTTCTGACTGCAAAAAAGCATCTTTCAAGAGAAATAAAAAATAAGTCGTTATTTAAAATTGTTCCATTAATGTGCTGCAAACAAAGGGCTGTTAGCTTGAAAGGACCAAACAGCTTTTATTTCAGAGTACTTTATTTGCAGTGGGATTATAAACAAAATCCTCAGCAAACCCTTCAAACAGAGCATGCGTTATTAAAAAATTCAGAAGCCTTTTACCCATTTACCATTTCCTCGAGGTGTTTTTGTTTTGTCACCCTAATGTATTTACGATGAGTGTGCAGTCTCCACATGGTTTAACATCCAAATCAAGGATTTGATAGAGGCAGGCAGCAGCACTTCATGTCTTAGCTTTATGGTTTTCACTGAGTTCCTAGTGCAACAAAACCCATTGCAAAGATCAAGATAATGCAAGATCTGATCTCATATATGCTCATGTTGAGCGCAATGTCAAATGAAGACTGCAGGCTATTTTCATCATCCAAGTGCTGAAGTTTATTATCTGTAACACATTTCTGCTTAGAAGAGCTAACCAAGGTTGTGTTAGACACTAAAGAGCCACCTGGAGTTCTTGCCCTCAGGAAGAGCTAAATTGAACATTAGCAGAGGAAGGTGGGTAGAAGGCAGAGATGAAGTAATTCATTAGAGGATGCAGAGCAGGTCAGTGGTACAGCAGCAAGCCAGCACGCACCGAGTTAGAAGTTGTGTCCTGGCAGTAGCTTCAAGAGCAGTGCTGGTTTTGGCATAGTATTTTTGGGGTAGCAAAGTGCCTGTGATTTGCTTTCCCAACAGCAGAGCTCTGGGCAGCTTGTACAACTGGGTCTGCTGAGAAACCTTCATCCGGCTCTAGAAGGCTGGTGGGCTCTTGAAAAGGCTGGTGAACAACATGGTCATAGATGTAGCTGTCCTCAGGACAGCTGATTCCTGCATCCCACAGGAGATTCAGTTTTCCCTTTTTTTATTTTCCCATGAATAGGCAAGCTCACTCTCAATGTTACTGTCTCTGTTCAGCCAGTGGCTTCCAGCTAGAGCTCCCTGAACACTGCAATTTCTACTCTTTCCATTGCAGAGAAATTTCAGAAAAGGCTGAACACTTTCTGAAAAAGGACCCTAGCATTTCAAAATTTCTCATGTAATGAAATTGGGGCTTTTACAAATCTCCTCATTGCAACATTTGTTGTTGTAAAATATAATTCATTTGAAAGTCAATGTGATGATGTTGAAACGAAGTGCTTCAACCTTACCCAAGCAGAATGTTAAATAAAAGTCAGATGAAATTGATACCGTCCCTTGAAACACTCAGACTTTTCAGAATCAGCATTTTCTCATAGCAAGCTGTTCCACATCTCCTGCTGGCAGCAGTCTGAGTAACATCAGCTTTTTTCTGGAAAAGCTTTAAGAGCTGGATATTATTATTATTATCATCATCATCATCATCATCATCATCATTACTATCATCATCATTACCATCATCACCATCATCAATAATATGCATAGCAAATGGAACTGGAAAATGGAGGCAGGAGGCTAGATCCTGCTCTGACTTACTACAATCACTAGCAGTATTGGTTTGGTTTCACAGGGTCACTAAGGAGAGGAGAATTCACCTCTGCAGACACTCTCTACCTCTCTTTGCCTCCATGTGTTTATTTGTGGGTACATCAAGTGTACTCAGCTCATTCTTCCATTCACATGCTACCACTGCCTGTCACAACTTCAAAACTCCTATCTCCCTAATGCTCCTTTTATGTTTTTTTTTTTTTTTCTTTTTTTTTTTCTCCATTATTTTTTTGCCAGTTGGGTAGAATAGAAAGAAAGCCTCAATGAGCAGGAGAAGGATGTGTTTGGACTGAGGTGAGCTCGACAGCACTCCAATTAGCTGAGCAAGGTAGACTCATAGAGCATGATGAGGCCATTGTTGCTGAGACTCATTCAAACAGCCGGGTGACAAGTGGGATTTAAAAGCTGTTGGTATGGACGTCAGCACACCGGCTCAGTTGTGTGATTTCGTGAGGTGGCTAAGTCAGCCTGTGGAAATGAGAGCAGGGCAGGGTGTGTTGCTGTTTTATGGCATGTGCTGCTCTCTCACACCTGGAGAGCAGGTGTTGTAGCAGGGAGCAGAAAAATGGGCACAGCTCCCTGTCTCTGAGGATTTTCATTCCAGCTGGGGAGCCTGTGGTTGGCCACAGGGCTGCCGTTACTTCACATGCTGTTAAGTCCCCAAATGGTGTCTATAAATGCATCTTCCTTTAGAAGGGATTACTGACTCACATGGCTGACACACATCTTTCCAAGCTGGGTCCTTCGTGCGTGAAATGTATTGTCTCCCCCTTTAAGGACTTTGCTGCCTCACTGACCTTTATATTCTGCAAAGAGGCATTTTAATCTCCCACACTGCTGCGCTGCTAAGTGGTTTCTCATTTGACTGGTGCTACTCAATGGTCTTTCCATGTTGACAGGGCTCTATTAAGACACTGGGAGTTAGTCTGAAGCCCTTCTAAGCTGTTATTTTCAGTAATAACACTCCTATTTGTTCCCCAGGTTTGCCGCACCCACAGGAGGTGGGAGGAGATGTGGAAGCACAAATTCTCATAAAAGAAAAAGCAATTTTCTTTAGGAGCGAGTTGCCTCAAGGCAACTGGAAAGGGAGAGTGCTGATTCCAGTATGAGCCAGGATCAGACTGGAAATCATTACATTAATCAATTCTCCCATCCAGGAGCTTCCCGAGTGGTATTATCACTATCACAGCCTGTTGGTAGTCTTTATGCTATGCATAGAGGGTGTCTCAGTGTTTTACAGCTGAGTGTTGTAGCTGTTCAATCCTATCAGCGTTGCCTCTCTTGTGTAGAGCTTGTACATAAACAAATTGCGAGTGCTCGGTTTTCAGCGTGCTACTTTCCATGTATGAGTTGCCAGTTGTGTGACTTATTTGTCTTGGAGAGGATGGGGAAAAAAATGTGAGAGAGAAATCAGGAAAATCCTCCATGGAAGAAAGAACATGCGTTTTCCACTGGACTCATTCCCTGTCCCTTTATCACAGAAAACCATGGGAAAGGCCAGGTCCTATGTCTTGAGTGCAGATGCCAAAGCTTATCGAGTGCAGGATGAGTAAGTTTATGGACTGAACGAGCAAATGGCAGAGCCAGTCAGGCAGTCTAGGAAATTCCCTGCCCAAGAAATGTAAATGAACCTTTTCCACACATGTAGACATGAGGGTCCTGGTCTGGTGTCTTCAGGCACAGTGACAACCACCAGTAACGATGTCCCAGGAGGAACAGGGATGGGACCACCTATTTTCATTGCCTAAAGGAAGGTTGATCCCACTTAGGTAAACCAGCCCTGGCACTGGCCAGTAAGAGTGTTAGTGCTGGAGGGATAAGGGAATGCAACGACGGGGAAGCCGCCTGTGGATGATGCACTTAGACCCCTGCTGACTGAGCAAATGCGCCAGCGAAAGCCTGTTGGATGGAACCACGTGGCTCCCATCACTGAGACGAGCTGCTGACAATTAACAGGAGGCTGGAAGATGTTTGACAATTAACGGGAGGCTGGAAGTGCTGCGTCATGGCAGCAGGCAGACGCCCAGCGGTAACCTCAAAAAATGCCTCAGCTCTACCCAGCTCTGCATGATGTTATTCCTCAATGGTGAAAAATGGAAAACCAAGCGAGGGACTAGGACAAGAGTTGTATTTCCCCAAAAGGCTGGGGATGAGCTCTGCTTTATAGTATCATCTTCTAACCTCTCCAGAAGTTCGCAACAGGGAGAGCGATGCTGAGTGTCCGACAGGCCCTGATTTCTCCCAGTCTCTGAACCACACAAACCTTCTTTGGTGCAGCTCAAGCTGCAGAAATCTCAGGCTGAAGGACATCACAGAGGCTTCTGCCCATGTGCAAGGCGTTGTGCACACAAAAGCCTCAAAATACACCTGTCTAGGTGAGCTTTTGTTCTGTATTTTCTGGGCTAGCCATGATGAGAACATATACATGTATAGCACAATAATAATATCAACCCGATAATGACGAGGGAGAGGATAAAAAATGTGGGCTTTATCAAAAAAAAAGATCTCTTTTAACAACAAATTGTAACTAATTAGACTTTGAATGGGAAATCAAATGAAAGTGCATGAAGGCTCAATTTTCCATACAGCTGACGATCTGACCTTTTTAGGAGTGGGAAAGAAAATTATTTTTAATTAACATGACTAATCATTTCCTGTCATTTCAGATAATTGGCTTTGTTGAAAAATGAGCTGTTTTGGGGGAGAAGCTGGGGGGTGACACTGCAGCTCCACCAGCACGTTTAACCTTTTAGATCCTGCCTGTAAATGGAATTTTGAATCCTTATTATCATGGGGAAGAGGTTTTGTATGGAAATGTGGTGCCCCACCCCCCCTTCCTTTCCATATGGCTCATAGAAATTCATACATAGCGAAAAATATTTGACACGCTGCTAGACTTCTTTCACTTTGAAAGGTTCCTGTATTAAAAAAATGCAGAGGAGACAGTTTAGGTAATGGACTGTTTTCTGGTACACCTTGAGGTCACTTTTGTAAATTTAGGATTCAGGGTCAAATCCTGGAGTCCTTAATAGCATCTTTTGCTCAAACTAGTTGGGAATTTGGCTTGGCTGAGGTGCAGCCAACTCTTATTCTGTCCAAACAGTGAGCAGCTGAAGGTGGCCAGACCAACTTCTGCGGAGATGGTTTCATTGTGCCTGCTTGCGTGAGATGTGGGAGCCTGTAATAGAAACTCTTAGGCCATGAGATATGACTTCGCTCTCTTTTAAGCAGCAACAAAACCTGGTGCATTGGAGGCTTTCCTAGGCAATTCAGCATAAGGTTTTAATGCCACACTTCAAGGGACAGGCAGAGAGATTGGAGAGAGACCAAAGGAAAGCAGGAAAAATCAAATGTCTCTGAAACATGACCTGCAAAGCAAGACCGAACAGCCTGGGATTGTTCAGTGAGAGAAGAGAAAATTCAGTGGGGAACTAAGTTTTGAATAACATAAAAAGGCACTTAGAAAGCTATAATCTGTCCTCTGCTTTCAGAGGTAGTAGGATAAGTAGAAATAGGAATAAATTGCAGCAGGAAAGACTCAGAATAGATATCAGAGCAAGCTTTCAAGTGAAGAAGAGAACAACAGCAGCCAGGGATACGGTGAATCCCCATCTCTGGTAGTATTTAAATGGGACAAACATCTGCTAGGGAGGACATGAGGAGAGTTGTCCTGCCCTGGGGCAGGAAGTGGATATGATGCTCTGCTGAGTCTGCTCTGAATGTGAATGTCCGTATTTGTATAGAAGAGGGAAACATCTCTGTTTTCTACCAGCAGTACTGGATAAGACACTAAAATAACAAGCAGCTTCTAAAACAGAAAGAAGCATGAGCACATTCAAAGAGAGCAGCAATGGACACTGAATAAAAGTGGAGGCAGAAAAAAGCACCCTAGCTCACTGAGTCCATATATGCAGATCCTTTACCCTGGCCAGGAGCTGCTTATTGTAGCATGGTGCTTGCTGGATGAGGATCCTGAGTTGTTTCTCAGCTCCAGGGTGGTTGCTTGTGCAGCCATAAATTGGTTTCCTGGTATAATTTATTTGACTCAGTTGATATTGTTTGTTATCTTTCAGCTAGCATGGATCATAAGACCAAACTGGTCTCATTCACCCCAGTGTCTCCTGAGATACGGGAGTGCTGTTGGTGTTCACCAACACAGGGAAGGAACAACTCAGTCTGCTGCTTCCTTCAAAAAACTGTACTCATAGCATGGCTCTTCCATTTCAATCTCACTACCAAAAAATAAAACCAGAGAGATCTGGTTTAAACCAAATTTGCTATCCTATGTAGAAGAAATATCTCGGACTTCTGAAGCTTTTGCACACCCTTCTTTCTCCTCTTGCTCCCACCTGTAAGCCATCCAATTTAGGAGGACTGAGGAGCAAGCAAGATAAATCCTGAACTGCAAAACTACAGCAACTCCTGTCCCTTCCTCTTCTTTAACTGACATACCCGTAGCATGCATTCCCTTACTTTATTGATATCCAAACCATGCCAGTTATTTCTATTCATGAAGCAGACCAGAACAAGTTCCACTACTGACTAAGAGATGTATTCGGAAGCGCAGAATTCTACAAATTAGCAATCAAACACAATAAAAAATCAAAGATACTGCATTACAAAATACACTTTGTTCATTTATTTTAACAAGTATCACTTATTTTCAATTATTTACAATGCTAGTTAGCATACTCATAAAAGTACTGTAGCATATTGAGTTAAAAGTAATGGATTCTTAGTGGGAAATCTCAGCAGAGCTCTTGGCTATTAACACTAGCAGAAAAATGCGGAGGGATTGTCACGGTGGGCTTTTTCTGGGCTTTTTACTTGTTGGGGAGGACTTTTTGATGGGGTAAAGATAATTGGGTCTGCAGATTAAGTGAGTGAGGAATAGCTGAGTTCTCACTGTTTACAGTTTTGTAAATTTCCACATCTCACTTCACGTCTTCCAGCTCCTCTCTCCTTTTAACAAATCCAACACTCAGGGCCTTATCTCAGGGTGCCCTTTAAAGTCTGAATTCTCTGGCTTTCTTCAGCTGCTCATCATATAAAGACGGTTATTTTTTTGGCATTTCATTTCCTGCTTTTTTCCTCTTCCTCTTGCATCTTTTATAGATGGTGATAAATGTGAATAACAATGCACCCAGTGTGAAAAGCAGAGTGTAAAACTCAATTCCATTCAATTTCTCTTTTATTCTAACTTTAAGTCTTAGATTTACCCATGTCTCACTCCACTGGACCTGTCACCTGAATTAAATAGAGACTTAAAACTGAGTGCTGCAAGGAAATATATCTTAGAAGCAAGAATGTTGCAGCATTTTAAAGAAAATTTCCTAATAAACGTTGAGCCTCATTTAAATTGTATTTCCCACCCCTGAGATATGGAAGCAGCTCAATGTCAATCAGAAGGGGAGAAAAGCACCCTTAATTTTGGATGATCTATTTTCAAAATCCTGTTGAAAGCAGCAAAATACTCTGATAATTCGCACATCATGCAAATGACAAGGAAAGAGAAGGGCCAGCAGGCAGGGAGTACTGAGACACTCTTGTCTGCTTTTATGCGTCACTGCTGACACCTGCTGCGTAACCGCCCGGCAGAGTCATATCCCTGAAAACAGAGAGAGAACCGGCTCCTCTGGCTCGGTCAAGGGAGTCCTGGCTTTTATAGCAGGAGGGAAACAGTGTCAAGATTGTCCATGCCGTGACGAATGAAGCAGGTTTAACCGCGAGAAGAAAAACAGCTGTCTGGGGTGGGGAGGCTTTTTCCAGCTGTATGCTGCTTTTATTATTATTTTTTTCCAGTATTCAAGGCTATTGCTTGTTTTTTGGGTTTTCTTGGCTTTCTTGGTAACCTAGGCTTTTTTTTACTTTTTCAGGCTCTGAACTGGATGGGATTGAGCTGCCCTTGGACCCTGGCCATGGGAGAAGTGATCACGAGCAGGTGATGCTGCAGCCAGAGCTGATAGAGATCCAAAGCAATTTTAGTTTAGAAATAAAAGTGGTTGTCTCGAGCAATGATCGTTTCTTTAGCACGTCTCAGTCTTTGAGTGGGTATGGGTTAATCTGGTTGGTGGCTCCCTGCCAATACGTGGGAGTAGCTCTGGCAAAAAGCGTGGTTTTTCTCTCTGTTCCCTCTGTAAAATGTGAAGTTCTCACCTGCCATAAACCTTCATGCTGTAAAAGGCTGCTCAATGCAAGAAGATGCCCAGCAGTGCTATCATAGTTATCTGATGTGACACAATAAGCATTTGGGAGTCAGCTTACTTTGGCATGGTGGCACAGTGAGGAATCTGATGGACAACTTGTATTAACATCACACAGCGTGGGAGGAAAAAACAAAAGAAATAGAGAAGAATTTTCTCTTTAAACAGATGCATGATAAAAGAACAGAGGCAGATAATGGATAGATTTGCTTTGTTAAGGAAATGTCCACAGTATTTGCATTTTATAATTGTTCCTGCAAAGGTTAGTGTGAGCTGAATCTCTGCTTAGATTTCTTGCGCTTTTACTTTTCTTCCTGTGTGGCATGGCAGAATGCTAAATAGCTTCATTTCCATCATGCCAGGGGTTACAGCATGATCTCTACTCATTCCTCCACTGAACGGCAAACCAGATGCCCCCACCTTCTCCTGCAGCGAGGGTCTGGGAGGAGGGAGCCTGGCAGAAGCTCCCCCAGGGGACCAGCACAACAGCAGCACAACTCATCCCCCCCGCCCCAAACAAAACCGACCACAAGGAGCAGAACAATGCTCGCCATTATTAATCCCGCTGTGATTCTAAATGTCGTGCTATTACTGTACGCACAAAGACTTGAAGGTTTTCTGATTTCAATTAAGATTATTATCTCCTCTGAGAGATGCTTTTTCTGCTGTTGGGAAATCTCTTTAGCTGATCTGCTCTGAAACAGCAGCAGACAGTGGTAAATACGCCTGCTTGTATTAAGTTTGCATAACTGGTGCACTCCCCCTGCCTTGCTGAGGTCCCCTTGTTTGTCACCCCTCTGAGAGTTGGTCAGGGACTCTCAAGATGGGCTGCAGGCAGCAAGGATTAGACGTGCTCTGCCAGAAACCCCCTCTTGTGCAATACTCAGGAACAGCACCTGTGCTGAGAGACAGACTGAGCAGGACTGGGAAGTGCTGAGCCTTGCTGCTGGTGCACTGATACTGGGAACGGGGACAGGTAAGGAATCCAGCTGAAACGGACTCCCAACACTGCACTATTTGAGTCACTTGTGAAATGGATGATGCCACTGTCAAGCTATGAGGTGATCCCTTGTAGTCTCCAAGAAAGCCCGAATGTCTTAGTGCAAGGAGCTCATCGCAAATTCACAAATGATGGAGTTTGTATTTTGGTTCCCTTACACATTTAATTTGCACTCTTCTTAAGCTACCTGTGTCAAGTGGAACTCAAGACATTTCCCTAGAAAAAAAACATCACTAAAATTTTTACTCTGCAGTGCTGTGTCTGCCAAACAGCCTTGATCCAGCTCCCAGGACACAGAAATCTGTACTATAAAATGACCAGAACAACTCATCACCTCTCTGTTAGTCTCAGCAAGGAAGCCGAGAGATGAGCTGGCCAGGAATAGAAATCATAGGTAAAGAGCAAGAGAAAGACAAATGACAAGCATACATTTGCCCTGATACTCCAGGTGCACTGCAGCTAAGGGGTCAGCCTACTGCAATCTGCAGGGTATAGCTTTTCCCTAATACTAAAAATGGATATTCAATATTCAGTACCTTATATGTTGCTGGTCTCTGTTCCAGCGTGCTAAATCTATACAAACTTGCAGCTACCATAACATAAATCAACTTCATCTTCCCTCCTACTTCTGGATATGAGCTTCTCTATCCTCCACAACTATCTCCAGAAGTTTCTCTCCCACACAGCTTTAGTATTAGACATATTTTCATCTCAAATTGACTTTCTCTTCCTTCCTTCATATGTTACTTTCCCAGGGTGAAGCATAATCAAGGAAGATGAAGACACATCTTAACCCCAAGACTGCCACTGCCTGCCATTCCTTATGAATGCTTTACAGAACATTCGAGATACACATGAAGTTTGATGTGGACTCTTTAAATTTCAAGAACATTTAATAAATTTGGAACTAGTCTGACTCTGTTGTAGCAGAGATAAATTTCTTACATTGATACAATCTCCAATGAGCACTGCACATCATTTAATAAATGTATTTATTAAATACATAAAAGATTTGAAAATGGAGCTCTTGTCTTGCTGAACCTTATTATCTTCATCCTTATTTAACATTTATTTTCTTGAGACGAGACAATATTTGTTAAATCTTGAACACGTCATTGCAAAATACACCCATGGTTTATTCAGTCTGACTCTAAATATTAGATTTCAACATTTGCTAGACCTGGCTCCTTATTTAATCTACCAAGATCTCTAACAAGCACAAGGAAAGATTTGCTAACTCAAAAATAACTGTTATTGAATCTCCAGTGGGTTTGTAAAAATCTACATAATATTTAATAAATCTGCCCTAAGATTTAAGCAAATCTGTTTAACTTCCATTAAAATTGGAAAAGGCATTTGTTGGAGTCCTTGTCGGATTCATGCAAAACTTCATAAGTGTATCAGATGTTACCAAAATCCTATTAAACTGTCATATGAGCTTTCTGTTTCATTTCACGTCATTGTTGATTATTAATGTATTAGTGCATAAATAGCTGCTCTGTCTTCCTAGGCATCGCTACCCTCCTGTCCTGCTCACTCGCTACTGTGAGAATTCAGCTGGTGGGAAATCATAAGTCTCTGCCAGAGCTGATCTCACTGCATTCCTGCTACGTCACCTTTTAGATTGCAGCCCATAATTTTGCAGCCCTTTGCTGGGAATGGATAGATTGCCTTTGTCAGTTTTATACATCTTCTCGAAGGAGACACATTCTTAGAAAAAAATGTAATCATGCTGTATCAATAGCAGAAACAATGCTTACCCACCTCTTATTATCCCAGCATCTTGCCAGGCTACGGCAGACAGAATAAAAACATTGTACTTAGTTTTCAACCTGCATGCAGAGCATTTTTATGTCTCTGTCTATCTGGTTCCAGTTTTCTGTGGCAGCAAGCCCGAATTATCTTTGGCCCAAATCCTCTGCTAACTTGTCTTGCAGATCACCCTGCACCCTGATCATAACATTTCACTTGAAAAGAAAAAATTGAAAACAATTATGTTTTGTGTGGTTCTAAAACCACTTTCCCTGGCCTTTCAGAGTCCAGGAATAGGTAAAGCACGGTCTGGGAACTCTGTATTTGTTCTGTATTTCCAGCCTTTTCATTTCTCGACGGTTGCCTTGAAGTCCCTTCTTTTCCATGACAATTAACAGAGATCCTCTCTTTAGGGGGTCTGACCTTGGAGCAGGGAGCAAAAGGTAGCAGATGATATGCTAAAACTCTCAACACCAGAAATGAAGGATCAAACCTCCTCAAGGCGAGTGTGAAAAGCTCAGCCACCTGAATCTCATCCCCATTTGTCAATAGCATGAAATATCTCACCGTTTTTCTTGCTAGGCTGTCTGCACGGAAGGAGATAGCAGGAATACAACAGCAGACAGTGCTGCAGGGTGTCTGCATGAGGACTCATCACCTAATAGTAGGTAGCACTGCAGTGCAGAAGGAAGAAGCTTTCACTGAACGCTACAGAAATTTAGGGACAGGATAGCCATCAAGAGCAGCTGTTCTTGGAAACATGCTGGCAGAGCTAATTCCAGTACATAATGGGCATCTTCAGCTCTCCTTCCAGGATAGCAGAGCTATCAGACTTTCCCTTTAGTGCTTATCAAAATCCTCTTGCAAAAACATGATGCTAGTATAATTTAATTTGAGTACTTTGATATGACAATGAAGAGACCAGACAGGCCAGACATGACAGATAACTGTTGGCAGTTCAAGCTGCTACTAAAATAAAGGAATGGATTTATGAAAGGGTTACAGAAAAAGGTTCTGCTTTCCAGCTGAGCCCATGCAGAGGGCCCACATATTATACGTTTGAGTTTGAGCTCAAGTAAAATATGTAAGTCTCTACAGATTTGTAAGTTTGCCTGTGATAATTTGCTACTGGGTTCAGGCTATTCTCATAGTGATTTATTGTCTTGGATGTTCCAAGCATTATTTATTGCTACAAACAGTAGAGCTAACTATTAGAAAGAACTGGTATAGTTGACACAAGGCTGGAATATTTAGGGATTTTTTAAATACCATTTATAGAGTTGGAGATTGTGAGAAATTCTCGAGGAAGGCAGAAAAGAAAAACATGGACAATGTAACTGCACATGCTCAGAAGTGGTCAGTGATTTTCTGAGTGTCTTAAAAAATCCTACCACTTCTATTTTTTGAAAAAGCTTGGCATTAACGATGTGAAAATCTGGCCTCCTGCATGTGAACTGTGGTAGGTACACAGCATGGAGATATGCAATATGCATATCTACTTCTGGAAACAGCCTTGTGAATGAAAATAAACAATTAAACAAATACAACTGAAAAAAATGCAAACAAAAAAAACAAACCAAACAAAAAATACATCTCAAAATGCCCCAGAGGAGATCTCAGGCTGCTTGTACTCTAAGCTAGTTATTTAACATATAAGCTGTTTTATCCTGAGAAGAAATCATGTTCCAGGCAGGAATAGTTCTGCAATCCCCATTAATACATGTCTATATATTGACCCTGATAAATATAGAAATGCTGAATAAACAGTTCTGAGATCCTTCAAGAAGAAAAGCAACCCCTGATCCAGTTGTGACCAGTGCATAGGACTGGATTTAAGACACAGCTATTTAAGAATCAGTCTGTAATAGCAAATAGCGAACACAATTTAAATCAATCCAGCAGTCTTGCAGGACTGAGAAACAAATAAACAACTTCTTCACTACAGTAGTATTAGCATTTACCTTGAGGAAAGCAAACTTCATAAAATATGAGGCAGAGAATCAACAGCTAAGAGGGTAAAAATTTTCCCGTGGTATGAAAATTATTGAAAAGATCGTATTAGATACTCACTAAAATTTATAGCATCATAATAGTAAAAGGAAAAAAACACAGGCAAAAGAGCTGTCTTTGGTTCAGCTGCAGATTATTATTTTTAAAGAAAGATACCAGCAGATACTTAAGGAAGAAGATGCTCACTGAAAAGCAGCACTTGGGCCAAAAAGAAGAAAACAGAAGAGAACAGACTCGGCCAATTCCAACATAAAATTTATCAAATGGTAGGGCAAAAAAGACTTCCAGAAACAACTCCCAAAAGGCAATTGAAGTAACAATTCAACCATATCAGAAACAAGAAACTTGTCAGATATTTCACACTGGCAGATCCTGATCAGGATGTAATGGATGCTCAAGGAAGAAAAGTCCATAGCACAAAATCTGGATAAATTCCTCTGTCAAAGTTCGCCAGGGAGAGGTCAGAAGTTTAGGAGGAACGGATCTGAAGCACTCTCAATTTAAAATGTGCATCAAACAACTTTCAGGGTAATTTTTTACGAGGTGGGTGGTTAAGTTCCAGATGAAGGAATATTCAGTGTTGATAACTGTAAAGTGAGGCACATGAGGGAAATAATTTTAATGGTAAATACACAGCAACAGGTTCCAAATTAGATGGCGTCCCTTAGGAAAGAGATTTTGAAATCACTACATATTTCTCTGAAAAGAGACAGTTCAATGCTCAGCAGAGGTCAAAGGCATACAGAGCATGTCAGTAATAATCAGGAAAGAAGTAGAGAACAAACAAAAAAACATCATTATAACACTATAAATGCCCCACATCCCGACTGCTCTGGTTGTGCTTTCTAAAAAAAGTCTGTAGAAATACAAGGGGAACAGAGAGGGCTGGTGAGCCAGAACAAACAGGCACAGAGCAGGCTCTGTACACAGAGAAATCAAAAGCCGTGGGCTCATCAACTTAGAAAACAAATGAGTAAGGGGTGTACGTATGGTTATATAAAATCATAAATAGTACAGAGGAAGTGACTGCAAGCAATTATTCCCTGTTTCTCGTAAGGCAGAAATAAGAGGCACCGAATACACTGATCAGACCATAGACTTAAACAAACAAAAGGAAGTCCTTTTCCATACACAAAGCATAATCAAACTGTAGCGCTCATTGCCCAAAGTCTAAATGGGTTCAAAAAGCAATTAGACAAATTCATGGAAGAAAAGTACATCAAGGGCTTATTAAACACAGTGAAGTGGATCCAAGCTCCAATCTGGGACTCTTTAAACTGCAGATTACTGAAAAATGGGGAGGGCTGCTGGCAGGGAATTTTCTTTCTCTGCTTTTTCTCTTTCTTATACTCATTTGTAAGCACCACTACTAGCCATGGACAGAGAGAATACCCTGGTCTAGCTGGACGTGTGCTCTGAAACCAGACAGTTATTTTTAGTCTGTGATCTTCCCCACTGTAGGGACTGTACAGAACCATATCCAAGAGCTGCCAACCTTGCTTCTCTGTAGTCCTTTCCTTTTGCCCCTTGCACAGGATGAGCAGTAGGGGAGGAAACCCACTGCCTCTACAGCAAACTCCTCTCTAAGGCAGGACCAAAGCAAAGGTAGGCAGCAGGGTGTCCTTTTGGTGCTATATTCAGCACCTGCTCAGTGGATAAACCAGGAGCCATTAGTGCCTTCAGCATTCACATGGAGTCAGGGGCTGGAGAAAAATCTCCTAAAGGCTGCCCTGGGATGAGCCCACGGGTGCAAGGCAGGTGCTGGCAGGGCAGCACCATGCTTACTAGCCCAGCCAGCACCCCAAGGGACCAAATTCTGTCAGAGCAACTCATACTGCTGCTTGGACAAAGCTGGTGCTCAAAAGCATTCTTTGTTCTGTCCACTCCCAACAGAAAAATGATTGCTAATTCTCTTTGAAGACCTTTTGAAACAGAGCTCCAAGGTCCATGTGGTGGGTCCAAAGAATGACAAATATGTAGCACAGAGGAAACCTGGAAGCACCGTACCACTCTTATCACAGTTAATCTTTGGAGCCACTTAATCATACAGGGCTTTCAGTTACTAAGGTCCTTTTTAATTTAGAGCAAGAGTGTGTGGTAATTAGCCTTAACCAGGTCATTGATCTTAGGGGAATATACTCTCCGAGAACCTACATCCATCTTGCATACTTGTGGGAGGGAAATGCTGATAAGCCTGACATCTCTGCTCACAGTATTAACAAGGCAAGTTAATATTGACCTTCTGTTAGGGCCCTTCACACCAAGCCAGCGAGGGAAATGCAAGGGCATTTCTCCCATAAGCCTGCTTATTCCTTTTCACCCAGTGGTATAATTGCACTGACACGAACGGAGGGTTTTCACCTTTACCTCGATCTAAGTACACAGATGTTCTCTGCGACCTGCCATTTGCTTCACAAATATCACCAGGGTTTACAGACAGTTTCAACAGGAACTTTGCTTCCCCTACTTCTGCTCGTCCCTGGGGCAAAGCCCAAGCCCTGGCTCTAATGACCTGCTGCCACATTAACAGCTGGGATATCACTAATTGTGCCATCCAGCTTGTGCCAGTGGGCTGCAAGAACGGAGATGCTGAGAACCAAGACAAATGGATTCATCTCAACAGCACGTGCCTTGCTGCAGGGACAGAGGGATAGAGGCCTTACGCAGGAACCATTTCACAGCCTAACATTTCCACAGCCTATTCTTCAAAATGAGGGATCAAATAAGTCAAAACCATTCATCACCTGCTATTTCCTCACATGAGCCACTCACGGTGACCATGCCTGTTGCCGCTGGTAAGCCCCAGCCCAAGGTGAGGCAGCAGTGGTCATTCATTGCCATGTACCAGGTCAACATTAAATCTGCAGGGGTTCTCATTGGCCTTAAATTCTCAATTTTTTACTCTGAAAGGCTCTCTTCTGGCTTTTCAAGATTTTTTTTTTTTTTTTTTTTTTTTTTTTTGTTCAGCATTGGCTCTTTAGGAAACTCTTTGTGGACTAATATCTCACTTTCCTCTCACAGCCTTTGTGGAAGACAAAGGGGAAGCAGCCTGGACCTCTCCCTTACCCAGATTTCCCACATCATGTTGTTGTTGTTACTGCCAGGGTTTTTTTTTCCTCTCTGGGTCTCCTGCCAAACATTTGTCTGCTTTGTCATTTTTTTTTCCCCTTGGGAAAATAAATAAATAAATAAAGCCTGTTTAATCTTAGCAATTTTTTTTTTTTCCACTTCAATAGCCTCAAAATTTTCCCTGGAGAGCTGTAAGCCCTTTAAATATTTAGGTTGCCAGATTTCTTATGTTTTCTCTCCAGGAAGCCAATTTTGCTTCTAAGCTCTTGAGAAAGGGCCAGTCTCATCTTTTCTTGCACTTTGAAGCCATTGTACGACACCTTCCCTCCTTCCTGTCTTCTTTTCTCAGTCCTCTTTAGGTTTAGTACTTGTCCCTGAGATAGCATAAAGGCCAGAAACCCTTCCCAGGCTTGTGTTAAGCTCCTTATCCACTCCAGGTCTTTCATCCTGTATCCATCAGCAAGTCATTCTGGTGTTTCATGACAACCACCCCCACGTGCATTGCTTTACACCGGGCTGAAGGGACTAACAAGGACTAAATGCTTCAATGGCTGTGTGCCCTGCTGTGATTTACAGGGGAATATTTATTTTATTTTATTTTATTTATTTATTTTATTTTATTTTATTTATTTATTTTATTTTATTATTTTATCTCATTTTATTTTATCTCATTTCATTTATTTTATTTTATTTTATTTATGTTTCGAATCAGCTCTTTAGGAAACTCAGTATGGCCCATTATCTCATTTTGTCCATAATATTTTTTTTTGAAAAACAAAGAAAATGTTGCCCAGCTCTTTTCTTTTTTCTTTTTTTCCCTTCTCTTTTTTTCCTACTGAATGTCACCTCTGGAATGCTTGCTGGGTGTGGAAATTCCAGAGCAAAACGATCTCCTGGGATCTGCTCCGTTCCATATGATCCAAACCTCCTTTCCAGATATCTTGATTTGTTTCAGCACTGCCAGAGCATGATCAGACAAAGACACAGTGCCTAACAAGTCTCACCACGCACGTGGGGACAAGCCTGGTTCAATTACAAAAGGAAAGTGGTTCCAGTGCACAAACTGAAGGCAAGACAGCTTGTAGTGTCTGTTACCGAACCAGTAAATGAGTTGTACAATACGTGACCTCTGGGACAAACACAAGTCCCTTCTTCAGATGTTGGCAGGTTTATAAACAATGCAAAAGAAAAAGGAGGAAAAAAAAAAAGCAGCTGAAGTGTTCTGTGACCTGAGGAGAAGAAAGATTTACACTGCTGACTGACCGGCTTCATGGCGAGATTGGAGCAGAGTCAGTAATGTATCTTCGACACAGGGGAACAGCCATGGCTACTCAATAAAAATTACTGTTTATTTTATAATCAACAGTTCTGAAGTGAGAAACTCCCAGCTCTCTAATTCCTGATGATAAATTATTCGTGGGATCAATGAGATTCCTTTTTACTGGTCCCCTATTTAACATATAAACCAAGCATACATTATAGTGCTTAAGTAGCACCTTTGCAGCCAGGAATTAAAAATGTTTCATACGTTATTCCATAAATATGTCAAGCCAGTTATTACCCTAAGACAAGCTTCACTAAGGCTCTGTCCATCTGGTGTCATGACAGTGCAGAGCGGATTTAATATCACGAGTGCCTCTGGGAGCGGTTGCCCTGACTTGTGCTCTAAGAATGCTCCTCTCGTCCACCCAGCATCCTGGGGATGGGAAATTGTCCCCTGGGCTCATCAGAAAATGGAATTTCCATCTTGCGAGGAAGGGCAAGTTCTCTGTTTGGTTTAAACAAGAACCACGATAACAAGTTAAAACATTCATTTTTTTTTTCCTGAAACGAAATATTCTGAGTGTGTCTTTTCAGTCTTATCAGAACACTCAGCCATGATATTGTACTGCTTGCAAATCCATTCAAATAATAATTCCAATGCACTCATGTACAGCAAAACATGAGACCTTTTGCACTCAAAATCTCAAGCCACTGCTTGGTTAACCTGAAGCTCTGCAGTATGACCTTGGGCCTGAACTCTTAAAAAGCAGCTTATGAAAGAAAAAGTTCCAGGTGTAATTACTGCAGGAGCCTGGCTACCGAGAAACACAGAGCAAAACACAAATAGGATTAGCTTCCATGAAATCTTGACGATGGCTGTGTAATTTATGCAGGATTCTTTGGCTTGGCGGCATCTTTCTCGCTTTTTGGGCTCCACTCCTGTTATCTCCGAGCAGGAGAAGGCCACTATTGTTCTCCTGCCAGCCCCAATAGCCTTTAGTTAGATTATTGTAAAGAGATAGAAGACTCTGGGGACAGGTGGGATATTATAGAAGTATATGTCTATGTATACACACACTAATGTCCAGCAGATCTATAGCACGAGGTACAAATGGAAAGCCTGGGGAATATTTAATCACAAGGACTTATCGTATGTGTCTGGGGGAGGCGATGTGCTGTGCAAGTGGCAATGCTGAGAAGAGGACTGGCTGGAAAATGCTAGGGGAAATGCAGGCAGTGCATGCGCCTGACCCCCTGTGGGGATCTGCACGTACATGCCTGGATGGGCCTTTCAGTTCTCTCTGATGGAAGAACAAAAATGAAGCAATCAGTAATTAAAAATTCCTCACCCAATTTATACAAGGTTCTTTCCATGGTTGTTCATATGATGGCACCGGGCCAGTTAAAGCCCTAAGTCCAAGTGCTGCCTTTATTGATGGATTTGCTACCACAGTGCAATTTCTGTAGCCTAAACCAATTTTTGATTGCTTTGTTTGGGACAGGATTATTGTTCTCTGTTGTGGATGGCCAAATTAATCACTCGTGTACGTAAGGCACGGTGTGCATACTAAGTCTTGGTCTTATTTCACCTGTCTCCACAGGGACACAAACACCAGACGTACAACAGCAATTATCATCAGAAACAGACCAGAACAAGAGCATTCAGAGGTGGAGCTCGACATGGGACAGTTCACATGGCCTGGCTCAGCAAAAACTGTACCACAGCTCACGTGCAAACAGCTCCAAAACCCGTGGTCAGGTCTTAAAAGAAAACAAAGGGTCCCTGGGGTCATTCTGCTTGGCTCCCAGCCTTGAGCAGCACAACCCAAACCCTCGCTGAATTGTACTGGTAACAAACAGTGTTGATGGCAGAGTAAGAGGATACACCAGGAACAGAAAATACATCTCTCTTCTGTAACAGTAGTGAACTGTGCCTGGTTTAAATGGGGAAAAAACAGGTTTCTGGCCAAATCTGCTGCTAGCCTTCAAAATACATAAAATGCAACAAGTGATGGGTTTAGCACAGGGCTCAAGTCTCTGGGTCCTGAAAACACTGCAAGCTACCTTGCTTTTGATCTGGTGGTTATCACATCTGCAGATGGCTGGCTAGGTTTGTGCAGCAGCTTGCTGACAAGTATTGCTCGTGCGCATGCATTCAGTCTCTTCATTATATAGCAACTCCAGCAAACCCTCGCTGATTGTGTTCCTCTAATTCGTTGTGCAGGGAGTAGGCTGCCAGTCACCTTCTATTTGTCTGCAATCAGCCATGCATTTGTTTGGCCATATCTGTGCCTTTGGAGGAACCATCCCTCTGGCCAGCCTGGGCTGGGGAGGGACAGGGTAGCAAGCAGCTGGATTGGGAAGGAACCTGGGATGGGGAATTCGCAGAAGGACTTGGATTAGGGAGGCCGTAAACTCTGTGCCCTGTGCAATGTCGTCGGGAACCGAGCATTTGCACTGCAGGAAGGTGGCTTTCTTCCACCCCTCGAATGCAATTCTGGCTCAGTAGCCACCTAAAACCTGCTTCTTTCTCCTAAGTACAGTTTTTAAGCACAGTGAGCACTTTAGGATTGTACAGGGGAAAGTTGAATGATGAAGAGGTGCCCACTCAAACACGGCACATATTCTGGGGTTCCTCCTATCTCCTGCACTGCCCTTTTGCTCTTGCCCACAATGGGCAGTTGGGTCAGTGAATCTCCCAGTGACATAAAGCAGAGGGACAGGCACGAATCATTCAATAGTCTCTGTTGGAGCAATGCTGCTGCAGCAGTCCAAATACCCACTGGCGATGTCAAACAAGGCACTGCTCAGTTTTTCAAGGAGATTTTAAACGGGCTTGTGCTTTTACTTCTGAAATAAATGTCAGGAGTAACCTGTTTGCTGTCTGGGCAGAGAAAGGGGCCTTTTAGGGTGGTGCTTATCATCTTGGTATACCATTAAGGCTGCACGAAGTTTTGTACCAGGAATAATTATGAATGATCCTAGGTAATCACCTGAGTCATGGCACACAAGTCTTATCAAAGTTCTACAACAGATACCTCTCACTTTCCTTCTTCTGGCATATTCTCTTAAAAAAATAAAAAATAAAAAAAAAGGCAAGAAAAAAAAAGCCTAATATAGGGCAAATAACTCTGACTTGTTTATTACAACCTCAGGAAAAGGAACAGAATGTCAGAGGTAGAAACATGATAACAACTGTTTTTCACATCTTTCATCAGAAAGGCAGAATGTCCCAGGGACAGGCTGCCGTCAGGATTCAGAGGTAAGCAGAAACTTTGAAAATCAGGTGGCAAACTTAGAAGGACAAAGGAGAGATGGGATCCAGGCTGTTTTTTTTTTTTTTTTTTTTTTTTTTTTTTCCTGACCTTGCTAGCTCAGTCCCAAGAACTACGGCCCCCCACGGTGGCAAGGGTGATGTAAAAGAAAAAGTATGACATAGAGGAATGCAATAACATGAATGTGTAGAGGCATCGATTGCAACTGAGGCTCCTTGGTTTCAGCTTTATGTCA
The DNA here is from genome assembly GCF_009769625.2 of Cygnus olor. Taxonomy (NCBI): domain Eukaryota; kingdom Metazoa; phylum Chordata; class Aves; order Anseriformes; family Anatidae; genus Cygnus; species Cygnus olor. The sequence goes on from NC_049179.1 coordinate 14,479,500, forward strand.
CTACCAACTGATATATGTTTCCTTCTCAGAAGGGAATATGATCTCAGTAAGACAGGAAAGGAGTAATAGGAAGTATTATTCTTCCAGTGTTACACACAGGCAGCTTAGGCAAACAACTAGCTCACACCTCTTCAGAGAGTCTGCAATAGAAATTGGTCTTAAATCTGCATCTCCTGGGGACTAGTGTAACATTTAGGCCACAAAATCAGCTTCTTTCCCTATGGACAGGCTTTTTTTTTCCCCTCTGTAAATGCTCAACCAGTGCTTATTTGTTCTCCAGAAGGCACCCAGCCACCACACAGGACCAGCTTTTCTCACGAGACTCTCAGTGCTGCTCACTTGGAAATGTCCTCACCAGGCTGGAAAGTCAGGGCGAGCCCTTGAAAAACCTGGCATTTAATCACTCACATTTCATCTTCTGTTTCACCTAAAGCAGAGACTTTCCACATAAACCGCACAAGTCAGCCACACTTCATTTAACCATGACTTGTAACATCAGTCACACAGGGCAGCACCTCCATGCCAGTGTTTCCTAGCCTCCATCCAGCAGAGAGGGCTTAGTCAGATGGCTCATATCTCCTCCCTCCATGCCAAGGAGCAGATTTGTTCTCATCTGTTCTGCCCATCTTTCCTGCCACACTTTTTTCCACCTTTGCATTACCCTTAGATGAGAAAAGCAGTGTAGGGACAGGGCATGCTTTACCTTCTGGTTCAAGCGAGACAGAGGTTGTCTTAAATCTGAGCTGTTTCCTGCGGCCCAAGTGAATTTAGAACAGGGTCACCCATCATCTTACCTGCTTGTCATTCTCTGAAACCGGAGATCTAAGTGGTCTTTGGGGCGGATTCAAATTCCTACTGCTGCTACTTGCTCCTGTCTTTCCCATCTCTCTCATTTGCAAACCGTGTTTTGAGGCTGTGGAAAGAGGCATGAAGCAATATATTAGACATCTGTCATCTGTATGCTTTTTCTTGTGATTGCTAATCACTTTGAACATGTTAATGCAGTGCAAAGAATAGGAAGTGAGAAATGTCACTGATAGTGAACCTCAGATAGCACGGATAAAGATCTAGCTGGCCAGACATTACTCCGAATCCTATCTGAATCTGAAGTTCTAGCACCTGTGAAAATATGCTGGAAATCTTTCGGAGATAGACTCCCTCATGAGCAGAGGTGCATGAATAAGTGATTTTTTGCTTTGCTTGCAGTTCTGCAAGATCGGAAAAGAGATTTAGAACAGGCTAATCCAAAGTATATATTTTTAAAAACATTTTCAATAAACAAAAGGTAAACTTGTAAATTGCCATGCTTCAAATGAAAAGATTTTCGGTGAACTAAAAATGAAGTTTCTTTCAACTTTTTTTTTTTTCAGTAAAACTGTATATATCCCCAAATAATTGCTTTTATCTCAGAATGTTTATTTTCTTAAGCTAAAACAATGGAATGAATTGACCTACATTCATGAAACGTCTGAACTAAATTGACCAAACTCTATTTACTATTCGAGAAACAAACTATAGCCACTTTCCTACAAGAAATTCAACCCAATCAGAAAAAAAAAAAAAAAAAGTTCTATGTCCCGATGTCTTTCCAGTTTTACTGTTTTACTCAGATTGCCATTAAAATAACTAAGTTGAATGATTTGCCAAAACTGGCTCTAGTTTAGTTTGGCACATAAATAACTTCCTTGAATTTGTCTTTATTTTACCTGAATGCTGCTGTCAGCTTTCACAAAGCGGAGAGCATATTGTCTTTCCTATTTAACAGAATTTTAAAAGAATTTGAAACAGCCTTAAAGCAGAACAAAGCAATTAACAGGGCAACTTCAAAGACAAATTGTTAATAGGGCCTGACCACTTAAGATCTCTTAATACTGTGTCTGGCTGCTAAATATTGTATTGGTAGATCTAATCAGGGCTGGCAGTAAATAAAATGTCTGTGACATCAACAGTTCTGCCTGAACACTCAACATGGAAAAAGCAAGGCTCTTTATCATCAGTGTGGAGTCATTGGTATCTTGGGGGCATGAGAGGCTTGCATGAGCCTCCATAAGGTAAGTGCTTTATTCAGGTCTTTGGCTAATATTCTCAACACTTTTGAGTTTGCAGATCTGGGTTGAAAATCACACGCTGACATGCTCTGTGCTATTATCGGGGCAGGATATCGACTGTAGAGGTCTAAGCAGAAAACACCATGGAAACACCTTTGCCTTGGCATTTCTGCACTCTGCATGCGGAAAGGGTATGGGAGGAGCAGCAGTAATCAACACTTGTATTTTAGGTTAACCAAACTCCCCTCTATCCCCTTTTTTTCAATCAGAAACTAATCTTGCTTCTGAAATTATGTTAAATTGTTGGGGTCAAAAAAAATATAATCAGGGAGGATAGCATATCCTTTCCCTGCCATTGCATTTTGGAATACATCTGGGGCAAATACTGTTGTAGGGTCAGCACAGGCAATAAATAAATAAATTAATTAAAAAAATTAAAAAGGAGAAAGAAGGAGAGAAAAAAGAGAAAACAATAACAGTAACAACAACAAATCCTTTACACAAAACTTTAAGTTTTGATCAGCAAAACTTAAAGAAATAAGCCCAACTGAAAGCAGAAACTTGTCAACATTACAAAAACCTCAGTGCTCTCAGTGTTCACTCACAATATGCAGTTAGTTTAAGGACACCACCAGTTTAGTGACATCAATGCTTTGCCTATTGATGCAACCGAGATTGCAGCTTGGTCCAAAAATACCCAATATCTCAGCACATACACTTGGCCATGCTCTCCTTTAGCTTCCAGGGCACCCATGAGCAGAAGAAAACTGGAACAAGCACCCTGCAGCATGAGACACATACAGCATGTCTATATGGCAGGAACAGAGATGCTTATGGATAATTTCAGAGCTGTTCAGGAGGAGCTCTGCTAAGCAGAGAAGAGGATAGGACCATTTGCCCAGATTTCAGGCAAGCCCCTTCTCTCCTGGGGCTCCATTTGAGAGCTGTTGGGCTTCTAGCTCCATGCATGCTGCCCTGCCTTTCCGGCACATCACCGCACCATTACCTTTACCCCGTAAAGTAATGGCAAAGAAAAAAAACATCAAGATGTGGTGAAGAGCTAGCTGGGGTTGAAATCAGCTGCTGAACTCAGCCTGCTTCTGGGGAAAGAGCACACCTGTTTGCTTTAGAATCCAGTCACCCAGTACATGGAAAGAGTCGTCTTGACTGTCAGCAGTGTCAGGACCACTCTGAGAATCACATTTGCTTTGCTCAAAGGATATTATAATTTACTGAAAAAGAATTAGGAGCTTGAGGTCAGAGATCCTGTAGTTTCCTCAGAGACTGAGGGAAAGAGACTGGCAAAGGATAGGCAGAAATGGTCTCTACTGAAATACTTTTTCTTGCCTTTTTTTTTTTTTTTTTCACTTGGTACCTGTTAATTAGGATAAAAGTGGGAAACACTATCTAACAAGGTTTCTGGGAGCAAACTGGAAAAAGCATTAATGAATTCAGCATTACAAGATGGTTTCTAAGCAACAGAACATTTCAGCTGAATATTAACCCTAGTCACAAGGAGAGAAAAAATGGTCTCAAGAATAACCTAAATGTCAGTGAATTAAGACAGAGTCTCTTCTGTGCAAACTGCTATTGGACATCTTAACGCAAGCATGGTTTGGGTAATGGTTGAACAAACTGGTGGCTGACAGCTTAATTTCCAGGCTTTTTTGAATTAACTTTCTGGTTTAGTATTAATCATAATTATGTTTGTTTGTAACACAGCATCTTAGAAGATGAGGTAAATTGTCATAGAAAGACATAAATCCCATAACATTAAATTTTATAAAAATATACTCTCAGGTATTTCCATCTATGAGTATAGATTAGCCACATTGTATCTTCAGGTAGGAAAGATGAATGTTGCAGAGTAGGATAGGAGTTGGAGATTTGGAGAGATTAGAGTAAATAGATAAGGATTATGTAGCTACTTGGCTAGCTGGTGGTAGTTTGACCGGTCCAAAATATTGCTCAATACAAAAAGTGGGATCATATAACTGAAAATGGGTTATCATAGCTGACAACTGAGTAATTGAGAAACCGACCGAGAGGAAGAAATTCATTAAACCATGGAAATTTCATTTTCAATTATATTACCACATTCTCAGACAAAAAAATCACAAGTCCACCCCTTCTTTTCTGCACCTAATCAGGATTTAGTCTGTTAAAGGCATACGAAGGACGCAGCTTTTCATCCCTAAAATTATGACTCTTACTCTTTGAGTATGTAATGAAGTTTTTGAAGATGTACGAGTAAATCAATTAATTTGTTTATGAAGAAAAATTAATCACCAACTCAGTCCCTTCAAAGACAAGTGGCATCTGAGGCAAATTCTTCTTTGTCCCAAATGGTTTGAAAGGACTGCATACATGCATTCATGTAAATCAAGAACTTGCAGTGTGGTTATATTTAAATAAATTAGACTGATCTTTGTATCCAAGTCTGTGTAATTGTCCTGAGGTTACCAACTTTCCTCTAGTACACCACTGAGGGAAAATACAGTATCAAGAAAACAGAGATACTGTGAATGCTGGGACAGGCGGACTAGTATGCTTCAGCAGCTCTGCCAAGGCAAATCAGGTAGAAAGTCCCAGTTTTTGGTGTTTCCAGCTGGTATTTTAGAGCAGTGGTTCACAACCTGCAAACTCTTTGGATTAGCTATGACCATGAAAGATGACCAAATCATGCAAGTTCTTACAATAAAATGTGTAAAAAGATGTCCTTAATTTTAGTTGTAAATTTGTAGACTTACAGTGACTGAAATTCAATATAAAAATCTGCCCTTTACAATTAATTAAAAAATACAGTTTAAAGCAGATTCTATATGACTGCTAATCTGTAGCAAAATTCTCTAATAACAGTCTCATTGGGTGTTTTTATCAGTCTTGTATCAAATTTCTGACAGTTAAGGAAAAACAGAAATGAAATTGAAAACGTTCCTAGACAAAAACTAAGTTAAAGTGGAGTTTAAATTACATCATGAATGTGTAACATAAGGGCAAAAACTTTTGAAAGAGACTGCAATGAGCCCCCAAAGCAAATCTTGCAAACCCTGGTAGTTCAGTTATTCTACTGGGGGTTAAAAAAAAGTCATTTTACATTCAGGTAGGAAAAGTAAATGTGATATAAGTGATCTCAGCTCTGCTTGCATTGCTGATACTGTGGTGAAAATGTGTGAAACATAGTTGAATGATTCTTTAAAGACTGTCACTTAGAAGGTGATGATACTGAATACCCCTAAGTGTAACCATCTTCTTATTTCATGGCATGCCAATGGCCAGACTTGGGTGGCTCAACATTTCTTTATGTGCCATCTGAGCCCTGAAGCAAAAGAGCTTTGTCCATGATGGTGAGGAAGAACAGAGCTAGAGGAGGATGTGGGTCAGGATGCTGTGTTTCTCATTTTCCTTTTTTTTTTTTTTTGACTTGCTTCTCTGTACACAGTTAGATGGTGGACAAGTGGGGCCCACCTACACCAATGTGCCTGTATTCAGGGCAAAGCAACAGCAGTCTTGCAAGGACAACTGGAGCAGATGCTCGGCTCTGATGTGCTGCACAGCATCAGGCATTTTCCCTGCCTGACATCTACCTCCTTGTTTTGCAGAAGGCAGCGAGAGACAAGGTGGCTTGGGTGAAGTAAAAGGCTGCGAAGGGCAGGGAAAGAAAACCTGTGCATGACAGCGTTCACTGCACAGCCAGTTCTGCTTCACTGGGAACTGTTAATTGTCCTCCACGTGGAATTAACTCTCCAGTCATCCCAACAACCAACGCTGCATCTAAATCTTCCCTTTAATGGGCTCTCAGGGAGCAAGCGGCATGCAACCTGAACTGTGCTCGCCACTACATCAATCTTCCCCTCATCACTCTCACGCCACGCAGCAATCGAGAGGAATGAGCATTGAGTGGAGCTGCTCACCCTGGCTTTAAGTCCTACCCTAGGCTGCTGCTCCAATGCCCGGGGAGATTTCCTCAGAAAGGGAGGGAGCTGTGGCAAGAGTGTTTCCCACAGCAGAGAAAAACCTAGGGAAGAGGGAAGAAGAGGTGCTGGGCTGGGCGTTAGAAAATAGACATGTTGCTGGGAGGGCAAGAGAGGAAGGAGGTAGATCTACAAGTTTTGAAGCAGGAGGCAGCTCTTGATTTTAAAGGCTAATCAGATGCACCACAGACATGCTTAGGCTGTGAGCATTCAGAGATCAGTTCTGCTTCTGTGTTTTCACAGTACCCAGCACAATGGGATTCTGGAAGTACATAACTCTGAAGGTGGTGGGTTTGGGGAGGGAGCAAGAGAAGGACCACATTGGGAGAGACTGTAATTGCCATGAGTGACAGGGAATAGCCTTCATTTCCATGCATGACACAGGATCCTGACCTGAGAAAGAGGTTTGGCTAATTACACCTGGTCAGGCATGTTCGTCATTCCATCAGGATCAGAAGCATGTGTACACCAGTCTGGGAATCCAGTAATTACTATAAGAAGTGAAGGGTCAAGGTGAACAACTTTCACTATGTGTTAAAGGCTTGAATTGATTCCTATAAAGCTGCCAGTTAAATAGTCCAGCTAGCAGATGTGAACTGAAGAAATATTTTTACAAACGGGAAAAAAAAAAACAGTTGATAGATGATTCTGTTTACATGGAATAAATTCTCCATCTCTGCTAAGAATAAGGGTTCATAGCTAAGCAACTGATTTCACAGAAGGGTAGGAAGCGCTGTTTTTCCCCCCGTGACCAAATTACACTTTTTCCATTCACACATCCAGGTGCAAGAGCATCCTTTCTGCAGACATTATTTTTAAACAGGTTAATTAATATTTCTGTTTGCCTTGAGTAGTTCATAGACATTTCAAAAAGAAAAGAAAAGATATGGAAGACAGTGTAGCAACACAGAAGAAAAAAAAAAAAAAGAAAGAAAAGAGGAAGAAAAGTCCAGTGTTACTTTAACACTGACAACAAAAGTCACCCTTAGATGAATTAGTGATAAACTCCTGGGGAAGACTTCAGTTCCATATGGTGATATTTAATATCAGTCACGTAGAAGCGGCCAAATCAACTCCTCATCCTGCGGTACCTGCGGGACCCGCTCCTGCCTGCTTAGCATTCCGCTGCGCCCACCCATGAAACACTGCAATTGTCTCTCCTGATATAAATAAATAACTCCAGAATGCCAAACAGAAAGGGGTGGGGATGGGAATGATAAATCCTGAGTCAGAGACGACCGCTTGAGAGCGGCAGGGCTGTGATTTAGTGGTGCTAATGAGCCCCAGCAGAAAGAACCTCCAAGAAGCCCGTGTTGGTAGCATGGGTCCTGTCTGATGAGAAACAGGTGTTCAAGGGGATGTGAGGGTTCACAGGCTCTGTGCCCCTGGTCCACTTTTTCATTTTTGAATGATTAGTTAGAAAAGCACCTCTTCCTTCGCACCAAAGTAAAGGTCTGAGCCTCCAAGCCAGCGTGCCCATCCAGACCCGGCTCGCTGTGGTGCAGGGCTCAGCGTGCTCATGCTGAGGCTTTGGGGCTTAGGCTGATCTCGATGGAGGAGACAAGGTGAGAACAAAGCTTTTCAGGACTCCGCTCTGTCCTGCACAGCTGTTGTTTCAAAAGCTGCGTGTGAGAAACTCATTTTCTTTGAGGAATGAGGTTCCGTGTTTGTCTTTGCTCTGCTAATCCTGGCCGAGCATCCTGTCTCTTGGAGCACAACCCAAAAGCCTGGAGCATTCAGCTCCAGTCAGCAAGACTCACTGAATCATCCCTCTGCCTCTGGTGGGACCACCGCAAGCCCTCTCCAATTAGCGTTAAGCCACCAACGCACCCAGAGCTGTTTTCAGGAACCGGATAGAAGCTTTTCTAATGGCTGCACTTAATCCAGGCTTGTTTGCCGTGTGGCACTGCTTCTCCCTCTTGAATGTGATGTTCACAGGAAAATAAATTAATACAATCCTCACCTCGCACCTCACCCACTCCCTTTGCAGAGACAAGCACTGCTGCTACACATGAAGTGCTGCAGATTCACAAAAGCATTGTATTTGGGGCTTCTTGGTTTTTTTTGCATGCCCATTGATGGTGCTTCCCTGATCTAGACCCTCCAAAGGTCATCACCATGCAGCATCGTCCTGTTGATCTCCCAAGGGCAAATATTCACAGAAAAGCTGTGAAAAGGTGGGAACCCCTGGCACACAGAGTTTTTATGGGGCTCAGTTGTTTATTTCCCTAAAGTGATCAAAGCGGTGAAGCAGTGGCCAGCAATGAAAATAAAACCTCACAGGTTTGGCAGCAGGTGAAGGCTGGGTTCTGACTGAGACAAATATCCTGGGCAGCAGCTTAGGTCAGGTTCCACCTTATTGCCCTCACATGTGTGAATACCTCCCCACACGCACCCATCACAGATAAACGGTCCATGTGCACTTACACAGTATTTATAACCACAGTTTTTCTTCCCCTGCCCTAAGTCAACTTATTCTTTGGTTTCCTACTGCCCTGAAGTCCATAAGCCAGTTGCCATGGAAATGGTTGTAATGTGCTTTCACGGTGTCCTCAGTCCTGAGTGCATATCAAGAGCTCTCTCTGCTGGTCTGGAATAACCATCCTCACGGCTCCGGGTGGTCACGACACTGCTGGTACCTGGAAGCTCTCAGAATTACAACCTGTGTTTCTAGGCATCATCAGGGTCTGGAGTCTGGCACAGTATCTCCTATTTTTGAGCTAGCTGGAAATGCTCAGCTTACCAAGAAACAGCAACATCCAGCTCTGCTTTGCTAACAATGTGCCCATCATTTGGTGAAGTGTGCTTAGCTAAGTGACCAAGGCAGTGCTGGGGAAGGAGAAACCTTGTCTGTGGTGGGACTGCTAGAGAAAGCTCCAAAGCTAGACCATAGGAAACTGGGGGCAGGTGGAAGATGAAACTTTTTTTTTTTTTTTTTCTCTCTCTCTGTTTCAGCAGTCTGCTTAGGGAAGTGGGCAGTGGGTTAATTCCTTGCTTGAGCATTACTTTTTTCATTTCAACAAAAGATGGAGTTCCTTGTGTAGGGTCAGAACATGCACAAGCCCCTTTTCACTTTTGCCAGAACCTCCTAAGGAGGAACAAGATTTCTGTATGACTTTTATCTCACAGAGTCTCGGTAATTCTTCCATGGGCTGGGCATGCTTTGCTTCCTCCCAAACACACCCAGGAGCAACAGAGCTAAGGGTTACTATTAGCATCATTTGTTATATCTCCTCACGCTACGGCTTTTTAGGAGACCTGCACAGAAGAGAACCTGCCACGAGGTTCCAGAGGGTTTTACATGCAAAAGATTAGCAGGAGCCAATTCTAGGTTTGTTTTCCATGACTTGGAGATGCAAGGCCATTAACAGACATGGTCTGTGATTTCCCGTCCTGCTTTGGTGTGCATCCTCTGTATGCTGGAAACCCACTAGAGAAGGTTTCTTTGCAACACTTCCACCTCATTCCTCTTTCTTATAAAGTCACTCTCAAGGAGTTGAGCTCTAAGAAACACCCCCTTGAAAACATTAGGATCTGACTTATAATTGGTGTAATTACTGTATAAAAGGGAGAAAGTAAGATGTAATTAACCAGGCACTTCTACCAAGCTTGCTCTTTGCTAAGCACACAGCTGAAGAGCTAAGCACAGTATTTCTCAGAAAGGGTTGATTTTTTTTTAATTTTTTTTTTTAATTTTTTGTAACCGTCATGGAGATGACATCTTTCTGATGGACCCAATAGCAGGGAAACAGCAAAGACGACCACCGAGGTGTTGCTAGTTGTCTGCCTTCCTCTTCTTGCAGTGCAAATTAATTGCTAGCTTTCAGCAGAGCCCAGATGGGCCTTTTTTTTACTTAAAAATAATAATTCCTAGAGTTGTATAACACTGTTGGTTTTTTTAAGGTTTTGTTTTTAAATTGTCTACTTCAGAAGTGCATGGTTGTGTATGAAAGCTGCTTGTACTCTATGCACAAATCATCCTAGGTGCTTTCCAGCCCCCATTCTGTGTTAAAGCTGCTTTGAGTCACAATTAATAAGGGACTTTCTGTTTCCTCCAACCACTGTATGTTTTTGCTTTACTTTAGGAAAAGGGGGAAAAAAAAATAACCACAGATAATTTAGGAGGGAAACATTACAATTATGTGGTGCAATGGAAGGATAGCGGGCAGAGGGAGCTGACAATGTTATCATTGGAAAATCTCAGAAAAAAAGGCACTGACCAAACACAGATTAGTTTCCCTCCAGTCCTGATCCTTAGTTAATAATTGGCACAAATAATCAATTGGAACCATGGTGCAAATGTATACAGCAGAGGGGACCTCAGTAAATGATTCTCTTCCATGAACTTATTAGAGCTGATTAAAACCTTGCCATTGATTTTTTGGGCCATCCTGGAGAGACCAGACATGAGGTCAAGCACACAGTGGATAAGTGTATCATTAAATCTAGTCCTTCTGAGAATTAAGCAGAAATGCCAAGAAGTTACGAGTTACAAGTTTTAAGCGCTCATCCTGAGATCTACCTGCTTCATAATGTTTCATTTTGACAACAGCCATCCCCCTCACATCCCACATCCCAAACTAATGAGATAGTTAGTCACCGAGAAGAGAGCACTGTGCTGAACGCCAGCTCGCAATATTTTCAACCCAGAGGAACAAAGCCCAGCTTATGTGACCACTTAAAAGCCCCTAAAATAAAACCTTTCAGTTGTCCAGTCTCATTTCTTCCCTAGCCACTTTTTGTCTCTCCTTCATTGGAGAGCATAGACGCGGGACCATTGAGAGGGATATGTGGCATCTTGGGAGGGAAGAGATGTTACCAAGAACATGTTGCGAGTGAACATTAGCCCATCTTTATCCAAGTCAATCTAGCCTAAAACTCTAACCTCCTACACAGAAAAAGACCTCCATGGAGTGATTTATTTTGCTACCTTCTGGAGGTGCTGGTTTCTCCCAGTGAGTTAGTCCAGGGTAGTTAGTCTCCTTAACTGGATATTTCAAGGGACATTGCCATGATTTACAAGAGCTGGGGATGGGGAACTTTTGGTCACCTATCGCTGTGCAGCAGTACAGTTCCTGCTCTCATATCCCACAGTACAGAGTAATCAGGGAAGTGCCTGCTGCCATCTTTTGTGTGTCTGGGATTGTCTACTCCAGTTAGATATTTAACATCAGGTGAGGGGAATCTGAGCTTGCACACAGATTCGAGGAAGGTGCATTAAAAATCCTCAGACACTACAATTTTTCTGTTGAAATTTGTACAGAAGTTCTTAGGTGTGGCGTACCACTGCAGCAAGAAACCTCTGACAAATTTCTTGAATGCTTGGCTTGTGTTACAGTCTGCCCAACTAAAGGCAAGGTGCAGGCTAATAGAGCAATATCAAAGTTTTAGCCAACCTTAGCCTTTTTCTGTGAGATGCTGAGCACAACATGTGGGCAGCCAGATACCCTCCGGGGCCACTAAATCATTCAGAACTGAAAGCACATCGCGCACAAGTTTGGATCAGGCCCATTTTTCCACTTCCTAATCTGCTCCACCTGGCAGGGTAAAACCCTCGCTGCGTAAGCGGATGGTCCCTGCGTGCAGAGCCTGGAGGCACCTGCCGCTCCTCTTGTACCTTAGCAAACCGCTGCCTGGGAACTTGGGAGAGATCCAGGTTCCTCCAGCAACAACGGACAAGATGCTGCCTCGTGTAAACCTCATTTGCATTTCTCCTCTAAATCTGTTTCAACTCTACCATCCACATGTCTATCAGAGAAGAAAGGCAGAGCAAGGGGAGAGGAAAGCAGCTGAGTGTCTTTTCTCAAATCACTGTGCTCTCATTTTAACTTCCATTTGGTGCTGGCTTCTCTGTCAGCCCCCCAGATATTTTCAAAACCTTCCTCCCACCTTCCTTCTTCTGTTCACTTGTATCAGATCATCATTAACGCTACAAACCCATCCCTAGAAATGTTTTTCCTTTGTAAAGAAATCAGATTTAAACTAACAACCGCAGAGCAGCATCTTGTATTCTACTAGCACTTTTACTGTCCCATCGTGCATGATTTAGGTTGAAACTCTGGGATGACCGATGGCAGAACCACATGGGAAGTAAACAGACAAGGAACTTCAGTAGCAAAAGCTTCCCAGTGATCACGAGAGGATACATCAGTTTGAAGGGAGTGATTTAAACCAAAGAGACGTTTCTTTGAATTCCCTGCATTGGTAGATGTGACAGGTTCAGCTGGAGAGGAGGGACAAGAGCACACTGCATTGCCAGGCAGTGACTCGTCAGCATTTGATGCTCGTCACAATATTGCTCAAGTGTGGGCAAGAAAGGATTCTGTGAGCTGTGTGTCATCACCCGTACTCTTTGTGAATCCGCGGGGAATGGGCAAACAGCTTTTTTTTGGAGAGGTGGGATGCAGAAGTCTGGGAGATTCTCAATGTTTCATTTCTGCTTTCCTTTTGAACAAAACCTTTTGAGGTCCTATTTTGGAAGCTGACAGATTTTTCTTTTAAAGGTTAAACCAAAGTTAAAAATAAAATGCAAATTGTTTCAATTCAATTCAACTCAAGTAAAATAGGTCATCTGATCTGGGCACATTTCCCTGTTCTGCCCATTTCGTTTGCTCAGCAAACAGCATGAAAACGACAGGCTGCGTCCCAGCCCTGGGCTGGGGCTGCTGCAGAGACCCTCATCCCCCCTCATCCAGAGAGAGAATGAAAGTTTGAAGTCATAGAATCATTCAGGTTGGGAAAGACCAGGTCTTTCATCATCTAGCCCAACCAACTGAAGGTTTCCAATCTGGAAATCAAGCAGTGACACTCAGATCTTTCAATTCAGGTATTTCATCCACTGCTGAATTGAATAACATACCCAACCACTGGTACTACTTGAAAATTAGGACATGGGAGACATCCTCAGTCCATCCTAGTGTCTTCTTTTGGGAAGATTAGATGTAGTTTTCGAACTTTTCTCCAGGTCAACTGATTTGGGATGGAGGGCAGTAGGACATGCTCTCTGATGGTACCTAGAGTACCAATTCTGAAAATATTTCTTAGACTCAATGACTCAGAATGGGTCCCTTCTAGTCCTGTATCTCAAACAGCTGAGTAGCCCCTTACTGGTCTCATGCACAAATCCCCCCTCTCTCAGACTCTCAGGGATGTGTGTGAAACGGGTCAGCGCGGTGGCACTGCAAACCAAAGCTTAAGCTAGCGGAATTCCTTCCCCGCAAGCCAATTTTCAGTAACTTCCTCCCACAAAGAATTTAGTTTAGAGTTAATTGAATTAGTAAAGGCCTTCAAATGCTTCGACAAGGGACTGGCTTCATTTTGGCCTTACAAAGCCAATCAAATCAGCAGAGAAGCAGCAAAGCCGGTCAATGACTCCCATTAATCGTCTGAGAGAGCAAAGGAAAAAAAAAAAAAAAGACACAAAACCAAACAAAACAGAAAGAAAAAAAAAAAAAAGAAAAAGCAGACTACAACTCTTAAAAACTTGGCTCACCCCAGACACAGAACACTAGATGAAAAATTGACTCTGTGAATTGCATTATAGATTTTGAAGATGGGTCTGTTTCTGAGAGTCTGAGATTGAAAGTCTGCTACGTGCTGCTGAAGCTTGCTACAGCAGGGACCAACCTCTGCTAGGAAATTCTGGAGCGCACATGTAAAGAATTTGGGCTCACTGCACAGATATTAAAAGGGGTCACTGCTCATGCACACTCTGCCCAGTGTATTGGGTTTTGCAGCCATTTGCCCCATGCAAGTAAAACAAGTCATGCATGTACACAGCAGGCACATGAACATCAGCGGGTGGCCCCCAGGCTCCACTCTGAAATTGGAGAAGGTACCTGAGCTTTTTAAGAGCAGAATTATACATCTAGGAATCGCTCCAGAGCTAAAAGCAGGACACTTCCTCAGCTCCTCAGCCAGATAAGTTGACTGAGGAGCTCTGATTTCTGCAGGTAGGTGTCCATCCTACCTCCCAGCACACATTGGGTATCCCTCACCATACCTGGCAAGTTGCCGCGATACACGAATGTAGCATCAGTATCACACAACTGGCACAACATGCTTCATTGCAAATTTGCTACTTCAGTTGCCATAGCGAAGGTACACCTCCGAGCGCTGCGGGCTGTAGTCATATGGTGTATTAAATTCTTGCAACTTCTCACCCCAGATGAGTACAAAACACCTGCCACAACCTGTCAATTCAACGGGAGTGCTACAAAATGCAGTCAAAATGGAAAAGACCGATTAAGCTACCTGGTTTATCTTCCTGCCAGGCAAAGAATTTGGGTCAGATATCAGGCCTATCTTTGCATCTCTTTCTATTTTTTATTTTTAAATTAGTCTCTTGTAGAAGGCAGCAGACTGAAAGCTCCATCCTTCTTCCCAGTTTCTGTACACTCATCACTTAGCTTTAGATCTGGTAAATAACTTTTTAAAAGAACATTTGCTATCTTCCCTGTTTTAAAAAAAGAGGTGTCTAAGAAAAAGAAATCTTATGAAAAGGATTCTTTTTGATGAATTTCTTGGTTCAAAAGATTTTAGAAGGTCTTTTGCACAGGTTTCATTTTTTTGATGGAAAGCCCTGATTTTCCTTGATTAGCCAGTGAGTTAATAAAGGTGGACAAGAAAAGATATCTCTGATTATTGAAACAGAATTTCCAAAGTATCTAAACAAAAGATTTCCTTGAGATTTTGGCTCAAAAAACCTCCAACATATTGAGACATGATTTTTCCTCCAAAAATGTGGGACGGAAATATTTTTGAAAGATTTAGATCATTTCATGAGACAAAAATTTAATTTTCTATTTGCACTACACAAACCTTCAAAGATGAAAGTAGAGCTCTGTATTTTATTTCTACAGTGGCAAAAATAGTAGAAAGGGGCAACTATTATTTTATTTTATTGTTAAGAAATTGTTATGCTAATTTTGTTGGGACAAATGGGTACAAAGGATCAAATACAATATCATGCCCGAATCAAGCAAAACACTAAGCGTTCTTAAATGAAGTCTAGAGGTTTTTGTTTTATGTTTTGTTACAAAGATTTTAGTAAACAATGACAAGCTACAGTGGGAAGCAAGTGTAATAAAAATAATTTAATTATTTTATTAAATATGAAAAAAGGAAGCAATCTCAGCTAAAAGTCTTTGCAGTGTTTTAAATTACGTAAAGCTTTCATTTTACAACTTCTCTCACTCCCTCTTTCTTTAACAACAGCTTCAGTGGCACAAGATGACCCCTCCAGACAGTCTTTTAGATAGAATTAAGGAAGGCATTAGATGTCCTTTATGGGGAAAGGAAAAAAAGTGCTGTGATAGGCAGAGATTTGTGTTCTTGCCCTTGTTTTCCCGAGCCAGGGATTTTTCCTTAAAAACAAAACAAAATCAACCACATGAGGAAACATGAGTACAGAGAAAAGAGCAAGAAAGACAGCAAATAATGAGACATCAGTGCTGGAAAAGGGCAGGTGAGTTCTTGGTCACCTTAACCTCTCAGAAAACGGGTAAAATCATATCCTTGCTGGGCTGGTTAAGATACTGCTTTCACCTGCCTTTTTGTTATTGTCATTTCACGGTGTTATTGCACAGATGTGATCTTGGTTGTTTTTTTTTTGTTTGTTGTTTTTCCTTGTCATACAAGGCAAGACCAAGACAGAGAGATGGGAGAATAAATATGGTGGGAGAAAGAGAAGAGAAAGGAACAAACCCAGCTGAGCAATGCCAGGGTTGCCAGCAGTTTGGCAGAGCCAGTGGATAAAGCACTATTACTTTCTCTAAGCTTTCACTAGAGCTTTCTCTAGAGCTCATTGAGGTTAATTCGTTCTCCCAGAGCAAGGAAGCAAAGACCTGAGTCATCACAGTGCCCAGAAGATCCTGTGGTCCAGCATCTGCGGTGGTAAAGCCTCTATTCTCTTTTCTTCTAATATCATACCAAGGACCTTCAAGGATGGAGATGAATGGCAGCCTAACCTCTCCTCACAAGAATTCCCCGAGCAAAGAAAGAAAAGCTAGGAAAAAACCAAATGTTTCCTCTCTCCTAGGTGAACTCCCTGCCCATTGGGACACACTGCAAACTCTGCTAACCGAGGATATCCCCATCACCATTTCCACAGCTCTGGAAAAAAAGTAAATGAGCCGTGACAAAGAGAGCTCAGGACTGTTGAACACGTGTTGGTTCCTGTTCTGCCTTCCACTTGTCACTTTGCATTCAGGTGATGAAATAATCTGATTAGATGAGTTGGGAATTATCAAGCTTCACTCACTATCTGTATTTTCACGTAATAGGCAAAGCCAGAGATTGCCGGCAAACTGTGAAGCACATGCTGAGAGCCCTGTTCAATTCCCTTGGTCCCAATTTTAATTCTGAAATCAAAAGAGCTGAACCATCTTCCTCTTGCTCTTTCAAAGCTCTGATTGTCTCTCAGGCAGTGAGAGCCTTTCTCCAGCAGGACTCTGCATGGCCTGCCTGCGCACTCAGGTGCCCTTTATTCCTCTCCCTTCAGCATGGCGGAGCTTGGCTAGCGACCTTTGGCTTGATCATTATAATCAGTACTTGTATTTACGAGTAACAAGCATAAGGACTGTGATTGATTAGAAAACAACCCAGACAGGTCCCCAAAGTTCTGTGAAGTCCATGAAAGTACTGCAAGTGGAGATGCTTCCAGTGCTGGAAGGAGAAATTATGGTGCAGACATGATGCATGAGCAGGGCTCCACAGATTTCAGCAGAGTGCATCTTCATTAATGAACACCAAGACAGAAGAAAAGCGGGGCAGATAGGTTAATTTATTACTGCAATGAACTAACCACATGTAATGTCTTTCTGTCCTCAGTTCCAGAAAGTGTGTTTCTCTACATGCATTGTGCTCCATGTGTCTTCAAGCATGAGGTCTGCACGATCTTGAAGAAAGAGTTGGATCAGATCTTCCTTGTTTGCATGCATGATCTCCTCGTTGGCTGACACCAGCCACCTGTGAAGATTGTGTCAAAGGCAGCGGCAAGGACTCAGCTTTATAGATGGTCTCCTAGGAACTGTCACTGCCTATCAGTTATGTATCTTGGAAAGGAGAGGCCAGGCAGTCAGAGAGTGGGAGGAGGGCACAGGGATGGGAGGATCTGTCCTTCAGCTCAATCATGGTAGTCAATTTCTACTGCGTTAATTAAAGAGGAAAATAAAGAAGCAGTCACGTGGCACTGAATCCTCACTGCCTTGCTGAAGAGCAGACTGCAGCTGCTGCTTTGCTATACAAACTGCCACACCGAAGCCAAGAGCTTAGCACTTCTGGGTGGAGGTGGAAAGTGTATTAGGCAGTGGTGACTGGCCCTATTGCTGTGAAAACCCTATATATAGTGATTAATACAACCTGAAGCATTAAGCACTCTTTCCTCCCTTTGCCTCCTCTGTTTTTCCTCTCTGCACGTGAGCAGAGAAGATGCATGACCCAGGTTTCAGCCAGAGTTTGTATTCTAGGGAGTTATTTGGTTTTGTTTTTCAAATCTCACACAGGAATTAAAAATAACCCCAGAAACTGGGAGGGAGGCAGGTGTCAGGGGGAGCAGAAGCAGCCAGAAAGCAAGCTGACCAAGGCTCTGGGTAGTGAGCAGCATGGGCATCGTTGCACAGCAAGAGCATTTCAGATGCGAAGAGAATCACTAAAGGACACAAACAGAGGAGACAAAATGCAGATGAATTGCATTGGGAAGGTGGGCTTTTCTGGGGAAGGTCTCTCAGCAGACATTTTTCTGCAAGTCAGCCCTGTTCTTAGAAAGCCATGCGGTATCTGGGCACAACAGTGCTGCTGAGCTACAGAAGTCAAAGTAGGCAGTAGAAGAGACAGTCTTTGGCTCTGAAAAAAAAAAAAAAACAACAACAAAAAACAGTATTATGAATTAGAGCTGTGTTTGCAATGAAAGATAGTCACTTGTCCACTGACTGATACTGTCCACCAGTAGTCAGGAGACCCACATATTGTCCTCAGCTTTACTGCACAGGCTTGGAAAAGTTGCCTCACTTTCTTGCTCTTTTCAAGCTTCTGCCCATATAAAGCCTTGGTGTACCTGAATACTGTCTCTCCATTGCTATAGGATAGAAAAAATTCCTGCCCCATACAGTTGCATACATGAGAGGGATTTTCTGCAATTATTGCGGCAGGGAACAAAAAGAAGAAGAAGAAGAATGAATTCTTTGAACGTGCTTGACATCTCCCTATCTCTCTATTGATTGAAGGTTTTGTTTTGCTTTGTTTTGTTTTTGAGAAACAAATCAAAGAATGAATTCCACCTTTCTTTTTGGCTGGATTTTGCTTTATTACATCTCTTTATTTCAATTTTGTCTGGTCTGATCAGACAGTTGAGGTTTCTTTACTTCCCAGCTGGTTCCATAAATTGGATCAACACATTTTGGACTGCTGCACCAGGTTTCCTTGAGCTGGCATTCAAGATACACTACTATAAGCTCTCATTGAAATGAGCTGGCAGTAAGACTCAAAAATCATGGAAAACATGAGCAAATGATGAGAATTTGTTTAAAACTTGAATAAATATTCACCGGGGAAAACAAAAAGGCTGTGCTGCTTTCATAGATCTAATATTAATTTACTGATTTCTTGATTAAAATGAAAATGGAAAAATGATTCCCAGCAGGTCCCTCTTCTCTTGCTAAGTTAATAGCAGGGATGCCATTACACTGCAAATGATACATTTGATGCTAAAACCTAGAAATGTGTTCATTTGTTCAGTTCATTCACCCAGCAAGGCTCAGTCGTATTCTACTTGGCTAGGACAATTTTTTTCTTCATCAAATGGAAAGAGAAAGGCAACAGGAGCAACTTGTCATTGCTTTGGGAATGAAGGGGTCTGATGTGATGAAATCGACCTGGACAGGGAACACAGCAGCTGTCCAGCATCATTACTGGCCAAACTGTCTTACGGAGGGGGAGCAGAGAGTAAAGCTGACATGGGAAAGACAGGGCAAAGTGGGATCTCTAACTCCAGGAGCACAGAAGAGACCTGCCTGGTCAAAGCACGGGAAACTTCCTTGTTGAAATGTGTTCTTGGTGATGAACTCAGTTCAGGGTAAAGACAGAGGCTGTGGGAGGTGTTCTTGAGCACAGGGAGCCCAACAGTAATTCCTATTACTTTTAGTGGTATCTCTCTAAAAAGACGTTTGGTCTGACAGAGTGCTTTTAACCTCTCTCTGGTGCTGACCTCCCTCTACTGACATTGATGTTAATAGCAATTAAAGATCTTCAAAGATTTGAGTCCTTCACAAGAAGCTGATGTTAATTATTACCTGTAATGCTATTTTGCCTTTGTTGTTGCTTCTTCTTGATGAAGTTCCTGTAGATGAATTCAAGAAACCACTTCAGAGGGAACCCAATACCTTCCTCTGATGTTTACTTCTGGGAAGGCTCATGAGGTTAGAAGGGAGAAATCCAGCTTCAAAAAATCATGTCCAAAATGCCTTTAGACACCCGAAGGGTGTGCTTTGTGGCCTTCAGCTAATGTTTTCAGAAGGTCAAAGATCTCCACTGGGTCCTCAATATATTTGCCAGTCTCTGCTGCCCTTGGGCACCTAAAATGTCACACCTATGTTCAGATACCTCAATTTGTCTCAAAATGTCAGTGGCTTTCTATCAGTTATGCAAGGGAAACATTTACTTTCAAGATGAAAATTTAATCCCTGAGCCAAGACACTTGAACACAAAGGGTCTGATGAGCTACAGGTGAAGTCTGCAGGAGGGTTGCAGAAGTGCCCAGCCCAGCAACTTTAACACCAGTCAGCAAAAGCCTTGGCTGTACCATTTCAAACAGTGATCCTTTTTGGGCTGCCAAAATGACACGAAGCTGATACAGAAGTCCTGCTTGCTATATACCACAGCTAAGTACTGCCCACACTCCATAAGTCCCCTCCCCACCCCACCCCCCTCCCAAAAAAAAATAAAAATGGACAGCACAGATCCTCACAGTACAAGATAGCAACCAGCATGTGTAGCTCTGAATCGTCTGTCTTTGGAGAGCTGAATGCATTTGAAAAGGCCACTACTACCAGCTGTGCTTCTCTAAGAGGAATTTTGCATTTAGCACACAATTACTTTGCCTTTGCACAAATGAAAGGGACATTGGATTCCTCGGGGACAAACAGTACTGCGAGCCTGGCCACTGGGCAGATGCTCTTCACTACAGATTCTGGGTCAGGTGGGGGCAGGGAAGGTGTCTTTCAGTTCAAGTATGAACCAAAATAAGCATTTATTGTTGGAATCAGGAAATTCCTTCGGGAGAAAGTCCTAGTTGTTGGAAATGTGCAAGCAGTGAAATTCCACCCATTCTGTGTCGATTGTGTTACTTGCTTGCATTGCTGCTGCATGTCCAAAATCAATATTAAGCAGTCAGGAGCCATTATAAGGCTCAGCCTGTTTAGTTGGATGTATAATGCACTTGGACTTATGGTCAAGTCTGCTCTGTCCCCTGTAACTAGGATCAAGTGCAGGTTTGGTTTTGCAGAAGAGCATGACTTGAACCATTTGCATGCCAACTGTTTGCTGGGGTAGTGTTTGGGCATAAGTGACATGTGCCCCACAGTGCCTAAACTTCCCAGCCTGGAGAACAAATTAGGTAGATCCAGACAACAAGCAGAGTGTGACCCAACATATAGGCAGTGCTAAGGATCAGGAATATAACACTAAAATTTAACCATAACATAACAGTATGGATAAAGTCTGCAAGGCCCTAGACTAACAGGGTAACATTTAAGACACAACACTGTGGGTCACTAAGTTGGTACCCTTCTGTTTATGAGTGAAGAAGAAATCATCTCCAGAAGACAAAAAGCAATGGAAATGGAATTGCAACATATCCTGCTGCTACAGTTCCAAGGCTGCCTGCTCTGGGATCAAGAAGTTACCTGAGGAAGAAGCACATTTGTAGTCACCACCCTAAAAGAGAGTGCAGAGCACTAGCAAGGTTGTGATGGCTCAGAAGCACAGTGAAATTGCTGCTTGGATCTCTCAGGGAAGTGGCCAACTGGCCAGTTCCTGGTGAATGTCTCTCTCTTGCCCTGCTTTGTCATAGGTCTTCTTTCTTAACTTTACTTGGAGGAAAACAAGAGCCTCATCTGAGGACACTGTTCAGGGCTTGCTGTAGGAAAATGCAGTAGGCAAAAGTATGTTTGAACTGCTAGATTTGTGCTGCACCCAGGCTGTAGATACCCTGGAACTCCAGGGGTCAACTTGTGCCTTTGAAAACCACAAAAATAAAACATTAAATCACAAACGAATCAAAAAAAGGAGAGAGTCTGTTTTTTTTTTTTTTTTTTTTTTTTTTTTTTTCTGAAAAAGGCCCTTTAAATGACCCAGCTTTCAAGTCCTCTATGCACAGAGACAGCATAGTTGATAAAATGATGGATTATTGAATCAAGCCTGGCCAACGTCAGAAGAACCCACACCACTGAGCTGGAAGAGCTGCTCTGCCGTGTCCTAGAACACCAGCCAGGCTTCGAGCTCACATCCAAGTCTGTTGAGTTTGGCCAGCGTTTCCCCCAAAAGAGCTCAGGATCAGCACGGTGGAACACTTCCACTTTGCAAGAGGAGCTCTGAGAGCAGGAACTGATGGAGGGAAGCAGCTCGCTCGACTTAATGCAGAGCTCAAAGGCGAATTCCGGCTCCAAAGAGCATGTGAAATTTGCAGTTCGCTGCAGACGTTTTTTGCTGATTGTGTCACACTCAGTTTCCTAAGGAGGAAGCAGGGGAACTCAGCCTTATTTGCATGAGTTTCACATCCCTCTCCTTGGCTGAGAACACACTGTGCTATTCGATGGACAGCTCCTTTCTGATTCACTGCTCTAATTATGTTTTACAGCCGGAATACGGTACTTATGTCAAAGCTGATGGGTAAAATTCTACTGAGAAGCAACAACGTTTTGTAGCATTCTCCTGTTGTTCATTTCCATGGCTTCCCTTCATTTTTTTCCCCTCAAGGCTCATTTTGCAGGCACTAGTCGTTCTGGAGAGAGATGTTCTCACCTCCTTGATGCTTTCTTTTGACTAACAGCCATATTCTTTTTTTTTTTTTTTATTATTATTTGTTTATTTATTGCACTTTTGTAGGCATAGGGTGACAGAAGGAGAAAATTCATAGAATGGTCTTATGATTTGTCTCAAGTAGCTGGTAAAGAGCTGGAGTATTTGCCTGCAGATAGACTTCCACAGTGACAATAATCTTTTCGTACTGGAGAATAGGACCACACTGATTTGGTGATTTGTATACATATTTCCAAGACTAATTCAGCCCCCTGTGCTACCTGGGCCTGTCTCCAGCATGCTCTATAATCCCCACATGCAGAACCTCTCCTAGACCACAAGCCAAGGGACAATAAGGATCAGCCAGCTTCTCTTCTCACCCCATGTAAAAGCCACCAGTGAGAGCTGGGCAGTTGGCTCTTGGTCTCAGCAATCACTGGAGAAACTATCCCAAATTTAGGGGGATTCACCCCCATCCTATGGAAGAGAGGAAGGGGCCACTTCAGAAGACACAAGGTCATTACCAGAATAGGACTGCAGAACACCAGTAAGGCTGGGTTTAGCTTCATGCTATTTTCCCTGTCTCCCATTATTTTCCTGAGCTCAGCCAAGGTTGGAGCTGATCCTGGGGCTTGATTATTCCCTGGCTATTTCATGCTGTAAACCACAGCAGGACTGCACACTGCTGCTTATGGCCAGACAGATCTAGTGTTTCTGTGCGTGTTTGGCAGGTACAGGGAGGAGAGGTGGGGGAAGAACATTTACTGCTGCAACAGCAGTAGGATCACAGCTTGGGTAACAGGAAGAAAAAATAAAAAGCAACACATGATCTCTCATTTAACTGTACTAAATGACAAATTGCTTACAGGCAAGGCTGCCCACTGAGGAAACCAACAAGAAAGTGATTGTTTCTCATTTCCTAGAGACCGCTGACCGAAGAGGAAGGGGAAGAAGGTGCATTTGAAATGCTGGTCAGGTGCTTTACAGTGCTTGACTGTAGCTATTTCTCCATCTTCACAAGAACATTTGGTATAACATTATTCTTAGTCCTTGGCAACATTCAAATGAAAAGAAAAAACTCAGGTGACTGTTTCAAAGGCTAAGATAATTTTCTTTCATTGCTTGACTCCAAATTTTGCTTCGGCAGAGCTTGAGGTACAGATGGTTTTTTCTTTTTCTTCTTACTTTTTTTAAATGTAAACCTGCCAGGCTTAGGGTTCAGGGATCTGTCTTTTCACACTGCACCTGCTGATGGTCCAAGCACCTACACTGTGCTGGAACAGTGCTTTTGCACTACCCCTTCACTGCCAAAAAACAGATTTTGCTGTTGCTAAGGAAATCTTTTACCCAAATCTTGGCAAGGGAGAAGAACTGCTTAATTAAAATAAAAAATAATAAAAAAACCCACAAACATTCTTTTGTCATATTTGTTTGCTGTACCATACAGTGCCTATTCATAAAACATAAGCCTCATTTTCTTAGAATTACAGAATAATTTAGGCTGGAAGGGACCTCTGGAGGTCACCTGGTCCAACTGCCTGCAGAGCTAACTTCAAAGCTAGATCAGGCTGCTCAAAGCTTTTTCTAGCCAAATCTCAAAAGCCGCAAGGATGGAGATCCACACCTCTCTGAGCCCCGGCTTCAGTACTTCAAAACACTCCCAGTGATTACTTTCACCCCTTACATCCAGTCTTAAACTCCCTTGCTACAGCCTGTACCCACTGACTCTTGTCCTACTGTGCACCTCTGAGAAGAGTTTGGCTCTGCCTTTACTATAATATTTCTTTCAAAGGTCCATTCACTCACTAGCCAGTCACTGTGGACATGCAAGAATCTCCCTCACACTTGTGGGTCTACTCTGCCCTTCCATCCTCACACACCTCATCCTGTTCACATTTTCTACACAGTTTTTCCCTTCATCTTTGCCTGAGATGACCCCTCCCACACATCCCAGCATGACCAGGCTGAGCAAGCCTACCATATAGAAGATAAGAAGGAAAGATGGATGAGGCAGACCTGAGGAAAACAGCAGCACAGGTGTGCAGACGAGAGAAATAGTCCTCATGAATCTCCCATACACACCTGAGCATTGAGATGGGAGGGGCTGGTTGTTGACTATTCTGCAAGCGTCAAGAAAAGCAACATTTTCCCCATTTTATTGGCTCAGCTTTGCTCCTCTTTCCATCCACATGTTTTGTCAAAAACATGTAAATCCAACACTGAGTCCAAATTCAGCAACAATCTAACCTTTTCCTCCCCACTGTGATGGAACACTTGATAGAATTAACATGTACTAATGAATATATTCTTAGTGTCATAAAAGGTCTTTGATAAATTTTGATTATATGTTGGTACTTGATCTTTGCATTTCAACTTCAGGATGCTTCATATTGTGTTTTTATTCTTTTCCTTTGACGCATCCTGATCAATACATTTCTAAATTCTGGCAGGAATCCTCGGGAGTGTTTGCGTAGCTCTAAGCAGGCCAGAATCTCTGTGTTGACAGCTCAAAAACTCATTGAACTTTCTGGGATTGTACAATGACAGAGTCATGTTAACAGCTTTGACTCTATTTTCCAGCCAAATTGCAGATAACCTTTAAACAGTCTTATGAAGGGATTTCTCCAGAGACTATCGGGCCAGATTTGTACTTAGAGATCATTTTGTTCCCTGAATAAACAGAGGTTACCAAGAGGCAGCAGTTTAACAATGGCAACTGTTCTTATTTCTCCAGTAATAAATTGCAATAGTGCCGGGTCTGGGATGTACTGATGCATTCCCCAGGTACACAAAATAAAAGTAACTCATAACAGTAGTTGATAGCGAGGAGAGCTAGGTTTGAATTCATGGCCCAAATTCTGGAAAAAGAGCTCTACAGCCTTATTTTTCTATTATTTTATCATACTATTGTATTTAGTTTTACATGCAATTGAGTATCAACAGTAGGAGAAAAAAATGCCAAAGGGAACAATCTGTTGCCCTCTCTGTCAAGAATGTTTTAAAACGGTTCATTAAATGAGATAAATTGTTTTCTCATTACTATTCAATCCAGTAAATAATGCATTTTTGAAGAACACTCTATTAATTAAAAATGTTTATGTCTTTACTAAACAGAGTGCAACAACTCTTTCTAATATCAAAGATGTTGTCACTTCTCTGGTGTTGTCATTTGCCTATTAAATTATCAAACAAAACAAAACAAAAATTACAAAAATATTACTAAACAAAACCAAAACATTAAATATTTACTCCTAGAGTCAACTTATCCTGTAGAGCTATACAGAGACTGGCTCTCAGTACCTGACATCTAGGCTTTTTACTCCCATGAAGGACTAAGGCTGATACCTCACATTATTTGTTTGGGGTGAGGGTGTCAGTAGCTTTTGGCCTGAAGAAAAATACCCACGTGAAAAGAGCAAAAATACTACAAGAATAGGAAGAAGGGCTACATATCTAGAAAGCACTTTGATTTGTGCATCTACCCCTGAAGGTTCCTAGCTCAAGTTAGAAACAAAACGCACTGTGTGCATGAATTTAGAAAACTAATATTGTCCCTGTTTGCTCCAGCTTGGATTGGAGGGATGGTGGGGATATTCCCACAGAAGCAGGACTGTGAGACCATCTGGAAGACCAGATTACAGTCTTACCTGAAAGAACATACATTTTAACCTCCTGGACACAATCCTAATGCTTGCTATGCAAAGCCCCATGAGAGTGCTGTGACAAGAGGAAGCACATGGCATTGATGGAAATTACTTTGGGGATGGAACCAACAAGTATGACTGCCTCCCAGTGAATTGCTCCTCAGAAAAGCATTTGTCACTTTTCCAGTGACAAATGGAAACTGCTAGGTTGCCTCACACAAAACACAGTCCTTTCTTCCACATGTGGCATTTAGACCAAAAGCTACAGAAGTTCCTACATCAAAAAAATGCTGGAGCATTACTCTGTCAGAGAAGTGAGAAAAAGATCGTTCTTAATGTCATTTATTGTTCCATGGCCCATCCCTGCAAAAATATAAAACAAATTCCTTCTGACTCATTCTGAAGGAAAGGGTCATCTCTTCACCTCATAGCAGGTATTTAGTGTTGCCAACTCAACTGATGAGAAATAAATGATCTTTTATTAAGGAAACTTCTGTTTTATGTGTGTATATTTACTGTCCTTAATACGATGTTCCAGTAAGGCTTTTCATCTGTCCTCCCTGCTTGATAAATTCCTTCCTTCTCCTAGCAGGACCCAACATGCCTCTTTAATGAAAGATCTGATGTTCTATTTCTCTAAAAGTCTGCAGGTTACAATATTTCACGACTGCCATTATTTGTGCACAGCACAGTTAAAAGGTAGGACTCAAAACAACTTTAAGCTGATGAACTCAGGTACAAGACTTTTTTTTTTTTATTATTTTTTTTCTGCCAGAACTGCACCAGAGAGTGCCCCACAGCAAGGCTGTATCTGTCAGAGTGTGTTGTTATAAGATGCTTTCCAAGGCCAAACAGAATGACAGGACTTTCTGTTGAACATCTGCACAGTCTTCTGACATCATCTTGGCATTTTTATCAAAGGAAAAGATGATGAAATCTTGGCTTTTTGGGGAGGGGAGGGATTCCCTCTTCTATCCTATTGCTGTGACATACTACGATCCTTTTTACAGGTGGGTACTAAGTGAAGCAACAGAGAGATTAAGTCATGGCATAACAAATACATCCCCAGGCATGACAAAAATGCAGTCTAAAAATTTCATGCCCTGGCCCTTTTTTCCTTTCTCCAAAATGAACAAAAGAACATATCCAACATAATTTGAATTTTGGAGTTCCCACTTGACTATTCCCACTGAAGTAAGAGTGTGAGGTGAGCAAGGGAGGCAGTGTCATTAAATGGAAAAAATGAACAAGGCAACATCATTACTCTGAAGTTACAGGACTTTGGCCGCTGTGCTGATTGCTTGAATGCTTTTTTGTAAAAAGCTTTTTCATAAGGCGCAGCTTCATTTCCAAAACGTTAACAAAGCTAAGGCCCCAGGAGCAGGCAAGAAAATTAGAAATGTTCACATATTTGAAAGCATACAAAAATAATCCCCTTCCATTTTCAGGACAAATGCAGGGAGCTGCAGCAGTATACATCACCCAGCTGACGGTACTGGGGGCTTTGCAGACAGGAGAGGGGCAAAACCAGCCCAAGCTACACATGGGCAATGAGTGCTTCATTCTCAATGTGTTGTTACTTGAATGTGTTATACCTCTGGTATGAGAAAGCTATTCTTCATCCATCTTCTTTCTGAGTTCTGGGCCTATTCTATCCCAGACCCGTCAGTCTGTATGGCACATCACAAATACATTTCAAGTATGCCATATTATTCCTGAGCTAGGCAGAAGGTCTCCATAAATGTTCATGAGTGCGGGCAGCAGAGCACGGTCACCTCCCAGCTGGAGTCACTTGGTGCCATCGGTCTGGAGAGGTACGGAGGGCGGTGGGAGGGACAGGCTGTTGGAGACAAGAGGCTGCTTGCTTTCCTGCTGGGCGTTATTGAAAAGGGACCAGGGAAATCAGTGGCAGCCTTGCTCAAAGGAGCAGGGGGACAATGAACCTAATGAACTCAGCGTGAACATCCCAACTCTCTCTTCGTGGTCCTGTTTCAGGTGTCTCATCAGTTTCTGCTTTGATCATGCCCCGTAGGCACCGGTATGCCTGAGCTGGAAAAAGAATCAGAATGATGTGAACAGGTCTGCAGCAAGGGTCTGAGAGAGGTGACCTGCAGAAGCAGGCAATGAAGGATTTAGAAGCCAAAGGAGTGGAGAGGAAGGGAGTCAGGGAAGGTAAGGCAGCAAGGGATCACAGGGACCTGCTGGGGCTGTGATTGAGAGGGAAGAGGAAGCAGAGGTGACTGATTAAAATAATGTTGGCTCTTGAATGTGTCTGACATTTGGATGAGACACTGTCTCTAGTCAGTATTCAAAGCAATAGCTGCCCTGACTGGTTGCCTTCACCAAAGGAAAAACAGCTTTTCCCTGGATAAAAAGGCAAAAACCCTGATTTCATTTTTTGTGGGGACTGCTTTGAATTTTTTTTTAATTACCAAGTAAATTAAGAAGCTTAAAGGAAGGCAAAAGTCCAGCCAGGTCCCTGAACACTTCAGCTGCTGAACCTGACTTAAGACAATCCCATCTTTTATGTACTTCCTATTCAAAAGAGACAATTAAGTGAACTGGAATAATTCTGTGAGTAAAAGCAAAACAACCTCAAATTCTGGAGGAGGAAAACTTGCTCCGAGCACACGTTTCTGTCTTTGTTCCAGTTATTTATTCCTTTTGTCTTTCAACATCCAGTAATCAAAGGAATTAAAAGGATTAAAAAGCACGCACAAAACAAGTGATGGCTTAATACATCAAAGTAGGTGTGACAACAAGGGGAACAGGAGCCAGGGAAAGCGACAGCTTCAGATTAGAGCTCAAAAGCCTACACATGGAGCGGCTGCAACCCAACATGCAGCTCCCCATAAAACATAATTGCAATTCAAAATGCAGCCTAGGATAAAAGCAGAGCCAAATGCACATGTTGATGTTAGGGATGTCACCGTGTCCCGCGACACTTCAGATGAGAGTTCAGCAAAGCACGGCCCCTGCTTTAGTTGCAGCCAGCACAAAGCTGCTCGCCCAGCAGTGCCTGGACATGCAGGCAGGTTCAGATGTCTCTGCCCACCCCCTTGCCTCTCAGGTATTGTCAAATACTCTGCTGCTAAAACGAAGAGGTTTTCTTAACCGTGCGTTTCTTCCTTTCCTAGCTGTGGATAACGGCAGAGACCCTAACCTGCAGTGACAAGAGTGTCTCAGCACAAGGTTCCCAGACAGATTTAGCCTAATTAAAATGTCCGCTGAAGTAACATTCAAGAGTTACGTGTGGCTTTTTTAAGATCCCACACAGCTGTAAATTGAGTATTTTCTCACACTTGCAGGAAAGGTTCCTGGCTTGTCATGTGCTCCGAAATGATCTACAACTACTCCCCAGAGGGCTGTAAATGAGAATAAATTTTTGCAGGGTTCTGGCGACCCATACTGCTGTGTGTGGAGGTGGGGAATAGGTTCAGGACACTGCCAATCCCATCTTCAACTGTATCACTCTCTGTGTCTGGCAAAAAAATCACATTTACTGTGTACAACTAAGGATGTAGTTGAATTAGAACAGTCACAGAGCTGCCTCCAGCACAATCAGCACGTCCCTGCAGATCAGAAATGGTCACCCATAGCTGAATATCATCACCCACCAGCAGGAAACTGGCTTCTTCCCCACTCCCACCTCCCTTTTACTGGAACGTTGCAACAGATTGTGAAAGCACTCCTCAGTTGTTCGAGTGCAGAGCCAGTCTGCCCAGCTTAAGTCTCCTCCCATGGGATACACTGATGTTGTATCACACTGACGCGACGTTGCTGCAATTGGCGCTCCGAGGGGAATGCAATTCCCATTCTACAAAATAACTGAGATTTCTGAACGCACTTTTCATTTTGAATGGGAGCAAAGCAGAGAGAAAGAACACACTTGGTGCCTCCGAGCAATGCACATGCTCAGATGCTCTGCCGGATCAGGTCCTCAGAGTAGACAAGATCAATAAAGTTCATTGTTATGAACCACAATATAGAATTTCAATGCCCTGATTTAAGCAGCTCCTGGTCACCTGGGACACGACGGCTGCCTATGCCGTTACAGAAGAACATCTTGCGGTTACTCAACAATATCAACACACTGCAATGCAGTGTGCAACACCGAGCATTTGGCCTCTTTCAGAGAGTGGTTGGTTTTCTGCCAGTGCATCTGGCAATACTGCTCCCAGTGACTATCACCAGTGCATAGTACAGCAAGGCACCGACAGTACTGGCCAGCTTTGTTACACAGCAACTGTAGGAGAGATACGTTTTCCAGGCACACAGTAAATCTATGCAAAATGAATATTGTATTTGTTGCCCAGAGACATGAAAATGTTGTCTTCCCTCCAGCTGCGATCTTGGAAATCCAAACTGATGGGGTAAGAAGCAGCAGGGGAGGGCTCAGAATGCCCTGGCTGAGTGACACATTACTCAGCCCATCACAGAGGCCAATAGCAGGCAGCTAGGTTTTCAATTAACTCCCTGTGTGTGATGGACTCAGATAGCTCTTCTATCAGCAGTACTTCAAAAGGCCAGAGAAACAGCAACACTTGTCCCCTTGAAGTACCACAACTTCACAACTCTCTCAAAGAGGTTTGCAACTTCAAATAAGCCCTGAGCTAAAATTAGATTTTGATTACAAAACTATTAGAAGGTTAAAAAAAAAGGAAAAAGGAAAAAGGAAAAAAGTGCAGGCTGAACAGAGGATATAGTTGAAGGTACATATCTAACTTTTGAAGGAGGCAGAAGAAAGGGAATTCATTTCTCATTGGTGAGAGGATCATGATTGCTGGTGTGCAGATGAGAGCCGGCTCTGTCTGCAATGCAAGTAAAGTGCAGGCCTGTATAGGACTCAACAGGAGTCAGCTGAAGATATTTTCAATATGTATCAGTGAGGAAAGTTTGGTAATTATAGGAGATGCAATTTGGGTAGATCTCTGAGGGAGCTGAGCTGGTGATGGGAGATGGAGGTTTTTCTCCAGGCTAGGTTCTTCCAAGAGAGTGTTAATGGGGGTGTCTCTGGTGTTTGACACTGAACATTGTCCTTAGGACATCTTTTAACATTAGGACCCCTTTCTATCACCATCAGCAAAGCTTAGAAACAAACAAAACTCGTTTTACAGTGGATGAGTGCCCCATACTTCTGCTGGCCTTAAGAAGCCCAGTTCTCACTCATGATTACCTGTCACACATAACCCTATCACAGCCCTGAAGCGTCCCCCATCCTCCTCCCAATTTTTTTCTATGTCATCTGCATAAGGTAAGAAAATGCCCATGCTGTTGCCGTGTCAGTGCTGTGCATGTGCTGACCGGCCACCTGGACCAACATAGGATGGGTCATACCGCAACACTCCTTTAGCAGGAACAGGTAAACCTCTGCCCTTTACTTATTCTTCTCAAGGAACATCATTTCTTTGGTCTAGAATGGCTGAAATTGGTCAACTAATTCAGAGAGCACTAGAAGAATATCAAGGGTATGACAGACAGAAGATGAGAGCACACATGACTACAAATTCTTAGCTTTTTGGGAAAACAGGCTAAAAATAGGAATAGACTGAGAAAACGGCAAACTATGAGACTCCCTGTATTATGCCCTGAAGAGGTCTGTCTGCAGCATCATTGAAGGTAAGGCGGGTGGGGAAATCCTTCTGAAAAACCACTTGGAAAAGAAGTTCATTGAGGAAAGTCAGTGCCTGCTGTTATCTATCTATTTCTTGCCCTCCGGAAGGAGATAATTGCATTTCAGCTTAACAGCAAGGAAAAGAGGGTGAGATCCTCCCTGCCTTTGATCACATAAGATGTTTTAGCAGGGAGAATCACTGTCTCCCCCTACAGGGTGATCCATATCAGAGGCTAATGAGTCTGCTAACAAAGATTACTCCAGCTGCTGATCTCCAGCCTCTCACAGAGAGGAGCGAGCAGAGTTCAGTTCCCAGGGGAGAACCACTGCAGGAGGACAACGCTGGGACGCCCTGGGGTAATGTCAGATGTAGTTACACAGGGTGACTGAAGGAATCTTGTGCTGATAAAAATTGCATGACTTCACTGCAAAACTCTGATTTGTTTCTTCCCTCTCGTTATAAGTCAAGGGAAGGAATATGTTCGTTCTTCCCCCAAGCGATACTCATTTGGATGCAAGTGGGAATTTCCTTCAGTGGTGTTCCTGGCTCTTCTATTTGACAGACAAGAGGGTGCTTAGGAGATGCATAGGAGAAAATAAGAGAAAGCCTGATCACATTCCCAGTGTTGGGGAACATTCAAGTAAATGTCTGTCCACCCTGCAGTGAAACATTGCCAGTCTTCCCAGGCTGTTCAAGAGCGACTTAAGCTCAAGCAGTGCTTTGAGTAACACTGCAATGTGTACCACTCATCTCTACAATTATCCAATGAAGGGCAGATTTAAGCATCGCCTTCCCAGCCACAAACAGCACCAAAATCCCTGAGATTGAATGCTATTCAAGGGAAGAGATCCCCACATTCTTCAGTAGGACCCTTAAGTGGACTAGGCAGACAAGCCCACCAGCCCTGGAGTCCCTCTCGCTGGCCCAGAGAAGATCAGCATGGCAAAATCTGGTCCTTAAACACGCTGCAGGTAATGCATGCTGTCCTCCATCTCCTGAGTGCTTAACAAAATGGGGGGCACCACCTTTTAGACCTGTTCCTATTCAGGTGCAGAGAGCAACCCCACTATCTGACAGAACTTTGTGCCAGCTGATCACCATATGCTAGAGCAAAATCCAGACAAGACGAAAAGTGGAAATAGGTGAAGGGGTCAGGAAAGGCTGCAGTCCCACGTTCCGGGGCTGGGCAGTGGGATTAGCAACTGTGCTGGAGCAACATGAAACTTTATGCTGCCAGAAAGGGGAAAGGAAAAAAACAAAACACACCCACAACCTTGCGAGAGGCATGTTGCTGTTACGGAAAAAAAAAAAAAAAAAAAAACAGATACCAGATCAAAAAGGTCTGCTTAAAGACAGTACATATGCCAGCTCCAGGGGATTTCAAATATTTATGGTTTGCTACATTTTTAATCTTTAAGAGATCCAGGGATGCTGCGCATAGAATCTGCGAGAATGCGGTTATAGCCCATGTCTGACATGACTGTAGCTTGTAAACCGTTGCAGCAGTGGGGAGGAGAATTCAGACTCAAACAAGTCTGAGGCTCACCTTGCCGCAGGCCTGATATTTTTTTTTCCCCATACCCTAGAAGCAAAATCTGAAATATGCCCCTTCCTGCTGACTCTGGCCCCCTTTCCGTCACTAGTTATTCCATCCCAGGCAACACACACAGCACGCTCAGAAGCATTCTTGCTGCAGGCAGAAAGGTGCAAATAAAGGAGATAGGGTGAGAGATGCTAGCCTTAGGCCCACCACCACCACTTCAAGAAGCATTATCCCACCTCTGTCACCAATAGCAAAAGACAGTCCCATTTCCACTGCATGGCCTAAATAGATTTCTTGCCTTCCAGATGATTAATAACCTGAAGTAGATTAATATTTAAGATCGCACTGGGGAGTAACATGCAAGATACAATGGAGATTTTGATTCTTCTGGTAGAGAAGCATGAACTGAAGCGTTTTAGCAGGAGTTTTGTCTGTGCACAACACCCTAGGCACACCCAGGACTAATGCATCTAACACAGGTGCTGGAAATCATGATTATTTCAGCTCATGTCACCTTTGATTAGAGGAGATTTTAGGTGTGCTTCCTCATATGCCTCTTCCCAAGTTTCTTGAATAAAATAAAGCTAACACCCAAAGCTGAGGTAGTATTTCAAGGAACTCAGTGGCTGCTGCTCACTGGCTGATGTTTGCTTTTTAAGTTGGGGTGGAGCTGCATAAATTATTCAGGGTCTTGCATTTTAACTGTCAGAGAAATTTAGGATCCTTAGCCCATTTTTCCAACTATCATGTGAGCTAAGGGAGTTTGGGAGAGAGAAAGTACTTTCTAGAGGGTAGAAATGTTCATGCTCACTAAGAAAATATAAGATGTGATGTTCTTGGGTATAAAAATCATGCCATGCTCTGCTTTTCTTAGAAAGGCTTTACTTCTGCTCACTCCAAGAAGGCTGTAAAAGCCTGTCACATCAGCACTGCTGTGGAGGTCACCATTTAAGTCATCCCTTGGTGATTATACCCAGGCCTCAGGTGATGGCAAGCCAATGTGCCAGTACATTTTCCTTGAAAGCCTTGGTACTACACTGCATTTTTCTGTGTGCTACCCCATTGCAAGGCAACACAAGCATCATGTGTATCTCCTGTGCCACCCCTATCCACATTGCTGCTATTTATAAACCCATGGATTACAGCAGGAGAGAAGCAGGACGTCAAAAGTCTGGCCTGTCCCCTTTCCAAAAATGATGGGTAAGATCCATTTTGAGTGAGCTGAGCTCTCCTGTGGGGAGATTTAAATTATAACATGAAGTACTTTTCTGTAGGGCACATAGAGATTGATCATTTTCCCTGCCTAGGTTTTTGCCTGCCTACTGTAATCTGGCAATGCTAGACAGTGCAAAGACAGCTCGGCGGAGTGACAGTTAAGAGATTACAGCTGGACTGTCTCTCACTGTGCTTTCTTCGCCTGTACAATGACCAGGTCATAATTAGGACAGGAATGATGGAGTTCAGCGATGTGAAGAGGCGTCAAGCTGTTGAGCTTCTGGCACCGTGACCAGGTAGGTGCTGCCAGGTTTCAAAGTTCAACAGCTCTTAGGACTGGCAAAACAGCAGCTTCCCGCTGCGGCGTGGCCGTGGAGGTGCGGGGCATTGCAGCAGAGCCAGGCTGTGCCGTGAAAAGCCAAGCAACAGGCACGGCAAGAGCCACAGCACAGCCTGAGGGGCACGGCCAGGGTGCTCAGCACTAACAGACCTTCCCAGCGATGCACGCGTGGCCCAAAAACCCTCCCTGCTCAGCAAAACCCTGAAGCAGGAAGCTTCACTGTGAAACATGCAGATCTGCGCTGGTTTCACAGGAATTTAACAATGCATCTCAATTTAGGCAGAGCTGCTGGAAATAGTTTGCCAAAATGGGTCCTTTCTCAGCACTCTATTTGTTAGAACCCAGCAGTGTTGCCTTAATGCTGTTTTCCTCCCTTTTTATTTTTTCAATCCACCTGGCATTTTGGAAAGGAAAATTCTATGCACTGTTTTTTTTGCAGCATTGTCACTGTTCTTCAGTGTTAATTATTTATACCCATATGAAAATTAGGCTAAGCACTGAAGGTTCGTTTGCCAAAGCCCCATCTCTAGTCCCATGCAACGCTTTTTGCACCGGGCAGTTTTACCACCAAATCTTCCCTCTATGTAAGTAGTCAGTCAAGTAAAGCATTAGCCATCGTTGGCCC
This sequence comes from Cygnus olor, assembly GCF_009769625.2. Classification (NCBI taxonomy): domain Eukaryota; kingdom Metazoa; phylum Chordata; class Aves; order Anseriformes; family Anatidae; genus Cygnus; species Cygnus olor. The sequence goes on from NC_049179.1 coordinate 14,514,518, forward strand.
ATCTAGCATATGCATTAAGAAATTGCCACCAGCACCAGAAATTCTTAAAATGATCATAAAATACCATGTAACCCTCCCAACAGTTGCCTAGATGCTTCAAATCTACAAATTTTAAACAATTCCTATGACTACAATGCAATGAGTTTGGTCTGCATAGACTAAAAAAAGTTCAGTGATCTCAATATGACAGTTTGTCAAGAAATAACTGGCAGTACACAAGACCCTGTAACTTACTGGCTATTCTGTGCCCTAAGAGAAATAGCTTTCCAGTCATTTTTTTATAGGTATGTGTGGGCGAGTATAGATCTCTGTGAAGACATTCATACACAGGGAGCGAATAAAGGAGTGTAAAAATATGTTTGGCCATATGTGTCACAGAAAGGGTATCCTAAATATTTTTAAAAGCAACTTTCTATTGATAAGACATAGGTACTTTTCTTTTTTAACTCTGCATGTCTTTGTATTTTGAACTTCCTACAAGCACATGGTACGACTTCATAACAGGAGCTTTATTTCATCTGTGCATTTCTTGAAAAAAAGTAACTCAGCTTTCTAATTTCAGATGATTAGTTAGTTCAAAAATATGCTAAAGATTTTATGGAGTATTAAATCTTTCTCCTTTTATGCCTGCTTTGTTTCTAGCAGTAGTAAAAGATGGTATCAAAGGACAGAAAATTCACCTTTCTTCCGTTGAGGGGACTACCCTGAGATTTCAGCCATGGTTTCACCATCCTGAAAGACAGATTACAAGAGGTTATTAATCTGCCTTCTCATCTATCTATAGCAATATGGGTATCATCTGCATCTATGATGAAAGCCCCCTGGGAGTCTATACTGTACTTATCAGATGTGGCAGCAGGTGAAATATCAGACAAGTAAGATAATAAATAATAAATGACCCTATATTTTTTAATCCAATGTCAGAAAATGTTAACTGTTAATCTAGTTAATGGAGACTTCAAGTCCTATAATACTCTACCCATGAACTTCAGGCAACCTTTCTCTGATAGCTTCAGCCTTGATTTTTTTTTCCTGAAATCAAGTTTTTGAAGGCACCAGCATTTCTCAAGGATTTTCTGAGGAAAGCACAACCCCATACCAAGTAGATCCTTGGGGCTTGGGACTGATAATTTACATTCTTCAGCTACTTTTACCATCTCAGGACTCAGATCCTGTACTTTGAGATACATCACGAAACACTACTGGTTCTTCTCTCAATTTGTCCCAGAGCAGCCCCTTCTGTAAGGGCTTCTCAACCCATTCAGCCTGGTGAAGCAGCTGGGACCTCGTTCTTCTAAGTCAGCCTTTTCACCTTCTTTTCTTTAGCTGCAAGATTAGCATTTGAAAACAAGATATTGGGCGCTTTTAAAGATTAATTCCAGAATTTTGTGGAGGAAAAAGGCTTGGGACCTAGGTACAATAAGAGAAATGGAAATGCTAGTTCAAGCTACACTGTAGTTGATTATATCTGATGGTTACTGCCGTGATCCAAGTGATATGAGTGAGCACAACCCAGCACAGTCTCAGATAGGTGCCCAAGATAAAAACCCAAAACAGCAACAATGCTCTTATAGCCCCTGGGCTAGGGACTTCTGCTGAGAAACCGAAGATGGAAAGCTAACACTGGTCTTTCTCCTCATCATCCTCCCAGGGAAGGGACCAAAGCAGGAAGCAAAATAGCAGCCCCTACATCATTTCCATGTAGCGGGGGTGCTTGAAGTAGGGGAAAACTGCAGCACTTGATCCATGCACATCCCTCCCAACGATCCAGTTTTCCCCTGGCTCAACCCGTACCTTCTTGGCACTGAGGGGTGAGGAGTCGAGCTCCATTACACTACACTGCTGAGGAACCAAAAACCAGAACAGGAATACAAAGCCAAGCATTGGACACCAGAAAACCTAATTTTGGCCATTCCTTAAACAACCTTGTGAAATATGTTTATGTCACAGGTAGCTTTTGGTACATGTAGCATCAAAAAATAGCAGGTGTTTTATTTACAGTGGCCATGGGGAAATATAGTCTGATGTAATTGTTAAAGATCTGTTCGTATTCCAGGCAGCAAACTACCATTTACAGGATGAAATTGTTTGCTGTTTAAACACTGCCAGTCAAGGACATTAATTGCTGTGGGTTAAATTAAACTAGATGGCACAGCAATGAGATTTGAAGCCTGGGAGGGGGTGGGGAGGAAAGAGGAGGGGAAGAGTAATCTTCTCTCATAAATAATGGGATCTGAAAAGAATCTTCATAGGGACAGATTAATTTGCAAAGAACCAAGTTCAAATCTAGTCCTATGGGTACTCCGAGCAGCCCTTGGGAGGGCAGATGCTGCCCTCACCCCAAAAGCAAGAGTTCAAGCTTCTACATGGGTATTTATTCCAAATATATGATCAGTGGCTATGCCATATCAGAAGCTGGCTGCTTTCCAAGACAGGACAAGCCACACTGTGTGATGTGGAGATGCTGCCTTGCCCTTTTTAAAATGAAGCTGTAGTAACAGCCAGTGGCAGCGGGCAGGGAAAGGGGAAAGTCCTTGTGGCAACCCTTTGTTTCTGTTCCTCGCAAACCTCTTACACGCATACACAAAGACATACAGAAATATATATTCATTTTACTTTGTAGGGGGGAGAGGTAATTTTGGTCTAAATGTCTTTTTCTTGCGTTCACCCTGAGTGCCTTGCAATAAGCTCCCTTTCTCGGCTCACGGGATGGCGTGCTATTTATTCCTTTACAAATGTAAGCCCGTTGTAAATAAATAGCAGCTCTGGGCACTTTTTTTTTTTTTGGACCTGTCTTTAAAAACACTAATCGAAATGTAATGATAGGCTGGCAGCCAGCTTCACTATCCATGCTGTTGATAACCAGCTAAGCTTTCCAGCCACAAAATTAACATAAAACCCACAAAGAAAACTATCCTCCTGTCATTCATCCCTGTCCCAAATCTTTGGGAAAAAGGCAGCAACAACAAAAAAACCACACCCAAGAGCTTTGCAGTACATTTTGAAGGTCAAGAAGTTACGGCACAGTTTAGCTGAAGCAGGGAATTAATTTTTATTGAGACCAGCAAAGAATATATCATTTCTGCAGTCTCCACCAACCCCACCACTTCTGGCTGTGGTTTCAGAAGATGTTGCTGTCAGTAAGAAGTATTTCATCCACTACAGCCACCTGCGTTAGGTGTGTCAGCAGGGAGAGGACACTACTACTGTTTGCCTGCAGCAATTGTACAACACAGCCTGCCAGAGCAGGACACTGGGACTCCCAGCACATCCCATCCAATGCTGCCTCTGTTGGGAGGCTTGGAGGAAGCAGTTTGAATAAAGGAACAGCCAGAAGTTGACCCTCAGCATTAATTTAATTTCACACAGCTCTAAGTACTTTGCTTTAAAAAAATAATAATAATACCTTGCATCACCCCCAAATTAATTGCATGCCTAGTCAAATGAATCCCATATTACCAGACCAGGACCTGATTACTCAGTCTGTGCAATCAATTTTACCCTGGGGTAATGCTGTTGACTGCAGATGATCTGGCATGCACAAGTGAAGGCCTGGGGTTTTCATCATTGTTTCCAAAGCTGTAGCGCCGGCACCAGCAATAACACCAGCAATACCTGCATCTCCCTCCCTTAGGGCCACCCAAGAGCTCCATGCTAAAAATCTGGCACTACTGGATTTCAGGTGTCAGGGGAATTGACTAATTTTCTGACAATACTGTACCTAAATCACTATTTAAATTGTATGTTAAATAAATGCTGTGATTATTAGGAACAGACTTCTTGAAGTTGAACCACCAGGTAGCTGATAGCTATCCTATTACAAACTCCAAAAGCCTCAGTAGAGATGTACTTAATAATTGTTTGGCATTAATTTGTCATGCAATAATTATCCTATTAAATCTAAATTAAACCCTCCACTCAGACACTTCATCTAAAGTGTGAACATAACAATTAAGAGAGAGGGGGAAAAGGGGGATGATTTTTGCATCATTTTCTGTGCAAGATTGTGCTTCTTACTAGCAGAAACAGCAGCAAAAGGGAATTAAGAAGAATTGTATTGAGAAGAGAAATTATCATGAATCTGAAACACAGCACAAACAAAAATCCTTCTTCCCTAAGTTACATGTGGTGCACAGCTTAGGATAGCATCTTGCTACACTATAAACTTTAATGCATTTATTTCTTTACCATAAGGAAGTTGTGTTGCACTTCCTTTCCAAGGAACAAAAAGGAATTAAGAAAAATAAATAAATTTAGACAACTGACGAAGGCTGGGATTGCTCTCATCTATCTAGCCAAATAAAAGCTCAAAATCCAGGCTGAGTTTTTTTCTCGAAGCTCCTCCTGTTGTCAACAGCCAGAGATCAGGCTCTCTGGAGAGAGATTCATCCCACCCACCTCAGAGCTTAGATCTGACAGCTAAAATGAGAGAAGAACGAGTCCCATCCAAAAGCCAGACAGGAAGCCTGGAAAGAGAAAGACTTAAATCCAGTTCTCATGTCCTAGGCTGAGATTTGAGGCACCGAGCTGTTCTTCCACATAGGATAATAGAGCTTGAAGTGCTTAAAATGTCATTAAGTAGTACTGCTGAGCTGAGGACAGTCTGTGGGTGTACAAAATAGTTTTCTGTCCTTATTCTGACTGATTTAATTTTGGGATCAAGAAGAATGGCTGTTTTAAACCAAGACAAGATCTCTTTCCACTATGGCTCGCAATTGCTCACGGAACTTCCACACCGGTTGCAGAGTAACAGAGTACATGACATCCACAAGAGGTTTTCTTCATCAGTCAGAACCATTCCTTACACAGCATTTTGGTATCTCTGAAAATGCAATCTTTCCCTAGAAGAACATCCTTTTTTAGGTAAAAGCCCTGTTTGGCCTTTTTTTCTTTTTTTTTTTTTTTTTTAGCATGGGTTTCAGCTTTCTTTTTTGTTGCGTTTTCCTTAGAGACAGCAGCTCTTTACATCCTCCAGAACCCCAAAATACCGGTTGTCATAGCGGTTTTACAGCACATGATATTCCTCTCCCTTCCCTGCCTGTGCCGAGCGTGCCTCTGTACCATTCTCCGAGGAGATAATTACCTCTTCACCTTTCTTTTCCTCTGCTAACACTCTCTGCTCTGCCAACTGCTTTTTCCCACCGAGATGGTATTACTCATCTCTAACAAAACTCTGATTCCTCAAATTATACTTAGCTCTCAAGCCTGACACTTGTGCCTCTGTTCTTCAGCTGTATCAGTTTGTCTAATAAATGTCTTATCTAGAGCCTTGGACTATTACAGCTGCAAACAACACGGCCATTTTCAACCAAAACATTTCTCCTCTAAATCACCCAAAAATGTGACAAGAAGGTTCGTCGTAGATTAAATTGTTTGCTGACCCTGTTTTGCTCCCACGGGCCTGTTTCCAGCCACACGAGTCAGCTTGGGTCTAAAAGGTTGGTTTAAAAACTCACCCTGAAGAAAGTAGACACCAAGGAGGGGGAGGAGAACACTAAAAAGGAGGAGAGGCATAATTCGGGAACAACAAGAACAGTAACTAACAAGATTGCTGAAAAGTTTATTTGTAAAATTCAAACACGGATTAAACTGGAAAGGAAACTCATACATTCAGAGACATCTGCCAATAATAGACTGAGAAAGCCAGCATAAACAAGGTCTGTTCAGGTAATCATAAGCAAATGTAATTCAAAGTTTAAATCAGAGTCTCTGTTTATCATGAACGGCACCCACACACAGTATATTTAGTAATGTTTTCTTTCAAGTGAATTTAGCTCTGGTGAAAGTGTGAGACTGACAGCCCTGAGGGTTCATTTCATCCCTTTGGAGAGGTTCTTCACTGCTGCTGGCCTTGGCCAGGTATAACCTCCTCCGCACACCTTCCTGCTCACCCTGCAGCTCCCCCACAAGCCACAGAACAAGCTAAAACCAGGTTGTTATAAAGCCTCCTACAATACTGTGAGATGAAGAAAGAACCCTGGAATCCATGAAATATTCTGCAAAATGGCATGACATGGCATTTGTGTCCAGTCCCTTTCAGGAAAGGACTGGCGTATAGTCCAAAACATTGTTTCATGCAGGACTTATATGACTCTTAAGCAGCATTACCTCACTCCTATTCGGAGAGGCCTTGGATCCATCAGAACTATCCATGAAGCATTTCATCATTTGGCCACAGGCAGGGAAAAGCTCCATACAGTGCTGCAAAGGAGATCTCAATTTTTTTATTTTTATTTTTTTAATCCCCAAGGCAATTTTAGAAATGAAGCAAAAGACAGTCATAGGAGTGCTGATGACGTAGCACTCTGAAATATCTGTCATGGAGATCATTACTGTTAAAGGACTGGAGATTCATTACTGCTGTGGCTTCTCTGGAGCTCGTGCCATTAATCCCCCTTTGCGAGGGAAACCACAGGGTGCGTTGCTAATGGCTTCCAGGTTGCTTTTTGGACGGTGCGAAGCCTATTTGATAATTAGTTCTCTAAATGAGAGCTGTTTCCATTGTAATCACTCCCCTCCCCAAATGATTTCACATCACTCTCTCTTTGTAATCATTTTTGTTTCATTTCTCATTATCACCACTGGAATCACATTGATAATATTCATTTCATCTTTTTCCACAGCTCTCCTGTACATTTACTGTCACCATCTGCACACGTTGCATTGATCATAAGAGACTTCCTAACTGCGTTAGTGTGTGCGGACTTATGAATATATTGAGTGTTTAAAGAAGCCTTTTTAAAATTTGTTGCTGGCTGGCGGTGTCCCTGCTGGAGTCCTCTTGGGATACCCAAGGAAGAACAATTGTTTTATCCTTCCTAACAACACTAACACTGCTGCCTACCCCTCTTCTTTCACAGGGCCCTGGAGATCTTTTATAGCATCCTACACTGGCACTGCTGTGCTGTTAAACCCTCATGAATGCAACAATGAATTAATAACACCGCTATATACCATAAACAATTGCTAACGTAGAGGTAGCAGCAGCTCTCCTGCAACACCATCTTCTGATGCTCAGTCAGCGGATAAAATAAAATTGTCTGGTTCATCTTGCTTAGGCTGTTCAGAAGATGTTTACAGGCTGATTTTCTTCCCTGCTTTTTTTTTTTTTGTAAAAGGAAAACTAGGGCTGAAAGCCAAATCCGAAATATCCTGGGGCTTTTCACTGCCTTATAAACAGTTAGTTATAGTCATTGATACATTGTTGGCATGTAATAAACCTTTAATGGCCAGATTGCTTGTAAAAATACATATCTATTATTGATGTATGTAACAGTTGTGCCTGAAGGCCCTCTTTGAGATGAGTTCCCCATAATTTTAAGACCTAGGCATGTTCACATTAAACAGACTAACTCAAATGAACTTAGCAGCCTAAATATAGAAACGAGAGAAACTCAGTGATTCGACAGAGGTCACAGTGGAAGTGTGTGGCATACATAGGAATAAGAGCACACCTTTTATAGCAATTAAATGTTTTACTTATAATTTGCCCACATCTTATATTGGCAGGAGATGGAAAGGGAGAGTAAGTTGGGAATGCAATGCTCAGTTATAGATGGGGAAATTCTGGCTAGGAGCTGCTATAACACCAAAGTAACAATGCAAGAAAATTTCTGCTACTTTGTGCTTGGTAGACAGTGATGCTCTCCTCTTCAAGACTTCACCTCCACAAAAACAAACTCAGGAGCTTCACCTTTAACCCATAACAATGCATGATTTCTTTCAGCATGCCTAGCTTATGCACTATTTACCATAGGAGCAATATCACAGTCCCCCATGGCCAAAGTTTCCATTTTCTCCAGCTTCAAGGCTAGATGGTCACTACACAAGACCCTGCTGTCACCACAACCCTGCCAGCAACAAGCAGGTGCTGAGCATCACCTCACTTCTGTCCAGAGCAATGACCCTGCACAACTCAGCCTGCTTTTAGCCTTGAGCAAAATCAACCAGCAGCAGCTGTTGAGCAAAGTACAGCAACCAAATTATATATCTAGGAGGAATCTGGTCTTTCAGGGAAGCTTCTTGACCTGCTGAGGTTTAAACAGCTAGGACTTCTGAGTCACCTTATCAAATACATACACTTATATGGAGGCACCGAGGAAAATTATTTAGAGAGACTTAGAACTGGAGCTCCTGTAAACACACACTGAACAAACTGACGAAACACAGACTAAGGAGCTTGTGTTCTAGAGAAGCTCTTGTAACGGGTAAGTAGAAATTTTAAATTAGGATAACATGCCTAGGGGCTTATGGATCATGCATAATGGCTTCAATCTTGTTAATGCGGTGTTGGTACATACCTCTGCTTGCTCCTATTTGATTTAAGCATTATGCAGAACAGCCTCACATGTGGAAGACACGCACAGCCATCCTGCTCAGGCCAGGGGAGGTAGGAAGATGGTAAGGGGCACAGTAAATTGCTGTAGTATGCATAGGGTTGAAACACATTGAGAGTCTAGATTTGGTAGACTGTCTGCCATGCTGTGTAGTAACAGGTATGTATGTTACTTAAACTGGGGCTTCTGAATTTGCACCTGTATGAGTATTTCTATATGAAGGCCTGGTTTTAACATCCTGAGGCTCTAATAAGCCAAAGATGTGACTCATTGAGATGTTTCTCATTCCTCCAGCCACCGCCATCTCTTACAGATATCAGAAGAAATGTTCTCATGGGCAGGCAGCCCTAGGTTATCAAGGTGAGGGAGCTGCTGGAAGAGTTCCCTCATGAAGTCTGCTTTCCTCATCTTGAAGAGCCTGCAGATAGGCAGAGCTCATCAAGGTTCACGGTCATGCAGATTGTGGGAGTATGAAGTACAGAGCTGGTCAGACTATTTTGCTGAGCCTGCATTTCAAGCATCCCTAATCAAGACACCAAACAGGGGTCACCACTACATTAGTGAGACACTCAATATCAGCTCCCACCACGTCCTTGGGCTTCAGTTTGGCAATTAAGATGTAAGGGAACCACCCTATTTACACTCATAACAATCCCAGTTCTGTTACTGGGGGTGAAACTCATGGAAAATAGCTTTTACTGAGCCAATTTAACCAAGACTAATATTCACTAGTTTTGACAATGCCTTTGAAGTTAAAGCTTGCACACTTAGGCAATCCCAGCCCCCTGTCAGCTTGCAGCTTATTCATATTAAGGTCACCTTCCTGTAGTCAGCCCAGAGCAATCTTTTGCTCTTAAATAATCTGGCAGTTCCTTCTGATTTCCTGATTGCTGAAGACTTGCCCACATAACAGGACTAACAGCCCATAACGCTGTGAGGTTTAGGGCCTGTCACTGTTTCCAGCAGGAAGAGCACAAAGATGCACTGGAAATCCCCAGCAGACATGGAATTTTGTAAAAATTACTCCTTTAACACATACATTTACATGCCAAATTTCAGGCCAACTTTGTGTGTTTGCCTAGAAGAGAAAGGGTTTGCTAATAAAGGTTGAATTAAACATCCCTATTATTAAACTACACGGTGGGAAACAAGGCTATTACTAAGGTGTGTAGGGTTGTGAGAGACCTGGATTTGGCATTGAATAGTCTACGCAGGAGGAGATTGCTTCAAAGACAACATTCCAGTGTGCAATTGTCATTTTCATGCTATTTTTGGTGACCTTGTTTGCTGGGAAGTGAGCAGAAGAATTTAACTGCATCTTCTCCTCCTTGTGACTGGGAAGGCTTCAAGAGCAGGGGTTGTTATTGTTTGCTTGTTTCCCCCTGAATGTCCCATGGAGACTTCAAGACTATTTACTGCAGTTCTCAACCAACAGCTGATGAGTTTTTATAACAGATCTGTAATGATTGGACATAGCTGGGGAGACACAGCATTTACCTCTCCTTCACTCTGCTAGCTTCTCTGTAAACTTGAGGGTCACCTCTAGGTCAGGCATAGATGGAGACAACATGAACAGATGTGACCTTGCCAACCTTGTTTTAGCAGATGGTTTCTGGATAAATTGGATTAAAATACTTTAATTTGGCACCTCCAGAGCATATCTGTCCTCACTGTCAGACACACATTTAGTGGCTGCTTCTCTGATTCACCAGCTTCACACAAGGAGCTCTGGCCATGCTTTCTTTTGCCTATCCAGTTAAAGCAAAGACCAGTAATAGGCAGCAAAGCTCCAGAGCAAATAAGGTTTTGTTCTTATTTCAGATGTTTAAAACAAATAATGTATCATTTTCATATCACTTTCACCTTTTACAAGAAACCATAGGAGGAAACTGCCAGCAACAGTCACTTCTATAGCGCCCATCATCCTATACTACAAAGTCTTCCCAGTGAAACTTTCAGTGGCTCCCAGCAGTCAGCATCCATCCCCTGCAACAGTACCCTGAAACTTCTGCCTGCTTTTATTCTCTTCTTTCTGGAAATGGACAGAATCCAGAGCATTAACAGCTCAGGCCCGTGTATTTAAAACGCATCAGTGGGGCTCAAATGAACTGCAAAAATGTGGTAAAGCAGTGAAGCATCCTTAAATACAGCAACAAAATAGTAAGCTTAAACTGTTCTTGTTCTCCAGCTCCAGAATATACCTTTGTGGATTCAAAAGGACAAAATCTGCCAGTTTTTCCATGTATCCCTAAGGTTTCAACGTCAGAGGGACCATTACATCTCCTGACCATCTGAAAGAGATAAGTCAGATGTCAGCCAGCTATTCCTGGCATTGGCACATGTTAAAGAGATGGTAAATCCACCATTATTTGACCAGCTTACTCCTAAAGGCAGTTTCTTTCAGTGTTAGGTACAAACTTAAAATAATGTGTTTCTGTGAGCAATCAGACAAATGAGAGACTATGGATTCAGGCACCACTCCATAAGAATAAAGATGTTAGTATATGCTTAGAAGACACTTACATGATTGCTGTATAAACTACGCTTTTGTTCAGTTTCCTGTATTACATTTTTGCTGAAACCAGATACAGAGAAAATCCTTAGGAATGCCTTTCTTACACTGTTTCTGCTTTGCCCAGAACTAAGCAGCAATGTTGAAATCTTACAAGGAAGCTCATTCCCTTGAGGTTGCTAATCAGTATTTTAGACAAATCTGGGGAAGCTTCCAACTAAGACTTCAAACTTTAATCTGAAGCAAACCAGACTTCCAAATTGCTTTCTGGTTTTATAAGACAATCATTAATAATAACAAAATGAGAATTGTAATGATTATTTTTTCATGTGTTTTATTAACACGAAGGCAGAATCATGCTGGTCAGATCAGTAAAGTTACATCAGAAATGAATTTGGTCCATTATTCAATTATCCTTCAATGCACTCCTGTGGTCAAGGTAATATATTACCATCTGTACTTCTGTTATTCCCATTACAGACGTTAATTCCAAGAATGTGAATCATTTATTGCTGAGGGTTCTGATCTTGTAATAGCCGTGTACTGATCCTGTACTGGCAGATACCCCCAATGCCCCCACCAAATTTCACTACCCTGAATGAAAATCATCATCCTTCATTAGGACAACTGTTGCAAAGAACTGCTACCTCCTATTATTTCCACACAGTTGAGAAAATGCTTGCAATCTTTAATTTGAGCTGGCAATACCTAACAAAGGACTTGTTTATATTTATTGTAATGGGGGCACATTTAATTCACCACCCTGCTTTTAGGAACATCCCCTTGTTGACACACACAAAAAAAGGAAAAAGGCAAACAATACTTAGTAGACAGTAAAACATAAGCACTCTTAGTAAACAAAGAATAGGTGTATTAGTCAGCATGCTCCACTTGCCTGCCCACCAGTCAACCCAGGTGACTACTTTTAAGGCTACTGTAGCAACTTTTCTCTTTAAATAATTGCCAAAGCAGTTGTTTCACACTGATAACTTTATTGGCATTTGATCCACCTGCATTCATGTTTTATATGGTATCAGGACTGCACTTTTGAAGAGCATCTCCAGATTGTCCCCAGTTACTGTTCTAACTCCCTGTGTGATCTTAGCTGGATTCCTTTTGGGTGATACAACTTGAAGCTATATATAAGATACACTTAAATGCTTTGACTACTAATGCACGTTTGGTCTGTAAGGCCAGGGTAGAGCTACCAAAGTGAAACCCCTTGAAAGGTCCACAGCACGGACACAGATTCCTCAGCAACAACTGTTCTGCTCTACGGTTCACACTGTTTGCTAATGCAGAACGATCCACTCTCTTACACCCTTGAACTGCAGCTGACTCCAGTGAAAACAACATTGCACAAACCAGTCAGGCTGATTGCACTACTGTTACAGAGTTGTTAGCATAGACACATACCCATTGTGAGCCAGAGCAATAGTCTAACTCTTCCACGATTGGTCTCCAAACAGCTATTACATAGCCCGGGAACCTTAGCTGCAAACACAAAAATTCTGTAAGAAATAATTCCGCCTGCTAGTTAAACTGCTAAAAGCAAGTAATAACAACCAGCAATGCAGGAATGTCGTATATTTTATTCATTAGCATTGCTAACATGGAAAATGTTGCTTTCCCTGTGATGAATCTTACTCATTATACTTTGAATATAGGAGAACGCATTCAGAATGCTGTGTCAAACATACAACTACATGCCATATATTTAAAGCAACATGGAAAATGGCCAGTTTTGAAATATTTTTAAATGAAGGTTTTTATATTGCCACATATATTGTACACAGATGTTCAATACATATTATGAAGTGCATAGTATATCAAGTATATAGGAAACCTTCCCCTCCCTTTCTATTCTCCACCTTCTTTATGGAATATACTAACTAGATTAATGTTCTTGGTAAAAGACCAAAGGGTGGTAGATTCATGGTGAGATCCCTGGAGCTCACAGTGCTCCAGACTGGACGCTGCTCTAACATTTGCGGGCCAATCAGGTATTGCAACTGGTAGCAAATTGCCTCAGGTAGAGCTTTTTTTTTTATTGTTACTCTTGCTAGAAACTGGCCCTCTTAACAGAATGAAAAACAAAATAATGAGCTTGTCTTTTTATTTCCTGAGACGACCTGTTCATTTATGTTCACTTACAGTTTAGATTTCACGGGTCCTAAAATTTGCACAGGGCCTTAGGGTCTCCTCTGTTCCGTGATTAAGTGAAGCACAAAGCTAGAAAGTGTGTTCTACAGCTCTTCAGTTACGATCTGCTTACAAACAGTAGATCACTCTGTGGCATACAAGAACAAATACATTTTGCCTCTATCATTTAGTATCTCAGACAAATGCTTCCTTATTTAGTGCCATGCCACAGAACACAGAGATAAGGTTCTGCAGTGGACAGCTCACCCGGACAGCAATCAGATGCCAGATGTCCTTCCTACATCTGTCACTAAGGCTCCTTATGAGTTTTGAGCCAGTTTCTTCAAACCTTCCACTGCGAATTTTCCTCCCCCTCACACAACAGAAGATTACTGTTTTCCACACTGGATTTCACCACTGAGTACTTCAAAACAAACTAATCCACAAAATGAATATACTTCCTTTCTCCTGGAGGAAATGACAGTTTGATTTAGAAACTAAATTATCTGTATGCTTGATTTCTAAATTTTCTTTATTCATACACACACACAAAGCCCTAGAAGAGACGTTAAATCTAATTTTTTAGAAGTGAATGTCTACATACAAACACGGAATGCACAAAGACTTTTGGTTGGTGCATCATTTTACTAACTTTTTACAACTTGAAACCACCACACATAGGACAAACCTGTTGTTTGACTACTACATATATGGTACAGCCACAGAGGAACAACTAGGAATAAGTGTGAAAAACAGGAAAAAAAAACACACAGCCAGCAGCAAACTAGGAAAATAAGCTTTTTTCCTGTTCTAGTAAGAAATAATGCTGGTTGGAATAAAGATCAAGTTTTCCCATTAACACTTTCCACACCACCCCCAATGAAGAGAATTGAAACATGTAAGAAGACACGCTCTTTTGTTGGATGTAACTGATTGTTTCCCATGGAGACATCTCATGCCATCACATTAATGGGTTTCCCTTTCAGAGTAGCTTCTGCAGATAGGAACAGCCTTTGGATATTTCAGAATCCAGGCAGCCAGAAAAGCCTCTTTACTAGAAAGAAGTGTATCCATAAGCAAGCAAACAAGCCAAGGGAGATTGTAGTAGAAGGAAAACAAAAACAGACATCGAAGTGTAAGCTGAAAATTTGTTCTCCAGCATTTACAAATGCTGATAAGATACAGAAACACATGATTTGTTTTGGATAATATAAACACTTATTCCTAGAGAAGAAAGAAAATAGATTTGCCAGAGTACAAAGAGGCCCACTCTCAAGCACATATGTAAGCCCACTTTAAGATTCACATATTTAACATCAACCATAGCCTCTTCCAAGCACAGATTACATGAGAAACTGAGCCTTCTTTTCTTCCTTAGTCATATTCAATTTCTTCAGGCTATGACTGTGGAAATAAAGGCTGAACAGAGCAAGTGCCATGGAGCTCTGAGGAAGGAGAAAGGAACTGAACCTAAGGCAAATTACTCATTGTGAATAAAAAAACAAGGGCATTTATTTAAGCAGAAAATGAATATATTTCACATTAATCTTACACCAAAATCTGACTGCAGTAGGAGGATTTCTTATTTGTCTGTTTTAGTTACCCCTGAATACAGATCTACAAATTTGATCCCTACCTAATAAAATTCTTTACTGAAGGGACAATGGAACAGATTATGATCTTGCTTACGGCTGTGTAAATCTCGTGCAACTTCACTGTAATCACACTGCTATAAATATTTACAGTTCATTGTAAACAGAGAATTGTAGTAGGATCAAGTTTTATAGCATACAAGACATTTTAAATAATGGAAATGCATATTTTGTACTTAAAAACACACAACCCATGAAGATTAAGTTCACCACTGTGAACAACACTTCCAGGTACAATGCAAATCTAATTCGTTCATTCAAGACTCAAAGTGGACCAGTTAGCCTCTCTTTTCTCCTACAGGAGTTGAAAATAACTTGTTGTAAGCTCTATTCTGTGATGGACTATAGAAAATACCTTAAGGTGCAGATAGAAGGGATTTTTTTCAGAACGTGACAGCTCAAAGATGGAAAGCAGAACCCCAATTTATTTAATTTTTTCCTTCAATTATCGACTTTGCATACAGACGTATAGTGGATCATCTTGCTAGCAGAGATAACAACACCTTAAGAGAATTGTACTCTTTCACCTAAGGGAAACTGCCAATTCTTTAGGCTAGGAAAGGGAAAACTTTGGCAGAACTTGCTGTTGAAAGAATGATCCTAGAAATCAGTCCAGGACAAGAATTTAGCTGGCTACAACTATTGTTTTCCTTGTGTTAGTATACTTTCAGTGAATGTTAGCAAGTGTTTGCCTTGACACTAAGAAGCAAAGAATGGAAAGAAGGAAGTAGTAGTTATGGCTGAGTTAATGACTCAAAGAAAAAATCTGCACAGTTTGCAGAACTCTAAACAGAGGACAGAAGTCTCAAAATAGCATTGAATTGGGTCACGCAAAGATAGTTGGTCAATTCTGGCTAGGTCTTAACAGGAGCCTGGCAGATGATGATTGAGAGAACGAAAGGAGATATTCTGCTGGCATTGCATTAATCCACTAAGAATCTTGTCATCTCCCGTTCTTTCATTTCCCAACCATGACATGCATTTTTCAAATTACATGTTTTTATTTTATGATTATTTAATAAGAATGAAGTAAGCAAATGATGGCTTGAGAAGGAACATTTAATTTCCAAGTGTCCTGAGAGATGCTTCATTGAGGGGAGCCATAGCCATTACTTGCAAATTCAACATTAGACATCTCAGTAACTCAAGAGCCAAGAAGACAATGCGCATTAGTGCTACAAAGGCTGTAGGTAGTGACAATCAACGACCATCACAGTGGTGAATCTACAGGCAGAAGTTACACAGTTGCTTGCCCGAGATTTGAGATGTAAATTATTTTGCAGATTTACTCCATGAACTCTCGATCCTTTTTAATGCTTTGTCTTGGTATTATTGGGATGATTCCTGATTTGCCTCATGACCTTTGTCAGATGTTTGAATTTACCTTGGTGATGAGGATTTTGGCTGGTAGTTGTTGAATGCAGTGTACTTTCAAGTTGCACGGGATTTAAGGACAAAGAGCAGAGAAGCAAAGTTTAGCAGTGAACATGTATTACATTCAGTGCTATTGGATCAGTCTTTGTGAGTATTTCTGAACACCTGGATCTGACTACACTATTAATACTGTTTTACAAGGCCCTCTTGGGAGTATCATCTGCCTCATAACTAGCCTTGGAAACTTTAAGACAAAAGTCACAGACAGAGATAAAAACTTGCTAACATACATGGATTAGATCAGACATTTGGTTCATAATACCATGAAAGATACAAAGCACAGAAAAAACATGCTAGTTAGGTTTTGTGGTAAAGAATACTTAAGACTCAGCAAAATGAATTGGAAGTGTAGATAGTCAATGGTTGAAACCAACCTGATGTGCTCCTAGTTCCTTCCACAAGGAAACTCCTTTGACTCCTTTTGTACACCAATGGAAAACATCAAGTACACAACAAACCTGTCTGCCAATCTCTAATGCTTCTTTCCACATTGCTACACAAAAGCAAAACATTGACAGATCCATGCAAGCATCCTTGATCACTGAGAGATTTTCTACAGAACATTAAAGACTTCTCCATAAATACCAGAATATGGGCTGTACCACCCTGTGCTGAGCAGTATTGTATTCCCAGAGTATTCCAGTTGAAATTATTGTTGGCATGAATCAAAGTGGCAGTTCCTGCTTCTTATCTGTGCTCATTTAAATTGAGTACTTTTTATGTGTATCTCTAATACATTTGGGTAGTATATTCAGAAACAGTGATAGAGGATCAAGTACAAACATGCACTAAGTGATATTTCTAATGTAAAGACTAACACCGATTCAAATGTTTTTTGTTCTTCCCTCCTGCTGGGTAGGAAAATATTCTTCAGATTTACTCTGTTCCAGAATATTCTCTTGCAGCATCTCATTACTTTGCCCACAAGATTTCCTCTCTTCCTCCAAAGTCAAAAGGACATATTACAAATGTGATTATCTGCAGTCTTTAATTGTTTGTAACCCTTAATGTTTGACTGCAAAATAGTAACAAACTTACTCCTAAATCTTATCATTGGACATTGCACTTATATTGGTAAAATAGCAATTACTCTTTTTTTGACAGCAGTTATCCTGACTTCCTTCCTCCTGCTAAATTAGGAGTCCTTCGATCATTTGTTAATATATGTAGAGATTTCCTTCTGATAAAAACTATTTTGATGTTATACTCTGTCAATTGACATGCCTTTTCTGTGAAAAGAAACCATAAAGGCTTTGAGATTAGATGGATAGATAGCTGAGAAATTTTATCAGTTAATGTTTGTGAAGAACCTAGAGATTTCAGAATAAAGGAGGCATGAGAAATGCAGAGATTTCGTGTTATGGTTCAATGCATGAATGTGAAAAGAAGAGAAGGCAGGAAAAATCAAGTCAGATAGTATGGTAGGCCTCAGAAAATTGATCGCTTTAATCCACGGCTTTCCTGTTCTCAACCATCTCAATTGACACTTGCAGAACTAGACTTCATTTGTTTCCTCTGAGATTCTCCTTTAAAAAAGGAATCTGAATGGAGCTAGGGATTTCTATAGAGCACAGGTAATTAGTGCTGGAGGACTGATTATCTCTTTTACCACTCCTCACCATTTGACAGAATTCCACATAATAGCCCTTTCCTTGAACAAACCTGGTCTGAGACAGCATCTCCTAAGAGGATGATTCATGGTGTGAGGAGAAGAACTTCAGCTTTCCATCATCTACAGATACTGGGTCCTTTTTCTTCTTCACCTCTCATTAATGCTTATTGGAGAGGGGAAGAATGATACATTGAATTTAAATAGGAAATCCCTGTCCCCTATCATATCTTGCTATTAGGAACTGTGGGACAACCAACTGCTGATCTTCTTTTCTCGTTCTAATTTTCTTTCTATGCTTGTCCTATTTTAATTAAAGTGAGATGAACGATCCACAAGAAAACAAGCTCAGGGAAACTCCGCAGAATATACATCTGCATTTTAGTGTAATAAAAATTTAAAAGTTGTGGTATTAAATAAAATTAAACAATTTCCCCTAAACAGAGAGGGAATTAAAATAAAACCCAACAGCAACAACAAAACCAGGAAAGATCATGATCAATTAATGATGAATATTTCATTGCTTTTTGTTCGCCATATATCAGTTCATGCCCAAAGAGATAATTTGGAAGAGGGGGAGAACTACTAGAGGTGGTTAGGGAAATACCAACAAAGCCCACGAAGCTAAGCGATATGAGAGAACAGCAGGCAATAGCAAAAGACCTTGAGGAGCATGAGACTAATTAGAGAAGTCGGCCATGCATTTTGTTATCACTCCATTACAATGAATGGAAATGAGGGCAGGGGTTGAACATCTCTGCTCAGGGACACCTTGGGAACAGGAGTGGGGAAAACCTGATCTGCCCTTGTATTAGTTATTTAGGCTCACAGAACTTTAACTGATATATAGAGCTTATTTCAAAGAAAAAAAATATAGAAAGCAATCATCACTAAAGATTAGAACCTTCAAACTGGGGCTAGGTAAATAACATTCCCACAGACTCTTTAAAATCAATAGTCAATGAGGCAGGTGAGGTATTGAGGGAACTCATGACAAGGAGAAATAACCATTAGACTTCATGGATACTTGTTTAGAAGCAATTTTCCTGTGCCAATAGCTAGAAAGGGTACTTAAATGAGAGCCTACTTGTCAAATATTTGCACAGAATAAACCTCAGTTCAAAGCATTTGAATGTATGCTTTGCTTTAAATACAGTAATAATCCCACCTCTATTTGACCAAATACTTAAAGTCATGCTGTGCTGAACTATATCTCATCTGTCTCTTGAGATTCTACAGTAAAAATTGTTTTGCATCTCAGCAGCGAAAAAAGTAATTCCTATGTACGGTTTGTTTGTAAAACATTTTGTCAAGCAAATGGATCTTGAGCAACTGCATGTTCTCATAAAGCAAAAACAAACAAAAAACCCCACCCTCTTTCTGAATGTGAATGACAGTAGACAAACAACAAACCGAAGCAAGCTAGACTGCTGATTCCTCTGGGAAAGACAAGCTTGTTTGCAATACCATCAAAGGCAGTGGACTTTTCCTGAGCCTGTTCCTGGGCTCATGCTGCTAATAAACAGTCTGATGGTGCAAAAGTAGATGCCCTGGTGCTGATTCAAGAATCAGGCCCCCAAACAAGTATCTTGGGATAGGCTGGTGAAAATGCCTAGCACTTTCCTTTCTGTTTTTCAGAATGATTTTGCTGCTCCTGCCTAAGCCTGTGATAGAGATATTTTTCTTTCTGTAGACAAAGGCCCATTGTTTAATGCTTCTGAATGCTATGACAACTAGAAGGGTGAAAGGCAACCTGCAAGTGACAGTAAATGCATTCTCTCTCTTTTTTAATATCCAGTGTGTATATCCGTAATGCACTGTTCAGCATGATTCTCCAAGGCTGCTTCAACAGACAGCTAGGAAAGTCAATCCACTGTCAAAGCAATAGCAGCTTTTGCTCTTCACTCAAAAAGTTTTGGTTTCACTGTTTCTACACTTTCTAAGGATACAGTGGCTTCAGCCAGTGGCATATACTGACATGGAACGAATGGAAAATATATTTATATATTTTCTTCTATCCAACCAACATGAATAAAAAAAAAAATATATATTCTCCTATCCAACCAACCTTGCTTTTGTTTGCTTCTGATTTCACTTTCCAGAGCTTGGCTTAACAAATCCAAGTAGCCTTCATACCACAGCAGAAGAACATTTCCTGCCCAGTCAGCTGAGCTAGTTTCACATCTTACTTAAACTCATAATATTCTCTGTGCACAACCAAAACAGAAGGCAGATGTTTGATAAATATCTAGTCTGGGTGGGAAGAAAGAACATGATGTCGAAGGAAGCAAAGCAGAACCTTTTCATTTCTCTTATTAAGAAAAAAAAAAAGCATCGGTTTGGTATTTGCAGCTGAAATATAGATTGCATTATGCAAAGGTGTGCCAGACTCCACAAGTTTGCAATTGGCTTTATTTTGGCTTTGGAAACATTTTGATACTAATACCTATCTCAGACTAGTAAGATTGACAGCATCGCTTAGCTAGATAAACTGCTGCTGCCTTGCAGGTCACTAGATGCCGATGAGGAATATTTAAAAAATTCTTAATGCAGACAGTGAAGCTGCAGACCTTGCTGCAGTTAATGAGTGAGGGAACACTTGCTGCTCCCTGACATTCCTTTCAATTCTGCTCACATCACATAATCTCAGACAGCACAAATTACCATCAGTGAGATACCAGGAACGCCTCAAAAACCACTGTGGAGTTCAGAATGAGAGGTGGAGGCTGAACAGCAACTCTACGCGATCCCTCCAGGATGTAGCTTTAATTAACAAGTTAATATCTAAAGAATGTCAGGTTGGTTATTTGAAGGAAAAACGTCCAACCGGGATCCTAGAAACAGAACCCATTTTGAATTGTATTCCTTTTTACACAGCCTGGGTGCAGCAGAAACAATAAATGGCCAGAAGGGGAAAATATTCCTGAGATAAAAAGAAGCTGGCTGCTCTCTGTTGATCCTTTGGCACCGTGCCTATCAGTATTTGAGAAGAACAAAGCTGGGAAGAGAGATTCAGCACTGATAAGATGTAGTCACTCTCTCTGAAGTACTTGCACCCAAGAGCCCAGTAGAAAATCATCACTTACACACAAAGCCTTCAGCCTGAGAGGGAGACAGAGCCAGACAGGAAATGAGAGGCCAAGCCCGTGACAGTTGGATAAGATCAGTTTGTCTGGTTAGGAGGGGAACTGGAAAAACAGAAAAAAATATTAATAATATTAATATTAAAAATATTAAAAATATGATATATTTTGTTACAGATTTTGAGGGGTGGGTAATAGAGCAACCCAGAAGAGAAGAGAGGACAACTCTTCTGCGTCCTAGAGACCCACCTGGAAACTCACAACAGGAATTCTCAGGTTTGCCCACTCTAAGACATTCCCAATGGCTTAAAGCCAAAAAAACTCTCTCTTTTCAGGAAGTTTCTCTTCTCCATTTCTTCATGCCTGCACATATTAAAACACCCCAAATAAGAAGTATTTTAAGTGCTGACAAACTGGAAAGCATACAAAGAAGAGCAAGGAGAAATGAATTACGAGTGCTGGAGGGACTCACTCACAAGGAAAGATTAGAAGAACTAAATATGTCTAGCTTGGCAGAGAGATGACTAAGCAGGGGGGGGAAGTGATAAATGTCTACAAATATTTGAAGGGCGTATACACTGAGGAGGCAGAGAGATTTTGCAGTGTGAGCCATACCAGGTGGTGGGATTAGGAGCAAAGGGATAGAATCAGAAAAGGAAAAAAAAAATCTCAAAGCAAAAATTCAACTGAAGACTAGATGAACAAAAGTCCCCATGAAAGTTATATATATCCACATCCCCCGTGCTGTGGATATGAAATTTTCTCAGAGGTAGAAAACTCAGTATATAAGACATATGGGAGGGCTGAGTGCTTTGATGCACACAGAACTAAGGGAAAGAGTTGAGCCTGGATACTGGAAGACCAATGGGAGCCTCAGCAGAGAGCAGGTGTCCCATAAACACTGCCAATTAGAGAGATTCCGACAGGAAGTAAGGTAGTGGTTGCATCCAACTGAAATCTCAAGGGAAAGGTAGGTTTGGAGTAATTTAATTGACCCTGAACTTGGTAGAGCTACAGGACTTTATCTGACCAGATATATTCCAGCCAGGTGGTTCCTGGGAATCAGAAAGTTTTGGGCCTGGGAAACATTCAAAAAGATGGTTGTGGAAAGTCTGAAAGATCAAGACAGAACACAAAAACATCTAAAACCTTATCAGACTAAGAAGCTTGATTAAGGTGAAAGGAAACAAAGGGGAGAACGTGGTTCTTCCCTGACTTAGTTTCTGATGCAGGGCACAGGAGTGCTCCTTGAAAAGTCATGGGCTGAACATAGCCAACTCCTCATTCAGGGTAAAAGAAAAACAAAGAAACAAAAAAAAAAACACACAACTTCACTTCCACTTTTAGCTATGGAGGACCCCAGCCACTGACATAGACATTCCCCTAGTACAGCACATCAAGCCCACTCCTGCTCCACATCACAACAACCATCCATGAGCAAGCAGGAAGGAGAGGCAGTCCAAAGGCCACCCCCCACAGCGTGCCATTGAATTTCATACTCTAGACCTAAGTCAGCTTTACTCTAGCTAGGACATAGATCTTAATGGCTTTCAAGGCTTGGATGAACAGCAACTCCTCTTGTGAATACATGAGGTTCAGATTCGTATTTTTGTCTTAGAACTGTGTCCCTCAGACCCTGTCTACAGCAGTCGGCTGTTTTGCTTGAGAAGGTGGTATGTGAAATGCAATAAAATACTTCAGTTCCCTCCTTAAGAGATGCATCTCCAGTGTTAAACCTCTCCCTTGTACAGTCTTGTGCGAATGAGGCAAAAGGAATTCCCACAAGTCTGGATACAGGAAACCCACCGAAGTCCTTCTCTTTAAACTGGATTTGATTGAAAATTTGATGGGAAGCCACAGTTCCAGTTTGGACTTTTAGGGTGTTCCATGTACCTAACAGAAAATTGAAATGATAAAGTCCCATGCTTTTGGCAGGGAACCCTCTGCAAATTGTGTGATACTCATCTGTTTGGCAAGTAGAGCTAGTTCTATTAGTGCTGTACTTTTGTAGGAGAAACCAAGAAGAAAAGATACTTGACCAAAGCAACATTTCATACTGTTGACTGTATAGTCCTCTAACAACCCACTCAATTAGGGGTGCAAATGGGGCAGCTGGAGGTCACAGCAGTTTGTGTGGTGGATCAGCCCAAGTGCACAACAGTACCATAAAGGAAAAAGAAACTTCCCTCCATCTCTGCAGAAAACTAGCACACTGTGAAGCCTGGCCCTCCACTCTTGGAACAGCAGCACTAAGAGCCTCAGCACAGGGACCATCCCCACTTCAACTGGGAAGAGTACAGACAAAGTTGAAGGTGGTAGAGGCAGAGAGAAGGCTTTCCAGAACCGCAGAAACTGAAATCCAAACCCAAAGCCAGCCATTGTTTCCAGCGAGCCAAAACATCTACATAAAAGAAGCTCTTAATGTAATTCCCACCAGAAATTACACTGGAAAGCCATCACAAGGTCATCCCACCACAATAGAGTTGGCTGCCCAACAAATAGATTCTTATCATCTGCAATAATCAATTCTCGGAGCTCCTTGGTTATGATCCAGCCCTAAGACAGAGCAGCTGCGATGGCCTTTACATGTGGAAACAAGCATGAGACATCCCAAAGCAAACGCAGGGGAAGAGGTGATAACAGATATGCTCTTCTCTCTGCTCTCCCTAAACACACAATCCTCCCGCTAACGGACAGAATGAGAGATCTCAGCAGAGCTATTACACAGCTTCTGCTCTCCTTAACGGGATGAAACAACAACGTACCTCAGTCTGAGTGCGGCACTGCCTGGACCCGGCAGCGAGCCTGCTGCGGAGGCAGCCTGGTTTCCAACTCCCCAGGAAAAGCAGCAGCTACTGTTCAAGAGTCAGCTGAGCCACTTTCCAGGCACAGTCTTGGCACTCGTGGCAGTGCAATTGTAATGGAAGACCCAGGCTCGCGATCACAAAAGAACAACAATTCCAGTGTCCCAGCATGGCTGTAGCAAGCATAGTGCTGTTGCAGCTCTTTTTATTAATTAACCAGATGTTTAACTTCAGCATCCTGGCTAAAATCCAATACAGAAAGCTACATTTCCTTTCTCTACCTTGCCTTAACTCAACAGCCTCAGCCAGAGCAGCTTTCCCCTCACCCTGCTTCTCGTGCAGTTGCTGCAGAGCAGGTGCAGGGCATCACCCCACAACAAGCTGCAGGTGAGAAACCACCCCTCAGCCTGCCTGACCCAAATTCGTGCAGGCCCTACTGTGTAAGCATAAGGCACTATCATCTCTGCTCTCCACATGGAATCACTTTATGGAATTTATTATTATTATTTGGAGCTCAAATTGAAACCCTCTGGCCACGTACGAGCTCTAAGCCTGCTTAGGGAATGCAGGAAGCAGCTAAAGTGGTGAAGAGGGAAAGATTTATGACAGACAGAAAAGAAATTTTCTTTTCTTGCAAGAAGCTTCACGTTCCTAATCTATTTCTGCTGTTCTTGCTACTCTCTACCAAACTTCTGACAGGTCTTATAGACTAACACTTACCATGCTGCAAGCTGTTCCTCTAAATCCTATTTTATCATACTTTATAACCACCTGGCTAGATTCCCTAGGTGGTATTTCTCACTCTTTCTTGTAGTCCCTAACAGTATCTGTATTGCCAACACCATAACCTCTACATTCATTACCCCTTTCTTCCCGCCAGCAGCATTTCAGCTCTTCTTAACCTGGGCTTCCCTTATCTCTTCCTAGGGAGCTCCCACCCATCTGATGCACATTCAAATCAACACATTAGTGAGACAGATGGACAACAGTTTTCACCTGTCTTCCAAACAGGTCTGAAACCTCACCCCCCTCCCTTTGCTTCAGCAAAACCTACTTCTGTAAGATCTTTGGAAAAGTATTTCTTCCCCTAATAAAATGATATTAGGTGTGGATTTAAAGGGAGATCTGTGAAAGGAGAATAATAGCAGTAACAATGAGGAGTCTCTCTGAAATTGCCTTTCTGAAAGCTCCAAATGGTTTTCTAACAGCACAAAAGTGCTTCCTGATTATTCCTGAGCTAAGGCTCAGGAAAGTCCTATGGGTGGACAGGAGAGTGGACAGCATGGATGTCACCAACTGAACACAAGCATTTCTAAAGGACTGGGGGGAGGATTTATAAAAGCCTTCAGGAAGGAGGCAGGGGGAAGCTGTGGCAGAAACGCTCTGGTCCCTGCCACCCTCCCAGTGATGCTGGAGCAGCATGTATATCCCCTTATACAAGGGGACCTCAGGGCTCCAGTTTTTCCCCATGCTGAAAACTTTCATATATTCCCCGTGGTGGCTGGGAGGCAGACTCTTAGTCTGTAGGTTGCTGTGGGCCTCCCTTATGATCTTCATCAAGATTTTGCAGCAGAAGTTTCAACCAGGACTTTGCAATTTCCCTCCCTACCATCTGACACGTCTTCCTACCTTGCAGTGACTTGTCCCTTCAGATCTTCCTCTGGTTAAATATGTGGGGCTCACCCCCAAACCTCGAGAGAGCACGTGGGCAAGCCCTGGAGATGCCAGCAGTGCCGCTCGTCCCCATCCCTAGAGCCTGTAGCGCTCGCTTGCAGGAAGGAGAGCTGCTAACACGAACCTCATGCTGTGTTCCCATGGCAACCCAAGTGTCATGTTCATCATCGTCTCATGTCTGGCGAAAAAAGATCCAGGGCCGATGAAGAGAAATCCAGGAGCACCAATGGGCTTTGCTGGGGCCTGGCGGTTTTTAACAACCTTGCTTGCACCGTTCAGCCTGGGGCTGCTGGGGAAGGCAGCACCCAGCTCAGTGATGGCACAGAGGTTTGAGCAGGAGGCTGTCTGGGATTAAAATGCATCCAGTCAGATACATACAGTTCATGTCTCATCTGCTTTGTCTCACTTTGAAGCTGGTGACACATGATCAAATTACCACAGATATAGAAGTTACTAAATGTTAGCAGAAGAGGTTTCAGCATCACCTACCCTATCTCACATGTGACATGACCTGGGGATAACAGTTGCTATCATTTAGCTTTGCTCAGTGGCACACAATGACTTATTAAACCACATTAATTTAATAATATGGCTGAACTCAGAGTTGCTCCGCTCGAGGCAGGAGGGAACTTTGTGTGCGTCAATTCCCTCCCAGACTCAGGGAGCTGCCACAGCCTCATTGTCCCATGCTGTTCGCTGCTGACATCTGTGTCCCAGAAACCAGACCCAGCTGGGGCTCCGACGCTTTCACTGGCAGGAATCCATATGAGTTTCTCCACTGTGATGACACAGCAGCAATTAAAGCATTTCCACACAGATTTGTACATAAGGGAGCTCACCTTCGAGTTCTGAGACAAATGTGCTACAAAAGGCAGTCTGGAGATGTATCACTGGCCACTTTTGGAGCTCTCTGATGTGTTCTTGCTGGAGGCATTAAGAGATCTAAGGCTGGAGGATTCATTTCAATCTCTTTAAAATCAGTTCCCCTGATGTGTTGTTTTTACTATGGAAAAAAAAATAAATAAAATAAAAGTAAGAGGAACTTTCAGCCTGAGAAACAGAAAGGGGAGATTTTTAAAATGATGCTTAGGAGAAAATCTTCTGCCTGGAAAGGAAGACTATGCCTGTGCTTGAGAAGAAAAGGGGAAGGGAAGTGTAAGGGGAATGGTAGCAGTATGCAGCGAGTCTCTTGATAAGGCAGAAATAAGTGATTTTTGCACATCACAGTGTGTCTACATCCCCACATTGAAGCATGATTCCAACATGGTGCAGAATTTAGGTGAGCTGGTGTCACGATGTTGACTTATAAGTCAATACACATCAAAGAGAAGTATTTCTTGACAGATAAAAGCCACTTGGAGGTGGGAGATGTCGAAAGAATCCCCAAATGCAAAATGTTAGTGAAGTTGCTATTAATCCTCAATTTTAATCCCCAAATTTATTTTGATATGATGTGGTTTTCCCTCCCTGAGTGGTTTAGCTGGCCCAGCAGCGCAGTGTTCAAGTCAGATTTATACCTGTAACTGGGGCAAGCACTTTAGCTAAGAGGTTGCTCTTATCTAGAGCAATCTCTCCCTCCTTAAAGACCAGACCAAAATCTCATGCAGGCAGTCTTTCATGAGAGAGATAAAGAGAAACTGCTTATATGCACTTACACATGCTTTTATGGAAGAAGAAACTAGGGTTTTAGGATGACAAAGGTCAAGGTAGATGTTTCCATGGATGTAATGAAATTCCTGACCACTGCATGACAGCCTACAGGAAAGTGCTTGATATTGTCCAATGGACTAAGCCCTGGACTGTCATCCAAGGGATGAGTTCTCTCTCAGCTGACTTTTAGCATCACCTGGCTCAAGTCTCTCAGCCATTTTACACCTTTGCTCACCTTTTGGCAAACCCTCTGCAACCAGGAGATGATCAGTCCAGTTATTTCCATTGCCCACACCACACCCCTGAGCAGAGGAGAGAGAAACGAGTTTCGAAGCTTACTATTTCCTTTCTGGACTAACCCAAGCTAGCAATCAGCTGTGGCATACAGATGGAAACACCTGAGGGACCATTGCGGTTCAGCTGGGTGTCCTGTTATTCCACTAATAGGCTGAAAAACAAACAAAAAACTGACCCTCAACATTAAGTAATGCAGAGGAGTCCATTAGCCTGCAAGTGCCTGAGATGACAAATAAAATAGTTCTGGCCAGCCTGAACTAAACACAGCAGTGTGCTCATTCCTGCCTTGCTGAGGGGCGTTTCTGCAGAGGAGACGAGCTGTTCTGGCAAGGAGAGTACCTGTGCCCCATCTTTTCCCCTCTGGAGCAGCCAAGTGGGGGTGAGAGCAGCTAATGAGGGAGGTGCGCTGCCTGTCTGCTTGCTCCCCTGACTGGCTGCCTGTATAGAGGCTGCCAGGGAGTCGGACCGTGCCAGCCAGGTTTTTGCAAGCATGTGAAAATTAACAAATCTCACTCTGAGCTGGAAAGGGCAGATAACTGAGAGAATTAAAATTAAAAAAAAAAAAAAAAAATAAATAAATAAAAGAAAGAAAAAAAAGAAAGAAAAAACAGGGAGAGCCAAAAGGAAACACTTCAAAGGCCCATAGCCTGCAGCCCTCATTAATGATAACAACAAAAAAGAAGATGGCAACCTTACATTTTAATCAAAAGCAATTATTTTTTCAAAAAGGTATTATGACTCCGCAGTGCAGAAGCAGGTCTGGCTGCAGCCCCCTGCCCACTGAGGTGTCAGCAGCTGGCTGGCAGGCAGAAGCGGGGTTTCCTTGGTCCTCTGCTTCCTGCACTGCCCAGGAACAGCAGCAGAAGGAAAGCACGAGTGAACGTGTGTCTTGTGAGAAATGCCTCTGGGGAAGAAGATTGAAAGCTACAGGAAACCAAAGGCATTAGAAACATGACTGAAATCTAAATCCCAGCTTCCTCTGGCTGGTATCTCTACGAACGCTGCGTGTAAGATGTTAACTAGAAACACAAAGTCAGTTGAATCAGCAGGAGGAGGCAGCAGGTAGGCAGTCACAGGGCACTGGGGCAGGGACACAAGAGGGGCACCTACGTGGACAGATTCAAGTGGAGGAGTCCAAATTGCAGGTATGTAGAGTGACTCGGATATATACATACGAATGTGCAGGTGCGTGGGACAGCAAGGCTAGAGAGGCTAAGTGTGACCTCCTCTAAAGCCTAAGGAAGATGTTTGTCTCTAATCCGTTCCCTCTGTTTGGTGAAGAAATCCTTATCTCCACCACTGAGGCCAGACAAATGCTCACTTGCAGCCAAAGGGACCAGGGGTCTTCACGAGGAAACTGCATGGAGACTAAAGCAAGGCTTTTCCTGCGATATGTGATATGTGTTGGGCTGTTTGTTCCCCAGGGCATCTTTGTGAAGGAAGAGGTGAAAAAAGGGAAAAGGGAGAGGAGTTTGAGCAGCACAAAACCTGAGTGAGGAAGATCAGAACAGCGCTCAGTGTGTCAGAGCCCTCAGAATGAAGAACCTGTCCCCAGGAAATGCCATGTAATTGTTTCAATTAGTATAAGAGAAGAGACAGTGAAAAAAGGAAGAGGGTTTACAAAGGCAAAGCTTCAATTAAAATAAAAAACAACAGAGAAAGATAGGAGAATTATTTATGAAACGCTGACTTATTTACATAAAAGGAAGAAAAAATATGTGTATTTAGTTGCAGTCAGAAGCTGAATTTTTGCTTGGGCTTTTCAAGGCAGTGCCACATGCAGCAATAGCCTGTGACTCTGCAAAATTTCCATAATGGCACACAAAAAAATGAAGACCAGAAACAGTTGCATCTGGATTCCATCTCTCAAAATATTAAGGTCTGTGTTTAGGTAGCAAGACAATGAGGAGTCGTCATACTTGGGTGGAAGATTCACAACCTGGAGGAAAAAAATAGTTCTTCCAAAGAAAAAAAAATTGGTTCTTCCAAAAGTTCTTCCATAGGCAGTTCTTCCAAAAAAAAAAAAAAAAAAAAAAAAAAAAAGGTACATTCCTGTGGGTGGTAAGATGCAGAAAACAGCTTGCAAAAGGAGAAATCCAATTTCTAATACACATTGGAAACTGTTAGGCTATTTTACTTAAAAACATCCAAGACAGTATGCCACTCAAAAACCCTGAGGCGGAACAACAGGGAAGATTTCACATGTATTGTCTACCCAGACTGTTCAGAGGCATGTAGTGATTTTTGATAACACCCGCAGCACTACTACAGCGTGGGCACTTTCCATAAACAAAACTCTTAGATTGTTGCAATTGTAGGTAGTTAGGAAAAATCAGCTCTGTGGAAATATCCCTTCTTGCTCCAAAATTTTAGGTCTCGCAGAGAAGAAAGGACCAGTCTAAAGCTGCATGAAATCAGAGGAAAGTGAGCACCATATTCTCCCAGATTAATACTGATGGAAGCAGAACTTCTAGCTTCAATAGAATATTCTCTTGCACCCCCAAATCCCATTTTTGGTAACTGCTTCAGAATCTTTGATCCATGCCAGCGTTGGGCCTGATAATCCTAATAGTACTTTGTGTGCCCAAGCACACACAGAGTAGAGTATTCTCAGTTGTTAGCTGTTGAAAATATCTAGGAGTTTGGCAAAATGTGTTGGCAGAAGAGCCACATGGGGTTTGCTCTGTGAGGTCAATCTTGTTTCATTTAACTCATAATCTTTCAATAGTGACAACACTTGATGAAAGAATACTGTGCCTGAAAACCCTGCCTTCCAGTTTTAACAACCAGCCTCTTGTTGCAAACTTGGCTTCTCCAGCATCCTTGGACTACCAGGGCTACGACACCACTACACCAAGGCTTGATGCTTCTCACAAGGTGCCACGGTGGCTGTGCAGTTCTCCAAAGGGTAATGATAGCTTTCTGGATTCCTGTAAGCATTTAACCAAAGTGTGCTTCTGACCCATTTAAGGTTTGCTAACAGGTGGCTACACTGGGAAGAATTAACCTTCAGGTTATTAATACATCCAAAGCCTCTTTGTTTCTGGGGCGTGGGCAGGGGACACTTCAACATTTATGCCCTGCAATCACTCTCCCACCCAAGAGAAAATACTTCTGGTCGGCACCTCTGCCAATTACTGGGGCACAAGCAGTGTCATTTCCAGCGGGGCCAGACAGCAGTGAGTGTCCCGGCATGCCACTGTCTCACTCTCCATCTCGGTCTCTCTGTGATGCCCAGCCTGCTGAGCACTTCCCATCAGTGGTGTGGAGTTGCCAAACAACATTTGTCGTGTCCCTCGGTGGGCCACCGCTTACCACGATGTGGCAGCTCCGACTTTGAAGACAAGGGTTTGTTGTGAAGAGCAAAATAACTTACTTACCCACTCTCTTTATCTCTCCTCTCTTCCTACTTGATGAGGTGAAAAATGAATCATTCTGAATATGACAGATCAAATCCTGCCTTCGGTTGCTCTGGGGTAAATCTTGTTCAAAATTGTCTTTGGGGAATAAATTCACTGCTAGATGCCAAGGACTGGAGCTGCACATCCAGCACACACGTCCAGAATACAGCGAACGTTCCCACATATACACATTAAAGAAAGCAGCTAGAACTGGTCAAATCATAGACAAAATTATTGGCAAATAATTTATTCAGCTATAGTCACGAAATAATTACTCTTATCCATTATTCTTAAACATGACTCAACCAATTCCTGGAAATAACACAGCTAAAGCCTCTTTCTCTGAGCTGCGAACCCTAAGATTTAAATTCTTATTTAATTCCACAGCTCCTTCCCCCTTGTTATTATGTTCAACAGTGTGCTGCTGCTGTTCATGTGCCAATGATACAAGGTTATAAGGCTTAGACAGTTCAAAATGTTCTCTCCGCATCAGTAAAGCTAAAAAGTACAAAGCAGCTCTTACAACTGAGAGCGGGCAGGCCATCTGGCACAGTGGCTTCACTGTGCACTCCCTGCTCCAGGGCTCTTGGCATCTACCTGCAAGCCAGCCACCAGTGAGAGTGCATGCTCTGACTGCAGCTTCTTCTGGGGTGGTGCCCCCCAAATCGCTAGCATTTGGTGTATTTGGCTCCGGAGGAGTGAGGCTGGAGGAGCAAAGGATGGGATTACAGAGCTGGGTTGGGATGCTCTGGAGCAGACCCCGATGTGGGAGAGGTTTGGAGCTGAGGCTGGCGTGTGCTGAGGTGTGTGGACATAAATAGAGGTGTGTGAACGGGAAACTGAGTTTCAACAAAACACTTTTGGCTGTTCTAAAGAAAAGAAATGGATTCTCCACAGCACCGCCCCAGTTGTTTAAGCAAAACACCACCCTACGAGTGTTACTGTGGGATATGTTCTTAGAGCTAGGTGTCCTGTCTAAGTGGTTTGTTTATCTTTGCTCAGAAGCTAATGAGGAAAACAGTATTTCAGCAAAGGATCCTTTCCATGTATTTTAGACAATTATCTTAGAAGGGCACGTAGATATTTACTTTCTACATTTACTTTCTGTATAGAGTAATATGGTCTAGATGCCTAACTTCTAGAAGACTAAGGTTAGGGGTGATGAACCCCAGCCTTCGTGAGCTATTTCTCAGCTAGCGTGCACCTATCTTACATTTCATACAAACTATATTTCCTTAGTTCTTTATGAAAATTTTATGTGAGACCTTATTGAAAGCTTTCCTGAAGCAAAGGCATATGTTACTTCTGCCTTATCCTCTAAGCCAATTAGCCAATAAAGGAAGAAAATTAGATCAGCTTGACAAATCCATGTTGATTGTCTTTTGCCACCTTCTTATCCTATAGCTGCTAATTAATTGATTGTTTCATAATTTGTTGAGGTTTCTCCACAGGCACTCAGCTTAGCTGGCTGATCTAAATTTTCCTGGCTCTTTCGTTTCCCATCTTGACAAACGAATGCCCTGTTTGCCCTTCTCCAGTCTGCAGAAGCCTCCTAGTACAAAAGAAGCTCTTGAAACCCATTCCTAACTGCTCGAAGACTGCTTTCCTTGGGCAACCTGAAGGGGAATTCCCTCAGGTCCAACACTTTGAATTCACTGACTCGATGTAAAGATTATTTAATTTACACCCCTTTGTTCTAGCCGATTCTCACCCCTGTGTCAGTATGACTGCTGCTATGGATCTAGTCACAACTGTTTTGGTGATAAGCAGAATTGAAAAGGCAATGACAATTCCAACCCTCTGCATGTGCTCTCCTTCTGTGGTACATAATGCATGCTTTTATTCCTTCCAGCATATTTATAGGATTTCTTTTTCTTCCCTTGTGTGCCCCTAACCACCTCTAACACATTCTGTGCCAGGACCTTTCTGATTTCATCTACACAAACTTTGGTGCCATTCTGTTCTTGTTTCTAGTCATATGCTGCTGCTTTAACTTTTTAAACAATTCTTTTCTCACTTTTAAGGCATTAATGAATTCCTCACACACCTTTAGCGTTTCACTTTTCTGCTATTCTTCTACTTGCCTTAGGAGATCTTGCCATTGTACCTCTGCCCCAATCTCTAAGTCAGTGCTTACTGGCCTGTATTCCCCTTTCCTTGACCCAAACTGCCAATTCCCTGAGGTTTCACAGCCAATTAATCCTTCTTCTGCTCTTCCTACTTTCCCTTCTCCGTGTGTATGGGAAGCTGATTAAGTCTTAGCTTGGTGTATGTACTGAGGCTTCACATTCTCCCTGTTTGCCCCTTACACTTCTAGTACTTGGGGCCACTTCAGATGTTACCGGGCTGCTCCATTATTCTCCCAGGCCTCTCTTTTTCACCTCCATTAAATTTCCCATATTCTGAGCTCCCTAACTAGCACTCTCCCTGGTACTTGGAAGACCACTGTGTTGTCAAAAAATCCAAAGGCTTTTTGTCAACACAGTCCATGCTTTCACCTTGAGGAGTTGCCTGGTCCACCTGTGCCACCTTCCACAGAGACCAAAGGAAACCGAACTGATCATGGCAATGGGCAGCGTTTCTCTCTTTCGGTGACTGCAGGTATGTGATGGGAGCAGGAATTAATCCCGCCTATCTACCTTCTTTAAGGATCTCCAATTGTGTTGCAAATCCTGGTGCTTTAAGCTTCATCGTGACTCCTTTCCCCGCAAATAAATATCAATACCTTCATAGATGTGGAAGCAACCACAGAAAAGCTAAATAATTTTTTATGAAAATGTTGTAGCAAAGCTGGGAAACCTTTGCAGATCTGTGCATGAGCATACACTCAAACATGGAAAGCATGCACTGCCAGAGCACACGCTGGATACCATCCAGGCAAAGCCTTAGGTCAGGCATTTAGGAGCAAGGATGGCAAGAAATGGGGCTCTGCAATTACATCAGCTGGTAAGGAGCCAGCCACTAGTGCCCAGAGCTTAGATAGCCAAAGGTAATGGTTGTTTACCAGGCCTGGAGTTATTGCCAGGGTATCCAATGGATGATTGTTTTCAGTGATAGATTTGCCTTTCCCTGTTGCTCATCCCTGCATGAGCTACAAGCTGCTTAACCGAAGGCTTAAAATCATGATGCCAAAATAGCCGCCTCACCATCTTGCTGGAGACCTTGCTAGACAGATAGCAGGGAACTACTTTCTGCTTTCTCTTTTCTCGCTCACTCCTGTTCATCTCCTTCATTTCCCTCCCTTCCACTTTTTAAAAAATGCAATAAAAGAAGCAGAATAAAGAAAAAGTGAGAAAAGTAGCCACAAAGTGCTGCATCAACAATAAAATGCCATGGATCCTCCAGAATCTGTCTGAGGATGTGAGTCCCTGGAGAGGAAACCTAAGGCCAGAAACGATACAGGCTTAACCATCATGAAAAGCACTCACAAAATACAGCACTGAACACACAATACAGCGCTGAGGATACAGACTTGGCTGCTGTTTATGGAGTGGGGAATACAGTGGCAGATTTATTCTACAGTAGAGAGGGTTGTTTCTTGGTACTGTTAATACTGACACATTATCTGGGGACGGAAGAGGATACACAAATAGGAACAATTCTCCCATTTCTCTGCCTGTCTCTCCCCCAAATGCCCCCTACTCCCATTCCTCCCTGTTCCCTTCATCCCTCTCCCTGCACTGAGTCCTCTCCTTCCTCTCCTCCAATTTATTTCTTCTCCCTCCTTTAGCCTTCTCACTCATCTTTTCCTGATGCAAGTACACGTACAGAGTTTTTAGTACTCCAGGCTTTTGTGTGTTATCTCCAGGTGGAGACCTGTGTCCAGCCCTCTGCCTGGAAAACCATACAACAGTTTAGAAACATGGGGTTAAATCCTGCTCTCCCCAAAACAGGTGTTAAGTTTCCACAGTGTGAGGACTAGAACATGGGACAGGACGGGCAGATAACAACCTGCAAGGAGGGACTTCTAAAATTACCCAGCACTGTTGGAAGAGGAACAGCCTAATGAACCATCACCATTCATCATTAAAGTGGAAAGTAGTGATGGCAACTACCATCACACTCCTGCACAGAATAACCTTCTCCACTGACAACAGTCAAAATCACTGTAGTACAAACATGTGGGTAGTTTTACATCCCTATTTCTTGCCCCCCACACAAAATACACACCCACTGTCACTCATGTCTTACTGCATTCGCTATGAGGAATCTAAGCCTTGTTCATGTTTCACATCGGTAACTGAGGCTGGGAGCCAAGGCTAAATAACTCGGTCAAAAGCACACAGATTGGTGGCAGAGCAAGAAACACAATCTGAGTGCCCTGAATTGGCTGCCAAACAGTCGCCCACTCATGCTTTCTGTCTCCAGGTGATGGACAGGGGCAGTGGATCTCGTCCAAGGACAGATAAGAGAGGAGATAGCGTTACCACCTGCGCCTCTGCTTTTTGGCAGGAGGAGAAAACCCATGAGGAGAGGGGCTGCTGTCTTCTCCCCTCCTTAATCTGCTCCCTGCTTGCTTCAAAAACAACCCAGTGCACAGTTGTTTATTATTATTATCGCTGTTATTTTCCAGAGTGCTGTAAAACCAGGGGATAGAGCACTCTGACAGCCTCATAACAAACAGCAGATAAAACTAATTAGATTTTGTTCTTCCTTTAGTTTGCTGACTTGATTCTTTTTATTTTTATTGTTTAATTATTTATTTTTAGCCCAGGGGTTTACACACACACGTGTATTTCACCAGGCAGCCTTCGCATCACCTCGGATGGGAAGCAGCTCTTGTGGCCGGGCGGGCCCGAGAGCCAGCGAGAGGCTGGGACAGAGGGAGCAGTGTGAGCACGGCTCGGCGCCGCATCTTCTACCCATGTCATGTAAACCACAGGGAGGGGAGGAAGGAGAGCAGAGCTATTCACGGCCGCGAAGAGAGTCAACGAGACAAAAGGCATCAGTAAAAAAAAGTTAATGTGTCTGGCAGGAGCCCAGAACTGCTTTAGCAGCGTGGGCTGCCCGAGTGCCTCTAGGACATCATCTCCTCTGGCCATTGTGGAAATATTTGGCTTGTGTCTCAACCTGACAGCCTTGCCGACTCTTGAGGAATGACAACGGTGAGGAGCAGGGAGACGTCCCTCTCCTCCCTCCCTTTCTCCATCGGCTGTTTCCAAATTCTTCGGGATTAGCTCGCAATGGCAAGAAAAGGCAGTGGCCTCCCTGCTCAGCACTTAGCAGGCTGAAGTGAGGTGACATGCCTCAGCACGGGGCACAACGGCTCCATTCACTGGGGAAATACCGAACCAGAATTACAAGTGTGCAAGAATAAACAAGGCTGGAGTTAATCTGAAGTTGTTTTACACTCTGTTTTATTAAAGTCAATGCACTTCCGTTCCTCTGTGCAGAGCCTAGTTCTGCTTAATTACCATGACTCAGGGAGAATTTTAATAACGGGGAGAGAGCGGTGCGCGGTGGAGGCCCTCTCCTGACCTCTAGAGGTCTGTCAAAAGAAGAAGAGTATCTGCTCACCATAGAAGCTCTTTGAAGAATGAGGCAGCCCACAAAACTGCTTCTTCTGTAGGTTTCCAGGTGCCATTCCCTACTGGTTGGTCAGCCAAGCCCCCCTCTGTATTTCCTCTGCTCCCACCTTCTCAGCTGAAGGCTGGGTACCCTTGGGTTGGGGGGTTCACTTGCCCATCATCACCCCGTGTTGACAGGTTGTTTGGTGCAAACACAGAAGTTGTCAGGGAGAAGCCTTGGCTGGATATTTCATATCACACAGCAGCATCTGTGCAGGAGTGGTGGCTCTGCCCAGGCTTTGCTCCACTGCTGCACTCAGATCCTGGATGATGACAGCACACCAAGGGCCTTTGCCATCTCTCTTTCTTCCTCTTGTAGCTCCGAGCACATAGATCTGTGTAACAGCCCTATTCATTTGGCTCCAAACATGCATGGAGGTGACATCTCCCCTTTTATTATATTTGGACAACTCTGCCACCATCTGTAGATTGAATGAATCACAACTATGGCAGGGTTTGCCCACTGAACAGAATTCTCCCTAGCGTAAGAAATTCAGAAGGAAACAGCGAGAAGGCTGAGGCTGGCCTGTAGTATTTATAGCTAAAATATTGGTGCCTCATTAAGAAATATGCAGCTTTAAGAAGAATTGTTTTCTTTTCCGGTAAGATTGGAGGTTGTTGATGTATAACACAGAATGAAGAGCAGCTCTGGATATATACATGCACATCTACAGACATATACACACAGTGGTAGCTTTTGCCCTGTGTCCTAGGGTCACGCTGAATGCTGAAGATCTTACACCATGGACTGTGTATGCTGCAGACTGGATCCAGCACAGTGTGAGTTTTTTGTCATGCATACGAATCCTGGATTTTGAAATCACCTATGCACATATAGCATTTTTAATAATAAGCTTTTAAGCAATGTTATACAAACTATTATAATGGGAGCACCTGTTTGATGCCCATTCCTGGGAGCCATCCTTTTATGAAAATTCAGTATTATGTGCAACAAGCTGCACACTAAAGCAAGCAGAACATGACGTCTGAACAGAGAACACACACCATACCTAATGAATTATCTCAGTCTAAGAAGCTCAGCTTCTGAGGACCCAAGCTGACTGTCTTTTGAGTGGTGTCATAAAGAGAGAGCTAGAGACAGAGAGAACTGTGATATGGCAGTGAAGACTTTCAAACACCTGGATACCGAAACCCCAGCAGGATAGGAAGAAGCAGTTTCTCCAAAGAGCAGGCTCCTGATGGAAGTGTATGTCCACATAGCCTGGGGAAAGGTGTTCACAAATGCATCGGAAAAAAAAATAAATAAAAAAAAAATCAGTCTGCTCCAGTAATTCTCTCCACAAATGCCATAAAGAGGAGAGGATGTCATAGTACTTTTAATCACACATCGATAATAATAACAGTAATCACCAGCAATGGAGGCCTTACAGTCTGTAATGCCACAACACACTATACGTTCATTCTTCTCCTTGAGACTCATAAAGGATGCAGTGACAGAGTTGGGAGCCTCTTGCACAGCACACTCAAACCATCTGTGTTCAAGACAATTCTCCATTTGCAGCAGCAGAGTCTAAGACACATGGTAAGTACAGGCAATATGAGGAGTGAGGTGTGCTTATACAGACTTCGTGCTTTAGGGACCTCAGACAGACGTTTGGGATCTTGGTCTGTGTTGAAGTTCAAGAAGCCACATCTCCATTGCTTTGAACATCTGTATGAAAGCACAGTGAACTCTAATGCTGGTGGATTTAGGCTTGCAAAGACATTGCTGTGTTACCTGTAACATAGACAGCACTGTAGACAGCACTTTACAGAATCAAGGGATGTTTTTGCAGACAATTTTAGGAGAAATCTTTTTTTTTTTTTTTTTTTTTTTTTTTTGTGGATCAATGGAGAAGCTGTTCTGACTTCATTACGGGAATCACCAGGACAATGTGTCCTATGAATAACCCACCATTAATATATTCTCTTATATTGCTATCTAGCACAATGGGGCCCTGTTCCATGAACTAGGTTTCCTTAGTGGTATCATAATAAAACTAACAAAGAATAATTGGTCACTGGACTGCTTTTTGGGCTAAATTCACTTTGGATATTGCCACCATCACTAATCCATTAGCACAATAGTGGGGGACCCCAGCTAAATCAAGAGAACATCTTTTCCTCCTTGAAATGCTTCCAACCCCTCTCACTCCCAACAGCATCCTTACATAGTTCCCCAAGATGAACTACTGTATCCGTACGCTCTCAGCACATCCTGCTGGAAGGATGTCTCACAAAGAAAGTATAATTTCAATGCATCTGTGAAACAAATTCAGCACTTGGGCCCATCAGTTCAAGCATGAAGTGACTCATGAGATTATGCTGGGCTACTTCATTCCAGTGCAGCAAAGAGGTGAATTTAGCCCAGGTTTTCAGAGACCTGCCCTGTATTGTCAGTGGTGCTTTCCTTACTGTGGCATGTTGGATTTTGCACACCGTTGTTGAGATATGAACAGATCAGAAGCATGCACAGCCTGACCCAACACGTTAAAAACACTGTCAAAATTCTGATCAGAGATCAGATACGTGCTCTAAAGTTCTGGAGAAATGAATGGTAACGGAGAGCTCTGGCCAAAGGCCTCAGAAACTGTCACTGTTCCAGGATTTGTGGGCAAAGGCTGCTGCCCATAATAAGAACCTAAACCAGGAAAAGGGACGCAGTGTCTTGTTCTTTGGACACTCAGAATACCATTCCTCAGGTCAATCTACATGAATCCGTATACTAGAGGCAGCCATGGAAGTAGGGATTCTGCTTAGGAATGGATGATGTTCTCACGTCGTACTCTGCCTTGTGTACAAAGTGCAAGGAGCTGTTCTCAGTATATATATGTATATAAATTCCACAAACACACAGTCAGTTTTCCATGCAGAACTGGAGCAACGCATCTGGGAAGGGTGCTGAAGCTGGGAAGCAGGCGAATACAAGCAGTAGCCCATTTGCTTACTGCTCTACGACTCAAAGCCTTGCTTACGCAGGGCTGCCCTCAAACCCACTGTACACCCCGAGCGGTGTTGAACGCAGAGGGAGAGCCGTACTGTTGGATTCTGGCTGGCTGGCAATGTAAAGCCCCCTGAGAGCCTTGGAGCTGCATGTCTGTCCTGTGGTCTCTCCCTCACCTTCTGCCTCTCCTTCCTCCCATGAGAGGCACTCCTGGATCTCTTGGTCTAGCTCCGAGAAGTCCCCTTCACCATCAGAACAACTGTCAGTATTATAATCGATTTCTTCCACACAAGGAGGTTCATCATCAGTCTCCAGGCTGCTGTTGCTGCAGCTTCTGCAGAAAAATCACAAGAGAGATTGGATGTCATCAAAGGAGGGTGTGTTACCTAGCGGTAAGAGCAAGGAACAAGAAATCCATTTCCTGGGTTCAATCCTGGCTCTGCTAATGGAGCATAAGATGGCACTAAGCAAGATCCTGTGTGTCTTTGTGTCTGTTTCACCAGCTGTAAAATGAAGAAGAGTGATACTTACCTAACCCATAGGAGAAATGCATTATTATTGTTATTACTGCTATTGCTAATGTAGAGTGTTTTATACACAGACAGCCTCATCCTTGCCTCAAGGCACTTACAAGGTTAAAGCAGCTGAAATGCAGTAGAGGAGGCGGTATTCAGTTTTCACAAGGTTGCTGGTTTAATCATTATCCACCTCGCTGTAGTTCCGTATGTGGTGTAAGATCTAAGTAATCCAGGTGCTTGAAGTGCTTTGGCATCTTTGCCTCCTGTTCTGTGCAAGCTCAGAGCACTGCTAACAAGAGGAAGCACAAGCAGAAAACAGAGGCTCTAGGGACTTGGAGCACACTGACTGTGAGGTGGGCAGAAATACCAGGAGTGCTCGTGTTTTGGAAGGAGCATGAAAAGGCTCTGACAGCATGACTTACTGAAGAAAGGCCAAATTCAGAAGCAAGTCAGAATGGCTGAAGAGAGACTCTTGAACAGATGCCACAGCTCCTTTGTCTGTCCCTCAGAAGGGTAGGTTATACCATCTTAGCCTCCTGCCATTTACTTACAGGAATGGTTGTAGGCTTTCTTTACATGTTCAC
Organism: Cygnus olor; assembly: GCF_009769625.2. Lineage (NCBI taxonomy): Eukaryota > Metazoa > Chordata > Aves > Anseriformes > Anatidae > Cygnus > Cygnus olor. The sequence continues at coordinate 14,554,725 of NC_049179.1, forward strand.
TTTCAATACATTTTCTATTAAGTTAGTCTAATGCAATATTTATGACAGAACTGTAACCACAAGACCTGATGGCTCTGGGGGATAGGGTCTTTCTCCTATCTAGCTGTCTAGTTCCAATTTGGCCCTTAGTCTGGGAGGGCAGCTGGGTAATTTTTTGAGACTAGAAAGAAGCCTGTGGTTTCAGGGCTGCCTAGGTCAGAGTCTGGATGAAGCAGGGGGACAGATACTGTGTTTTTCACCTCCGGGTCAGTGTTTTCAATCAGACTCAAAGCAGGAGAATGTATTGCTTTGGGGGACTGGGAAAGGAATAATAATCTTCCGTCACTGGGCCAGAGTTTCTAATTTGTCCCAAGTTGGGAAGAATGAATGGCTTGGCAGATGGAGTATACACAGATTTAATGTGTGGTCTGCTCATTTACATGTCAGTAACCAGAATAATCTTCCAGCTCTCAGCTGTTTCACAGCACTGCCAGCATCTGAGGTTTCAGAACATACCAAAGGTGTAAAGTATTGCTCTTGGATATATTGATCTCTTTCCTCTCTTCTCTGCAATCCAAAAAAAAAAAAAAAAAAAAAGCATAACTTTTTCCTAGCTTCGAGTCTCCAGATCTTAACTGTATACAGACTACTCTGCAATCAGAAACAAGCAGTTTCAACCCACTTTGCTGGCTGATCTCTGGCTTAGTTTACTTCAAAGGCAGGGTATAAAGGATTCTCTGAAAGCTTAATAGAGCTGTATAGCTTAAAAATAAATAAATGAATAATTATGCACTTTTACAGTTTCTGGCTCCACTTCAGTCTGCCCAGAAATCTAGGTCAGGAAGAACTCATACTGAAATTGAGTATGTGACATGAAACAAAACAAAACAAACCAGGACAAACCTCTCAGCACAAAAAGCAACAAGCAGTGGTCTCAGTATACTGAGTCTGACCAGTGGATTTGATTTCTTTTTTCCTTTTTTTTGCAGATGCAAGTATGGCGTGAATTACCATGATACCAAGTACCTGTGACAATGTTCAAAGCTGTGTAAACTCAGGAGAACTAGATTTTTCATTTATAAGCTTTTGATGCCTTGCAATCAAAAAGAACCTGAGTGTATCCACTTTAGACATTGCACTTGTATGTTTGGGAGGAGCTGCTGATGCCATTGAGACAAAGCATAGCTGCCACTCAACGCACTGTTATTTTGCAGATGGAACAACAGTTCAGTTTGCAATCTAAGAACTTAATGTCAACCATTTGCATTAACAGGATAACAGTTAAAAAAAAAATCCCTATTATTACTTAAACCTGGGAAACACATTAACAGAGAACCTTCTGAGTTTAGTTGATGACTTTGATTTTAGGACTGGATTTCTGACTAAAAGAGGAAAATGAATTCTAGCACAGAAGCTCTTTACTATGGAAGGAAAATCTCAAAGTCAACAATCAGAATATGGAAAAGAAAACCACACCAAACTAGCATTTCCTTACATTGAAGACTTACAGGACAGTCTTTAGGAAGCAAGTATATATGAATAAGACCTTTGTAACGCCCTTCAGAAACTCTGCTTTCCAAGATAGCTCCTGCTGCGTTGCCTACCGACACAGTATACAAAGCACTAAGACCATGACAATTCAATAGTTGCACATATATACTGCAGAGAGAGGTTCACCACATGTGAGGCTGTACCTAGACCATCTTTAGAGGTCAAGAAAGATGCCTTTCTTCCCAGTTTGCTCCGTGCCTTGATTATTTGCTGTGACAGTGAATGAGCAAGCCAATTAGCACTGACCTAAGTGGTGGCTTCTCCAATTTGGATTGATACTTGCTACTAACTGGATCAATGCCACCACCACACATCACATAATGAGCTACCAAACAGCAAATAGATGGCATCAACTTCGTCTCACTGCCAACGAGAGGCTGTAATCACCCTGGTGACTTAAAAATTGAGAGGCTCTGTATCACGTTACCAATCTCTACAAACCAGCTACATTTCTCTTCCATGTGGAACTTTCCATCCCAATAATTCACTTTCTGCAGCGGGAAGATATAAAACACAAACCAAAGCAATACAAATGGGTTATTTCAAACCAGCAGGTTAGAGTTGCTTGTGAAAGAGGAGAGGAGGCAGCAGGCAGCATTGCTGGGGAGCCAGAGTCCCACTAATGAAGCTGCCAAAGTCATTGCATGCTGCTCCACCACATCACAAAGACCAGCTCCTCTAGGAGATAATGCAAATGGTGAAAAATGGTAATGAGCAGAAATGCCATCATCTAGACAACTGCGTACAATTGCAGAGGGCATGGTTTTCTTTCATTTCCAAAAAAAGAGGTTTTTGTTAGGGGCAGGTTCTTGGTATTTTTGTTTGGTTTTAATCTGATTTTTAAAAGCTGCAAAAGAATTCTCCCCACAAAAAAAAAAAAAAAAAAAAGAAATAAAAAAGTAAACAAAATAAAACACCCAGGGGACATGAAACAGATTTACCAAAGAATAATGGTGGTGTCTTACAGAAGGTAAACAATGAGGAAGACCAATGACATTACATTAGAGAACTCCAAGACAAATACAGTCTATGAATACCACTGAACATGAACACAGTGCAGAAGAGGGGGAGTGAAAGCTGTTAATATATCTACAGCCAACAATCCCCCAGCTATCACAATAAAACATGTATGCGTGTTGGTTGATCTACTAATTCAAAACCTACAGCCTCATAGCCCTCATCTATTGCAGCTGATGGGAGCCACAACAGCAATTTGCAACTTTATGATGTGATAAATAGAATTTCTTTGTTTTGATTTTTAATTTGCATAGTTATTGAGATATGACTTGATCTTAATTAGTTCTGCTTTTGTATGTGGGTGTGTTTGTTTGTTTGCTTGGGTTTTGAAAGAAAGTAGGCTTTGGTACGCTGTAAAATAATTCTGTTTTTTGTTGTTGTTTGCTTTGCTTGCGTTTTTTTTTTTTTTTTTTTCTGACTTAACATGAAGAAAAGGACAAGTAAGTTCTGTGCTTCTCTATATGTCAGTATAACTGGAGCATTTTGGTATGTCTGGGAAACAATTCTTTCAGGTGTTTCCCACAAACCCCCCATTCTAAGTCAGCCGACCTCACAGCTGGACAGAAACCTTGTAAGTCAGCTGTCCTGCTGAACTGCACATCAGAAAACACAGTCTGTAGTTCTGGCTGATAGGATATAGCTACATGATGTACGTGCATACACTCCCAGAGCACTGGAAAAAACTAGATATTTCCTAAGTAATTTATTGGAATTTTTCACTTACATTTTGCTTGTGTGGCAGGTCACTTGCTCTGTGTATATTCTACTAAATCGCTCAAAATAGAACGTTTTATCTTTTCTTCTGTAAAGAATGGGCACTGACAGCTGTCCCTCTTAGGGAATCTGTGACTATTGTTCAGGTTTGCTGCTTGACCTTCACTTGACTGGCCTAGGAGTTGCAGTATTGTAGAGAAGAAAACTGAACTTTTTTTTTTTTTTTTAATACGTATTGCTCAGCTCACTCTTGTGAAATTTGCTACAGTTTTGCCAGAGCAAATCTAGGAAGCAAGTGGTTAAATGCTTAAGACAAAAGGGAAGAAAATTACAAGGCTGGGGACCACCACTGGTCATGGATATACCGATGACTCCCTGTGAAGATGTATCAACAAACATATCTTTAATCTTCTCTCTGCAGTGAAAAATAACATCCTGGTAGCTGCATAATTACCCTGTCCACAGCCCTACTCTCTCCTTCCCCTAAACCTTCTCTCCATCGTGATATGTCCCAATCCACCAGAAGTTGTCCAATACAGGGATATAGCTGTGTATATGGAGCCAAGGACGTCCATAATACAGTTCATAGACAGAAATAAGTCAGGAAATGGCTTAGTTGAAAATGTCCAAGATACTAGACATTTTACTGTGAGAAAACAGAAAATAAAAATGATTTTCTGACAGAAAGAGGCCATATTCTCAGCAATTACAGCATTCACCTGAAATAAGGGTGCTCTTTTTTCCACTCAAACAGGGACTGGAGACACCACCAAGTTCCCTGACCAGTTATATCTCCTGTGTGGAAGGGGAATCTCTCCTTTTCCAACAAAACTGTACCAACTGTATGGACCATTGCCTACATGCTGGTAAGTAAAGTGTCCTGCAGCTCTTACGCCCTCTGCAGTGGATTGGGATTGTTTTGCCCTTCTTTTTTTTTTTTTTTTTTTTTTTTTTGTCATTAAAATTCCACCTATGTCACCAAGTCTAAAAGGGTGTGTGATCTTGTACAGTTTTGCTTTTGAGGAATTCATATGTTTTATTAAAAGTATTTTACAGAAACACTGCTTCTGAAGTCTTGTAAAGAATCTAAAATGAATCTAAAGCAGCCACATTTGCAGTTAGCCCAGAGTACAATTCTGCCTTTAATAGCTTCATAAAGGATAATTTTAGGAGATAAATGAAACAATATGATGCTTTTAGGTAATTACACCTAGTGCAAGAAATACACTACAGCAACAAGATGCCAACAAAGAAGGCCTTTAGTCTGCCCTTTGTGTCTTGATTCACTTGCTACAAGGTGTGGTGCATACCTTGCTATGACTTTCCAATTTAATCTCTGCAATTCATGAGCTCCCCAGACAGCAGCTTGGCTTCTCTTTCTGCCTGAGAAAAGCCAGACAAGCTCTGTTTAGTCCCTGACCTCACTAAGGGAGGGAATCAGCTATGTGCTGAAGCAAGATGGCTCCAGCTTAAAGAACTATTGCATTTGCCTCCTTTGCTGCTACACGGTAAACACTAATGATATGAACTTTGTAGGCTCCCATAAGATCTCTTTTTCCAAAGACTCTTTGCCAAGGACTTTTACATCTTACATCTCCTAAGAAAATTCAAGCTAAGCCCTAGGCAATGCCAGGTGCCCTGGCTTTCAGCCCATCATGGGCCATCCTTCCACGAACAATATGAACGTAATTAAACATTGCCTTGAATTCTGTTTGCTATGGCTGAGAGATGTTTGGTTTCTTTGAGTGTATTTTTTTCTTTTTCTTTCTTTCTTTTTATTCCTGCTGCAAATAGCCAAGAGAAAGGTGTAATTCATTGGTGAGATTCGTACTAATTAGTTTTTCAGGAGTTCCCAGGGTAATTGCAGGCTGTAATATTTATAATTGATTTGGCCAGATTAAAAATGGATGTCTGGTGCACCAGTTAGATAAGTAAGGAGCAAGTGGGGCTTTATCATTTAAGAGAGGGGAGGATGACTTGTAAATAAAAGACACATGAAACAGGCTGACTCCTGGCCAACACTGTCCCCTAATGTTCATTCAGGCTTGCAACAATTTAGCCCTGGACAGCATTTTACTTGTATTCAGCAGAAACTGTCAGTCTTCTAAGAAATGACTGTTTCTGTTCTTATTGGTGAGAAGGTGGTTGATAACTGCTGCAATAACAGAGGAAAAGTTGAGTATGCACCTCTCATTACACATGGTTGGGAGACTGAAAAGCCTTTTCTGAATAGGAGGAATTGCATTTAATTGAATTACAGGGTATCATTGGTACAGCTGTGATCCTTCCATCAAAGATGAGTTTGGGTGGAGGACATTGGGAGGTTTGAAGGTTACGTGGCCTTCCTGGATTCCCGATATCTCTGTCAAATCCAGGCTTTCTTCTAATACTAACCAATAAAATTCATATGAGCTGATCTTTAGATTTGCAGGATGGAAAAGCTGGTGAGAAGCCAAAGGCTGTGGATTTGGTCTTATGAACAGTCATTAATTTCTTCTTAATGGAGAACCAATCCATATATCAGTGCAGCACTAACAATGCATCTTTTGCATTCTTATAGTTGTGGACTTGTAAGCATTAATAAAAGCAACTGCCTTGAACGGATACAAATCAGCCATGAAATGGAGCTATGACAGTTGATGCAGACCCCAGAAATATTAGTTTTCTTCCTCTCTCCCTTCTCTAGTTCACATATCATGCATTCAAACTGCTAAATTTTGGTCACTCCAGACAAGTTCAGCCACTCCACACAACTGGGGAACAGTTCATTCACCTAAAAATGCCATCCAGCACTGGTTTCTGTGTCAATTCCCTGGCAACATGAGACATCCTTGAAAAAAATCAGAGTCCTGAGTGCCTACAGCTGCACAGCACTGTGTTCTTGAGAACTGGGCCAAATTCTCAAACAACAGAGCTCAAGCCCCGGAACTCAAGTTTAAGCAAGTTGAAGACCTTTATAAAACACTGGATGTAATCCAGTGTCCGTTGGGAGACTGAGCCTGGGTTAAGCTGTCTTGTGAAAGCACAGGTCTGGTCTTGCTTTTCAGATCCAGATTGCACTAAAACTTGGTGTTTATTTAAGAGAAGAATGTCACACAGCATCAGTTCTGGGCCAGCATGCAGGCAGCACAACCACTTTTGCTGTTGAAATCAAGTAGAGGTTCTTGCATGACAAATACCTGTGAGACACCTCATTGATATGTTCTGCAGCCATTGGACAGATTTTGTAGTCTTATGCTGAACAGAAATTTATGGCCAGCTCCAATGAAGCAACTAGTAGTAAAGCATTTTAAATCTGATCCACTGTAATCTTGTTACATTCATTAAAAATGAGAGGTAAATGCAGGAAATAAAAGACGGATGGCATAAAATAGGTGGGATAATATCCACCAGGCAGCACTGCCAGTGGCTTGGATTTCACTCTGAGATTAAGAGTCAAAAGAAATGCTTCCAAAACTGATAACATTTTGACTTTGCACAGCTTAAGCTTCCTGTGGAAATGTGAGCAGTCACACACTCCTGTATGGGACTACTGCAACTCATTAGGACACTGAATAATGTAAGAGTTTCTGAAAATATGATTTGTAAGTGTTCAGGAGTTTTTCTCACAGAGTCCCTACCCCAAGCAATTTCTTTTCAAAATGATAATCAAGTTATCAATGATACTTAGCAGTCCAGCCACTGTAATACAGAAAGATTATTGGAATCCTTGTAATTGCTTTTGGGTGCTTCCAGTAATTGAGATGTTGGCACTGTAAGGAGGAAAGAAATGTGGAAAGATTTTGGCTTAAATGCTGGAAGTTTGCACTGCTGAGGATAAATAATGTAGAGGCATGCAGGTAATCCTGGGTTCTTGTTTCCCTTGGTGCTGATTCATATCATTCCACTGACTTCATCCAAGTTTGTAATTGGCTCTATATATTTAATTTCAAAAGTCCAAGTTCCATATGTATATATCCCTCCGTTGTCTCTGACCGACTTAAAGGATTTAGGGTTTTTGAAAGCAAAATGTTTTAAGATAGCCAAGACACTTCTAGACTGTGTTTTAGCCACATATATATTTTATGTACAGGGTATTTTTTCATACAGATAACCATGTATGCAAATATTTGCTTGCATACCAGGTAACAGATGCACATCTAACTACCTGGCTGAAATAAAAACTGCTGTAAATGACTGAATTCCCACCATTATGCCCCTTGGAGGAGAAAACAACCTCATGTTTACTATCTTTTCTTTGTGAAAAATTATTTTTAGCTGATAACCACTTTGATGCTTCAGAGAATCTCTCTATATACGATAGATGCATATGTGCGTGTGTGCGAGTAAATATGTAGATTACCATCCCTTATCTATCTTTCCTAACAGATAGACAGATAAATAATATACACACATACATGTAGATACACATACACTCAGACCCCAGCATACCTCTACACCCACACAATCCCATCGCTTGCTCTGTATTCAGAGCACAGTTTTCATTACAAGCCATAGGAGGTCTCAGGATATACTCCTACAGGTATCGGAGAGATAACAATAGATGATCACTGAACCTTGATGCTATTGCATTCAAGTGGAAGCAACCACAGAGAAAGAGCTGGCTTCTGACCAAAGCAAACCATTTCTTTGACTCTAGCCTTCAGCTGAGTGTTGACAAAACAGCAGCTCATCAGAAGGGAGACTTAGGACATCTGGGTAGGACTTGAGAAAGATGGGAAGGTCAACTGACAGGCAGAAATGGTTGCCTATAACAGAAAGCATTATCACCAGCTATTTGAGAACTTAAACGAGGAGCGAAAAGCAAAACTGCGTGGCAAAAGTGAAGGTAAGATCCCTGTAGGGAAATACAGACATATTTCTGTTCCACATGAGCCTGACTCATTCTTGTACTTTTTAAAGTAAAGAATGACTATTCTAGAAACCCTTCTGCATAGCTCTTTTATCTTTCATAATCATGTGTCTTCAAAGGGGTAAACAATGACCAGGACTAAAAGCACTGAGCTCTGGTAAAAAGGATGATTCAGACACTGGAGTATCCAGTGGAGAGGGTACGGCATCGTGTAGGGGATTGATAGCTGGTTGACCACTGGATTCTGCCTTTCCTTAAAGGTAAATCTCAGCTTCAGGTTCACAGAAAACAGTTTCTGGAGCATTCTGAAAATTCTGAATTTCAGGGCCAACAAGATGACTAAATACTTAAGCCTAAGAGTTTCCAGCTTGATGGACATCTGTCAGCATGGCCACCTCTCAAAGTAAATTCGTCTCTACAAGACCCTGTGTTATCCCAGGTTTCTTGAAATGAATCCAACACAAATCTGTAAAATCACAGTCCCCTCAAAAGTTATGCATCTCATTCCAGGTATGTTCATTATAATTGATCTGAGAGATTTCTGTAGTGTACAAAGTTGTGAGGCTGATACATAACTTCTGATCTCTCACCCTTCCTGAGGAGAACAAGGGTGCTTAGTCAATACCATGATTATGAAAGAGAGAAAGGGAGGGGGAAGGAAGGAGGAAGGGGGAGAGAGCGAGAGAGAGTATACACCCATAATAATAAAAAGCAGAAGAGGCAAGGTCAAAAACATCTATCTTGCTTTTAAAGCAAATTGAAGTGGAGCTTATGGCAGAAACATCTGATGAAGTATGTGTGATCACAGATAACCAATAATAGATCTAGTTAAAACTTCAGCCTCTGCCCTCACCCTAAATCTTTCCTCAGACATAATGAGATTCAGATAAAACAAAGCTGAACACTCATGTTCAATATATTTCAAAACATTCTGATCAATTATGTTTTTACCACCATATGGAACCAGACCCAAAACCTTGCTTAACCTCACTCATTATGCAGTTGATTTGCATATGCTTTGGACTCCATTAAGGATAACAAAAATGTCAGATACAGCATGTAAGTGGCAACTCTTGCTAATTCCTTGATCTTGCCAGAGCCCTGCCAGATGTTTCATGAAGAATAGCAAATATTTCATTATCCTCCTAAAATTTGCCTGTCAGGAATTGCAATGCAGAATTTTAGTGATTTAGCGCACAAGAAAAACAATAAGCATCGAGAGCTAACACAAACATGAAACACCACCGTCGTCGTACTGCAGAACTCAAACAGGGTTTAAAGGGATTCGTGGTGCAGGAAGGAGCAACCAGTCAGGAACATACAACTCCCAGTAAACACAGAGAAGAGGGAAAAAGCAACCATTTGCTGTGATCTAAGGAAATGGCATAAAATTGCTAAAAGAACATAATAAAGTACATATGAGTTGCCATTGCTGTTTGTTGTACAATAGATCTCCTAATACTTTCCTCTATTCCTGTTGCAGCTTTTTAATAATGTTTCACCTGTATAACACTGAGATGCTGTTTTCAAATGAATCCATTTGTTGCTTGTAACATTTATCAATTCCCAGCAGGGAACATTTTTAAAAATCTCCGTTAACATGAGTATTTCCTGCATATTTCATAAAAAATCAATTTTCAAATGCTTGCCAAAATGTTCTATGTGTTTTACCTGAAAGTTGCAATTACATTTTCTTACTTTTTCTGTGTGAATATGCGTGTGTATATTTATCTATGCATATATAAATTCCCACTACAATTCTTAAAAGACTGCTAACATCACAGAAACAAGCATATTTTGAGTGAAAGCTGAAGCAATATAAACTGACAAAAGTACTCATTTAATCAAAATGGGACATATATTTGGATAGATGGAGCAAATTAGAGCACAGCTTGCAGAGCAGCGAAACAGTCACTTCATAGAGAACCACCCTAAGCATTTAATGTCACCCTCTGATTTACAACCAAAACTGAAAAAAGGTCAGTTCTTGTGTGCAGAGTAAGTGACAGAAAAGATGTGTCAGACTGTGCATCAAGGGAAAATTGAATCATGAGGCTAAAACACTTGTGTTTGAAAGATAAAGATTCTACATTTGGTAGCCTCACAGTCACTTTAGGCAAACTGCTTTTCGGTCTTTGCCCCAGTTCCCTAATAACGTGGAGATAGCAGGCTCCATCACTCTACCTGGACAGCAAGTTTATTGCATGGAGGTAGAGCCAGGTTGTATCTGAAGCCCTCTTCCACGTGGCTAGTCTGAATGAGGGTCCAAGCTATTTAATTGCCTCTTCTATGTAAGTGCCTGTCTCCCTATTGAAAGCAGTAAGAAAATAGGCGATTAATAACCTTGGTGTGTCAGATCCAAAACCTCCCCTCAGCAAACCAAGATTTCAGCAAAGAAAATAGCAAGTTTCCATATCCATTAGGGAAAGAATTGAGTGTTCATGATTCTGCCAGACAGGAATGTAGAGTTTAGCTAGAGGAATGATGAGGATGTAGGACTCCTGCTGACATGAGGAGGGGAGAGAGGTGCACAGTAATACCAAGGATTAGCTGCCAGGTCATATTTCAAAGAGAAATGTTGTAATTCTTGCAGTGCTGGAAACAACTAAAGGCATAAAAGTGAAGGGGAGATTATTCAGATGAGAAAGAAACTGTTGCGAGCTGCCAGATTTTCTGTACCCAGCCTGGCCTCTGATTTTAAACTGTCCAACTCGCCTGTCTAGCACAAAAACCAGCCAACCAGCTCGAGGAAAGAAAGACTGAGGAGTTGTGTATGCTGCTTTCATTGGACCTGAAAACCTCATTAGTACAGAAATCTTGTATTTTCTGGCATTTGTCTTTGTATTTATGTTTTCCTAGCTCCAATTTTTGTATCTTTGCTTCAGGAAGCTGCTCATTGCACCAAAATAAAGTGACATCTGCTCTTCTCATGGTGTGTTCTGTCTTCCAGGAACTGGAACACCAGGAAAAGACCAGACCGTGAGTTATTCTGGCTCAGGAATTGTTCACTAAGACTCTGGAAAAGCCCACAAAAATTATATTTTCCAGTACAAACAGCAGAAATCCAAACGCTAGAATATACATACATACTTTACAGAGGGGGTGCATTTGGGAAGGTTGTATTACTGAATGCATACAGGATTCCTGACTGCTATGCACTCTCATATTTTTCCTTTTTCCCTCTTCTCTATCGAATCACAATGACATCATTTTCTCCACAGAACTTTTTGCTCCAGCAGCTTTACGTCGATACCCCCTGCAATAACATTTCTAGTGTCGGTAACTCACCACCCCTTAAAAAAAAAAAAAAAAAAAAAAAAAAAAAAAGTACAGTGCTGAATAACCCAGGCTCTCCAAATGGCAGAGATAATAGGTCGGTAGAGCAGGTGCAGCAAAGTCAGCCTGCCGCTGACTTTACCGTGAGATTGCCAAGCTTATGTTGGACTTTCTCCTTTTCTGCACAACCAACCTGCAGATAAACTGTGTCAGATTTAATGGTGCATGATACAGGCAATTCAGTATCAAGGAGAAGAAAGCAGCTCTGTGGCAAGATGGGTTATCAGCTTAGCTCAAAAAGCAGCCTATCAAGAAACACTGCCAAGGCGATTTCAGAAATCTATAATTTAGATGTTACCTTAAGCCTAAAACTTTGTTGGAAAACTTCCTACTTCTCACAAGCAGGCTAGCAAAGCCCAGGAGGATCAAACCAGATATCAGTCCAGATGACAAAGTAATACACTTAGTGTATATGAAGTGCTGTACACATGAAAGGTAGAGGAAGGATGGCGACATTATACAGCTTTATCCTGCAAGGAATCAAAGCTGTTATTACACAGCAGTTTTCTCAGGGCTATTACACTCCATTGCTTACCCTCCAATCAGCTTACCTGCCTGGGCTTCCCAACAATATGAATTGCTTTTAAATAACAATGCATTTACTTTACATACAGGCTTTGCAGCCTGAAACACCCGATGTTGCTTTCTGAACAACAAGGGAAGCATTCTGATGATTTACACTGTTAATGTGCATGGAGCTGCACCAGCAGGTCTGACCGAGCAGCTGAGCTCCTGAACAGCATCATTCACCACTAATTTTGCAGCCATTTCTGAGGCAGGGAATAACAGTGCTTTAAATCTTGTCAGTTTTAGAACAGGAAGTGAAGAATTCCCAGATTCAGTGAACAGCCAGCGGAACAATTTGAAGGAATCCAAGATATAAGAAATATGTCCTGTGTGGAAATTTGGCAAGGATACAAGGCCTATCTCCCTAATTTTTAACACAGAGTATTTCTTGCTTTGCTAGTGACAGGAGTGCCGTACAGTGACAATTATTTTGTCATAATTGCAATGGCAGGGAGAGCCGATGGCACTTTTCGCATCAGCCTTACATACCCAGTGCGTGGACAGGCTTTACAAGAAGGCATGGTGCAAACTGCAGGCACTGCTGGAGGAGTGGAACTGCTCAGACAGTTCCGGGAAAGCACGATGCTTGGAAAGTGGCAGAGCAAGGTCAGAGAGGTTGTATGGCTTGATCCAGGGTATCCTCAGGCAGCCTTTTTCAGCCGTGATCCTAGCAACAGGTCGCAGTGAAAGATGGCACAGATCCTGCTTGCTGTTTTTCTGAGACACGCAGGTATTTACTGTAACTGTCTCCTACAAGTTTAGGAGAACAAGGCCTGCAATTAAATACACTCACACAATTAGAGTCATATTAACCTAGGCTGCTGAGGGTGAATTCATTAAGCAGAAGCTAAATTATACATTCAAAGATCTGTGATGACAGACGAGCAAAGCCAGGTACAACAAACCAAAATCTGCTGCTCCCAGTCATCTGCTCTGAACGCTGAACAGTCCTTAGCTTCACACAGTTGCCTCCTTTCACATTCTCATGCTGTTTTAGATATTTCCAATGCAAGAGAAGTCCATGGGGAGACAATCGAGGATGAAGAAAATTTCCTGAGCAGTCTATTCCCTTGCTGCTTTGTAGGCCTGTCCTCCTCAGAAGCCTGGCATACCCCTCTCCCACACTACTCCCCATAGTCAGGAAATGCCTAACATTTCCCTTCTTGCAAAAGGTCTCCTTTGAGATGGATTAACCTAACACTTCTTAAACTCAGACCTATCAATTTCCTCTGTTGGAGACTTTGGATTTAGATATCTTTGCTGTACTGGAAAATATCCACTGATAACAAGCAATTATTATTACAAGATATATCCTTGGAAATAGAAACTGACTGATAAAAAAGATTGAAATGAAGGGGAGAAGGGAAAACCAAAAATACTCTTCTCACTTAACCTGACAGGGTTTTAATCACTTTCCCAGCATGTGGTACCCAAGAGTCCTTGGATAACTTCCCAAACAAGACTCGATTGGCACCTACCATGTAAAGCACTTGATTCTCTCACAATAATATTAAACATCATCACTGAAAATGGATGGTAGACTTGAATGCTAATTTCAAATTTAATTTGGTGTTTGAAGCCATTAAAAATATATATCATCTCCTTGCCACAAAGTAGTATTTGGACCCTGAATGCAACATCCATAACAAGCTAAAAGACAGTTTGTGAAGTTCTTTCTGTGAGGCTTTACAAGAGCACATTAGATCAAATGATTTAGAAAACATATATTTAATATAATGTCTGTCATAGCGAGAAATCAAACTGCTTATGGTTAGGACTGTTTTGAAGCACTAATTGTGGTGGTGAGGAGGTGCTAAAGGAAAAGAGCTGAGGTTAATGTGCTTGTCTGTCCAACTCTGTGGACCTGCATACTGGAGGTGTTCAGGTCACACAGAAAATGAACTGAGCAAACCAGCTCTGGCATACGCCAGATTGACTTTGAGGTGCATCATAAACTCTCCGAGGGTTCAGAGCACAGGCTGAGAGTGCTGAGCAAGCAGCACAGCCGTAGCCTGGAGGATACCTACCAGGGCCCTGCGAAGGAACTTGTCTGCTTCAATAGTAGCGTGATTAAACATGCTAAGTAGAGCCTGATAGCCCCAAAATGAGCATCCCTGATAGGGCTGAGCAACCAACAGAAGGATAGGTCCTGCCAAAGCTCGGGATAGGGTGATGGCTACAAAGGTGAACAGGACAGTAGCTGGTACAGAAAGCCATCCAGTGGGAATACTGAAAACTTGACCACAGGAAGAAAATGGGCCCTCTGTAAGGCTCAAGTGAGGCCTGAGGTGTGACAGGACAAACACAGCAAGGGTGGAAAGATGTAAATTACAAAAGTACATTCACTCCTCAGATGCCCTGGACACAGGCAGTCCTCAGAACTGCTGGCCAGAGGAACCTTGACAGGACCTGCCTCCCTGGAGAGGCTCTCAATTTGGGCACCATCTGCCAGGCATAGGACTGAACCTGACAGCCTCAGTAGGAGTAGGTGTCCATGTAGATGAGAACTCTTGCTTAAAGCTTATTATAGAAGAACACGATGTTCTGTGGCGTTGCCAGGACACTCAGTAGTGGGAGATTCGATTGCTCTCTGTGGTCAGTAAGGTAACTGGAGAGAGCTGGGAATGGAGCTCCCTATGGAAGTTGTGGGGTTATAGTAGCAGCAGGGACAGTCTAAGATCAGAACTGTGCCAGTACCTAGAGGTGGAAATGATTTTGAAATGTGTCATCTGTTTGTAAACCCAGATATAAAATTGGAATTTCGTACCCAGATTGAGGCCTGTTTCCAGTTCTGAAATCCAAACACTGTATTTTCCCATTTATTTGTTCAGTGTCTCTTCAGCACTTAATTGTCTACCTGCTGGCCTGGCCTTTTCTGCCATGCTCTTGCCAGGCCATCAATGTTGAAACAATCAGGGTGAAATGAGCTTTGAATCAGGTGATAAATTGTTGTTTTTGCTGCAACTGCTAACATCTCTTCAATGTTTAAACGGCATGATTCGTACACATATCTAGTAGCTACTTGGTTAGGTTTATTTTGGATGAGGTACTATGCAGTTTCTTAGATGTGTGTGTCAAATATTCATAGATGGCAGGCTACTGAAATATCTTTCTGGAGTATTTATTTATAGAATTTATTTATCAGCAGAATCAATCTTTATGTGCCTAGCTGTAGCATTATTTGTTGCCATTTTTCCCAGACAGTGTCTGTCTAACAATATCCCTCTTCCTGCAACATCTATTCACAGTACATCTGTCTGAGGTATCTTCCCATGTGTACTCATAGCATCCATCTCTTTAATTATAACTATATATCCACTCCATCTAATACTTGTCACCTATCTGGAGCACTTACTGTATCTCTCCACACCATCTCTTTATCTAGTCAATGGTATCTGTCTCCTCGATGTGACTCTATCCCTTTCTCGCAGTAATACACAACACTGGAATCTAACTGCAGATTTTGGACCACAACCACAGTTTCCTTTTTTTTTTCCAGATCCGGTTCCACAAATCACCGATTCATTTATTTGTTTTGCTGGAAAGGTGGATGAGAGAAAAGAACTTTGGGAGGGTGCAAGTACCTTTGGGTCCTTCCCAGGCTTGTTTACCTCCTTGCTTTGTGTGAGCTGCCCATTGCTGCAAGGGCAGGGAGTTGTACTGAGCTGCTGTTATCTGAGAAACTCATCTTCAAACAGAGATGCTGCAGTGACTGCTGCCTCCCCCTTTCCCTTTTCCTGTACTCCTTCCCAGCACTCTTCCCTCCCCCAGCACTTTACATCCATTCCTCTATGTTTGTCCCTTCCCTTCTTTCACCCACTTGGTATTCACAGGATGACAAGGGAATGCGCCTCCCTATTAAAATTTCAATGCCAAATAAATATTAAAGCAGGGAGAAAAATCCATTTGACACTGGGTGATTTGTTGTGGTCTGCAACGCAAGGTCCAGCACAACACTGCAGCGAGGGGTTAAATAGGTTTCACAGCCACCCACTCCACAGGCTATGAAGGATTAAGTGACCCTCTGCTCTTAAAAAGCCTGTGATGGGGAGAGAGCTCGTCCCCACCAAGGGCCTGAATGACATGGGGAGGGCCAGGAGAGGAAGGACAATAAAAACTAAAACCTTGTCTTGACTTTTTTTTTTCTTTTTTTTTTTTTTCTCCCTCCTTTTTTTCTCATCCAGATGAACTGTGACAAGAATAGTACAAAAGATGGTCAGGTCACCTGGAAGTGATCAGAGAGGCCGTTAAAATGTCAAGAGCACCTGGAAAAAAAAAAAAAATTAAATAAAAAAAAAAAAAAAAAGAAAGAAAGCAGAGCAAACTACGACAGAAAAAGGAGGGAGGGAAAAGCCTCCATGTCTCTGTTTTTGGTTCCCTGAGCAAAGACCCAAGCAGTTCATAATTTTCCTTCTTGCAGGGCCAGTATGGTTCAATGGCAGAATAAAATATGCATTAATTAATGAAGAGCTTCACTGCTTTATGGATACATTTAACTCTTTCCCTTGCTTAGAGATGCTGGAAAAAAAGACTGAGACAGATGCATAGTAAGGCAACATGAGTTAACTGGTATTGACATGGAAGGAGTAAATGATATTTTCACTGAAGTCAGCAAACCTGCTAATAGCTTATGGAGCTATTACAGGGGGGAATCAGATTTTACCTGCTGAGTAAAGAACCTCTGAAGATCTTCTCCAGAACTGTCCAAAGGGAGGGACAGGACATCCCTAAACGGACACAACATTATTTGGGCCCCAGCGGTAGCTGCCAGCTGAGGCAGTGGCAGAAATTTGAATCGCCTGCCAGGGGCTGGCACTGTAGTGCACTGGGCATCACTCCTCTGCTCCACAATGCCCAGCACTCCTCAGAATTGGTCCCATCTGTCTTTGTAGAGGGCTGTAAGAGACGTTTGACATTAGTACTAGTCTCCTAAGCAAGTAAACTACTGCCACGCTGAGACTCATGTCAAGGTGAGGAGCATAGGAAGAGGCAGCAGTGGAGGAGAGAGAATGGTGAATGATGAGAACTGGGGTCAGCTGCTCAAGAGGTTTTGCCCAAATGTCTCTCCTCATGTTCACCTAGCTCATGGAGCGAAGACAAAGTACGTACTGATTGGAACAGGATGTGGACACTCTCCAAAGGTAGATCAGAAAGAACAATCCATCTCTTCTGACTGGGCTATATAATTTACTCATTGTGAGCAGATGGGTTATGAGGTCTGCCATCAGTGATGAATTATATTCCTGATAAGTCATTCCCAGCTAATGAGGATCCATTATCATTAGCTGCTAAGGAAGAATAATGGCTTGCCAGGACAGAGTGGGGGTTTCACAATTTCCAGCGAGAAATTTCTGGGCTAGTAGCCACCTGGCAACTGAATTTTCAGGAAACTGAAAGCTTTCCAAGATGGATACCTTCTGCTTACTTCAAGCTTTGGCGTTTAATTTCCTTAGGCAAGTTCAAGAGAGGGAGTGTAGGAGAAGGTGGAGGAGGAGGAAGCGGAGGAAAATAGTAGTAACCGTATCTGATAAGACTGTGATTAAATCAAGGTCTCACTCTAATTACACTGCATTTAAATAAACTTTGCCTAGTAAGTAATTGTAATTAAACTACAATTAAACATGTATTTATATCACCATTTCCTCCCCTGCACAGCTGTCTGTTCCCACCTCCTGTTGTTGCTGTCTACCTGCCAAAACCTCTGAATTTAGCACAGGGGACTCTGCATTTCCTTGGACTTCCCGGGGGAGACACTGTGGGGGGCAAGGTCTGAGACTCCCCCCATGTTTCCTTGGTGCAGTCAGCTGAAATAAGCTTCTGTTTTCAACTGTGTGTGGGGAAGGAGATGCAGCCGATGCTGTGATAAACTAGATCTGAGGAAAAGGTTGTGAGGGGCAGGGATATGAATGAAGGGATATGGGTGTCTCTTTTCCCCTCACAGGAACTTGAAAAAGTACATATCCCCACCCTCCTTTTTAATTTCTTCACATTTAGGCTAGACATAAAGCTGTCCTTCCTTCCCTGCCTTCCACTTCCACTTCTTCTGCCTTCCACTTTTGATACAAGTGGATTTTCTAAAGCCCCAGATCTCTCTTCACTGCACCATGTTTGTGCCTATGCAGTGCTGTATATGAGAGCATGGAGCTAAAGAGCTCACCTACCTACACGGTATCTCCAGGTGAGACTCCAGAGCTGGAAATACAATTCTTGAGCTCTGGTTTCAGCTTTGTAGGAATACTCCCCAAGTCCAGCAGTGTCTTGGCTTCCTTTATCTGCAGCACTGAGCTACCCATATGTACCACCCCTACAGGCGGTCCTTAAAGTTCACTGCAGCTCTGAACAATTGGATTGGGCAGGCTGCTATGGAAAAACTGGAGGCTCCAGTTACGTAAAGTGGAAACCAGGTTCCTGATAGGAATCTGAAGGTGGTTAGGGAAGGAAAGGAACACAGGGAGAAACAGAACAAAAGAAGAAATAAACAGCTAAAGGGAGAGTGATAAAAATGAGGTGGTAAACACGTATCACAGTGCAAAGGATGCCTGGGGCTAACAAAAGCAAACCAGCTTCTCTGCTGTACCTTCCTCCTCACCAGAGATGATGGAAAACATCTCCATTTGTGCCTCTGCCATCACAAAGCTCTAATTAGGGACTGGAGAAATACCACCGTCACCCTCATCTGTTTGTGTTCACTTGCTGAAAGGACACCATGCATCTCCCTGACAGCTAGTCATTACAGCTTTGTATGAGCACCCCTCTTTCCACCAGAATTATTGAGCCCTCTGCTAAATACCTCAGCTGAGCCCCTCGCTACATTTCTGTTACTCAAGGGAGGAGAGCCATGAAGCTTTTGCCATTGGAAATCACTGCTGGGAGGATAATGGCATGTGATGGAGGAGACTGAATATTAGACATGCAAGCAACATACTAGATATGTTGCTTCGAAAGATAAAAAAAAGATTGTTGCTTTCAAAAAGGGAAAATCTGTATGTGTGCATGTGGGGTGCCCAAAAGTGCATATGGGTACAATGAAATATAATAATAATTAAAAAAATCCTTATTATCCTAAAGTGGTTACATAATCTATTCAGACACAGGCAATTTCACCATGTCTGCTGTATTCCTTCCTTCCCTCTCTATCCTCCTTCAGACATTTTCTATTTTGTCCCTGAACAGCTGGTCTCAGGGAGGTCTTTATGCCAGGCATTAGTGAGAAAGAACAGAATGGGCGTCTTAAGCTTGATTTCACGATGTGACAGTACTCACCCTGATCTGCTGTGATTTGTCATGTCAAAGAATATAGACCCCAACTCTGTGACTCTCAATTTCCTTCCAAACCTTTCTTTAACCTACAAACCTGAGCTCTATTTCCAGAAATAGGAGACAAAAGCAATACTACTGGAGTGACATTTATCAGAGGAAGGATTGGACGTTTCTTTCCCTGAAGACTCTTACTCCAGAATCACTGTTTATTTACCCATTAGGCCAGCAACACTGTTTGCTCATAAACTATCTAATCCAAATGGCATCCCTTCTGCAGCTTGAATTCTCACTTCCTAAATCAAATGGTGAAACCCCTCAGGATTTTCTTTACCCCTAGATTCCCCAACATGGCTCTGTGGCTCACAAAGTTTTTAATCAAGAACCAATGAAAGAAATGCCTTCTTTGTAAGGCAAGTGGATGGCTACCCTCTCTCCCTTTGGCAATCCGCAGCCCACAGAGATGTACCCTTGGCTCCATGATTACTTTCAGTTTGCTTCAGCTCACCTTAGAGGTGCAGTCAAAGGAGGCAAAATGACTGTCACAGGTCAAAGCCCAAGCCTTCCTTTCTCTCCTAATGGCTCTGTGAGTGCCTTAGGCTTTTTGTTTTCACTTGCAGTGAACTCAAGTCTGCCGGTAATTTTGTTCTGCTATTAGGCAGATGAAATAATGTGGACAATTATCAGCTCTGTGTGCATTCTCTGTCTTTCAACTTTAATGTAAATACATCTATTTGCAATCATGGCTGGCCTTCAACCCCCTTACAGATCTTTTAGAAATAAGGCTTAGACAACAGTCTTCTGAGCTCTTGGTATCCAGTGCACACATATGGGTGGAACTACTGGTGTAAGTGCAAGAGAAGCCATTCGTGGTATTTTCTGTGCCTGTTTGTCACACGTCTGTCAGCCATCAGATTCAGGCTGTACGTTGCAAGTGCTGTGTGCACAACTGCAGACTGCTTCGCTTCCAAAACTGAATATTTACAATGAATCCTCAATCTCACATTGGTTTTGGTTGACTTACTGGAATCAAAATGAGCCATGGGCAGATTTAAAATACCAATGAGCACATCATCCCTTCTTCTCTGTGTGTATTTGCACTAGAGCAGTAGACAATGGCCAACAAAAACGTTTCAGTGCAGGAGCTATTTTCTTCTCAATGGCCCACTAGACTGGTAATTTTTACACTCTAGGGCATGACCATGAACTACTGATAGGAATGTTTTGTCATTGACTTAGCCATGGAAAGAATAAGGACCTACTTACTAGTAAACCCCAGATATTCTCTCTGAAATCCCTGAGCAGATAAGAACTGTGAGGAGGAATGTGGAGAGCAGAACAGAAAGCCTAGGAGGGTAGAGGCAGAAGGCTATGTGACATTATCCTTCATTCAGAATGCAAATGAATTTGCCAAGCAGGAAGCGAGATGGAGAAAAGGTGTCTGATGCATCACATGTCATCTCTGCTGTCACTCACACACTTTAATTACCCTTAAATCAAGTGCAATAGCTTCCCCAGCCCTGAAATACGTGCTGTCTGTCTCCTTACACACATAATAAGGCCTGCAGGGATTTTAGAGACTTTAGCTTTGCGTGTCTCACTGCTCTGATCCTCAGGTTTCTTTTAGCATAAAATCAGCTGAAAAGCATTGAAAGGCACAACCTTATTTTTATAAATCCCTATTCTGCTTGCCAAACCTAGCTGAGTCAATGAATGCCCAAGATTGTGATTTGGATTCTCCTGCACTGACTATATTTGTGTACTGCTGTTCCCATATGTCATCATGTACTTGTTATGCTGCTTGTTACTCCAGTCATATCTAGCCAAGGAAGCAGCCACAGCAGAAATCTTACAATGTTTCTAATTTACATGAGATTTCTAGGGATGGGCAGAATCTTTTGGGAGGACAAAGAAAAGAAAACCCCAACCACCTGTCTTCTGTAAGGTCCAGATTCCAATCAAAATAAGTTCTTCCTAAAGAAATTAAGCTTATGAAAAGTTTAGCTGATTTTTTTTTTTTTCCCTATTGCTATCTCCAGTTTTTGGCCTTCAATTTACCAACTCCTATGGCTCACCATCCCAGGACATGTGTACAAAATCAAGTACTGAACTATGCTAAGAAAGAATGGGATTAGTTTCAGCTAGCTTAGCCGCTCAAAGTTAGGTATCTAGTCTAAACTGAATTTTGTGGCTACCCTTCAAACCAATGGTGGGAGGTAAGAGCTACATTCTCTTATCTCTTTTGTGGCTACGGGTAGTAAAAGTTAATAGACTAATCATCTTTTATCAGTGCCTTCATCTCTCACTAACTACAGAAGAGACTTCTTAACCAGCTCTGGTTAGAAACCCAAACTTCACATACAAAGGGCTACATTTTTCAAAGCATTATGCTGCTGAGAAGGGACACCCCCATGAGATGTTTGAGCAGAGGTAGATGAAGGGTATTAAAATGGTTGTTGCAGAAAGAGACAGGACTAAACTATGAAATCTACATATTCCTGCAAAGTCCAGAACTGGTAGCGATCCTGCACCAGGGCTGCCTGAATATGCTGGCTCTTGAAATTAGGTTATAAGTCATTGAAATAAGGACGGTCTAGAACATGCAAAAGATAAGTATTTGCTTGTTTTTCTCTGCAAAGACAATGAATGTGTTTCACATTACACATGATGCAAAGGGAGAGCAATTCTATCCCCAAAGAGCCTGCAAGAGAGTGGGCTGGAATATACAAGTAGTATGATAATATATTAAGTGGCAGTGTAGTGTTATCCTGAAAATCTCAGCCTGTTAGCAAATGATGGTCTTGCTAAAAAACATGATGTGTGGTTTGCTGGCTCACTCTTGCAGGATATTTGTTGTCCCATCTGGATATAAGTAGAGGATCCAGAGTCCAGGTTGAGCGGTCCTTGAGGGGGAGACCCGGGAGCAACATAGCTTAAGTGGAAGGCGTGGGCTGGATTTTTGTTTTGAGTTTGTGAATAATAAAACAAGAAAGCTGCCACCTGCTTGGGATGTGCTTGAAAGCAAAGAGAAAAATATTGCTGGAACTATGATATTATCAATATCATCTTGTTTAGTTTGATTCCCACCTTGGAGGCATCCCCCAGGAAATGCATCCACAGGAGGGATCTGAGAAAGGGAAGAGCAATGGAGTAGGGAATCTGGGCTACTGCTGGTAGAAAAGAAAGCCCATTAGGATGTGGGGGTGTAAAAAGTCTGGGAAAACATTGCTTTTTTAAGTAAGATTGTAGCAATTTTTGGCAGGCTCTGCCAAGATGAGAACTCCCCAAATGACAGGAAAACATGCTAAAGGAAACAGGAACAGAAAAAAAACAGTGCAGTTTTAAGAGACTGGAGGCACTAATCACTTCCCATCTTGTGACTTTCCAGATACAGATTCCATATATGTTTCTATGTAGATGTATATGATGACCTGCACATACGTAGATGTATGATACCCAAACACAAGCATTATGGCTATGTTACTGTCTCTGAGGTAATGAGAAAATTTTACATAAATAGCTGAAGAATGCCGTTTTGTGAAGTGGAGAAGGCATTGGGGCCCATTGCTTTCAACAGAACTCAATATCTAAATAGCTTTTTGACAAACTTTTCAGCTTTTTAGGCCACAGGCTGTGCATTCAATCACATAGTCTACTCAAAGTGTAATTTAGGCCCCTAACAGCATGAACTCAGCATTGACCATAGGTGCAGCAGATAAGGGGAAGCCAACAAGGAGAATTCCAATGAGAGACGCTGCAGTCTGCCATGGGGGTGAGAAGACCAAGCTAGAAGATGAAGTTCTGTTTGGTTAAGAGGAAGGAGCGTGAGGGACGAAGATGGAGTGAAGAGAGGTGATCACAGCACTGGGAGGCATCACCTATCAGAACAGAGAGGAAATGCTGGGCTCTAGATATGGTCAGCTACATCTGGTGATGCTATCAAGAGTTAAAAGTGATTGGAAAGAGAACATCAGAAGGAGATAAGGATAATATATCCTTCATTGGATGAAAAAAAGACACAGATAATGTACTGGAAATGAGATGTGGAGTAGAAATGATATTTGGGCTAAACTATTGGGCTAAACTGTTCTAACCGTAGTACTCTAATGCTATTCAGAAAGACTTACCAGAGCCAGTAATGAAACCAGCCTTTCAGTTTTGAAGGGTGGGATTCATGTTCAGGTTGGATCACAAAGGAAAGCAGTTTTGGTCATCCCAAACCAGTTCCTAACAGAAGTTTTTCACCATCACAAGCCTGGCAAGCAACTGGCTTTGAACTGTCAGACCCTGCCTAGGGGTGATGGACAGTAGGAGGTGTTGTAAGGCAAGATTGTCATGGTCTGGCAGAACTTTGTGCTCATGTTTGAAATTGAACAGTAAGAGGTGTGTTGGGTAAGGATGGTGGTGCATTCCTATTGCTGCGGAAGAAGTTAACACATTCATAGTGCACATACTTTTTTCATCTGTCTGATGCTACCGCCTATTTCACTTTGTCAGCATCTGATTACGTTTTACCCACGTTAAAATAAACGCCACTGTAATGATAAACAACAAATGGCGAGCATGAAATATGATTGCTGACCTCACAAACATACCCACAATAGAGAGCAGAAAAGATTTCCATGAAGTATAGGAGGTAAATCAATATCTCACTTATGATGTGGAAAGCAGTCTGATGTGGCTTGCAGGAGCTTGCTGAGCATATAGGCTAAATTCATCATCTGGTAGTGACATGCTAGGCACTGGTTGTGAAAGGCTGTCGCCCAAGTATCAGCACTGCACATGCCTGCTGTATATATCAGATCCTCTGGTATGTGACTTGAATACCTCCCTTGCTCCCTGTTTGTCTCGCTTCTCTGAAATGCTGAACACAGTAGGTAAAATCAGCAAGAGCAAGGAGTGTTCAGCACATTTGAAAACAATGCCACAGGTAGGTAAATATCTGAGAAAGGAAAGAGCTGCCAAACATCAGTCCCTCGTCTCCTTTGAATATTTTGCTTCTCCTTATTTTTACACATGCACATGCTGTAAAGACTGTTTATCTGTTCTCTGCTTGCTCAATGAGTCTCCAAAGCCTCCTGTGCCCTAGCTATGATTCATTTCTGAATAATTTCATGAAAGACAAACAGCAGGTTTCCAGTTCCCCATACTTGTCTGATATTGCTGGGCACTTCATCATTTGGAGACAATTTCTTCCCATTTGTCATAATCTTTCCTTTCCCCGCTTTCCTCCCCTTACATGTAAACCCAACACCCCTACATTTTGACCCCTCAGAGATTGCAAATCATTTTAAGTGGAGGAAAGTTTGAGCCCCAGCTTTGTGCATGATGCATTTTGTTTAAGTTGCTCGTGCTGTTCCAACATCTGTCATATCCTCTACAGCAGTGCAATCAAACTGTCAGGGCTGAGTGAAGTTTTGCTGATCCAATCTGCTCCTTCTGTGATTCCTGTCAAAAGCATCAGGAGGTGGTAGATACAGTTGTGTGCTCTTTAAACAACAGATCTTTATTTTTGCACATTAGAGGAACTGTTATTGTTTGTTTCTCTTAAGCTCACAAAGTGCTCTCTTTGCTTGCAAAGCGTGTTCAAATGTGGTTGCAATCACAAGCCATGCTGTGCTTCCTGGACTCTGCTGCGTTCCTATGGCTCCTTAGTTTTACACCCCTTCTTCTCACGTAAAGTCAGAGCATGTAAATACCTCTCAATCTTGCTGGTGCCCGTAATTCCACAACCAGTCTTGGAAACACCCAGGAGGATGTTACTTCTTGGATCCTGCATTATTATTAATAAGGCAATTAAGCCCTCTAAGGGTTGTGGGGGAAAGGGTGGGGAGTCAGATTTTTAATAAGCTCCCTTCTGGATACTGCTCTGTGAGTTGCCAGATGAATGCTGCTCCCTGTTAACAATACCAAAAGGATCTGATACTAATTGATATTATTGATACTAATACCACTAATCACCTTGACTAAAAGGAGGCGATGTTCTTTCATCATTTAAAAAGCAAGTACCTTTGATATACTTTAATAACTGACAGAATTAGGAAAGAAATTATTCCATTTGTGCTAAGTTAATGTGCAGCATGTATTTTTAATCAGCTTTCCAGCATGATGCACCTTTTCACTTCTGACTGAAGCCTTAAACTCTTGCTGTGAAATGGAAACTTATGGTTTTATCATTTAATAAAACGAAACTGAGGTGAATAGCATGGTTCTGCCCTATTTCTGTGTTGGCCTTGTAGCCTATGGCTTTCCTGTCAAGGCAGAAAGCCTTCTAATTACAGCAAAGCACCAATGGAAAATGGAACTTAGGATGCCACTGTGCCCTCTTCTCTGATATTTATATTGGCTGGTGACTCCAGCTGAGATGAAAAGGCAGGTTCAGAAACTCTTTGATTCATTAAAGAAAAAATGATTAAAAAAAAAAAAAAAAAAAGAACCCTAAGATAACAGACTTTGGTTCCTCAATAAATTTGATTCTTTAAAAATCTCCATCGCTAGGAGATTCCCTTCCTAATCGCTAGGAAAACATGTTCATCTTTCCATGATCTGCCTTTATCCCCTTCCAAAGCATCCCACCCAGGGGCTGCACTGTTCTCCCTGGGACAAAGAAGAAATCTGAAAACCTTAATAGAGGTGAATCCAGGGCTGCATACCAGAAACAGAAAGGATTGTCTCCAACTTCCAGCTTGGGTACTGAACTTTAAAATACACACACACCAGGTAAAATGAAAGGTTAGTGAGAAATCAAATATTTTTTTAAGTCCAAATGCCCAAATTCAGGGTTCTGAAGATCCCATGTGGCATATGACTGTCACCACTAGGTGAGCCTGCAAAGAACTTCAGGTCCTTACTGACACATCCACTGATACTGACTGCCGTAAGAAAGATATAGGATATGGAAATCCAGGTCTTGTTGGGTAAAGAGCTTTTCCCTTCATATTTTCAATGGCTAAAACTTCACAACACCTCTTTGGTGCTTGATTTCAAAGACAATACCCACAGTGAGCCTCCTTGAACCATTACAGGGATGTTCTGCTATGCATGGTCATAACGTCACTCTTGAGATGTATGGGGACTGGTATCAACCAGCATTGCTATCATTACAGATGGAATAAATATAAGCCTCGAGCTGGTCTTTTTTGTTTTACCTTTTTTTTTTTTTTGGTTTCTACGGCAGCTGTTCTATCAACCAACCTTCTCAATTAAGCTTAACAACGTGAATAAGATGGATCCTAGTAAACAGAGTAAATACAGCCTAAGGAATGGACACTCAGAGCATATTTCTGAATTTTTGTTCCTTGTGAACCAAACATCTACTGTATAATAAAGAAGAGGAGAGAAAAGTGGGTGGCAGCGCTTCAACGAGACTGAAAGCTTAGCAGGTTGATTCTACCTGGGAGTGCTGTTGCAGCTAATGGTTACACATCTCTCACTGCTAACAACTCAATCTGACTCCATTTGATGCTGGAATTTCTTTTAGATCACGTCTGTGTTGAATGATAGAGTCCAATTGTGAGATTTTTTGTCAGCGTGCTGAGTATCCGCTAATTTAAATTCTTTATAGAATACACCTCATTGGGGAACTTACTGCTTGCTCATCTCTGAATTCAAGTAATATGGCACACAGAAAAACAAGCTGAAGGATGACTTACAATAGAAGCTGAAAACAGCAGTTTTGCTGGTCACAGGACCTATCCTTATAAAAATTAACCACTAGACCAGCTTAAGTGAAAATGTAGTCAGGGAAGAAACAGTTGCTGTCTCCGAGGAATAACCACCCTTGGAGAAAGAGAAAAGCGTATTAACAGTTTTGACTAAAATGATGAGTTCCCAACTGCTATCTGAAGTTGAACTTACAGCAGTGCCCACATCTTGCACTTCAAAGGAAAAGAAATTTGGAAGTGGAATACAAAATGGGAACCTTTGACTGGCAAGGACTGGGAAATAAAAATATCTCCCTTTTTCGGGTTGGAAAAAGAGGAAATTAAGTCTGAGCTGGCCAATTAGCCCGCAAAATCCCCAAAAGTGAGACAAGATCTTTTTTGCGGGAAAGCCTTGAGATGAAGCCAATTCAATTAGTTTCCACAGCATAACCGTCAAGACACAAAAAATAGGTGGAATAATGAACTGATTAAAACCTGTAATTGCAATTCAATGGAGGAAACCATTAATCACGGAAATGGCAACATTCTCTCGTTTCCAGACTCTGCTTGGATGAGCTGCCAACAAAAAGGACTATAGGAATAGAGGGCTAATGGAAAATGGAAAAGAAACATCCTGGATAGACAGGCATGTGTTCCCATGAGTGATCTGAGGAAAAGAAACACTTTCCCTAGACAATAAGAATGGATGAGTGGCTACAAAGGTATAATCTTTATTTTCTTTTTTCTTATTCTTTATTCCTCATCTCTCAGAGGTTAACAGCACACATTAAAGCTCAAAGTCGGAGTGTCAGTGATGCTTTGGACCCTACTCAAACCAAATTCAAAGTCACTTCTTCCACCTTTCTTTTCTTATGTTTCTGGTATGTATTCCTCTTATCCTTTTCTCTTGCCCAGCCCTCCTCTACAGCTGCTTTTGGTCCCACCTTCATAATGGTGACAAACTGCCTGTGATGTTCCCTAAGCAGTTAGTACCCAAAAGAAGGAGGGCAGCCACTTTGCCAACTGGCAGCTCCTCCAGAAATGTTTAGATGCCACCAGCATCTATAACCCTCTGCTGATTTCTCAGCTGCTGCAGATGCTGCCATGGCACACACTGCGTTGCAAGGGGAGCAAGAGAAAGGATCCTCAAACAAAAACTGATTTTAATCAAAGGTAATATTTTATCTATGTTTTTGGAGATACCTCCACAGCTCAGCCAGATCTTCATGCCATGGCTCATCACCTTCAAAACCTTCACCCAACTCCTTTGTTTCCTGTTGTCCCTTCAAGATTAAGCCCAGGAGGCCTGCGAAGTCAGTCACTCTCTCTTTTGCCAGCCTAGGTTTTTCCCTTGGCTGACTCCTTTATATCCTATCTCTAAAGACACTTATAAAGGGAAGGGTTTGACTGGGGCTACCACTAAGCTGCTGCAAGTGTCAGGTCAGGCTGGAATGAGAGCATGCCAGATGATAAAGGGAAATGAGGTGGTGACAGAGAGGGAGAGAAGACATCTATAAAGCCAATATTGCACCAAGTGTGCACAGCATATAGAACTGATCAGGAAATTAAATGCAAAGCATGATGGGAAGGCACTGCTTCATTTAGGCCAAACCAGAAGGAAAGTTGGCAGAAAAGGAAAAAATTGGCAGTTGCTTCATTTTCAGAACTGATTTGTCAGCATGTACTGTTGTCCTACAGGCTGGATATCATTTAATCTAAACTCCCAGTGAACGCTGCAGGTGTTGTAATTAACAATCTTACCACTACGGGGCTCTTCTATACACAAGGAAGGTTCAAATCAGGGACATGAAAATTGTCCTGCTGGGAAGATGGAATGGGAAGAAATAGGGTGAGTGAGTGAAAGCTTCTCGTAGCCTAGCAGACTTCCCCTGGAGGGCTCTGAAGAAGAAAAGCTTAATTAATTGTAGCACCATCGAAGCTCTGCAAAGAAAAAGCCTATTAAGCCATGAGCTCCATCCTTCAGACTGCGGTCCAATTCCCAATGAACTATCCAGGATAGTGTTCAGTGTCTCAAGCGATGAGGTTTCTGGAAATACTATTTCACTGAAGCAGTTGTGTTGAGCAGCAAAAGAGCACTGATAACTCTGGAACGGAAAAGGCATAATTGCAAATTTGATGGTCTGCAAGAATCTTCTCCAGTACTGGGTTTTTGTTTAAGGCATAAAGCAAAAGACATAAGAAAATTAGAAGGTGGAAAAAAAAAGGAACAGAGAAAGTGAATTTTCACCTTCTCTTTGGCTCATCCAAATTCATTCTTCCCTCCAAAACTGTCTTTCCAGTAAGAAGACTGCTCTCTACTTCCGATGTGAGAGCCGCAGAGAGTGGTGACAGGTATTCTTTCTGTCTCTCACACATTCTTGCAGCAAGCAGAAATGCAGCTTATTACAGAGAAGCAGAATCTGAGCTGTTTGCAAAACTTACGTGCTTTTGAACTTGTTGGAGACATATCGAGCCAGTCTGCCAGCTACCTCACTTTAAGAGTGAATAAATACAGCCTTGAATTAATGTGACACTTTAATATGCTGGCTTATTCTGTCCAATTTTCTTTTTTTTTCTTTTTTTTTCTTTTTTTTTTTCTTTTTTTTTTTTTTTTTTTTTTAATTCTTGAAGCCAGCTTCAACTTCCAAATCTTGCTCCTAATATGTATACATCCATTATTTATTTATTATTACTTTATTTTACCACTAATGATCTGGGTAGAGGCTTGCCTGTCAACTCACCTATATCAAGGAAAAAAATAAAAGCCTGATTTAAAGGCTGCAGCTTCTAAATTGTTGGAGCAGTGTGGGAGTTTCGAAGTGGGATACGAGCTCTAGGGACAGTTTAGAGGAATGGGGATTTTTAGTGTGAAGTCATGGAGATGTATTCCTTTGCCATGGGGAAATGAAGAGTTGAACTAAGCAATCCTTGCTCTGGACTCAACAATGCTTCTTACAAGACCAGATGGGATATAAAAAAAAAGGTTCATTCATTCCCATCTGGAAATAGTCTTCCTAGCATTTTACTGAGTGGAAAGCTCTCTGCCTCCAGGCTGCCCTGAGGTGTGATATTTTCAAGGCGCCTTCTGAATTCTTAGCCTTGTTATACTGAATAATGTCAACAGGACTCTCAAAGGAAAACTTCCAACAGCCTCCAATCCCACAAAATTCATCTGATCTCACTTCCTGCACAGAAGCTTATCTCAAGCAATCTTTTTTTTCCTACTTTACAAGAGTAGGTGGGGACAAGGTACCTTATGTTCCTCAGGGATAAGAAGATGCACACAGACAGTACTTTGACACATTCTGCATGCTGAAAATCCACTGTCCTGTTCACGTGGCAGAAGCTCATTCTTGTAGCCAGACCGAAAGGGGTACTGTAAAGGGACCTGCATGAGGTTAGACAGGCACCAGCATCATACTAAAACTACAGCACTGAGAGAAACCTCTGGGGCTCCCAGACCTTTTACACTCCCTTGACTATTCCTGCCTTCTCTATTTCAGGATCCTGGATAACCAAACAACTTAGAAGACAGCCAATACCAAGATCCCTTTTTGGAGTCTCCACGCTCTGCTGCTGCTTTCCAGGTGACCTCACCAGTCTTTTTGAAATCTCCAGCTTTCCTCTAGGTCCCCCAGAGATCATACTGGGGTATGTTTACACTGCCTTTCACTTTTGCTTTCAAGACCTTGGCCACGTTTATTGATTTATGCTTTGTTTCACAGCATTGCATTTCTGCTGAAGGTGACCCCACGTCTCCCTGGACTGCAATGTTACTCTTTCGAGGTCACGCTCTAATGCCTGCCTGGCTCCTGTAAAACATCACTTTCTGAACTGCCCAATGGATGTTTTGACCAAGAGTTCTGCTCATAACATGTCAAACGTGCCTCGGAAATGAGCACAGACTGACTGCCTTGATGAGGGGAAGCTGGGATTGTGTCAAAGTTTTTTGTGTTTTAAAGGTCAACATATCAGCTTCTCCAACTGGCTTTTCTATGGCTGTAATTACAACCCTTTTGGTCAATGTAATCAAACAAATATGCCTTGAAAAATCATGAGTTTGTGGGAAAAGATCTCCCGCAGAATTAGCGTTAGGAAATGTAACTTTCTGCTTTCAGATCACAGGAAGAAATGAACTTTTGTCTCTGGAAATCAAATGATTTTGCCATTTCTCATCTCTCCAGCTGTCTACCAGCTACCGATGGAGCTCCATGGGATCCAAGCTTTCACAGAAATTGTTCCTACAGGTAGACCCAGCAACAGATACCTGAATTCTTTATTAATATGCTAATTTGAAAATGTATTAAGCACCAGAGTCATGTCACTTACATATTTAGTTTTTGAAATTGAGATAGAAAACAAAATTTATTCACCTGGGTTCAAGATTATTGGCAGCACCATCCAGCAGATAACCACACACCTCAAACACCGCTATGTTACAATATACAACATATGCACTTACTTCATAGTGTTAACATCCTACTTGCCATTTCTGCAAACCTTTTTTCAAACTAACTTAAATTTTCCTTTCATTCGTCCAAGTCATTGCTGCTTGCACTACTGCACTGAGAGACTAAATAATTCCCTTCCGTATTCATAATATTCCCTAGAAGTTGTTTATAGATCTTGACCATATCCCGAGTTCTTTCTTTTCCAGACTAGATTTAGTTCCCCACATCTCTCCTTCTGCTGTTTCTCTAATCCCTCCAGAGCATGGCTTTATGTGTATTTTTTGTCTTGTTTTTCATATCTCTAAGAAACTGTGGAGGGCCAGCATTGCACACGCTATTACAAGGTGCTACAAAGCAAAGCAGTGTAGCTAACAATACTAACAGTGTCAATGTTTAGGATAGTCTGAAAAACAAAACACAAGGTATTCTGGTGGTATAAAACATCACAGTTCTCCAAACACCATACAAACTGTCTTGATATATATCTGCAGGATATCTGGTCATAAATACATCTTTATATGTCCTCACAAAAATTCAGCATATACTCTGCTAAGGATTGAGAGAAATATATGAAGTATGACACTGTTTTAGTTATAAATTATGGTAGAGAAAACAGACAGGAGAACAGGAAAATTCAATATACTGGAGGCAGTGTGTTTGGCTCTCCATTTTCATACAATAACAACACTGCCTGATAGGATTGCAGTGCTTATATCAACACATGACTTTCTGAAGTGATGCAAAGCCATCAAACTCTAATGCTGAGTCACTTAGGCCACGATGACTGAGATACGTGTTTTTTCACCTGATAAAATGAAAGACAGATCATGGGAAAGCACTACTTAATGAGTTTGCTAGCTGCCCTCCATGAAATGCCACCTCTGTCTGTGTACTGTTAGGAGACCAGGCCAGGCAGACATCCAGGTGGAACGGAGTTGGCTTGGATCACCAATCCCCACCGGCACAGTCTGATGCAGTCATTCTTAGACATATTTGCTTTTCTTCAGAAAAGGAAAAAGCAAAAATGGAAAAAGCAAACCTCAATCCCCTCCTATCATCAGAAATGTTTTCAGGATTTATTTCTACAGGCTAGAGAGCTATTTAATCTCCAAAGAAGATAAAGTTTAATTCTTTCCTAAGTTCAATAACATCCATAAGCTGATGGCGTATTTTTGGATTTCTCCTGCTTAAACTGACAGATTTGGACTCTCATGATTAACATTTGCAAATCTTGGGGGCTCTGCAGGCATTTCATCCTACCACAAGGATCACCAATGAGCTCTAGTGTCCTTGCAGTCACCTGAAAAGGTACCAAAAGTGTCTCTCAAAAACCCATGGCATCTAGTGACCCAGGCATCTCTTTGCCACTACACCTCAGAATGTCTCTCTTTCCTGAGAAATCACTCCCATCTCTTGGCAGCTCCTGAAGATTAATATGACAAACAAAATCCCAAATAGAAGAATACAAAAAGGAGACCAGACAGGAATAGAGGTAGCATTCTGCCATTGCTGTGGTAAACGTATGTTTCTGTGTAAATGTAGGTTTCATCCTCTGCTGGAATAATGTACTAGAATAATGACTAAACTTTAGGTTTAGTCACTAAAAAGGCCAATCTGAAAGTGAAACAGTGGAGGACAATGAAAGTAGTTTCTATTGTTATAGAGGGGAAAGAAAGTAATCCATTAGAAGGAAAATGAAAAGCTTTGGGATTATGTGGGGTAGAAAGTAAGAGGGAGAGAGAGGATATATAAGAGAGGGCTGCAAATAATGTCTGGAAGGGTAATTACTTGCTCTTTCTCTTTTTTCTCTTTCCCATAACGCAAGACCTGGAGGGCAATTTGCAATTAAGGGTTACACATTGAAAATGGACAAAAATGAATCACTGTTTAGCATGTAATTAACCTGTGGAACTCATTCCCACATGGTATTCCATGGATAAAGAGCTCAGATAGAGCCCAGGAAGGGTTAGACAGTACGAAGAAGAGGGATAGCATTTTGCGTTCCAGTGCCTTGGATAAAAATAAAATACAAAGAATATCAATCTTCCTGCTTCAGGGCCTAAGTTGTTCATTGTGATCAGCAGCAGGTAAAGCTCAGCAGGATGTGAAAGATGCAGTACTGCCAATGAAAGCTTTAGCACACTGCCCTTCCTATTGGCTTCTAGTTACTTATCTCTGATGCTTATATGGCTCCCACAGTTCCAGTATGTGAGTTCATTACAATCAGTAACATATTCATCATCACAATAGCCTTAGAAGGTACAGAAGAGCTTTTCTCCCTATTGTACAGTCTGTGAACAAAGAGACTTAGACACTTGCTGGAGGTCATGCAAGAGAAAGAAGCTGAGCAGTGTATGGCACAGAACACCTGCTCCGTACATCCATCGTGACCACTGGACCCTACTGCACACCAGATCAGGGAACTAGCCAGGAAAGGAGACAGGGTAGCTCCATTCCCATGACCCATCAACTTCTGGTGATCTCTTCAGAGACCCAGACCCCAGGTGGTACCTTCCAGCAGGCCCCTCTAACACTGTTGATGCCCAGCACTGCCACAGCACTTGGTTTGTCCTTTGGGCTGAATTCCAGCTGGCAGTGCTGGATGGCATAAGGTCTCTTAGCATGTGATGCTTCCCTCCTTCTGTGACTTATCTCTACATTTTTTAGTACACATAGCTCACTTAGGGCCAGGCCATGCAGCTGCTGCACGTTTTATTTACCCAAGCAGTCCCAGAGAGTACAATGAAACTACTCCCGTGGGTTGCACAATCTGGCAATCTTTTAAAATGACAGATGTACAGAAACTGTAATTTTCCTCCATGCGGAGATGGGTCACACATCTCTTTTTTCAAATGGCCCTACGTATACTATACCTTCCATGTCATTTTTATATTATCATTTTATCATTTATTTTTTATATGTTTAACTAACAGGGGGATTTATCAATCTATCCCTCAGGATAAGAAAACTACAGCACTCCTTTAATGTTCTCATTCTTTTTTTTTAACCTTTTCTTATAGTTTTGCTCGAGATAGAAATTTAAAAGGTCCACCATGTTCTTTGCTGGAGAAGAGAGTCCACTTTGAAGCTGTTATCCAATGAATACCCAGGTCACTTTGAGAATAAAACACAAAGAGACATGAACCGTGAAAGTTTCTTGCTTCTCTAGTGATAAGCATGTATGAAGGAAAAGCTTTTTTTCTTTTTTTTTTTTGCTACCTTTGGCCCATTGTGCAACACTTGTTTAAAAAATGTTCCTTGATACCGATCTCCAACTGATGTTTCACTTATCTTGAACTCTCAAATGTCACCAGCTTACAACTGGTGCTGTGAGAAGATCTAACTTACATATCCATAAAAGGAAGAGCTATTTTTTAATCAAGTCTCTTTCTTTCTTCCTTCCTTCTTTCCTCCCCTCTTTTCTTTCTCTTTTCTGCCACTGCACTTCTACTTTCTAGTACAAAAAAGGGCAAGAATAGCAGCTATACATTATGTAGAATTAGACTACTCTTAATCTGGCTACACCCCCCATAACAAATTTTTCCTTGATCTGATACAGCACAAACTGTTAGGCAAATTTAGTTTGCAATAGGTGCTTCTACTTCACTGGGGCCATGGCCAACTTTTCTAAACTGGCTAGTGTGTCCTGAAGAGACGCCAACAGTACCCTGCACAGGTGAGGAAGGTGCTTCTCTGGAAACGCAAAGTACCTTAGACATGGAATGGGAAGGGAAAAGTGAGTATTCACAAAGGCTGGGAATGAATGAGTGGTTTCAGTGTCACCAGTTCCAGTGCAGCCCACAATTCTATACTGAAATGTTACCATAAACAGAAGAAACCTGCCAGTTAGATTACAAATGCCATGGCCACAAACATGATGCAACTACATTGCATGGTAATTTTTCATGGGGCAGCATTCCAAAGCCAGGTAACACAAGGGGTCAAGATACACTTCGCATAAGGGAAACATCAAAGGATCAAGGGTTCAGCTCAGGATGCTACTGACAAAGATCAGTAGAAAATTGCTTCATTAAAGGATCTTGTTACAAATCTGTGGATCAAAAATCTAATTAAGGGCATTCCACAACTCACTTCTCAGAGAGATCCCAGGCGAATGCAAGTTCATCAATGCAAGTTCATGCAAGCTGATCAGTGGCTTGATGGACACAAGGGATGCAAAGCTGAGTCGTGCAGCTGGACAGATGGATTCAAGGGTAATGATGACATCATCTCTTTGGGAAATAAAAGACTCAAATTCCATGTTCAGCAAGACTGCCAGAAATTATCAGCACTCCGCATTACTCCTCAACCTGAATCATCATCAGATTATTGCCTCTGAAGCTCACACTCTGAAGTAATCTACTTTAATAACACAGCTAGGTACAGCACCAGTGAGCCAACATATTGTAAAAGGATAATTACATGGGTAGTTCTTGCCTCTCTACTAGTGTCTTGTCCTTTAGGTCTAAACAGCGGACACACTTTCTATGGTATTGCTCATCTGAGCATATCAAAGTGCTTTATAGACGTTCATTATAAGTAATTACCAGCTGGCACGTGTGAATAATTTACAGGGTGGTAGAAGTAGAATTCCTATAGCTCCCACTTTGTTTCTCCACTGTGCATTTTTTACTCTTTCTCTCCTTCATTATTGCCTCTTTTTCTGGCCACTGTGTATTAAGGACGTCAGTAATTTGATTATCTTCCTAAAAAACATCTGTATGTTGTTTTTTAGGTAGCAGATCTAAACCTATAAATATGTGGCACTAAATTTGGAATCAAATCTAAAGCATAAGGCTAAAGACAGAGAAGCCTTCCCAGAACCAGCTGTGCCAGTGGAAGGGTTTCTGTCTCCAGCTGCTTTTCAGCTCACATGAACTGCTCCACCAGCACTGACTTAGCCTTTTCCTCGGGTACAATGTAATGGTAACTAGTAAGTAGGTGTGAGCTACAGGGAAACAAGTGGGAGAGAACCTGATTCTAAAATACATCCCAATAATGTGTTGAGAAAGCCAGAGAAATTAACAGACCTGAACTCATGAAATTCAGTTAGAGTCACTTCTGAATGTGTCTCATTACGTCAAATACAGTTTAAGCATGTGAAGATCCTTTATCAATCAAGAGGGAAAAAAAATCTCCATTTTCTTCAGAGATTTTAGACAATTCTATTCATTCAGTCTTTCCCTTTTATTTTTCTCAGTCAACTTTTATCTCTCAGGACAGTCTACATTCAATAGCCACAAGTATTTAAAATGTAATTGTAAATTGTCATAATTGTCATTTTGATGCTGTTTGTGTTGTTGTTTGTTTGTTTTCTTACAGATTCTTAATAGCCTTTTTCTTCACAGATTTTAAAATACAGTTGATGCTTGAGGGAGTTTAATGTTTGAAGAAAAAAAGAATGTTGACCACTATCAAACACTCCGAATGGAAAGCAACTCAAAGAAGCAGAAGTACAAAGGTGTGGCAAATGGCTGAAGGTGTGACACAAAGCCAAGTGAAATACAATGGCTGAACACAAAGGCAGAAAGAAAAAATACAGCAGCTGTCTACCAAGCCAATATGAAAGGATTGAAGTGTTAAATAATCAGAAAGGAAAAAGAAAGGAGAGCTCTCATGACAGCAAAAAGGGCAAAAGAGAAAGAAGTACAATGGCAACATAGTCTCATACACACAAGAGGAAAAAATAAGTGTCCAATGATAGAACATGTGGACAAAGGAAAATAACCCCAATCATAGATGGATTTCCAAGGACACATGTAGAAACAACCAAAAATTACAAGACAAGAAATGAATGAGGTGAATTGCTTAAAATCTCCACAAAACAAACAAACAAACAAACAAACAAACATTTTTGGGGGGGGTGGGGTAGGAGGGAAGGCAAAAAAAAATCTTTTCCAGCTTAACAAAAATATTCATTTTCTAAAAAGGCCATTTTCTGATACAATTTTTCCCATTCAGCTAATGTCAACCAGCTCTAGTTATGTATTCCAGGCCCCTGGGGCAAAACGTAATCTGTCTGTGAAATGAGAACATCTTTGTTCAGACCCTAAGCCAACAGCAACCAAGGGACCTATCAGTGCTGTGGAGAAAAGCAACAGGAAGAGAACAGTAAGGGAACATTTGTGCACAGTTTGAATGTCAGATAATGCCCAAGCAGTCAAATATACCTGAGCCAAAGTGTCACTTTTAATATCCATAATTCATCGGGACACCTTCAAAATAATGTAGTATGTTTCCTTCCATTTCAGCTGCTGCAGCAGCTTCTGCTGCAGTAAGGTATGAGCTTCCCTGATATGCAGCTACAAGTAGCTGCAATGTGCTGGCTGTAGAGCCCTTCAAAGATCTCCCAAGATCTCGGGTGGTCTAGAGATCAGCCAACTCACTGCACAAGGACTGTCTAAGCGGCAGGGCAGGAAGGTCCACAGTTCCAGTCCCCGTCTGACAACCAGTTCCTGGAAGGCTTCACCCAGGTGGGACTGCCATCAGTATCTCCAAGCTCACTGTTTCTGCTCCGTATGCTGTTCAGACCTGCAGAGTTTCACTAAAGCATCATTGCCTTCCGCACCTGAGAGCGCAGCAGAAAATTCTCTTCATGCACTAAAGCACTCGTTCAGAAGAATGGCTGGAAAGCTCGAGAACACCATACCGTTTCAAAGCCATGAGCCCAGGCTCTTTTTTCTGGCTGCCACAGCTGTGATTAGATGGAAGTATCACTCTGTAATCAGAGCCGCCAAATGGATGGATCAATAGAGAGCTATCAGCAATTAGCACCGTTATAACTGCCTGGCACATTTTTTATTTATTGAAGCAGGCAAATCAAGATGCCTGGGGGATAAGCAGCTTGTGGCACATGAAGACATAAGGTGTAAGGGAGGAAAGGAATGGCATTGTTCCTTTTGGAGACCGCCCCTTGTCCCTCCCTGCACTGCTCTCACAGCTCTGAGGCACGTGAGCACGTGCGCATTACATGTCATTCCAGCACCATCTGATTCATAGCAGAGGCCAGGTGGCACAGCAAGCTAATGCATCTCCCTTTCACCTTTGGAGTCATAGAGGGAATAAGTTTGCCAATCTCAGGATATTCCCATTTGGATTTTTGTTTGCCTCAGACCTGTGTGCTCACTTTCTTCGCCCAAAGGAGTTTTCATGACTGAAAGAACTGGCAATGTCACAGGCCAGGATTTAGTAGAACTGAGAATCGCTAGAGGGGCAGAACTGGGGAAAACGGATATAAATCAGAGACTTGGAAGCATTAGCTGAACTGCATGAAATGGCTGTGATGAGGATGGCTGGAAATATGCAAGTCCATATGAGGAGAAAAAGAACGGAGCAGAGCTCTTTGGAGGCCTGGGACCAGAAGCTGCCATTCAGGGCTGCGAGGTAGAAAATTGCTGTGGCCTCTGGCCAGTCATACCACAGCTTTGCTTCGTGTTCATAGGCAGTAGGAAAACACCCAACATTTCAATAATGAAACAAACCACCTTATAGCAAGTGCTAATTTTTTTAATACGGTTTTAGCTGTACGATCTATCCCAGTTGTTTTTGCTCTGTTGGTATTAGCTGTTTCTTGAGGCATGATTGCTTCCAGTTTTGGAATGTATTAGCGTTCAGCTTGGCTTTGGGGATCATCCTACAGGAGAAAGGCAGGATGAATTTTAAAAGAGCCAGATAGTATTATTATTTTACACTAGTGGTTACTATTCTTTCTCACAGGAACACCTCCCTGCTGGTTCTGCCAATACGAGCCAGCTCTCACCCTGAAGGGCAGTTTATTTGTAGTCTGCACCTCACGTACAGCTGTAAGAGCTCAACCATGAAGGGAAGCAGTAGGCACATCCTATATCCCAGCTGTAGCTCTCTGCCTGTCTGCTACTTCACCCAGCTGGAGAAGTTTGGCTTCACTGCCCCCTGACTGAATTAACCCAAGTTCAGGAACCTAAGGACAAGCCTTCTCAGTCCCAATAATAAGGCCAGAGGGAATCATTTAGGATGCTATCATTAGTGCAAATACATAACCTTTGAGCTCTTGGGGGTAAATTCAGCTCTGTTTCCAAAGCTAATAAAAAGTCTATTGTGTACTGACTTGAGGCAATTTCAGCAGGATATTTCAAGTCAATCTCAGATGAGTCTGATAAGTCCCCCCACCTTCACCTCCCTTATTTACATCCAACAACTGGACGCTGCAAGTCAATGATCATTGACGATATGACACATGGATCTACAGAGCTAGCAAGTCTAATATCAACTAAACTGACAGGGCTGGATCCTGGGTACTATCAGAGGAAAGACAAATGTTCCAGCTGCCAATAGATGTGCCCTTGCACTGACCTCATGTGAATCACCCTTGGCCTGCGGGAGCAGTAGAAATCAATTAAAATTCTTTGGAGTGCCAAATTTTCCATACCTTTCAGAAGCTTCTTCTCCTCCTTCTTCTACTACAGGTGGGCCTCTAATCTGAAAGCCTCTTGCATGTGTTTATACAGCAAACAGCTAAAGCTTTAAGGAATTAACAAGATGGTAGGGTTTTTGTTGTTTTCTGATAGGATCAGAGATCTCATCTCTTTTTCAAAGCCCACGGGGCCAAATGTTTGAAAATTCTCATTGATTCTGTGGTTTCCTTTTCCAGTCTTGTTTGCGAAAAGCTCTTGAAATTTCTCCTACACTTGAGAAGGGCATTTATAGTTGTCACTTTTGCCTACTCTGAGCATCCATCCTACACATGAACAGCTTCTCCCCGGAGTGAAAGAGGACACCTGATACTTTCCAAGAGGAAGGTTTGCAGTAAGGATCTGCTCACAGAAGAGCAGAGACTCTGTGAGAGGGTGCTTCAGCAGTCTGACCTGCTTAAATGTCCCTTCTGGGTACACTTCAGCTGACTGAGAGAAGCTCCGGACAGACCCCAGGACCTAGTACCACCGGTAGGCAGAGGATGAGCAGAGCTGAGAATTAAGCCTTAGGTCTCAACACAGCTCACCCTCACTACTCTCTAAATCCACAGACGTCAATTAATAGTGAATGCAGACAGTGATCTGCTCGAAGCTATCAGAAAATAACAGATCACACCCTACAGCCCACCCAAAAGCTGTACAACAGCAACAATTTGCATTAATGTGTGTCTGCACTGCAGCTGAGACAATTGTCCTGAAGTGCAAGGACCCCAGTTTTAGCTCTAGTGCTTCGTACCATGAAACCTCCCATAACTCACTTTGTAGACTAGCAAATTAATAGTTCAGCCCTGGAAAAGCACTGACTGTCTCACCCCTTTCATCTTCCCATAGTCAGACTCTGAGAGCAGGATGAATGTGGGATCACTACGAGGGTGGTCTGGGCAATGGGAAAAAATGCAAAGTGAGAAGAAATCTGCTCAAAATAACAGTAATAAATCTGAAAAGCACTCATTCTCTGTCAACACAGTCGGTGGTATTGACAAACCATATCTCCTTTGCTTTTTCCACAATTACACCATCAACTAGACTTCTGGAAGCAATAAAAACTCTTTATCCAGTATTGGTATACACTGAGATTTGAAATTACTTTCAATGACAAAATGCAGGTTTGAGTGCTCTCTCTAGCATATACTATGCCTGAGACATCAGCATCAAAAGATGCTGCAGATGTGTCACAGTCCTTCATTACTCTCAGAATAGCAGATGATCTCTGCTAAAAGGGCACTGTGATTTGCTGGTCAGAACCTCTGCTTAAAAGGGACAAAGTACCCCCGAGTTTGAGAATGGCTTTTTTCTTCAATACCCACCTTCCCAGCGATACAGAGACATGGGCCTGTAACTAACGACTGCAACAGGCTCACCGGAGACACTGCAGAATTCGGTGCTTTAGCATCGTCGCTGAGTGGCGATTATCTTGTCACACAACTGTTTCCTTCTCTTAGGCAGAAATGGTTAAATTATTTGGAGAATGCCTAAAACACATTTTTGAGAGGGAACTGGGAGGTGATGGATTATGGGAAACTGCCAGCGTTGGCACCAGAGCCATTAAGACTGACTCAGATCTGATTACAGTTTTGCATAGTGTAAGGGCACATCAGAAGAGGTGTAATTTAAAGGCTCATTGCTTGCTTCCTACCCAGCGTTGTGCAAGAAGTAAAAAACTGCTGGAGTCTGGTCCATTTGAAATCACCTGTTTGTGTTCTACCACAGAACAGTCTACAAAATCTCATAAAATACCAAGTAATGAAAATGCTTGGCTCATTCTGAATTGCTTTAAAGTGGCCAGCCAGCAACTGGAAAAATAGAGCTGGAATTGATGGGACGTTCCCTGAGATTTGCTTTTCGTAGCTCCTCTTAAGTCAGAAGCCTGCATTTCATTGCTCTCGCTTTCCTGAAGAGAAGTAGCTATTTTCTTATGGCTTTCCTAATGCCATTTACTCTCTGCCCTGAAAAGCTACCACTAGCACATGCATGTCATGCAATACAGGATCTCTATAAACCAAGAACTGGAGTAGGAAAACAAATGTCACCTTCTGCCACTGTGAGATAGAGGCTGCAGAGAAACAGTTTTTATTTCCATAATGACCCTTGTTTCTGGCTCTGCTCCATTACTTAGAAGCAAATTCGTTCAGACACAGCAGCTAGGACTGGCAGAGCATGTTTGTCCTATTAACTTAGATGCTGGCTCTATTCTGACCCAGATAGAGAGCTGAACAGCTGATTTAGGCTTTCGGAGTTTTCACACGTGTGGGCCAGCAGGCCCTTTAGTTTAGCAATACATCAGGAGGCAGAGAAAGATTTGGTTTTCACTTTGAAAATGCAATTCCTCACCAGGTTGTGATGAGGGCTTGGGGTGGTTTTGAGGTGTTTGCTTTGTGTTTTTACTGGTGGAGCTCTTGTTAAAGAGAGAGACAATTTTTATTCTGTCTAGCTTCCACATCCAAGTGCCAAACAACACCCACTTTGACAGCATCTCTTCATTTTTTTCCTGCCAGGATCTACCTGCCAGCCTCTGTCATGTTGTTCATATTCATGTTCATATTCTTGTCTTTTTAATCCCCGAGTCCCTCTTGTCTCTACTGTCAGACAACTCAAGCAGGAAGCTGCAGGTCTCCTAAAAAGACCTCAACCCTAAAACACATCCAGAGACTGTCTGGTCACCAGGAAAATTGCAACTCCAAATAGAAGAAAACTGTCTTCAGTCACAAGGAGTAGTCTGAATCCCCCATTAAGAAGATGCACTGATTGCCCTGAGTCAGTGTATTTCAAATGCAGACGGAGTATCATATATTTATCAGAGAAAAACCTGTGCTTCTATGAGTAAAGCAGAAAAAGCCCCAAATACTGTGGTTTTTCTTAAATTCTGTAAGCACTTGAAATCCACTCTGGGGCAATGAGCTTCCACAGAACACTGTCAAAGCTCTTAGCATCCTGTCCTAGCTCACGTTGTCTTTCTCTGACTCAACATCCAGCCTGGGAATCTGGAAGCATTTGTTCTCTCCCCCACCAGCGTAGCACAAAGTCAGATTCAGTTCCTTCTCACCAAAAAGAAAGGCAGTGTTGCAGTCAGGACAGTGATATCCTGGCTGCTGAGCCAGGTCACTTAAATTTCACTTTGCAGTGGGAGCTGGTCCTCAGAGGTGTCAAGAAGCACTCAGCAGCCTGGGTCACCACAGAGGTGCTGGCCCTACTGTTGTACATGCCACAAAACTGGTCTTATAGAGGCAGTGTTGGGAATACACAAAGTCTTCAGTCTCCTTTCCTAGCAATTTGCTGACTTTCAGCAGCAGGATATTTCTGGCAGTTACAAAGGGGGGCAAGAAGGTCTACCAGATTTAGAGGTCCATCCGTCCGTCCATCCGTCCGTCCGTCCTTCCTCTCTCTCTTTCCCCATAAAACAGTGGATTTCCTTTATTTTTTCTAAGCTACATACTTCTTGGCTGCTGGAGGTGGCTGACTCACGTGATGAGAGAAAGAAGGAGTGAGCAGGTATTTTAAGTTTGACATTAAAAAAAAAATCCAAAAATATGCTGTCTGTAATCATGTGAGTCCTGTTGAGACCGAGCAGAACACGCATCTAAAGAGACTACATGAAGGGCAGAAAGGAAAAATAAAGGAAAATGAAAATAATTTGATATGGAGGAACATCTTTCTAAAAACAACCAGAAAGACTGGGAGCCATAAAGGAAACACCAGGCAATTTCACAGCAACTCCTTTGGGAACGGCTGTTGTTTTCCTGTGACTTCTAATTAATTATACATGCTAGTGAAGAGATATAATGTGGTTTTGAATAAAACAAAAAATAAAATTTAAAATGAAAAAGAGATAGGGAGAGGGAAGACAATGATTGTGTTAATGCAAGTTTGAACTAATTTCACTTTAATCAGAAGCTGACAGGAAA
This sequence comes from Cygnus olor, assembly GCF_009769625.2. NCBI lineage: Eukaryota > Metazoa > Chordata > Aves > Anseriformes > Anatidae > Cygnus > Cygnus olor. The sequence continues at coordinate 14,598,444 of NC_049179.1, forward strand.
ATGGTAAGCCCTGCTGCTTGTCACATTCGGCAGAAATGTCCCCATTGTCTTTAACTGATAAAACATTTCACTGCTGACCTCCAGTGGGAGGAGAACATTTTGTTTAGTGCTGTTGTGTACAGTTTCAACAGATCTCAGTGCTTATTACAATCTGCTCCATGGTCATCGCTCCATGAGCCTGAACAAATGGGATTCGTGCGTCTAAATCTTTTTGTTTTTTAGGGCAGTAGGACTCTCCTTCTCTTAGAAGCTGCAGCGATCTTCTCCAAGACAAGGCCAGGCTAGGCAAATCTGGGCTAAAAAAGGACTTTTGGCTCACCAGGACAAAACTTGAATTAACAGTTTCATCTTCCCTCTCTCTCTTTTTCAACTTTTATTTTTTGTTCTATTCAAAACTGTACAAACCTCAAGCAAAGATCCCCAGCTCTGAGCATTGCATGGAGTTCACAGAAACCATCTCCATCCTCTATATGGCCTCTTCCCCTTGTTTAGACCTTCTAGAATGTAGCCCACAGCTGGTGTTCATTTATTGAGTTTTATTTGGATTTCTCCAACACAAAAAGCCCTGGTTGCCCTTGACACCAGTTATCAAAACAAAAATAGAACGGCAGTATATCCCAAGAGCCAAAAGGGTGTAGGTCCTCCCAAGCAAAACAGAAAAGTCATCATATGAGCAGTCCCCTCCCATCCCCACAAGCAGATGCACTGCGTGCTTTGTGTTCTGACAGCAATTCACAATCCCAGCCATTCTGGACCAGGGCTGGGAATTTCTTCCATTGCTAGGGGCCCTTCTTAAAGAAAGCTTTCCACAGAAGCTGAAATACCTCCACTGAGCAGAGCTATGGTAGTAACGTGTAAGAAGTGTGTCCCTCCCTTTTCTTAAGTAGAACTCAAACAATTCAACAAATTTCAAACAATTTAGGACTTCAGCTGAGAGGTAACCTTCCAATTGAATCTGAATATTAACAGGAAAGCAGTTTGGGTCCTGGAGCACACATGGTACAAGCTACCATGCAAAGGGATACCCTCTGCATCAATGTTGACTGTACTATTTGACCACATATTGATGCCCCAGGGGATGCCCTGCATCAAGTTCTCACTGAAGGGAAAAATTAAAAATAATCAGAATAGCCATCACTAAATCAATAGGAAATAGTAACAATAACTATCATCCCCCAGCATGCTGCTATATGTTCACATGACAACAATGCAGGACACAACATCCTTGCCAGAGTGAGCAATTGTGCTTTAGGTGGCAAAGGCACAATCTCTTCATGGCTTCCAGTCCTTTCCATTTGTCCCAGGGCACTCCACCACCTGCCTTTGTACTCAGACACTTCTTATTTAGGGGTAAGAGGTCAGTGATATTCTCCAAACACTACACAACACAAGCTCCATCACACAGTTGTGGCATTTCCAAGCAAGCATCTCTAAGATTCACCTCAGACTTACAAGAATGTTACATAATTCAAATCCCTCATTAACACTCCCGATTGCTGTGATGTTTTCACAAATGTGGAAATGACAGGCTATAATTTCTGAATATTCTGCTGATTAGCATTGGCACATCATTTCCTCTCTCCTCTTTTTGGACCCACCCATCTGTGCTCTCTTGCCTTACCCATAATCTGTGAGCTCTTTGGGGAAGAAGCAGTCCTGCTGTTACAAGTCTGCACGTTACTTAACACAGAGCAGTTTCAGCTCACAACTCGTTTTCTAAGATGCTGCAGATAAAACTAGTATTAGCAGCGACAACAAACACAACCCATTTCTGCTCCTGCTCACTCACATCTGAGTGTCAGTATGTAGCTGGCCTGTTTGTCCAAATCTCATTTTACAGTACACCCAGGAACAAGAATCATCTCTCATCTGCAGGACTACTTTTTTTTTTTTTTTTTCCTTTTCCTTCCCATTTTCCCATGGCAGTAGACCTTGGCTGCTCTTCACCAGTTGAAGCCTAGACTAGATGTGTCACTGGGCTGGTGACCACTGGCAACACATGTCTCTGTAAAATAAGGGCACTTAAACAAGCCAGGTTAAAAACAAAGAGACTGTCTGGGACCAGCCACAAATAGTGGAAGTTGGATATGAATGGTCTTGTAAGGAGGGATGGACTGAAACCACCAATTAACCTCAGGCAGGTCAAAGAGATAGTGAAGGCTAACGTTCCAGTCACAGATGACAGGGGCTGAATTTAAAGCAACGGCCTAAAATAGGAAATCATTACAACACATGCCTAAACTCCTGCATCAATCTGCCTTCAGATTTGTTTTAATCTCTCTTGTTTTTATCAAGCTGTATTTCCAAGCAGGGCGCTGTGACTCTCCCTGTGGCAGCACAGAGCTGGTATCCGCAGTTAAACTTCATTCTTTCGAGTGGATACAGAGCTTTACATTGCAGAGTATGGAACCCCACTTAGTTGTCATCAGCTATTAACATCATTGCTGCTTGAACTTTCTTCTCGCTCCCTAAATAAATTGATTGTCTGGAATAATGTTGCTAAGCAAAATTTTGTAGGATTTAATGTTCTACCCTAATTAATAGCTCTCAGTTTGGGTCCTTGCAGATGCATCTTCATTTCTCCCAGCCACATCCCTGGTGGCACAGACATTTCTCCTTACAAAACAACCTAAACCTTTCTTGGTTTGGAATGTCTTTTCGCTCTCCCATTTGTGCTTTTCTCATTTCAGGTATGTGCTATAGACTGGAACTCTTGGGGTCTTTGTTACCACCAGCTTTCTAATCTTTGACACACCAATGTTTTCTTCCTTTGTCTTTTGCTCGATGTACCAAAATTAAAATCTACAGTGTGAGGTTTCTCTGCCTGTTGTTTGGGATTTCTACATTGTAACAGAAGAATTGTGCTGTATGACCCCATATTCCACTAAGACTAGCACTGCCAGCAATATCTGACCAGAGACTTTCTCCTGCCATCTCTCTACAGATTAAACTATTACTTCAATGTTTTAAACAGCAGCTCTTCTCTGCTTTTCACAGTTCCCCATCCAGCCAGCATATTTTGAAGAATGTGACTCTTGAAACATGGTATAGTTTCAGCTAAAGAAATAAAATCCTACGAAATGTTTCTTTTGTACTAAAAGTTAATGTCACTTCTGTTCCTCCAACTTATGAATGAACCTTTTGTTCACAGGGCTGGCAAGAGTCCATTGGTCAGAGCGAGAAAGAACCAACTGGCCTCCTCAGCCCCCAGTTCTGCTGGCTGGCTGAGCTTCTGTCACATTACCAGCAGAGAAATTGTAAGAAAATTTTATGATGAAAAATGTTCTGTGTACCTCTGCCTGAGAGATCACATGGGCTATGTATCCCTTTTTTCCCTAAGCATTTTTTACACAAAGCAAACGATATCAGCTGTGCCACTGCTGGCCGGTTTCCCCCTAGGTCTATGCACAACTGCTTCTGCAGCCCTTCTCCCGCACCAATCTCATCACTCAGCTCAGGAGATTTACAGCTTTACATCTCTTTGTGAACACAATGATGACAGGCCAGTCACAGCAGGAAAGGTGACTATCTGGCTAGGTAAATCTACATTAACAGAGAGAGGAAGCTGTTCATTGACAGTCAAACAAACCTGAGTTCGCTCTAAACCAAAAACAATGAGCCACGACGCTATTTTCTCTTCCCGTTTACAGTGTGAATAGATTGATAAATACACTGCCACTGTCCACCTCTAGGATTCTAAGATTTCTTCTTCTCTCTAAAATGGAGCGTGTATACAATTTCTGTCAATCCCCTCTGCAAACCACAAATCAGATTTACACCTGTAGAGCGCAGAGCCTCACGCACTTTTCCGCAAGGTTCCTTCTGCCTTTGCTTCAGCTTCCGGCATCTTTCTCCCAAGCTGTCCCCAGCAATCCTGAACTTGTCAGGAAGAGTTTTTGCTTCTCCTAGCATGGCCTCCATTACCTGCTCCATAAGACAAGCCTTCAGATGCCTGATTAAGGAGTCCTGAGAGAGAGGGATAATGCTGAGAGTATCATACAGATTGTGATTCACAAGAGCTGCTTCACATCTCAAAGCTCCAGAGAGGTAAAAGGAAAGTCAAGGCAAATCTAAAACTAGACTGTGTCTGCTGAAGACCAAAAAGCGCAACAGTGATTTACAGCCACTTTTACTGAAAATCCCACACTCCCACCTCTAGCACAGGACCAAGATAAAGAGAATTAGGCAAGAGGTTCCTGAGGACAGAAGCACTCTTCTAGCAATAGCTGATAAAAGTCAGGTGTGGGTTGTCATTACCTTCTCTTACTTTAAGAAGCCTTTTCAGTTCACCAAAGCAAAATGGCATCAGGACTACTACACAGACATATTTTGATCATTCCATTCTATATTTCTTTCACTGTGACAGATGAGATGTTACTTCTTAAAGTGTATCATACTGGTTTCTTGTTTCACATTGAGTTTCGCAGACACTATACGTTAAGGAGTCAGAGTATGATGGAGTGCCAGCTAATGCTTGAATAAAACAGTCTCTGAATTCTAAAGATAATAAAATGGAGAAAAAGAAGAAACGTGTCTTGTACGGAAATGTCAAACTATATCCTCAAAGTGACATACTTCCTTCTGGGGAGCAGCTGGAATCCATTTGAAGGAATCTTCAATATGTACTCCTCACAAGAGGAAGGGGCTGCAACTCCAGCTTTTCTCTACAGGCATTAGGTCACATATAGGGAAGCAAATGAAACTTTTACCACCTGGTATTTTGAGTCAACTCTCCACATACCTTTCTTAGTAGAGCACCTTGTGGAAGGTAGGTTACTCCACATTTGCAAAGCATAATACACTTCCTCACAGTATTTGTTAAGTAGGACTTGAATTAATCCCCCACCCCCTATCCTAGAAACCTATTCCTGGAACTATTTACCCTATATATATACCCTTGTACCTATATACCCCATATATATACCCTTGATATTAACATCCTCTCTGAATGCAATTAATCCCACCTGAGATTCCAGCTGCCCACTAGAAGTCCCCTTCTCCTCCCATTGACTTGATAAGCCTGCTAAAGAGAACTGTGTTGCCCTAGATAACCCTGCTATGAGCATCATGTGGGCTTCATGTCAGGTAGAAAGGCTCTCAGTCTGTGACCTCCCAGACTTCACATTGCAGCACAAATTCACACCTAGCTGACTGCCTCCCGCCTTCTCCATGCAAAGATGCCCTTAAACTCTGTCCTGGTGGTGTTTTCAGACTAGTATGGGAAAGTGGCAAGGTAAACTCAAAGGAATGCATGTCAAGGAGTTGGATGCACTCTTCTTGTCAAGTGTGGACTGAACCAGCTATCCAGCAGTTTGAATTATTAATGTTACCAATTTTGAACATTAGCACAGAGCAGGAATTAAACTGGTACTTCTGCATGGGGACAGACCGATCAAGGACATTTCCAGTAAGGTCCAGGACTGTGGACCTGATAGCTTTTGGACAATCCATGATCATAAGATTCTCTCTTCAGCTACAGCTGTATTATTTCACAGAAACTCCCAGTACTTCCAACTTGCTCAGTATATGGCTCACACTTTTGCAGACACTTCTTTCCTCTGCTACAGGTTGAACTAGGAAATTCCATTCCAGAGGCAGTCATACTGACCACCAATTAGAGACAATGTCCTTAACTGTACATGCAGAAACTGGCAAATATTGTCTATAAAGCAACAGGAGTTTGGCATGGGAACATCTCTTACAAGCTGCAAATCTGCATGTGAGCAGATCATCTTATGTGAATATGAAAGAAGAAACTACTCTACCGAACCTTAACTTCTTCTACACTTACCTCAAGCTCCAGAAAAATAATAATTAAAAAGAAAATCAAAAATATTAATATTTTAATATTAAAATAATTCTGGAAAATGCACTGGCTCTCTCTTGCTTTTCAAGCCATGGAAACTGCAAGAATCTTCAGAGGCTTTGATTGTAATGTGTAATAGTCGTGGGAGAAATGAATTGGTGAGCAAGGAAAAGGTGATGAGGTGAGAAACACAGGGAGGTTCATCACAGAGCTCTGCAAGTTATCACAAGGATAGCACAACCATACACACAGATGTACACGCTCTCCAGAGCTATGCGTACGAGTGTCTAGCAAACTACCACACTAAGTGCATCAGCTAATGCAAAGGGAGGCTTGTAAAAGATAGCGGATTAACAGCCCAGAGCAGAAAGCCTAGCTCCACTGAACGCAGTCTCTGAAAAAAGTCACGCTGACTCCTTAGGGATGGGTTTTCATCTCATTGGAGTCTGTGAGCTAGTTTCATTCAGATCAAATAAAGAACTGGCAGTAGAAGATGAAGTTTTGTCTTAACCTTTGCAAGTGAGACACGCAGCTGAGTTATGGGACCCTTATGAGCTATGATACACTGGCTGAGTAGCACTAGTTTGGTTTGACCTGAATTTTTAGCAAATAAATTGTGACCCAATTTTTTTTGGTGCCACTTAAATGAAAAACTTAATCTCTGATCAGTTTTGCAGAAATTGGATCGCAATGGTAGATTGTGCAAAAGGCCATGAAATCGACAAACGCATAAATGAGAACATACAGTAAATCTAATAAAAAATCTTATTCTTGTTCATGTTACTACTAAATCTTCTGTCTCTTTTTATTTGGTGGATGGGAGAGACAGCCTTCAAGGCTATAGGTCACTTGTCTTTTAACAAGGTACATTTCTAATCTAGAGAGAGAGTGCATAAAGAAAGGAAAAGGGGGGAAAAAAAGAAAAACAGAAAAAAAAAATCAAAAGACAAGCACATCCTTCAGCCTTTTGTTTCCATAACATCCACTGATATTTCACCACTTGCGTGTTTTTTCACTGCATTTAGAAAGTCGTTGAAAAATGTTAATGGTCTGGTGGCAAAGCAGCCATTGGGAATGAAGAATGAGCCAGCGATGGAATGAGGGTGTGCAGCTAATGATTTCCTACACGAGCTGATTAAACATTGCCCTTCCATCTCTTGCCACCTAATTCCCTCCACTGCTGATTTATGGAAAAAAACCACTGTGTATGGCTCCTGCAGTTTTATTAGCCAGTAACAATTTAGCACCACAAGAGGCTTTTCCCCAGCTTCTAATTTTCTTATAATGAAGAAGAACAAAAAAGGGATGGAGAAAAATCATTGTGCTCTCTTTGCTTAAAGGGTTGGGGGGGAAGGAAGTGATGGAAGTTAGTCCAAAAAAACTAACAGAAATATCAAGGAGGGCACCAGGTTCAGCACTTGGGATCCTGTTTATGATGAGAGGATCATTACTTCACAGAAATCATTATCCTTTTCAAGGCACAGAAGAAGACAAGTACAAGTTCCTATAAATGGAATCTGTCTGGTGCTATTTCAGTGTGTTTAAAAATAGCTCTACACCTCATTTTCCCTAATGCAGCAATGCCTGCTGCTAGGTCCTTTCCCGTAAAAGATTCATGACATTTCTTGAAAAGTTAAGTAGCGAGGATAGGGGAAATCTGATTTATTTTTATTATTTTTATTTTAAGTTTGTCTTATTCAAAATTAGGCCCCGTTCTAGAAATGGAAGCATAAAGGCAGACCACTGTATCCACACCAAGCCCTGCTGCAGTTCAGTGCGCTCCTACGAGGAGCAGGAGTAGAGACGTGGGAACCTCTGCACACCAGCGGCTGTAATTGCACGAGTTCATGAGGTATTGGGGGAAAGCTGCAGTCAACCATCACGGTGATCTGCAAGCAATTCCAGGCTGGAGGTGGAGAGTTTTGTAGTGGGACTCAATAGACAAGGAGCTGCCAGAGGTTTCTACCCTCTGGGAGGAACTAGCAGCCCACTAGTCCTTATTAATGGGCTTACAGCTGTTCAGGTGGCATTTCTTCTGCCAACCATTAGGCATGTTAAAATTGGATACTTAATCTAAGTTGGTCGGTTAGGTATCCTCTGTTTTAAGCAGAAAGATTGATCACATCTCAGATTGGGGCCACCTCAGTGAAACCAGTGCACTCAGTGCACTCAGCTGGCAGATAACTATTCACTTTCTTTTGGTCGAGTGGATTTTCTGCTGGCCATACGTGCCAAAAAGGCCGTAAGCATGAGACAAAAGCCAGACACAGTGAAGGAGAGGCAGAGATGTGCAATCAAGACTGGGTGGCAGTTACACTGGAAACGATCTAAGGATGAGTAACGATCTATCTCAGAAATGTAGGAAATTACATACTAGATCAAACCCATACCTATCTTATCTCTGACATCAATCAGTACCGGGGATTTGGGAAAGAAATGCAGGACATCTCCTTTACTAAAAGATTATTTGATCTGTCCTGATATTTTTTTTTCTCTTTAATTCCATTAATGGCAGTCTGGATCTGTACTGGAAAGTTAAGTTCCTTGCTAAATCACTGCGAATTTCCTATATATTATAAAAGCTGTATGGAAAATCTTACTATTCTTATTATGTGAAGAATTTAGAGACACTGCAGTGATGGTCACTTCCTGAACCAAAGCAAAAGATGCAGCTTGCATAGGTCACTGTAGAGCTATCACAAGTGAATAAACATCAGTCAAGTTGGTTGAATTCAAACGCTATATTTCATTACCAGCTTGATGCACTTTTGGCCACAGATGATGGAAGGTTTCTTAAAAGCTCGTGTGAAATCACACCATGGTGCCTAAGGAGGGGTAATAGAAAGGAGGGAGAAAAGAGAGAACAGGGAGGCAGAGCTGCTGAGAGCACAAGCTGGAAAGCTGGGCTAGCAGTTCTCACTGGTGCTGTGAACAGAGGGGACACGTGGCTGCTTCTGATGGCTTATATGAGGGCATGGCACATCTCAAACCGTTCCTCAGCTACAGAAAAGCTAGTTTTCCTCTGTGCTGACACAAAGAACAGAAGTAGGGAGGCCAGGCCAGCTTTTCCCAGCAATCTCCTGCCCCAAGCAACTGCTGTGCTGCCTTTGTCTAGAACTGGTCTCCAATTTAGTGAAACTTTCACTTTAAAGAGATGGATTTTTGAGTATGTAGTATATGAAAAACATAAGAGCATCTGAAAGCAATCAATGTTTTTTTGTTGCATTTGCATATAATAATAATAAAAATCAATATTCTCATACAAGCAAATCTTCAGGATCAGGTTGAGCCTCTTTTAGGTTTCACTAGAAGCCCAACAGTGACCACTGTGCCAACTAAGGGCTTTTCTCAAAGTTTTCAATATTCTTGGAGAAAGTCATTGTATCTGCATTACACCCTGTACAAGGACTTCAGCTTGGCCAGGACTTTAGATGCCATGGCTACAAAAATAGTGATAACACCAACGAGACAGATCCTCAACAGGGAGATATCAGGGAACTCTGTTAAATCCTCCAGAGCTGTGTCTATTTAAACCAGACATGAATCTGGCCTAATAATTTTGTGAAATCAATACTGAGCTGTAACTGAAGACCAATTCAAGAAGAAAGGTAGACTTTTCTTCTGATTTCCCTCTTGAGATCAGTTCAACATACCTATTTGAATTTTCAAAGACAAAAGAAACAATATTGGCCTAGCTATGTCCTCAATTATGGCTGCCAAAAAGTGGTCACCTATATCCACATGCATTTTTTAATTCTTCTAACTCTCTACATACACTATTTCTTTTTTTTTTTGGAACAGACACTGACACCAGAGTCCATCATTCTGCAGAAATATTTCCCAGTCTGCTTTCTCTTCCCCAGACAGATATACTGATGATGCAATTTCCCTGCCATCATTTCAGAATGAAAAGCTTTTGATAAATCTCAAATTGCAAAGGTGTTTGTCCCTCTCATTCTTCCTGACTTGTGCATTGAGAATATGCTGCAGCAGAATGAAATCTGAGAGAAAAGAAAGTGCATGTCTGGAGGAGAGAAAATGATTTAAACAACAGAAAGGGCACAGTCAGATTTCCCTAGAGTTCAAAAATTTATGTTGACCAAAAGGTCATCTTGGCATAGAAGGAAAATGGAAAAGTTCTAAGAGGAAGGCAACAAAGAAACTGCTTAGCATGGAGATACTAATTCCATTAATAATTATGCATTGAAATAAAAAGTGCTAAACTGTTCTATGACAAAAGGCTCGTGCTTCACGCACAGTATGCATGTGGTGCTGGGGAATCATGAATTCAGAGAGCCATGTTTCCTTTTATATTTACACAATGTCAAACTATGATGTCCCAAAATCTTAATGGGGGTCTGCAAGCCCTATCATAATAATAATAATAGGAGCTATTTAAGTCACTGAAAATAACATACATTAGTGTGAGTCAATCAAAAGCCTTCTCAGCTGTATATCAACAGGCTGTGTGTGCAAAGGTAAAAAGAAGAAATGCATGATATACTTTCCTGGATCCAGTCCTGCTCCCACTGAGGCCAAGAGCAGAGCTCATGTTGACCTCTCTTATAGCATAATAGTGTTTAAAAGAAGAAAGTATTACTTCCCTGTTGACAGTTCAGTCTTTGGGCAACGCCATAAATAAAAGCTTTGCGTTCTCTTCTGTGCCTTTTATCCCAGCGCCCAGAAAATGCAATTCTTGTATTTACAGTCTGTACAAGACAGGTGAAACAGTTCTGACACAGAACAGCACAAGCCCACAATTCAGGTTATTTACAAGTGACAGGCCAAATGACAGGGGGATAATTTGCACCAGAAGGATTCCTGGACAAACTCTGGCATTTATAAGTGGGTAGAGGTTTAAGACAGATAGTCAAATTTCCAGAATTTCATCAGATTAGAAAGTAAAACTACTATGACTTTCTCCCACACCCCAAAAAGTGTTTTGTAACAGATGACATATTCTGCATTACTAATACTGAAGTGTCATGAAAAAAGATGGAAAAAAAAAAAGTAACATAAATGAAGTCTTTTGTTTTCTTTAAGAAGGGACTTTCCAAAAGGATTTCTGTTTGTGTCAATAAAATACTTTTGTAGGTGGGTTCTTGGAAGCTTTTTTGATTTCCTGAAAAAGACCCATTTTACTAAAGCTGTGTTTTCCCATGGAAAATGGCTTCAATTAAGTTTTCCTGAACGGCAATATGTCATACCCCATATGCAAGCTACAGCTAAGCACTGGTGATTCCCATGTTTGCTTAGATATTTATGGCATCATTTATAGCTACTCCATTATGGTGAGAAATATTTTGACTTCACTCTTTAGATACAGCTCAACAGGGCCTAGACAGCCGACAAATGACAAATTGGAGCTAGTCTGTGCTTACACCTAGCATCATTTTAGGATGCATTTCAACCACCTTCCTCAGACCTGTGTGCTGCACCGGGTTGCCAGCAATCATTAAAACCACGGTAATAATCTGTAAAACAGAAAACCTCCTGTGACAGAGATGACAAATATAAATTTTATCAAAAAACATTGCAACAGGCTCTATGTAAATCCTGGCCTAGATTTCCAACACATCCTTGGAAAGTATTTTGATCATCATATAACCTTTATATAGTTTAAGAAGAAATATCATGCTGCTGCCTTCATAAATTTTATATCTATGTCAGTTTACAGAAGACACAGCGTTGTCTTCCCGTCCTCACAGGTCCTGTACAACGGGTGTTCTTGCAGTCTTGTGTTATACAGAGAAAAGTCTGTAAAACATCCAGATTATAGATTCTTCCTTGAGTAAAATTGCCATGAAGCACTATGATAATGTTAATTACTTACGGAGGTTTCAGAAAACACAGTGTTCAGCAGTGACTGCTGCCCTTCCTTTCACATATGGCTTACAAGTATTAGTTAAAGGTCTTTGTTGTAGTCAGCAGGTTTCTGCTGGCCTGGTTTGAGACACACTGACAGCTGAGTCATGCTCTTCAGCAGAAACACTACGTGTGTTTCTATTTCTCTTGTAAGTGTTACCTGTGGAACAGATCTTTTTTCTCCCCTTCCTCCTCCTTTATCTCAGTGCAGCAGTCCCTAATCACTTACCAACTGGAAAAGTCTGGATCAGCTCAGAAAATGTGGAGCAAAGTCAGATGGCTGGAGTTCAGTTAATCTGAACTGCATGCTCCCTGCTGTTACTTCTTCGGAAGAAGGGAGGCCCTTGGATGGCAGCATATTCAATGAGAGGGCAGATTGCACCAAATCATGTGTAAGGCTTTGGATGGGTTACTTCTCCTAGAGTTTAGCTCTCACATGTACTGGATGAATAAGCAGATTCGATATCCATACTGCCTCAGATGTAGGACAATGAGATGTATTAGGCAAAGGAGAGAAAGTCCGCAACAGATTCAAGTAAAAAGAGGAAGCAGAATATTAATACAGCATCTTTCTTTTTACCGTGAACAATCTGTTCCTTCCACTACCTGGTTAACTAGATCATTCCTCTGCTTGCTATATTTCTCACTGTCAAAAAACAGCAACAAACAAACAAACAAAAAAAACACCTCTCTGCAAGGACTAGACAACAGAGGTATCAGGCGTGGTAAATACAGCTCCTCACTTCATGTTAACAGGCTTTCATAAAGCTTGGGCTAGCATTAACTAAAAATAATTAGAAATTATACCCATCAGTTCAATATATTGACATACATGAGAGAATATAGAACAGTCTTAAAACACCTCACTGTAGAGGCCATGATTTATTATTCCCATTTTTACAGACAGCAAAACCAAAGCACAGAGATGTAAGAGCCAGTACTGTAGGCACTTTATGAAAAATGCAAGAGTTGCTGGCTCCCAGCCACTGGATCTAGGGGAGAGCTCAGCCTAGAACAGCCCATTAGTTTCATAAATGATCGTTGTCGAGTAGTTTTAGTAGCACTCTCTAAATGGATAAGACTAAAAAATAAGTTTCTCGAGAAACAGGACTAGCAAAGCCTGAGTTCCTATGGATTCATCTAACCCACTTCCCCAGTATGCAACAGACCCAGTTCCCCAGCAAAGTCTTCCATGAACACAAAAGCATCGGAGCAAGTCCAAAACAACCTGTAGCTTGACCAAGACTTGTATGCCAACTGGCCAGTCAGTCTGCTGCTGCACACGGGACACATACCAGCCGAGCTCTGCCTTCCCCACACCAGTGGGGATGTGACCTGAGTCTCTCTGCTCTATTCTAACACCTGTTTTCAAAACACTTTTAGAATCTTAGTAGGACTTTTACTCCCCCCCCCTTCCACATTTAGTTGCAACAGGCCAATGGATTCATATGTTACCAGGGAAGGACAAACAGCATAATCACTAAGATATTTTTTAAGGAAACAAAGCAACCTGCAATACTGCTGACATTCACCAGGAGCCCTGCTGACTAGATAAAGCCAACAACCAGGGAACAACAAAGGACCAGTTGTAATTGTCTTCTGAAGCTGGTTAATAAGAATCACATTTGAAGACAAATAAAGTGGTGCTGTCTTGATTTAACTCTCCTATGTAGCACGAATGTGGCTTGTTGTATCTTCTGCTTCTTCATTCAATAACGTATGATCAACTATTCACAGTTAATTCATCAAAATCTGTCTTAATTTAAATAAGCATACAGAAACCACTGTTACATTTATGTAGCTACATCATGTCTGTAAAAATATGGCAGTAGAAAGAGATCCTAAGAAGAATGCATTAGAAACAAGGAGTGCAGTGAGATGAGGAGTACAACTTGATGTTTATAGCTTTCTACCCACAGTCACACAGCCAGCCCAAGGGTCAGCCTTACTCTTTTTAGATCTGGCACTTTGGATTTCTTGTCTCTATCTAACCTGGATCTATAGGTTAAGAAATTAAAGCCAAAGCAGAAAGATTGATGTTTCTGTGTTCTGCCATAAGTTACTGCTTAGTTTTTCTCAAACTGTACCCTGATTTATCTATTCTGTGATAGTAACCCTCAATGCTCATTATTTAGGAAGGTCACTCACAAAGCAATTTGTTCTACCATCCTCCACTATGCATCAGCTGTATACATCTCTGAGTTCTCCCAGCACTCAGAGAGAAAGCTATAGCTTTAAGTTCAGTGTTTCAACTCTGATAATTAGTAGGTAGAAGCATGCATATAGAGAGAATGGTATTTTTCTTGCTCTTTCTTGCTATTATTTTGCAGTAGATTTCAGCAGCCTGACAAAGCAATGAAAACCACTAGGATAGATAATGTGCAGACATGGAGAACTTTGACACAAGAGCAAAGGTCTGTTGGGAAACATCCTCCTGTGTTGTGCATAGGCATGCATTCTTACTGGCTTACAGGACGTGCAAGATACTCTCTCCCTCCTTCACTAAGCACCAAGTTATTTCATATGACCTCACCTGCACTACTACAACTCTGCAGTGACCATGGAGCAGCGGATGGGTGGTGATCAGCTGTGCTGTGTTGGTGTCGAATAATAAAAGACGGTATCTCTTCTCAAGCTCCCAAAGAGATCTTCTGAGCACCACACACCTAGTTCAGCTTTTGGCAAGTGAATATAGGCAAAGGAAATCCAGTTTTGATTAAGACTGGTAAACCAGTATGTGCAATTCATTAAGAGTATGATCTCATACTTTCTCATGAACCAGTATAGTCTGAATCTGGATGAGAGGAGGGCCTCTAAGGAAAACCCAGATGTTGTAAAGAACTAGTAATTAATATAGAATGCTCTTCCTTGTTAGTCCGTACTGAACCAGTGCCCAACCTGCAGCTATCTTTCGGATAAGACAGAAAATCAAGGTCTTGATTACCCTGTCCTTTCTTGCAAGCATAAAAATTTTTAAATCCAAGGTTCTGGCCAAATTCCAGTTAAGAAGATTATATTATGTCTACACAAAATACTACTGTTGTTTCTCCATATACCTGTTAACAAATTTGATGTAGTTCTTGCTGGAGTAGAGCAGTTGCAGTGTTCCACCCCAGAAGTGTTGCATTTCAGCAGGGAGTGAGCAATCTCTTTGTATGCTGTGAGAGAAACCCTCTGGGATTCTTTCAAATGAAAGGAGCTAAATAAATCTCAGTTATTGCTATTATGACTTTCTCCGGCATTTATCCACAGAATAAATGGATAGGTAAGTTGATTTTCAGGCTGCTCTTCATTATTTGCTGAACAAAACTACCTGAAAGTGCTTCACTATTACTTATACAAAATTTAATTTGGTGACTAATAGACCTAGGCAACTAAAGCAGGCAGAAGTCTATAATCAACATAAGGAGACTTGTATTTATTAGGTAGTGACTGGGAACTCCCAGGCACACAGAGGTTCTGTGAACTTTCTAAATTGTATACTGGGCTTTTGTGAAGTTCCCAGGACTCATTTGAATTCACAGAACTTTTTTTCCTCTCTAACTCTCATTCACGTGGCTAGATTCTAGTCCCCACTTCAGCTGCTTTGAAATACAGGAAGATTTCCACTGCTGGCTTCTCTTGTACCTGGCTGCCCAGTTCTTACAGCTTTCCCATAACACGAGAAGTCTGAAAAAATAGCTTGTGCAGCCAGGATGTCTTTATGGCCTCTGTTGCTTAGCTACCAGAAAGGTCCTACATGGCTACTGATAGCAGACACAAATATGAGCAGCTTGACAGTGTTTTTCTTTGCACTGGGGGCCTGCTGGATCCATTCTTCACTCTGTTGGTGTTTGTTTATATTTCACTGGACTTCCTCCTCCCACTGGCTCCATTTCTCAAATGCAAACCAGTGCAAAACGTAACCACAAATAGCCCAGGTCTAGCTGCAGAGGCTTTGATCTTTGAGACCGCCCAGAGGAAAATGAGCACATTCCTCCTGCTTAATACTTCAGGGGAGGAATGGAGAGCACAGCCCAGGGAAGGATTGCGTTCCCACTCCTTATCACACCTCGTCTCAGCAAGGCCAACAGTAGAAACATTCTAAAACCCGAGCAATTAGGGTTTCATACAGTGGGATCAGATTACCATAGATTCAACATTGGCCTTCTGCCAGACCGTGGGTAGTCATCCTTTCCCAGCTATTTCATGCCTCGCACAGAAGTGTTCCTTTCAATGTAAGAAAAACTGTAGGATGCACTGACGGCAACATTAGGGTAATCTGACTCTTTCTGACGTGAAGTCTGTTCTGACCCAATGCCTTCTATGGGAAAGATCAACTGCTCAGGAGAGATGCTTTCAGATCAGGTTGCTTAATGCAGACTCATAAGATTAAGCTCTAAGGAAAACAATTTTTCTACTACCCGCTGATCATACATTACATACACTCCTAATCCCTCAAGGACAAGACTTGCTGACCACCCTGTCCTTTCATACACTCATTCTAGCACCGTCTGACAATCCAGAAACCCCAAACAAATCCATACTAATAATCCATGGATAACTTACTCTTCCACATTAGATGCTCAGATAACCTGGCATGGGGATGAATAAACATACATGCAGACACCTAAAGGGCAACCCTTCTGTATTCATTCTGAACACACTCTGACAGATGAAATAGGAAAACGTTTCTCAAAGGTCTGGTGGACCCTTACACTGTAAAGGTTTATAGCATTTATCATAAATCCTTGCTGCTGAAGCAATATACTAATATTGCAATGCTAACTCTACAGAGCCTGCCTGCAGCTCAGTTACTGACTCAGGTCAGGTAGCTATCTATATTGATTAAAGAGCCCGTGAAACTTCACTAATTAATTTTAATAATTAGCAGCTACCTTCTTAAAGTTTGTTTTACCTTTACAGCTATCCATCTCCCTAAACAGTAAATAAGAGGTGGATGTATCAAGCTTCTATGGAAAAAGGGTTCTTTTAAAGCCTTATCTGGACTAACCAGATGGAAACAGACTATATCAGAAACCTGTAAAACCTCCCCTTAAGTGTGGTGCTAAATTATTTGCTACTTCAAATTCTTTTGTCATAGAAGCAACTATAATCCTTTACATAACTAAACTTTTTAAGGAAGTTTCCTAACTTCCCCTGGGATTGGGAAGTTAGAAGAGACCAACTGGTCACTCTGCACTACAGGATCTGATGTCCAGCTATTCAGAAGAAATCAGACCTTTGCGCTACTGGAAGCAGATAGAGATCCCGAGCCAACTGCAAGAGTACAAGGTTCTGAGACAAAAGAAAGATGTGTGAGCAATTGTACAGGGATCCACCATGACTCTGTGATGGATAGACAGCCAACTCCAGAGTGGTGATGTACACAGAGGGGAGCTTCCCCCATACACAGCGAGCCAGGCAAAAGGAAAAGGTATCACACTACATGGACTACATTAATCTAGTGCTCAAACCTGAAAGTAAGTCTGTGCATTTAATGACTACACACTAGCCTCTGTCACAACAACTAAAATGACAGCTGGGAGATGGAAGAGGTCATAGTTTAATCAATTCTCTCTCTCTTTGTTTTACATAACTGAGGGTGATAGGCAGCTAATACATTTCACAGCCATGTGATAAATTGCACTGTCACCTGCACTTTGCCTGATACTCCTTCTTTGTCAAGGCTATTTCCACCATCCCTACTTTCACTCCAGTGCAACTGCGATAAAAGTCACAAGTGTGTCAACTTCTTTTCCCTGACAAGTGGAATTTTACCATCAGTCTTTCTTGGGAAAAAGGATGGGGTACCTGTACTGTTAAACCACAGTAAGAACTTTCATGGCTCCAATCAGAAGCTCTATGTCACTAAAAAAAGAAGTGTTTCAACTTTGCCCTGTAGCTGGTTCTTTTTGTTCCATGTCACAGAAGGGTCAAAGAAGCAGAGTTTAAAGCCATGACACTTTCAAGTAGAAAAGAATTTTACTTTTTTTTTTTAGTGTTAGTTTTCTCTTTCCCTAAATCTTATATAAATCAGATTCTCGTTAGACAAATAACGTTTTTATAGGTAATATGATGAAAGAGTTCCCTGGCACTTGGAAGGATGACTTTCCATATTCATTCACGTCTTCGCTATGCTTGATAAAGCAGCTATCCCAGAAGCAAAACTAAAAATCAATTCAGCTTATTAAGACTCTGCCTTAGCTCTGAACAACACAAGGTGTAGTGAGAGCAGATGACAGGTATTTCCTGTAGTCCACCACTCTCCCAGATCTGTCACTCTTCAGACGCAGGACATGGCTTCTTTCTAGCCCTAACTCATGGGTTAGTGGAAACAAAAGGGGGTGGTATATGCTGGTACTGAATTGGGACATTGCCAGGGTCCTGAAGTTTAGACATATCCATACAGAGCAGAATATAAACTGGAATAAATTCTAATTCTACAAAGGGCAATATTCCACATACATACTTGGCTAATTCATTACATTTGACACTGAACTAATATATCTCAACTGCCTCCATAAAATAAGGTTCCCAGGCACTGAAGTGCACGTGGTTCAAACTGTGGATGAGTGCTGCACTATTTTTCTGTTCTCTGGATTCAGCCACCTTAAGTAAATACAGCAGCAGCATGATTGGAAAATTCCCCACAAAGGTGATAAAATGTAGGATTCATCCAACTTTGATATGTCCCTAAAAAATTTATAGTTGTCCTTTCTTACTTAGAACCTTGGAAGAATCAGGACTTGGAGACACACTTCAGGAAGCAGAGCATATACCTGGAAGGGCAGGACTTCACCTCTACTTTTTCACAGGCATCCTTTTCTGTCTCCCCACTTCTGTCTTCACTACACTGCTGCTTTGTTTGCCTTTTTGCCCACTGCTTCTCCTAAGAGGACTCCAAAGATGGTGTTTTATATTGAAGATCTAACCTAATTAGAAGCCAAGGTGCTATAGCCTCATTTCACGGGAAGTTCAATACCAATATGCTCAGACTGTGAGCAAAATGCAAAGCTAGTGAAGCAGTCTGTCAGAGTAGGGAAATCCTAGGCAGGATAAAGGCAGGCAGTTTCTATGCCTTTGTTCTGTTTTCGTAGTTTTGTTGTCTCAGGGTGCCAAATCCCTTCTTCTTCCCTCTTGAGTAGGGAAGAATGGCAGTAAGGAGAGAAAAGGCTTTATGCTTTACTTTGATTATTCGTCAGGGAAGTTCCATTTGGTGGAAACAAGAAAGCTCTAGGATGGCTGGCACTAAGAGGAGATGTCAAGTGCTTGCCACTCCGTATTCAGAGAGGTATTCAGAGTGTCTCTAACAAATTTTTTCCCTTCACACAGTCTTTTTCCTGGAAAAAAATACACATTCTTGATGTTTCTTCCTCTTTTTAATTCTTTGCTGAAAGACAAGATGTAAAAATGTGATGGCAGATGGACATAGGGGAAGATTCCTTTTCATTGGTCGTCTTTTCCCAGATGCACTTATTTTTCATCTTTGAAGATCAGGCTAGAAACTTTCCTGATCTTCATTCTACCCAGCCCATCTGCGTCTGAGAGGACATCGCTCCTGACATTCACCAAGAAAGATGCTGAGTGCAGCCATGAACACACCACTGAATCCGTTCCCTAATATATACTATTTTAGTGCAATTACATATGCAAGCATTCTATTGGACTAAAACGTGATTTAGCTAAATTGGAAAAGAGATCAATTTCAGCTAATTTAATTTGGATCACTGTTATTCAGGAATCTCAGTGGTCCTGCCTGAATTGTGCCACAATCTCCAAATGAGCTATACTCCATACTTTTACACTTCTATAAGAGTTAGGACACAGACACACTTCCATAAAGCTGACAAACAAAATTTTGACCAGTTAAGATGGAGCAAATTGTTTAGGTCACCAAATAGCACTTTCTAAATCTCAAAACCTCAGGAAAGGAACAATGTCATAGTTTCACTTCTGACTCCGAAATGAGGACAATGCATTAATTTACCGCTTTTCAGGACCTTGGACACAGGCTGTTATCAAATGCCAACCACCACCACCTTTCCGTATTTAAACTGTTCCTTTTGAAATGACTCTTCCTATACTCAGAATAATTATAAGTAATGGATTGTTCTTCAACCTTTACCACTCTTCTGTTTGAAAAAATCTGGATGTAAGACCGATTTTTCTTCAGTTTTCTGCCATCTACGTTCAAGTCATGGAGGATGTTTCTGTTTCACTGCTGGAGAAGCTTGGGTTTCAAAATCAATGCACACAACTGCAGGTCTGTGTTTCCCTCCCATGACTGTTCGATGGCCTGTGCTTCCAACTGCCTCTGTCCCAGCTCACCCTCAGCCGAGATTCTGTCAGAAAGGAAGAAGGAAGGAATCCAAATGCAATCAACCAAACACAAAAATTCAAGCTCGTATTTCTTGGAAACTTTTTATAGTATTTAAATAGCTTTTCTCTTCATAGCCATGACACAAAGCCCTGGACACCGGGCAGATCATACCAACAATGAAGATATTAATAGCATTAAAATTGTGGAAATACATTCTTCAAGTTGTAGCTCTTTACACCAACAGCTCAAAAGCATAAGACTGTTTTCTTTGCACCAGGTTATACAGAAGAAAGAAAGAACTAGTTAAAACAACTGAATTTTATTGGAGCTGCCATGTTACTGTTATGTAAGTAAAAGTTATTTCACAGAAACCGAAAATTCTGCTTAGAAGTTTTTGTTTCCATGTACTCTATTATCAGTGACCGTATAGCAGCTAAAAAAGTAGCCAGTTTTACTGAAAGATCTAAGGTAATACTCCTGGTGCCAGGGACCTACATGGGGAAAAAAAAAAAATCATCCTTTGATTTCTGAAGCAAGCAAAGTGGATTTGGGCATCATTGACAGAGGTTGAACATGATACCCCACAAGGTAATCTTTACTGCCACTTTTCTGAGCTGTAGCTGTATTTTAATGGCAGAAGTAAAAGGCAAGCAGAAGTCAGTATAATAACCAGGACTCCTCAGAGATCAGCTCTGTTCTGGCTTTGTCTCAGGCTTATCTGAGTGAGCCAGGTACTATTTTCTACTCTCATTTCAAACTTAATCTCCTCTTTGGTATGTATTACAAACACAGATTAGAAAGCCTTGGCTTCACATGATGTGCCTGGAACAGAGGGAAAAGTAGAGGCCAAAACCATAAAAGAAGAAGAAGCCATTAGAAATAGGAAACTGTTGACATGTTATAAAGAAAGCAAGAGAAAACAGAAACCGATGATCCAGGATTTCCAAGTTGCATTCTCTAGGATTTCCCAAAAATATTGGCTTCAGACTTTATCTTTGTAGAGATCCTCCAGAAATATGTATGCTGGGCAAAGAAATCAGGTTCTCACATTATTCACATTCTCACAGTAATCAAACAGAGCAATCAAGCCCTTGTTTCTCAGCACTATTGGATCTGTTCTTTGTTGCCTCACTAGAAATGCAGCCCTAACAATAGCGTAGGGTTCAGAATGAATCAGAGTCCCTGCTTGTGCTTTCAGGGACAGGATGATGCCTAAACATAATGTATGCCAGTGTGAATCTGGAGCAAATACTGTAAAATTCTAGTCTAGGGCTGTCAAATAACTCTGCTAATCCACTCAGTCTTCAGCTGTGTTATCTTCCTTTTTTTTCAGTCCCGGCTCACTTCCCAGATGCAGTTCTCTCCCATCCCTGCGTTCAGTTCCAGGCCCCAGTGAGGCTCTCTTTCATTTATGTAAAAGTTCAGCCTTGAAATTAGTTTGGAGGATATGCAATGTGGAGGATCTCATTCATCAGTCATGAAATTAAACAAACTTTCTTCCCACAGTATCTGATGTACTTTGCAAATTTAAAAAAGAGTATTTCCAAATTTGTATTATACTTCATATCTAACCTTATCCCGTAGTGAGTGACCAGACTTTAGGAAACTTACTGTGAGCACAGGAGTAATGGGGTAAAGAAAGCACAAATCCATGGAAAAAAATATTGCTCTTTTCTTTTTCCTTTGTTCTTTTGTATTTTCATTTTCTTTCTCTTCTATTTTCTGTCTTTTCTAAGGGTACTCTTTGCTTGAAAACAATGAACTTACAAATGTGTCCACTACTTCCTTGAAGGTCTAAAGAATGAGATCCCAAGAAATTACTTGTCTTTCCTGTTATCTTTTCCTCTTAACATTCAGCTAAAAAAGTGCATCTTAGAAATTATTATTATTCTCCAGTTTGCAGGCAGGACATCAGTGCTTTTCACTCCAAAAAAAGATACAAAACATGATTAGATAGAAAAGTGATGAAAAAAAAAGATACGAAAGGATTTAAATTCCCTTGCTCAGGACTGCATTCTCTCATGCACTGTGCACTTGGGGTCTGATCTAAAACTCACTGAAGTCAATAGAAAGACTCTTTATATTCAATAGGCTCTGGATCAGCCTCTTTCCCTTCATCTTCACCTCAGTCTAAGTCTGTAATTCACAGGAGAGTTTCCACCTCTTCAGGTAGACAGTTAATTCATGGTATTAGCTCCTACTGTTTTCTTTCTAAAGAGGCAGGTGAGGTGCAGTTCCACTGAATTAGTGCTAAGCACAACTGGAAAGAACAAGTCCTGGCCCACACAACTCCACCTAAATGAACATCACCCCACATAGCATAAATTAAATACGCTTGTCCTTTTAGTATGGGAGTGAAGCAGGCAAAAGGTTTGGGGCTTGTGTCAGAAACGAGCTGCACGGATTTAAATACAGCTACTCTAACTGAAGAGGTCAACTGATGTAAGCCAAACTAAGCCCCAGATATATATATAGCTCTGCTTACATAACACTCCACATATTTGAGTTTAAGTTCACACCTTGAATGAAATCAAGGAAACTTTGCATGTGGGAAGTCTGGGAGAATTAGAGGTACTCAGGAGATGCTGTACATCTCTGAGGATTTGGATGCCACTCAGCTGCTATGTAGCATCGAATATATGGTTGCTGAAACATCAAGGATCCAAGCTATTGAGTGCTTTAGCTTCCAAAATCTTGATGAGAAGTGAGAAATACAGAAACACAATGAATATCTCAGAGCTCAACAAGATTAAGCTCAAGGTTTTACTTAAGGGTTCTTATTAAGGAATTAAGAAACTAGCAGATAGACCTATGTACAAATGAGATTTAGCAAGCAGTTTGTTCTTGAAGCCCTCTCATGAACAATTCTTGTCCAGATACAAGACTGTAGCAGAGTGAATGCATGTATGGTCACCATATAGTGCTATATTTCCTTTTCCCTCCAATTTCTCCCTTTCACTTACTTATTTTTTTAAGGTCATAGCTTCCTTCTACCTTCTTCTATATTTTCCCCAGCCCAGATAAGAGTGCTTTTTAGTTTTCATTGGTGTCTGTCCTTGGCATATAAAATTGTACATCGCGCTTTCTACCCTATGGGATAGTCAGTTTTCTGCAGGTTATAAATCAGCATGAGCTAGAAGCTGCTGCAATTAGAGGAGACAAAGACCCAACAGCGTGCAGCTACAGATTTCAATGTTCAGATAATAAACACTAGGGATAATGGATAATACACTTCACAACACTGAGGCATGCACACTCCCACACCTAAACACACCCACCTCCATATGTACACACAGAGATGCTGTCTGCTCTACCCCAGTAAACCTATAGCTTTTGCAAATAAAATTTCAGATGTTTAAAATTCTTGATGGCATTGTTTACAAGCTTTCAATTAGAAGAGCTTGTAAAGAATATGTTAAAACAGAGAATTCTTGCAGGCAGTCTAAGAAGCATACACTGGAGAGAGCAAACAGGCTTTGTGGACACGGTGTACTCCTGCTCCATCGCTGTTGTCAAGTCTTGTTGCAACTGTTCTCAGAGAGCAACGAAACACTCAGTGCTCTGCTCTAGACTTGAGACTCATTTTCACCAGAAGCAGGGGAGGGAGCCATAGAGGCACATCGGTAATTACATCTTCAGCATAATATTTATGGACAGTTCCTAGGATAAAGAAGCCTGCAGAGGAGAAACACCCTCTTATAGGAAAAAAATTGGCTAAAGGTTTTTGGAAGCAGGCAAGGGGGTAATTCATGAGTAGCATATGGATATGAAGGTGTACAGCTTGTTCAGAATGGACAGGCAAGGGAATAAGAGACAGAGCATTGCCTCGTACGTCAAGGTGTTCACGCACTTCTTCTGAAATCCCGTAGGAGACAGATTTGCTGACAGTGCTTGCATGGTGATTAAGACAGTAAGCAAATGAGTGTTGTGACAATACCAGTACCCACCTATATCACCAGTGGGATCAGTCATGAGGGCCTGCCAATAAAGCTGCTTCCATCTGGGTCTATCATGTTTATGCTCTGAGCATACAGAATACCAGTAAAATCATGAGAAAAATGTTAAATGTTTACATCATGAAATCAATAGGGTATTATAATCAAAAGTGTAGCATGCTAGTTGACAACCCTCACTCCAGCATGCGGTAGAGAATGACCATTAATGAATGAGATAGAGGATTACCTCCTACACTTCAGTGGGAAGGGAAAGAAAAAAAATGAGAAAAAAAAAAAAAGAAAAAACTACTTTTCTTATTTGCTGACACTGACCAGTGCCGAGGCTCTTGAACTCATTGGATCCCCCCCAGATTCTGTAAGGTAAAAGAAAGGTACTCAGCAAGAGATCTGAAAGCAAATCTTCATGGGGTTACAATCATCAGGCACCCTGCTGGTATAATCAGATGATTCAGTAGGCCAGTTCTGGGTTATTACAGAGCATCAGCCAGCCTAAAGGAGTGTCATTACACCGGAATCTACCTCCAATCTACTTTTAATACCTTCAATCGATCAGAAGCTACTGTCAATACCTTCAAAGAATGAAGAGACTTTGGGAAACAGAACCTGCAGAATGAGAGATAAAGCCAAGGTGTTCAAATAAAATGAGCAAAGATTTTGCTTGTTGTATCATAACTGTGATGAGATTTGCAATTTGTGTTTGAGCTATGCTTTGATAGAATAATGTGGTTTTATTTGTCTTGTAACTTTGCTCAACTACAGGTATGATTTCTAGGTAAAGCTGACTCTCAAGAGGAACTCTGTTTCCTTCAGAGTCAATGAACCACAGTATCAATCAGCTTCTTTCTCACTTTTAAAGACCCTGTCAACCAAGCACAAGACGTGGTTCTCAAGCATTAAAGCACAAATTCAGATTTTCCTTGCAAGCAGTGTCAGAAGAGAGAGACAACACACATTTCAGAACCATGTTCCCCTGACAAAAAGTGCTATCATAGAAGAGCTCCACCAAAACTTAGCAAAAGAATAAATCAAGTGGACAAGGCTTTATGTAAATTTTCCACAGTACTCAAGGGAGGTGGGGGGGTGGGTGGATGAGGATCTTTAAGAATCTTCTTTCTTCTAAGAGGAGACTTAAGAAGAACAGTCAGCTCCTGAGAAAAAGGACATAAGAACAAACTATGTTACTACAAAGAAAGATAGCAATAGTGTTAAGCGTCCAACTTGGCCATATCATAAGCTCTTTGTTGACTTCAAATGTGTGACAAAAGTACACTGAAAGTTGAAAAAAAATAGATTGGGTAATATGAATGACTGCAAGTGTACAGAAAGAACAGCTAGGAGTAAAGCTGGAAAAATGAATGTACAAAGTGAGATGAGACTGGCAAAAAATCACACAGAAAAGGACAGCATTCTTTACATTTATTATAGTAAAAGACAGCATAACATTAAGTGCTAGTCTACTGCTCCTAAGAGAAGGAAAACCTATTGACAGTAAGGCTGAGAAGAGTGATTTTGCATCAGTTTTCATAAAAAGGTCAACTGTGATGAATTGATGTTGTTAAGAACTAACAAAGAAGTTTAAAAAGTCCTAGAATACTAAAGGAATAGGTTAAAGAAGTTACATGGCTTAGATCTTTCCAAATGAGCTGAATCTGCTATATTCCTTCTGCAGTTCTAAGGAACTGACTCAATCAATCTCAAAGCTGTTAACGATTATTTTTTTAGAACTTAGGAAGGACTGGTGATGAACTAGATAACTGATACAATTTAGTGACTATCTTTTGGCGACAGAAAAAGGAGGAGACTGAAAACAATAGACTTGTCAGCTTAACTTTAGTTCCTCAGAACAAGGAAACAATTTAGAAGCACCAAGGAGAAAAGAAGAGGTGGGTATCAGTCAACACACCTTCGTCAGGTACAAATTATGATTAACCATTCTAATTTACTTCTGTGAGAAGGTATCAGGGCAATACACAGCAGCCAAGATTCCATAGTAAAGTTTTTGAAACTGTCTCAAATTCTCAGACCGAATAAGAAGCATGGTCTAGATGGGCTACAGCAGGGTGAATACAGAAACTGTTTAGAAAATTGTACACAGAAAACAGTTCTTAGTGTTCCACTGTCAAAATGCATAGATGTGCTAAATGAGCTTCAGTGGGACTCCGTCATGGATTTGGTACAATTCAATATTTTCATTAAAGATTTAGATGAAATAGAAAGTATGTTAATTTGATTTGCAGATGAAACCAAAGTAAGACAAAAATTGCATTAGAATTCAAAATCATTTTGACAAACTGGAAAAGCAGCCTGAAGAAAACAGCTGTAATTCAATAGGGTCAAGTACAAGTTACTACAATCAGACAGGAATAATCAATGGTACAAACACACAAATGAGGAGCAATGACTAGATAGCATTTCTACTGGAAAAAAAAAAAAAAAAAAAAACTCTGCATTATTTAAGATTACCAGCTGAATGTGAGCCTGCTACTCCTTTCTGTAACAAAAATGCAAATACAATTCTGGGTGGGTATTAAATAAAAAAAAAAAAAAAAAAAAAGAGTACCCTGGCAAGACACACAGATTAATCTGTTTTGTCTTGACTCAGTACTGTTAAGCTCTCCGTCAGAAATCTGTTTCCAGTCTCAGGGAAGCAATTCAAGAGGGACTTGGCACAACTGAAAAGGGTCCAGAAGACATCACTGAAAAGCAAATAATCTGCTCCCTATGGCTAGGCTGGATAAGGCAAAAATAATTGGCAAGGACGTCCCGTAGCAAGATAAGACTCAAACTAGATACCTGGAAAACATGTTCTAAACATAAGGATAGCAAGAGCTGAGATAGATTGCTTGGAGAGAGTCTGGTAATTGCACTATTAGAGATCTTTAAGACAAAAATTAGACTAACATATAGGAATGATACAGGTTAAGTTGATCTTCACTGGAGAAAACAAATGACCTGTGGAGATCCCAGCCAGCCATTAACATTCCCCACCATGGTAATATAGGAGGAATAATTTCAGTACTAACTGGCAGAGCAGAGACAAAGGAGCAGCAGGACAGTTAGAGGTCAGGTCTGCTACAGCAATGCAGGATGACTTCCACCACTTTCCACCAAATGTAGCAGGAATAGTTGCATATCAGGAATGGGATGCACTGCTAAGGTTGCACAAGGAACCCAAGACTGGAAAATCAACTGCTACTGGACACAGCAGTATTTAAAACCAAATCACTGTAAGGTCAGAAGACAGGAAGATGAGAAAGTACAAGCCTATATCAACATGCGCCAATTGAACTGTGCAGTGTAAAAGGAAAGCCTGAATAAAACTTGCTTATGCTACAGCTAAATTTAGGGAGTATTACAGGTCAACTCCTTTCTTGCAAACTCACTCCTCTTCACAAAAAGTCTAGAGAAGTTCAAAAGGAAGGGAATTAGAATGAGCTTTCACTGATGAGCTGCTAGGAACAAATAGATTAATGAAAGCTGTGTACAATGCACCAGCAGCAACCAGGTTTGGCAGGGCTGCTATCACTGGGTGTTAGTTTATAGCAGTATAGATGAAGGGGAGAGGCCATCTGGGCAGAGCTGCCAAGTGAATCATAACGGATCAGGAGTACAGGGCTTCCCTTCAGAAGGCTGAGCTGGGAACACGGTACTGGGAATTCTTTTTCTTACCAATTTCATCTAATCTCCTCTCTTCTCTCTAAATCCCTTTTCTATTCTAGGCTTTGTTTCTCTGGAGCCACTTGTAACATTCCTTTGCTGTGACTGAAGGAAAGAAACAAAAGCAGCAGCAAAGCATTTTGCTGTATT
The DNA here is from genome assembly GCF_009769625.2 of Cygnus olor. Classification (NCBI taxonomy): domain Eukaryota; kingdom Metazoa; phylum Chordata; class Aves; order Anseriformes; family Anatidae; genus Cygnus; species Cygnus olor. The sequence goes on from NC_049179.1 coordinate 14,626,180, forward strand.
ATAAGCACAAAGAAGAAATGTTTTGCCAACTGAATGTGGACTCTGCATTCTTAACTGTCCTGATCCAAAGTACAATAAAGTCTTCAGTTGCCTTGGGTCATATTCACAGTACAAGCTGGTATTTCATCAGCCTGGTGTGGATTATACAGGACTGAATTATCACAGCATAAACTCTGAATTGTATTTTATACAGTCTATGGATGTGATGCTTCCTTTCATTTTCCCATTTGCATTTCAGCAAGGGCTACTAGTAGGTGTCATTCAATAGGGTTTGAGGAGATGCATTTCCAGCTTTCACACTGATAGGAAGAGGGTTAGACTCTAAAAACCAAAGGAGAACCGATTACAGCCATAAACTATGCTTTTCCTATCTAGTTATAATTAGAGTTTTTCTTTTGAGGATGAATTTCCTATAAACTCCATCAATAAGCAGGAGGAATAAACTTTATCATGGCAAGCTAAAGGTAGGTAAAAAATAAAGTATGCCTTCTCTTTTCTAGAAATGAATTAGCGCTGGTGCTATAAAATCTCTAACAAATTGGATTAAAAAACAGACTCCTCTTACATCTTTATGCACAACAGAAATAGCACTGTTGCTGCCGGGAGATTTATTCATGTCACAACCAAAGCACTTCACGTGCCCAGGAAGACTAAGTCTTTTGGCTTTTACCTCTTGTGACATCCTCAATACATTAGCCTTTCCATCCACAGACCAGGGTATATTAGAGATTAATACAGCTCAGCAACTCAAAACACACAGATTGTCAGTCTCAGTAATCAGCCTGAAGAATTTAGAGGACAGTTGTTATTTACAGAAAGTGATAAGAGACCCAGCAGAACACTTAGCTCTAAATAAACAATGTGGAAACTTCACTACCCAGAAAGTCCTAAGTGGCGAATGCACAGCTCAGATGTTCCTGAGTGCGGTTTGATTGCATTCATGCTGAGAGATAGCAAAAGCAAAAGAAGGGAAAGCGTAAGTCAGAAAGCAGGGGGCCTTTCTCACATGGATTCACTCTCAGTGTTTAGCTCTGGTTTGTTAGTTCGTTAAGAACGCGTTACAAAAAACAGTCTCTACACACTTATCACCAGCTCCACCGTGCAGCGGCGTGGCATTTGTTACAACACACGGCCTGGTAACGGGGCCTTCTGGCATTTGGGCAGTAGTAGACCTCACCCCAAGGGCTCTGCAGAGCCTGAAGGGAGCTGGTAGGGCCTTTTCGCAGCACAGACTACCAGGTAACTGCAAAGTTCTTCACTTTTCTCTGTTCCCTCCACCAGAGTACCATACTTGGCCACACGAAGGGAGACGTTCCTCTTGCACAGCACTCAAGCTTATGGTGAAGTGCCATGAATAAGACAGGCAGTGTACACCATGCTTAAATGAGAACACCGACATGTGGATCACAAATTAACCCTGAGCCTGAGCTGCTGGCTAGCCTAAGATGGGATCATGTAGAGAAGTGTCCCATTAGAACAACAAGACTGCAGCCAAGCCCTATCTCCTTAGAAACATACAGCGACTTACCTCCAGCCCACACTGCCATTGTGAATTTGAACAAAAAGGGCAAGCTGGGGGCCCTGAGAAGTGCAGCATGGAGAACAGTGCTTTAGCACTTTACCTTTCTTAAAACTGCATGAGGTTTCTGCTCACCCTAATGCTGGAGGGAAAAAAAAAATAAAAAACCACTCTCCAGCAAGCTGCTGCTATTCACATGAGGACTTGTGATCGAACTCTAAATATAGCAAGGTGGCACAATAGAGAGGGCTCCCGCACTTATGTTAACACCAGGATCCAGAGCTTAGCGATTTGAATGGGCTGATAATAGCTTCCATGGCTGGGCACTTAGTGGTTAGACTTTGCCAGCTGCTGAATTCCTTCCAGCAGCTTTTTTGATGCACTATTATAACTAGGCAGATGTTGGGCTAAAGTAAAACCTGACAGAGTTCAGAAATAAAATGGTGTGCCTGCCTCCCAAGACCTACCCTTGCTGATCTTTGAACTCGGTTGTTATCTTGAAGGAAAGCTTCTTCTGAACTTCAGTATGAATCTAATTAATGAGTTAATTCCCTGCTAATCTATTCTCTTCTTTGTGTCCGTTTCATGATTAATTTAGTTCCAGTGAATTTCCTTTACTGACTGCAGAATAGAAACACATTTCCTATCCTATTAATCTCTACTTCTGACCCATCAGCAGGGGACTAAACAAGGGCAAATGCCTCCATGCTTTTATTTTCTGAGCCATTACAGGGCACAGGTGATTTCTAGAAAAGCTATGTGGGAGTAAGTAGGGAAATTCTCCAGGCATGCTGTGCTGCTACTGTAAGAGAAGATGGAGGAAGATGGTGTAACTGCTGTAAATGAGTTGAAAACTCTGCCCACTTACATCAACCACAGATCTAGCTGAGAGGACAAGCCAGCAAGGCTGCACACTGCACAGGAATGTCACTCAGATGCAAAGGATCAGAGAAACAACCAAGCCCATACTCTGCGAAGATAAATTCTGTTGAGACACAGCAGGGATCTGGGTTTTGTTACTCCTGAAGTTCTGAGGCTTCCTGATCAACTTCCAAAATTATTTTCCTGGTGTAGAAGAGAAGATCTTGCTTGGAGAAGACAGACTTCTCCATTTCCCTCCACCTTCAATACTTGGGAAAGAAAGGAAATTTGGCCTGTTTACCCCTCTAGTTACTCTTTCAACATTTAAGTCTTAGAATGGAGTCCTCATAATTAAAAATAATAATAATCATCATCATCATCTGATGTTCAAATTTAGAAAAAAATATACGGTATTATTGGTAGTAGTATACAAACATGAAAGAAAGTAGCAGTAAGGCTGTCATTTTCTTAGAAAATCTAAACAATTAATAACTACCTGGAATAACATGGGGAGTAAGCACAGGGCTGCAGCTTTATATCTCTGCATCCTGTTCAGGGCTAGGCTGTTTATTTCCTTCAAGGGTTTACATCTGTTAGTATTAAGCCACACTAACAGCTCTGATGGGTTTACATGTATCTTGCTGTTGCATGCATCTCTTGAGAAAACTCAGGGATAGGAAAGGTTACCTTCCTGCAATTGCATTCCTACCCCCACAGCTCTCATGTGCCCTTCAGGGAAAAACATTTAAAACCAAAAAAAAAAAAAAGAAAAGTAAAAGGAAGCAAAACCAAACCAGCTCGCTCCCCCCTGAATAGCACAAAATATATTGGGGCTGTATAACATACACGATAGAACAAGTAGCAACACAAACCTTCCGTCTGATGACACGATGTTTCAAGGACGTTTTTAATGATGGATCAAGGACACTACTGTTTGAGAGTCACCTTATTTAAGTTCTATTAACTGCATCTTTCTTAGCATGCAGATCCAGCACCCCACGAGGGATGGAGTAAAAGCAAGAAAGTACCAGAAGGCATGAGAGATATCTATGCAAACAGGTATCCTGTCTTTATGGCTATTCCTGTCATACCTACAGGGGAAATAATCTTTGAAATTTCAGAAACCATCTTCCTATTGATCCTTCACCAATAGCTGGTTCCTCAGAGCCACTCTGTAAGTGGATGGGAAGGCCAGACATGAGGAAAATACTCTGAAAAGAGTAGAGACCTCAGGTGAGCCTATTCATTATTCCCCTTCTGATAAATTCTAGCTCATATGCCAGAGTACTCCATTTCTGAGAAGTTTAAGGAATTAGTAGGTGCTTCGTTACAGAAGAGCCTTACAGACATTTGACACTGGTGGGGTTAAACTCCTGATGGACCATGACCAACAGAGGGACCTAAGCTGGCAAAGACAAAAAAGATCACAAGTTATGCAGTGATGCTGAGTACGCTGCTCCCAATTTTGCTGTATCTCCAGGTGCTGGGTCACACATGACTAGATTTCCCAAGCAGACTGCTATGCAGCCAGCAGCAGCAGTATTACGGGCTTAGCCTTCAGGCCTTGCTCTCCAAGGACTTTCTCCACTTGGAGCTGAGGCTTTGATCCTGAACAGTACATTTGCGCAATAAGAGTTTGGGTGTGATTTTAAGAAGTGAGAGAAAAGTGAACAAAACCCCTGCTTCTGAGTCTTATGCCTCCAATCTGCTCCTCCTTTGAAAGGGCAAAGATGCTTCAGAGACATTGTCAAAATACCTAAACCATTTTTTCAGCCTAATCCATTATTTATGTTTCCACCCAAAACATTTTTATTTTTTATTTTTTAATCCCGAGCTCTTGAAAGTGAGGCATCAGGTTGTTTGCAGTCTTCAGGATCACTTTCATGAGCTGCAGGAGAAGGCAGGGAGAGGATTTAGGTCTTGGTCTGCTTTTGACTTTCCATACCCATCTTTTTCAGGGCCCCTCTCTCTTCTCACTGTTCTGTGCTACCCACAAGCTGCCAGCATCACATCCCCATCCATTTGTTTTTCTATTTTCTGTTTGGTCCTTTCTAGACATAGGTAAGAATAGTCACTGACTTCAAGTCAGACAGATAACTACAGTTAAAAGGTCTAAAAACAAACAAACAAACAAACAAACAAACAAAAAAAAACAAAGACATGATTTCTTATGGGCATGCACTTTCACCTGAGAGACTCTGGTTTCCTTCACATCTCCTATTTGTGGCCAGTAAACTTCCAAGGTAATTGCTTAAAGATAAAATGGTTTCTCCAATACATTCATCAAACCAAGTGATGATAGGGCTGATTAATCCAGGAACCTACCACCCTTCTTGAAAATACTAAACCTCAGCTGCAATGCACGCAGACAGTAACAGTGAAAATATTACAAAACTGTTACTTTAACAAATGCTACGCTGCCTTTAGCAAAACCATCTTGAATTCTTGTCTTCCTATCACTTTTAAGGACAGTGCATAAATAAGGAGGGTTCCAGACCAGGTGATAAAAGTACTTAGAGGCATAGGAAGACTGAAAATAAACTGAGCATCTTTCATGACCAGATGTACAAGAAGAGAGGTGATAGTTGTTTACAAAATAACTGGCAATTTGGGCACTCCCAATTATTCTCTCTTACAGCAGAGGACAAAAATGCATTTGCAAAGGTGAAAGACCAGCTGATGAGAGGAAATACTTTCTCTTTCTGCGCAACACACAGCTAATCTATAAAACTCATGAGATAGCAGCGTGCAGCCAGGAGCAATATAAGATTCAAAAAGCATTAGCCACTAGTACAGAAAATCAGAGCACTGGAACATTTCATTAGACAGGATTATTGCTATTATAATTATTTGGAAAGGCTACAAATTCTCATGTTTCCAGGTATAAATAAATAAGTGTCTGAAGATAGAAAGGCAGTCCCCTAGGTGGTTGGGTTGTCTGTAATTGTCCACTACGGCAATTTCTTGCATCCCTCTTCGAAATCTCTAATGCAGACGACTGTCAAATAGGACACTTAACTGGACAAATGTACTACAATGGATCCTGTCTTCTTATGATTCACTTATTCACAGATGAAAATACAGGTTGTGTGCTACAATGAAAAATAAGTATTAATACCAGCGAAAGCCTGACAAGATAAATCCAGGTAGCAATACTTTACCCAAATTCTTGGCTGCCCCCTGCAGTTCGACGGAAGATGAAACACTGTTTTCCTATTTGAAATGGGGGGTTTGCTTGCTATTTGAATTACATAGGACTTTTATCTTTTAATGAGATGCTGGTGCTTTATGGAAGATGCTGTAGAATGGCATCTTCAGAAACAATTCTGAAGTACAGAGTGTGATGTAAAAACTTGTTGGGCAGACTAGACAGAACAAACAGATTAGACAGAGAAATAGATAGAGAACAGATGCTTTCTATTCTTCCCCTTATTCTTCATTTCTGATGATACTGCCCTGATAGCAGAATCTTTTTCTGGCATTCAGCTGCTTCTATTGCTTATTCTGCCTTCCAACTCCAAATCCTCTTACTCTTTTTGAAATAGGGACTTAAGGTAGTAACTAACTGTTAACACTTAATAGGAAACCATTATGGTTTAACTGGTGAATAGTATGCAATAGATAAAGCTGCTGATTATGTACTTCTAAATGGTTAAAGACATATGAGAAAATCTAACCGTAAAGCCTGTTTCTGTTACTTTGAAAATGAAACTCAACCGTCCAGAAATTAGCTTTTTATCCATTTGAAAAATACAAGTTTTACCAAGAACAAACGGAAGTCAGAATGGGAGATGGAGCCATTCAGCAGGGAACTCCAACTGCATCATGGGGAGAATACACAGAGGGAATATTGCCCTAACAGCTGCAAAGGGAAAGTTTGTCTTCTTTCCTCTTACACCGTTCAGAGTCTGCCTCTCTTCCTGCCCCAGCAGCAGCCCACGCCTGGCGCGTTGGCTTTGCTCAGCACTCATGGCAGCTGCCCGAGCCCTTAGCATCTACCCATGGGAGCGGAAAGAAGCCATGACTGAAACGATAGGGCCTTTGGGAATGGAAAACATCACAACAAGCTGATTTTTATGTTTGTTTCCTTTGGCCACTGCATCCCAATCTAATTCTTTCAGAGCTACAACTTTCCATAGAGTACTGCTAACTGATCTCACCTAGCGTCAATCTTTCTCACTCCTCTACCACCACCACCACCCTACATCACAGGTCCATCCACACTTTTCCAGGCCAGAATCAGTCCCACAGCTCTCACATTGCACTGTGACAGTGATGAGAAAGTGTCAGTGCTCTGCCCTCCAACCACTGGTTGAGGGAAGTGATTGTCCTGCTCTGCTCTGAGCTGATGCAGCCTTACCAAAAGCACCGTGCGCAGTTTTGGGCACCACAATAGAAAAAAAACTATTAGAGTGTACAAAAGGAGGTCTACAAAGATGGTGAAGGGCCTAGAGGGCAAGACATACGAGAAGCAGCTGAGGTTACTTGGGTTGTTCAGCCCAAAGAGGAGAAAACTGAGGGTAGGCCTCATGGCGGCCCGCAGCTCCCTCACGAGGGGAGTGGAGGGGCAGGCGCTGAGCTCTGTTCTCTGGGGACAGCGACAGGACCCAAGGGAATGGCATGGAGCTGGGACAGAGGAGGGTCAGGCTGGGAATTAGGAAAGGGTACTTCACCCAGAGGGTGGTCAGGCACAATAATTCTCACAAATTCTTTTCCCCAACATTCCATTTAGTCTATACATCCTAATAAATGCATATAGTTTCAGAAAGGATGTAATGAATTGTCACAGCCAGCAGGGACTGGCTTATACGTTTGTATCTCCATGCATATTTGCTCGTCCATACTGGTACATGTGTGTGCTGGGCCTTGAAACAACAACACGCACACATTTATCTCATGTCTCACACAATAACTCTGCCACGTCTCTCTCTCCAGTATCTCGTGTGGCAGCAAGCATCAGGGTCTGCGTGAGTCACAGACACAATACACTGAACAGCCGGAGCCTCTGACAGAATATACAATAGAATGGAGATGGCAGTGGAGGTGGCTTTGGAGTACTTTAAAAATGCTGTTCAACTGCCAACTTTCACCTCCAAATGTGACACTTTGCTCGCCCACCCACTTTCCTTACAGGCTATACACTCCTTTTACTGTAACTCACCACCTTTAATTATGAATTTCTGTCTTTTCTACCCCTTTAACTGTTTAGTCTCTCATTTGTCTTGCTAAGTGTCTTTTGTTTGTTTGTTTGTTTGTTGATATGCTCCTAGATAGCAGTTGTATACTGTCATCATAGTACAAGAGGCCTGGTCAGACTCTCATTTGCAGGCTGGGCACCGAACCAAAAGAACCTGCAATAAGCTTTTGCCTCGAAAGCAGAAATCTCTTACGTTCCCTTTGCAGAGAAAGGATGCAGAGATGGGGACACAATGTGCCTAGGAATATCATTATATCAGAACCATTTGGCTCTCCTTCACTCTTATTGACTGAGTAACTTAAATATATAATGAACTTCTGATCTAGAGAATAACTGGATCCCACTGGTGCTTTTACAGGGGTTTCAGCACCTTTTATTACTATATCTTGCCCATGACAGGAAATATTCACTTCAAACAACAGCAAGGTATATCACACTGCCACTTTCAATGCTGTGCAGGACTGTGAGGCTTTGATGCTAGTGATGGGTGGGGAAACATTCTGCTCTACCTGGTTTCACAGACCCCTGGCATTCATTTCACTTTGCTTCTAAATTCTGTAATGCTTGGATATCAGAGCCCCTACTATTTTGGGTCCAAGAGGTGAGGACTCCACATGGTGAATTGTTTGATCCAGATAAACCAGATAAAGCCTTTAGTTCCTGTGATTTACATCCCATTACTAATTCTCCAGAACACTGGAAGCAAAGTCCGTTTTCAACTTCAACCAGTGTAATTTTCTGTTACATAGTGTGACCCTCAAGAGACTCTTTTGGGACTCGTGGACGGATTAATTAAAGGTCACCTCAAGTGACAGTTGCAAGAAAGAGAACAACTCATCAGAGGAAAAATACACCACTTCCACTAAAACATGCTTCCATCTGAAGGGCTGGAAGTGCATTTTGCCTAACTACCATCCTTGTCACCCACCCCATTGCTTCACCTGCCCTACTGCAGGTACTACAGTGTTCATCATTATGAAATACATGCCAGTTCTCTGTTTTTCGCAAGATCAAAGCTCTTTTGGGAATCATTTGGAAAAGCACCACACGGAAACAATACAGTAATAAGAGCCTTGGACTTCCCTTATCACTTATCCATGTTTCTCACCGGCCCAAAGGCACAAGGATTGACACTATAGTTGAAAACAAAGGACAGAGATCATCAGAGTTGCACTAAATTGCCTCCTTCTGCTATGATGACAGACACACAAATGTAATGCAGCTAGAGCTTCAGCTACTGCTGCAGTATACATATAACCTATATAATGCTATATAGAATCTCCTAACCCTAGCTCTTAAACATTAGACCCATGATATATTCAGTCTGAAATCCCACCTCCGGCTGCATTCAAAATGACCGATAGTTTAAGTAGACCAATCCTCCCGTGATCCTTTGTGCCCTCCCAGAAAAGACCATCTATCCTGTTCCAGTGTCAGCACTATCCTGGTCTATAAAGGTCACCTCAGAGGAAAGTGGATGTCCCTCATAATCCATTCCTTTGGGGGACACTTCAGCAATCAGCTTTATTATTCTATCCCAACATGTGAAGGGACCCAATGGCTTTCATATTTTAAGTTAGATTTTAATGGAAAGGACTGCACCACAGAAATACAGATGCTCCTAATCAATATGAAAATGTCTAATACCAGACAGTACTATACCAATACGCCTCACAGAAAGGGCAATGCAGAGCCCATTTGTTCTGCTGGATATATACAAGTTCATTATCTGTACTCTAGTCAGATCTGTACGTGTACAGTAATTTGAATAACCTCAGACAGGTATGATAGCAAGTAGTCCTTTTGTGCATATTTGAAGTTCTTTCTATGATTTCTTTCTCTGCCATTCGCTCTTTTCCTCTCATTCCTTTCTGCTGCCATTTAAATTGCTATTATTAGCTATTAAATGATAAATTAATTACCTCTGAAATAAGCATGAATAATTGTTCCCAGTCTGGCATAGCTGGGGCTGGCATTTGATAACAATCAACAAAAGCTGTGCAGCTCCCAAGGTATTTCATAATAATCATAATAAAAATCAATAGAGGGAAAATAGGGACAGCTCTAGAAAGTGTTAATGAAAAGTTGCTGAATTACAGAGGCTCACCTGTGCACAGCTACATAAAAGCCTTCTGAATACCAAATGCATTCATTATAGGCTGTATTGCTTGGCTGAACCTCCAAAGAATTCACTGGGCTCAGATTCTCACACTAACAAAGAAAAGATGCTGAAGAGTGCTGGATGAGAAGGATGAAGGGATGGATAGGAGAAAGTTCGCATTCTTATTTAGAAAACATGATTATCAAGGTATACAGTGACCATAAAATCTGAAGTCTGTAATAGATCCAAACCCAAAACCTGAGTTTTTTCCTTCCAATAGAGACATCCAGGTTTTAGGTCAGACCCTGGAGGGCAAGGTATCACCACTCTTTTGCACCATCTGTATGAAAGATCACTGTCGAGTGTTATAAGACAACTACAGCTCAGTATTACTTAAACTGATTCAAACTCCTTACAGTAATATGGACCACTCCAGAACCTAGCTTTAGCTACTCTCATAGCTGACGCATTGTGTTAATGTTAAATGTTAGACTGTGCCCATGAAAGTGTTATAAGAAATACATTAGAAACTCCTTTTGTCCCATGTTCTACACCACCAATATGACAAAGCATGGCAAAGGTGACGCTTGGTTTTAGCTGAATGCATCTCCTTGGCACTTCTTGCTCAGGCATCCAAATACAGAAATACCACATCCAGAGATGTTCATAAAGCAGTAGAAATTTTACATTCTTTTACCAGCAATAAAATCTATGACTAAAATAAAAAACAGAATCAATAAACAACCTCCTCTCCTGAAAGCTGGCACAAGTTATTTAATGTCTACAGATGATCAAGGTAAAAAAAGTCCCAAATCGTTACTTAAAGAAAAATGAGCATTCAATCAAACAGAAATCTGAATCAAAACTGCCAAATAATTCCTGCTGGTATATTCCCCAAGGAGTTAGATTCACAAACTCATGAAAGAACACTTTCAACTTCATGCATGTGTCAGAGGACTCCTCAGAGTCCAACTGCCCAGTCTGCCTCAGGGGACCAGATGCCACGACTGCTGGAACACCCTAACTGCGAGGTGACGGGGCATTTTGCAGGTTGAAGCACTGTCTTGCGCTCAAACCTTTCAGCTGAAATTTGTTCCAGTTTACATAATAAAAAGAAACAAACAAAACACAACAAGGAATGAAACCCACATTCACTTGTAATTATAGGAAGACATACACCATGAGGCAAGGGAGCCATTTGCTATCACTGCACAGAAGTATCATGCTGCATTTCTGCTGTTCAAAGATGCGTCAGAAATGCCTGAAATGAAGCAAACGTGCTTTGTTCCATCTGTATTATTTTGCTGTTTGAACTTTTCTCTTTCTTTTTTGCTTCATCTCCAAAAATTCAGTCTCGTTTGATCTGAATGGCATTTTGGCCACATAGCTTAAAAGATGAGCGGACTTGCTTGCACAGCCATAATCAGGGGAGGGTGAATTAGGGTGAAAGGATGGGAAATCCAACATTTCAATACCATCCAGGATCATGATGGTGCATCGATGCACTATAGAAGTAGAGCAAGCACAGTTCCAAACAATCTGCAAATCCTTCTTGTCAATTCTTGGATTTGCCATCCACTCACTGAGCAATCTAACTCTTCTCAGTGTACGGAAGATGAAAAGATTACATCCGGACAAAGAGCCAGAATAGTGATTAAGCTTCCTGCTTTCGATTAATATCAGAGCTAGGCATATTTGCCATCTGGGATGGAGAAGGATTTGGCTCTGCTCAAGAAATGTAAGAAATGATGAAGAAACACAGGAGATGAATAATAACTGAGTCAGCAGAAAATTCTTAATGACTTCTGAAAGGTCTGTCTCAATATGTACCATGCGTCTCCTGAACAAGCTGATACAACTGCTGCAGTGCAAAACACTCCCAAGCACAACCTGGAGAGCAGAGGAGAAGAGAATGAAGGAATATACCATCCATTCAAAACATGAGGAAGAAGGGTAAGACACCTTTAATGAGAAGATGCTCTTACTTTCTTAAACCTGCTTTAAGTGAACAGTCACTTCCCATCTTCTTTCTGGCCATGACAAATGTGAAGTTACCTGGACAGCATTGACTTAAAACCTAATCGCTTTTACAGCAAATGAGGCATGAAACCTATTATCAAAACACATGATGTCTGAAGTCCATGCTGGCATTTCATTTTCCCAGCAGAGAGCTTCTGAACACCTGAATTGACTACAAGGCGTGGTGGCAGGCTGGAAACGCAAAATTAGTGGTTCTTCCTGAGGCATGGCAAATACTTGTGAGGCCAGCTTGTGCCTTTGGGAGAGGGCAGAATAAAATGTCTGTATGAGCGTCTGATACATTACCTTGTTTTTTGAAGAAGGATGCTAAAGACCAGAAAACTCTCCACATATTTGGCCTTTGACCTTGGCAGAGTGGTCCTTAAGACTGACCCTATTGCATGGAGGGGGAAAAAGGGCTATTTGCTGCAGAAAAACTCCTATCTAGCACTTGTGAAGAGAAAAAAAACTACTACTAAGTTCTTAAGGTTTTGTGAAACATGAGGGTGATAATGCTTGAACAAGTGTCCCAGGAGCACAGGATGCTATTTAAAAGCTGGCTAATACCTTAAACAATTTAACGACTAGAGGGGCAGTTAGAATTTTGTTAGGATTATCGAAAGTTTGCTCCAGCCCCAAGGGCATTTATTCATTTGAAGTTTTCAGGATATCATCTGGATGTTTTTGGAAACACTTAAATAGTCACTTGGTTTTGTCTTCATTCAATAAATCAAGAGAAGCACCATATTAGATACCAATAACCTTTTGAGCATTGGTTCCAGGACCCTGTAGGCACAACATTTATATAGCATTTATATTAGACCAATTCAGAAGTCCCTTAACTGGATTTTCCCTTGATTTCATCAGGTACAGCATTTGGTAGGAAGCACGTAGGAACTTTCTGTAGAGAGATATCGGAATAATGAGCTTGGAATTTACTGCAGAGGTTTCACAGTTAAAGCACTTCAGGTATAACACAAGTGAGCACTTCTAGGTGGTCCAGAAATCCTATGTCACTGCAGTACCAATGGCAATAATTTCAGGAGTTACCTGTTGGTCTCTAAAGCAGGCTTAAGAAGGACTTATATGTCACCTGGTAACTAGGTGGAACTTGAAACAGTCCTTGAATGTGCCTAGTTTGTATCTAGCTCATGAGCTTTGATGACACACGGAGAAAGCAGCTCTTCCCTGCCCCTCTTCCTGCAGCCGTCACACCTTACAGTTGGAATTCATATAATGTATGCACTGTATCTTATACTTCCTCCAACTTTTGGCATGTTTATGAAACAGCTGCCATATGGACCTGTTAAGGACCAGTGACAAATAGCTGTTAGACCAACTTCATGCTGTCTAAGGATTTCTGGGTCTTAGGGGAAATACTCTACTGTCCTACTAGTGCTGGAAGTTCAGCCCCCTCTACTTATCCTCAGACGCAGCTACTTTACTACTCTGCCTCTGCTGGGAACTTACTCCATTTGCCCTACTCACGCTTGTGAATGACTTTCATTTACTCTTCATGCTAGACTGAAGAATGCATGGGTCAGGAAGAAATTCTTGCCCACGTACCAAACTGTATTTGGTACAAACTGTCTGCTAAAGGTTTCGTACACCTTTCTTTGGCTCATTGGAGACTATGTCTGAACACTATGGACCAGATCTGATGTGAGAAATATCCCATTCACACAGGATGACCAGTCACTTCAGACCAGTTATTTCTCTGACAGCTATTACCTTTCTCTGATTTATTGACCACTGATTCTGAAAGAACTGTATAAAGTTCACAGCGGATAGTTTATTCCAGGGAAGCAGGGAGGGTCCAGCTTGCATCTTCACCTGCCTCACAGCAGTAGTGAAAGAGTAAGGCTACGAAATACTCAGAGTGGAGAGAGCCTGAAGAGGAAAATTAAAAGACACATGAAGTTATAAACCTTGACAGGTGAAAATGTTTGCTGTTGGAAGGAGATGCTGAAATGCCAGGTCAATGACATGCACATCAGACATCAGGGCAAAAGAGAGACAAATGCAGGGCACAAACTGCAGGGATTTCACAACAGAAGAGACCTCTGGCTCCATAGGTTGTGATCTATGTACCTTTGCAATGACACATTTCATCTGGGAGCCAGCTCTATTCAGTGCTGGATTAACTTTTCATTCCATAGCTTGACCTGTCACCCAGAGTACTACAGAGATGGGCACTGAGAAATACATATTTAGGAAACACATTAGATCAAGATAGACATATTTAACATAAGTACTGTGCAATGCATCACACTGCTCACATCTGTAGCGATCAGCGCAATTTCATCCTATTTTCCACAAAACAAAACCCTACCAACGAATAAAGATTGTATTTTCATCAAGGTTGAGCAATAGCAATTATTTTCTTTTGACACTGCTAGTAGGACAGTCTTTGTGACACACTTTACTTTGTCAGAAAAGCATTAGCTACAATCAGAGCTAATGCTTCCCACTTTAACATCTTCTACGAATAATATTTCCTGGGATCAGGGCTGTACAGACTCCTGGAAAAGGGTTTACCTTCAGGGTGTTAAAACCCACCTCTGTTCACAATATAAAGCACACAAGAAAGAAATCCCACAAGGTAACCACCTAGATTGATCCTGTGTTGCACATGCAGGCCCCAGGTCTAACTCTGCTTTGACAAAGGTACAAAATAAATTGGGTGTTTCCATCCACATCTACTCACACTTTCAGAAGAAGAAAATACAGAAAGCATTCAAGGATGCCGTGCATTTTTGTGATAACCATAGAAGACAACAGAGCTGGTTTTAAACTACAGACCCTTCATTCTCCTTAAGCCCACAAAGATGGCACCAGTCTAGGAAAAAGCAGAGTATAATTTCCACTGATGTAATGATACACCACCAGTAAGCTGCAAAGCTCTGGTAACCTCTTTGTGCTACCTAAAAGAGCAAGATTGGACTTTGTCTTTACAGAGTAAGATTAGACTGCATGGTACCCCACAGCTTCCTCCAGATAAATGTTTTTATGGAGAATCATTTTTTACTTCAAAGTCTGTGTGTTATTTTATTTCAAAGTCTGAGTTGAGAGAGAGGCCTGGACATAGCTGCCCTCCTGCCCGTATCTATGTGCTCTCTGTATTCTGCATTCTTCCATTGGTCCCAGTAGGCCTTCTATTCCCTCTAAAATCAAATTATGCAGTTCTCTTGGTGAGTCTCATAGAAACCCAGAGGCAAAATATTAATTTTCTGAATCAGAATCAATAGACTACACAATCATTTTCAATGAATTATTTATCAAAAAAACAGAATATGCTAGCAAGCCCCTTGGTCCCTGTGTCTCTCTCTCCCCAGCCTCATGCAACAAGCTCCTGCAATACGGCATATCTCTAGATAGGATTAAACAATGCAACTGTTTACCTGTTCTGCAAATGGTAACTAATTGCACCTAACCCACCCAAACTCCATAGATCTGCAATTTTACCCAGTGGAGTGAAAATGAACAAGTAACTATCACATTGCCTTTCAACAGTGGCATTACACCCCTGGATGACACTAATGCTGGGGAAAGTTGAAGGGACAGAAGGCTTTGCTTTCAGTCACCATGGACACATTTGAAACACTATGGGAGCCTTACAGGGTAAGGGATTTGGAGGTTTGTTGACTTTAAAAGTATTTGTAACTAGGGAGTTTCTTACTACTGTTTTGGTACAGGTCCGTTACCCCACAATACTGGGAAAAAAATAATGAATGCCTACTAACATGAAACCAAACAAATAAAATAGTAACAGAAAACTACACAGATCAGGGAAAGGCCTCACTGAGCTAGTGTGACTGGGTGGCTTTTTATCAGTGTCTGGGGCTAATCAAGGTTCAATATTTTCCTTCCCAGAAGAAACATTATTTTATGCAAAGGCTCTTCCAGCTCTAGTTCAAAAGGAAGAATTCGATTTATATCTCAAATCCAACCACCTGGCCAGTAGTTCTCTCTAATGACACACCAACGATCTGTTGGATGGATGTCCACAATGCCGAAATTATTTAGGATACATGCTAGTTGCTTCATTTGTGTGTTCGTACGTTCAAGTGAGCACAGCTACACCAAAGGAATGTCTCTATTTTTCAGGCCTCTTTTTTCATTGTCCCTCATAAACATTAAAAACCGTGAACAAGCTTGTAAGAATGGTTTCCGGCATGAGGAACAGGTGGTGGTAATGTCAGTTAAGTATTCCTGCAGGGGGAAGACTGGAAGCTTGCTATAAATTATAGGGGCATTTCTGCAACTGAAAAACTTGCTTTTCATTGATGAAGCTTGAAGCAGTCTTTGATGACAAACCCACTGGGAAGCTTCAAATCATATCACATCACTAAGTTTTCTTTCTCCATTTGTCTTGGAAAAACATTATTACAAGCATATGTGCTTGCACATAGCACTAACGAGAATGGTCTAGAAAGGGTATATACATTTCCACTTCATCACAATTCAAGCTGAAGAGTCCCATACTCTGACATTTATCCAGGCCCAAATCCCCATATATTTATACTATAGCAAACTCAGTTGCATAAATCCCTAAAGGAAGCTAAGAAATGAATTTTTCAATTTAGAAAAACACCTCCTCAATGATCAGTAGGATACTGACTTCATCACATGCATCAAAAAGTCACCAACCTGTGCTCTAAATGTATGTAGGACTCAGTACAGTGTGAAGAGGAATATCCGTGAGAATCCTTGCAGAATCAGGCCTACAGTTTCTAAATCATGTCATCAAATTCCATTACTAATCTGCAATATTTGTTCCCTGCCTATAGCCCTTAGAGAATGTCTTCCCTGTAAGAGATTGTCTCCATGGAGGATCTCCCACAGGAAAACCCTCTGGATAATACCATCACTGACCTTTGTGCTCGGTCTGTTATCTCCTCATCCAGATCTAGCAGGAGCGCTGCCTGGTCCATCACCTTCTTGCTGCAGGGCAAGGATTTGAGATGCAGAATGAGCAGAGCAAGGCAAAACTTGCTTCCCATCTCCTCCAGCTCTTGAGTTCCCAGCTGCAGGCCCTGGATGAGAAAGGCAGGAAGGTTCATTGCTGACTGTGCAAGTTGCAGGTGTTAGGAGAGAGTCGGGCTTGTTTTGGAGGACAACTCTTACTGTTCTTCCTTCCATTCTGAATGAAGGGTTCTTTCACTTTTGCTATATATTTTGCTATATTTCCCCTAAGCCATTCACAAATTCACTAACAGCATTTGGTCTACAGCAGCTATTCTAAAATAGACCTTATTTTACAAATGGAGAAATAGAGGTAAATAGTTTAACCACCTAAACTACATTTGCAGAAGTCATCATTGTAAGAATTATACTCAGACCCCAGGAGGATCTGACTGTAAATCCAGTTTTACAAATGATTAGGTCTCATTTTTTTCTTTCTCTCTGTAAAAAAATCATCTCCCTAAGCAATGGGAAACAAATAGGCTCTATGACTGTAAATACTGGGCAGTGACAGAGATGGAAAAGGAAAATGGGAGAGAGGGAGGGAGGAAAGATCTTTAACAAGTTATGAATTGTTTTTTAAGAAAATCAATTGCGAAGTAATTGCAAACTAACAAACACCTCCAAGGAATTTCTCAGTCTATTAAAAGCTATGTCTCTCTATCAGAGACAGGCTGAGACAAAGATGCACAAGCAGGGTTTGGATTACTAACTTCATCTTTCCAAGGGGACTCCTCCAAGCTGTGGATCCTCACTAGGAAGACCCCTGATTATCAAGTCTGTGTGTGTTTTTTCACTAACTAACTAAAGGTCTAACAAACAAACAAAAAAGTAAGACATCAAAGGCCCGCATAGGAGTAATTCAATGTAATTACTGGTAGTTTCATGCAGGCAGCAAGATGGCGAGAGACCAAAAAAAAAAACAGATACACTGAAAAAAAAAAAAACTAAGAAACTGCAAAATCCCTCATCTTTGGCATTTAGTGACCACATCACATGTTACTCCTTAATGCTATCACATCAGGGGTTGAATCAATTGCTGAACAATTGCTGCTTCTATCAGCCCTGTGCGCTTTTGCAGCACAAGCCATCTCTGCAGCCAACCATTTTCCGACAAGGGCTCCAATTCCATTTCCAAGATTGTTTCCTTAGCAACTGTCACAAGTCCACGCTCGCAGTCCTGGCCCTAGCCACAGGCACGGGGCGTGCTCCACGCCAGCATGGCCTGTACTTGACTCCCTACTAGAAATTTGTTAGTGGGCATCTTATGGGTAACAGAGTCCATATATTTTCCGGTAATCCATTACAGGGGGCTGAGCCCTGCCCTCCTGTTTGTTTGTTTTTGCTGTATAACGTCACTGCCTTTGTCAAGTTCTCTGGGATCTCAGCAGCTCTACGGAGCTGAGAGATTGTTTCTGAGCCAACAACGTGCAGGTGGATGGAAGAAGAGATTTCTCACACTACCGTCTACAATTCTCTTGTAAGCTTTTTTGTGCATTTTTGTTAGAGGCCACAAACTACTTGGACAGGGTGAAAACCACTACTTCAACTCGAGTAGGTCTGGCACGTGCAAGTATATAGCATGACAGAAGCCCTATCTGATAACAGATACATTTTCCTATAAAAACTATGCTGAAATTCTGCTTCCTTTCTGAGACCCTGTAAGCCAAGTGTGAATATGCTATTATGATGATGGACATGAACACAATAATGCAGAGCTTGAACTTATACTGAGTAGATGGACAGCTAGATAAGCACAAGACCTGCCTAGAAGAGCATGCAAACAGCCTGGGAAAACATAGCCCCAGTGCCAGGCAGGGCTGGAGGTCTCTGGCAAACGGACTTCCGCTCTTGGGACGGTCTCCTAAATATTTTTAATAAGAGTAAGCAAATCTCTGACACCATTTCCTCTTACCCTAATCACCTTTACTGAAAGCTTTGCCAAGCAAGATCCAGGTACAATGAACTACAGCAATTATTAATAATGGTAAGAAAACAGAGAGAGAGGCTTATGGGAAGCAAGTGTCATTAATGCAAAACAATGAGAGTGCTTAGCAGCTCTGCATAGATTCCTAAATGTTTTATTATTTTACTTTAAAAGATAAGATATTTTAGCGTGACAGAATTACAATTGGCAGGCAGAAGTAGTGACATTTCTGAGCAAAAAATGTCATTTCCACAGCAAAAGAGTTATTCTCTCAGGGGCAAAAAATACAAAGAACATCTTGCAGCTTTCCCTGGGGTGCATCTCAGGGTCCTGCTTCCAAGATCAAGGCAACACACTAAATACCTATCAATTCAGGTGATGCGAATAGTGTCTGTGCTAAAACTCAGCCTGTGGCTTTATGATTCCCTAGGGCTTTATTCAGGATATGAAGAGGCCTTAAGAAACTATGAGCAGAGAAATAATAATAATAAAACTATAATATACCTGAGAAACCTCAGACAGTAACTGCTCATGCACTGAAGTTAGCAGCTGCACGATGGATCCATATTGCTTTGATAGCAAACAGCTTAGGAGTAACAGCCGGAGACCTCAGTTTGAAGATTACTAGTTAACACACTATTCACTATTTTATTCACTTCCAACACAGGCAGACTTTTATCTTTTAACGCAGCTAACTTAGATAATTCCTCCCTCCTCAGCTCCCAGCAGAGGGCGGAGCTGGAGGTGCAGAGCTTGACTACCATTAAATCAAAGATGTTGACAGAGCTGACTTATGAAACTGATGTTATTGACGGCATCTGCCAGCGATGCCAGGAGCACATGTGCTGGTTAGGATTCAGTCCCGCTTGCGTTGCTTGAAAGGGAAGCCTGGTCTCCAGGCATTTCCCTCGTAGCTCTGCAACACAGAGTTTTAAAACTGTTGAGCTTATGCTCACGGCTCAGAGTTGTGAAAATATTCTCCAAGAGATTAAGAGAGAAGAAAATAACAGTAGAGGTCGTGCACTTTGGTTTGGTTAAGAAGCTGGACGGAAGCACACCTCCATGGCAGTGAAGCTGCATTTTTTTTTACACATAGTATATGATGTATTTGCCACTGCTGTACAGGAGGAAGCTGCTGTGCCTGATGGCATGTCCTCTGCAGTGTCTTGCCAGGCTGCATTCTCGTGGGGTGACCCCATCTTTCTCTCTAGCACAATGCTTTATGGCTCTGTCCTCCTTTGGACACATCTATATCAGCCATGGAGCACAGTGCAAAGTCTTCCAAGCCAGCAAAATCTAAGCAAATTCTGAAACAGAAAACGCTGCACCAGAAAGCTGCAGACAAACTCATCAGTCACAATTAGTCTAGGCTCAGAGACACGCTAACAAAGCTATCCTACTTTGATGATCAGCTCCTATCTCTGCACAATTTCTGCTCTCTATTACATGAAAGAACCAGTCTGGATCAGCATCAGCTTGGTACATCACGCTCCACTGCGCAATACAAATGTGCCCATTGGTCCCACGGGCCCTCTCATGCAGTCTTTTGCAGGCATAACATTAAGGGATAACCAGTTAATTGTTTTCTGGCTATTATAGAGAATAATGGAGCTAAACAATTTTTGCTAATCCCTTTTCACTTTTTCATACCACAGCAGACAGCAAGGCAGGAGATGATGCCTATCAACAGTCCAAGATTTGGACATAGACACACATATATATTTACGTTTTATGGGAAGAAACAGATTCCCGAGACAGGTAACATGGCTAATCAAATGAATGAAATGGACACTTACTCTACTAGCTCTTGGTCTAGTTAGACCAACATATATCTTGCTTTTTCTGCTAAAAGTGTCTTAGTGTAATGGCTGGGGCAGTAGGGGGCTCACCTGCATCTCCTAATTGACACTGTCACAGTAATAGGAAACTGGGGAGGAGGGGAAAAAAAAAAAAAAGGCAGCTATTCATTCACTTATCATTTGATCAGGATATTGACAATACACGTTTTCCCAACCAAAGCTGATGAAATCATACTGGAAAAACAGTTCATTCATATTCAGCGCTGTTGCATCAAATAAATACCCACAACTAAATGTTTCCAGTGTCTCTCAACTTGCCCTAAAAACGCTTCACAGGCTAAAAGACAATGTAATGGAAAAACTTTATTATTCATTACTCATATGCTTTAAACAAACCCACAGCCAAAGGCAGCAATAGTTTCATAACACAGATATTGTTGAAGAAGGTGGAAGGACTCCAAAAGTTAAATTAGAAATTTCTCTCTCCACAAGGGTAACTAGAGCTGCAGCAAAACTAGAGTCGAAAGATATCTATAAACACAAGTAGACAAAAGATTTTGGAGCCATCAGTTGTTTCTTGCATTTGGAGAAAGGGGATCTTTGGCATTCGGCACGGTCACCTCTCCCACTTCTGGCCACCGTTCAATCCCTGGGGCAACGGCATTTCCTTGTAAACTCGCTGCCAGTCAATATACACACACACACATGCAGAATATTCTCTGCATCCTAATAGCTTTACACATGCACAATGGTTATGCCCTAAGGCTGGGTATAAATAAATTGACAGTCTGTTTTCCCACTAATTCCATCAGCGAGCTCTCCGTCAGAATACTGATAGAAACCATTTGGAGGCCGCAGAGGATAAACCAGGCAGCTGAAAGAAACATTTGGTGCCTGGTGTCTGCAGCCTAAATTTTAGCTTGGACCAGCCCTGAAAGGTATTGTCCTTTAAACCCCTGTGAACGAATATATGCAGATACACGCTGGGGAACTGGCTATTTCGACAACTAGGACAGGAGGGAGCAAGCCAGGTTTTCTCATGCCCCAGAGAACCCTAAGCAGCAGGTATGGCATGCTAAACAGATGGAGTTGAGGGGATAGGAATTTGGGCCAAATGATTTCAAGGGGATTAAGCAAGCAGAAAAGGCTGAAGATACGAGAAAAAAATAAGCTAGCAGGAGTTTCCAGAAAGAAAGATGAGAGGGGATGGAGTTAGAGACAGAAGATAAAAGGACGGGAGAGATAAAAGGATGAGAAAGAGGGAGGGGTTGTTGAGGTCAGTGGATGCTGATCCAGAGGAATGATAACAAGAGGAAAGCTAATGGAAACCTCAACCCCCACCTCACCCTTGGAGAGGTGTGCCTCACTCCGAATGTTTGTTCTTGTTATATCCAGTACTTGGGCTACACGGTGAGGAAACAAGGCCTAGCTTGCCTTGAATCCTCTCTCAAAACTTTTGCTGAACTCGGCTGGGGTTTTGCATCAGCTGGGACTAAGCAAATTTTTTTTTTTTTTTTGTACCCAAGAACGTGCTACTCTTTTTATCATTCACCTGGACTCTTTCCCTGACTAAAGATATGGGTGTTACAGGCAAGATTGCTCAAGGGATGGAGTGAAGCAGAGCAGAGGGGAGAAAGAGGCCTGACAGGCCTGCTTATGAGAAAGATGGGGATTTAGTAAACAGTAAAACTACTGGTCAAGTTCTCCAGATAAACAATTATTTTAATTAGGCATTCTCCTTTGTGGAGAAAAGGGTTACTTAAACTTACTGTGGAGAAGAAGGTTATCTCTCCCTTCTTTCCTTATAACCGTGCTGACCTCTTTTTTTCATGCATTCCCATCTCCACCCCCTTTCCTCACAGCATTCCCACAGCCGTCTCCCTGTCTCTTCCCCCCATCCCTGTCTCCCTTCCCAAATTCTCCTTCTCTGCTCTTTGCTCGGCGTCCTTTCTCCCTTCCTTAATCTCCTCCCATGATCGACCCAATATTCAACATATGGTCAGCTGTGTCAGAGCCAAAGAAATTATACCAGCATTGCATTTGCCAACCCCAGATGACCACTTTACTTGGCTGCTTTATCCCCCACGCTGCTGTCTCACCTTTTACATCAACAGATGGAAAACTACCCAGGGCTTGCACAGGGCTGGATCCATCTTCCCAGCACCCTCTCCAAAAGACAGCACACATATAAAACAGTATTAGTTGGACAGGGAATGCTTCCTTGCCTGTTGGATGCTGTTTCACCTGTTCCGCTTTGCTGTATGAGACTGAAGACAGTGCAGGGGACCGGAATGCCCAGTTTTGCCGAACTGCTTCTTGAAGATCACTAGGGTTGACTATGCTTTTATGTGGGGCATAACCATGAAGGATGCACAAATCGGGAATAAAAGATTGACAAAAAGAGAAAGAAAAAAGAGGATATTTTCCCCTACGTAGACAAACCATGTAGGAAAACATTATTCTCTGCAGAGTTCTTGCTTTCCACAAAAGTTGAGTAGTACTATGGTTTTCTGTCTTATTCATTACCATGCAACGTGCTTGCTAGGGAACTGTTTTTAGGCTTTGGATGGACCTGGACCAGCATTAACAGATTATCCCTCTCTTTGCTGAGCAATCTTTCACCTCTTCCCACAGTGTCTTTTCAAACGTAACCAAAGAGGCTGAGCGAATGATGCACCAGGCCAGTTTGGAGGAGTCTGCACTGTTCCTCAGTGACTGGATCAGGCGTATCTGAAGGTCTGATCTAAGGACCGCAAACGGTTCCAGGGAGAAGTCTGCCTGCGTAATCTGATCCGAATGGTTACCTGTACATCATCTGTGCACAAGTCTCACATTACTGACCAGGCAATAATGCAAACAGAATAAGCAGGGGGAAGATGAGCGCCTGTGGAAGTGAAGGTCCAGAGGGTAAGTTTTTGCTAGTAGAGATAACAAAAGCAAATAGCACTACCAATGTTTTTTTTTTTTTTTTTTTTAATAAAAATTATTATTAATATAAATATTAAAACAAAAACAAAAAGATAATTCCTAAAAGAAAACAAATGCTGCTTCAGGATGCTTAAGGAATAGAACCAGGGAAACTGTTCAAGGTCATGTAGTGATTCCTGGGCAGTGTAAGGAAAGGGAGCTACCTTACACTGGTGACAATCAAGTGCTTTATTCAAGAAAGCACCTTTCTTTACCATAATCCTGCTATTTGCAACAAGTTATCATGTGTTACCCCATCTGACGGTACCTTGAAAATTCACCTGCAGTCTATCCATGACTTTCTCTCACATACATGCCTTCTCCTGCTATGTGAACACTGTGGATTCTGGAACAAGTCACCGACAGGTACCTGAGGTATCTGAAGATTAAATGGGAGGTAGACCTCTAAGTATGCCTGAGAATCTGTGTCAAATGAATTAGCTTTTAAAAGCAGTCTGGGACAGCAAGAAGCTACATTTTTAAAGTCCTAAATTGGCAGTCTAACCCCTGGATCACTTTTCCTTCCTCTCTACTTCCACTTAGATGTCTGCGTATATAAATAACTCCAGCATACAGAAAAGTGACCAGACTCTAGGCCCACCCAAGCCTTCTTTTCAGCTATGAATTTACCCCATTTGGCCACGAAATAACTTCCTAATCCTGGCTGGTGATCACCACATGCCTTGGAACAAAAGGATTTATGATCCTTATAAATTTATTCTGGCTAATGTAAATGCAGATGCTATTCATAAACTGTCTAACCTGTTTTAAAAATTCTTAATATGGTATTTGTCTCCATAATGCCTTCCACTACGGGGTTCTCCAGGTTAATTATGCATTACATAAAGAAGTAATTGTTGCATCTTAATTACATGAAATGCTCTCATATTCTTTTAATATATTACACAACACCTTGTTATTTTCCTGCACGGCTTTAAAGTAGAGTAAGATTTAAAGTAGCAATACTGGGAACTTCCAAAATATTTTTTATCTTAAAATTCACTGTGCTATAAATTGCAATGGAGGCAACCTTAAAGCCTTTCCCTCTCACCCTGCTAAAACACATGCTCTTCTCCCCACCTCGGAGGTGATGAAAATATATGTTGACCAAAATGATACAACAAGGTTAGCGTGCTTTCTTCCCCATCCAAAATCAGACCCCAGGATCATAGTACCGCTTTTGCACCAACGTAAGGATTAAGGCACTAAAGTACATTTCGTGAGAAGCCAGCACAGCACGACCCAGACATTGCCCCAGCCTCTCCAGCCTGATAACTCTGCCCGCATTATCTCCGGTGTTCTGCTCCCGTGCTAGCGCATTACAGACGCAAGCAGACCAGCAAAGCTGCGTGTTGGCTTGGCAGCAATGCTACGTGGAGGAGAACCCGCTGGGGTGGTGAGCCTGCTTCCTGCTGCTGCCAAATATCCCCAGCACTGCGAGTCCTCTCCCCAGCACAGTGCTTGGTGTTACTTCTGCACACTGCTGTGCTCTCTGCACCGCAACGTTTTATTCCGTCCCTTTCTAACTCTATAGCTCAAGTATCCCTAATACTTTCCCATACTGAAGCTGCCTTCCAGGCCACTAAGCACTTTCACGTGCTCTCTCTAGCTCCCCCTTCATCACTGCTTTGTCTCTTACAAAGGAAATGACCCATAACAAACACAGTACTCCACAGGCGGTACTACCATTCATGGCTAGAGGAATATTATAGCATCTTCATCGTCCCCCTCTTTCTTCACACATGCAGGCATTTTATTCACATTTTTTTATTTATTGCTGCTGCTGCACATAGCACAGACATCTTTATCAAGCTGTCTTTATAATAGCTACTTATGTTTTCTTGAATGGTTAGAGCTAATTCAGAGTCCAACCACGTGTCTAAATGCTTTAAACTATTCCTTCAAACATGCTTTACCCTGCCACTCTCTGTGTTTCATCTTCCATTCTATCTACAATCTTTTGGTCCTCTTTCCCACTGTATAATTCATATCAGCTGCAAACAATAAATATTATCTTACTGTCCTCCTTTACTTTCAGTCATTAAAAATATAAATATAGACCAATTCACAGAGAGGTAACTGGAATCAACTTACTATCAATTTCTTTCCATCCCAATGATGCTTAATGTATCACACCTATTTTTTTTTCATCCTCTTAACTAGGTTTTGACTACACAAATGCTTCTTTTGTGCACTTCAAAACTCCATTTTTTATTTATTTATTTTTATTTATCTATTTATTTTTAGGAAGCTCCCTTCTTATTAGTTCTGACTCACCTGGGATGTCCATTTAATCTAATCTGCATAAGCATAAGTCTTGGCAAATGTGAAACATTATATTCCATTTCTTCTTCATCCTCTAATCCCCTATACATCCCCCCCAAAATGCACCATATCAAGGCAAAATTAACTCAGTCATTGCATTTCCTTATACCCAAGTTACTCTAGTGCCTGTGGTTCTTTCATTGGTGGTTCTCAGCCTCTGGAGTAAGTTTTTAAACACAAGGAATGATAATTAGCACCTTGCTAATCATGTTTTAGATGTATGCTATCTAGTCTGCTGGCCATTTTTAATTATTTCTTTTTCAGTAGTTCAAATTCTTTGTTCCTTAGATCCTTTATAAGTCTAGCAGGAATAAAACCTGAGGTACTGAGCTTCACCTGATTCTGTGAGTTACAACTTTGGCAGAATATAAAATAACACCAACAGAAATCATGCAAGCATTGTCTTCTTGTATACACCAGCCAGCACGGTCCCATAGCATTCTGCTCTGTTCCTATCCTGGCTGCCTACCAGCTCTGTCAATGTACTTGTGGCTCCAGGACAGCACAAACAGCTCCAGAATGCATCCAAATCTCAGCCTACACAACTTCTTATTCCAGTCCTGAGGGTCCCATATCTTCTTCCATAGCTTTTTTGATTATGCTTTGAGGCACACTTTATTTATTTATTTATTTTTAAGCGTGCTTTTGACAGATGTAAGACTGTTCTCCCCAAAATCTCCCATTTCCTCCATGTCCGTCCTCCAATGGTGCCAGAGCACGGCTTCTACCTGGTGGCAGTTCCCCTGCCTGGACAACATCACATGCCACACGCCAGACTGCACAGTGGAACCATCACATGCCCACGTTCATGGATTAGCCTGAGACCCACTGTGTGTCAGACTCCTTAAAAACTTACTTTAAATACCTCTCTTCACATAAGGATCCAGAGGTAAGAGGCAAAGGCATAGAGCCATCTACAGCTCTGTGCCTTCCTCTCCCATTTCAACTATAATTACTCTAACCTTCTGTGTACTGTACGCCCATCCCCTTTTGCTGATACAACTGAAGAGCTATCTGAGACTTTCCTCCTAAATTATAAATGACTCCCCATGCTAATTTCTTTCTTTTTAATATCACAAATTCTCTTTGGTCATCTTTCGTAAACCATCAAAGCTGGCCTCCAACTATCACTCCCTACAACTTCAGGATCGGTGATGGGAAGCAACTATGATTCTACAATTTATTGTATTAGCACTTCTGAAACAACAAAAGAGTCATTGATTTTCCAAGCCAAAGGCACATGGGAAAGCATAAAAAGCATCTATGCCCAGTTCAGATCAGAGAGGAAAGAGACACTGCGTAGGAGAGGACTTCCCCCAGCCTGGCAACTCTTTGAAGCTAAAGGATGGGAGTACAAGCAAGGAGTTTTTTGGCTGTTTTCTTACAGGTGTCAGCATAATTATTCTGACACAGGACCCTTCTTGCTGCTTGTCACATTAATAGAAGAATGCGCAATAACAGTGAAAATCTGACCATTTTTTCTCTCTCTCTCTTTCTTTTGAACACTGTCCTAGCCACCCAGAGCTAGCTGATAACTCTGAGGGTAATTCAGGCAAAAGTACTGCAGAACGCTCTTTGATGTCCGCTTTGATTTAATATAGATTCATGTAACAAACGTATAATGCAATAGTGCCATATAAAGAGTTAAAGAATACATGTGAAAGTTATGTCAATGAAAGATGTTACCAAAAGGCCTAAGGGGCAAGACACTGATCACATTATTGGGAGGCTGGATTAGGAGGGACATCCTGTGAAGAGTCATGGGAACACGGACTGCACGGTCAGAAATGAAAAATCAAAAATCAAAAACCAGCTGCCATCAACTGCTAACCTGGCTTCACAGGTCTGCAGAGTCCAAAGGCTCACTTTATTGCCAACTCATGTGTCCACTGATGGATGATGAATATTTTAACCATCTTTTTGGCTGGAAATATGATTATTAAAAGGAAAAAATTTGGAGATCAAAGCTCTCTTCTAAAGATTCTCTACTGTGTATTGTACTTTATCACCGGAGAGATGAACCCATGATGCTTGCCCACACGGAACTGACCAGCAGCATGTACGTGAGCTTAGACATTTGGATTTTTTTACCAAGGACGAATATCAGTTAGACACAAACTTCTGCAAACCACCTACAAGCTTTTTCTCCTTTATAATCCCACCAGCAAAGGCTCAGTTTAACATCTCCACTTACTGTGCTTTTGGAGAGAAAGAGAAAAATAAAACAGGTCTTTGAAGGCTGTAAGGAACAGACTGAAGAAAGGGAGACAAGATCAGAGAGACAGAACTAGGGTGAGGGGGAGGCAGCTGTCTCTAGCAAGTGGGATAACTGATGTGACTCACACAAAAGCAGCTTATGTTTCCTCTTGTTCTGTAGTGGATATTTCCACTTTGGCTTTTTCAGAGATGGAGACCAGACAGAAGCAAATGCACAGCAGCTTCCTAAAGCATCAGGTAAAAAAACATGGAGGCCTTGCAAGAATAAACTACATGTCTCCAAGACTTTGAGGACCTCCTGAGCATTCAAGGCAAAGGAGGCAAACCTTTATCAGCAGAGAAGATGCTGACTCCAGATTACAGGTGTTTTAAGATTTATCATTTTGCAGCCTTACTACCTGAGAAAATTTGCATAAGAATAAACTGGCTCTTTCTTAGGAGTCCTTTTCAACTTGCTTTTATGATTCCTACTGAAAATGATAATCCTCTGTTTGTGACATTGCAATCATTTCTACTACAATCAAGAGTTCTGTCCAAAAAGAGGATTACTGTCTCGGTTTGGGGAAGTATACAAACTTCAGAAAGAAAAAAGCAGCCAGTTTCCAAGCAAATGACCTTGGTAACAGAGAACAAAAGAAGAGAAATATATATATTTAAAAAAAACACTACACATGATCAGATGTGACACTTCTAAGAGGCATCTGATACTCTTCACGTTCATAAAAACTGATGTTTCCTATATATGTTTGCACAATGGAGCTGCAAAAATTAGCCACAAAAACTTATCTTCGCTATGCTACCCCAACATTCATTCAGAGTTTTCCTTAGACGAACAATGTTTTAAAACTAAACATCAGAGACACGTACACAGAAAACCTAGTCCACTGCACAACTCCATCCTTTCAGCAGTGTCCTGTGAGAAGAAGCATCACTGCACATGGTGCTGAATGCCAAACAACTGGTTTAAACCACTGCCTCTGGCAGCTGCTCTGAAATCTAAAGAGCAAACAGTTTAAAAAAAAAAGTCTTTGTTTTGCCTTTTTTTTTTTTTTTTACCCCACTGCATTATGATAATACACTTTAATCTCTGATGCATATTAAACTGAGAGTGTTAAAAATCCGTCAAAGGAAAAATAAACGATATAGGAAAATGATGATGTAAGACAGGACAGTAAACATTCTGCAATTGTGTAATCTGCCAAAATTCACTCTAAAATTGGCCTGGGAAAGAGAATAAGAGTATTGTGCACTCAGAACAGCTTTAGGGAATGTTCCCAACTCAAGCAGAAAACAATACCTGACTGAGACACGGATGTAATCATGAAGGAATGGAAAATACAACACACCAGAACAAAGAGCTGAATAGGAGACAAGGAGAGATTTTCTTCATTTCTTTGATTTCCCACTGGGTAGGTACCTGGAGGGAATCTTCCCTTTTGTTCATCCACAGAAGGTTTGGTTCACTGAGCTTCCCCACACACGTTCACTCACTTTGCCTTCTGCTCCTCTTCAAGCCCTGCTGCATCTTTCTCTGATGCTGCTGGTGATCCCTAATAGATCCTGGACAATCTCTGTGTTCAAAAGTGACTGTACCAAAACAATGAGCTCCAGGGCCATATCGGTCGGTCACAGAATCCAAATCACCAGCACCTCCCTCCCTCAGTCACAGTTAGCTACTCAGCCCTTCAGGAGGCTTCACCCAGAGAACAAAGACTTTGTGAGATTTTCTAGCATTGACCTTGCACTTCCTTATAATATAGAAATATTAAAAAAAAACAAAAAAAAACAAAAAAAAAACACTGCAGGAAAACAGTATCAAATGTAACTCTTGCTTTCAGTCAATTCCACACACTATGTCCCTAGTAATTCAAGTAATCACATACCGCTCCTCAAGTCACTAATCGAGGGATAAGTCTGTTCTTGGTATCCAGTGAAGGGTCATTTAACTAGGCAGGGGACTTTTCAGCAAAGCCCTGAAGGGCTTCACCACTAGCAAGGGTGAAGGACAGGACTCCAATGGCAGAACCAGACATACAGCTGGTCAAGAGGAAGGGATACAGAGAGAAGCATATTTTCCACACAGGTCTTTTCATGAGTTCTCTCAGAACTAAGTCAGAGAAAAATGAACAAAACAAGGGACGAGGCCAAAATATATTTGCTGAAGAGGAGTTATAGAGATTAGTGTAGTAATTAATCAAGACAACCATGTCAGCAAGGGTCTGACCTTTATTCTTGCCCTAGTAACAGTTTTGTCCCTGGTGACTTTCGGCTTGCATGCTAAAGCGATTTAGATACATCCCTCAATTAATCGCAGGATACCCCCTGGGGGATAGGAGAGCAGCACTGCAAGCTGCAATCAGGGATGCTGAATCAGAGGAGGAGTGACCAAGCCAAGGGCACCTAGTGAAGGGCATGGGCAGAGCTGGGGAGCCTACAGTTCTCTTTACCTCTCACACTTCACGTCTCGCTGCTAGAAACAAAATTGTTTGAAGCTGTTAATTTGAAATTTTCCCACACTTTTTTTTTCTTAACCATAGAATAACAAGAATTAAAGACTAAATTAGAAAAAAAAAATGCAATATGAGACTGTTCTAAGAAGAACATTTTTTTTTTCTTTTTCCTGTAATAAACACCACCACCACATCAGACTCACTCAGACAAAATGACAGGTAGTGGTGGAGAGCAGGACAGCAGTTCAATCTTCAGTTACGCCCTGCTTATTCCGATCCTCCTAAGACAAAATCCTTCCCTCAGGTAGATAAGCCACCCATCCCCATACTCCAGAGAGCCTGAAGTCCCTTGTCTGCATACAGCAGGGTCATTTTAAGCTTCTTGAGTACCAGCAAGCCTCTGAGCACCACTCTCACTCTGACAAAGCCCTGCAGGTCACAGATTCATAGAATCAGAGAATCAGCAAGGTTGGAAAAGACATTGCATCTGGACAGCTGAACACAAGGTGGCCAGGGAGCTCCTGCTATGCCCACACAGCAGGGACAGAGGAGGTGGAATCTGGACAGGCTCAGAAAGACAACATACAACCAGTCTTTCAGACAATAGGAGGACTAAAAAGCCAGGTGAGTTCAGGAGAGTGGTGATGCTCAACGATGACAACAGATGGAAACAACATTGGAAGGTGCCTGCTTCTATCTGAGTAACTTTTATCACAGCAAATGAGAACCTGAATCTGTTTTTGTCTCCCAAGCAAAAGGAACAAATATTTTTGTCCATGAAGCCTGGCCTTTCCAAGAGTCAGGAGAGACTGTCAGTGGTTTGTTAGAATTAGACTGTCTGTCAGGATCTTAGCTAGTTAAGAAAGAACAGAAGCCTTGAATTTATAGCTTAAGTTATAAAACTCAGATGAAAAGCTAACATACTTATTGAGTACACCCAGCTGGGTCTGAGGTTTGCAAACACTTGAATGAATAATTCCCAAATCTCCTGCCCAACACAGACAGGGTCTAGTATAAAGTCTGGAATAGATTTTCTAGCGTTTATTTTTAACAGCTGTTCCACAGTTCTGCTCTGGAAGAGAGATGGAGACAACTCAGACATGATACTCTGGTAGTGAACTGAATCAGGCTTTCAGGGCCCTCAGTGCACTAGCAGGCCACAATGGCCCTCCTGGGGCCTCCACTCACACTCTCTGTCCATGGGGCCAGAAGCCTCATTTCAGCTCAGGGCTATGCTGTAAATGTGCTCACCTCCAGCTCCAACTGCGTTGCCTCCACACTTATACCTGACCACACAGCCCATCAGTCTGGGCTCTGACCCACAGACTGACTTCCCAGTTTCACCAAGTCACCATGGACCTGCCAAGTGGCTGCCAGGCTGTGTCTGACACTGCTGAACGACACTGGACCTAATCCTGACTGACTTTTGTTCCCACCTTGACTTTGGACCTGCTTTATCACCATGGCCTTGCCTAATGACTTGGGCTCCTAGTTGAACCCCAGTATCCTCAGAGGCCTTGTCCCCTTATCTTGCCTGGGGCTAGCAGGACCAGGCCTTGGCTGGCAAGCAGAGACATCTGCTTTATCTCCATTTCTCCCATTGCTATTGCTGACCTTCATTCTTTTTCTCAGAAGAGGCAACCTAAATAGTTCAACTCTATCCCAGCTGAGCAACAGCGGAGATGATATAGTATGGACAAGAAACACTGGCCCTCAACCTGTCACTACCTGAGCTGAACCTGTCTGGCCTTTCCACTTCAGCTCTACAGTCCCTTGCATTCAGTCCTGATGTTGGGGAAATCTCAGACAAGAAAGGTCAGGATGATGGGGCCTGGACGGGCACACACTATCCTTCTCCAACACTCCTCAATATAGAGGTTACAACATCCTAAATCACAGCTAGATTAAGACCAACTTCACTGCACTGTTTTATGCTTACTTGACTGACACCTTCCTGTCCATAAATAACTAACACATATCACCTCTCGACCATCGTGTTCGAATTTGGCAAAAAAGCTTTCCAGAACAAATAAACCTTTTAACTTTAGATGCCAAGTTCATTTTTGCTGAAGCCAACAGAGCTACCTCACACTAGAATCCAGCTACAAAAATAGATCCCTTTTCCTTAGTTATTGTTGGCAAACATCGGTTCAAGTGAGAAAAGCTATTTCTGGGCTTTTATTGGCAAGTCTTATGTTCAGAGACTAAAAGGAGACACTGGCTGCTAGTGGAAAAAATGTTAGACGTGACTTTCAAGAAACGTCAGTTACTGCCAAGCTCTTATGCCCATTTCTCTGGGCGGGGGGGGGGGGGGGGGGGGGGGGGGGAAGGCTTTATTAACTGTTATTACCAGAGGTCACATCTATGAGGGCCAGTGAGAGAAAAAGGCACATATAGAAAATTCACTGTCTCAGACTGACAATCAGCTGTATGGTCAATGCCATAGATGTCCTCATATACTTATTTCACTTACGCTTCTTCTTTCACAAGGAAAATCCCCCAGTTCTTAGTCACAAAATGACTGCTAAACATGGATGTTGTGGAGTTTCTAGAACATCGCATTATCTCCTATTTGGGAACCCCAATGTGCACTTCTTCATCATATACACTCATAGATCTCCACATACACCTGATTGCAGATGTACAGGGACACATTTCAAGATTCTAGTACCATAACAAACAGGATCCATCTATAAACATGCAATGTTCATCTGACATACCAGCACACATTTGCACACTTGAAGATCTGAGAGAACGTGTTGGGATAGCTCCTACATCCACATGCATGTATACACATTCTGTCATAGTTATATTATAATCTTCCACAGTTCCTAGTTTGCACACAAATATTCACTGGGTATTTAAAAAGCAAAACAAAACACTCCATCAGTACAAACATTCACCTAAAGTGCGATTCAAGAAAGTACAGGCAGGCAACTAAATGGGAACACACAGAGATTCATATCTGCTTCTCTTCTAAACTGTGTGCATGGTCTTCAGGCGTTTATTAACACCATCCTAATTATCTCTAGCAATTAGTGTTATAAACAGCAAAACACAAGAATACAGATCTTGGTCCTTTATAAGTCAATTCATTACACCCAGTAATACCAGTCACCCCCAATAAATACAACAGAATAGCACAGAACTATTTTTCTATTTCCGAGGCATTTGCTTCAGTGTAACGTGGATTTATTCAGCAACGAGCTAGGAAACAACACAATAAAAATGACTAAATGGAAACATAAAAATTAGAGCCTTTTACACAGAACCAAGCCAGGCAGTACTGTTACCGAGACGCCTAATAAAAATCAAAAATGATTGGCAAATGATTTGAGAAAAATATACCCTGTTCTTTTCCACTTCTTGTCAACAAGCAACAGATTATGCGCGCTATCGTCATGCATAGCCATTACCCTGAGCCGTGTTTACCGTGACTCAGTGACACTAATTCTGCCTATGCCTCTCCACTGGTCTAGTATTGAACTGGAAAATGCAACAGGTTCCAAACTCAGCAGGTCCAGCTCCACAACTTATGAATTTCCCCTAAAGTCATTCCAAAGTCCCTAATTTTGATATCAGTCTTAAGCAAAATAATAAAAATACAGTTATTCAACTACTGAAAACATTAAAAGCCAGCTCTGATTGGAAATCTCTTCCCCCTTTGTTCTGTCCAACCCTGGAGTCTCTCTTTTACATCCCAAATCCATAAGGATTATGTACGATCAGTAAAGACAAGGTTTTAACTCTGTCCCTGCAGGCTCTTTTAGCAGGTCTGTAAAAGCTGTGGGTGCATCCTTTCACAAGGGCAAATCATTCATTCATAGGCAAATAGTAAGCTTGAGAGGCAGGTTACAAGTTGCATGTGGAAATATCCTCTCCATGTACACTGCAGCTGGTTTTCCCTCCAAATGGGATGTAAATTCTACACAGTCCTACAGGCTGGGTTCTCTATATATAACAAATAACTTTATGCTGTTGCAAACAGAAGTGCCAATGTGCCACAAAGGAATGAAAGGTCTTAAGGGTTTCTCTTCACTCCCCCTGCATCCCTCTTCCTCTTAGAGTCGAGCATATAGATATAAATGAGATGTAGCTGGGAGTTGTGCCCAGCCTCTGCAGCACTGACACAGAAATAATATGTGTAAAATACTTCTGGTTGCCTTGGAAGGGTTCTGGCTGTCTTAAAGAGAAGGTCTTCAATTACTGATTTTGCCTTTTTGGAAGCTTTTTAAGGTTTAAATTCCAGATGAGGACTTAACAAGATCTCATGTTCAATTCAGTTTATCATAGCTGTATGCTCTCAAGTGAAATCAGTGGAACTGACTGAAAAGAGTAGAGTACTTGATGAAGTGCCTTGGGAATTGAAATATCTGTTATTAAATGTACATGAAATAAATCTCTCTTCAAAATTTTACCCTTGCTTATTCCAACCAGTCAGGATCTTGAGCAATGCCAACCTGACCTGAAATGCCATCTGAACTGTACTTACATATTCTGAGCAAGCCTAGAAGTGCCACGTGCTTCTCGTTTGTGGAATATGTGAGCAGATAATGAGCCAAATCAGTACCACAATAAAATTGATCTCTCTTTGGGCTGCCCTTCTTCGAAGAACCTTTTCACATGGATTCAGAAATCTGTTTTTTTTTTTTTTTTCCCTCTCCCAGAAAGCATCACAACAGATTATTCCAAAGAGACACAGAAAATACTGCTATGATTCCTCCTCTTTTCTAGCAATGAACTCAGAGAAGACATCATTCATACTACACCAGTCAACAAGTCACTGTTGTGGCAAATCTTGGTTTTCCTGTCCTTCTCTGCCACAAAATCCAGCCATGTTGTTTTAATTACCAAAATACCTATGCTGACAAAGAGCTGTAGAATACCCTAAAGAAAAGCACGAAAAGTCAAGGAACACATGCTGTGTTCCTTTCAATCTTTTGATAAACACTGGAGTATTTTATCAATCTTTTGATAAACACTGGTAATGAGAAAACATTATAAGTAACAAGGCATTTCTCCTTGCTCTACAATGCAGTAGACAACACCAACTTAAAGAAGGACTACTGACAAGCATGGTCTGTTCTGTTTTGCTTTCCACCATCTTATCACCCCTCGTGTCAATAAGGTATCACTGAACTGACCTGCACAGTATGAGGAGGCTGCCCTACAGTTCTGGTCCAATCTCAGCTAGAAGAGATGGGACAGGGCCTCAGAAGGCATTCATCTCCTCTGCATGTGGCAGCCCATAGGAGAGCAGCCACACATTCACAAATGCCAGTGCTGTCCTTCAGCAGGCTTCATTGCAGTCCTGTACACCACACTCCATACCTCCACTCTAATTAGATACAAATGCAAAGGAACTGAAAGACAGATTTTCCACCTATCTTTGCATTTATTAAAAGGTCACCAAGGAAGTGTGATCTTTTCCTGTGAACACAGATAAAAGAATTGAAAGAAACCTGACCTCATCACTGCTATATACATTTTCTTTTCAGTCTTCATTTAGAAATGAGGTCCCTTTCCCCCTCACAAGGTACTCCAGACTCCCACATGTGCTATGCAAGAAAGATTTAGCTAAAAAGCTGAGGATTATGCATCCCTTCCTTTTTGCCCTTCCACCAGCACTAGCAACTCTGAAATAGTGTCACACAACAACAAAATGCTGCCCTTTCCAATATCACTTGAGCTGTACGTAGCCCAATACAGACCCACCAGGAGCCCCATGAGCTACTACACATACACGCACAAAATACATGCACTCATATATTTGAAGCAGTAAATACTCATAGCAGTTAGACACATTTCATGTTCTGCCTATAAAAAGAGATGAATGTACACATACACCCTTGCACACAACTTCTTCCAAGTATAACATATAAACACATCCTCAGTGTGCATACAAACACACATCTAGCTACAGCATATGTAAATCCACTTGAACAGCACAACTATGTACATCCCATTACTCACTGTTAGTAACATACCATCATCACTTGCATGCTTGTGCCTGTACTCAAACACACACCCTTCCTGACCCCCACCTCTACATATGCAAGAAGCCCGGGAATCAATAACCACTTACAGCCCTTCAATCCAACACTGTCAACTTTGTTCTCCCCTATTTATAGCGACAGACAACCAAACTAAAGATAGGGAACATCAGTATGCAGAGGAGGAAAAGTGGACACTGTGTCAGCATAAGCAGCAGACAGAAGCTGCTGAATTCAGTAGAGGCTGTTCTTGCCTCCTGCAACCAAGAGCAGAGCTGCCACTTGTCCCAGAAACTTTCTGCTTTATTCCCAGGACATCAATGCAACCAGGCAGAACAAAACAGGGCAATAACCATGAACCATTTCCCTGAAACAACATAATTGTACATAGGAAGATTCAGAAAAAATCCAATTCTTATCTGTTTCCTAAGTCTGAGCAATGATCTTGTCCACATAAAGATGTGCAGCATGCTTGGTGTAACACCAAAACAACTTGATATCATACCCTGCAGAGAAGACAGCATGAAACTAAATATACTTCAGACACAGCAGGCTGTCTTTAAAATTATCAAGTTGCTCTGTTGACCTTTTAAAGTATATGAGCATACAAATGAAATACATCTGAGAGCGGTCAATACCTCTGCCAATGAATTTCAACCAACCTTGCAGCATTTGGAATAACCAAAAAGCTGTTGGTATTCCCGAAGTCTGACGTGAGCTCTTATCATGTACCTTCATCACAGCCGCCTCTGCCCAGCTAACATCTGAACATCCCAAAACTACTCAGTCTCAGCCCACGACATGGCCTCATTCTTACAGTCCTGAGTTTCTCACTATGTCTATATTCAGAAATCTCAATTCTGCATTATGGACACGTTTCACTATGCTAGGCCTGAATCTCTCCTGGGCAGAGAATGGCATTAATATAAATATAATTATGGTTGTTTAATAAATGTATGATGTCTGCCGATCTATCTCGTTAAATTAACCACAGGAGTGAATTTTGTATTAGTCGTGACAAGGCCCATTTTCAAAGCTGACATTTAATATCACTTAGCCGTACAAATCATACTTTAGGGTTCACAAATCAAAGGATTTGGTGAGTATCTGTGAGAGAGAACCAAATACACGAAACCAGAGAAGCAGTTTTGGTAGCTTGCTGCAGGTATCCAGTCTATGCAATACATTTATCTAGAACTGACGAACCAGGAGAAATTCAAGCCATTTCAGTGCACCTGGAGGTTGATGGAGGTGTACTTGACTTGGAAAACATGTCAACACTTTGACCCCTGGAAACCCTTCCAATCACCAGACATACTGGCTTTATCAGAAAAGTGACCTTTCTGTCACTCTTTTGGAGCCAGCCTGAGCTGTTTTCAGATCCCTTTTATTTCATTCTCCCTCACTGGAAAAGACAAAAGGGCTGCTCTTGAAAGGTCACCATGAAAATGGTGTCCAGCTGCCTACCACAAAATCCATACGTGCCATCAGGCTGCAGGGAACATAAAAGCTGTCACCTAGCACAGTCATTGCTTTTGTTTTTGGTGAAAAGTAGTAGCACTGACTATGGTGTTGACTTCAGGTGCCTGTTCCCCTGGGTGCAGGTCAGCTGAAGGTTGTGAGCAAGGCGCTGTGTTACTCAGACGCGTTTATGCTGCATTGCAGGCCTGTCTCCCTTCCTGCCCATCACTGCCAGCTGCCGGAGCATGCACGCTCTGAGCCATCACAACATCATTCTGTAGCCCTTTCTCCCCAGCTCACATGACAGCCAGATCCAATCCTATTACTTTTCAAGCCTGGGAATGAAAAAAAAAATACATGAAAAGCAATAAAAAATGGAATGAAGGTACAATATAATAGAAAAAGAGAGTTGCAGAGAAAACACCTCCAGAAGTGCTAGACTCCTCCTCAACTGTTTTTATGTAGAGTTAGCATTTCAAATCTAATAATCTCCTCACTCAACTTTCAATTATCTCACAACATAAAATCATTTTATAAACTACCAGCCTCCCCTCCAAATGAGAACAAGTCCCTGCACCTGCAATCTGCTGACCATTAGCTTTTACAGGAATGACTACAAAAAGAATACCTTCCACTGAAATACAAACTGCTGTTCTGATCACGTGGAAAAACCAAATCAATATATATTTACAATTATACTATATAAAATAAAAAAGTAACCGCCAGCAGGA
This sequence comes from Cygnus olor, assembly GCF_009769625.2. NCBI lineage: Eukaryota > Metazoa > Chordata > Aves > Anseriformes > Anatidae > Cygnus > Cygnus olor. The sequence goes on from NC_049179.1 coordinate 14,664,712, forward strand.
ATAAACTACAGCAAAATGGACAAAGTTTCAGGGACTTTTATTCCTGATTGTACTTAGCTGTACTTCTCTTTCAAACTCATTTGCAATATCTTCTTCAACTCATTAAAATAATCTTTTTCATTGTTGCTTTGTATGAATCTCTGATTCAATTTTCTTGTGAAGTTCGTTCATTATTTCCAGCACCCCCAAAGGGAACTTTCTGCTTTATTCCAGAAGCCAAGAGGTGGGAGAAACAGTAAAAGATCTGGTTAGGAATGTTTGGGGAAATTGTTGCTGTTGATTTATTTTTTTGTTTATGTGAGACAAAACTTCCTTGTTGGAATATAGCAGGTTTGAGGTGACTTTCCTCAGAAAGAGCTGCTCAGCTCTCAGGTGACATTTCTGATCAGACCCCACAAGAAAGACAGCCTTTCCAGTTGATCTCTTCTCTTCCCTATGAACAATTCAATATGAGTTGGAGTGGTGTTTTAGAATGGGGCTGTTGCATCCTAGGCAAGTACTGTTGCTGCCAAGTTATAGAATTAGCCTCTTCTGGCTCAAGGAGAAGCAGATAGAACAAACTGAATAGATGCCTTAGAGATGCCAATCTACGGAAGACACAAAGGGTCATGAAAATAAAGTGTGTGAAAAGAAAGTGTGTTCATCCTGCACCTGGACCAGTGAGCTAATAAATCCCAGAGTTAGAAGCGATATGGGGAATTTTTAGCATTATTGTTATTGAGAGCTCCCAGACTATAACATACCATAATCTTTGGAAAGACCAACAATGTCATAGGTGAAAGGAGAAGCACCTCTAACACAGAAAAGGTACTTCTTTATTAAATGCATCTGTTTAACAACGTAATATATGCAATAATTCCCACAACAGCGTTCTACAGCTTATTTACTACCTATTGTATCGAATGCTTTCCTATTGTCCTTAATATTGACTACCCTGGTTTTACTTATGTTTTTAGCTTATCATATTTATTTCCAATGTTACAGTGGCTGGTATCTGTTTTTCCTTTTTTTTTTTTTTTTTTTTGTAGTTCAAAAACAATAAATGTACGCTGCTATTCCTCAGAAGATCATTTTCATCAGCCATGTTTAGCATCTACTGTAGTTTACTCATTACATTCAGAAATACTAGTAAACAATTAGCACTAGCAAACAAGAAACAGACTGAAATAACAGAAATCTGTCTCACTATAATCAATCTATCATGCAGATTTTTCATCAGCGTTATGATTCATTGTCCTCTATACTCTAATGATTGCCTTCTCTTTGCTGCTAAACCAGGATGGGTTTTAACTGAACGTCCTCAATTCTTGATTAAAATTGTGTCCTTTTTTGAATATGTAACAAAATCCTTTTAAAAGGACACAATTTTTAGTCATAATCCCTCTGCCTTTTTGCTTCTCTTGCAGTCTATTTTATTTGTAATATTTCCTCAGCTCTGGAAAATCAGCCCTTATTAAAGAAAAAATCTACACGAACACATGTTAATAGGAATGCTGTCCTCTGCCCATACTAAATGTAATTGGGTCATGATCACTGGTGTCTAGGTAACCACAAACTCCCACACCAAAGATTAATTCATCTTTTCCTATAATAATGTAGTCCAAAATAGAGTAACACTGCATACAACATCCTTTGTGTTAGAAAATAATCATCTGCAGTGTTTAGGATCTGTGATAGTATTTGTGCTCTCTGCATGGAATCTCAGGTATATATCACCCAAACGGAAGTCCCTAACTTCATGTTTACTTTTTGTGTACTGAATACAACTACTTATAAGGTAATTCACCTCATTTTATAGTTGTATTCATTGGGGCTGAGCAGGCTCTTTTGCTAGAATATGTCAGCATAGCTGCAATATATAGTAAGTAATTGCATTATTAGTAAATGAAGATATAACAGACTGCTATTCTGCCCCACCCAAGCCACATATACTCACTATTCTTTTCTCCCTCCCAAACCAGATAGAATCTATAGAGATTCTCAAATTCCAAAAAAATTTATATAAGATATATACCAAGAAATATACTGTCCCTATCAGGTTTCAGCACAAACAATTGCACTGAACTTCATCAAGAAGATCTTTCACTTGATGTTGCTCATTACTAAGATGGCTAATCGTAGCACATAGACATCTGAGAAATGTATTTCTTCTGCAGCTTTTCCCATATTTGTTGAATATTTTATGACAAGCTATTTGAGCTTCAACTGCATTTATTTTCACAGAGCTCTCTTTTTTGCTAGTTTAGTATTATTCATTTTTTGCTTCATGGAAGATCAGTTCTCTTCCCCTGAAGCACAAGGGTTCCCTATGACCATTGAAAAGTGACTCATTTTTTCTCCAACAAATCGTCTTCTGCTTCACATCATTTATGCAACCAATGATTACCTTTCCATCTTTCCTGTCTTCTCTCAATGACAGCTTTAAAAGGCTTTCTGATAATATCATCAAGATTTGCCTTTCCACCAAGAACTTCAAAGTATGCTGCCATACCATTCCACGTGTTTCTCCACAATGTGTTTCCACATGTCATATCCAAACTTGTATTTGTATCTTGCTCTTTTGTTTTAAAAAGAAAATGCACTGTCCCATTGCACTTTTCTTTACTTCCCTGTCCTCTGTTTCCTAAGTGGAGCTCACTTATGATAATTACTTGGCTGAAAATATATCGGTGGTTTCTTGTTTCACTTCAGAAGGCATTAAGGATGTCTTCATGATTCTCTACACTCTTGAAGCTGTCTTACTGAGTATCTGAAAGATACTACAAAACATCAGTATTGAATGTCCCCAAATTCTCTTTCTTCTCTTGACTACGAGTAACCAACAACTTTTCTGATTTTGACTATCTTCAGCTTCCTCGTGTCTGCTCCATCCTCACTTAGAGTATGTATTCAAATAATTTCTGAATGGTCACTGATATCTGTATTTCCATGGGTTGTACCCTGTGCTGAAGTTTCTCTTTCCAGACCATTTATCTTCACTTGTAGATCTCCCATCATCTGGCAGCACATGCACCAAAAATTTCTTCCTTAGACAAAAATTAGAATCACAGCATTTGCAGATCGCAGCATTTTTTTTTTTTTTTTCTCATCATTCATATGCAGTATACAATAGTGAGTCTCACCTAAAGACAAACCATAAAACTCCAAATTCTCGCGAAAATTATCCTGGCAAGGCATATCGACTTTTCTGTCTTGCAGATTATCCAGCATAAGCATACCCTTACTCTACAAGTTTATTGCATATAGAAGCACGTATTTCTGCTGTTATTCAGAATTAAAGTATCTGCAATTCAGTTTAGCTTAATTTACTTTGGAAATTAGTTAAGCCAAATTTAATTAAGGCCACCTTAATTCTGCTTCAGAATGTTGACATGTGGCTTAATATGGTTTAGCACAGGACTTTCCACTTGCACCTTTAGCTAAATCAGAGCTATTTTCCTGCATGTTCTGATACAGACAAACTATTATAGAATTCAGCCTGCTTTAATTATTAAAAAAAAAATTGAAAGGTGACTTGGTTGTATTGTATAAGTATCTTTAAGACAGTAAATTGGAAGTTATTAAAGATCTCTCTAAACCAGCAGAGAAAAATCAAGAGTGAAGCTGAAAACAGCAGACAGATGAATTCAAATTAGAACAAGGGAATAATATTTAATGGTTACTGACCCTGGAACAAAATACCATGGGACCAGATGGATTTCCAATCATGTGATGCCCTCAAATCCAGTCTGATTTTTTTCTACAAAAAATCTACTTACACAAACACAAGTTATTGGGCTTTGTACAAAGCTGCCTGGGTGAAGCCCAAAGGCTTATGGCATATACGAGGTCAAACCAGAAGAGCTAATGATCCCTCCTGGCCATTAAACTCCATGAATACGTTATTAAGGTACTGTTTTCAGTGCCTAATGCCTATCTCAGCAACCACAGCCTTCCCTGCTATAGGTGAGGCTGGGTCCAGACATAGCAGACAAGAGCAGGAGATCTGGATCCCCTTTGCTCTGAATTTGACAATAAATAATTTGTAATGTCTTCAGTCCAGACTTGAGACTTCTGAGTCCTGTTTCATACGCCCCCATGTGCATATCTCATACACGTGCAGTGCAGCACACTGGCCTTTCTGCCTCTGGTTTGGGATCCCCTACAACTTCCTTCCAGTGTCTGAAGTCTCAGAAAGGGGGTGAGGCTCTGTAGCTGTGTTTTGTAGAACAGACACTACTACCATACTCAAGCAGCTGTGCTGGAAGCAGAATCTCAAAGAGTGGGCTCATGCAATGCTCACCTTCACTGGCTGGAAGTCCAGATCCTACCCAAGGACAAACCTACCAGATGGCACACTCTGCAGACACGCCTGTATTATTTATCATGTTTAGAGGGACAGGCAAAGGTATGTATATTGTGATTTAAGTAAAAAGAAATGGCAGTACTCTAACGGTGAGGGTATAATTTAGTACTTATAATGCAAGGGAATAACAGTTGGTCCTGGTATATACAGTAATTTGAAAAAAGTGTTGTGGTAGAAAGAAAAAAGAGAGAAATGATAACATTATTAGTATGAGAGTTTAGCATACATGAAAAATTAAATCTGGATTGGGAACATAAAGAAAGCAACCAAAGAGACAAGAACAAGATGAAAAGAAGGACGTACCTACAGATTTCAAGGTTGGAGAGAAGAAGTAGATCATCTAATAGATCCTCTAGTTTGATTTTTTTTTTTTTTTTTTTTTTTAAGACTGGGAACTACTTCAGCTGTGGAAATGAATCTTTCAAGGATACAGAAACCAGCAAAGAGACAGAATTGAGAAAGAAAGGAGAGCAGATTTCAATATATAGTTTACATCTAATACTGGATAGTATATACATATTATAGGCATCAACTAGTGGAATTCACTGCTGCAGGAAATCCTGTCTGGGAAAGGATTATAAAAGAGGACAGAAAAGTGCCATAATTTCACAGAGAAAGTCGCTCATTATTTCAAGGTTGTGGAAATGATAATCAGGCCTCATGCTGCAGCACATGGAGGGGAGACAGGTCAGGCTGGTAGGATTATTTCTTCTTTTCCGTGTCTTAGCGTAATTGAATCAGTTGCATTACAGCCTGGTTTTGTTCTCTTCTGAGCCATGAGGAACCAAACTCTGTATGAGGCAGGATACCTGATTATATGGACCAATGATCTGATCCAGCATAGCAAATGTTATGATCCTAAGAGAAGCAAAATCAATCTTTGCAGAAAATCCTGTGTGTAAAAGACTTTGAAATTTAGATGCTTCTAAAATCCATGCAGAGTCAAAAACAAACATGGCTCCTTTAGCCTGTGCTTTTGCCACCTCCCAATTCTTATTTTCCATGCCTGAGGAGTTCATGATTAGACTATGAGCTTCATCAAAGGGCAATTTTCAGCTGCCAAATAGATTTGTACAATAAATCCACATGGGGCCAGATCAACAAGGAAGAGACACATCAGAAATCAAAAACCTTGCTGCTGTAATTCCACAGAAAACTTGAAAGGATGATGTGCAATGATATTTAGACTTTTAAAGGGACACCATCAAAATACTGGAGTTAGTTTTCATCAGAAATGTTGCTTTTCTAGTCTTCATCCTTCCCAAGTGTTCTTTTCTTTAGCAGACTGAAATCCCACTGACATTCAAGGTCATGCTATTCAGAACTTTAGTGGTCTTCAAATGAAAATAACATTTCATCCAGAAAAATCACATGTATGTATGTGACTGCAGTTGTCTGATTTGTGTCACCATTAATATCTATGTTAGAAAATTAAAAATAATCTTTAAGAATCTAATTTGCTTCACTTCTGTAGTTGTTTGTTCTAATAATTTGCACTGTGAAAGTTGCTAAGTCTCTAACAAATCCACATCTGAAGCAAATCCAGCTACTCAGCTATACTCATGAATTGAATAAGCAGAATTCATAATTGAGCCCAGCTACAACTTACTAGCCATTTTCAGCCTTCTGGCTATACAAAAGATGGTTTAACTTCTGAGTGTGACAGTACTGATTTTATTACTAGAAGAGTCTGCTCCTCCTTACAGCACATGGAAGGACCCACTCCCTTGGTCACAAGGTAACAGCATTTGCTGTTTTGATGTCTTCATGTAAGTACGTTGGTTTTGCTCATTTTTAGATGGTGCCACAATAAAAGTATCTTATCAGCAGGCTAAAAATATAGAGATAAGCCATGGATTCGTATCTTGTTCTCCCACAAAGTGCAATCTCTTTTCCATGCAACCACAAATGCAATTAATTGCAAATGGAATTTTTGCTTCAAGCATTGAGGTTGCCCATGTTTGCAGTGTAAAAAAACAGAGATACTTCCATCTAATCCTGTTCTCTCAACTTCTGGAAAATGGATAGGACAGGATACTTGCATTTCTGAGTCTGTGTAGTCTCGTTCCTTATTCCTGTTGTAGAGAAACAGTTTGATAACTCTTCTAAATTGGTACCTATCGCCTCTTTTCCTGAGTGGAGCTTTGAAATATGAAAAGACTGGGTTGCAACCAAACATCTCTGGAAGTTCAAAAGCAGCTGAGGGAGAAGGCTCCCATAAACAAAGCAGAAACATCAGTTGTTTAGAAGACATTGAGGGGAAAAAAAAAAAAAAAAAGAAAAAAAGAGGAACATCAGCATTCAAGATGGGCCAGAATCAAGGTAACAACTCTTCTCCACTTCTCAGCCCCACAGAGTCCGATATCTCTCTTAGTTTAATAAATAAACAAGCTGCCAACCAGGAAATGCTATCATCATTTGCAAGTAAAACGAAATTAGGAGACTGTAGGGATTTGTTGGAACAAGCACCCTAAGGCTGAGTCCTAAGCAGAAGTGGTAAGCAGCAGAGCTGAGGCAATTGTTCCAATTATTTGATAGTGGAAAAGGGTGGGAGCAAAAGGGTGCACATAATGGCTTTGTTTTTTTATTCTGCATCTAGCCATGTCCAGTACAGAACCGGATCCCTCCGAACTCTGCCAGATCTGTTACGATCTCATCCCTGTTGGCCAAAGCAAATCAAAACCCACCAACAACTACAAAACACAGTGGGACACGGGACCTATTCTCCAGTTTCACAGATGACCAACCCTCAATAACCTATCAACAGTTGAGATGAGGGAACTAATTTAAGATACTACTACTTCCAAAGGGCTCCAGATTGGAGTAGGCTACTTGGGAGATGAAGAAGTAGAGATCCCATTTGTGTCAGCTTTAAGATTGGTTCCAAAAGGTAGAGAAGCTAGCTGATTTTGCACTCCTTTACAATTCAGGACCATACATTTATCCTTTTGTAACACGTTTCTATCAGCAAACTCTGGGGAAGGAGATAGCATGTATTTTTTTTCTGCCAAGCCTGTGGAGAGTTCTTGTACAAAACTAGCTCATCTGACTCAATACAGCCTAACAGGACCAGAAAACACAGGTTTTGTGGCTGCAAGCCACAAGACACGGTGGTTTCAACTTAATCATTATGTTGCTCTGGACAATCAATATCATAAACCACACATTTGACACTATGAATAGCACTACCTATTTCCAACAGGAAAGACTCATTACTGCTAGGTAAGAATGCTGTGTCAAAAGCTACATTTGGGACTGGAATAGCTAGGAATGCCAGAGATCAGTACTAACGTACGGTGTCAAACCTTGGTGGAAAAGTTCAGGACAGGATCGTATATCAAGCACAAAAGACTAGCACTATGGCAATAAACTGTGATCTGCCTTCCCTGTGGCTTATTCCCACAAGAGATGCCTCAAATTCAGTTTGATTTGTCTTAAACAATCACTACTGTGACAGCTCTTCTGTACAGGCTTTTCCTTTTTTTTTTTTTTTTTTTTTTTTCCTTTTTTTTAAACCAAATGTCCACAGTTAGAATAACTTACTGACTGGTATATGACTAAGAATAAAACCTGGTGCCTCTCCCAGCAGTTTGGCTATCAATAACAAAGCTGTCACAGGCAGTTTAGTTTCCTTCCAGACAGGGTCTAAGAGGGAGACAACACATTCACAGGCTATTCCCAGCACACTGGTGATGCATCCTTCCTTCCTTTCAGGGCTGTTAGGGTTTCTGGAACGTCTCTCCAAAGCCTTGTATCCAAATCTACCTTGACATAACATCGCTGAACTTGGCAAGTCAGGGATACAACTGACCCAGCATCTCTGGAGAAATAATCAAATTAGAAGAGTTTAAATGAATATCTTTACCCATCATCCAACAAGCATTACTTTTTTTTTTTCTTTTTTTTTTTTTTTTGTCATATATATCTAGAATTTCCAATACATTGTTTCTTGGTTATAGGTCAATAATGAAAAAAATTAAAACACTGCTGCCCAATACCCCCTGACAATTCTGGCGCTAGCATTTAGTGCTTCCTGAGTGCTTTAGCGACAGGGAAGCTAAAGAAGGCTACAAGCCATTCTTCTCCATTAAGTGTCATTCTCCACTAACCATGTGAGTTCAAACGCAGTGGAACACCCCTCAGTCCCCTAACTTGAAACTTTCAACCTGGGAACAGGAAAGCAGATGGCCTGAGTGACAGCTGAAATCCACTGCAGCAGGTGCTCACGAGGACTTCTTCCAAAATCTGTTTCAAGGCAGCATTCATGGGACACCTCAACAGATGGACCAGTGCACAGTATTTGGCATGCAACCATCCCTTTGCTAACCCCTTGAAAGAGGTAAGAACTTATTTGGTCGCTCAGAGAAAGGAGTTGTTTGTAAAGCAGCAAACTCATCTATAGGATTTAGAGACCATTGCTTTTCCAGTCATTCACAAAACAGCTCCATTTGGCAACTCGGGAAGAGGGACTAAGTGTTCTCAGCACAAAGCTGAGAACTCATACTAGTGCCAGAATATGGGTCTTGTCCTACCTAGTGTTCAAAAATAAATAAATATAAAGAAATGATCTTGCGTCAGAAATCATGACAACAAAAACAATCCTACTCAATTACTGGTCTCCACCCAAACAGAAAAGCTAAACTGACTGTGGACTGGATCGAGAAAAGGGAAGACAGAATGCGGAGAACTGAATGACCAAATTGCATTCTTCCAAAATGTCTGTACTTTTAAAAACACATAAATGGTCCTCCAGTATGACAACACTGAGTACCTTCAACAAAAATCAGTAAATACTACTAACACTCACAACTTTGGGGAACAGTGATTATATTTGTTTCATGCAGCTTTGGCCACAATTGACATCATATAACCAACCCTCTTATTACTCATTAAGGAAGACGATATCAGATAGTTCAAAATAGATAAACTCACATTTCCTTTGAGGTGTAAAATGGGCAAAGAAACTCTATGAAGATACTCCAGTTTTGCAATTTGCTTTTCCAAACAGTCTGAAAGAGGCAAAGCCAGCACACCTCCAAACTCCTGTTGTTTAACATGGCATGAATCAAGCAGATCTGAGCACAGCTAAGCACCTGATTTCTTAGTTGGTTTTCTGTCAACCAGTTCTTAACTTCCTAGCCAAATAATAAAACTCAAAACAATATAAAGGGAGGGAAAAAAAAAACAAAAACTGCACAACCTAAACACAAAAAATCTTTCAACAGGTCATATAAGAGCCTACAAGTCCCTACGGAAGACAGATGCCCTCTATCTCCTGGTTTGTTTTCTCAGAAACTCTTTCTCTCCTCTTCCCCCACGTGCCTTTTTCTGTTTCCTAAATGGCATTAACCTTTACATATTTTTAAGTGAGGTCCACAAGCCTAAAAGGTACAATTAGAATATCTTGCAAATTGAATCATCAATCAGTTATTGAAAGTGGTTGGTGAACATAAAAGGAACAGGAAAATAAAGCAAAAAGGATGCAAACTTTTGCACCGGATAACAACTAAAGAAAATAGAACAAGCAAAAACCTTAATTTGAACCTTCAATCCTTAGCTTACTATGAGATAACTATTTTTTCTATACTTTTCTCACTATTACAGCTGCTTCCAATTTGAGCCACTTTGGATCAGAACTGGAAACAGAACTATCAAAAAGAAAATCATTTTTTTGTATTCTCAGCATCTGCTTTTGAATGAGATTCCCAGGCCTCAGAGGGTCAGCTAAACACACTTTTTAGAGATGGTTTTTTTGGCAAGAAACTTTTAAATGCTTCTGAGTCTTACCCATACTTAGGAAAAGTATAAGTTCCTGAAGACAAAAGAAACCAGAAATAGGAAAAGTCTCAGTCAGAATTCAAAGACGATGCAAGCATTTTCCAGAAACGTACACTAAAAAGTACAGCATATACCCCATTTCTTTACATTTCCTTTCTGCAAGCACTTATCAAATATGCTCTGTGGCAAGAACATCGCTGAAAGCATTTTTGTTGGTGCCTGAATACTGGTAAGGGGCCAAATTTAAATTACTTGGAAGTCTGGTGCACAAACTTATAGCTAAAATAACAATATACATCTTGCTAGTATACAGAAGCAATGTCATGTGACCCGTAAAATCCCTCAAAACAACTCAATTTCTATTAACTGTAATGAACTGCTTATGAATAAAGCATACATAAAAAATCCTCATGGAAATTTAGTATGTAATCTCCAATAATAAGGAAGATGAAAATCTTTCATTGCATACAGATAACGATAAAGAAATAGTGCTGTAATTCAATGGACAAATGATGCATTAATAACAATTTGGCTAGTTTGGGCAGAAACAGGTCAAACCAGATCAGTCCACCTCTGAAGGAGTAGCAAGAGGAAAGGCTTTCATCTTGGTAGATTGCTTTAGTTCTGCCACACTTTCATAGTAATTCACTGATTCATTACTTGTTTGAAATAATTCAGCCCAGGCTAGCCAGGTTACAGGGAATGGATAATGTCAGCTCTTCCAATTTATTATACTCATCTCTCATCACTGCAGTAACTGTGCAAGAGGCTAGGATGCAGGGCTTTTTATCCAGCTCTGCTACTGGTTTATCACCAGCTCTGTCCTTTTATCCTTTAGTGCTTAAGTAATTCCATCTTTAAAATATAAACTATCAGCCCTCATCTATCAATAAGGTTATTCTGAGTTTATGCCAATATAGCATAAAAGATATGCAATTTATTTACCTAACTAGATGGACTAAAGTCAGACTTCAGCAAGATGGCATCCTCTGCAGAAGATCTGTTGCTTTAGAAGGACAAGTGAAGACTTATGTTTTGACGCTATAGAACACAAGCTATGTTCCTAATGTCACATCCTCACTCCCTGGTAGATGGTGCACAGAAACTTCAGGAACATTTACTCTCAATTTATGTTGGGTGAGTTTTATAGACGCCCCCATTAGACAGGCCATGCTTTTTGCTAGGTATTCTGGCCTGGTTCTACTCCACCAGTTGCTGCTCTTCTGACCAGGCATTATTTTATCTCCTTCTCCTATTGTAAATGACTGGAGAGGGTGCAACACAGTCAAAAATCATGACCTAATTTTTTAAAAACAAAAACAGTTTCTCTCACAAGATTTGTTCAAGTATTCACCCACCCCTGGTTAGCTTCACCACACAATCTGTGAGCTGAGTGATTAGATTCAACAGAGGAAACTCTTCCAGTGTGAATACAGGTTCTGCAGACAATCGCTCATGAAATTCCTGAAGCCTTCCTTTCAATAAAGACATTTTGAACAACTATCAACAAATTCTTTTGAACTGTGTAGCCACTCTGCTTGGTGCTGCTTTCTCTACTTCCAACATCTCTGCAAAGCGATGACTTTTCCTTCTCATCAAGTCCGGTGATAAATTTGGGGGTATTCAATTTCTCTAACTCAGAACCATTAGATTGGAGATACATATATTTTTTTTTCTTCTCATCTCTCCCCAAAGGCCTTCTTCAAAGAAGGATCCATATCACCATTAAAATCTCCTTCAAAGGGCTCTGTCAAGATATCTGCAATAATTATAAAACTCATTTGTTACTCCTTGTTGTGTATAATCCCTTTGAAGCAAGAAGCTAAAGTCTATTCCCATTAGTACTTCATGTGCTCCACCAGACACGACATGACAAGGAAAACATTTTTCCAACGTAGCATGTACTCGGCACGTAGCTCAATTTTTGAGATTTGCTGTATTATTAAGACATATGCTTTGGAACTCAACTGTATATATGGCACAACATATATTAACTTGTAGAATGACAGATACAGTTAATGAACTGAACAGCACAGTGCAGTATGTTATGGAGGGGCCTTAATTAGTAGGCCAGGTAACAAGAAATCAAGAAGAATAGAAAAAGTGATATGCAAGATTAAAAATGAATTGCACATGAAGCTTGGGAAAATATCAACGTGTCATTGAAGACTTGATTTGTTTGGGCCCATGTTTATTCCTGATTGTATTCAGTAGAACTTCTTATAGTACAGCCTTGCATTTGGTCTTTCACAAACCAAAGATGAAAAGGTGGCTCAACATCCTGCAAAAGGGAGGCAGCAATAAAAATCTGGAGGGGTAGGCTGGAGGGGTAGTAGTTCCAACAGGGGAATAATGCAGACTGCCTTCATGCTGGAAGAGAAATGATAGGCAGTTTCTTTTTCTGATTGTTTTGTTTTGTTTTAACTGTAGGGTTGTAAACTGGTAGAAGCAGGAAGGAGAAATCTCTGTGGAAATGGGCTGCTTTGTTTTAAGCAACTTTCAAATGGAGGCACTGCTCCTCTAAGACTCGATTGGACAATCCAGACAAAATGAAAAAGAGTTTGGATTTTTTTGCCCTTCTTTTCTTCTTCCTTAAGTTGAATAAAACCTTAGATAAGATCAATAGTTTCTTTAGTTTTATGTTTCTCTTCCTTAAGGGTAGTTGGCTTATTGCATTTCCATTGATCACACAGACAGGAAGATTCAACAGAAGAGATGAGCCTTTTTTTTTTTTTTTTAAACCTCTTTTCTGCCCTCCATTCTTGCCTCCCCCTGCCCCATCTGAAATCAAATGACTTTTAAACAAGTCTGGGTTCACTATTGTTTCTCATTTACATATTGCTGGTAATAAATTCCTGTCTTATCTTTCACGCAATGAACTGCTTTAAAAACTAAAGTTACATTTCAGTCAAAGACAGGCCACACACAGTGCCTTGGAATAACTCTAGCAATGTCTTTTCTGGACTCTCCATCAGGCAGACTAGGCTCTGGTTTACCTCAGCCCTTCTTCAACATTGCTCTGTGATGAGAGAGGGCACGTGTGCTAGCCTTGTGCAATTAATATTTAAACCCTTTGCAGCCTTTCTATGGCTTTCTTGGTTTTCCTAAATTCTTTACAAACTCCCTGTCAGATGTCTCTGTGCAACAGTGGTCGAGGTCAGCCACCTCAGACCCAACTCAGCCCCGGTGCAGGACCACAGCTTACACATGGGGATTTCGGGCCCTTGCCTCACTAGGGGTGGCCAGGGTAGCAACAGGCCCAGGCCTCGCCCACCAGCTCTCCTGAGAGAGGCTGGCAGGGACTGGGCGTAGCCAGGGCCATGACTTTGCCCAGTACCTCTGCCTAGAAACAGCCTCTGGGAGGGCGGGGACATGTCGACGTGTCGCTGCCAACCACGAGCAGGGAGGGGCTAGCACCACATAACACTGGTGTGGCAGGGCGCGGGGCTTCTGCACAAGCTCTTGGCAGTCTGTCAGATCGCACGCCTCTCATGGTGTCCACTAGGCAGAGAATTCACTCCGAAAGGACTGTGGTGACCCAAACGCAGAGCCTGCCCAGAGACGTGGCTGTTCAGGCCTCTGGCTGCAGGCAGTGCCTCAGCCTGCCGCTGCCGGGGGAGGGCAGCAGGGAGACCGCCTGTTCTCAGTGGGAAGGGCTGCTCGTTGTGGTGGCTGAGCTCAGGGAGAAGGCTGGGCTCAGGGAGAAGGGGGAGAGACTAAGGAGCATCGGGGCCTGTGAGGAGGAGTTTGCCTGCTGGACTAACTCCCTGGTGTGCCAGAGAGAAGGGTGCCAGGCGAATGTCCCCCAGAGGGTGGTGGAGCCCCTGCCCTGTCGCTGTCAGACCAAAAAGATGAGGAGGGTTGGAAGCGAGTCCCTGTTTGGTGCCATGGGCAATGTCCCTTCCTACCTACCTTGCTTCCCCAGGTGCCCCTCCGTAATAGGGCACTAATTGTGCCCCAATATTGCGCCCTGTTTGAGGCCCTGGACCTTGAAGGAGAGGTAGGCAAGGATGTGGTGAAAGGCCTGCCTATGAGGTCATGCAGGGAGAGGCAGTTGACACCATGCCTCAAGACTACCTCGGAAAGGAAAACGGAAAGGAGAAAGGAACACGGAAAGGAGAAAGGAACACGGAAAGGAGAAAGGAACACGGAAAGGAGAAAGGAACACGGAAAGGAGAAAGGAAAAGAGAAAAGGAAAGAAAAGAGAAAGGGAAAGAAAGGAAAAGAGAAAGAGAAAAGGAAAGGAGTGGAAAAAAAGGAAAGGAGCAAAAAGGAAAGGAAAGGAAAGGAAAGGAAAGGAAAGGAAAGGAAGGAAAGGAAAGGAAAGGAAAGGAAAAAAAGGAAAGGAGCAAAAAGGAAAGGAAAGGAAAGGAAAGAAAAAAGAAAAGAGGAAGGAAGGAAAAGAAAAGAGGAAGGAAGGAAAAGAAAAGAGGAAGGAAGGAAAAGAAAAGAGGAAGGAAGGAAAAGAAAAGAGGAAGGAAGGAAAAGAAAAGAGGAAGGAAGGAAAAGAGAAAGAACAGAAGGAAAGAAAAGGGAAAAAGGAGGGAAGGGAAGGGAAGGGAAGGGAAGGGAAGGGAAGGGAAGGGAAGGGAAGGGAAGGGAAGGGAAGGGAAGGGAAGGGAAGGGAAGGGAAGGGAAGGGAAGGGAAGGGAAGGGAAGGGAAGGGAAGGGAAGGGAAGGGAAGGGAAGGGAAGGGAAGGGAAGGGAGGTAATTGTAGTAGGTGATTCCCTTCTGAGAGAAACAGAGGGCCTGGTATGCAGATTTGACCCTCGTCAAAGCGAAGTCTGTAGTCTGCCGGGAGCCCAGATGAGAGATATCACCAGGACACTCCCCAGCCTGGTGCACTCGGCAGACTACTACCCATTACTGATATTCCAGATAGGTGGGGAGGAAGCTGCATCCCGAAGTCTGAGAAGAATGAAGAAAGACTTCAAGGCCTTGGGATGGTTTTTAATGTTTATAATACATGAAGCGTGAGTGTCAGGAGGACGAAGCCAGGCTGTTCTTGGTGACATAGGACAAGGGGCAAAGAAGAAAAAAAGTAAAGTAAATCTACTAATCCAAGTATCATAAAGCTCTAAATCTATGATGCTGACATGTGCAACCTGAGCATTAATCTCAGTTCTATTGTTTTCACACATATCAACACTTGGGTCCAAGAGTGAAGTATTCAGGTTGCAGTCAAAAAAAAAACAAAAAAAAAAACTCTTCTGTGATTCATTTCCAATTTACAGTAATATTTCAGGGGTTCCAGATTTTAATGAACTACTTTTGGTTTGACAGATGGAAGCTGAATATTAAATGGTATTCTACAACCAAATCTTCAGGTCAGCATATCGAGTCTGTACACTAAAGAATCCACTTGTAAGAAGAAACAAGCAAGAACTAATGCTAAAGACTGCTAAAAGGAAGATGAAATAGCCTATTAATATTATTTGAAAGAGATAACTTACACATTTTTATGCATTTCCAGCATAAAAGTCAATGTAAGAAATATTTTGTTTCAGTGCTACCAAGTCAGGTACTTAGAGTACTTGGGAAAAATAAGTGGAAATACTTTAAAATGCCTGAATCAGAGAAAATGCACAAAGTGTTTCTATTATCCTTATGATGAAATGAAGAAATGTTCCCTCATGGATATATTTACATTTCTTTTATCTTTGAGATGGATGAAAATCCTAAACAAAGAAAAAAAATAAAAGAAAAAAGGAAAGAGAAATAACCTGATAGATACCAGTTGGATATTGGGGCTCAGCCTTTCAACATACAGAAGTCATTTTCAGGATGTTAGGAATAGAAATTTCAAAAAACTCTTTTACGGGGTAGCTATAAGAATACTGGATTCTGTCACCGGTGACAAACATTCATGTCAAATTGCTTATGTCCTCAGTGCCTGTCTGTGGTCCTGATCAGTAATGAAAAATGGAACAAGAAAGAAAGCAGAAAATCATTTACACATTTTAAAGGATGCATTAAAAATAAAAAAAAAAAAAAAAAAGAAAAAAAAAAGATCCATCTTCACCAGGTCTTTCTGCTTATTTTTTGGTGCCTCCACCATATAATAGGGACCTGTAGATCACAGGATCACAGAATCGTCTATGTTGGAAGAGACCTCCAAGATCATCTAGTCCAACCTCTGTCCTAACACTAACAAGACCTCCACTAAACTATATCACTAAGGACTACATCTAAACATCTTTTAAAGACCTCCAGGGATGGCGACTCAACCACTTCCCTGGGCGGTCCATTCCAATGCCTAAGAACCCTTTCAGTAAAGAAGTTCTTCCTAATATCCAACCTAAACCTCCCCTGGCGCAACTTTAGCCCATTCCCCCTCGTCCTGTCACCAGGCATGTGGGAGAATAGACCAACCCCCACCTCTCTACAGCCTTCTTTAAGGTACCTATAGAGAGCGATGAGGTCTCCCTTGAGCCTCCTCTTCTCCAGGCTAAACAACCCCAGCTCCCTCAGCCGCTCCTCGTAAGACTTGTTCTCCAGACCCCTCACCAGCCTCGTCGCCCTTCTCTGGACTCTCTTGAGCACCTCCATGTCCTTCTTGTAGCGAGGGGCCCAAAACTGAACACAGTACTCAAGGTGCGGCCTCACCAGAGCCGAGTACAGGGGGACAGTCACCTCCCTAGACCTGCTGGCCACACTGCTTCTTATACAAGCCAGGATGCTGTTGGCCTTCTTGGCCACCAGAGCACACTGCTGGCTCATATTCAGCTGCCTATCAACCAGTATTCCCAGGTCCTTCTCGGCCAGGCAGCTTTCCAGCCTGTAGCGCTGCTTGGGGTTGTTGCGCCCCAGATGCAGGACCCGGCACTTGGCCTTGTTGAACTTCATACAGTTGACCTCAGCCCATCGGTCCAGCCTATCCAGATCCTCCTGCAGAGCCTTCCTACCCTCAAGCAGATCGACACACGCACCTAACTTGGTGTCATCTGCAAACTTACTGAGGGTTCACTCGATCCCCTCATCCAGGTCATCGATAAAGATATTAAAGAGGACTGGCCCCAGCACTGAGCCCTGGGGGACTCCACTAGTAACCGGCCTCCAACTGGATTTGACTCCATTCACCACAACTCTTTGGGCCCGGCCATCCAGCCAGTTTTTAACCCAATGAAGCGTACGCCAGTCCAAGCCACGAGCAGCCAGTTTCTGGAGGAGAATGTTGTGGGAAACGGTGTCAAAAGCCTTACTGAAGTCAAGGTAGATCACATCCACAGCCTTCTCCTCATCCACCAAGCGTGTCACTTGGTCATAGAAGGAGATCAGGTTCGTCAAGCAGGACCTACCTTTCATAAACCCATGCTGACTGGGCCTGATCACCTGGTTGCCCTTCAAGTGCCGTGTGACGACATTCAAGATAATCTGCTCCATGAGCTTCCCTGGCACTGAGGTCAAACTAACAGGCCTATAGTTCCCTGGGTCTACCCTCTGGCCCTTCTTGTAGATGGGCGTCACATTTGCTAGCCGCCAGTCGACTGGGACCTCTCCTGATAGCCAGGACTGCCAATAAATGATGGAAAGCGGCTTGGCCAGCTCCTCCGCCAGTTCGCTTAGTACCCTCGGGTGGATCCCATCCGGCCCCATCGACTTGCGTGCATCCAAGTGCTGTAGCAGGTCACCAACCATTTCCTCGTGGATAGTGAGGGCCACATCCTGTTCCCCATCCCCTTCCACCAGCTCAGGGTACCGGGTATCCAGAGAACAACTGGTCTTGCCGCTGAAGACTGAGGCAAAGAAGGCATTGAGTACCTCAGCCTTTTCCTCATCTTTTGTAATTAAGTTTCCCCCTGCATCCAGTAAAGGATGGAGATTCTCCTTAGTCCTCCTTTTTGTGTTGATGTATTTGTAAGATGATTTGTAAGAAGATTTGTAGTATGTATATGTTTGTATGTATTTGTAAGAAGATTTGTAGATGGCACACTTTATATTCATCCTCTGAATGAGGCATTTAATCTCTTCCTAATATTTCAAGAACCTGATCATACAATTTAAGCAAATTTGGGTTAAAGACTTCACAGATGCTAATGGAGGAAGAGAGCAAATCATTAGATATTGATACAACCTCATATGTCACTGCTTTTAGGTGTTACTGTGGTTATTTAGGAAATGAGTGAAATCCTCCTCCATGGGTATCACTAGAATTTCTGCCACTGACTTCAGTCAATGTAGAATTTTTCCTCGCTGTCTAAAGAAGATTCAAAACCACTGTCTTGACCTGTGGTGCCTATTAAAAACCCATTAGAACTTCTCAGGAGTAGGGAGTGTTAAATGTAATGCTCAAGGCAATTATATTCACTTCCTTTAAACTGTCTGCAGTTTCTTCTTCTGCCTTTTCTGTCTTGGAATTGATGTGTGTATAGGAGAACATTGTTAAAACAGCTGCTGAGTACTTCCTGGCTACACTTTACAGAGAAATAAAGGGATTAGTATAGAGCTTGCAAAGATAATCATTTGAATGTCTTATTAATTAATTGTTATTTGTAATAATGGCTCTTTCCTTAAGGGTCTTTTAGAATCCTTAACCGGTTATTAATGCTGTATAGATAAGGATTGCTCCCTAGTGGGAGAAATAAGGTGGAATATAGAAGCCATTCAATGAAAACAACAGGTTGGAGAAAGGAACAGAGAAAGAATTCACCATTTGAGTGAATGGAAAATTATGAACAGCTAAATGCATTAACAGAGTTCATCCCGTGCACTTAAACAGTGCCAGATCATCTCATAGACTTCTATCTCTGAAGTATTCAGTGCAAATACGATCCATCCCACAAAGTCTAGAACCTCATTTTATATGGAATTTGGGTCCATTTAGATCATAGTTAAAGGCATGCCTTGAACTTATGGGCAGCTGTTAAAACTAGCCGTAGATTAGCTATCTTTGGCTGTCAGTAATAGGCAACTCCAAATGCAGGATTCTCAGCACAGGTTCTTACATTTAGCCGAGTGAATGCTCAGGTAGCTAGCCTGTACCTTACAGCATACTACCACTAGTACTCATGTTGACGATAATACTAGTGGTAGACAAGTATAATAATGAATAGACCAGAGCAACCTGGTCTAGTGAAAGGTGTCCCTGCCCATGGCAGGGGGTTGGAATTAGATGATCTTTAAGGTCCCTTCTAACCCAAACCAATCTATGAGTGTTTAATTACCTTAGATCTAGCTTAAAGATGTCCATATGACCTGCCAACACTTTTTTTTTTTTTTTTTGGTACAACACTGTGAATACTCTTAGAAGAATAAGTGCCCTGTATCATCCCAGAAACACTCCTGCCTTCAGCTCAGTGTTTTTGGCTCCAGACTGGAGTTTCTTTTAATTTCACTGCTGAATGAAACCTCAAAGCAAGGACTCAACTTTCCTGGCATGAAAGATTGAAAGAGTGAGGGATCCTGGAAAGATTTCACTAAGGAGAAACTGAGAAGTGTGGCTACGTTCATGCTGTAGAAGGTCTGGAAAAAGCAGGCAACACTAAGCAGCAAGGCAATAGCTATCTCTTTACTCTTCTAAGCTCGTGAGACATACATTAGAAGGAGGGTAGAACAGGGTTCTTTGGAAGATTTACTCACTTTGTAGAGACCATGGCTGCAGCCACAGTATGTGCTCTCCATGGTGTAGCTCCTCAACACACCCATTTCCTGCCATACCACGACCCGTGCTGTTGACTCCCGGGACTTCTCTACCAGAAAGCTGCAGCTGTTCATGACAAACGCAGGGGCCACTTTATCCAGGATTTTAGGAAGAGTCTATAAGAAAGTATCAGCAATGAGAAAATGAACTGAACAGATGAACACGTGTTTATATTGCTCACACATCTTCAGAAAGACCTGTGTTTTTTGAAGTGTCTATCATCAAACCTATCTGTAGAAACTGTTACTGAGATAGCTCCAACTAGCGCCAAACTGGATTCATTATGTTCATCCCATGTGAAATCCTCATATTCTAATGTTTGTTTCTTTCAAGTCAAAGACTTAAATGCTAAATATACAGTACATTTGGTATATCTTATTCAAAATGAAACATTTTTCACATCCAATAATTTTGGACTGCTGAAGTCACAAAGTTTTATTTTCAAGCTGCTTCAGCATTAACTACACGTTCCTGTTGTTCTGCCCAGAGGGCTGCAGTCATAGCTCAGTACATGATGTTTCCATTCTACTCTCCTCTTCAGCCCTACTGTATCTCCTGCCATCATACATCCACAATTTGACAAGGGATTCAGCTACGGGAGGAGTTTTGTTTGAACCTAGCATACAGCAGAGGAAGGGGATGTGTAATCCCAATGAAGGTCACAGATAATTACATGAAAATAGAGCTTAGCATTTAGCTATCTTGCACTGTGAAACCAAAATATTCTTATCTGGGTCCAAGTGGTACATTTTATACACTTCATTTAGAAGATCACAATAAAAAGTAATCATGAAAACCCAGTCAAAATTATATCTTAGCCCTGAGTAAATTTCTTATTCTAGAAACCGTATTTCCTAAAACAGTCTATAAACACTCCTAACACACTGCAGTATCAAAAACTTCCATCAGTGCGGAGGCAACACATACTTACTCATGACATCTGCAAAAACATATACCAGATACGTTAACACTAGGTGTGCTTTATGTAGAAACTGAACCTTTACATACACACATACACGTGTGTAAATTTTAGTGCTTGCATACTACCTTGAATATATGCCAAAAGACCATCTAGTCCATCTAGAAAAGAGCAAGCAAAATGAGGACATTCATTATTTCTTTGATGACAGCTTTCTTAAACTTCTGAACCAAATGGAATCATATAGAAGGAGTTTCTTCTCATTGCTAACGGCATTTACCCTTGAATTTCATTCAGTTTGGGTGGTGAAAGCCAAGAGGCTAATTTCACTTTCCAATAACAATCAGGTTCACTGATTGATCATGAGCAATTGTAGTTCCGTTCTGTGGAGCTTTACTTCATAGCACTGTACTGGAATTCTTGGTTTCATCAACATTGAAAGAGAAAGGTTTAATAGCAGGTCTTTTCCTAACGCATGATTGACACGAATGATAAATCTTTGGCCTAAACTATTTTGCAATATCCCCTGCAAACAGCTTAACCATACGTATCTCTGTAACAAAAAAGTAAATGTCACTTTTTTGTATATCCTGGTTACAGCTGGCAATGGACCCTACCAGTTCTGTAAGGTATAGATCTATAAGGTTCATTTTTTCAGATTAAAAAAAAAAAAAAAAAAGGAGAAAACTAGAACAAAGGGAGAAATTACATTTTAAATCTGAGACCAACATGAGCTTTAAATCTCACGTCAAGATCTCCAGCATGCTACTAAGAACTGCAGCACTCCCTTTTCTGTGAGCATACTGAACAGAGGAATCTTGAAAATGGACTGCTTGCTCTAGACTAACCATTCAACATTCCTGAATTGCCTTCAAAGTACTATTTGCTGCAAAATTGTACGTTTTCGTGCCGAGCTTCCAGGTTTTCTTGGACTTGGGTTGAACAGAAATTAACAAAACACAGTGCAGTCACGTCACCCAAACAATTATAATCCTGAACAGTATCATTAGATCCAGTTAAACTGTGTCTGAAGGTACAGATAGTTTTCATTCTGTCCTTATCTGAAACAACACACAGATTTTTGTAAATATATATATTATGAAGTACAATAATCAGATCCTTAATCCAGTTTAGCTTTTAAAAACAATTGAAATTATATGCATAATCAATCTTTTACATACAATTAAATAAAAATGCTGGCAGGTAACAGTAATGTCTCTGTATGCAGGACTCATTTAGGAGCATTAGCAAATCTGAATTTAATATTCTGTTCATTTTACCAGCTTTCACGGGATTTCACACTAATGGTTCTTTCTTCTCTACTTATTTTTCTCATTAATTATCTTTCAATTGTATTTTTGGAAGGCTGAAAACACACCCTTTTAAAGGATTGTTTTATGATAATGCAGCAGTGTGACTGTGTTCCCTTTCTCTCACACAGCTGGATTTAACATGCACAACAGCGAGGAGAGCTGCTCCCCTCACACAGGACCATGTCCAAAAACCACCATTCACATTAGAGGAGAATGGAATAAGGTTTCTCTGCTGATGTCTCTGCAGAAATTGTTTTCAAAGGGGCCCGGAATGGCTATCAAAAGGACAAATCCTGAAACTGGGTTTTGTGATGCCAATGCTGCACAAGTCATCTAAGGCCACTAAATAATAGAAAGTAATAAAGACTCTTACTCCTGTGAATTGCCAAGGGCTACAGCTCACTCTATGGCCTATGAGGCAAAGGCTGTTCCAAAATCACCATTTGCTTGAGGTATTTGGTTCCTGAGGAGCAAATCCATTGTGGAGGTCAGGCCTATCCCCAGTTATCTACAGGAGGCAGGACAGAAACCTCCCATATTGTGCAAAAAAAAAGACAATTCTAACCACAGAATCCTTTTTATAGGCCACTGCAGAGTTTTTTTGGACAGCCTTGGAGGCTTGCTCCTGGTTTCTTCATTGCAGATTCAATACAGGCTCCAGATGCTGAAAGCAGCATTTGAATTCTGTTTGTGTAACAGTGAACCATCCTCAGCCTTTTCAAGCTGACTGAATTCAAACACAGCAAAAGATATCCTGACTGTAAGCACCCTTCCTGCTTTCTTTGTGAAACAGAGTGTTTGCCACAGGGACCCCTTATAATGAACGTTGGAGTACTTTCTTCAGGGAAAGTGGCCGTATGGTATGCACACTGCTTTAATACCAACACAGGATGTGGTAACCTTATGGAATGATAATCAGACTTGTCAACCTATTTCAGGTTGGAGTTAGACAATCTATACCTCTATAATTAGTTTAAGGCCACAGTTAATGTTTTACAAAATTAACCTTTTCTAAGACTATAAATATAACTTATCAGATTTTTTTTTTCATGGAAATTTGTCATTTAAGAGGAAAATATCATCTAGACAGATGCAAAGAAAGAGATGGCAGAAAATCCAGAGAAGAGTTTGATGAAATAGAAGCAAGACAGATTTCAATGCTCGTTCTTTCAAATCCCAGAATTTTTCCCCATTTATGATGCCAAGCGCTTGCTATGAAAACTTCACTGTGTTAGATCTGTTTGACATCCATTGAATTCTCTGGCATTTTCATTGGGACCAGGAGCATTTTGTGAGGAAGCAACTCAACTGAGTAGTACAACGGCACATTGACATTTTGTCAGTAACTATTATGGAATATCTTTTTATTTTCTAATTATGGTGGGGTGATAAAAGCACACATATACTTGGAACTCATAGAACACACAAAACTATGGCATTCCAACAGTCTGTGGCCAAAGATAATAACACAGCATCTTCCTAAAATAAAATAAATAGGGACCCACTTATTGACAATTTTTGTCCTGATACCTGGTGCATGAGATATTGTTAATGATTTGAAGTTTTCTGAATATCTACTCTTCTGGAGTAAGGGAAGCTCTCACCTACACCCAAATTTTGTGAGTTGGCCTTATCTTAGAGAGCAATGTAAGCGCACATACATGTCAGTAATTGCATAAAGGAACAAAACAGACTTACCCTGTAGCCAACATCTTCTGTGATAACTGCTGTGTCAACCGTGCAGCCTGCTTGCCACAAGGTCTCCTTGATACTGCAACCATAGAGAAACACATTCTTTTTCTGAGAGTGGCCATGGTAGTCACAGAATACCTAAAGAGGTAAAAGGCAAAATCTTGAACACTGAAGAAAAAGTTTCCTGGTTATTCATAACAGGTACTATAAGACTATAGTGGGGATTCATGTGTGGGTTGTGTTTTTTTGTTCTTATTGTTTGTTTTTCCTGGTCTCTTCAGACAAGCTCAGACTCTGGGCCATGCCTATAATCAGCGTCAAACTTTGTTAGTCAGTTGTATCTTGTTTTATCTGTTGGATCTGACATGATCTTAGGAATCCAGAGTCAAGACCAGTGCATTTCCATCTGCAGCAGAAATAAACATGACACCTGTGCAAGAATCCATGGCAACTCAGGAACCTAAGAGTTCATGGTAACTTAGGATACAACAAAGCAATTTGTCAGGCTCCTGTGACTTCTCAACTTCTAAACTCTAGCATTATCCTCAAGAGATTCTAAAACTGCACTTTCCCCAGCAATTAATTGTCACCTCAGCTTCTTTAAACTCAAAACCAGTACTACTTAATTTTCAGGAAAATATAATTTGCACACTCGTGTAAAAACATATAGTATGCTGTCAGATCTTTGCATGAATTCCTGGAAGCCAAGCACAGAACATGACCTATCTTCATGGCAAATAATCTCATTCCACACTATCTAATATATCTACTTAATCCATCTCTCTTATGTCAGCTGTCATGTAAGCTAGGCATAAGGCATGTTTCTAGTTTTAGTGGAAGTTTTGATCGCCTTTATAGGCAGATATCAACTCCTATAGAAATGAAAATCACGATTTAATGACCTAAGAGGTAAATATTGACCCAAGCGTTAAAGAGTAATCAATCTCAGTACCGTCTGAGATATGAAGTCAATATACACACTGCTGTTACATATATTCTCCATGTCTTTATCAGGAAAATTCAGAAATCTGTCAATGGAAGACAAGAATTTCTAAAGAGAAGAAATTGGTTCATTTTAAACCAATATTCACCACTTATTAGAAAGGAGCTTCAAGATCTCATTGAAATAGTTTTTGAAATAGTTTTTTGGGGCATATGCAAGAGACAAAGGAACAGGTGTTGGAAGGTAGGGAAGAATTATGAAAAAATATAAAGAGAGGGTAAAAATATGGGGGAGAAAAATATGTATTCTTACATAAACACATATACAGGAGGGGAGAAACAGATGGAGCAGTTGAGCTTCTTCCACCAACTCTTAAGGCACGATTTACCCTAGTACATTTATTTGCCAGTTATACAGTAACTAAGTTTAGCTGAAGGCAGTCATGGAGTTTAATTATCTAGGAATTGAGTATTTAAATTCCTTCAGCTCCTCTGACAAACTGTACATTGACAAACTGAAGATGCTAAGGCATACACGCATGAAGAACCATCTCCCTGCTCCTAATTAGCTGGACAATTCTACTTATCTTGACAAAAACCTCACACTGGCAGTTTGTTTGCTTATACCCTGCTCCTTTTGTTTTCCAACTTGTCAGTGTTCCTTCACACACCACCACTCAACTCCAGCTCTCTTTGCGGGACTCTGGACCTGCACATCCCCATCGCTGCAGCGCAGAGCATTCCACAGCTAAAGCACGAGATCAGTGATCTTCACTGCAACAAGTGCTCCTGCCTTGCTTATACCCTTGCCACCTGGCAAAGGCAGAAAGGGGAGGACAAAGAGAGCAGTTTGAGAGCTGCTAATGAGCACAAACCTACAATCAGCATCCCTTCCAAAGGAAAAAAAAAAAAAAAGACAACATTGCACAGACCCCAGACATTCAGCCCTGTCAGGCTGTGTGCATATTTTACAGGGTTTATACAGCCCCTGCACTAGAAATAACTGGCTGAAGCATGTGGAATTACCCTGTAATGGTCCCTTCCAAACAGCTGCATTTATTGGATCTGTTAATGACAGACATTTTTCCAGCTAGTGTTCCATCTCTGCTTTCAGCGACATATAGTCATAGTTTAGGTTAACCACAGGTACCACCTAGAATTTATTCCTATGAATATCAAAAAGAAAATTTTATAGCTTTCGTTCTGGTTCAAGGCAGAGATCCCAGCTCAACTGGGTATCAATTACCTGCCAATTTACAGAATTACTAATACGGAAGAGACGCATATATTATTACCTAAAAGATTACTTTACTTATCAGAAACCACACAGGGATGATCAGCTGTTCAGACAGCTGGGCTGCCTAGTAAGTGTGAGGTCTATAATTCTGCATCTCAAGAAACCTGCCGATGAGTCCTTAATGACAGGTCTGGAATGAGCCTTCTGTGTTAGTAAAGGATTATCAAAGCCAGGCTCTGTAACAGTGCTGCTGTTTCAGGCCATAGGATCTTTCATTGATTCCCAAATTCCATGGCAGGGAAGTCAGTGCTACTGGAAATATTTTCATTCCATTTGCAAGTCGCATAGTCCTACGCTTTAATTAACTTTGCTGAATACTGCAGTTATTCTCTATGTTTATAACAAATTGTTCTTTATAATACACTCTTCTGCCTCATTTTCACACTACAGTGTAGCGTACGCCTCACTATTCAGCGAAGAAAAAGCTCTATTTTGTAATTTCAACACACAATACAGAAATTTTCCTGTCTGGGCAAACACTAAGCAAACCTGGGACCTCCCCATCTGTTTTTTCTCCAGTCTGTCCTTCTGTATAGCTGGGACACTAACACACAGTCAAACTCCAAGTCTTGTGCTCACTGGGATATGACTCAAGACACACATGCAAATTTTTATCTATTTAAAGTTATTTGCCAGCACTGATCATCATAGAGGTAAGGACTGCTTTCAAACTCAAAAACAACCCTCCTCATGACTCACAGAACCAAGCAGCTTTTAAAACAAAGGAAAAGCAAAGTAGAAAATGGTAAGCAAGAAACTCTGTTGGAAAACAGATTATTTTGAAATCTCTTTGATTTTCCTACAAAATTTCCATTTTTCCTTAATGGTGTTGTGAGAGGACTCAGTCTCAGAGTTTTGAGGTAGACACGTCTAGGTTTTTCCCCACACAAAAAGCTATATCCTTGCAAGCAGATCTATTTCCAAACTTAACAGAATAATTCTGAATGGCAGCAAACTCTGCTCTCTGTCTCCTGGTCCCTAGGAGGTTCTTTCTGTCCCCTCCAAGGGCATCCTGGTCTCTCTACATGAGCTGCACGTTTCCTGTTGCATACTGCAACTGCATTGTCAACTGTAACTTGTAAACCCTAGCATTTTCTCACCACAAATGCTCAAGGAGAAAGCAACACCTCTCTCCCCCTCAGACCTGGTTGCTCCAATACACAGCTCTCTAACACTGCCACTTTGCTGCTCTCAGTTGGAAAGAGATCTCACGCAGTGGAGAGCTGCAATGCCACAGTGCCTCCAGCCCCTTGGTTTACTGGGATTCCAGAGGCAGGCTGTTTGCTATGGAAGAAGTTACCAATTAAAATGGCTTTGGTTTGAAAGGCTGTTAAAAGTTCTTTCCTCCTTCAAGCAGCTTTTCTTTGCTTTGAAGAAACTGCTTGCACATCCCCAGGATAAATTAAACTAAGTAGCTTCACAAAAATCATTTGGCTATCTGGGAACTTGGCTCCATGGGATCTCGGCAGCAGGGCCAGGGAAGAAGAAACTCGTCTCTCTTCTGGAGCAGGGAAAAGGCATTTTTGAGCATGTATAGCCTAAAATTGATGTACTCTTCAAAGGCAAAGAAAAATCAGTTTACCAAGTCTGACATGCAGCTTGTGAGTGAGAGAGATGATAGGATCAATAGTTTCCCTTCACCCTGCAATGATGAAAACTTGTACTGGGTGCATGGTCAGCTTTACACATCTGGATATGACAGGGGTGGTTGTGAATTAAAAAAGACCCAATAGAAAATAGTGTGGTAAACCAGAACTGATCATATATGGCTATAAAAGAAAAAGGTTGGTGAGTAAGCTCACAAATGCGAGCTGAGCTTCCAAGAGATTCCTTGGAGTGCAGAGCTGAGCTGCCAGACTATAGCCTTGGCCAAAAAAAAAAAAAATAATAATAATAAATCACATTTCCACAAAAACTTACGTAAAGAAGCTCACAGACATTTTCACCTTGTCAAGACTAGACAGAATTGTGTGTCTTTGGACATTTTCTGCATGACTGTAGCTGTAAGCAGCCAACCTGCCAGTCTGTGCATCCGTTTCTGTTCATTAACATTTGAACTTCCCTGTGCTTTTTATCCTGAGGTCTCAGAACTATTCATTCTGCTGGACAACAGGACTGAGCAGATGGGACAGATCCCAGACCAATCCCAGTTGCAGCTCTGAGGCTAGAATCACCTCATGAATTTCTGGTAGTCTAAAATCCAGTTGTTTCCTTCCCCTCACCAAAGCAATGTGGAAGTTCAGCCATTTTGAGGGCTGCTTCCTGTGCTTTGGGGATTGCACAGGTTGTTCCAACATGGGCTTTGGAGAGTCCATTCAGAATAAGCCTTTGCAGAATTTCTCCTGTCTTCTTGTCAGGAAGACAGCAATAACCTATTAACAATATTTAGCCCAGTCAGAATACTTTAAGGATATTAAAGAGCTTTCAAGAATTATATTCATATTACAGGTGTGCAAAGGCTCTGAAACTTAGAGTTGTTGGTTAGAAGATTCAGTAGAAAATCCAAGACATTCAAAACAGATCTATAAGATGAAAACATAACAGCACAGGATACTTTCAAAATCTCTCTAGCTCTAAAACAAAGCTGTTCACACAACTGCAGTAATCAATCTACGCACAGTAACTTATAAAAGACACTGGAAAATACTCACCAGAGGAGCTCGGCCAATGCTGCGCAGATAGTACAGAAGACCTTTGGTGTGGTAAATAGTTGGATGAAGCTGGGAATTGGGCTTCAACCACTGTCTGTTCAGATCATCCCCGCTCAAGGAACAACGATGGCTGAAATCAAAAAACAACATATCACAAACCAGCAAAACAGTTGTTTCCAAAGAGTTTCCAGTTCTGCCAAGACATGGCACAAGGACAGGGAATGTAAATTAAAACACAAACATAAAGATTTTGAACATTGGGTTGAAATGAGTCAACAGCCCATACATTTCAAAGGTGCTTACAGTAAGCAAATTTTATCATTTCCTTTCCTTCTAAGGTTCACGCAGTTGCAGTCCTGAAAATAAATACAGTTTTTCCTTTACCTAGGTACATACATAACCAAGACTACTTAGAAACAAAATATCTTAGGAAATGTTTCAAATTCCATGCTATCTAACAAAATTCAGTCAGCTTACATAGAGCAAAGGCTTCTCAAAACCTCTATAGCAAATGAGTACATCCAACTCCTACTCATTCTAATTGAAGACAGGTGCTTGAATCTCTTTGACCAGTCTGAAATATGTATGCACTTAAATGAGATGAGCTGGATATCTCATTTAAGCTTCTCTGCTCACGAGAAATGTAGCTATCTGAAGCACATCAAGAAGATCTTGATGCATGCTACATCATTATGTAGAACAATTACCTAGATTCACTGCAAAGCCTGAATAAAAAGCTAAATAAGGATCCTAGATTTGCACTGAGAAAGTGTTTTCTTTAGTTGGCTTGAAAATATTCTGTTCCTGAGTCAGTGATCAGTGGAAAATTCTGCAGGATATTTGACTGTATGGAGCAGTACATCATTGTACAATTTTGCAAAATCTGTCTAATCTCCCTCATTAGTGACTGTGCATAGTACAGAGCCTAATTATCCTAAGTATTGGGCAAATTTCTAGCTATACAGTTGCATCCAGCTTTGCTGTTCTAGCCTCCTAGTAACGGACTAAGTATGAATGTATTCCTGGGGATGCAATTTGGTGGTGTTTAGGCAGAATCTTGAACTGCAGCTGGGGTGTGTTGCAAGTAGCTGCTTTGGTATTATCAGTGCCTTGCAAGTGATGCTTACAGAGAATGGGTCCTAAGGTAGGAATTAAAAAATAACAATAAAATAAAAATTAAAAAATAAAAGTAGAAACGAGAACTGGTTAAGAAAGCAAGACAAAGGAACAATAAGAGTCACTAAAAATGTTTCATATGTTTTTAATGTAGAAAAACAAGGTCTCTGATGCCATCTTGGGGTTTCTGGCAACATCACAAGATCCATTCCAACTTTAGTTTCAGTGTTACCTGAATTCCCCTCTTTCTTCATAATCCATAGTTCCCACATTACTCACTCTGCAATTTGGAAAACATTAGCAATAGCTAACACATGGGAAGTCACTGAATGCTGATGTGATGCTTCTGCCAAAAATTCGATGTGAAAACATGACCACTTCGGTTCTGTTGCATAATGGTCCTTCAGGCAAAGGTACCTGGAGGCTCACCCCTCCTGACCTTCAGGACCACAGCTGCTCAGACGAGCTTAACTGTATTTCTGTCAAGAACCTGTGTGCATACAGGTTTTCCTTTCAGCAGGTACAACTCCAAAAAGAATCACTGAATCACATTCAGAAGCAATCATCTTTTCATTGGTAATTGGTGAAAAAAAAAAAAAAGGCCCAGCACCAACCACTTCCTTGACGTAAGCATGTGATGTTTGCCTGCCCAACAGTTGTACCAGGGAGCACAACTAATTGAAAACAATAGTTGAATGAGGGCTAGACTTTATTTCTCACACTTAACTTTAACAATAAGATTTCTTTTTCTAGTTGTTATTACAGAACTACACAAATACTTTTTCAGCACTGTCACTGCTTAAATAAAACTACTTCTCCCCTCCCTTTTTGTTGGAATTGACACTAGTTTGTGTCTTCTCAAACCACCCACATGTCTCCCTTGGCTAAAATGCCTTGGTACTTGCTGGGAGACTCCAACGTATCAAGCCAAACATGCAGGGGAGTACGAACATGACGAATGAACTACTCCCAAAAGGATGCAGTAATATAGAGATTAATGTCAAGCTAATACCAAGCTCAATTTTTATTTCACTGTTTCTTAGACTAAACTAAAAGCCTCTTTGTTAAAAATAAATAAATAAATAAATAAATCCTTTAGAACATAAAAGAAATCCCATGAGCTCTTCAAAAAGGATGCAAGAAAAACTCCTAATCAACTCCATTAACACATGCTAAAGCCAAGTAGATGGTGTTACAAGGCACCAGTGTTTCCCACTGCAGCATCTGGTTCTGCTGTGGCCCGTGGACTGGGATGTGTTAGTTGTACATGAGCACAGTTTCCACAGAGCATGCCAACATGTCTCGCTCTTCGGGCAGACTTCACTCTGCCCATGATGCAATTTACCAACTCCATTGCTCTGATAAAAATTGAGACTTTTCTTAGAGGTGACCCTATGACAAGCCAATCCCCCACCCATGCCATTCACCAACACTGCTGATCACTTAGGATGGGTTCAGTAAGCATAATCCAACACTACAGCAATTGTTTGAAAGCCTTTATTTACAGCAAGGAAGGAAGGTAAAATCTCAGCACATAGGCAAGAGCTGGGAGACAAAGTTCAGTTTTGTCCCTTCAATGATTAACATCTTTGCTCATTTAAATGACCTTTAAATATTAGCACTCTGCCTGGCAGCTTGTATCCACAGCTCTTAAGGAGATGCAGAACTTTAATTAAATTATGAGACTGATTCTTCCATCTCACTCCCCACTCCGACCATACTGTTAAAGCCTGTTTACTTTTGCACATCCCCACCAGCCCTGTTCCCTTGTTCCTTCCTTTCTTCTCTCCCATTCCTAATAGCAATGACATTCACAGATAATGGGTTTGTCCGTTATGCTCTGCAACCAAGGGTGAAGGTAAAATATTAAGCTGATCTCAAGTGCTGATAGCAAATAAAGGGGCTGGGAAGCTGAGAGTGGCTTTGTATGTTTGGCAGGATTTAATGAAATTCACTTCTCAAATCAAAGATATTTCTTACAACATAGTTCCAAGCTATTACATTTGCTTTAAATGCTTTGTGTGTCTTTTCTCCTTCCCAGCATTAGTGAGACTACCTGCCACCCTGGATGGGACTCCTAGCAGCTCAACAGAAATGATGAAAACATTTGCCACAAAGAATTCCAATAAGTAAAGAAAACCTCACCTCTGTAGCTCTGTACAGATTGCCTGTACTTCTGTTAGTTATCGTGCATCTTGAGCCCAGATGTGTTACACGTATATGTGTGAAACAATTAAATTGCATTTCTCTTGTTCACAAGCCTGATGCTTTCGATTGTATTTTTGTTATAGCTCTGCCTCCTCTTCTACCTTTTAACAGCCAGGGCATTCTTTGATGTGGGTCAGTCTACAGGAGAGCCATTAGCTGCCTCTGGGGTAGTGCTTGGCTCTAAATGGAGCACAGCAAAAGGAAACTATGAGACTGCTTCCCCTTTTGTTCTGCGTCAGAACTGAAGTGGTTCCATTAAACATTTCACCCACAATCTTTTGGTGACATGATCCATGAGGGACAGTGTAGAAAGAACCAGTTCCACAATACAAGGTGGCCTGTGCAAATATCACGTCTCTCCCACCAGGCTAAACCAAATACTTTTGACCTTCTTCAAGGAGACCCTAGG
The DNA here is from genome assembly GCF_009769625.2 of Cygnus olor. Taxonomy (NCBI): domain Eukaryota; kingdom Metazoa; phylum Chordata; class Aves; order Anseriformes; family Anatidae; genus Cygnus; species Cygnus olor. The sequence goes on from NC_049179.1 coordinate 14,697,023, forward strand.
GCTGTAACATTTCTGTAGGTATCTCTAGAATGACTCAGAAGAAGCTATGGAGCTGGTGGAAGAAGGGATCCTCTGAGCTTTACTAAGCTGTTCTAAAAATAGATGTAGTTAGAAAACACTGCCACCACAACACTACACAGCAAGGCATTCACCGCTCACCCTTGCCTGAGGAAAGATATACTCGGGCAGTCTGTCTTTCAGATGTGCTGCAATAGTGCCGCAGAGTCCGGTTAGATGAACAGAAAAAGTATTCAAGCCAGCCAGTCCCTGGAGAAACATGATGGAATGTGTAACCCTATTGACTGGCGGTAAGCAGAGCAAATTCAACCTTAGGTGAACTTGTTGATGACTGCTGGTTTCAAATATCATTATATGCCATCAATAATATTCCTCTCTATATACAACCCTCAGCTCTAAAGATGTATAAAGGTAGGCAGTCATCTAGAACTGCATATGGGGGAACTAGAGCTACTTTACAAAAAAAAAAAAAACATCCTTAACACCTGAAGTTGATATAACACAATCAGGAAAGACCAGGGTGTGATTCCCATTCGTAACCTATGAGGAGGTAACTGCACTTCTAAGAGAAGCATTAGACTCTTGCTCTGAAGGCAGGGCCACCTCACGGGGAGTTAATGAGAAAGAGGTTAAGTAGCTAAAGTACAGACTTGTTCAGTTTAAAACAGAATTGTATTTTAAATGCTTGCACTTGTAAGACCTTGCTTTTAATCTTGTACCTCAAAGTCTGACACCAAGTTTTACTACAGATGTGTCTTCTTTATTGTCTTACTCTTAAGCCCGCTTGACTTAAGTGCAAAGCAAAAGATCCTGAGCACCTCAGCTTCCATCTGCACTAAATTCTGCATGAACCATGTGTTTGAATGGGGAGATACTACATAGTCCTAACCCAAGTCAACAGAACCTTTTTGTTGACTGCAATAAACCTGGATCAGTGCCCTGCATAGACAGAAAAGCAAGAGTGGTGGGGGGAGAGAGAGGAGAGAGAGAGAAAGGGGGTGGGCAAAAAAACAAAAGAGAACCGGAGATAAAGAGTAAAAGGACTGGGAGATAAACATAGCACACAACATTAGACAGGGAAGAAAGCAAGAAATGGAGACAGAGAGCGAGGAAAGTCACTTTTTAAAGAAAAGATGTTGCTGTGCTTGGAAGATAAAATGATTCAAAATCTCCTGTCCATTACAGATAAATGGAAAGACAGGGCCCGTCATATCAAATGAATGATGTCGGGACTGATAATAACAGCACCTGGGGCACAGCGAACTATGAAATCTAAAGGGATGCATTGTGTTTGATATGTAGAGAGCAACATCACCATTCACTGTGCATCTTAAAAGCATACAGCAGTACTAGCATAGGATAAGAATATCTATAAAGGTAAGTAGGCACAAGTAAACACCAGGATGCTGTTGAGCAGTATGTGGCAGCCTCAGACAGACACAGCATGCTGTACTTTATAAATAGCCACTGCCTAGGATGGAAGCAGGAATGTTTGCAGGAAGGTGTTTTGGTCTTGCCATTCAGAAAGCTCAGAGCAACCTGAGGGGGTCAGGGGATGGGGAGGGAGGGTGGAATCCTGCATTTTGCTTTATTTTTTAATCTTTTCAGAGAGCAAGACTCATTGACATTAGGAAGCAGCAGTACCAGCAAAACCCTCCCTCATTATTTAAAGAAAGCTGTCAGAAATACAGCCTTTTTTTCTACGTATAAGTCCATGTGCTAAAACTAACATGACTATATTCATCATATGTCCATTCCACAGAGATGCTCATCCAACGCCACCCAGTCATTGCACCACAGTATTGCCCTGTGATGCCAGTGATCATTCTAGAAACAGAACATCCCCACAGCAATGAAAATATTGGAGGCTTTACACTGAGAGCGATCCAATGAAACAATAGCTTATGTAACGTAAAATCAGCTGGATTTTAAAATGTTTGGATATTTTTCAGAAGCTTCAGTATGACAACTAACTAGTCTTCCATCTTCTGAAATTTCTGTGTCTTAATGGCATAAGAGAAACTTTGAACTGCTGAGGACCTCTTTGTAGAGCTCTTCATTTAAACTATTTCATTTTATAGCAGATAGGTGTACAAAATTGCACTACCACACTCTACAGCTGGAATCAAAGATGGGGAATCAGAGGGCAGGGTATTTTTCCTACTGTGCACTGGACTGCACCATTAGTTCCATAGTGAAATTTCTTTCCCATCATTAAAGTGGGCTGCTTAAAATTCCTTCTGGGACATCTTGCTTTTGCATTTTGGCAAGCCACAGTGTTTCCCTGAAGGGAAGTGATCCCTTGCCCAGTTACTCCAAGAAGTGAAGAAGGTAACGTTCTCTCTTTGTTCAGGGTTTGAAGTTACTGTATTTTCATCTGTTCACAGTGAAATACAGGTAAATAGCTGCAAGGCATATACAGAGACACCGATGAATGAAACACTTCCCATCCACATTACTGCAGCTGACAGTTCACTACTGATCATATACTCTTTCTCCTTCTGACTGCAAGTGCCACGAATGCTAAAATGCCTATGTAGAATCAGGAGCAAGAGCAGTTTGACTTCCCAACAGAACTGAAACAGCCAGTTCAGGATCCACAACGTCCATTCCATATATTTTCTTTTTCAAGCATGCACCTCACTCCTAAATTATATTTATGCTCCACTCCCCCAAATGCCAAGAGCCCTCAAGCCTCATTTGCACCACATCTTCCTATCACACTGCTTTCACCGTAAGTAAAGGCCACAGTCAGTCTTAGCGCACCAAGGCAGGCATGTACTAGATTATGAAAATCAAGGCCAGAAAGTCAACCTCTCCTAAGCGAGTCCCATAAAGTATCAAGCGATGGCAATTTCTCAATTGCACTGTGACCTCTTACTGTCATACTAGTTTATCTCCGGACCTTTAAGAGGAAAATTTTTACTGCCTTTTTTTTTTTTTTTTTTTAATTGCTTCTTACACACACGGTGCCAAACTCATCTCCTAGATGACTCTTGTACTATCTGGCTGCCAACCAATTTAACGGTGCCACTGAAGGGATTCCTGCTTTGGACCGTGGCTGCTGTAGGACTTTTCCCTTTCAGCACAGACTAATGAATCCACGATGCATAATGCTCCCTCTTGGGCAAATGCTATTCTAAAGCATCACTGCCAGTTTCTTCTTGCCTACCTACAGCAGAGCACTGATGCTAATTAGTGTAATGAACCTTCAGTATTTCACTTTCTACATCTGACTGATTTTGTCACAATGGACAATCCTTGCTTCCCAAGATAAATTATGTAGTCTGTGTTCTTCCCTTTTGGTGCATGTAACTGTGCCTCTATTCTTGTTCAGCTCTGGTAGAAGAGTTCCTTTTCTCTCGGTGGACACATTTCATTGTCATATTTTGTCACAAACCAGTCAGACACACAGAATGAGACCTGCATCACCCCCAACTAATACCATCCATGTCATAATCAAAGAAGACAACAAGTTCACATGAACTATTGAAAAGGTGAGTAAAAAACATTATCACAGATCAGCTAAACTGCTTTCCCAGTTCTACATGAAAGGATGCTCATCAGATTTCTATTCATTTTAGTTGCAACAACAGTAACTATCAAATATGAGAATTCATTCACCTGCAGTTGGTCATGCTTTACGCTGTCATTTACGAGAAAAAAAATGCAAGTAATAATGCTTTGTACTATTTTATGGAGGAGCAAATAAGGATTCAGGGAGCAGTTAAAAACTGGGTTCTCAGTTTCTTGATGTCTTCCATGTGATGGGGTCATCTCAAGAACCTATTCTCAGGACTGTCAAATATTTTGCTTGTCACTGATGAGACAGCCCTAAAACAGAATTATTAGGCACTGGTTCGGGTTGGAAAATTTTCATCTGAAGAATTTTCTTATAACAAGTATCTACTTTCTGCAGGAAATGTTGGCTTTTCCTATGCAAATACCCTATTCCCCTCAAAACTTTGACTTCCCAGTCAGAACTCCAAATTGTACTATTCAAAACTTCAAACTGTTTAAAAGGTGCTGTCAGCACATAGCTTAAAGTTTGCTTTTGAGGGTTTCTTAGGTACCCATTCTTCTCTGTCTATAGGGTCTCTTTGTCTGGGCTACACGTCCCATAGCACAACAGCAAGACTCCACGACAGCCGTTCAGTAAGATGCAGAATTATGATGCAGCATGTAAGCTGTAGTTTGGCAGGGGGCACTCGAACAACAGGGCAGTGAAACAACTCCCAAAGGGCACAACAGTGACACTTCCCAATGGAAATACATCTTTTAGATGGGGAGATTTGGCTCCAGTTTTGAATATCCATTACTCCTTTAAAAGTTTTCCGGGGGTGGGGGGAAACAACACATTTTTCCAAACAGCCTCACTTACGTCTTCCTACATGTTATGTCAGCAAATCCTAATTTTGCAGGCAGCAATATTGACAATGAAGATACTCATACAAAGTAGTAAATGCGTGAAAAACTAGGAATAAAATCAGAGGTTTCATGAAAGCATACTGAATTAACTAAAACTTTACTTTCAAGTAACATCCTTTAACCTGTTTCTAGTTCTTGTATTCTAATTTTCTTAATTTAAATGTGTTGTATATTCGGATAGTTCAAGAAGGATTCTTAACTGACTTAAGCTAATTGCTCACATATGGGTTGCATTGAATTAACTGAGTTGATTTAAAAATCTGGTAGTTAAATCAGTGCAATCTCCACATACAAATGAGCACTAAGAATTGCAATTTCCAGATGATTGTTTTAAACCTCAAACCCAAATAAAAAACACAGAAGGGCAAAGTGTGGCATCAAAGATGGATGATGAGAATCACAAGCAGAGGGATGTGTAGAGGCCCAGAAAAACAAAACAAAACAAAAACAAACAAACTCCTCTCTTCAAGCTTCCTCTGCTTCTGTGGAGCTGAAGAGGTAACTAGAAATGGGAGGAAAAAATCTCAAAGCAGTTGCTATGAATCAGAAATATTATGTTAATAAATTACATAATAATTGGACTAATCCAAAATCATTGCCAGTAAATGGTGAAAAACCTTTGCACTTGCTTTTTAACAATGAGAATAATGAGACAAACACTGCACAAGGAACACACTGCAAGACACACTTCCTTCCTGGACCATCACTAGGTCATCCTGGCCTAACCATATCCGACATCATCTTAAAGGCTTTGTCTAGATTCTAACGTCCAGCTTTCAGGGACTAGGAATTGATTAGGGTATTGTCGGCCTACTCCAGAAGACAGCTCTGCTTGGAAACCTGGAATCCCTTTCCAGTCTGAGGCCTGCAAAGCTCTGTATGTGAAACAGACTTGTTTCAGCAAACTGATACCTCACAGCAAAGCAATGCACTGACATGCCAGCTGGCACTGAACACAGGAAAAAAGAAAAAAAAAAAAAGGAGAAGAGGCCAAGAAGAAGGAAGAGACAGAGGTGAAGAAGGCTGAAGTCACCCTTCCCAAGCTGAGATGCATTACACCCCCATTCTCCATCACCTCAGCAGTCTTTTTCAATAAAAATAAGCAGCAGGGATAAGCCTCTACGAGTCACACCTGCATGACAAATAAGGTTGTGGAATTCCAAAATAAGACTTTTTAAGCACATTTTTTCAGCCTTGTAGGAGGCTGGAAGGCTGTTTTGCCAAATATGTTCTGTTTTTTTCCTGAAGAGAGGTTAATAATAAATTCATTTTCTTCTTTAAACAAAATGTCTGCTCTAGATTAGGCAGAGTAGGTTGTCCCACTGTAATGCTCACTATGCTTATACCTTCGTCCTTCAATATTAATTCCCATTGCTCAAGAAAGATGCTGTTTTCCTCCTCCAAACACAGACTGGGACAGGGCAGGTTTATTGTGTCACCAAGTTGCTCAGCTTAGCTCAAAATTGCAAAGAGGAACCTCACTGTACACAAGGCTGTGATGTGATTTACAGTGGAATTGGCCACAGGCTGACATACACGAAGACATGCTATACTTCCTCCGTTAGTAAATTACAGTTCTGACAAAGCACCATTAACTGAAATATGCTGAGTGGTATCTTACAGAATAGCACACGACCAAGTACACAGCTTGCCAACTCCTCTCCTCTGCAAGGCAGGCACAGGCTAGTTAAAGACGATAACACCAGATTCTGTTAGCTGCTCATGCTAGAGGGGGGAAAACAAGGCCAGAAAAAAAGAGAACCCCCCTTCTTTTTACAGTCACGCTGTAAAACCAGTATGATGATATTGCTACTGATATCTATAACTTTATTGGATATTCCCACTATAACAGGCTACAGTGTTATGGGACTTGACCTCTTCTAGCCTCATAGGGTACTTGCATGTCAAATATAACCTCTTTGCAATAAAGTAATATTTCCTCACAGGTTACTCAGCAATAATACATATGAATCCAGGCTTTTCTCCTTTCTGACACAGGATTTCCAGCTCTGCCTGTGAATTCCACTGAATAGTCAGGAGTTCCTAATAAAACATCTTGCTTTCTTTGCAATAAACGTTCCCTTCTGTGCAGATGAGCAATATTTATGGATCAGACCTGTCTGCAACACAGCTTCCAAGTCAAAACAGAAAAAAAAAACTACTTATTTTCTAGTCATACATTCCACCTGCTTTTGAATGGGTGTTTTCCATTTAATTAGATACATATTCCTTTCCTCACCAGCATATGCTATCTTCCTCATAGATGTTATACCCTACATAATGCTTCTCTCCGGTGTTGCAAACTCTTGGATAATATATTGCATGGTTCCCCTGTGTATTCAGGGGAGACCATTAAGGCTTCAGAAGGCTTTAGCAATGAGTTAGAGATACCATCACTGCCAATAACTGGAGATTGCCTCATGCAATAGCTAGTAAGTGATGCATAGCAAATAATTTTATAAGGTCATTGCAGTTCCTAAAAGAAATAATTCCAAACATCATTCACTCTCCTGTGGACCTTTCTTCTGCTGACGATTTTGTGCATGGTCTCCTCAACTCTGCCTCAATAAAGAGATGAAAAAAATTGAATTCCTTCAGTGTCCAGGCCAGAGAAACTCTGTCTCTTAGGACTGCCACACAAGTGATGAATTTGAATTGTCCCTGCATGCAACCTGCCAAATAAGAGCACATCCAGTCTGCAGACAACAAAGGTTTACCAATGCAACATCTGGTCCCCAGGATGAGCATGGCAAGCAATAATTATTCAATTATGATAAATGGGGGAGAAAGAGGGAAGGAGAGAGCATTCTGAAATTCTTAGTAAAGCAAATGCTATGTCCTCTGCTATGCTAGCAGGAAGCTAATCCTTCACTGTATCCTCAGAGATGAGGCAACAGCCACTCTAGCATTATTAGGAGGCCATTTGAGGGACTGATTTGCCAATGAGTAGAGCAAGCAGCCACAGATAAGCAAAGCAGTCTAGGGTTGTCTGTAGATGCACTAAGTTCTCTTTTATTCGTTTACTTTCCCACACACACATGCACTAGGAGAATTCAAACCTCAGCTGAATGCTAATTCTGATACAAAAAAATAAAACAACCCTAAAACAAATTGCACTTACATAACTGCTCATCCAAGCACAGTGTCTCTGGGCACTTCACAATAGCAAAGTTAAACGAAGCATTCAATATACACTTATTAAAATAAAGTATCCACTAGAGAAGCCTGATTGGCTTGTAGAGGTCTGCAAAACATTCATGAAAAAAAATGTTAAAATATACACATTTAAGGCAGTAAAACATGTAAAAAAAATGAACCTAATTCTCCAGGAAAACTCACACACGCTAGCAAGATTGGGCCAAGTTAAAGAGTCCTTGCAAGTGCTAAGTAAAGCTGGCACTGAAAATTCAGGGTGCATAGAGAAATTTAAGATTCCTAAAAGGGACTATCAGAATCTCAGGGGAGCCAAAAGACTTGCAGCAGAAACCAGGCCAACCACATTAATGGTAACAGTCTTGCTAGCAGTTTCTAGTAAAAAAAACAAAAGTCAAAGAAAAACTAGGACACTAGATAGGAACAAACGTAAGTGGTTCATATACAGTTGTGTGAGCAGAAATCTAAGCTGTTTTTGCATAGCAATTGGCAAATTTTAATTGGGGGCTAGTACGATCAAAAAACTCCCTCTTGAAACAGATTTGTAAAGTGAAGTTACTGGAATACTGAAATAAATGACCTGATTTTTCAAAATATGGAACTACTCATCACTGCTTATTGAAGTTCAATAGAGTTGCAAGCACTCAGCATCTTCCAAAGTCAGAAAATTCTTAACTAGCTTCCTAAAATATATTGGATCAGGGCAACTGACTTATGGTCCTTACCATTCATTTTTTAATGCTGTTCTTGAACTGAATCGGGAAGCTTTATACATCAGAAGGTATCAGCAATATTTCAGAATGGAAAATACAGTGCTTATCCAAACATTTGGGGCTTTTCACTTAGCTCTTTCTCTCACCCCACTCCAACTTGTTTTAACGTAATGTAATAGAAGAATAATCTCTTAAAGGGGAATGAACTGTGAGTATTTGGGGATCGATTGATGTGAACACACCCAAGAAGAAAATCAATGATCGGCATCCACTCTTAGTAGCAAAGAGTTTAAAAATATTTCAGATTAGAAGCACTGTCCTGTTTCAGAGAGTTAAGAATAAATATCAGGTCCTGGTCAAAAGTTGAAATATTTCCATGGGAAGGCAGAAGACAAAGTACCAAGCTGACAGAATCCCTTATTTAGATGTGGAAAAGAGGGGACAAGAAGAGAGTGCTAATATAACCTCTCGATCACTTGTTGTAAGCCATATGGAAAGGTAATTTACAGTTATAACTCTTCTACTTAGAAGGCCCATGGGTAAAAACTGATGCAGTGCCACCGAAAGCAATTTATATCTTGTGGCTGATCTAACTCAGCACGCTCAGTTACTAACCAAAGAATAGGAAGGAGCATATTGCCTATCTTTACTTAAATCAACAGAGGACTACAGTTTTCCTCTGTCTAGACAGAAAACTCTTTTTAAGCTCCTCATGGGGAAAGAAGACTTTGCCTACCTCTGTAAATGAGTTGAAGATGTTTTAGTTAATACGCATTCAGACATAACAGGTGAATGACAGCACTGATTTAGTGCAAAGTGCAACATGCTGGGTAACATGACATCTGCCTCTAAGGAGAAACTATGCTAAGCTCCAACCTTGAACCAAGAGGTTTTCAAAACTGCTTTCTGAAAACACAAAACCAATATTCTGTCACTGCTGAGAATCAGCAAGCTTAGATACAACTTCCAGACTATTTTTCTCAGCGGAGGTGTGTTCCATAGTGTTTCTATCAGTGGAGCAACATGGAAAGAAAGTACAGAGGAATAAAATCTTCTGTGCTTGAGGATGGATTTGAAACAAAAATAAGCATGACGACTGCTTACAATCATAACAAAAGGCAGGAGGGCTAACGAGTCTCTAGAATATATCTGATGATACCCAACAGTGTTCTGCCTTTTTGAATTTCTTCAGGGCTCCTTGTCCTTTGAGCTATCCTGCCACTCTCAGACCCAAGAGAGATTAAAGACTCAGCTGCATAACATTTAGTCAATATAGGTAAGCTCACAGAAATATCCCCTACAAAAATCAATGCAAATTCAAGTAGGCCACTCTGATCAACTGGAATAAAGGTTGCAAATTATTTTGGCTGGGATTGTAAAAACACTGTGGAATAAGCAGTGGCATAAGAATGACCTGAAGATCTTCTCTTTCTCCTACATATAAGCAAAATAGTTCAGTTGTCACAGTTGTACTTAGGTAAATTAGTGCTTTCTCAGCTTTGAGGCTTATCTTTTTGGAATACTTATAAACAAAGTCACACGTTGTCTAAGGGAGATAACCTAGCTAAAACTTCAAACAAACAGCCTTCTACCCTTCTTGACCAGCTTCGTTCCAATAAAAATATGCGATTAATAATGTTATATAGTGCTGCAAAATACTAAATAGTTTTAATTGTTAAGGTATAACAGTGCTTACAACCACCCTCTGAAAAAATATCAACAAAACCAGATAGAAGTATACAGCATTTTCCAGAAAGCTGATAATGTTTTTGTCCTGGTTTTTCTGGCTGCCTGCCAAGTTTTATCACCAAAATTTCTAGTGAATTAGGTTTTTAAAGATTTTTTTTGCCATTTTTGAATGTGCAAAATAAAAATTTATATATATTTTTTAAATGAATCCTCCCCACCCTCCCTCAGAGTATGCCAAAGGTACTTCTAATGTGAATTCTCTCCTTCAGTAGGACCATCTTTCTTCAAATAAACATTTAGATGTTTGAAACAATTCTATTATCATTAAATTAAGCCCAAAGTGCTTCTTTAAGGTATTACTACCATCACTCTAGCAATAGATGAGTAAAGTAACTACAAAACAGTTTAATGACTTGTCTGAAGCCACACAGTAAACATTTGATAGAAGTGGAAAAATGATGATTCGAGAGACCAAAACATTCATAATCATTTCCTTAGACAATTTCTTTAAGTCGCTCACAGACAGGAAAGCAATTACTTAGTGATCCTCAAAGGTTGATGGCATGAAGGATGCTTATCTCTATTCCTGAGTACAGCAAACTACAAGCAACAGAAAGCAAAAAGGGACAGCAACAAGAAAAAGAGAAAGAGGAAGAATTAGGTCTACAGAGCTCATTTCTCTTCAGCTCACAAGGCAAATGTGTTGGCCTGAAAAGCATGCTCACTGAATTGCAGCATTGAATACATTTCTCATGGTGTGACTCCACAGCTGCAAAATCCCAGCTGCAATTAAATAACTGTAGCGTTGGATGTTTTATTATTTTTATACATGCAGGCACTCCAGTGGTGGCTGTGTCAGGCTGCAGCTGGCCTGCAGTCAGCCCCCAGCTGCTGCCTAGCAGAAAGGCAGTAACTGCAATTGTGTGTAAATGTTAGTAAGACACAAATTGTGCGTGTGTTGAAATGGTTTAGCATGGTTGCTAAGCATGATTTCATTCTAGCACTTTTCAGCTCAGTCAGATGAATATGACTTGCTTGGAAGAAATCACAGAATATGGTTTTACACTGTTGGAGGGAAAGAGGTGATTAGGTGACCTTCTAAGCATTACATCTTCAAATAGACAAAGGAGAGATGAATTTCAAAGTAGACGCACCTTATAGGAAATACAAAATCCTTGTGATTCCAGTTGTGAGCCAGTTTCAAATGATTAAAGAACAGGATGATGCCTTTTTCTCATGCTTGTCTTTTAGGTGGATTTTCATGTCTTGGGTAGCATCCAGTACTGGTTGCTGTCCGAAAGAAACACTGCATTGGATGGTTCACAGATTCTAACTATAATTTTGCATGTAAGCTGTCATGCTGTTAAAATACAAACTCGTGTCTTCCTCAATATTAAAGCTATATCCTACAAAATGCATGATGGTGAATACTTCTGAACGTACCCTCTAGGAGGTACAAACACTGGCCTCCTTCAGCTAGTGTAAGTCTAAACTAATTCCATGAGATCACACTGGCAAAGGTGGAAGAACTTATTTAGTAACCAAAATACATTTAAATTGACGTATATTTGATAGCTTTGCTTCACATGTGACATCTGGCTAACCCTTCCAAAATATCCCATCCTTTAACTCGATCCTCTAGTTAAGTCCATTTGTTGTTTAGACGCATTCACATTATGAGTTCAAGTGATCTATAGTATTTAAACTCCAACTTATCTCTCATGCTAATTCCCATCAGCTGAAAGTATCTCTTGATCAACAAGTTCAGGGGTTATACAAAAAAGCTAATAATACCCTAAACAGCATAGAAATAGTCTACTGTAAACAACACACTGGGACTTGAAATGGATCTCATGGGGAAAAGCAAACTAACACAGAATATCTCCACTGCAGAGTTTATTTTCGAGCTCTCAGCACTGCTCAGGAACTTCAGATTTCATTTATTCTTAGGTAAAGACAATTTCACCACCACCCAAAGAATTAAGCAAGCCTTTTAAAGAAATGTAGAAAGCTGTCACAACACCAAAGAAAAGTCTACCATCCTCAGCAAACATGCCTCATTTTCTTCAGCTCGTTCCAAGTATAAAGCTCCGCTAAAAGATCAGCCTGCTCTGATAATAAGCTGTTGTCCAAGTAACTTAAAGACATTTACTAAACCAAAAAGCCCTTTGTGGGTAAAGACAAGGCTATGTGGGGTGGTGCAGGTTCCCTTCCTGCCTCTTATAGGTCTGTCACGTTACCTGCCTGTAAGTCAAACACTGAAGAAAAATTTCACTTGGAAAGAGTTTTAATGCTGTCACACATTACTGACGCACACACGGTAGTAGTGCCTACTGCTCTAACAGTTGGAGAAAGAATGCCAAGCCCTGTTGTTATGAACAGACTGTTTCTCATTGACATCACGGAGTTGCTGGAATGGGATGATTTGGGCCCAGCAGTGACAGAGTGGATGTCTGGCCTGGCATCAAGAAGATAATAGGATGCCACAGGCGTGTCCTAACTTATGCTACTGGCACTACCCTTTGAGTAGAGCTCACTGTCTTGAACTGGCAGATGAAAGACATCAGAGTTCAACCCCACTCTCCCCCGACAGCACTTCAACCTATTGCAAGAAGTAACAAGATGGGTACTGGAAGAAAACAGGTGATTTTTTTCCATGCTAGGGTGATCCCCATATTTAGTCTAAATTTTCTTTTTGCAAGATCAAGAGTACAAGTAACAATTAATTTAAAGATCTCTACTGCAAGCCTACAAACAGAACATGATGAGTCAGTAATAATTGACCGATTTGCTGTTACCATTTATTCCAAGATCCCTGTTTAATACAAAATTCATGGTATTGCCTTACTCCAGAGGACAAATAATGACTAGGTGTTTGTCACCTAACAGGGTCAGTAAGATATAGGCATAAAGCCACTCAGCCTTATAGACAGGCAACAGCTTTGGGCTTTCATAGTATTCCTTCACAGCTACTTGTGTTCCTCTTATGGGGTTCTCCAGGGATAATTTGTCACGGTCCACAGCAGGTTGCCTAACAGTTTCTCACATAATTCAGTGACAGGCTACAACATTGTTTTAACTGGAGTGCCTCAAGGGTTCTTTTCTTTCTTGCTCTTCTTTGCCAACTTCCAGTCACATCTACCATCTCAGCAGGGACGTTATTTAAAGCGATGACAATGCTTTGGAGCAGGTTCCAAGGTAAATTAGTTTGCATCTATCACAAGTTCTGCTAAAAAAAAAAACAATTATACATGCTTCTCACAGAAATCTCCAGGACAGTAAACTTTTCAAGACAGCAGAGGCTCAACAAAGATCCCAGTGTATCATTGACATGAGCTCTCTCAAGAAGCAAAAGGAGTTTTGCGGCGGCAGCAATTTGGAGGATGGCAAAGAAACAACAGGAATTAATTCAGTCAAATCATATTTCTTGCAGGTCAGTAAGTCTTCCTGAAGCAGATGAAGTGTCAAGAATAAAGCTTAGGACATATGGATGGACATTTTTTTTTATTTTTATTTTTTACTTCCATATATACAAGTAACTTGAGAGCCTCGAAAGGAAAGAAACAGTTCCCTGGTTACCCTGATTCAGTGAGCTGAGTTGAAGTTCATTCCAAAACATGTTTCCCATCATTGCAAAAGGACATTTGAGTCAACTATATTTTCAAAGTATTATTTACATGCACTCAGGATTTCATCAAATGCAAAGTGCCTACACTGATTGAATGGACACAATCCCTTAATGACATTCAGAGAAGAGAGCAGCTTGAATTTTATTTATTTACTTATTGATTTATTATTATTATTTAGCTCTCTGCTTGCAACTGCAAATATGCCTTTGCTGCTCCATTAACCTGATCGCTTATCTATGTTTCAAACTCAACTCGGAATGTCCACACAGAAAACATCTATGCAACATTCAGAGAAGCTGTGCCTTGCATTTATGGATGAGATTGTGGGTTACATTTTAATAAATACCTAAACTGGGCTAAAAACCTGCTAATGTTTTAAGAAAGGATTCAGGCCTCATCCCTCCGAGTGCTGAATACCAGTAGATGATTCTGCCACAATCTTTCCCACTTGTCCCACGGGAGGGGAAGGGTCAGTTCTTTTGCCATTTACCTAAAGAGTCAAAAGGATATCAAAAAAAAAAAAAAAACACACAAAGAAGCAGATTTTAGAAGGGAATTCACCCTGGAGTTAGATTAAGTCAGGTGATCAGAAAGGGATAAAAAACATCTGGATTTCCTGCACAATAAATATATATTCTCTAATTCTCTAATAGAGTGTGCGTGTGTACACATCAGCTCCTAGCAAAAGTTGTGATGGCAAGAAAACATCAGTACATATCTTCCTTTTGCTGTTCCCAAACGAAATGGAGTTTTCTGGTCATCACAACCCTAGCATACACAATGTTTGCTACTTGTTAGCAGTGATGCTAATCGTTTCCTCTGCCAGCAGATGTTTAAGCCAGATGCTTCACTGGGAGATTCCGATTGGTTGGCAGATAAAGTTCACAATTTCTTAGGACAGTGGAATAAAAAAAGAAAGCAGGAGAATTTACACATCACAAGTGAGTTATGCTTCCAGCTAGACAGTCAGCCTGCAAAGTAATTTCATTTACTTCAGCAGAGCAATTGTGAATCTATAGTAAAGTGTAGGAGAGAAGAATCCAACCATAAGCCAAGGTCCCTATGTCGACCAACTTGCTCTTCAAAACTAAAGGCTGTAGAGATGCTTCACACATTGCTTCGCAAAAGGCCATCTAGACTTATGATTTCCTAAAACAGAAGAACCAAGAAGGTTCACCAAATCATTGTTTTACCATTCTGTATGATTAACCAGCAGAATATGCATTTCCACAACTTCGTAGGCTCATAGCCTGCCAAAAATATATGTTATCACTTGGTGCATCATGCTGTACATTAAAAGAAGTAATTTGTATTAGTAAGAGGAACAAATCAAATTATTTAGATCCAAGTCATAAAGCTTCTTATTCCTTCTGTTCCCGGACAGAAGATAATCTCAAACAGATCAAGAAAGTCTTTTTCTTGCCACCCATAGCCATTACAATGGCATGTTCAGAGCTCAATATTGACACTCAGTGTCACCTGTTGAATATGATGGTGACAAATGTCAAGCTTTGTCCTGTTGGAGCAGGTTTGCCAGGTGTTACCTAACTGTCAACTCTACATTGTGCTTTTCTAGCTTCCTTTTAATTTCTATTACATTGTATGATATGAAGGAAAAGATGCCTTGTTTCCATCAACTATAAATGCTGTCAGTACACTTCAAATTTGCAGTGGTAAAATGCTTATGATTGGTGAAAAACATTGCTCAAAAAAGGAAAGAGAACCCTTATCTCTAGGGGATTGATCCATCAATAACCTTCTGGATGTACCACAGGTATGCGCCATACATCGTTCTACATAAATATGATCGTTTTCCTCTCAATTGTACTCTGTGGCAGAATATTCCAAAAAATCCAGAAATTATATATGGGGACAACTTCTCTTCCCTGCTGGACATCCATCTTTTTAGTTCCCAGGTATGACAGTATATAAAAGCAAATCCCTTCCCAAATCCATACTGGAAGCAACAGGAACATTATGTTACAATCAGCTGCACAGAGACAAATGTTTTATTCATATCACACAACTAAAAAAAGCATATGCTGGTTAATTTTATCTAAATAAAAACCACAATGTGGCTTTTAAATGATTTCAAGTTCTTTTCCTACCCCGCTGAGGTACATTTCTACCTGTTTGGGATGAGTGGCATCAAATGCAGATGCTGAGTGAAACCCCAGAGATGTTTACAGTAAGTCATGGAATTCAGAAGCCTTTCCACATATCCCGCAGATAAATGGATTATTACTAACATGATTTTTAAAACAAGCGATCAAACCCAATCCCACTTCACTTAGCCAAATGAGTTTCAAGGAGGAGAAACAAAGAAATCCGCTGCCATTTTCAAGATTGGTAGTTGCTCTTCTCTTCTATACCTTCCCCCACCACCACCACCTGTTTTGCACAACATGTCATTAATATCGTAATCACTGAATTATTAGCCTGAGAATCTACAAACACTGCTTGTTTTTTCTTGGTGATGAAGGGAAATTGCCATAGAAATGAAAGTTATAGTTTGGAAGATATAAACCCAGGAATCTTTTTAATGGGATTTTAGCTTGCGCCAGGTCTGAGGAGAGTTTAAGCTACACTAAAGACTTCTGAATGCTAATAATGGGACCATTTAAAACCCACTATTGTTTAATATAAAACATTTCTACGTAAGTAATAGCGAAAATATTGTAATAGAATAGGCCAGTGGGGAGCAAAGCTACTTAAGGAATATGATATAGCCCATTGTGTTGAATAGGAAGGAATGAATCATTTTACAAATGCAAGAAAACTACTAGGCCAGAGTTCCCTCAGATGACAGAGTGGGTGGATTCCATAGGGGCAAAACTTTGACCACAGGTCAATATTGAGGCATATTGGCACAGAAAAGGGCCAGAAAGAGAAACTAGGCATGCTGCAGGTCAGATGATGGTGCACTAAACATAGCTGACTCTATGGGGACATCTTTTCCAAACACTACATCTCCTGAAACTCATGAAATCATAAAAAAATATATAAAAAAAATACCACTCCTAGATCTTGCATAGCAAATCTCCATAATCATCTGAGGGCAACTAGAGAAAGTCATAAGCTTTCCTATCTGCTGCGTGGGAACTTAACCTACTAAATTATGACATTTTCTGATGATGTTCTTTGAACCTATTTGACAAAATCAAGCATCTTCAGACAGGCTTACTACTAACAAGAAACAACAATAAAGAGAGCTCTGAATGGTATCTACCACTAATGGAAAACACTGCCTCAGAGCTTCCATGTTCCTTGGTCCACATTATGTTAAATAGGAATTTTATATAATCTCAGTGAATTAACAAAGCAAAACAAAAATAAACAAACAAAAGAGTGGGAGAGCAGCAGACAAAAGACAGAAGTAGAACTGCATGTGGAGGGAAAAAAACTTTCTCCAAGAAATAAAGCGCAAGAGTAGAAGAGATTCTGAACTGAAAAGAAATTAGGATTTAACTCCCTACTGGGGTACAGCTAGAAAAAGAAAAAAAAATATTTATATATATATATACACACACATATATATATATACACATATATACACACACACACACAGTATGCTGGGATAGTGAAGAAAAACAATCCAAGATAAGGTAAATATTTACATTTCTACTCACGTAACTGAAAAGACAAAGTGTAAGAAAAACCAACAGCTTGGTCCTCAGGGACAAAGCGTTGTTTTGTTTATACCCAGAGACCCAGGACTTTGCTTAGAGCATCTTCCATTAGCTCTACTGCAGAGTTACAAATAAGGAATCAGGTCATTCACTGGAAAAGATGCTCATATCACTCTCCTATGGCTAGGAAGCTGTTGCAGTGTGGTGGTTCTGGCTGAAAGTTCATGCTATAAATCCAAGTGGCACCAGGTGAACATCTGGCTGCAATACTGGAAAATATGCCAGACAAACTCTTGCTCACATCAAAAACCGAGAAAGATGAGAAAAACAGCATACACTTGTCCTTTGACAATATTTCTCTTCCTTCCCTGTCTTCTGCAAAGTGACACAAATACTGAAAAGAATCTCATTTTCAGCCTACTTCTTGCTACCAAGAATCCTAACACAATTTATGGACTATAATTATAATCCAGACAGTGAAACATACAGGAACTGAAGACAACAGCTGTTCTCAAATTTGTAGCTAACAATACAATGTTATCAGCCCCAAAAAAAGCAATTACAGACTGCAGGACCTTTAAACAAACAAACAAAAAAAAAAAAAAAAAAGAAAATCGAAGACCATGGCAGATAAAGGCAGCATATCAGTACCCAGCCTCAGATGCCAATCAATCATTTGTGACTCTACACTATTGACAACCTGCTCCACCCGGTTATAAAATACTGGTATCATTTGCCGATTAGTGAAGTGCAGTTAAAACATTCAAACATGACAAGCAGTGACACCTCTGCATCACACTGGAAACAAGTAAGCATTGTGGTTATTGTCTGAAATTAATGCTCCAAGGCAGGAAACAGCATTAATGTTTGACACATCACCAAGGATAATTTTAACAAGTTTTATACAGTTGCAGGTAATGACCATAAACAGTGATAGCCAATAGTCTGGACGATAACTTTCAAAGACCAAGCAGAAGGTGCCCCCCTGCCCACCTTTTCTTCTGGAACCCAGAGCACATAGAAGCTCAGAACTTTGAGTGTTCTCTGAGACTTAAAAGAATTCAAAACCCAAGTCAGAAAGGCTCAACAGCTGTTGTAACTGGACTAAACATCAACCTCTATAACAGGTGAAGAGATATCTTCCTGTTAGAGCTGTTTGGGATTTTATTTATTTTTTTAAACCTATTTTTTCTTAAGCATACGAACTGAAAATAGAATATAATGCTAAATATTTTACCAACACTACACAGAGTAAGAAAGCATGGAGAGATGCGTGGAGGATGTGGAGATTCTCTGTCTCACTCTGCTGATCTTCATGAATTCTTACATTAAATATGAAACTAGAATTTAAAATTTCTCCCTGCTTTGCTTGTTCATCTTTTCTCCCAGCTTGACTTTTCTTTTTTAGCCTTACCCTTAGGATTTCTTACCCCTGTCTCCACCATTCTAAGCACTTCTTTTCTCTGTACTCAGCCAGGTCTCCCTCACTGTGACTTCAGCTGTAGGCGTTAGCAAAATTGGCTGCTTTGATTAGAAATGTGTGAGTGGAAGGCAGATAATAGCCTGGTTCTCTACACCTGATCTCCCAGTGAGGGGTCATTGATAGGGGTCAACAGCTGAAATAAGTGTCTCATCACATGAAGAGTTTGTGAAGGAAAAGCTGTACTGTCAAATAAAGTGGAGCACAGCAATTGGAAGGGGCAGTCATCTATGTATTTAGGCTGGTTTGTGTTTAGAAAATTTTGCTCTGGACAGGAGCTGTCAGCTCAACAGCCACAGAGCCTTAAGTCCTGTATTTTACTATAGGACAGATTCATCTGAGGGGGTTGCAACTCCATCCTCCCAGAAATGGGCTTGTTAGAGGGGCTACAGAAGTTGTAGCCACACTTCTACCAAGACTGTGCTCCCTAACAAGCTCCAGTCTCATGTGCAATAAGGCCATGGTAATAAACTTGAAAGATTTTTTTTTTTAAGCCAGTTCACTGATGGCCTCTGATTAAATTATCTCTAGAGTAATCCATTTGTTGATTGAAACTTTTAAAATGGGGACCATCCCAGATGATTTGACACTGGCTCCTGATGAATCATCAAGTTAAAGCCTTTACTTTAAATACTACTATTATGAATGAAATGTCAAATAGTGACATTTGATATTCTGCACCAATTACTACTGTGCATGTGGGCACATAAACACCACTTAAACGGAGTCAGAATCGGGCTTTTAGGAGTTCAGGGATCAAAAGAGACAGACTACTTGTCTTGTCTAGGTTTATAGACTACATAGCTATTGAGGGTCCATTAATCATTTGGGAAAAATACAGCTATTATGGCTGATGCAAAAAGAGATGGACTAGAGGAGGCTGAACAGGACACGTGTCTGTGCTGAGCCACACATCCCTTGCCCCTCTTGTACAGCCACTGGTTTATGCATCATTCTGAAATGAATGAAAAAAATGAGGTATTGTTGGATTAAAGTTGATGAGAGAGAAGAAATCTGAGATTGAAAGCTGACAAACTTTCCAACTGTGGAAGGCACAGAGCTGTGAAAGTCTGCCCTGATTCTTCTCAACTTGAATGATCAACAGTGGTAGAAAGTGTCTTACAGAGGACATTGTTGTATCAAGTCTTGAGAATCAAAGCCCTGTTCCTTCACTTAAGAATATTTTCTATCCCCTGTATTTGTAAAAGTAACAGTATCTATGTCTCTCCCGTACATCAGTGTAATCATGAGTTTCACTCCACAACCTTTCAGACTCAAAGTAGTCAACAGAGATGAAAAGGAGGAAGTAGAAAAGTCTGGGTGTGTATTAGTGGTCAGAACCATGCCATCAATCCTGAACTTGATACTAAACAGCCTTTCTTTAGAGAAAGCTTAGCTATTCAAAACCGAAAACTGTTCTTTTGAAGGTAGTGCTCTTGACATTCTTGACACAAACGTAGAACTGAGATACCACAGACATTTAAATGAAATTTGGCTTTAAAATTCTAAACTCAAAAGTCCAGGGTTATTAATTCTCATGCACACATGCAGTTTCCAGCTTTATTTTCTCTGGAGCATACTACTGACCCTATTTACAGCATCCCCCAGCTGTTTGTGTAGCTACTTCTCTTTTGAGTGAGACTGTGTTCAGAGGAAGCCAGCATGATGGATAACAGAAGTCCTTTGACATACTATGTCATTTATCACATAACAGCCTCAATCCTGCTAACAGGGCCTTCTCCATATGTCACTGTCAGCTCCTATGCCACCCCAATGCATCAAAAAGAAAAGTTTGAATATGAAGCACTGTAATTCTTAAGTCACAGCTCATTGCAGCTTTCCAGACATGAAGAACCATTCTGTCTATCTGCCAGCTTGTTTGTTTAATTTTCACCCTGTCTCACATGTAAGAAATTAAGTCTTCAGTGTAGAAGTAAACCAGAAAAATGTCAGGTCTAGCAGAAAAGAGGAAGATAATCTCCAATTCCATCAGGAATCCAACGTGACATTTTGAAGTGGAGAAAGAAAAGACAGTCTACGAGCACTAGGTATAAGACAATTACTGGCAGACCTAAGAAGTCCCTTCTCCTTCCCAGTCTGGGAAAAAGGTTCCTTAATGTGCTGATGTGAAACTAGGAATCTTAAAGGAATGCAGATAAGCTCCTGAATTCAGCTGCTTAATGGAAGTATACAACATCTCTTCAACCTCTTCAAAGGTACAAAATAGAGCTGAGGCTTCCAGGAAAGCCTCTTGAGATTATCAGGTAGGTCCTGCTATGGGCTAGCTAAAGTAATCAGAAATCACTCCTTAATGCAAAATTTCAGCATGTCAGTTCCCAGGTGACACTTGGAAACACAAACTAGAGACTGGAGCCACTGCTTGGGCCTCAGCTCTGCTCTCTGTTATATTAACACAAACTTAACAGTCCCTGTGCTGTCTCTCAAGTGTTAGCATGGATGATAATCAAACCATGATCCATCCATCCATCTTGCCATTAGACTTGGAATGTAGCCTGACCATGGTACTGGCTACTTTCATTGATTATACTGTTTGGACTGCCTGAGCACAGACAGCAGCTGTCTGTAGCACTTGCACCTCTCTCTCTGCTTACTACACCCTAAATTACCTTCCCCCTCCAGTGTGAAATAGCCAAGGGCATGACTCTCCACAGTTCTAGTCTCCAAAATATTCATTCAACAAGACTGGGGCTTGCTTTCAGACCTCTTTTCTCAGCTTCTTACAAACCCCATTCTGCTCTGCTCAAAGCAGTCTCTGCAGAGCAGCCCCAGTACCACCTGAGCATATCTGACTCTCCATGAGCCCAGAACTGACTCTTATTAGTCCCTGAAGCACCCACGATGGAGCAGAGCTCCCACATCTATCCAGGCAAATTGTCATACCCTGTGTGTCCATGAATCACCCTTTAGAAAGTTGAGGTTATAATCTTGTTTCTTGTTCCTTCAGCAGCTTACGAAGCTGGCCCAAGCTTATAGGAACCATTTCATAGACTCATTTTGTCCTTGCTAGCATTTCCCAGGTTAGAAAATGTTCCATATTACTTTGAATGATTCACAGATTCCCTCAATGTGAATGGTGTTAAATTCCAAGAATTAAGATGCCATTTTGGATCACAAGTGATTTTAAAAATATGATTTGCCACTTCATTAGGTCATTGTTATGCAGTCTATGTATATTTCCATTTCATTAAAAAAATTTCAAAAGAACCACTGGCAAATTACAGCTTGGAAATTAGTCAATAAAACTTTATTATGCTAAACCTTAATAGGATTATTAATGTGAAGGAACTAAAAATTAATTTCTTCCTCAGCAAAGATTTTACTGACAAAACTCCATATCTTTGTGGCATTCACATAACTACTCCCCTTTCTTGATGCCTACTCTTTCTTAAAGGAGAATCACAGGGGATATATTAAACATTATATTATTTACAAGTGTTATTTCTATAAGTTTGGTCATAAGTTGGCTGACTCAAAGGTCCCAAATTTCAGAATACTTAAGGTTCTGGGGCAGCAACTTAGCATCCAGCCAAATTGTCTTCTAGTCACAGATCATACCTCTTCATCCTCTCTGTTAAGTATTCACAGTAGATGCTTCATGTAGAGATATTAAAGGAGTGATTGAGCAGAGCCTAGTGAGCCTAATCACTAACAAGCCCTTCAAAGACCTTCATAACCTTATAAGCAGTTCTCTCCCTGAAGCTGCTAGGATGGAGTTCTGAGTCAAAAATATCACTTCTGCTTTCCTGTGTATTTCAGAGTTTGGCATAAAGACAGACTTGTTTGTGTGTATGAAGGGAAAGAAGCAAAAGAATGATAATTCAGCTAGGGGCAAGCCTTGGTCATTATTTGGACCACTAGGCAACAGGGTTGAATTACAACTTGTCATGACAGCACCCTAAATAACTGTTA
This sequence comes from Cygnus olor, assembly GCF_009769625.2. Lineage (NCBI taxonomy): Eukaryota > Metazoa > Chordata > Aves > Anseriformes > Anatidae > Cygnus > Cygnus olor. The sequence goes on from NC_049179.1 coordinate 14,719,692, forward strand.
GTTGGAAATATTAGCTTACATTACAGAAACAATTACAAGAGTTAGCCATTTGGAAAAGGAAAACATACTGCTGAAGCACTGCTGTTCAGCCATCACAGTTAACATTCTTCAGATTAGAACAGATATTTCATGGGGGGAAGAAAGATAAATCAATCCAAGTTTATGTCCAAGTAAAGCAACATGTTTTCAGCATAACACACCTCAAAACACACACATATTTGTGTGCCTAATCTGCATAAACCCATTCCCACAGGATGAACATAATAATCAAAAATGAGAGCACAAATGGCCATTTAAATGCCTAAGTTCCAACTTGAGTAATTGTGTATGCAAACGCATATGTATTTTTCAAGCACAACTGCATCCTTTCAATAGTGACAATCTGGATCAAATGGCCTCTATTACCATGACTATATATGCACTTACACACATAGAACACTGTTATTGGCAAACCCCGAAACAAACTCCTTATTTAGGCTCACATCAGGTTAAAGCAAGAATTAGAAATGAAAAAATCATACGTGCACCACAAGCTAGTTTGTGGAGAATTAGTGCTTGCTGGATACATGCTGTTTAGGGACCACACATTCCATTTAAGACTGTGCAAGCAAAATTATGGTTTCAGAGCTGCCGCGTGTGTTTCTTAAGGATGGATAAAATGCTTGGGGAAAAACACACGCACACAAAACAGAAGCGGTTTGATTGCAACTAAGTGATTTAATTTTCAAGTCACTCTGTAGTTCACAACACCTGCTGCAAACCTAGTGGCTGCAACTTCTGCCCAATGGCTTTAAACCAACAACCTCCAGCATAGGTTCAGAGGCTATAAAGAGCTGCCTTGTACCAGTCCAAAGGTGGTACACTAGGCAGAGCCTCACATTAAAGTAGGTACAGCTTTGCTATGGTGCTTTGTGACCCTTTGGGACAAAAAAAATATAACAAATACATTGCCATCATCAGTACATACACAGCCAAAACTGACACATACCAGCTGAAAAAGGGAAAAGTATGAACACCAGCAAATAGCAGCCCTGAGCTGGACTTTTGCTTTGGTAAGAAACCATGTAATGGAAAGATATACTTGATTCAGATTATTTCTGCTGCTTACAGCAACAGAGGATCTCTCTCAATATTCTCCTTTTTCTTTACATTCCCAGCTGTATTAGCGTTATGAGTCTGGAAGCTCAAAGCCACTGATATGGACACTGATTCTGAGCAGACTGTGTGCTCGATGAGATTACATACTGTTCAAATCTGTCTAAAGATAGACAGAGAAGTAGCATAGTTCAAGGGTGCCCTCACCTGCATGTCAGGGAAAGAGATGGAAATTACTGCAACTTAAAGTGCTCAGCTCTTCAGTGCTCTTCTCCACTTGAAAAGTAGCACATGCACACAACCACACAGCACATTCCCCAAACATCTATTCCAAAGCAAGCTTTCTTCACATAGTATGCATGTTCTGGAGGAGGGAAAACAACTATTCTTCCATTGCCTTCATTCATGGGCTTTTCACATTCAACCCTAATGCATGTTTGTAGTGAAACACTAGACAGATCAACAAGCAGTAGGTTTGGCTACTCCATACAAATGGTTTAACCCACAAAGCATGCCCTGCCTTTCCTGTATTGACTTTCCAGAGATCTCAGCCTAAACCCAAAGATGTTATTAAAAATTTCCAAAAAATATTCAAGTAAAACATAGCTTAATCTCCTTTAGCTCTTTCTACTTCAATTTCAGGCCCTGCTTTACATCTCTGCCATCACGCTTATAATCCAGACCTGCCTTGCCTGGCATTATATCCATCAGAGCATAGAATTCACTGCTAGCTCAAATATGGCACTAGAGATTTCTATGATATAGACAAACATCTATTAAAGAATTGGATGACAGACCACCAGATTTTTTCATGTCACTGGAGTAACGATTTAAAACCATGATCATGGTTCATGGATCACTCTGTAGAAGTGACTGATTAGTGCAATAAACTGCATTAATACCTAAGCCTCTTTTCCTGCTTCTTCTCATTTCCAAATGGTATTAAAATAGTTTATGATGGTTCAGCTACTCTGCACTTTACATCCTCTTATGTGTCATAACCATTTCTGAGAAGACAGAAAAATTGTCACTTTTTTAATCTTTGTCTTTTTTTCTTTTTTCCCTAATGATCTTTTGCTAGCTAACAGACAACGAATATGGGAAATGTTCCTCAACAAGTATGTTTTCATTAGTGTTATCACTGTTACCTACTGGTAAAAGACACCATGGACCAGAGCTAGAACTGGGAATTGAATTTCTGCTTTAGGCAGTGCTCAGTCTGAGCAGGTGTCCCCTGGGAGAAATGGTACTTTCTTCTCCATCAAAAGCGGAGCTGAACATGTTGGGGAGAAAAATGAGGGAACATAGGGGACAAAAATGTACTACCAGAGATGTCAATAGAGGTACATAGAAAGAATCCTTGCATTCACAATGTTGTTATTGCCTAGTAACTCTACAGGAGTAGAAGGAGAGCTTTAAGAAAAAGAAGGAGAGCTTTAAGAAAAAAGGTCAGAGGAAATAAAATAATCAAAACCAGCATTGCATGAAGGTACCGACCTGATTATGGATTGTTATGTATACATATTCAGAAATAAAACACTTTGCCTATTTGCAGTCTATAATACATATGCAGCGGAATAATAGGTCTCCAACTATTATAATAATTATACTGTAAGTACTTGTCATTTGTTACAGACAAATGAAAGCAATCCAAAAAGTGGTTTAAGATCTAGACTATGTTGTTCAGTGCCACTTCTTCACTGTATACTGCTTTCTCAGACAGAGGACATGGAAGAGTCCCATAGAATGTAACAGATATTTGACCATCTTATATAGGGACACAACCACTCGTGAAATTCCAGTTCTAAAAGGCCAGGGAAAAGTTGCTCAGCTCTAAACAATTCTGAACGTAGCATAATTTCTACAGAATCTTCCTGTATAAATAATCACTATCCCCATGCAACAAAACGTCATTGTAGCTATCCGAGGGTTCCTGTCATGGTTACAATATCATTGAGCTAAGCTGTGTTCAAATAATAACCTCAAAGTTTTGCAGTAAGTACAGACTCAAGGTGCACCATTACTGAAGCCCTCTTCCTCGCCCATCTCAGCTTCCCCCCCCCCCCCCCCCCCCCCCGCCCAAAATCTGGGCTATATGACTTCAAAAGCTCTTTGGTTTTCTACCCCTTCAAGACTCAGAGCTGCTTTACAGCATTAAAAGTGTGGTCAACTTTTTTTTCCTGACTTCCAGCAGTGCTGTCTCTTAGGTTGCAGAAGAGGTTTTGATTTCTCACTCTTTGCCATTCCAGCATTGACTCAATTTTCTGTTTTTCATTTTCCTGCTGCCTCTCTGGGACATTCAGGTGGATTTATAAATTAAGGTGGCAATTTGCTCAAATTACTGGAGCAAAATTTGCCCATGTAATTACTCCAATTGCATGTGCAATCATATGAACCATGTGCACAGGTGAACAATCCAACCTCAGCTGGTCCTCTGTAGGTGCATTTTTGCACAAGCAATTTTAAAAATACAGGCTTCCAAATGAAGCTTATTTTTGTTGATATGCTTCTTTGTCCCATTTCTAAAAACACCATTTTCAATCACCAGTCCATTTCTCCAACCCAAGGCTGTTATATATCTGCTCTCCTATCATAGCACTTTGCCAGCTTTTATTGGAATCTGTTATTCAAATTAAACAAAGAGGGCAAGGAAAAGCGGAAGAGAAACACAGAAATACAGATGTTAAAGAACAATAGTAGCCAAAACACAGAGCTAAGCCAGCACAGAATTTTTAAAGGCAAACACATGGAAAAGCAGCTCTACGCTTGCATAACTGAACTCCAGATTTTTTATTCATATGCTTTTAAAAAGAATTTCTATGCATATATCACACACACAAAAGTGTTCTAATACTTAAAAGGAACTGAATGGTCATATAAAATTTGAAATGTCACTTGGAACTCCAGGGATGTCCAGTTTGCAGGGCAAAAGAAATACTGCCCAATTTATTACACGGTGTAATATATGAAGGTATATTACAAGAGACAATAACCTTCATTCCCAGGCAATTTCAGCTTTCCAGGTAGTGTGGATATTGCAGTAAAGTATTGGACATTCTTCATTGCATCTATAAAAGTGAAGTTTTTACAATTTCATTTTGTGGACTTTTCCAATCCCATGAATTACAACCCCAACTCTGAATCCACGGCTTCCAAAAGACATTAGCTTGGGTAAGAAGACTTGATCTGGAGATGAGTGATCAAAACAGCCTCTCCACTCATGACGTTAGCTCCCGTCCAATATATTCAACCTTTATATCAGTACTCCATTCCTACCACAATTAGGAATCAGATGCAAAATCCGAGGTTAACAGTAACCATCATAGTTCTCACTGTTTGTTTACCTATGGGGCCAACTGCACCAAGGTTTGCAGGTATCACCTGCAAATTGCAAGAAGGTATAAAGAGACTCCTGTGATTTAATACATTTCTCCTGTTCCTGTATTGAAGACAATGAGCCTCACAAAGTTTCATTGGATGGCTGCAGAAGTCGTGGCAGTGAGATACTTTCCCCATCCCAGGATGTAACGGCGAAGGAGTGAATCAAGTGGCCACAGCTGAGAAAATGGATCGGACTCCACAAAAGATCCATCAGCCAGCACCCCAGTATCCTTTTCATTCTCATCAATACTATAGACTGTGCCACTAATGCATCAGTTCCTAACCGGGAACCAGCTGCTCCTTACTTGTCTGCACAGAGCCTAGCACAAGCACAATTGGTATGGGAATAATATATCAGAAAGGGGGCTTAAATAAACATAATAACAAACAAAGGATATATTTGTACACAATCAAACTAATAAGAATAATAATATAATTCAATCAACTCATTAACTCTACTAAAAGCTAGCTCTGTACACCAGTCTCCTGGCTCCCAGAAATGTCAAAGGAGTGCACATATCTGATTATGAACTCCCGTTGTCAGTCAGGAGAATAGACACGAATGCAGAACAAAAATAATTCCTTTCTGAGCCCGTGGAACATCGTGTTCATATCTAATATTCATGCTAACTTGAAAATACAAGGTAGTACCCATCTAAAATGAAATAATTTTCAAGGCTCAGAGCTGAATTGTTTAGTAGTCCAAGACATTAATATCACTGAGCCCACATCAAGTGATTTTTGCAGTGAAATTCCCAGGTGACCTTGAATCATCAGCATAAATTGTGTATGAAAGAGCCAGGGGAGATGTACTCGGCTCATGTGGTACCTTTACTGTTTCAGAGCAAACACCGCGCATGCTTTTGCAACTGGAGACCTAATGAAACACGAGACAATGCATTTGATCCTTCCAGTCCTTAATACGAGCATTAACTAATTAGTTTTTGTGACCATTTAGAAGACAGATGGTACTGTTTTCTCCATTGCACTGACAAGCATGGTACAGCACTTCATAAGATACCAGCAAGCAAGAAAACAAGGGCCCAGATTTTTAGACATGAAGAAACCCTAGGCTCTGCCCATGCCAGACATTCTATTACCATATTACCAGGTCTTTTTTTTTCCCTTTTTGTTGTTGTTGTTTTGTTCTCTCCCAAGGTATACAAACAGTGGTGCATTTCTCTGGGCAATTTATCAAAAACTAGCAGTTGTGTTGGTTTTATTAGGCTGGACGCTGGGACAAGCTGATATTCAACAGATTGAGTGTATTCTCCTGCCCAAACTTCTGGAAACACATGAGATGTGCTAGAAAATAAAAGAAATAGCAGCAAGGCACCCAAAATTTCAGCTACTGAGCTTCCAGGAAACAGAAGCACCAAGCAATAAACCCAACCACTGACATTAGACTGGTGCTGAGTCTCATAGACAATGATAGCAGACAGGCTCCTGTTTTAGAGACTCAGCCACACAATAAATTAGGTGAGGGTGTGTTAGAACAACAGCTGGCTGCTAATTAGTCACAGCCCCCCTCAGCAGGGTATCAATAAAGTGGCAGAGAACATCTCAAGTAAATTAAATTTTAAAAAATCCTGCTGCAGTCTCTCCCCAGACAGACCCTTCCTTCATCTCCCTTCTCAGCTTTTTATTTATTGTAATTACTTTAGTAATAAGATTTGTTTCCTTGTTATTATATATATTACTATGCAGGGCAACAACAACAAAAACAATAGCTGGGAAGAGTTATGTAGCTTATTTATCTCCTCAGTTGTTATTGGGCCACTGGGTGGAGGAAGCAATGAGGAGGTGGGGGCCTGGGAAAAGCAGTAAATAGAAGAGAAAGCATATTCCTCAGGAGCAGAGACGTATGGGGACATATTTACGAAGGAGGAAACACTGACAATGAGCGAATAGATCTAATAACTCAGGGGGCCCAGCAGCTCTGGCTGATAAAGGAAGGAATAAACAATCCTGCACTGGAAGCGCTGTCAGAAGGGAGTCCTGGGGCACATCTGTCTGCTGACGGAGGTGCGCCTCAGCAGAGCCAAGGATGGACTGCCACCACTGCACAGGACAAAGGGCTTGGTTTGAAATCAGGTCACCTCCCACTACAGAGATGTACTCAGTTGTATGGTGGAGGACAGGACCTCACTTCTGGGTCCACGAAGGAAGGGCTTGCCGAGACAAGAGGTAAGGAACACTGTAGCCCATATTTCATCTTGTGCGGTTCACATACCAGCCAGATTCACATACCCTAAACTCACAAATCATAGGCCTCGTCTAAGGGGGATTTTCTGAACTTGTCAGAAGCCATAATGCTGCTTGCCTTAAAGAGGTGAAAGTAGTCTCTGAGCTCCATTTCACTGGAAGAAGTGAAGGTGGCAGACAAGCAACCAAAAATTTTCAGGATGGCCTGTTGAGAAGACCACAGTGTCCAGAAAGTGCTTATTCACCAGCTGTGCTTCACCACTGGAACAGGATCCCTGTCCTCTTAATTAATATAGGGCAACTGAGGCAATGCTTGAGGCAACACAGCAGCAATTAGCTGAGAAGCATTTACTCTGTACAAGGAAAATTCACCCACAGTTCATAAGCACTTCCCAGAGCCACACACCAAGCCAGGACAGACAGGGACCTGTCTTCCCCAACCTGGCATTTTCATCTCCTCTGAGGTCTGAGTCAGTGCATGCAAATATGCCACCCAAAAATGTGCAGCTCAGAGCACAGCCATTCTGAATGAGTAGGGATTGAATCTTTTGCAAAAATATTCTTTTATCTAAGTATACCTTGCCTTCTTCATGCATTTAGCTAACTACTGATGGCACGGTGGTGCTCATTTAGATTCAGGGCTTCAGAATACAACATGGGGGACAGAGCCCAACACTGTCTGCTAAAGAACAGCAGCACACTAATCCTGGAGTACCTCTCTCTCCTAGAGATAATTCTTCCCCTGCATTAATTAACATCAGTTCAAGAACACTCCTTTCCCAGCCTTCCCACATCTTTGCACAATCCTTACAGAAACACATTTCATAGATTAGCTAGTCTGGAGAGAGCCTGTGGAGTGTTTGCAAAGAGCATGGCACCAATTTAGTTATGCAAGGCTAGCTTCTGAGAATTAAACTCCTCTTCAATCCTCTGACCACAGAGAAGCAATAAAGGGAAGGAGGTGGAAAAAAGGAGCGATGTCTACATTTACATGGCTTCGTATGACATCACCACAAAGTTTAATCCTTGAGGATGCAGTTCTGGATCATCAAACAACTCCTTAAGACTAGCCAGTAGCTTTTTTTGCTGTCCCTGTCCAGTTCTGCCTCTTACTGTCTGCAGAACACAATGTCTCAATGGAGGAGAGTAAGCAATAATGCAGAAGGAGAAAAGTCATATATACAAATGCTTTTTGGTATACAGATAAACCCGCTTCTACTCCTCCTCCTAAGAGTATCCTTCAAAAAACAAAGAACTGGGTTCCACAGAATAAGTGGCAACACTAATATTTTTCCCTTTTTAACTTTTGAGAGCACACAAAGGAAATGTGTTCTGGAGGGGATTTCAGAGGACATTTATATCTCTCCATTTCAGTAATTGTGAGAGGTAAAGCTTTTCTCTGCTTTTTCGGATTCCAGGAGGTAATGAACAAAGCCTGATAAGCTGAACAGGATAGAATAAACAGTCTGACTAAAGTAGAGTGAATATCAATGGAGAGAGAAACAGAAAAAAACAACAGCTCACCTGCCTTACCTTTGAGCAGCAGAAAAGCTTACTCAGCCTGTGCTGTGGGAGGGCAGGTGCAGGAGGGAACAGGGTGTATTTAAACCAGATAAAGAATAGTCCATGGCTATAATCCAAAATGCAAATCAGGATTTCCTCTTCCTAACCGCTACTATGGTTACCCCATGGCTTTGAAAAAATCATGCAGCTTCCAAAAAATTCATCTTCCTTTACCATAAAAAAAAAAAAAAGACTTACCAGCTCCCATCTCCACTGACTTGTTCAAATTCATTTATAAAAGTGCATCAAGTTCTTTTCATTGAAAAGCTTCTTTGATTCAATAGGAGGGAAAGGAGAGTGAGAAAAGGGCAGACAATAGAGAAGAAAGAGGAAACATTAAAAGGAGTAAAGAAAGAGGAAGAGGGTGGCAATGTAGGAGCGAGAAACTCAGAACTGTGACACTGGGCAGTTAGGGGTTTGTGAGGGGGGAGAGAATTTGTGAATGCACAAAATACATAGAGACCGCATAGGAAGTATTTTTTAAAACAAAAGCACTTCTCTAGGAGCTCCCACCTCTTGCCTGATCAATGATCTTGCAAGGCTGAATCATTTTTAATTTAATACTTCTGGGAAGTGGGGGGAAAAAACACTCATTAAACATAGGCACAGTTGGCAAGCATCGAGTGTTAGCATTTGGCAGCATTTATTATTGCTGTTTATGGTGATATAAATTAGGTTATACTGACATAATTAATAACCCTAAATTTAGGGGTAATAAATAGCAATATTTATATGGAACTGCAGTGTCTGAAGAAGCCCAGCCAAAGAAAAACAAAATGCTGACTATCATGTTGCAACTGTGAGCATACGTGGGACTGCCAGGTGTGTGTAGGAGGTATGCAGGTCTGAGCAGACGCTGAGGAATGGCTGCTTGTGTAAGCCATTGACAGGAGGGTACGCAGCAGGTGCACAGAGAAGACAGCCCAAGTGCACATCACAAGGCAGCATGCAACTGCATAGGTAAGCATCAGTGCACACGCAACTTGATGCTCAAGTGTGTGATAACAAGCTTAAGTGCGGACAGCCAACAGTGTTCTGTTTCTTTATGAAAATTTCTTTTTGTGCTGCCATAATTAAGCTTTTACAAGATCCCTGCCTGACCCTGCTTTCACTAGTTGAATCAGAAGATGATCTAGATTGAAGAGTAAATGCTCCCAGTACAGACATTTCACTTCATTTCACGCCGTGCAAAGGTTGTGGTATGTCATTATCTCATTCTCCCAGGAAGAAAACTCACAAAAAGAGGAGGAGAAAATGACCAAGGTCACATAGTCCGTCAATAGCAGAGCCAGGAACAAAGCCTCTCGCTTACCCACTGCATTTTATATCAGTTTCCTAATGAAAATGCTACTCTCCCCTTCATGGATTCTCCACCACTTAATAGACTGGAATTTCTTCTAAAGCTTTCCTATTTATCTGTTTTAATTTTAAAAAGGGGTAGAGGTATGGAGGAAGATGTTCATAAGAACGTTCTTAAAAACTTGGGTTCTTATAGAACAACCTACACAAAAGTCAGCCTGCAAGAATGCTTTCTCTTAAGCAGTTTAATGTGTTTGTCACTTCCGACTGACTTACACTTGTGTTCCCAGTGATTAAGACTATTTTTTCCTTGTAATTTATATCAGAAGAAGAAAAAAAATAAAGCATACAGACAATCACATCAGGTCAGACCACAGGTCTATTGGAGGCAGCATCCCATCCCCTGCAGTGTTCAAAAGCCACTGTCTGACAAAGTGTAAGATTAACTTATGAAAAGTAGTACCTAATATTAAAATATATAGCAGTTATCAGATCAGCTGAATATTATTTAACAAACCCTACACCTGACTGCTGTTCGGGATGGAGCAAAGCACTCAGCCACACACAGCAACACAATCATTAATTCTCTCTGGCTTGAACAAACTCAAATTAGCTACAATATTTGGTAGTGATCTATATTATGTGATTACAACCTCACTTGTACATACACACTCGCATCACCACTACCTTCATTTAGCATCAGTGATAGGGCTGCAACTCTCTCCATCACTGACAGACAGGAAGGGAATCTCAGAGCATCAACTGAAGTGAAAAGGAGAGTGGAGAGCTGTTTCCCGGCTCAGCCACACACAGTCAGAGCATAATTGCATTACTGTAGTCATGTCTGTGATAGAGGAACATTCTCTGCATGTAACTTTCAGATCACATTAACCAAAGCAAATACCAAGGCCCTGATTGTCTTGTTGCTGCCCAAGGCTCCCAAAGTGCAATCGCGAGATACCCTGCTGGGATGAGCACTCTTCCACTGAGCTGTGCCTGCAGCAGGGAGCCAGCATGGGTAGGGGCACAGCTGGGCTGCTGGAAGAAATCTTTTGTAACGGTGCACTGGCATTCATCTCTATGACGGTCAGGGAAGCGTTAAGCACACTCTGGCACAAAGGGTTTGAGAAGAGGGAGAGTGAGGAGCTTCAAAAGAACCACCAACAGAAAGAAGTCCAACTCTTTCTTAAATAAAGATACTGAGATAAGACTAAAGAAGGATTAACGCCAGTTGAGAAAAAGATAGAAGAAAAGTAGGGAAGAGATTTACTGGAAGATGTACATCCAAAGTGGAAAAAAAAATAAATTTAATGATAATAATCAGTCTGCTTATTAGAAAAGCCAGAGCCAGGATGGTCAGGGCAATGGGACTGCTCTGGATGGCTCGTATAGTAGCTTTTGCTATGGAAGAGGTCATTTTACCTGAAAACTTTGAGCATCATCCTAGCATTAAAACAGAAGGGATCACTGTCTCATAATAAGAAATAAAACGGCAGGTTACCACATGCAGGTATTTCCAGCAGAGAACCAAGACAATTGTTGGCCTTGACAGTAGATTTGACACATTCAGTGTGTCAATCCCTTCCACAAAAGGGACTGTGAATCCCAAGACAAACAAGTGGCTTCATGAAATGTGTTTTAGAGGTGTAAAAAATACATAGCAAGTACCTGCTTACAAATGTTATGGTCAAGAATGGGCTACAGACCTGTTTCCTCAGAAAATAGTTTCCCTCATAACATTGGCAGTGATTTGATTTGAAAGACAACAGGATTTACTAAGGTGCTTAAACCTGGGTAAGGTAGAACATTAATAGCTAAAGAAATCTGAATGTGCATACACAGACATTAAGGGCCTGAAAGATATTTTTTTCTCCAGTGCTCAGTTATTTTCACTAAACTGTTAGCAAGCCTCAGGCCCAGAACAGAACCATTTCTTTCCACGTAGCAGGGCCTGAGTCCACTGAAAAAGCATGTGGGAAGAAACAAGAATATCTGAGCCATAGGAGACTTCAAAGCCTACAAGCGTTTAAATTAGAGCATAAAAGATTGGTTCTCTCCCTTCCTCAGGCCTCATCAGTTACAAAGCCATGGCCAAGTCCCTTTTTCCCTGCTCCTACTCCACATGTAAGGCTCACCAAACTTTTTCACTCGTCAGCAGGTTTAACTACAGTTTAAGCTCCTTTGCACGAGGAAAGGCAGAACACCTTCCTGCATGACGTGAGCTCAGACATTACACTTCATCCAGGTGTCACTGAGAGCCACATCCTCCCTCCTGAGGGCCCCTTCTCTGCTATACTCACTCCTGACAGCTGGAGAAAAAAAGGTCAGACATTCCCCACAGTCCTCCATCTGCTGGAAACTTTAATTAAGCACAGTGAAAGGAAAAATATAAGGGGGAAAAAAAAGCCACAACCTTTCTTTTTTTGCTTCTGCTGTCTGGAAGGATCAAGGAAGCATTTGGTGCCAGCAGAAGCTTCAAATACTCAGGGGCAGTATTGGGCTACTCAGAATAGTCTTCCCAAACTACTGACACACGCATGTCCTGGGGAGCGTAGGAGCACAAAACTGTTCAGAGTCACAGACTAGAGACAGAATAGTCCGTGTTGCTCTCTGCTGAAGCCCTCACCCACAACTGAAATGAATTCATTTAGAGCCAAACAAATTCAAGTTCTTGTTTAGGGTCCTTTTTCTGTTCCTGCAACACCTGATCAGCACAGCCTGACCTAAAACCAGATGGGTGACTGTAGTTTAAGAAAAGTTGCTCCTCTCCACCTTATGTATTTCAGTGCTTGTCTAAAACCATCTTTCAGCTTTGAGATTAGTCCATTCCAGCAAGCTGGAGGACACAGTTCTTACTGAAACCTGCAAGACCTTATTACCAAGTTAAAATGCACAGCTTCTTTGCTGCAGATGGGATGTGGCCACAACTTTCTGCCCCTGCATCAGAGACAGTACAGAGACATACAACCGCTTACAGGCAGTCCGCAACCATCACTCCAAAAACAGTGAAGTGCAAACCTACCACATCATACTACACTTGCCAATCACTCAAGGGGAATTCCTCTTTCACTAGCTCCATAAAGATCTATTTCATTTCACTTTAACATATTAGAAGCAAATTTGCACTTTTTCATCTGTTGGGAAGGGAGAGGGAAGGTATGTTACTGTGGATGGGCAGGGTTGGTGTAAAAGCAGCTATAAAGAACGCAAAAAGGAATCTGCATTTTTGTAAGCTCAGAAAGACTTGGTATCTCTTAGGAAGCGTGTGGGAGAGAAGATTGAAAAGGAGGTGGGAGAAGGAGGGAGCTTCACTGTATGGAAATGTTTCCATGAAAACTTGAAGGCTTAATAGATCCTTACTCATCTTTCCCCACTCAGGCTATACAAAGCATTAAAGACAGTTATTCCCAAGTATATCTCCTTACAGGTGAAGTTTGCCCTGCTGATTTAGCAGAACAGCTAGATCTCCATTTAGCAAGCAAGATCCACTTTGTCTGGTACCACTAATGCAGTATGTATGAGACATCTTATGGCCCCACACAGTACAGAATCGCAAACATCTGATCCACGCAAGACAGCGCACTGGGCTACATCCAAGAATTACATTTACCATATAGGATTAATAACAGGATGAATAAAACACAAGGCTCTAGGCAAAGAGAATTCTCCTGACCCAAAACATGCAAGACAAGACCTGCTCGGTGTACAGGAAAAAAGCCTGCAGGGAAACCCAGCAAAACCCCACAAAAAGTACATGCCACTACAACTCACTTGCCATTGATGACTCCGTCAGGATTGAGCATGGGGACAATCTTGAAAATGAAACATTTCCTCAGGAGATCAGCAATGGGATCGCTGCTCACAAGGAATTCTAGGGTCCCTTTCATAACCCAGCTGGCATTGCTTTCTCCAGGGTGAACACGGGCCATTAGAAAGACATACGGACGATTGTCTGTAAAACAACCAAAGATTTGAAGATATTACTCATAGAAGCTGCAGAGGCAGAGTTTTCAAAACTAACCATCATTTCATAAGCATCCAAAAAATTTAGAAATAATGTTCACAGCTAAGACAGTCCACTACTTTTGCTGTTTTCAGTTAATATAGACACAGACTCAGATTTGCAAGAATGATTTTCAGAAATTGCAACTAGAACAGTTCAGTTTCTAGTAATACACTTGACATGGGAGACATAAGCTGTGGGAATTTGGGATAGGAGAAAGGAGGTTTTTTTGTTGTTGTTTTTGTTTGTTTGTTTTTTTAATCAAAACCTTACTAAACAGTCCATTGATAAGCTCTGATGAACCCCCCCCCCCCCCCCTTTCAAAGCAGACTTGCAGCTTGGCAGAGAAAGGTGCCTTGTTATCGGATATGTTATTTGCTGTTCCTGTGAAAAAGCACCCACATTTGGCCTAGTTATAAATCTCCAAAAACTCTCAGTATACATATGCTTAGAAAAGACCAAGTCTGACAGCAGATTCTTTGAAGATCCCATCTGTGTTGAGCATACTCCACGGATGGGCCAAGGAAAAAGGAGAAGGCAGAGGGAGACACCTGCCAGGCAGAGAAAATAAAAGGAACGGACAAAGCATTGAGGTGTCTTAAAATGATCCTTTTGTGAGGCGTTCACAAGCTCACGCAGCTGTCACAAGTCAACCTGACAGATCTGCTTTAGTCGAAACCAGTATCTGTCAGGGAGTCACAATGATGCCGTGATGTTTTTTCCAGCTCTGTCAGGTGATGTCAGAGCTCAGGCTCTGTTCACTTGCATGAACTGAAGGGACTTCAGCTGACAGGCTTTGGAAAGGTAAAAGGACATAAAACACAACCAAACACATCATCTGAGTGCCCTTGTAAACAAATGCTGAATTAGCAAGTTATGCTCCTTCGCCCTTAGCTCCCAAAGCTGTCCTTCAGTTTTCTAAATGCTTTACAAATCATTAATCAATTAATGTGAAACAGGGAGGTAGCACACCATGCTGAAAAATATAGATGCTATTAAAGTGCTGCTTAGTGATTTGGCCAACAAGCAAAGACCGCCGGAGCTGAGAATACAATTGAAATTTTCTCATTTCCCAGAGAAAGAATAAACAATAATTCTTCTTAAATGTATATTCTGTACACTTCTGCTCAATCTGTACATTATAGTACAATACAATTACGTCTTTCAGGGATGCATACAGGTTTAGAAATAATCCGCTTTGTACCCCTCCCCACTTCCATGCCTTCCTCTTAAGCATTTGGAGGGCAATACTGCACTCTCAGCTCAAAGAGCTCATACAGAACAATTATACTGTGGTCCAGTAAAGCAACTGAACTCTTTTCTCAATAGCCATACATTAATTTATTTTTTTTTTAATCGTTCTTACACCTTATTCTTACACCACATTTTTACACATCATAAACTCAAATTATGTATATACATTAGTGAAAATATACCAAGTGCCCAAGTCACATCCCAGCCATTCTGCCTTTATTTTTTTCCAAAATTAGAATACTCAATTTCTATTCTGCTCCAGCTAGATGCTGTACATTACAATCTACCTTAGTAATGCTTTTAAATAGCAACAAGCAAAAAACTAGCTTTCAAAAAGACATCAGCTGCATTTTGCCATTTCCAAACATTTTCTTCGTTCTCCCATCTCCATGATTTAGTGCTGTTTTGCAGGCTCATTGCTGAGCTAAACTTATGGGACTGTGCTGTTGTAGCGGAGAATGAGGCTCTTGAGGACTCCTAATGGACAACAGCTGTAAATAGCACAAAGCAAAATAAAACATGTTCTCTTGCAATTGATGAATACAGCTTTAACAACTCTTGTCTCTTCTGTACATTGGGAGAGCACAGAGCATGTTAATTGAGAGATTCTTTCCTCAGTCAAAGTAAGAAAAAAAAGAAACCCTAAGCTTTCTCATCTCTGCTAATTGCAAATACTGTGGGACTGGCAGAGACCTGAGTTCTGTTCTTCTTCTCAAGACTGATATGCCTGTCTGTCTTCATTTCAATGTGAGAAAAGCTTCTAGAGTTTCCTTATCTTAAATCCCAGGAAATGGTTGGGGTAAAGAGAGCAGACAGACATCATCTACACTGTTTCCCTGTGGGTGACAATGGTGACAGCCCACAGCTGTAGGGTTCAACCAGGGAATTCTCTCTACTCCAGTTAAAGCTTCCTTTAATAGCTCCCCTCCTGACAAGCACGATTGCAACTCAGACATCCCGTCCACAGGAGAGTCGTAACAAAAGTCCATACCAGTAGGCAAACTGCAGATCTTGTTAAGTGCCTGTTCCCTTCACAGAAGGCATTGCAGCCAAATCCCATATCAAAATGCTGCTCTCCCCCATACTGCACCCAGCGTGAAGACTAATGAAGCACTAAATAGAGCAGAGAGTTGATGTTATGGCCATAACACTTGCTACCCTTGAGACACCTGGGAAACAGAGACCTGACTCTGTGACAGGCAGAAACCACTCAATCCTATAACTGTAAAGCATATCCAGTAATTTATCTGCCTTGAAATTGTTGTGATAACTGTGATAAACATTGCCGCTTATGAAAGCAGTAGACAGCAGCATTGGTCAGCTGTACTCAGTATACCAACTGGCAAGCACCAGCCAAGATTCGTGCACTTAGCTGAGCTGTTTCACTTCATTCCTGACTTACCGTGCCCCATGACTGCAGCCCTGACCTGGCCAGCTCAGTGCTACCCAGCATAGCCTGCTGGTTTCCACTGGTGCTCAGCTACCCTTCTTATGTGCTATTTCAATCCTGAGCCCCTTGTGACTACCTAGTGTGCCATGTCACACCTGTCTTCAGGACACTGAGCTACAAGTTCTCAAACACATCCCTCGGGGTCCAGAACTGAGCTCGAGTCTTCAAAATCCTCAGGCCAACGCTTAGGCAGAATCCTTCCCAAGTTCTGGGGAAGCTGCCAGAAAGCTCAGGTTAGCCATTTATCTCTGCAAAGCCCACGACGACATATAACCTTCTCTGGGAATGTAAATAATAAAAAGAGAGAGCAGAGGAACCTTTTCATGCTACATAAAGCCTCATCCAACAGATCTTGTCTCATTACTCTGCGTTACATTTTGACATGGCCAGGATTTAACGTGGCACCAACAAAACCAGAGATGAGAGATTAAAGCATCACTGATGCCTCTTGCAAAACTTTGAGCAAAAACCCTTTGAGTAATAATTCTAATGTATCACCTACTTCCCATCTCCCCCTCTCTTCACTCATTTTTAACTGTGGATATATGCATGAAAATAAGAGCTTTGTTCTTCCAGTACTGCTAACTTGCTGCTTAATCTCCTGTCTGTTGTAGGAATCCTCCTCTCATTATGCCATCACCAAGATTCACTAAGAGGTGACTTTGATGTTACTAATCATGGCATCGGTTAGGGAAAGAGCAGCCTGAAAGAAAAGAACAAAACCACGTTAACACAGCAGCATCCCTCATCAAGACGACCACAGAAAGGAAAGGAAATGCAGTTCCAGATGCCCTGACCTGGGCTAAGGTTCTAAATTATATCAAGCTGAGATTTGGGCCGTGCCATTTGTAAAGGGAGAAGGTTTCGAAACAACACAGGGTTTAATAAGGAGTCAAAGGGAATTATACATACAGCATGTGAGAAATTCAACCTAGATCCAGGTCTTGACTCGAATTTTTCTGGCTGTGCTTCTGCATACCTCTCTTTCCTTTACCCCCAAGCCCAGGGCCACTAAAACACAGTGTGTGATTTTTTTTTTTCCTCCCTTTATTTCTAAATACAGCATGAATTTATCATGAGCATTGCACAGATCAAAGGGTCAAGTTTACCCCAGGACATAGGAGACAAACCAAGAATGCTAACTCTCCCTCCCAACTTAATTATCTGTGACCACTACAGCTTATTCTGAGAGTCAAATGATAGGGAAAAGGGAGCACCAAATGTAGCTCTTCCATGCATGTCACGGCTGCGTCCTGCTCTGGATACATCTGATATGCCCAAGGCTGCATAGTTACGCAAAGTCAGAGAGAAGACAGGATATGGTGTGATGTACAATGAATATATTAAAGTTTGAAAAAAAATTACTTCAAATACTGAGATCACAGAAAACATGAGACTGATCTGAGGCAGAATCTGTGTCAGACACTTTACTCTCCTCCTAAAGCTTTTCCTCTAGTTGTCAGTCTTTCAGTTACTTTAAGATACAATTCTTTCCTCCCCCAATCTTCCCCCACCCCAACATTACGGTCTCCTTGCTGACCCTGCTTTTGGCTAAATACTGCAGAAGCAGACATGTCTTATGACAGAGGCAGAACACCGTCTGGCAGGACCAGCTGTTGTTTTCCAGAATTATCAAGGAGCTATTCCTCCCTTAAATATACTTACATTATATACATTATTACTATTAGCTATGGCAAAGAAGTGAACACTACAAATTGCCTTGGCTAGCTGTTCTCTACCTTCATAGTGTGGTGGGGGTGTTTCAGGCTCCAAGTTGCTTGGCAACCTCCTTTTGTGCATGTGTTTTATGAATTCATTCACCTTTGAATCAGAGATGACCAGAGATGATTGGGGAGATGAATATGGGTACAGAGCGCCCAGCTCTGGTGCAGCTTGACATCCTACTACTACTGGTCCCTGTCTGTAGTGACTTACCTGCATTCACTGGTGTGCCTGCATATTTACCCTGACTTCCTTTAGGTCCTTGTTCACACAAGTCCTGTATCAAGTCACTCCACTACATTTCCCAGAATAGTGTCAGGACTAGGCCTATCGCCACATAGGTCATTCTCGTCACTAGGGCATCCTAGTTGCCCCTTGAGAAATTTGATCCATGAATCCCTGTAGTCCTCTGGAATGAACTCTTGTGTCCTGAGAGCTGCTGGAATCACTATTCCAGTCCACACAGCACCTCAACCACTTCTTTTTATCTCTGCAATGCAAGGCATCTGCTTGCTACTTAAGATCAGACAGTTAAAAATGTTAAACATTAGCCATTAGTGACATCAGAAATATTTTATTTCATCATGATATTTTCATCATCAGGACTTCTTCACACAAATAGATCAGAAATAGGTATAGAAAGTTCTCTCTTGCCTTCTCCATTACTGACAGTCTTAGAACTTTTAAGAACAGAATAATATAATTACTGGGATTTCTTTCTTAAATAATTATCTTCCAAAGCTCCTCTATTATCCTTAAGTCTACTGGTTACAAGCATCCGTGCATGTCTTAGCGTGCCCTTTGAAAGCAGCAAGAAGCAAACAAAATCAGCTCCAAGAATCTTCCCAACAGATTATCTAGGTAGCTGATGTACAGAGCTCCAGATTATCTGTCAAAAGCAGGCAAGGCTCTATCATCCCCTGCTTCCATAACACACACATTAGTCTTAATTTTTTTCTATGGCAGCAGGTGATTTCAGATACTCAAGTATTTTGTACTTCCATGTCCTGACCACCAATCCATATGATTTTCAGCCAGCATAGGAAAAACACAGATTGCACTGGAGAAATGGAACACCTCTGAGACATGACAAGTAGAAAAGGTAAATATTTTCAAGTTAGGTGCGCTATTGACTTTAACTTCCTGGGTTCTTCATATCAGGATAACAACACTGGGCTGAGAGAGGAACCGGTCAGTGGCTGCCCAAAAGACTGGAAGACACTGGAGCAGAGATCCATCAAAACAGACTACAATCCTATTCTCATTCAGTATAAACAGAGCAGTGGAATCATTGCCCTAAACGTTGCTATGCCTAAAAGAAGAAACGGGCAAGGCCATAAGCGCAGCAGAGACCTGCAGGATAACTGCTGCACAGGCTGAGTACAGAAATCCATAGAGCTATGAAATCCATGGGCTGTTTTCCGAGAGAAGGATTTCATCTGAAATGAAATCAGGCAGGAGGAGCAGACTGAAAAAGCTTCCATTGTCATAAAAATATCTCCCTGGGTAATCCGCAGTGATGGAAAAAGGAAACTCTGATAATTTATGTGACAGTTTAATGGGATTTTGGTGACACATGATACTTTAGAAAGTATTTGCCCAAATAGGACAGACAGGACTTTAATAAGGCTTCAGCTCCCAAACAGCAAATATTCTCACCCTTTACTTTTACATTTCATCCTACATATCCACTACTCACCCACAGCCCATCTATCTCATTTGCAGGGCACATTTCAGTATTGTGAGAGCAACAGCAATTCAGCACTCTCTGGTGACATCCCTGGCCAGAGAGACCTCTGAGTATCTGATCCATAAAGGGATCAAGCTGACCGTGCACCTACAGGGCAGAGCATCAGAGCTTTGAATTCGGAATCATAAGCTGCCCTCGGGCCACATCCCCAGCCCTTTGGGTGTCCTTAATAGCTTCTCTGCAGAAATCAAGGGTAGCAGATGGACAGGACAGTCTGCAGCAGGAATCACTTGCAGTGGGGATGCCCCCAGAGTACACTCCAGGAGTAAATGGCTTTCGCACTGAGCAATGCCTGAAACCCATGCTTTTTGTTTATGAGAGACAGCCTTTACCCCAGTGTAATACCCCCATGCCCTTCACTGCCATCACTTTGAGAACAGGCACAGCAGCAAAAGGAACTGCTTACAGTACTAAACCAGGGTGAAGCCAGGGTTAATGGGATGAAACTTCACAGAGGAACATTTAGGTTGAATATCACTGAATTATATTGAAGAGTCTCCCCTGTGGAGAGGTAGAAGTTAACATTAAAAATATGTTGCCCAGAGCACTAGAAGCCATTCTGTACAGAACAATCTTGCAGTAGCTGGGGACAGAGATAACCCAACATGCTTTTATTTTCGTTCTTATTTCTATGGATCCACTTCTGAAGCCCTTACTTTTCTAGAATAGCTCCTTGTAGAATCTGGGCAGGAGAGGAACGGTCAAAAGCTGTGTGAAGACCTCAGTGTTTTGCCCAATCTGTTACCACAGGAGGCAAAGATCAACTTGGGACCCACAATAGGGTCTCGTTATCCCTAAAATGGGCATGGAAAATAAAGCACCTGTCAACATTTCTCTCACCATAGGGAATAACAGCCAAATTTCACAGCAGAAAACTTACTTTCCTGTTTAGTCCTTCAAGCAATTCTGTTCTACTGAAGATGAATTCTGTAGTAAAGAGCAACTTTTTGCCTGTACAGAACAGAAATTTAAACCCCACCTAATGCCACCTGCATCATAAAGTAATGCTCATTCTTAAACAAGTGTTGTGTCTTTAAGAGGTACAGATCCATCTCTGTCTCTGACTTGAGGTCTTCCTCAGGGAAGAACTTGTAAGAAATAAAATATATTAAAAGGAAGTGCAATCAGAGCATCCCATTATCAAAGGGATAAAATATCAATTTTTGTCAAGATAAAAAGCATTGCAGATTGGCTCTGATGGGAAAAAATAAATTCTTGGTCTTCACTTGATTTGATATTTATCACTCCACTGCTCTAGAAATATCCTAGCAGGGAATGTTTCTTAAAAATATTATCATGTATTTCTCCTGCAGTTAGCAAGCTATGAGGGTTTTAACTTGTGTGCTTTGGTACACGTGAAAAACTCACAGGAAGGGAGAAAAAGGAAAGAAAACAGTCTACAAAACGCACCTTCTAATACTTCATTGTGTCAACATCATCTTAATAATGAAACTTTTGCCAATTCACCTCGTTTATGGCAATGCTAAATTGATTCTTACCTCACCACTGTTCTAGAACTGTCTTGCCTAGAGCTGATCCCAAAAGGATTTCTCTCTTTCCACATACAAGAGATATAAGGAAAACCCCTCAAAATTGGTCTTCCAATTTTGAACAATGAATCTTGTCTTGATAGCAAGTTCTTAGATGAACTCCCCATATAGTTGAGCAAAAGAATGCAAGTAATGGAACAACATAAAAGGTCTTTCAGTGAGATGATCATGACAACAAAACTGGTGTCAGCACAATGATCTTGCAGAATGACATAAGCAACACCATTTTTCATCTTCTAGATGATGTGATGTATGTAACACGCACAAAGGGTTTGACTGAACTGGAAAAGTTTAACACTACGGAGATGTGGAAATAAGATCTTTAAACAGACCATCCTACTGTCCATCCCTGCATCCATCAGCCTTGACAAGAAGCTTACTTCTACATAAATAGTTTTATCTTGATAAAGAATTAAGTGGGATGCATTAACACTTTGTGTCTAAAACATGATAAATGGAACTTCATCACTTCCCCCCCCCCCCCCCCGAAATGTTTAGGACAACTGATATCAGTAACTGGTTTAATATTAGTGGTTAGTTCTAACCTCTATTCCCCTGCTGCCAAACAGCAACCTAGAAATATTAGCGTTTTAACAGCTTGTTTTCAAACCCTCAGAACATGGGCTCTCAGTAGTTGTTTAGGCCATGAGAAGAACGTAAGTTCATACCACAAGCAATTCCATACCACAAGCAAGTTTGACTACTGATATACCCTAAGGATGAACAGATAATTGGGATCCCACGGCATAATCAGAACCTCAGAATACTCGACAGAAAGATAGGCAGAGCAAAATGTGCCACTGCAATAAAATAGATAACACGAGGAAGTTTCAACCAGTACATGGTAAGACACTGAGCAGTCACCATCTAAGGTCAGAAAGAAGTTCTCCCCTTCGGATGCTTGTGAAGTGATTTCTAATGAATCATGTCTTTCTACATCAATCACTATAGGGAGCTGAATGTCAAGCTAGGAAGACTACTAGTCTGAGGAAAATTGTTTCTTCTTAGGAATAAGATGGTAGAAAGGCTAGGAAAAGGAACGTTTTTTTCCCTTTCTCCCAAAAGTTACAACAAAGCACAGAAAAAAAAGGTACTCATGAATAAAGGAATTAGGCCGCAGAACAGCCTTGGCAGTATCAGAAGGCAAACTAATAGAAGTAAACATGTAACATCCAGGATTCAGTTGCGTTTCCTTTCATACTACACTACATATCACTGCAAAAGTGGGAATTTTCACACAAAAGATGTTTTTGTTCTTTAATTCATAGTTTAAGTGATATACAATTTATTTTAAAAATCTTCTCTAGAAATTTCTTTTTGTCAATTAATTTAATAACATGAGTGATCTGTTTGAATTTCTGACACGTACTACAGACTAGCTTCAGGAAGCTGATACTGCGTAACAAGTTTCTTCAGTCGAGGTGCCTTCCTGCATTTTCAATCCAACATTTCCCTAGCAGAACTCTTCCAGCTCATGTTGCCAACAAATCCTTACATTGTTGCTCAGTCACTCTTTACAGCACCATCGGATCCCTAGGATGAGTTCCTCTTTTACTTGACACAAAGCACTCACACCGAAACCATTATATTTCAGAGCATTCACTACCACTTCATCTTCTGCTCTATAAACTATCAGAATGCTTTTAAAAGAATCACTTATTTAAATAAAAGAAAATCCCTGCAAATCATGGTCATGACAGGCTAATGGCAAGCATTGCAAAGATGAATCATCGTCCTTCTATATCTAACAAAGCTTCTTACACCAATACATTGTTTGCAAAAATATAAACACTTCTACCTAATGCTTTCTAACTGCAAGAATATGAGTAACAACATTCACCTGTCATCTAACATCCCCATGAACCTCAAAATCAAAAGGTCTCCTAAAATTATTTTTGTTTTCTCTATTAGTTAGCATGCTTCCTTCATGGATGAAGAAACCAACTACTCAGTCTCACTGCCTGTTTGTAATACAAATTCATTTCAGAGCTTGCACGTATTAGATGCATGCTTTAATTTGATTTATTTTATTTGATTTCTATTAAATTACATTTGAGGCAGGTTAGCAGATGGCCTCATGGGGAGCATCTTACCAGCATTACCCTGTGTGCAAACAGCAATTATTTTATCTGGGCTGAGCCCAATTTCAAGTCACATCTTGATAAGCTAACAAATAAGGTCACAGTATCTGCATTCCAAGTGATATCCCAACTGGTGGGAAAGATGCTTGACAAGCTCGAAGGTGGGTTCTGGGAGCGTTCTGATTAAAAGGGTATGATGTAAAGGAAATTAAGCAGCAAGTCACCTTGCTGAGTGTTGATTGAGCTGTGATGAGCAGGAGCTTTGTTTCAAGTCTATCTACAGACATTCTACATAGCTCGCAGGCCCATCACCTATGTCAGCAGAGAGACTGTATGTCACAACATTTATTGCTCATTCATGGTTAGTAAGTGCTAAACATGGGCAGAATATAGAGAGGGGGGGCACCAAGACTCCAGAGTCCTTCACATGTCTCTTGCTTATTCTTTTGCCTCTGGCTAGTTGCTCCTTGTGCAGAACAATTCCTGTGTGTTGGATTATGCTTCACGGCGACCCTCTTGCTGTATTTTCACCCTTTCAAAATGTTTGACAAAGCCGTCACAGGAGTTTGGCATCTGGAAGCTATGACAGACACTATATGACCTGATTCATAAAACATAACTAAACAGCTTGGGCTGCCAGGGGGCAGGATTTACAGGATTGTGTGTTTCAAGAACAGCCTTCAATGCCTGCTCTACTGAATGCACTTTCCCACTCTGCTGCAATACAAATTCCCAAGCTGCATTAGGGTGACCTGCAACACTATGAAATGACAAAGCAGATGAGACACTAATCTTGTTAGAGTCTACCCTGTCTACTGCTGGTCAAGAAGGGGAAAGGAATGACCTTGGCACTGGCTGCACCTTTTACACCAGGTTACAGGGGTAGGGAACACTATAAAAAATAAGACAATTTTTCAGAAATTGCTCCAGGACAGCAAACACAAAGAAAAAAAAAAGTCACAGATAATTTCTGCTGTGTTATCCACTACTGCTTCATTTTTACAATGAAAGTCTCCCTGCATCTTTATTTCCTGTAGATGCAGCCTTACCAATGATGTAATTAAGGACTTTCTGCCCTCTCATCCATCCACCTTTTTTCTTCATTTTCACTTCAGTCACCGTCTTCAGGTAGGTGCTTATGGTGGTACCTAAAGGTCCTTTGGAAAACTTATCAAAGCCTGATGCCAGCAAAAATAAATTCCATCTCACTCATTATCTTCTGAAAGACTTCACACATTTCAAGAATATTCTACTTTAACAACACAGGGTTTTAAAGAACAATCAAATTGCCAAAGGATAACATACATATCAGTCACTGAGTTCAACCTCAGTTTCCAAAGTCCCAGTCATGAAGTATTTTGTGCCATCCATATGCACCTGAGAATTGAATTTCCACATGAACCATGACTTCAGAGCACTTCCTCCTCTTTTTGCCTTGGTATTTAATTCATCAGTCATGAAAATTAATTGAATCTGGAACCTAAATATCATCAGAATATTCCATCCTCAGTTATGTTAATTGTCTTATACCACAGCATGGCTATCAATTTCATACTGAAACCCATCCATGCTTCCCAAAATTAGCACGTACATACACCTTTGCGGAGTGCTACAATATTCCTGCATCCATCACTATTATGTCTCACTTTCAGACCTGAGGAGAAAAGTGGTGTTTGCAGATCAGTTAAAAAAAAATCATATGAAATCAGTAAGTTCAGACCAAGGGAAGAATGAGGAAAGAAAATGGGAACTTGTAGTAGGTCTGTTTTTCTTAGGGGGGGGGGGGGGGGGGGGGAAGTATAGAACATTTGGAAAAGACACACAAGACAATTCCATAATGCCTTTTCATGTTTTCCCCGAGTCATCCACAAGTCCTTACTTATCTGTGGGTCAAGATATACCTCCAACCCCATTCTGACTTGTTCATTCACTCACACTTACCACCAGTTCACCCCACCAGACTTTTAACACAAAATACAGCCTATTTCTCCTAACACCTTGTCCGTTTCAGAGACGGAAACATCAGGCTAAGCAAGCAAATCTTCAAAACAGTTTGTTAAACAACATTAATGAAGACAGAAGATAAAAAGCTTGTAAAAAATTACGAAGTGGCAGAGAAATTACTCCCCCCTGCTCCAGCCACAGCTAAGTAGTACGACAATTGCAATTGAGAGAGAAAATTGAATTCTAAATGCGCTGGTGATTTGATAGATATAATTTTCTGAGTGTTACTGAGAAAATGCCTTCTTTGGGAAAGAGTTAAGATCTGGAACAAGTCCTGTTGGTTCTGGGACCTGATTCCATTATGCAAATTTAATTAACATAAAGGTAAGATGGAGTGGAGAGAAAAGGCACGGAACATCTCTAGGATGCCTTAAGAAAAATTGTTCTGACAGGACTATAAGAGTACTATATATATATTTGGGAGGCCTGCTTACACATATAACAGGTAACTGGTGACTTCAAAATTCAACAGTTTCCTGTGTTGTTTTTTTCTTTTTCCCCTTCCCCTCCTCTCTTCTAGAATAGAAGACCAGGGAAACAGGAGACACACTGACTAGTATTTTTCCTTCTGCTACTCAATTCTGCAAAGTCACATAACAAAATGAAGTAGTAGAAATTGCAGAAAAAGAAGAGCAACCTAAAATGAGTGAAAGGCCTGATGCATCTAGTTTTGTCAGCTAGAAACTGATATCCATCAGCCATATAAAAAAAAACATTCTGAAGAGATACCCTTCAAGTTCAGCTCTCTACAAACACTGGTGCACTTTGCAGCATCTACCATGTCGCTTGTCAACTAGTTGATCTTATCAGCACATTTACAGTCTGAACATAGCAGCAGTCTCCACTTGTTTACTGGCAATTTCTATTTCTGCATTAGAAACAGTTGGTCAAGCTCAGAGAGCTAACAAGTTTCTCTGATGTAGAGATGGACAAATTCTCTCATTAACTGAAGAGTATTTTAAAAATCATTACAGGGTATTTTCAGTCTTATTTTGTTTTATATATAACTGCAGCCCATTAACTGCAAATTTCTTCTACAATCTGTCAGTTACAAGCAACAAGAAGTGTCAGCCAGTGGCGTCTGCAAAACTATGAGTTTCAATATACTGCTGTACTTATTTTACTGAGATAAGATTGGCCGTATCAGTCACATAGAAATGAACCTGTTCTAGAATTAGAGAAATGAAACTCAGTTAAACAGATCAAATAGAAACCGACAGAGAAGCTCACAGCAAAACCAATTTACACGTAAAAATTACAAATAGCAGGTGTTCAGTATTACAGATACCAAAACAAGGGAAAGCCAAACGCACACCATGTATTGCAAAAATGTCTCCTCACCCACTAAGGCTCTCTGGTATATTAATACTAGGATCAGTACAAAGGAATACCATTCACTATGTTTCACATGAGTGTTGAACTGCTTACACGAACATGGGCAGAGTAGCGGAAGAACCTGCTTGCAGCTCTGGCAAACAAGTAGTAAAGCTGCTCCACACAATCCAAACACCACCAGTAATTTATAATACATGACTGGCTAGGTCAGCCTTTATTAGACAGAAACACATAGCTCTTAACATGAAATTCAGAAATTGGAACACTGCTTTCCAGAAAGTTTACAAAGCCTTGAGATATTATTTTTTTGTTTAAAAAAGATCATTTTGTTTAAAGTGAGTTTAAAAAACATTTCTTTTGTTTAAAGTAAGCTGCAATAGGCAGTCTCTTTAAACCAGTCAGCCAAGATTTAAAGGGTAAAGATGAAAACAACATGAAAGTTATGACGACACCCACAGTGTTTCCCAGTGGTCTGCCTGCTCGTTATATTGAAGAAGTGTTTGCCTTTGCATGGCAGAAGCCTATGGTTATAGAGTGAAAAATGCAAGATTCACTGGATTATGAGAGAACATCTAAGAGTAGCAGGAGCAGGGTGTGCTATTGTTTCTGCCACAGCCTAGCAATTCTTTACACAGTTTGTGCCAGACTTAACCGTCTTCCCCTAACCTACCTCTAAGCTGAGTTCCCAAACCAACAGCAATAGTTTACTAGGAGAGTAGCAGAGCCCACACTTTGCCCACTCTGTCCAATCTTATTATTGAGTCCAGGTCAAAGAATAGTTTGTTCCCATGAGATTATCTGGCATCAAAAAGCAATATATATCTAGCTCAATCTGCAATCACAGCATCTGGGCCAGAGAAGAAAAAAATACTGGAAACAAACACAGTTCTCTATGACAGCAAGCACACTTATTTGAGCCTGACATCAGTTCATACCTATGCTATGCTCAGTGAGCTTTCCAGCTATGGATTACTCCTTTTCACAAGAGCAACCTGCCAACTGACCTGCCCTTCACTCCCCGACTACAGCTTGCCTGGTACTTAGCAATGAGGAGGTACAACCAAACAGAAAGGAGGACAATTGGTCACTGTGACAGCTCAGCAGCTCCTCTCCTTTTCTTAGAGGAACACTTCTTAATTGCCTTACAGAGAGCAGACAGAAAAGAACATTGTATACACAGGCAATACTTCTACCACTACAAAACTCCAGTTTCTTACCTTACAGCAAGTCTCCACATCAGCAGCCACGAGGACCTCTTACTGGTCTTTAAGGACAAAACGTGCTCCACAAACTACCATACCATCCATAACTTCAGCAGGAATCTGAAATCTGCAGGCAACTGATTTATCACAGGTGTGCAGCAGCAAACCCAACTACCTCCAGGCCAACCCACTTTACCCTGTATCAGGAGGTGCTCTAGAGCCTATAAGTGGTGAAAAACAATAACCTGTGCAGTAAGACACATAACTAATTGGGTGACATTGTGACCTGCTGGAAGAAACCCCCCCCCCGGACCTCTGCTTTACCTTGAGGCATAAGCATTAGCTCTTCACCCCTTCTAAGCATATTGCTTGTAACAATATTCAGTCTGCAGTCAATCTGACCCTAAAATTATGTCCTCCCTCACAGAGCCTCTCTCTGTCATATTGAGAACAAATTTAACTCAATTCGAATGCTTCCCTGGCTAATTTATACAGTACCACATTGACCTTTTAGCGTATGCCCCACAGTACCATATGTGACTGGAATTTATAGCCGGAGAGGGAAAATGTGCAGCTCACTGAAACACACTTGTTGTGTGTTGTGTGTTTTTTTTTCTTCATG
Organism: Cygnus olor; assembly: GCF_009769625.2. Taxonomy (NCBI): domain Eukaryota; kingdom Metazoa; phylum Chordata; class Aves; order Anseriformes; family Anatidae; genus Cygnus; species Cygnus olor. Next base: position 14,748,208 of record NC_049179.1, read on the forward strand.
CAGTGATTTGAAGTTGATAACAGAAGCCTAGTAGCCGTTCAATGCTCGTTCACCATTTCAGGGAGTAAAAGCTGTCTGGAGGCTCTGCTGGGCTGTATTTCAATACCTCTACCAGATATACAGATTGACCATTGGAAGCACGGCATCTGCAGGTGTTTCTGAAGCCTTTGCCCCTAAGGGAGAGATGATGAATTATTTTTTCCCCTTTCTATGAAGGTGAGAATTTGGACAACCTATTACTGTGATAGAAGCTTGTAACTCCGCTGCAGCAAGGCTGGGACACTGGGGTGTTGTGACACAGGTGTGTTCCAAACAGCTGCCTATAAATTTCTGAAGCAATATAAGAAATACGCATGAACTCACCCAAACCTTTTCCAGTTTCATTCAGAATTTTCAATGCCTTATATCAAAAATACAAGTTGTACTATGCACCTGCGAGAAGGCACCTCTGAGGCATTTAAAAACAAATCACTAATGAAAATAATTATGACAAACAGTTATGTAGTGATTTAGATTTTCAAGATGTTTAATTCATTAACATTTCAGAAAAGGCTCTGATATACTGGAAGAATGGGGCATAGACAGTGCTAAGAGCTACTGATATTCTAGCCCAAGTCCGTGCCAACCAAGAAGACATTGCTAACTCATATTGTAGAAAACACTGCTGTTAATCACAATATTTATCCTCTGGAAAGGACATGGAAAGGATACGCAAAGGTTACAAGTCTCTTAGGACAAAGATGAGACTTATAATTCAAACAAAGAAAGGCAATAGAACAAAAATTATAGAAAGGGAAGAAAACTGCATAGCACAATCCACTAAGAAGAGAACTTAGAACAAATCTCCAAATTTCAGAATGAATGTTCTTTTAAAAAAAATGAAGAAAACATGACACACACCACTACTGTGAAAAACTACAGACGAATGAAGAAGAGCCATAGCAGCACAAATTATCTCATTTCAGATGGCTGTCCCACTAGCATGCACAAAGGGTGGGAGAGGAAAGAGAGATTACACTATTTGCTTTCTCCTTTTGCAAAATAACATTGCTAGTTCCTTATGCTCCAAGACACGTTTTTCAGGATCCTCAATTCAGTGTTTTCTGTGCTCTGCTTGCTGTCTCGACCATTGGATTCAATATGTTAATAGGCATTTTGCCAAACTCACAGAAGGCTGACCGCAGCATCAGTGCTGTGCTAGTTGAGTGAGTCCCACCGAATGCTGGAGGTCAAAGAACAACTGATACATTATGAAAAACACTGGCCTCAGTCCGCAGACAGCCCCAAATCTATCTCACAAATTTCATGTTCCACTCAACCAGCTTCCACCTTTATGGTAGCAGACTGAATATTCAAACAGGAACACATTTTTGCAGGAATTTGTCTGTAAATAGCACACCGTTCAGGGCATTGCAAAGGGCTGTTACGTTGTTATGACTGGGATATCAGAAAAAAAAAAAAAAAAAAAAAAAGAGAAAGGATGTTTCAAATTGAAAGACAATCTTGAGAAATTTAGAGCACACACTGCCAGTGTTACATATCTAGAGAGCTTTACTTTGGCTTTAGATGCCTGACAAACTACCTATTCAAGCAGAAAAAGTTCATATTCACAATTCTGTAACTATTTAGCATTGCAGAATACATGACATCTTTATTCATCCATTCTTTACTGCATTAAAACAGAATCACAGTTTTCACTACAGCTGACTTCTTGTCACCAAAAACAAAGTGTTTGGTACAAAGCAAGAGAGAAACCAGCACCTCCGCAAATTAGGAGTAAATCTTCAACTCAAGGGAATTTGCAGATAAAAATTCACTATTGCAGACATAAGAATCAATCAAAAAATGTTTTGTTTTTCCCCTCCACAGTTTGCTATAATCTTCTCATTCAATTTCTATACACAATAAAATCTGTTCATTTTTAAATATAATCACAAGTAAGGAATAGAAATAGAAAAGGAGATGAAAGAAAAAAAGCAGAAAAGATTCCATAAATTGAATACTTTAAGGAAGTGTAATGCTTGTGGACTTTTCTGCATAAAATTGCAATTTTGATCACGTTAAGTACCTAAGCAGGCAGAAAGACAATCTGAGACAATATCCTCTGTTCAGATTCAGTGGAAATGCCATTTAATAGAAGTCCTCTACTTCAGGCCCTGAAGTATTGGTTTCTTTCCTGAGACTTTCATCAGTAGTAGCAACAGTGCTTTTTGTTGTATGACACTTGCTATGTAGAAATGCAATTATCATCATAGAATGGTTTGGGTTGAAAGGGACCTTAAAGATCATCTAGTTGCAAGCCCCTTGCCATGGGCAAGAGCGCCTACCACTAGAGGAATATTCCACTATTATAAAAGCATATTCATCCTTTCCACAGAAACCACTGAAAATCCAGACAGAAATATTGGAAACTGGATTGCTCTATGAATAGTTGGCAAACAGGTGTGACCTAAGAGCTCAGCAGCATTGGCTATGCTGTGTGTATGTGTGTTGGAGAAGGTACAGAATGCAATGCCATTAAGAGAACAACAGATGTGCTTGCCATTGTGAACTGTTTCCAACAAGCACAATGCCAGGTTAGCACTTCAGCTGAATTGCTACAGGCAGTTCTTCTGACTGCTTGAAAGATCATTACTAATCAAAGCAGGTCATTCTGCCTCCCTACTTCAGCGTTGTTAGATGAGAGCTTCCTTTAAAGAGTGCATTTTCCTTTTGGGTGGGCTAACTCCAATAAGGCATTGATCTAATTTGATCCCCGTTTCATTAGGAGATCTGTCATCTCCAGCTTTAAAAAAGTTATTCAAGAGAATAGAGCATAAGTTTGTCATAATTAACATGCAACACTGGTTGCTGCCATGCAGGGAGCAGGCACAGTTATTATAACTTGAAGTCAATAGTTCATAAACTATAATGCATTATTAATCAATTATCGAGGCCTGAATTACATTTAATGAGATTAAGCTGATTGGAGCACTAAGCTATTTGAATCATATTGATTTAATCAATGTGCTTAATTAAACAGTGTACATTTTCCACATGATCATTATTTCCCAGTATCCTGCACAAGTGGCCTTTGCAATTCACATCCTTTGCTGTTCTTTGTTCAGGAATTGTTCTCTGCTGCAAATTACATTTAAAGGTAAAGGGGTTTGCTCCTTTTTGAGAAAAGATCAAAGCTGCAAAGCAACCATGTAACTAGCTAATACAAGCCAACCAAGAAATGTTAGAATATTTCTCCCAGCAACTGTGTCTTTTTGACTCCTTATGCTTAAGAGGAGACCAAGTAAACACACCTCATTAGCCTCACTTTATCCCTCATTCTAGTTCTGGGAGCAACTGGAGATTTGAACGGCAGAAGCATCCTTCCATTCTTTATTCCAAAAATATTACTCTTTCCATCTTTAGAAACATACTCAGGCAGAAAATGTGTCCCAACTCTCATAAAGATTACATTTTGGTAAAGGAGGTGTCATTGTCTCTTTATAATAATACCCATAATGGTTTCCCCAGCCTTGCATGAACAGGACATGTGATGACTGAAAAGCAACTCAAAGCAACAGCAGTTACAGATGTAAATCTATTTGCTAGTGTCATATTTTGTTTAATTTTCCTCACCACTGCTGCTAGTTAGCTAGGACATTCAGCTCTGTAACACTGCGCAAACTGCTGTAAGGACGCTCATCAGGTGCATAGGAGAAATACTCGTAACACACTGCATAATCAATATTATTAATGGGAGTCACAACAGTACAACCAGCCATGAAGAGAGGTTTCCAATTACTTCCTTTGCGATACCGTAACCTGGGACTGCCCCATTCCACTCTGCAGAAGTGACAAAGTTCCTGTATTCTCAATGGATGCAGGATTAACCCCCACGGCAATATAAGATGTTCATGCCTTTGAGCTGAGAATGCAGTAATGATGGTGGTCATCAGCCAGGGGCATGCTACTGTACAAACATAGAACAACTGAAATCTTCAGTCCTTAAGGAATTCCTTTCTCACTGTTTGTTATCCCCTTGTGTTAGGCACCATTCCAGTTGGTGCTACTATACACCTCTTCAGTTATACCTTCCCCTTCTCTACCTAAAGAAGGGTGCTAACGCACCCACACCACGTCAGTGCACAGCCAAGGAAACACCTCCTGAGGAATGCACACACAGCAAGCTCAGAACAGTAGTGCAGCGTAAACAGGCCTTCTCTGATCACTCCTTTTGCATTTGGTGATTTCAGTTCAGTCACTCTTAACATTGACAATGTATTGGCGTGCTCTTTCTTTAGAGAATAGAATTTCATCATCATCCACGCATGACTGGCTAGATGTTTTACCTACACTTTGAAGAGTCAATCTGTCCATTTACTCTGCCATTCATAATAGTATCCTAAGGCCTGCAAGGGCTTGTCAGCTGGCAGATCACTCTCATTGTCCTTCACAGTCTTATCGGCTCCTGCTTCCTGCAGTAAACGAACCAGTTTTCAGCTTTGCTTTCCCAGTCGTTTAATTGGGCTCAGAAGCTCAGGGTCGTAGATTATGGAAAATGCCGCTGTACCCACTTTATTTCTGATTTGCCTTCATATTTATACTGACTACTTCAGGTTATTAGTTCTCTTCCAGTCATAATTAAGCATCACTTGTCACTGAATGAATAGAAAGAGGTAAAGAATCATTCCATCATCGCTATGGGTATCTTGTAAGCATAAAGTTAAGCCTTCATATTTTAAACATTTTAATGCCTCAGTTGTACAATGCTATGCACACAGATCAGCTGTTCCAGCTACAGAAAATCTTTCATTAAAGCGCAGTTCTTTTCTAAAAGAGAGTCAATGTGCATTACCATGTTCATCATCTCCTGGAGACTACTGACTTAGTTCATTTAATCTGCCTAGAAAATATACATTTGTTCTACCTGCCAAGCTGGTAAACTGTTTCTGGTGTGAAAGATGAACTGGAATCTGACAGATTCTTGTACCAGATTCTAGTCACAAACCAGTCTTCGCTGTGACAAGCACACTGTTTTATTTTACACTAGGCCAAGCATACCTCATTGCTAAAAAATGGCACCTGCACAAGACACATAAGAAACCATGATAAGATTAGGCACTAACTGAAAATTTGCAATTGTCCGTATCCATTAAAAAATGGAGCATGTAAGTCAAGAACCAGGAATAGTAGAGGTCTCTCAGGAATAAGAGAGATCTTTCTGTTGAACATAGGTTAACTGCAGTGGCAAACTCTCTGCCAGAGAGGTTTGGTAGAACACAGACACATAATGCACATTTGAATACATAACACTGTGAATTAAGGGTTTATTAAGTACACACATGACGTTAACACTGTCTTCATGGGGCTATGTATGGTAAGCCCAAGAAAATCAGAGCTCTACAAGCTCCAATTAACTTCATTAAACAGCGACTCAGCACCAATATTTGAAGCTTCGTCATTCCTGCTGGTTCTGCATTTAAGAACACTTCTGAAAGATGTGGAGCGTTGCTCTCTTGGGAAGTCCCTCTCATCAGGCAATGTCTAAGGCTAGACCTGATACAGCCACAAGCAAAGTCGCCAAAGAGTAAATGCCTACCCAGCCATTCTTTCCACTCTCCAACTTCTCTCATTTTCAAAGGTTCACAAGTTGTGATTCAATATCTAAGGCAGGCATGGTGTACTGGCTCACCACACTCACGGGAGCTTGCAGAAAGCTGTTTTAGTTTTATTTTATGTTTTAAATAATTCTGAGAAGAGCTACAGTCTTCTGAAGAAAAGTTCTGTACGTAATATGGAAGGCCAAATTTGCAGAGTGTAACTCCGTGAGAAGGAAAAAGAAGGAGGAAGGAGGAATATGGAAAACACAGATAACAACAAACTGACTAAGTTTGAAGAGAAGTTGTTGTGCTGTTTGTTTCTGAGATGTTGTACGACAGCGATACAAAACAAAGGGAGTCAAGGAGTACCTGGCTCATTTCTTTCTCTCCTCATATCAGTTTCAGAATTGATCATTTAATAAAAATAATTCAGTACACCACCATCACATAAACAGGAGATAGAGAGGAATGAGAAAGGAGCTTACATGGATATCAAAGCCCCACATAAACTACGCATAATGAAGAAAAACTGCAGCCCATTTTTCTTCCCTTTAGTATGCGGTGAATGTGCAGCTCCTGTCAGCGTGCACGGCTTGTGCTTCCTATTAACAAGGTGCACATTAATAAATTTAACTCAGACAAATTTAACCATCCTAGGGTCACATTAATCAAAAGCCTGACAAGTCCAATCTGAAAGAGTCAAGCGAGGAAAATAAAGCACAGCTGACACAGAAGATGCCATGCCCTCATCATCCCTGGGTCGCTCCCACTCTATCAGCACTTCCAGTAGTGCAATAACTCCTCCTCACCGAGCTCCTATCAGGAGTATCACGGTCTCCTCCCAGCACTCCTCACCCAATGCCTCTTCATCAGTGATGTTTCCCACTCCTCATGCAGCTATACTAGAGAAGGATTTAGAGTATTAAAAGTACAATCACGAGAAACGGCTATGAAGCCCTGAAAAGCTTTGTATTTTACCTGCGCCACTGGTATTATTGAAAAGAACCTCTCAGGGTGCAGATTAACAAATGTACAAAGCAGAAATAACAAATTTGATAGGAGAGTAAAATGGCTATAGCTCATGAGAACTATGAATTGTACAGAACCCTGGAAACAGAAGGAAAGAACAAGGGCTATCAATTTTTATTCATCACCCATGTGCCAAGTTTCCCAATGCTGGAGCTTCACATCACTTCTCAAGCTGAAATGCATATGCATGGACACTGTACGAAGCAATGAGAGTTACTACTAGGAAAGTCTCCATCCTTTGATTCCCTCACAGTTGTTGCTTTTGAGTTATGTTTTCAGCCTGGAAAATATTGACAAACAGGCCCCTCCATCAGCCAACCCACTTTATAGAGAGAAGGGCATGTCGTGATGAGGAAGCTAAGAAGCAACTGTTGATCAAAGCCACAAAAAGCAGCACAAATTAAGCTAAATGCATCCCCCAAAGCCATAATTATCAAAGCTGCTTATACAAAATAAGTATATATGTGATTATTCACATTTGCCTGGAGGCATCCCCACAGCATAAAACACATGGTGCGCTTGCTGTTCTTCCACTTGATAAAACAACAAATATTTTCATCACCTAAGAGTATTGGTGTTTACATTTATAGTTTTGGAAACTTAAGAGAAAATGTGTTGCCTTTCCTTGACACTGTCTCTCCCCCAAACAATTTGTATTTCAGTTCAGGCAGCTGGGTTTGTACACATTCTGCTTTGATTGAGTTCAACTGGTTCATAGATAGATTTAGGAAGTCAAGCTCATTTCCTTGCAAAGCTCCATCAGAAGAGTTTACTGGCACATAATTTCATGGAATTTCAGTCAGAACTATGAGCTTCTACTGAATTCATGTAAGATCACAAACCAGGAGGTATTTCTCTCTCAAAAATAAAGAGGGCTTGAGCCACATAACTGGAATTTGAACCCAAATGCTGAATATTACAATATCCTGAGGCATTCAAAATAAGTACCTGTCCAAAATGTTCATAAATCCTTCATGAATCTTTCAGTGAATCTGTACTGAATGAGAATCCAAGCCTACACTGCACTGGGATTGCGCAAACCTTGCCTTTACAGACAGGTTAGTGACTTTTGAAAGCCTGCCAGACACTACTTCAACACTGCAAGATGCATTCTCGGGGGAGAGAGTGCCCCAGAAAAAGGTAATACCTCCTGTCACATTTATTTCATGATACTCCCTAAAAGCAGTGTGACTTTGGGGGGTATGATTTCGCTGGTCAATATTGTGTTGTCATTCCCTCATGACCCTGTACCTCTCAACTGTCACAAATACAGGCTGTAAGTCCTGCATACACAGAGGACAATCATTCTCCCCAGTGTACCACACTTGGTACAATAAGGTTTCAGGTCAAGGACTCCAAGGACTGTAAGATGATATACAGTCTAGCACATTATTACCATATGCAGTTACAGTTCCCTCTGGTGGCTGGCACCAAAGGTGGAAACGTCCTTAGCTATTCCTGCTTTACCTCAGTTGGTACAGGCTGGTGATTTTCTTCCAGAGTTTTTATCCCGATCACTATGTCTGCATACCTGCAGATGTTGGCATGTTGTTGGGTTGGTCAGAAAGACCATTGCTTTCTGTTTTGGAAAATTGATGGTTATTTTTATTTATTTATTTTATTTTATTTTGTAAGTTTCCTATGTCAGAAAAGCAAGACTTTGCATAAAGTCCTATGCAAACCAAACATGCTTAATCCAGTGGTCAGCACATTCACGTATCATGTGACTGACCCACTCCAAGTCCCTGCTTTAATAAATCCAACCATTACCTTACCTTTTATTTTGCACTCTTATTGGAAAAGCATATTTACCTGGGCTGAAAAACTTGTTCACTGCATGTCTCTTTTGCATGGCTCCAATCCCTAATTCCAATTTACTTCCAGTTGCCCTATTGAGACTGTCTGCCACAAGGTTTAAAAATTGCTGTCAACAGCTAACATCTAACCAGGTGACCATCTGCAGTATGCCAAAGACTTCTTTATATAACCACGCACTCCCACCACAACTCCCACCCGCTGGTTTTCTGTTCTATAGCATTATTATCATGGAACAAAAGTGCATAAGGGCAGGAATTCTCTCTTCCTGTTAGGCATGAACAGCACCCACCGCAGCCAAACTCCCTAGAGTGCTGTATGTGATATTGTAATGTAAATACTACTAATAATAGCAGTGCCAATGATCCCATTTTCTCTGACACTGCCTCCAGTTCCCACCATCAAGGCAGTTTATGTGCAAGCATCTTATGAATTCCCATGTAGGCTGTAGTTGGCAACTTTCTGCCATTTTGCTTTAAAATTTCAACCTAGGAAAGTATATTCATACTCAGATACATGCTAATTCTAATGTAAATGCTCCCTGAATGAAAACTTACCAACAATTATAAAGAGGTCTGAGCTTAGGATGATTACACTGTAATGTCAGCATAACTGCAGTCACCTAAACTAGGAAAGACAGCAATAACTTCCCCCAAACTCTGTTATGTGAGCTTCCTTTTAGTTTATAAATTTGGAATGGGCATTGTGAGGAGTCTGACTTACCATCACATATCCCTGAAAAGAGAATTCTGTGATTAGAAATGTAGTTCATATCACAGAATCCCTTTGGATATATCTAGCCTAGTATCTCCATGAGATGATACATATTTGCATAACAAGCTAAGAGATTTAAGGCAATCTAAATTTCCACACTCCCTAGAATTTCTCCACCTGTGTAACAGATACATAAAGAGCAGACAAAAAAATATGTTTATGTCTTACTCCAGACTCAGGAAAAAAAGTTTCCTCTCTACATCAACCTATATATAGGTAGTCTGACACTTAGGCATGAAAGACAAAGCTAATCCAATGTGATGCTAACCAGAATGTTCTTGTCACTTGCTGTTGGTTACAGAAACTTATATAGCTTAACATCGTTAATCGAGGTCACTAGAGGTCTAAATCTTTGACTTTCACAATGAAAAATAACTCTCTCTAGATATAACATGGTAGCTATTATAGTACAGTTACCACATCATCAGTTAAGACTGACAAAATGCAAGAAGCCATAGTATGTCCAGATGGAGCTTCCAGGCATTTTGGAGGATCTGGAATTTGACCAGGACACTTCAATTACTGCACACGTCTGGGAAAGAATGCTCTTGTATTTTTTGGGCAAGTTTGAAACTTCAAAATAAATAAATCATTTCAATTTGGAATGTCAACAAGAATAAAAAAAAAAATCTTTCAAGCTTCTTTTTGAATTGGTTACTAGAGCAGTTTCTTGCCATTGGAGATATTTGATACTAAACTTCCTGTTTTGGATTATTAAAGAAAAATTGAAGTAAAGAATGATTTTATGTATCCTCCCTCTGTATAAATCTGTCATTTAAAAGAAGTGTTGTAATTTGCTGTTCTTGATATTTAGTTTTCCTTTTTTTTTTTTTTTTCAAAAATGAGAAAAGCAAGAAAATCAACATATTCACAAAACAGGTTGTCACTGCCACTCCTTACATTACCACAGTCACCAGCATCTTTTTTAACGCTTCATTTGGCTACTTACGAAACTGCTCCAAGTCATCGCTTTTTTTAGATTCTGGCATGGCGGTGATTGTGAGCAATGGGCATGGATTTCCTCCTAGCGTCTGGCAGAGCGTCTGCTTCCTCCAGTAGACTTTCTTGGGGTTCCTATTTTGTTCCTGAATGTCAAGATGGGCCTGAGAAAAAGCAAGGAAACAGATTTATGAGTTCATGGTCTATAAAAACTGATTTTATTCCACTGTCTCTATGTGATTATTGGTACTAATTTCATCTCTTGCTAACTCACCAGCTTCTCTCTTATGCCAGTTAATAGTATCTCCTTTTACGTACCTTCAGTAAGCATAAGCCTTTCAGAACACAGCCCAGTTCACTGAAGCTGCACAGGTCTATTACTCATGTATCATTTCACCTGAACTCTTCCTAGGTGCTTCTTTTATTAGCAAAAAGGGGTTTCTATGCATACACGAAGTCCAGAAAATAACTGCATACTCCTTATGTTTTCATAGAGACCATGTAACGTGAGAAAAATTGTCTTTTTTCAGTATTTATAGAACTGACTGGTTAGCTGTCAAGCATATGTCAGTGAGACTCAGGAACAAGTCCAGACCAGAGGCAGTCAAAAAGTTTACATCAAAACAGTTTTGTACAGCCACTAGCAGCGAAAGCGAGTAAGAGCATCTTTCCAAAAAGTTACTTAAAAAGGAGTCATCATCCCCCACCCCCCAAAGTTTATGGTTGTCAGTTTTAAATAATTCTTACAAAAAACAGCTTCTTGAGAAATTTGAGAAAAAGAATTGGCAGCCTAAAAAAAAGAAAGAAATCTTTTTGGAACTAGTTCTAATCGCCTCATTAGACACATAGCCACTCACCACCCACACACCAGATGATGTGCAGTTCTCAGTGGCTCTCTCTTCCTGTTTATGTTGCAATTGCAAGTGGCAATGATATTGTAAGTAATCTCATTGCAGAGTGTCGCTAACTGTTGTGGAGCACCGGTTGTCCCTAGACTGGAAGAAACAGGTATATTGCAGTATGCACGCTCATCCTAATACAATCTTAACTAAAATGCATGAGTTCACAGAACAGCCTTTATGTGGTAACTTTTTGTGTTTAGAAGTCAGGGGTAAATTTCAGCCAATGTTTAAGGAACAAACTACTTCTATTCCTAAAACCTTGAACTTTACCATCTTTCAGACTGTTTTTCCCAGTGTTTTGAATGAAAACACAGAACTGAAATTTACAGTCATCTGTGTCATGAAATAATTAACATATTGCTCTACAAAGTAAATTCAATTATTAGACCCATTTAAAGATCTCACATAGATACAGAGAACTCAATACCATCATTTACTTATGCTTCTGGTACCCAGTGAAACTTAATTGGGTATAGCTGCCATAGAGTTTTCAGCTAGATATCTAAACAATTAACACTATGATGAAAAAATAGATAAATTACTGTTCATAAAATAAATATAATTACTAATGGACAAAAAGTAATGAACTGCAGAGTGCATCCAGTTCAAATAGGATTCCGCAATATGTATTTCCTGTAAACATGCCTGTAACAATTAAATATATACGATATTTAAAAACATTTCCAAATTACTAACTTCATATCCAAGTTTATCTTCTTCCCCAAAGCATTATGTATTCAATTGGGCCCTTGGGTTCCTAATCACTTTTAATTTATTACTGATATGTAAAACCAACATATTCACCAGTGGACAAATGCTTTAAAATAAGATCTACTGGTGCACAAACCTGATTTAGCTTATTCACTGTATAAATTAATGTAACATAGAAATGTGCAAATTGCATCACTCAAGACATTTTAAATTAGTCCAAGCAAATAAGCCATTTAGAATTATTAGAGGCAACAATTTTGCTTTGGATAAAGAGCTGGACAGAACAATCTATCAATCTTTTCCACTTATAATTCCCATTTACAAAATTTTATGGTCCTTACTGAGTTTGAGTTCATTTAAACTTTTCCTGGGGCAAAATTTCCTTAAACTTCAATAAGCATTTTATTTGAAGAGGCAGTGAAATACTTCAAGACTTGGTCCTGCAAGTCTAGGAATAACATCTTTTTCATCTCCATTCAATTCATTCCAGAGTAGGTGAGATATTCGGGGATTCCCAGAGCATACAAATTTTCCAAGTCTCCCTTGCTTTTGTGCCAGCAGAAGGTAGAAATCAATAACAGTAAAATAGTGATGAGGCACTGCATCTCCATAATAAAGCATGGTGGTGAATAACTCTACCCAATTCTTCAGTACTACAATTGTAATTGTAATACCCTGCAGACTGCAGTATATATGTCTCTTTAAGGCTATAGGTCAAAACCCACTACTAGGGCGTGCTCTCCTCCTCATTGATTCAGAGGAATAGCTGGTGCGCGTAAGCCTGATGAGAAGTGAGCTGGCAGGCATAGCTTGGACTGTGAAGGCCTGATTGGCCTTCTCCCAGCTATTGAAAGCAGTTTCTTTGAACATCCATAATGGGATGTAAAGCAGTTGACAAGAGACTGTTTTTTGAGTGGGAATTAATCTAATCCGGGCTATGCTGGCAGCATACAAAGCTGCATGGCTACTAAGTGAGAGAGGACAGTCTCCTTAGAAAGCCTGTGTACGCTTTCATATCTGATAATGGCAAACAGGTATCATTGTAGAAAATTAGAATAAGCCCATATTTCACCAACCTACACTGTCATTAAATGTCCAGAACTAAAAACAATTTTATTTTTATTTTTTGCCGCGGGTGGAACTGATCTCCAGGAACCTTATGTCTTCATTTTCTGCAATATCTTTCTCAACTTTAACAGTGCGAAAGTCACAAAGCAACTCACAAAACCATTCATTTCCCCTCTTTTATTCTACCTTCCTTTTAGACCTTGGGTTCTCCCAGATCAATCTGAGAAAATGCATTTGATGCGTTTCCCAGAATACTCTCCTACCATCCACCCCAGCCAGAAAAGGCTGAAGAAAACAAATTCTTCCCCAGGAAATAAGCTCAGTAAAACTAAATAATACAATTTATGCCTTGGATTCATATTCTTTTAGTTTTCAAATCGACAGCACTGGTTTGGGGTGTCACAAATGCCTCCTGACACTCCAACTGGCACAGATGAAAGAGCTGACAAAGAATATTTGAAGAAGGCCTATCACTGTGCTATCGTTCTACTTGCAGGTGTAGCTCTGAAAGCTAAGCTGCTATCTTCTGGCAGAAGCGGGAGTGGGCAGCCTTCACTTCTTACTTGCTGTTAGCTATAGATCTTTGCTTCTCTCAGGAGGATACTGCAAGCCCAAGCAAATAGAGACGTCCTGGACTTGCATTATCTTATGACTGTTATGTTTGCACTCCAGCTCATCCCATGCAGTTTTTTTTTTTTTCTCCTTCAACATTCTGGGCTCCAGAGCTGACAGAGGCTATAGTTGCAAGTAAGGCATTGAGAGCATCATGATAGTTAAATAGCCGCTTGTGAGAACAGACCTCTATGCTATCACAAAGACCTCTCGTGTCCAAGCATCTCCAATCTATCAGGCCTATCAGTTTATTTAGATAGACATATCAGCATTACCATCATTGTGGAGTAGGCGTAGGGGTAATGGTAGGCCAGGTAGCAGACATCATCTTTGTGAGGGAACTTGATGCTGAAGGTGAGTGTGTAGTAATATTTTCCTCTCATGCCTCCTCCTGCAGCTGCACTGCAGCGGTAGTGGTTTCTGGATGAAGAGAAAGAGGGGAAAGTGGACAGTTATCACTTTCAGATGCACATTTGGAGTAGCCGTGAAAGAACAAAGCATTCAGAAAACTGTCAACCCTGAATGAGTTTTCTGAAGATGGGCTCTAAACTCATCCCATTGTTGGATGTCTGGGAAGTCTGGGAAGGACACATGTAAATACAGCAAATCCAATCCCAGCAATGAACAGGTACAAAATATAACAGAGCTAAACAGCACCCTGTAACATAGCAAGGCACCAACAGGCTATATGAAAAGTAGGAAGGTTAGAGAAACTGTGGTCCTGCTAGACACAGAAATACAAGAAGCATCATGATTTTAAGTACCACTGTGCAAATCCAGATTCAAGGCTCTCCTGGGATTCACTCAGTCCACAAAGGCCAGCAGGCAGATAAGTGACAAAACAACATGTAGCAGTACTAGCACAGCCAGTCCCAGCTAGTCATGCAGCTCCTGGATGGGAGCTCTCTCATGGAAACATAGCAGTTTGTCTCATTTTGTGAAGGTGAAAATAAGAAGCTAACTAATGCTAGTTCATACAGTGCAGTCCAGACGTTTAAATTAATGCATTCAGCTAACACTGTGGTATCGCTTTCAACATCCAGGTTATCTTGCTCTGAGCTGTATGTAACTATGCACATCCCTGAACAATGCCACATAAAAATATTCTGTGAAAGTCTGGAGATTTAGAAAATACAAATATCCTAGTAGAACGTGAAACCAGTCATTCAGTTCCACCACGAGACAGCAAGGGACATGCCAGGAAAAAACACAGGATACGCATAAAAGTCTTTAAAATGTCATCAAAGCCTCTGTGTTGACTAGGAAGAGCAGGACATTGGGTTGTATGGAGACTGCACACAGAGAAGTGAGCTCACATAGACTTGTAAATTAAGAACTAACAAAAAAAAATCCTCTTTTGGATCTCTCCTTTTCAAATACTTTAGTCTCTCCCTGTCAGGGAACAGTGATGGCCAGTTTCTCCCTAAGAGACAGGGAGCTGAGCTTTGCATCAAAGCCAGCAGGGCAAGGGCCTCACCAGCCAGGGTCCCCTCATGGTATCTGGGCAGGGTATACCCAGAGATGGCGGTTCAGCCGCTAGTCCAGATCATCAGACAAGTTTGGGGTGATGAGGCAGGTCCAACATCAAGGCAGGAGATCAGTCTGTGGGTCAGGGTCCAGACCACTACAGTTCTTACCGAAGCATAGACGTAGCTGCGGCTGAGTTAGAGCCTTTCTACAACATAGCTCAGGCAGGGACTGAACAGCCAGCACAGAGCTTAAAGAGAGCTCCTGGGCCCACGGGCAAAGGGTTTGGGCAGTGGAGGCCACAGGTGAGCCTGGTCAGAGCCACCAAGGCCTATCACTACACTCAGGCACTTGACACTCCCTTCATTAAAACTACAAAATTTTAAAGGGAGCTTCTCAATCCGTTCCCAATCTACTCTTGCAGAAGATTTATTCTGATAAAGAGATGACTTTAGGCTGAGTAAGAAAGTTTTCTTTCAGCAGAGATGAAGAGACAATTCATGCACTTTAGGGAGAAGCTTCACAGCAAATTGCATCCATAAGTACATTTCAAACAATATTTTTCCCACATTGCACCAATTATGTGGTTGTGGAACCTTCTGATTCTGAAGGACTGTGAGGTTTCTTTGACAAATGTTATCATCAACGTTGCATTAAAATGCAAAATAGAGGCGGCAACCAAAAGATGCAATTTCAGCTCCTGAAATTTACAATACTAGTTTATTTTGCTGCTGTTCATTCTTATTCAAAGGGGTGGAGAGAAAAAGATAATTATTCTTGTCAAATTCTCCTAAATAATCATCTCTTCTTCATAAGGAAGACACAATACAATGCTGCCGTTTTTTTCACCTGAATTTAACATTAGGAACACGTGGGGGTGAATGACATTGAGTGGATCAATAGACAGTACAGAAACACTGAGTCACAGTGGAAAACTGAAAAGCCTATGATTTTATCCTCCTAACCCACATGATTTGAACCCTTCACACCAATATTTATCTTGCAAATAAACCACCTTAATATTGGACAAAGAGTCAGATAAAAAATGCAATTAATCCAACATATATAGAAACATCTACCTAGCTATTATATTTCAGTGGATCCAGGATTTGAAGTTTTGTTGTTGGTGGTTTGTTTTTAAGGCCAGGACAATATCATTTGACTTAGTTCCTGTTAATTTTGTCAGTAAAGGATAATTAAGAACCATTTCTTGTACAATAGGAAAGGACTAATCTCCCTGGACTCTATTATATTCAGTGTCACTTGGAAAATTAGATAACATTACTTATGAAATACTTTCACAAAGTGCTGAGATCTTCTGAGTTCTTCCATCTAAATTTGTATTTGTAGTCAGAGAGGTTGGGAGAAGCAGGACTTTGCAGAAAGATACTGCCTACATGTCTTCCATGCACATTTGGGAAAGTATTCCTGCCTGTCCCTAATGGCACAGTAAAGGCTTCTCCCTGTATAAAATAGACACTTAAACCAGAAGCTTTGCACCACCAGGCACCTCTGACTTTGATACTAACCTGGCAGTCCATGCTCCTTACTCTTGACAGATCTCACGATCCTGAGTGTATAGATGCATAGCTCTCAAACCTCGCTGCTTAGCATCACATTTCATTCTTGTTTTGTGCACCTCTGCACTTCCAGAAAACCACCCACCCAGAACAGATATTTCTAGATTTTTTAATCACTTCTTGACACCTACTTCAATCTACGGCAAACGGTCTGGTAGTAACAGGAAGGTTACAAGTGGTTTTGTAAGGCTTCAACATTCTTCACTCATACATTAAAAAGAAAAAATACCTGTGTGTAAGCAATATAAATGATCATGTATTCATCCTGCATATAATCTGGTCTCCTCACAATCCATCATAAAATGAAGTAGCTCTGAATCTTTTTGAAGGAAACTTTAAAAGCAACATTTTTTTTCCTTGCCTCCCTCTCTCCTTCCACTGCTGACACTCCAAGATGTCTCTATTGCCTCCTTGCTACCCCACCAGACCGATACTTTTTCTTCTTCACCCCTTTTTCAACCCCACCATAGCAGCAGGAAACCCAAATTAGCAAGCCAGGAAGAGGCTATTATTCTGGGCTTTGCTGGTGTTGCAGCCCACTTCGCGTTGTAACACTGGCATGAGATTTATCTCAGTAGGTGAGCATCAGTGCTATCCTCCACTCACATGTCCTGACCTATCCTTGTCTACTTTTAGGGGAGCTGAGATTGCCTTTCCCTGTGCATTTCTAGAGCACCCTGCAGGATGAGGACCTAATCCTGACCATGACTCTTTAGTCTCACTGACAGATGATAAAATTTTCCTAATGAACTGAAACACCATTCAGCAGGATCTTATTTTCTGACTGGAAAGTGTAAATGTATTTTCACTTTTCTTCTGTCTGGTCCTGAGGGAAGGAAACAAAAAAAGACCATAGCAACATTAGGTCCTCACTACCTTATTTGTCTCTTTCCAAAAATGTTCCCAAAGTCTCACACGCTTTCCAGAAGCTAATACACTTATTATTAGAGACGAAATAAGAGACCAAAGGGTTTTTCTTTTTTCCTTTTTCCTTTTTTTTTTTTTTTAAAATCAGCATGCAAGCTGTATCTACTGTGCCTTTCAGTCACTTTATAATCGTTAAATCATTTTGCTTGCTGCTCTCCTTAAGAAATAATGTACAGGTAGTATATTTCTAATACAGCTGTGATGGAAAGTTAATTAATAATAATACTTATCATTTACTCTATACAGTAATTTTTTGAGCTTAAATGACCTTTGCAAGCATTATCTAATTAAAATTTGCCTCCCATTTATCTGTTTCAATTCTCTGGGTAGCAGATAAGTGACTCTAATTATTCACCTTTTATAGACGGGGAAACTGAGACACGTACAGGTGAAGCTACTTGGCCAAGATAGAGGCAGGTCAGTAAAGGAGCTGGATTGTAACTCAGGAATTCAAAAGCACCAAATGATAAAAGAACTACATGTCTTGCTCATCTTGTCCCTTTACTCCCTGTCTGCAATATTTAGAACAGTAAAAAGCACTGGTAAGCGATGGAAAACAGCATTGTATCAACGTAGATTAAATGGGCAGAAGAAAATATCTATACCGCAGATTTCCAGACCCTCTGAAAGAGACTAATTTGAAAAATAACTGTTCATCACTTTACCACTGATGCACTCCCTTTGTTCAAAATCCATATACCATCTGGAATCTGGTATCCTCACTTTACAACATGACCTGATCTTCTTACATCCAAGTGTGGTACACGCAGTATGCTTCAATAACACCTTGGTTTACACCGTAAAATAATAGTATTTTAAGAATTTATGGGTCATACATAAATTCAGCTGTTATCTGGGGCCTGATACATTGGAAACTGGAAAAGCACAACTTCCCTTTCAAGGGCTAATTCACGTTAAGTCATCTTTATTTTCTAAATTGTAGGCAGAATCCCATTCAATGCAGAATATTCCCATTACTATCTTGCTATTAAGGCCTACGCTCACACTGTGATTGTCAGACATTACCAGTGTCTCAGCACTCTTGTAGGTATCATTAGAACTGAGATGTGATCTGCTAATTATGATTTCTTATGTGATCACAAAGATGCTGAAGAGAAAAAAAGACCTAGTTCTGACACCACTGTGATCACCAAATAGCAAAGTTTTTTGTGGTGATGTGCGAACAAAACACTCCATGTACCTCATTACTATCTGTGAACTGACTATTGTCTGGAAAAGCTGGAGGTTAGATAATATGCCTAGAATGAGCCAAGAAACCAAAAGGCACAAGCACATTGTCTCCAATTCAGCATGCTGCCATTGTTCCTTAAATAATTTGCTGGAAAGGAATATTATTCAGTACATAAAAGCTGCCAAGACAGCAAGTGAATTAGATGATCTTATAGTAACTGCAACTCTGTTTATCATGGGTGTATCCTGTCACTTCATGGAGAGGCAATAAAGTAGAGCAGAAGTGTCACTCAGCTTCCTTTTGACAAGAGCACTGCTAATATTCTCTGTAACATAAAAACTCTCTCGTGAGACATATGAGAAAGGTACGCAGTGACAGAGCTGTGCCACAACATTCATCTTTATGAGTGAACTATCCCATCTTCAGTGAAGATGAATGTCAGCAGAGATCAGCCAACGTGCATCACCCAGACATCTTGTGAATGTGCATTTCCTCCCACTGTCCTTCAGCTCAGAGGTTGCTCTCAGTCAGAGCTGTGCAGCAAAAGCAGTTAGTGGCATTCCAAAATCATGAATAACCCCTAGTAAAAGTAATCAGATGAGGTTCCCTTCAAAATCTGCCAGGACCTCCCCCAGGATACATGTGACTAGGGTGAATAGAAATGAAGTGAGCTGCTTTCACAAAAACACAAGCAGCGTGGTATCACTACAGCAATCCCAACTCCTATTCTGCAAACCATAATCTGAGCAACCACATACATACTTTCTTCATATTCCCTGCCATAGTACAATTTCTCTTGAGTGGGAACCTCTTTGTTAATGACTAGAACAAAATTATTAGAATTTCAGCAAAAGTGAGAGTACATGTGTACGTATGTGTATGTATATGTATACATATGTACATATATGTGCATACAAGAATATAAATAAAACTGGAATAAACAGTAGATGGGACAACAAGCAGTTTCCCTAAATGAACATGTTGACATATAATCCAATGTAGAGTTAGAAAACACCGAATCAATAAGACTCCATTCTCTCTCATATTCTGAACAAGAATCTGATTACTTGCTTAATTGTACAATCATGGCTTAATCTTGGAAGTCAGCTGCTGTTTAATCACTACACAATAACCGTCTTGTTAATGACATAAGAAACCATTGCTATGGTAATCAGCATGTAAAGTTTGCCCAACCTGCACCTGCTGATGCTGCCCATTCTGTCATGCATCCAAAAGCCAATACTCAAAGTCAGAGGTTACAGGCATGCTAAGGGAAACCACTGCGCCACAGTACACTAGCTCTGGAGAGAACACCTCCAGAGGTCGAAAAGGTCAGGTGAATAAGATTAGTAAGGAGTATTTGGAACAAAATGAAATCGCAACTCATTGCTGCAAACAACATGCCAGGTTGAAAGAGGATAATCTCACCCTTAGACACATATCTTGTCCCCCAAAAGAAAAGACATTACAACAGAGATTTTTTCCCCTCTTCCCCATCTTCAGTGACACAAATTTGAGGTTCTGCTACCTCTGGAAGGCAGCCTGCTGTCATTGTAGGGGCTTATTGTCTCATCAAATCCATTTGTGAACATAGCCATCTCTAACATTTACAGCAAAAATTTTAACTACAACAAAAATACAACTTCTTACAAGGAGAAAGCCCATTATTTCACTTCAGTTTCTAAAATCAGCCTCATCACATGAGCTCATGAAGAAATTAATATAATTTACTGCATGGAAAGAATTCAGTTCTGTCCTAACAGCACTACTTATCTTGCCACAGCCAGTTATTGTTATTAATTGTGTTAACGTCTTTCAGTTTTCATGCATTTCTCAGTCTGTAGTTACTTGGTAGTCCAAGACCTATATTTTAACTACAAGGTGTCTCGGGCAAGGATCAGACTTTTCTTTTGTTTATACGTTGCCTAATACAGTACCCACAGAGTGTTGAGACAGTGAGGCATTTTGGTGATGCAAATTGGTGAACAGGCATCATGACTGAAAAAAACAATAGGGGAATTATAAGAACAAAAAAAAACAGGAAGGCTTGTCACTCAGGCACCCTCAGTCCCAGCTTTCAGGTCATCATAGGTAAAGCCAGAATAAAGTAGTTAATTAACCCAAAATGCTGCAGTGTTTTATTACAAGGTATGTGAGTTTCACCCATAATGCTCTACCAATTTTTGACCTCTTCTTTCCTGCAGAGGGCTCCTCTTCCTGCTTGCCTTGCCCCAGGCTACATCATTCCCAGACATCCCCCACACAGGTACTCAACCAAATACCTTACTCACCCCTATAATTTTCCTGCTTGTTCCATTTTGTCCCCTAACCTTCAACTCTGTCGAGACTAACACAAAACATACCATTTATCCTAGTCCTGAAAACCCATTCAATCTTCACCGGCAAAATAATTAGTAAGTGTTGTGGATAACATTTTAGAAGCTTTGAGAAAAACAAAAAGTATTCATTCAACCTACTGAAACTAAGTCCTGCACTTCTCTTCTTTGACTGTAATAACCAGGATGTATGTATATGGGATCGGTTTGCCATGTGGAAATGAGATACGTAGGTGAGAGAATCTCACATGAATCAAGCTCCAGGTCAAATGTAAGTTGAAGATGAGACTGATTTAGCATTTTTCTGAGACTCTGGAAAACTGCAGAAACAGCCTGAGACTTGGGCAGTTGATGTAAGTATCAGCCCTAAGCTTGTCAGAACTGCTTTACACCCCTGTTTTCTGATCCCTGAGACAAAGATAAAAGTTCCCATATGGCAGTGGGTAAGGCTAATCACTATTGTTTGTGCTATCAAGACAAGGTGTCTTCCTTCTAGGGAAGAGAATTCTGCACATGGCTTGTTTCTCTTCAGGCATCTAATTTAGAGATCTCACTTTTAACTGTTTCCTGAAGTTGGAGGCACATAACACATAGAACTAACATTAATTTAGAGACATTTGAAATGTGACACTAGTGGTTAAAGGTTAACAACATCAATAAAGTTAACAGGAGGGGAACTGAGGAGAAGGGAAGCTACAAATTATTCATCAAAAATGCACTTACTTGTAGTAGCAGATATCATGGCCTGCTCGAAGCCAGTGAGGCCTGCCCAGGAGAGCTTCCTTCACTGAATACATAACAAGCTGCATGCCTGCATAAAACAAGATAGTTTCAAATGACATGACCTCCCGGGCTGGAAAAGGCAAGGATGGAGAGGAAAAGGGAAAACAAGAAGGATCATTATTTTGTCTGTGCTCTCTGCAGATAGCTTATGCAAAGTAAATACGTTTCCCTAAACCCCATGCTTGGTTCTGATGCAGCCATGTCAGTACAAAAAACACCGCCAGAAGTGAGCTGAATGGAGTTCATTAGAAAATAAATTATCCCGCTGGCCTTTGCAGAGGAGAGCTTCAAGCTGCTCTGTTTACAAGCAAACAGAAGAAGGGAGAAAAGAAAAGAATAAGAATCAACATATCAAACAGATCAGTGATTTGGCTAGTCCAGTATTTCATGCTTGGCTGCACCGTTATTGAATCCTTAAGCCTGCCACAACATTAGAGGCCTGTGGTGCACCTAGTAACACACCTTCAGAAAGCAGCAAGCAAAACTAACCGTCCTAGAGTACGATTTTAAACTTTCCATTAGACCTAAATAATACTGGTTACGTTATAAATGCTGATAATGATAACATCTGTCTTTGTACCATATTATATCGGAAGATGACTTCTTCCTGACCTCCAAAATATTACCATTTCAGGCCCCGGGGTATGAGGCTCAGTCTGAACTGCGCACACATTTATTCCCAGCTCCATGCCAGTCCATTTGCAGGCAGTTTTTCTATCAAATTCTTTCACACACCTGCCTGCCCTGTTACCAGTACAGTACACTAGTGAAGCTCTCTGCACTGGGTGTCCCCAGCAAGGTGTGGGCAGCGCTGCAAGGAGAAACCAGACTGCCCCAGTTCAGTTCCGCTTGGTTCTGCAGCAGGCCTCACCACAGCCACAGCTAGGCCCAGCAGTGGCACTGGTGACTCCTCCGGGAAAACACAATTTAGAGAGGGCAAAACACACCCTTACAGATACTCCTGTCAGATATTTATGCACATCAACAACATGGTGCACAACCCTTCTCTTGACTGTTCTTGTGCCGTGAGGAGGTGGTACTTGAAAGTCACTCATCCTGATGATGTATTTCCATATGCATCCATTCAGTTTCCTTTCTTTGTTCAGGTTTCTCTGTTAATCTCCCCAGAGCTTTAAGAGCTGGCAAGTGTACTGGCAGCAATGCCTTTCCAGCTCACCTTTGGCTGTCGGGTAGCAGTAGCTAGCATACAGCTGGGAGTAACCTCTCAATTGCTGTTTTCTGAACTAGAGCC
The DNA here is from genome assembly GCF_009769625.2 of Cygnus olor. Classification (NCBI taxonomy): domain Eukaryota; kingdom Metazoa; phylum Chordata; class Aves; order Anseriformes; family Anatidae; genus Cygnus; species Cygnus olor. Next base: position 14,771,174 of record NC_049179.1, read on the forward strand.
ACGTACATAAGCCATCCTACATTTGGTTCCAGGACATGGGCCACAGTGAGCTGTGGGAGACACAAACCTGCCCAGAAGCCCAGTTCATTAGACAAGGAATATGAGGCTCAAGATCTACAATTCCCTAAGCATTCCAAATTCCAGCTCCTGCCCTTCTCTGAGCACAAAGGCACATACACACTGAACTGCCTCAGAGCAGTGATTGACAGTGGTCTGCCATCTTAATTCAGACCAAAAAGAAAAACAGCTTTTCCTCATGGAAACATTCAGTTTTAAAACACAAATCAGGCTTCTGAGAACAATACCAATATTTTCCAGGGTAGAATTTGTTGGTGGAAAAAAAGGAAGGAGGGAGTTGGACGCCACACTTCCTGACTTGCTTTGCTCATCATTACAACTGTTTCATGAAATATCCTTTTTCGCTGGTGTGAGAATTAGATAGTGCCATCTAACTGAGATCAAAAGGGAAGGGAAGAAAATAGACTAGTGACCAGGAGCTGTGAAGTATTGACACCCATTACACTTTGGCACTACATCATGACTGCAAGCTCCTAGTCTTACAGCATGGGCATTAGCACAGGAAAGTGTCAAGGAAATATAGCAGGAAAGCAATATCTTGTACCCATAGTGTGTGTAAATATTGTGCATGTGCTGGAAAAGGCAGTGAGCCTTGCTCAGCCATGCCAGATAAGCTAGAGGCTGAGTACCTTCTCAAAGCAGCGGAATCAAACCACAGAAGAAATGCCTTAACAAGCCATACAAAAGCAAGCCATGGCTTAACTTCATTACATTGGATGGTATTTTCATATTTTTCTTCCAAATAAATATTTTTCATTATACGCTTCAATGTGCAAGTCATGTCCAATTTGAGATATACAAAATGAGATGATAAATGCTGACAACAGCCAAAATAGCAGATTAACAAGTAACCTTCCACCAATAAAAGCCAGAATCTCTAACTATGGAGCCACCAGTGGCTGTATTGAAGGTGACAGTGGGTTTTGCAATGGGAAAGACCCCAAAGTACTTCATATTCAGACTGCTACCAGACACAGCACTTTTAATGGTGGTAATTCAGGGAAGCAGAATAAGATGACAACAAAAAAATTGTTTTCATTTGGGATCTATATGAATACTTGAACTCCAGCCCTTAGGGCTAAAGAGTAAATGCCTTATAATTCATTATGCCATTCATCCAGACAGTTTCACAAATACAAGTGACAAGTCATTCCAGCTCCCAGTGCTATTTGTTTTAGGTACATTGATCCTGAGAGAGTTCCCCTTGTAATGCTGAAAGATGTATCCACAGAGCTTCAGAGGAATGCAGAGTCTGATATTAAGGACTTATTGAACATTCTGAGTCAGGTCTTGAGCTGGTGTAAATTAACACAGCTCCATGGAAACAAATTTTAAAAACAGCCTATGCCAGCTCAGAATTCAACCCACAATCTTCATACAGATAAAATAATTTCTCTACTAAAACAGGCATTGAAAGCTGGGATTTGTCCTGCCTATTTCTAAGCAATGCTACCTTTCTCCTTAACTATGGACTATGACAGGAGCTCAAAGACAGCAAGTTATTGATTTTTTATTTATTTTTTAAATCAGCAGAGGTTTTATTATGTTGGAAGACAGAGGTGTCTTTCTGGATAAACCCAAGGAATCATGGATATTTAAGCATTACCCACATTTACTTAAATCTTAGAAGAGCTCTCCAGTCCTATTCTGCTCATTTAATCTCAGCAGATCCTCCTTCTCTCCTCTCCCAAACCCAGTGCCATTCCTTCTCGGTTCTGGTCACTAATCACAGAACAATGAATATTTTTTCCACAAATCCTCTCTCAATACTCAGTTCACTTCTCAGTCCTCTTGAGGATAGAGAAAGGTCCTTTGTCAAATGTAAAATAACTCTTTCAGTGGATTTCAGGGCAAGTAAAATGAAACTTAAAGTCTCCCTTTTACTTGTAGACATGGAAATTTTGAAACCTTTACAGCATGAAAAAGATATTAATGTGAACAGAAGAGTATCCCAATTCCCCAAAGACTCATACCATAATTAAACTGGCTATTGAACTTCTCACAGTTGATAATGTTGAAGCGATAGGGAACAGCTAATTTCATGTCACGGACTTCAAAGTAGAACCACTGGTGATGCTGGTTGCTGTTCACATCTGCATTCATAATTAAGTCATACTCAAACCTGTTAAGGAAGACAAAGAAACAGTGTCCATGAACACTCAAATCTGCCACTGAACCTGCCAAGGAGAGCAGGCTGTACAAACAAACTCATTAATAACTTGTAAGAGTCAAAGAGCTCCATCAAACCAGCAGCACCCAAACACATCATGAAATATTCATCATATTTCAGTCACACAAAAACTTCCTGGGCTCTACTTTCTTACTTCTTTTTCTTTCAGAACATATAAGTATTGGCAGGTGTCATAACCTCTGCATCATAAAACTTACTTCCCTAGCTGATCCTTTCAGAACCCAACAAAACTCCAGCATTTCATGCTGCGGACACAGCAGAAAGGCTGGCTGGGACACAGCCACTGCAGGAGTACTTACTCACGCACTTGGATGGCTTTGCGAAGGTTTCCCGATTCAAACTTGGAGAAGAATGTCAGACAGCCTGGAGTGCCTGGGCTTGAGTGACTGTGGTAAATCAAAGCAAGGATACCTATAGCAGGTTGCTTCAAAGACAAGTCCTCCCCAGCACCCTTTGTATGCTAGTACAAGTAGTTGTAAGTTTTTGTTTGTTTGTTTTTAATAAGCAAGACCCTTAGAAGTAGCAAGAGATGAGCAAATCCATAATCTTTCCATTCAATGCAGCATCCTCTAATCTTGCTTAATAATTCTAAATCTCATCTCATTTTCCTTTCCCAATACTCACTTTTGTCCCAGTTCTTATTTACTTTCTTTATTCCAGTTACTTTCATGGCTGACTTACTCCCATTAGTTCATTAATTACACAAGGCAGCTCTATGCAAGCTTTCCATTTACTCTTCCCACATCTATATTGTTTCCTTCTCCTTAAGCTTGGAAACCCTTAAAATCATCTTGAACAACTTCACAATTCTGTTGTTCAGGGTTGAACACAACTCTGATGTACATTTTCAGAAGCCTTTAAATGTGCCACACCTTTCAGGGTACATCTACAGCCTATGACACTGGCAGTACAGATGCTCAAATGCACTCTCAGCAGAAAGTCTGTTCAGCCTATGTGTCGCTTCAGGGTGGGGATAGACTGTCTGGATTCATAGCTACACTTACAAGTGCTAACCTGTGTGTCTACTCTACATCAGCAAGTGCAATGCAGACATACCCAGGGGCACCATGCAGTCCCTTTGGTTTGTTGATTTTCTTATTCTGTCAAAAAAGTTTTGAGGCTCTCTCGGACCAATATACTGGACTTCCAAAATAAATCCTTTCCCCAGGGCCATGTACCAGGAACCTACTCTTCCAGTAGATGTTTCATGTTGGGCTTTACCTCCTAGGTCACTTCTTGTATACCTTTATCTGAAGTAAATCAAGTAAACCATGTACTGAGCTCCTTTCTTAACCCAGAACTGACTGTGCCCCTTAGCTGCAGCATTCGGTTTATGTTACCGACCTGGGCTCATCTAGATCATAAACAGTTCTGCCTATCACATCACATGGCCGGATTAAGCGGCGAACATCATCCAGTACTTTGTCCCTACAAAAAAAAAAAAAAAAAAAAAGAAAAAAGAAAAGAAAAAGAATTGTAAGGACACTGTGAGAAGTCTCAGTACATGGTAGTCTTCTAGAAGAAATATGAAGAGGCTTAGGAAGTTCTTTTGAAGGACTGGTAAGAAAGAGGATTTCCATGTGCTAATTCCAGGTGAACATCATCTGTATTTATTTAACCAAGAGAAAGCTCCTACTCCATTCCCAATACCACAAGTTTCCTTTTGGATTAAATGACTGATTCTGTACAAATTTTATTCTCTGCGGTATTCTGTCAAGTCTGATTTATCCCCAGTTCTTCCCAGTCAATCTCAATCTTCCAACTAGCCAGCCTTGCCCCATGAGAAAATACCTTCTGTAAACTGTAGACCTAGTAAGGCTGTCTCACCATGAATCTTGACTCCAAATGAGGCTAATTTCTACTCTTTATTAAACTGAGGTTCTCTGATTCCAAAAGAAGTTTAGATGTGAAATGCCAGAAGTACTTTCTGACCTTTGCAGCAATTATGTTATGCCTTGAAGCACGATATGATGATTTCTATTTTAGCTGTATGGTTACACATGTTATTATAAGCATAAAAACAAAGCTTTTAGAGCAACAGTGCAAGGAGATGGTAGAACGAATTTGCCTCTAAATAAGACTTTTAGATTTTATATTTTCGGCAGAAAGAATTCTCTCTCTAGAGGTCAGAAATTAGTAGTCTTCACAAATTTCATTTGGTTAGTGTTGATCAACTCTGAAGTTTAGCTCAGAGCCCTGATGTTCAGTCTCTGTTGTCTGGTAATAAATCCCTATGCTGCTAAAAAGAAATGTGAAGTCATTGCATGCAGCCACACATGGAACAGAAAGAAAAAAAAAAAAGAAAAAAAAACAGTTGTTATAAGAAGAATTTTCTTTCTCAGCACAGCTTCAAAACACAGCTTTCCCCTCCGTTGTAACCTGAAATGACATGAGAACAACAGAAACCTCTAGCAACGTGCCAGAGGGGAGACTTGTTTTCTTTCTTGCTGCATGTTGCATGCCATATATGTTGTCTTTTCCTAGAATTCTGAGCAGCAGGGAAGGAAAGCAACCCACTTGCCTTGTCCCGGCTGCTGCTCTCTGGCTCACGGAGGACTTTCCAGAACAGTGGTTGCTTATACCCTTCACCACAAACAGGTGCATGTGCAAGAAGAGGAGAAGCAGCTTCTGGAGGACCCCATGAAGCAAGCAGAGAGCAAGAGACTCAGCAAGGAGGGACACAGAAGCAGAAGGGTTGACAGGAAGATTCCCAACAATAACCTGACACAGACACACAGGTCTAAGGTGACAGAAAGGATTTTTCCTCAAAGAACAAGAGGGAACCTTTTGTTGCATGCACTAAAGGTGTCTGGATTAGAAGACTGAAGGTTAAAAAAATAATAATAATTTAAAAAAAAGTATCCTGAAAGGACAGTCTTCTGTCTTTCCAAAGTGAACTTTTTCTTATTTGTGGGAAACAAATTTCCTTTCTTCAAGAATAAAACCTAAATGAAAGCATCCTGCTCTGTGGCCTATCTCCTTGTGGCAAATGGTCCAAAACTTGTTCTATAACTTCCTAAGAAATTCAGAAATGTGACAGTCAAAACCTAATTATATTAAAGCACAATCACCTTTGAACCCCATACTGCCGCTCCAACATGGGCTTGCCACAAGGCAGTGGCTGGTGACCCCAGAAATCAGGGAATGCCAAGTCTTTGTAGGCTGGTATGGACTTGATACATTTTGCCCTGGCTACATAGAAGTGAGGGTTATGGAATGGGATGTTCTCTTGGTGCTCCTCCAGAAGGTTTGTCACTATGTCTGAGGTCTCCAGTCTCTCTCCAGAACTAGGATCAGTTGAAGCCTCACATTCAGGATTAAATATTTTTTTGTACCAAGCATCCTCTTTTGGGAGAGGACGCAGAGTAAACACATGACTCTTGGCTGGATTTTCCTTTTCACAGGAGCCTGTATTTTGGACTGTTTCTATACCGTCTCTCTCTTCATCAATTATATCCCGTCTGCATTTCTCTTTCTTTGTCCAGGTCTGCAGTGAAACTTTGAAATTCTTCTCTCCTGGATCTGGTCCTGCCTCTGTGGCGCTTTGGTTCCTCCATCTGTAGTTTGGATGTTTCACAGAATTGTCACTTAGAATGAAACGAGAAGGAGTGGAGGGAAGATTCTCAGTCCTGTCCTCCAAGCTCTTGTCTTCTTCAGACTCTGATTCAAGCTCCTTTAAATTTAAAAAGCAGAAGAAATTAAAAGAAACTAAAGACAGATTGTTCCTCCTTCCAGAGGAATCATTTCAAGGAAGAAAGAAAATACTTACAAATCTCCCAGAACTGTACTTATCCAATAAGACATCCAAAGTAAACTCAGCCCATGGACCACCTGCCAGAATTTCTCTATCCACAAAGCTGTATCAGCAGTAGTTCTCAGAATATAAGGAGGATCGGACTGAGTCATCTAGATGAGTCATCTCCAAACAAAACCAATTGTTCTAACAAATTAGGGAAGATAATTCACAAAAGGCTGCCTTCTTACAGCAGGCTAAAGGAGGTTAATCTGTCATGCAAAACTCCACCCCTGCCTTTACGCAAGAGTATAATTTAAACCTATTTAGTTACTTATGGTCATAATAAATGTAACAGCATCATATGTATAGGTTATACATTAAGACAATGGTCCTTTCCAGATTCAATTTGAATCATAGCTTTGAGCTCTCCTAAATTCTCTGAGACTTTTAACAAATGCAACACCCTTCTTCATTTCTTGTCCCAAACTGCAATAGAGCAATGATTTGAACTGTGCATTTCACTCAGTGGCAATGCAATCTTCTCCATCACTTCCTTCAAACCGCTAGCTGACAGCGTTTATTTTCCACATCTCATTCTGATCTTGATATTGCTGCTGAAACTGCCAGCAAAGATACAAATTATTATCTGACAGATTTCTCATGTGGCAATTGATTCAGTAGCACTTAGTTAATCCATATCCAGCCAAATGTGCGCTAAACAACATCACTCCCTTTCTATCGGTCTTGATTGAGGCCAATAAGCTGCAACAAAAAGTCTTTTTTTTTTGTGCCTCCAGTCCCATGAGACACCTAGGTTTCCTTTTGCAATAGTCTTCTGGTTCTCTCTTGTCGTTACTCCCTTTCAAGTATTTCTTAACCTCTTGAGTATTCAAAAGTAAAGGAAGGCATGCTGTAATTGTACCTGAAAATTATGGAAAAGTTCTAGGCACATTGCTTCATATTGTCCAAGCTCTTCCTCTGGCCGGTCAAGTACTGGCCTTGACCTCAATTTGTTAACATCTGTCTCCAAGTCATAATCCTATAAAAACAGAATTTAAAAAGTACATATATTGAACATGTCCCACAAAATGACTGCAAAAGTATTATTCTGCATAACATTCTCTGTTTCTAATGACATCGTATGTTTTACAACCATTCCTCCCATACTCATGAAGGTTGTTGAAGTCAATTCATGGAATGGAAAATAGAGGCAAAAGAGGAGAGGCTAGATGGTGAAAAAGAGGAATTTGATGCTTTAATATTCAAGTACCTACCTAGAAGTAGTGTTAAAAACCCAAAAACTTAGTTTCCAAAAAGTATGTAAGACCCACTCACTGAAACTTGAACCTATTTACAAGCAGCTCAGCTTGACAGGTTCCAAAATAAGAGACACCAACTGCCACTAATTCTTTTCAAGCATATCAACCATTCTCTTTATGTCGTGAAAACCAAGTATATTATTCCAGAGATAACTGGTAATATTTTTATTCAAAGAAATGATAATTTAAAAAAATATCTATTTACCAAGAAAATTACCAAAATATATCAAAGGAAAAAAATGGCCTCCCAGGCTACTTCTACCTTTGATTTAGATAACCAAATGGTGTCTCTGAGCATCTACTGATCAAACAGAAAGGCCCACCTCAGTATCACTGAGCTTGCAGGAACCAATTGCTCATATTTTATGTTTCCGTCTCAATTCTGTTAATAACAATCTTTAAAACTCTTGCCCAATCCATCTTCTATACTCTCCATCTTTTTTTTTTTTTTATATATATGAAAAAACACTTTTAGATATTATCAGTGAAGCAGGGATAAGAATTGTATCTGAAACTTTCACATTCAAAAGTAACTGTAGAGGATCAAATTGATGTGCAAGCCCCTCCATATCAGATTCCAGAACCAAAAAGAAGCTGTGCCAAGCATTCCATCATTGCATAAGTAACCAGGAAAAGATGAGGCAAGAATGAAAGATGGACACATGATGTTATCGAATGGTCATTACAATACAGGATTATTTTAATAATTCAGCATGCATTCGTAAGTGTGCACCACCAAATGCTAGCAAAGAACTTATTCACTCCTGATAGTTTCTGAACAGTTTCTAAACAGTTTCTGAAGCTGTTATCAGATTTATTTTTTCCCCTGAATGCAAAAATGTCTATGGTGTTTCAAACCCTGAGCCACAGCTGTACTCAGAGCAGTTTGAACTGTTTTTTGGGCATAGTTGAAAGGGCAGTGAGAGCCTCTAAGCATCTCAGGTCAAAGTACACGAGGTCAATTCAAAAGGATTTACCATCAACAACATAATGCAGAAAAAACTTCAAACTTGATGTAGATCTGTTTTTGAGGTGGTAATTTTGATTTTTGTGGAATTGTATGAACAATCACTGCTGGAAGTGTAGAGCCAAGTTTGTTTGTTTGGTATTATCCAGTATGCGTGGCTAGCTACAGACATGTTTGTAAGCCATCTTAGTACCAGGAAATGCTGTGCAAATGATATCTCATACAAAAAAGTGATCTGAAAGTTCATTATTCATTCCCTTCTTGTTTTCGTTTAGAAAGATTTGTCATGGGAGATGTATGACCAGCACACCCAACAAATAGTACTTAAAACTCATTCAGAGTCAACTTAGGCAAAAACAAACAAAACACTGCTCACTTCTACTCAGTAAATCCTTGTGAATAATGAAACAGAAGAGAGGCATATAGGCTCTGTTTCTGAATGAATAACTAATTAAAGGAGGAGATAAATTCACAGTAAACCTTATTCCTAATGAGCATCTTGACAAGCTCTAATATCTATCTGTTATCTATGGATAACAGACAGGAAAGTTAGGACACTATGGTGTGAACTAGTGGTATTGTTTTATTTTGTTTCTGTTTTTACTTTTCTCAGTGGGTGACATATCAGTTTAATACTTGAAGAGAAAAAGAGGGCAACTAATGATACAGCTCTTCCGCAGAAGTCTCAATCACATCTAATTAGACTTCATTTCATTTGCAACTTCATTTCTTTTGTTTTCCTTCCCCAAACACTTTCTGTGGACAAGACTTACTAGCAGCATTCACTAATTCACATTTGTGTATGAGCTTGTATGTATCTTCAGAACAAAAGTTTGTACTCATCCTCAGCCGATGGTGGTTTTTTGTTGTTGTTGTTTTTGCCAGTTAGACCATGTCAGAGAGCGCAAAGGGAGAAATAAGTATTGAATATTTCATTTTATTATTTGTTTTTGTGCAGCAGCAAATAAAGAAGGAATCTAAGTTCAAATGCCCCAGGTGTGGCCTAAAACATTTAACCTTTTTCCTAGGATAGGTGAATACAACAAAAATGCTCTGATATGGGAAGAAAATGAAGGTTAGTCTTTCCTGGGTGATAATTCATTTATCCTCTACTGAGGATGATTTACACTTAGAGAAATCAAAGATCACTCATTTATGCCTGACTGTGCATGTGATACTAACAGTCACTGGGCAGTCTCAGGAACAGAGAAGTCACCAAACCTGTACCTGGGGTCACAAGCTTGACAATTAATACAATAAACATGGGGGGCTCTTCAGTGAAAGGCAGTCCTTTCTCTTCTTTCAAGTATTCTTCTTTTATTATTCATATAGTGTACTTATGAGACTACATACATATCTACATTCTCTGCTTATATGGTTTATCAGAATATCAAAATAGACAATGAAATGTTTTATTTTGCAGTATATGGATGATAAAGGAAATTGTTGTTTATATACCTACTTCCTCCTTACTCTCCACGTCGCCTTTATCCAGGTCTTTTTCTACCTCTTCCTCTCCATCACTTTCATAGTCGTCTGCAGAAGCAAAAAAGAGGTAGAGCCAAAAGGGTTCAATCTAATATCCCTCTCAGGCCCTCCAGAGAAATATGAGCAGTCTCTCACATGCGTGGCTCACAAGCCTTCCAACTATAACCCATCACAACCCTGATTAAAGCAGATCCTATTTGTTAATCTAGTATAAATGAATTTGGCACTAAATCTCCCTGTTTTTAAAGCTCTGTTCTCTTGGAATCAAGCACTGCCTTTCAAAACCATGAAAATATCACCACGATATGGATCCAATTCATATTACAAAGCAATAGAGATTTTCTGCTCGGCTGCAGTGATATTACAGGATGGTCTTAATCCATGTTATCTAGATTAGGGTGTTTTACTGTTATCATCATTATAGTATCTGAGCATCTTCCATGTGAAACTGAAAACAAAAGAGAAATTGCTTGTGTGTATCATGGAGTTTGCTGTCTCTGTTTCTTTGGAGTGGCTGTCCTGCCTGTGCCTGAGTTCTTATTTTCATCAAGTGCTGAAATATATCATTTACTCAAGCAATTTGCCTGCTATCTGCTTGTATTTTAGAAAGGAGAAAGGATCATACGTCCCACGATTCTTTACTGAAATAGTTGCAGGGCAGCATTATCCCCACAGTCATGCACAGGTAGTTTCTTCCCTCTCTGTTGTTGTTATGGAGCAATGGCATTTCCAGCCTCTGCCATACCCTATCTGTTCTGTTATTATTTTGGATCATAGAATAGTTTATTTTATTTCCCTTGGTCCTTTTAATCTTCTCTGATTTATTCTCCTAACAGAATCTCCAAGCCTCAAGAAGACGTGGAATTGGTTTCATCCCTGCTGAGCGCCACTGTAGGCCACCGGAATAATTTTAATTACAAAACTCAGGACTATGCTGCCAAGACTCCCTTCCTCAGATCCCACATTTAATTCTTATGTCATGCTCCTTTTCCTCTTACCAAACTCACCCTTCAGCAATTTACCTTCAAATCCCACACACGGAGGTTCAGTCTTGACATTCCCAGGAAGAGGGAAGGAATAGGAACTTCTTACTGACACCACAGGCAGAGGCTCCTTGGGATAGCACTTTCTTAGAATCTGAGTCACAGTGGTTACGATAGGATCCAGATTTTTGCAAGACAAACAGTCCTGTGAACCAAAGGAAAGCAATGTTAAGAACTGGTTGTTTCTTACTGTCGTCCTGCCTACTGCACATGATCTCCAAGAGACGTTCTTCTGATCGGAACATGCATTTGTGACACATTTTCATCTTCTTCTTATGTTATTTGTTTGTTTTTGTTGTTTTTTTGATTTTTTTTTTTTTTTTGAGGTTGGGGGAGGGCATGGAACCTTAGAACTGGTAGGTTCACTACTCAGAAAACCATTCATATTTCCCCCCAGTACAGCGCATCTATAGTATCTATACAGCCTCCATCAGATTGATGAGTCTATGCAGCATTCTTCTGAAATTCACAGCTTATACCATGCTTATGAGCATGCTGATATCTTTATCAAGTTGGAACTATGGCTTAGACCACCAGAACAGGAATGTAATTCAAACAGTATGAATGCGCTATAAGGCAAAAAAGAAATATTAATATAATAATTCTAATACCGTTTAAAAGTGTTCGCCTCCCTTCAGCACAGTTAAGTGGAACAGACAAAAGGGCAGAGTAGGCACTTTGGGCCACTGTATCACAGACCATAGTTAGGACACTGGCTAGAGAAGAAAAACTCAGCAGAGCAAGGAATGGGCCAGAAGAACAAAGTGCTTCTTAATAAGCAAGAACAGGAAAATTGCTGTGTTGATTCTATTATTTTTTTCTCCAGGATTTTATTCTGTTTTCTCATGTATGATTGAACAGCATTAAAAGATTCAGTGGGATTAACCAGGATTCCTGTAGGGAGACTAGAAAAATCATCTAAAGCTGACATGCTTACAAGACTCACTACAAGAATCTTAATACATATTTCTAGATCTCTAGCTGTTATGAACAAGGGTGAGAGAATAGACAATTTTGAAAGCATCTCCAATGAAAGTCCTATTGTGGCTAGAGAGAAAGACCAAGGACAAATGATTTCTACTTCCAGCTCTTCAATTTATTCACTCTTTCATATGGTGCTTGGGTGCCTTAGTTTGCTCATTATTGAGAGAAAGTTAAGAAAAGTTTGTCTGCACATGGGAACAGAATAAATCTTGACTATAGTTTACTATACTATATAGTTTACAAGCCATATCTTACTAACTAAAAATGTTCTGTTTTTACTAGAACACAAGACTGTAAATGACTGCCTTGGGCTAGCCATCTTTAGTTATTTCAAAGTGAATTGAGCTAGTCAAGAGCAAGACGTTCATATTGACAATGAATTTCCACATGTGGAGTTATTCAGGAATACTGTTTTGAAAGTCATTTTTCTTTATAGCAAATTAACTTACAAATGTAAACAAGCCTCCAGATACCTTACAGGGAATCTGTGGGGCTGCTTTCATTACTGATCATAAATTGCTCTGAGATTCCAAGATAACATGGTTTACGGGTGACTGCAAAGTGTTGCATCACTGTATTAGAAAGCATTTTTATTTTGACAACTGAGAAATAGAGAGGAGGTTGTTTTGTATGTGTGCAAACTGTCCCATTTACTTTGTAGTGGAATATTGTGAATAAGGAAACAGTGAATCCTTAGCTCTGAAACCTCATGTAAAGCTAACCTGAATTCACAAGATCTGCTTTTCAGCATCTGCAGTTAATCTTTCCACCTTTGAAGCTGTAATGTTCTTACCAAGATACTATGATATGTATGTGATATATATAAAAAAAAAAAAAAAAAAAAAAAAAAAGTCTTCAATATTACACTAAGTCAAAAGATATGATACCAGATGATACCAGGAATACAGAGGGGAGTATAGAGTAAAGAAGAACATGACTGACATCTTATATGGCTGCCAGACTCCTCCTGGTGCCTCGCATCTTGGAGAGACACTGTAAGACTGACAATACGCCAAAGATAAAAGGAGGGAAGGTTGAGCTTTGAATCTATTAACCTTGATAATTCCTCTTCCAAGATCAACCTATTAGCACACAGTAGAAAAGAGTAACTGGGGGCCCCTGAAGCTGTCATTTCCGCTCCACTTCTAACCTTGGGAAGGATTAGTGTTCTCAGTGTTCACTGGATACTTAGTATGTCATTTCCTGTTTATTCGCCCAATGTGACCCCATGTTTGCACTTTTTGTGGTGTTGCTCCTAGGCTGAGCTATCAGGAGGTGTTAGCTCAGAAAGGAACAAGGGCTGTAGAAAGCACTTGAGAGGGAATAAGCTGACATCTACCCTCAAGCGACCATTGCCATGCTCTGTCCATACTTCCCTCCCTCCGCATGCTCCCCCAGGCAGGGGTGTGTTCAGGGCACGTCCCCGATGCTGATTCCTCGTCCTGCAGTGCGGCAGGAGGGGACTGTGTCCCCATGCACCTGCATGGGTGTGCCCGCTGAGAGCTGCAGCCTGGGGTGCTGCCTAGGTGGGCCTTGGCGCAGCAAGGCATCCCTGTGGGGGCAGCTCACAGGTGAGCTGAAAGCTGAGCTTGTGGTGGCATTCAGGCTTTCATTAAGGAGTTTTGTACCTATTTAAGAAATATAAGCGGGAGCGCGTTACTGATTATTTTAAGAACCTATGCAAATTTATTGATTTGCACTAGGAAAAGCTTGCTGTGGTGTAAATTACTACTGAAGTTTTTGCAGACCAGGGATTCTCCATAAAAAGAGTCTGTACTCCCTGCAAGCTCTGCTGACTGTGGTCACCTGAAGGGAAGGTGGGAAGAAAAGCCTGCCATCCTATCGTCTACTGCTGGTAAGAAGTATCTTTTGTCACAGGAGAATAGTTCTCAATAGCGATAAAAACAGTGGAAGAGGAGATACACAGGATATGAAGGCAATGAATTTTCTAGAGAAGGGGACAGGTTTTCATCCTGTATGTGATGGTTCTGAAAGGAGATAATACACTGGCCATTGAGAATAACAATGAAAACACCCCTTGTGGAATCACATGGGTCAAGAACTAAAGGATTCTCTGTGCAGGACTTCTCCAAAGGAGGCTAAGAAAGTAAGCTCAGGACTATATCATCTTTCCTTACGGACCTACAATGTCTTTCCCAAGATTAAAATTGGGCCTCTGTAAAAGCAGTTCATGCATTTTTGAAGTTTAACAGTTGGACTTGATGATCTTAGGAGTCTTCTCCAACCTAAATGATTCTATGTACATCATTAACAAGAGTCTGACTAAATCAACACTCCTTCATGGAAAAAGTGATTCAGTGCAGTTATCCATCTGAATACCCAGAAAGAACCATGTCACAAAACCCCTCAAAAACTCTTCTGTGGAGACTGCACTGCGCTTCAGGAGAGGCTGTCCAAGCAGACAGCAGGATCCACAAGGGAGGAGGAAAAAAATCATTAAAGAGTGAACTACAATTTCTGTGAGGCTCAGCAGAGATTAAAATTAGTTGTAAACTGAAACATTTTCATTTGACTGAAAATTGTCAATACTTTTTAATTAGACATTGTCATTTTTTTTTTCATAAATGTTATACAAATCCAGAATAAGACCAGCACTTCCTGCAGGACGAAAAGTCTAGTTTTCAATAGAACTCTACACAGTGAGATAGGACCCAGCACTATCTACCAATCCATCTCACTTAAGCACAGGAGCACCATTTACCTGCACACTCGTGAAGAGAATCTCCATACCTCGGGAACCAAGGAAAGTCTCCCTGCCCAGCTGGATGTTGGTGATGTGCTTTAGGCAGAGCAGGAGACCCCTACGAATATAGATGTAGTTGTTGGAGATGTCATTTTGATGCCAGTCTTGATAGAGTCTTAGCAATCCACCCAGGTAGCCTCTGTTCACTGCCCGTCGGCTGTTAGATTCTGGAATCAAAGAAAAAAGGCTGAAAGAAAAGGCTGAAACTCTCTCGACTACTCATTTTGTTTGATAACCATATGGCTACTCGGTGCTTAGAAACTCAGATTTTTACAGCTCCTCTTTTTTTTCCGCCTAATGGACACAGCTAATTATTTTGTTTTGTTAGAGAGTTTAAGATGTTCTTTGTTAAGTATGAGCTAGGTTCTTGGAATTGTACAGAAATGTCTTCTGTCTAGGTGGAAACAGTTGCTCACAACCCTAAAGAACAAAGGTTTTCCTTTAAGCAAACCAGGGCTGGCATAGGCACAGAGCTCTTATCTCCTTCCAAGTGCTAACAAACCTAATCCAGATCACAGCACCATAAGCATTTCCAAAATTAAGGAAGATCCCAAGGACTGAAAAAAGCTAAACAATAAGATTAGTTGACAGCCAATCATACAGTCTTCGCATAGCACTGTATTTCAGTCCAGACAAAACACCTTGATGAGATCAACAAATACAAAGGTCTTGTAGCTGTACTGTCACAGCCAGTGAAATTATATTTAACTTCTAAACCCATTCCCACACATACGTGCATAGTGAAAGCCATGAGTCAACTGATGCTGGACAATCATAGCCCTTCTCCTAAAATCATGAGGCTAGATAAAACCCACAGTATTTAAAAGTTAACAAAACACCAACATGAGCAACAGCAGTTTGGGCTTCTTTTCCATTTCTTTATGGTTCTGAAAAAGTTTAAAGTAATGTTCAGATCACGCTTTAAAGGTTTTACTTCACAAAGATGAAAAATATATATATATTTTTTTAAATAAAAGGTAGTTTTATAAAAATATAAGAGGAGAGATGCAATGTTCCCTTAATCGTGTAGCTTCAGGATATGGGGCTCTGAGAAGATTATAAAACTTGTGATAAAATTTAAGTTCTTCCACATGACTACTCTAAAGCACATCCCTTCACCCACAGTGCCCCATGCCCAGCCCCACAGGACAAACATGAAGCTATACCAGACTCTAGGATCCCTTCCTTCAAACCAACCCTGCCTAAATACTTTCCCAACTGGTCCTGACACTCTTCACTGTGACACATATTAGAAGCTGTCAGAAGCTCGCTAATCAACCAAGGGGCCAAGTAGCATATGCAAAACTGGAGCTCAGCTCCTTGAATACCGATCAGCATTTGCAGCTCACAACAGATGGCTCTTGGTATGGCTTCTCCAGAGCTAGTAGGCTCCAATTCATTTCCAGTTCATTAAACAGAGTGCCAGAACCTCTCACACCTGGAACATTAAAGTCATCAGTGAGGATTTACAGGACAGGAGAAGAGAAAACAGAAAGGGGTAATATTCTGGATGAAGAAAATCAGTAAAAAGAGAAGCCATGGAGAGAATAACGAGAAAGCAGCTAGGAGGCAGTAGACCTCAATCCTAGCAATGATATGTGAAAATATTGGAAAGGGAAAGGAAGATATGTGAAGTCATCTCAATTTGCTCTCCACGGTACGTTGCAAACTTTACCTCAAGATGATATTGGAGGGCCTACCTGGTCTCACCCTTCATTTTTTTCTCTACCTTTGCTGTCACAAGGCAGGAAACAAATGGTGTTCCAGACCAGCAAAAGTCTGCTAACTTATTGTTAACTGCTTTGCATCTTCACACCATCCTGTTGATGTTGACACGCAGCTGCACTGACCTGCAGGTCCCACAGGTATTCCTTTCTTATACCTTATGCACAGCCATGCCAGATACCTACACTGCGGTCCACATCCCTCTGTAGCACTTTATCCCCCTTTTAACCTTCTTACACTCTCTCTACCAGTACAGCCTGTATTTTGGGGCTCAGTGGTGGTTAGCATGTAAGTCATCCTTTTCCTTTGACCTTCACTCTGTTTCATGTTTCTATTTGTCTTTCTGCTAGAACACTTTAATTGCTTGAGAATCCCTTATCAATCCCAATGATTTTATTCATGATTTCCTGTTAATCCTCAGTCGGCTGTCATGTTTACTAACCTGTAGGACGACCTGCCCCTTAAATCAGTCAATCTTCCTTGAAGAATTATTCAGAGAGCTCTGTAAAAGTCAATAAGTATATAAAACATGACAAGAAGAGTCAGGCAGTGCAAGGTAGGGACAGTTTAGATCAGGCTCAGACCCTCCCTTAACTGTTCAGAGGCAGATGAAATTGGACTAGATTTAAGGATTTACAGCTCCTGGCATTCACCACTTGAAGTCCAAGCTTTCTGTGTCGATGTTAATAGGGTGAGGGAAATATTGGAAAGCACCGTGCATAGAGCTGCTTGGGGAAGTTAAATAGAATTCTATTGTAGATAGAATAAATATATAGAAAGCGTAGATATCCTGTAGATAGAAAGTGTGTTTGTGAGGTTTTCCTCTATTTCAGGTAAAAATTTCACATTTGGATTCTAGCTCCATGGGGGGCAGAAAACAACTGTCCCATTGCTCATCAGTCTTATCGTTGGATGAAAAGCACAGAGAAAGCTGAGCAAGACAGTTTTGTTTCCCTCATTTTTTCCATATAGCTTTTAAGAACAAAACAGTCACTTTGAAAAGTGAAGCTGAGGCAGTCTGTTCTGCAAGGAGATGGGAGAGGCAGGACCATGGTTCCCTCAGCACTTTGATCAGAAGCAATGAGAATTACATAACTGAAAGGGCAAGAAAGCATTCATTTTGTTTCTCTGTCTCATTCCATTGATTCTCTTCTGCACTCCTGTGTTTTCAGTGTTTTTTTCTTCCAGATTTTTTCAGTTGTATAGTCAATAAAGTAGCAAATAAATGAAGGAGGAAGTATGCCAAGATCTCCAGAAGGCAGAATGGAAAAAGGAGGCCTCCCCACCTGTCTGTGTCTGTTGGTGCCTCCATCTATGGATGCACCTGCTTGTGTATCTGTCTATATATTGGCACAAATACAGATGGTGGAAATGAATCATACAGGTACAAGCGGCTCTGCACAGATTTGTAGGCAGCAAGAACTCACCCCTCCTGGAGCGAATATGCATGATCCATGTGGTAAGTGGTAAAACATCCTATGACTTTTTGACCCTTTTTGTTTGGTTGATTTTTTATTTTATTTTTTTTAAGTCTATTACCTTCTTGGGTCTGGCAAGTATGTTCAGTCAAAATGGAAGTTCTCCTTCTGGGGAACTTACAGGAGTGCCCAGACATGACACTTTGTATTTTAATTCATGCTTGGTTGGTCTGTCTTACAGCATCCCTGAGAACGGGTCAGTCTTCACCACCTTCCCCAAACCTGCCACTCACATACTGTTTTCTTCACAGGAGTTTCAGTTCTACCCAATGAGACCTGGACAGGCAATATGAAAACAGTCATTGTGGTCTTAAATTCACCGCACATGCAGAATTGATCATCCCCTTTGGCTTCCAGGGCAGTGCTGTTAACCATTGAAAATAGTTGTGTTGTGATGACAGAGTAGCTGGCCTGAACAGTCTGTTATGTTAGCTAAAAACATGTAACGTGGATGCACAGCCAGTATGCGGACATACCAAACAGAGATGCACAAAGATTAACAAAGGGCTTACACTACAAAGAAATCCACAGTTTTGAAAGAATTTTGATTTTGTGTTGAGGGTCAAGGACAGATTCTAAAGCCAGGGTTTGAACTTATGACTGACAGTGTTTTTCTGAACATTTCTGAAGCCTTTCCTTGTATCCCAGTCCCCTTTGAAGTGTTTGCCAGGAACACAAGGACCACTGGAAAACATGCAGTATATTTAATCACAAAAATGAATTACAGTCATCCGGAAATATGATGAGCAATGCACTGCTTACCAGGCAGAACAAAGAGATATTTATCTTTCTGTCTATCTATTTAAATCTCTTTGTTGATGCCACTCAGCTGATTCATTATGCCAAGAGCATACATTGCTACGGTTTGGAGATAAAAACGCTCTGCTAGATTAACCCCATGGCCCCTAAGGGAGTGAAAGGAGTAAGAAAATCTCCAGTTCCCTTACTCTGCTCCACATATTGTCTCTTGGGAATAAAACTGTGAATAAAAGATGCAAGATACCTCCTACAGCTAAGTGAAAACATCTATTGTATTCTGTCATTGTGAGACCACTTTTGCTGGAGACAAACATTAGGGTTCCCTATGAAAATCAAATTTATTGTCCTCAGAGGAACCCAGTCACCCATCAAGTGGTGGGATGAGTCCATACCCAATGGGTTTTACAGTTCCTGCAGTTCCAGCAAGAAGCTGGTATTAGGTTCAGTTCTTTCAGAAGCCAAAACCTAATTATGCCCTGTAAGCTTCACAACCATCCTGAGATAGAATGCACTGGAGCAGTTGGAACAGAGGTATCGCACTTGCACAAAGGTAGAGGCAGGATTTGCAAGCAAGTATAAATATTGTGTCTGCTCCTAGACCAGGAATCAGCCGTGAGCTTAGTATCAGTACAAGAACAATCCATTCTTTCTGCTCTGATTCTTTTTAGCTCCAGATATTGGCCAGTTTAGCAGCAATCATGCAAACTGTATCATGACATGATTCTTCTCTAATTGGCCTTTGTTGCATTATTCGTATATAAAAATTAAGCAAGTCAGCCCCTTCTGAAATTTTTGAACTAACCCCAGAAGGAAAGTGACCTTCAAAAAGATCCTTTTCTCCTTTATTTTTCAGTTTCATAGCATCCTCTGGTTGTAACCCAACAGAAAGCCAGAAATCAAAAAAAAATTAGCTCAAAATTTCCAGGTTAATTTTTCCTCAAAGTGGTTTGAAAAAGTTCCAAAAAGGATACTAGAGTTTGGGAAACTTCCCCAGATTTGGCCACTGAATTTCCTGAAGCCTGATATTCACTAGAGGCACAAACACTGCCTATGCCAAGACACAGGCAGCAAGCAATCACTGCTAAGGATGTCAGAGACTAGTGTGGCTTTTGTCAATTTACCTCCCATCATACCCACCCTCAGGAGCTAAACAGTGGGAAGTTGCCATGCGCTGGGAGCTGAAGCAACCCTTTTTCTCTAGGGCACTGGGTTAATTTCTGCCTGGGACATCTCTATGAATGAGCAGCAAATCCTGAAGAAGGAAATTTAAAGGAGGTTCAATTTCCCTCCTTCCCCATCAAGTGGCTCTTCTCAAAGAAGCTTAAAAACAGAATCAAGGCTATCTGCATTCTGAAATTCAGGAAGAAAACATAGGCACAGAACTTGTTCTAGAAAGTTATGAAATGAACTATTAGCAAATTTAACTCTGATCACGGTATCCTACAAATTGTGATGATACGTTTGGGGCCAGACTAATAATGAAGTCTGAATCCACAGGTGGGAAATGAAGTCTTAAACTCATTGCGAGAAATGGGTACCTAGCAAAATACTAGGAGAGTCACTGATTGGGGGCTGTTAGCTATAGGAACTGACATGGTTTAAGCATAGGGCTACCCTGACTCATGATCAAAGACCTGTGTCAGTCTCTTGAAAAGCATTATGAATTTAGACAGAGGGTGCAGGCCTTTCAGAAATTGTAATATGCTTGTGTGCTAGAACATTGCTTTCTGTTCCTCGCAGTTACTTGCCCCTACTTGATGCTAGCGTAAAAGGAAAAAATGACACTGATTATTTTATCCTGCCAGCCACAAGACAATCCTTATGCTTTGATTTAAAAAAAAAAAAAAAAAGTGAAAGGTTAAAAAAAAGGTTAGTTGACAGAAGAATGAGGTGGAAATAGCAGGAAGTGAGAGATGAAAAGCTAGGGGGGAAAAAGGGGACGAGGATAAAGAAGACAAAAGGAGGAAGGGAAAATATACAGTAAAAGGCGAAAGACTATCAGCAGTAACTACAGTTAGCACACAGAATTGTCTTGATAGAAGAGGCATGATTGGGGGTGACCACAACTTGTCTCATTAAATTGCTCACTACATTTTTACTAGGCAAGCATTGCAACAAGGGCCCTGCCCATGCCCTAACCCTTTGCTTCAGTATCAGCAGAGCAAACGCCTCTGAGATCAGCTCGAGCTAATTTCCTTAAAGACATGCAAGCCACTAATTCTGGGAAGTGCAGATAGTCAGGAATAACAAATACAACCAAAATTAGATTAAAATAACCTGCTGATAAACAAATTACTCAACCAAAATAAATATTGGATTAAGCACCGGTGGGAGCAGGGTTCCCTATAATAACATCGCCACCGTGTGGCTTGAGATGTCGAGTGGCGATCGCATCGACTTCAGCCTGCAAGCCTTGGGACGTGCTTGTCCCCGCTTCTGTATCAGGTGTCCAGTGTTCTTCCAGCTCCCCCAAAGTGCAGTGTACCTGCTTTAATGGGGATGAGGGGATGTAACCAAAAGCAATAGCTCCCTCACCCTCTATCCCTTCTCAAAAAGGCTCCAGCTGGGGTATGTCCCACCCACACCTGGGACTCTTACAGGGAAAGGAGGGCTCCTTAGATCTCTTCTAGGTTAAGACAGAACTGCAGCAAGATATGAAGACAGATGTACTGAGAAGTAGGAAAAAGAAGGCTAGAAAAAGTAGCAGGTGTACCCTGGGACAGAGAAGAGATTGTGGGATGGATGCTGTGCCCCACCCTACCTAAACTTCTCTATAGCTATCTGTATCGCAGATGGCAAGCAAGTGGGAGAGCAGCATGCAATGATGGGGAAAGTACTCTGGATTGCTTAGAAAGAGACAGTCAGGAGTGAGAAACTGGCTGATAGTCAGGTGTGAAACGTCTTCTCTGTATCTTCCACTGACAGAAAGATACAGCACTTTCTTAGAAGCAGCCTAAACATTATTCACCACCTCTATGGCCATCAACAACTGCTTGGGTACAGGGGAACAGGAGAACCAAGGTCCCTCTGCTCTTGTGCTGGGTATGCAAACGTTTTCTCCCTGTTGTGGATGAACCATGAGTGTGCAGAGTCCTTTCCCACCTCCCTTCTCTCTCCAGTGATGCTTTCTGTCAAGGCAAATCTTGCTCCTTGCAGTGACATGCACCTGTTAAGTGGACATTTTGCATCAGTTTCTGTTAGGTAAGAGACAGAGGTTAAAAAGTTTCCATCCAGCCCCTGGCTCTGCAGGTGGACTAAGTCTTAAGTAGAACTTAAGGAAGCCTGAGGAGATAAAGACGGATGTTTCTGAATCCATCAGGGAGACATACTGCCATCTGCCTGCTTCCTTTAAAACTGTTTTCCCATCACAACTCGCTGCTGGAAGTGAGAGGGAGTTTCCCTCCAGCACCCTCCATGTATAGCTATAACCCTCGTGTTCATGTTGAGCTGAAGTTTTTAAGGATACAACAACCCTGCAGGGAGACCCTCAAGAGTCTGCATGTTCTTGTTCTGTCTGCTTTATAGCCCTCATCCCCAGCAAAACTGAGCCTTTCCCAACAAGTGGGTTATCTCAAGACTTCAACAAACATCACAATAATCAGTCCAGTAATTCAGTACTGTAGCACATTACGGGATTCCCACCTCCCATTCAGTTTGCATCCCATCCAAAACATGCTAAAGGACTTCTGAGTGCTTTGCCATGCAGTTTTACCCTGTGTTTTCACAATAAATTTTCAAGTGTTATAATATTCACAGTATTTAATTTTTTTTTTTTTTAGCTTTCTATGAACCCCTACATCATTCAAACACACTAAGGTCATACACATAGGTAAGTTAACTGTGACAAGCAAAGCTGTCCTGACACAACTGTGAAAAACAAATTGGTTCTTCTCCTGCCATGGTGAATTTATCTCTGAAAGAACCAGGGATGTTTTTTACATCTCCTAACCCATACATCCCAAAAGGCACAGCCTGCTAATTTGTATGCAGCTACCAGAGCACAGTCTCCTCCAGAAGCCTGGAGCTTCTAATGTCCTGAGCCACAGGACAAGGAAAACTAAAAGATATTCTGACCACTGATCATCAGCTTGTAGAAACCATCAGAAAACAGTACTGGCAGGTTTGTGAGATGCAGTGCTCTATTTGGTCACACAGTATTGGCACCACTTCCCAAATCCCAGTTCCAGTGCTTTAACAAAACATCAGCTGAAAATAGGCCATGTGTTTTCCTGAAATCACTTCCTAGTGGAAGCAGTAGCTGGTGTTGCCACAACAGTGTTGTTCAGTGCAAATGATAAAGGAGAGAGGACAACGCCAAACCTGGAAGGGTGTCTCTAAATGAAGAAATCTCTCTCAAGCAATGCTTTTTGTTTGTTTTGTTGCAGTGGTCAGCATTATCCATGAACATGAGAACCCTAACCTGTACATCACAATGATCCCCCAAAGTGACAACATATGTATTGCTTTGCTCAATAGACCAAATTCTCGGAGTTCTTATTTTGTGCCCTCTGTGAAAGCACCCAAAACAAACTACTAGAATGAACAGTATGTTGTTCTTCCAGTACTGGAAATGCTTCATGCACTTCCCAAAGCGCAAAAAGCATAAGAGGAAGAACCACGATGTTTTTACAGCCTAAACTGGCTTGGAAGAGCCACACAAAGATATATTTATTCTAAGAACAAATGAAAAAAGTTGCTTTAAAAGTTACTTCACTCCAGAAGAAAAAATGTTGGGAGAATCTGGAGCCAAATCCAACCCCTTTCAGATTCCCTAGATAATCCTCAGGTGACAAAAGGTCCCCACACACACTGACTTTTACATGGGTTTAGAACTCCTCAAGAGACTACATTTTGCAGCTTCCCTCGGTGATTAGTTCTCCACTTCTCTGTACCATCCTCATCTCTAGACCCAGAACAAGCCTTGACATAGAAAACCAGTTCTATAAATATCCTGGGACAGAAGGATTTCACTTCTGTGCTCCTGTTTTATGGCAGGTACCAGGAGCATGGAGAAAAGCTCAAACTGCCTGATGAGCTTTCAGCTCTCGCGCTGCTTTTCCAGGCTTCTCTGTGAATTCCTTTCTATTCTAAATGCTAATTTTGCTTTTGCATTGCAAGTGGCTGTGGCATAGCCCCACAGCCCCCTTATTAAGATTTAGTGCCCAAAACAGAAGGTCTTCCCTTGTTGCAATAACCTGACCTTTAAATATAGGCAGCAAGGTTAATATTGGGGCATTATTTCAAAATTCATCACTTGAGCTGGTACGGCTCAGACACGATCCCATTGCAGTGTTCTCATTTAAGCACTGCTTCCAGGACTACAATTTTTCACAAATGCATTATTCCTAATATTATAAAAAGGAGAAGGGGGAGGGGAGAAAAGGAGCAGGGGGTGGGGGAGAGAGAGAGAGAGAGAGAGAAGGACAATACGCCCTTGTGATTTATTGTAGAGTAGATTGTCTGCAATAGTAGAGTGCTCTTTCTTAATCAAAGCTTTATTAAATTCTGGTAATAAAAGCTAAGTGTTTTTGGATGGGGAAAAAAGGCAAAAAAAGGGTAGCACGTTCATTTCTGGAACAGGCACACCAGCAGCGTGTGACTGAGAATCCATGTTATGGTCTCCAACTCCCCCAGCCAGCTGGTGCAAATGTCAAGCACAACCTGCCATAGCATGGCTGTACCCCAGCAATCAATAGGTCTCAGCCCTGTTTTTGAGATGTGTGCACCATCAAACCTCACGTGCTTGCAAGGGAAAATGAGGTCATGTCTTTCAGACTGCAGAAGTTTTCCAAGTGTTTCCCAACACCACTGTGTTTTCCAGGTGAGCACAGGGTCCAACAGAACCACAGGACAGAAAGGTCCTGGCCCCACTTTTCAGTAATGCTAGAACAGAGCAATAAGCATTTTTTTGCTGGCTAGGTTTCCCCATTTCGTTCACTGCACCAAGCCCCAGGACAACCATCGTCTAAGTCTTATTCCCTCAGCAACTTCCTTCCTGGGACCTAGAACATCACCACAGAGCTGCAAGTCCACAGAGCTGTGAGGTGCTGAAAAGCACCGCAAGACAGTCAGCTACCCCTCTTTTCTAAGCAGTGCACTTTGGGATTTAGGTTGAAGAGGATGCTAAGGGAGAAAGACATTCAACAGGATCATTCTGTCCAGCAGCACAGCACAGAAAGCAAAGTCATAATACGAAGAAAAGCTTACTTGATTTCAGCAAAGCTGCCAGAGCCTCAATGGCTGCCCTGGGGAAAGAAGAAAGATGAAGAAATGTCAATTTCTTTCATAATTTTTTTAACCTTCATCTTCAGTCTTCAGGGCCAGGCTTTTCAGCTGGTCTATACTGACAGCTTATCATTGACTTCAGAGTTGCAATGTTTTACACAAGCAGAGAACATAGTCTCTGCAGCTGACTCAGTTATTCTAAAAGACCATTAGCCCTCTAGCTTTAATGTTACACTGATTTGTAGTGACCATTAAATTTAAAGCAACACCCACATATCCAAAGTAATGAAGCAAGTCCTTAAACTGCTGCCCCAGAGCTATTTCTTTGTATCAGAGACTCAGCACATGCCCATTCCAGACACCAGTGTTTCTATCTACGTCAGCAGATGATAACTTCTGCATCAATCTGGGACATCCATGTCAGCATTTCCAGCCAAATTCCACTCCATTCTCCATTTTCCCAAAACAAGCTTCCACCCCATCCTCCTTTCCATCAGCTTTAACTGAAAGCAAGTTTTATTTTAATTATGACAACGCTTTGCATTACAGCAGCATGTCAAGGTCCCCACACAGATCACAGCTTGTAAGAAAGATGCTGAAGCTGTGTGGTAAGACTATTTGCCCCATAGTAGGTAGAGGAGTAGATGCAGATATGTTTGTTGACCCTCTGTGTTATTTTCAATGCACAGGTAAGTAGCTCATCCTGCCTGACTCAGCATAGCACCAGTTTGAATGGGAGCTGGCCAATTGCATTTGCAGTTTGAAAATCCATACCGAGACACCCTTGTCCCTCGCCGCCCCCATGTAGTATATGCCCCATCCTACCAGCCAGGCAAGATTTTCTTTACCAGTCATATGCTGCTGGAGCAAGATGATCCTTTTCTAACCTGGCTTACTGCTGTGAAATTTCAAGTGCCCATAGCTTATTGAATAAATACAGCTACAAAACCCTTCATACCCATGGATTCCTTAAAATGTAATCTCTTTACAAACCAATCCCCAAATAAAATCATATTAACTTCCCCATACTGAGCCAATTATCATCCTGTAGCAAGAAATATTTGTTGTCATCAAGCTGCTGTTCGTTGTGCCCTGACAGTGGCTGAGACTAAGAAAGATATGAGAACCAGTTCTTGTTGATATTGGGTCGACATCCTTGCATACTGTCATTCTTGCGTAATGAAACTGTTAGAATTCAACACCACTATTACAAAAAAAAAAACATAAAAACTACCCACAAATACAGACAGAACAAGAAATCAGCAGCTAAAACTCTCACCAGCAGAAGCACAGTCATGCTCTCATTGCTTTTTTAACTCCACCTAAACAACAATCATTGAGGTGGTAGGAGGAGTACCGTCAGCCACCACCCATTCTGCATGCTCAGGACAGGGATATGCTATCTCCACTGACACTCTGTCCCTAAGTCTTCATGTTCAGGACAAAGTAAACATCTCTAAGCAAATTAAAAGGTCCATCCAGAGCCTCAGTGGTCCATCCACCTCAGTGAGGTCACATTACAGCATGTTTTTCTCTGATAAAACAAACATTACATGCTGGAGTTCGCAGTGGACTCTGCAGGCTTAAGGTGATCACACCAGAACAGTGAAGGAGTGAAGGAAGGACCAGAGTGTTTCTGGATGCAAGCAGAAGAAATTTAGAGAGTTTTAGAAGGGATCTGGTTTACTGTAAGAATTTTCAGTAAGCATCTACTTGTGAAGCAACATTACAGCCCTGCAACTGTAGCTGGCTGGTTTTCCCACATGCCAGACTAACAGCCTAGAGCCATCCTCATCTAGGTCCACGCCTGCACACAGTGCCACAATAAAATGAAGTGGAAACAAAACTAGTACATTTCATCTCATCACATACTGAGATTCATCACAAAGATTGTCATAGGTGATATGCAGCATTCTGTATGTCCTACAGCAGACACTACAATTTCTCGTAAGTAGGTGCAGACCCAGTGGACCGACCTCAATACTATGCATTGCTTTAGAACAAGTTTTGAGAGAAAGAATAATTAAATACATGAGCGTAAGGTGCCAAATGGGTAAAACAGGTTTAAGGAATAAAATGAATTTAAACCAGACGTAGATCAAGTCAGGCTAACTTGATGTCTTTGATAAAATAACTGATTTTTCTATACAAGAGAAATACAATAGATCTAATTTATCTGTACTTCAGAAAAGTACCATACTGGAAGTTATTAGCTAAGATAACAAAGATGGGGATTAGTACAAGAATTGCAAGGTGGGTAAGGTACTGGTTAAAAAGGCAGCGACAGGAGTTGCGCTGAAAGAGAAATTATTAGGCTGGGGGGAGGTTACGTGTAGAAGTTAAAGGATACGTTTTGAGACTGATCTTATTTTATACTTTCCTTAATGACCTTGGCACAAAAAGTCAGAGTATACTAACAAAATCTGCTGACAGTGTGAAGTGTTGGAGCCATTGCCAGCAGCGGGGAGTTCAGATTATCTTTCAGGAATAACAGGATGTTCTTGAGTTCTGAAGCAATAGAAATGGGATGAAATGTAATAGTCAAAGTGCAAGGTTATGCATTTAGGGTTTAAATAAGAATTTCTGTTATGAGCAGGGGCTCATAATTTGGAAGCTAGTAGAAGGACACCCTGGATATATGAGCCCATTAGAGGATTAGGACAAGTGTGACCCAGCAGGGTGACACAACTGCGTAAAGGACAGATCAGGGCTCAGAAAAGCCACTGCCAATGGTGAAGGGAAAGCATGAATGTTTTCGCCAAGGCTTCACCTGAGCAGCTGTGTATAGTACTCAAAAGGAACAGTGCAGAAAAGGGCTAAGGAAGTGATTATGGCAACAGAGAAGTCTCATGAGAGGAGTCTTAAAGATCATGGTTTGGT
Source organism: Cygnus olor (assembly GCF_009769625.2). NCBI lineage: Eukaryota > Metazoa > Chordata > Aves > Anseriformes > Anatidae > Cygnus > Cygnus olor. The sequence goes on from NC_049179.1 coordinate 14,798,811, forward strand.
CACCTTTGCAGAATAGTGGATAAAAGGGGAGTTGATTGTTCTCCATAGACACACTGGGACAGGGGGAAGTAAACACTGAGGAAGGCAGAGAGCTACTTAAGCTAAAAGAACAAAGTTGGCACAAGGACAAATGGATATAAAATGGCCATGAATAAATTTCAACTGAAAATTAAAAGATAGGTTTTAAGCACTGGAAAATGAAGCTCTGAAACATCCTCTTGGCAACAATGGGATGAACAACGTAATGACTTTGAAAAGGGAGCCTGAATTGCTTATAATGGGATCAAGAGGCTCAGCTGCCAATGGGGAAGGGGTCTGAAAAAAATTGACCCTTAAATCACTATAGTCCTATACCCCTACATTTTAATCATATATAAAATGGAAGTGAATGATAAACAGGTATTCTAAACACAAAGTTAATTAACCAGGCCAGAAAAGAGCAGCTGCACCAGCTTAAGCTGAAAGCCCAGGTAGTCTGGTATCCCATGTCCAACAGTGCTCAGGGGAAAAATACAAGACCAGAGCAAAAACACAATGCTGGAACTTCCAGAAGAAACTCAGACTTCAACAGTTTGAAGTCCAGAGATGTCATAAATGTAACATAACACCAGTGCCCATGGGAATTTTTAGCTTAGTTTGTTTTCCTTCCATGTATTTCTGAAGCTATGCAAAGTCATCCACAATATCCTAGGAAAGAAGTGCTTCACACAGCATAGCTGTGAACTATCCCCTTGCATTTTTTATTTTTCAAAACTAGGAGTTTATATCATCATTGTAATTTACACCTTAAGTCAGCTGTCAACAAGTATTCCCAGAATATTATCTGCCTTTGGTGCTGAAAAAAATCTAACACACAAAATACCCTGTGGGAATCAAATCAAGTCACAGAAGAGAGGGAAGAGTAAACTTTCAATGAGAGTAGCAGGATGTATCAATAAGCTAACAGCAAGCCAGGGCAACTGGTGTTTGTGATATCAGCACCTCTTAACAGCATATGGTAAACCAACAGCATCTTTTCTGGCATCAGAAAAGATAATGAGATGAGTAAGTCTGGGACAGGAAGATGGAGAGAAAGCAGATAAATTGTGCATGAGAGCAAGAGAGAAAAATTAAAGATGAGAACAGGAGGGAAAGTTTAAGAGCACAAGAAAGATGACTATGAGCCATATGCTAGACCAGAGAATTTGATAGCATGCCCAGTGCAGAACTCAACATTTGTCTCAAGAAGGAATGGAGAGAAAGATTTCATTAAAAAAACTGGCAAACCTATCCAGATGCCTTCCTCTGATTTTCTGTTCTTTGTGGCAATATGTTACTAAAAATCTTACACTGGGATTGACAAAGCAGCTATCTCAAAGGACACTCATTTATATATTTCAATAAAAGGATATATAAATAAAGCAGCCCTGTCTTAAGAGGCATAATAAATGCTGATCCATAATCAGAAAACATTTAAAACTGCCTGTAATAGCAGTCAAGACAGCCACTTTGAAGCATGGAAGTCTTTTGAAGTGTTTCCAAATCAGCAGCTTGGGTATCAGGGCAGAAGTACAACTACTAGACAGATAGACAAACAACTTCCAGATTCTGTTCTTAGGAACCAGGAGCAACAACAAAGGAAAAAATCCACTTCCCAAGCCAAAGAACAATTGGATTAGCCAGTAAAGTTGGGCTGCTCAGAAGCATAGACCCAAGTCTTTTATGTCTAGGTCACCCCTTTAGATCTGGCCTAGGGGACAGCGTCAGCTGGAAATCACTGCAGACAGAGGAGACTGGGAGTCAGAGTCTCAAGTTTTCTTCCCTGCTCTGATCTTGGCTCACAGGCTGTAGCTCTCTGCATTATGATGGACAACTCTGTGCCTCTGTTTCTCTGCCTTTTGACTAGATCATTTATTTCCATTTCACTCCATGTTAGAAAAAGACTCCTGAAAATGAAAAATGTTGTTACAGAAGGCATGCCTGGTGGACTATATGAAGGGATTTTAAGACTCGCATGGCACATTGAGTTTGGTGCCCATCTGTTCAGTACTACCTTGTGATTACGAAGAGGGAAACAGCAGAGAAGTTAAAGAATGAACAAAGAAATGATCCAGAAGGGTTCTGTAAATCAGTTCCCAAGTAATTCAACCAGCATCTTCCTTCTCCTGTGAGATTTTATCTTATACATGCTTAAACATGAAACATCCTCTTCAAATTATTGAATGAAAGCTAATGGTTTGGTGCTTCATTAAATACTTCTTCAGACCCAATACAATTCCTAAAGGCAATCGCACCCGGATAATAAAGATGTAGAGTACTATTTTTATAGAGACTTAACAAAAGATTCTGCCCCTGCCTGGCAGCCCCTATTGACTCAGCCCATGCTCCCTCCTTTTGCTCTTCACCCTGCAATTTCTCAGTATACTCACTTGTTGCTGTCATGTTTATTTATATCTCACACAGTGTGGGGCATGGACCGTGCAATATATTTGTACAGTATCGCTGGGAATCTCAACTGAGGGCTCAAGGTATTACAGCTTACAGGCTTAGAGCCTATAAGCTTCAATTGCCCCGGTCTCTGTAAGGAATTAAGAGCACTCAGGAGTATGTATTGCCTGGCTGCATTTTGCCTCCAACCCTTGGGACTTTTACTAGCTACTGGAGTTTATACAGTCACAGAGCAGCTCACTCAAAAGACAATTTTACATTTGACAACTGAGAGACATTTAGAAACATGTAGGCACCACAGCAATAGGTACTTTATAAATCCTCCCAGAAGGTATATCTCATCCGATACACATGCCTTGAACAGTCATTTCCCTTGTGGCTCAGAAATATAGATCTTAAATATGCAAACACTTTGATGATGTGATTTGTTTTGTTTTAAAGTTTTTAAAACCAGCAGTTTCATAAGTCTTAGAAATGCAGGTGGGCAAAAGCTGCATATGCTGCTAGCATTTTCATAACACTGCTGGTCTAAGACTGACAAAAAACAACCATCAAACCCACTTTAATTCCAGCTTATTAGGTAGGTATTAAAATTTATGCTAAAGGCAAAGCCTGTTTACAGTCTGCAATGTCCTACACATTGCCAACAGGTGGAGTTTGGAGATCCAGCTGTTTTGCACAGATGTGCTTTTGGTATAATGCCGAAGGAAAGGGAATAAGTCACACTCCTTTTCTAATAGGAACTTCAATTCTAGTGCCTTTTTTTCCCCTCCTGGAAAAGCACATGCTGCCTTTAATCAAAATATACATCTTCTACAGAACTTATTCTCTATGATGTTATTAATTTTACTGAATAGGACCCTGTACAAAAAAGTGCAGAAATTAAACACATACTGAACAGTATTTCATCCCCACCTTGAAAGATTTCTATGGGTATTAACTGTCAGAGTAGGGCTGTTAAAAAAAGATGAGCGAGCACAGGTACCAAAGTCAATGCAAAAAGACTAACAGCAAAGGGAGTGATGGTTCCCTACTTTTTAAGCCTAAAACAAGCCCAGGATGGAATTTTCTCCTATCTTACACTTTGGTGAGCAGAAGTCAGTGTGTTCTCCAAATGACATGCTGCGGTTATTGAAAAGTTATAGTTGTGATACAGAAGCCCCGGTGTGAAATCCTCTCTTCTGCTCTCACGGCCAATACAATGAACGTATCTCAGTTCCCAGGCTCAGCTCAAAGCCTTCACTGAAGCACCTTCCAAACACCTCTGCCTGCCCTGGAGCCTGTTAGGTTACATCAGTGAAAAGGTATAACATTTCAGCCTCTTTCATCTCTGCCTCCCAGGAAGAAGAGTCACTCCAGGGTTACCCTCCAGGCATCCTTACAAGTATCCTACTCTTTCTAATGTAGAAGTACAGAAAGAGAGACAGGTGTATCCTAAAAATCCATCCTATTCTCTATACCTCCAGTTTAAATTAGCTTAAAAGTAGTAATAAAGAACAAGGTACAAAAAAAAAAAACTTAAATCCTTGCCAAACAAATGAACAAATGCCCAGGCATTTCTTACAGTATGGGCAGAGCTGGCACTGCTTCCAAAGACAGAAACCAAAGCTCAGAAGATTTCCTATTCCTGTCAACTCCCTCTCTGAGGTCAGATGTCACCAATATGGCTGAGGCAGGCTGTGACAACTTGTCATTCACATCAAGATAAAGAGGCTGGAAGGATCAGTCAGACAGGTTTCTTAACAGATCAATCACCCAGGCAGTTTCAGGCTGACAGTGTGAGAACCCAGCTCTCACACCCAAGGGACACGTGCAGGGGGACAGAGAAGGGCTTGATGCTATCCCTGATTAATTCAGGAAGGGGAGGGGTGGGGATATTCAGAGGCCACATCTGATAACAAGACCTACAAAACATCTCATACACACTGAAAGCATGTCAGTGAACAGGGTTAAACCCCTTGTTTCCCCAGAGAACTGTCTTCCAACCCATTTCAGTCACTAGCGAGAAAGAGCCTGGTGGTCTGTTGGCTTAATCCTTAATTGCCACTTAACTAATAGCTATCAGTTCACAATGACTGGCAGTTTACATGCTGGAGACCCCAAGGATTGACATGCACTTTATGTGCATGGCAAGGTAGGTACCTGGTGCATATGGGGATAAGACCCAACCCATTCTGCTCACTTCTGGACAATTCCGTCTTCCTTGAGGCTTTTCAGAATGCTGCATACAGCCAGAACAAAGACAGGAAGAGGGACACAATCCACATGCCTGGTAAAACCCTGCTTGCTGCATGATGAAGTCAAGGGGCAATGCTTGGTGATGTACCAAGACACCCCAGGCTCAAGTCTCAGTAGGGCAACTTGGTCTTCTGTCATCATGAAAAGTAGTTGAATTGCAAGTGCTTTGCCACTGGGGAGTCTCTGAATGCAAGTTATAAAAGATGATGAAGATGGCAGTACCCAGGGCCTTATGGTGCCAAATAACAAGCCTGCTCTCACACAATACTGCCTGCAAACAATTGAAAGGTCTTTATTTTATGTATGCAATCATTTGCTGGCAGCAGGCTATCCAAATGCAGCCTGTGGTGCCAGCAGGCCAGGCAGTGAGGTATCTAACATGCCATTGCTTGTGCCCAGAGCCAGGCCCAAAGTAAATTAATACAGTAACAGACCTGAAAAAATATATATATATGTATATGAAGCTGAAGGACTGAGGAAGTACTATCTTCCCCAAGCTCTACACCAGGAAACAAGGTTTACTTATGTTGCAGCCCTTTCTTTAAGCATAAGTCAGATGCCTCCAAATAAAAGAAGGAATTACTAATATTGAACACAAGATGAAAAACTGTATTTGCTCTTTTTAATCTAATGACACTGTTTCCATATTAGAAAGCTCTAGAAATAGATCCATGAATTTATATGGCACTTCAGGTTTCCCCTATGGTCCTGTTCAGATGAAGCATGACCACAAAGACCAGCCAAAGGAAACTTAAATTTTAACACTCTAGGGAAAAAGAGCTGGTTTGCAGAACTTCTTTGAATATGCCAGAGGAAGCAGCAGTTTCATGCAAGTACAGCTGCTGGAATCATTTCTCCCTACTCTGCATGACAAGGTGCAAACTGGGTGATTGTAAACTGGCAATAATGTCTTATAGCCCTATAGTCCTACTCAGTTCTGCCTGTTCCTGAGTATCCAGTTATAAAGTCTACCTATAGCACAAGACCATGGATTGAATGTGCAAGTAACTATTTACACATCAGCTCCAGCACTAACAGCACAGTGTTACATTCACATTTGCAGTAGGGAGCAAATGGAAAAAATATTGATGCTAATTAATCTTCTTGAATGCAAGACTTCCCATTTATCAACCTCCACATGCTTCCCAAGTAGGGAAACATCATTTCCTCTGTTATGAGCACAAGTTAAGCAGTTTTTATATATTGCTCATATCTAAATCCCAAAGGATGGTGGTCAGAGCTAGAGCTCGCATGCAACTAGAATTTCAACCAAATATATGGAAGATATGGAGGAACTGTCATCAATTTTCTCCCATTTTCCAGCTGACTTTTCATCTCTTCCAATGACGTTCCCTCACCATACATACAGAGGTTATTTTTTACTTACCCTCTTCAGCACTGAATTTACTGTGAATTGGGCAGTTAACAGTTTCAGGGTCTTAGCTGATGCCGCTGAATATGATACTGCTTGGAAATACTGAGGTGTGTCTGTTTTATAAGCCCCCCGTGTGTGTGCACATGCAATGCTGAGCTTAATTGGTACTAAATCAATCTCAAATTGAGATCAATGCATAAACACGCTTGAGAAACACAAAGTAATGTTCTTTCAGAGCTACATTAGGCATCTCGACCTCCATTGAAAAGGCATTTCTATGTGTAAACATGCAGCTAACACTCAACAGGATTTTTCAAAGCCCCTTTGTATATTAAGATCAGAACTACCTTTTAATGAATGGAGTTAGGTCTTTAGCCTGCCAAGAGACTTTCCAATGAGAACATCGGATTCCCTGTTTCATCTTTATGCCTCCAAGTATCTCTGAGAATCCGGACCTTTATTCAGAAGACTCAGTCTTCACTGACCAAAGTCTCTTCATTCAACACCAATAACCAGTTGATAAGAAATGTTTAGAGTCTGTTATATGTAAAAGAAACATCAATTTTACCTGCTGTGTGTTTTGAAAACAGGACTGCAAAACACATGTAGAACAGAGCTAGAGACATACAGCACTGAGTAGTTTTGCCGCAGGCAAGTAAAGTAAGGATGAAGTCTTTGGGAAAATAGATGTTGCAATTGCAGAGCAGGGAGGAAAGCTTATTAACTTGCCTGGAAATTTCAATAAAGGTTTAACAGAAAAAAAACATCTTGCTATTTGCCTCCCTCTGCCATTCTGTGGTTTCTGTCTTGCTTGAAAGGCAGGAGAGAATAGGGATGCTGCTGTATTGTGTAGCATACACCGATACATCTTTGCAGGAAAAGGAGCCAAGGTATGGAAAATGAACAGCTTTCACTGCCCTGCAGCAGTTTTCTGGACATAAGATCTCCAGGCTGTAATAGGAAAAGCAGAGAGTCATCTGAGGACACGTGATCAACTTCAAATTAAATAGGATAGCCATTGCAAACAAGGATGCACCTTTTGCAGGATCCATCTGTGCGAGCAGGTCAAGACACCATCACAATACACTCGAACACAGCAGCAGACACCACCACACCACCACTGCTGTGAATCTGTCCTTGTTCTCTCCTCAACTCCACAGCTCAGGTGGGACAGAAGTAGGACATCTTACCCAGCATGAGCACCCTACAGACTGCAGGTCAGAGATAAGACTCTCTGCTGCCACACTATCTCAAGATATTTAGCATTTCAAAGACTATCAGCTATATAAGAATGAAATGGAAACTGCATAGGTAATTGTCCCAGGAAAGGAAGAGAAGTACATTGAGTTCAGAAGCTTGCTAAAGAGTCAGAGAAATACTATTCTCCATCAGCTCATGCAATTTTTTTGGTACATGCATGCAACTCCCTATTAAGCAGAAAATTAGTCACATCTTAGTTCTGATGACTGTTCTTCACAGCATTTAGAAGGGAAGACATTAGTAACAAGCCAAAATACAATAAATACTGGGTCAAATTCTCCCAACAGTGGCCATCTGAAGTAAGCAATGTCACTAGTATAACTGCAGGGGCTTTCTGAAGCAGTAATTTGCAGAAGACTAGGTAATTGAAGTCGGTATTTTTTCTTTATTCTTTTCACTGGAAAGCTTCCATCCAATATAAACAAGCCAAATTCTGTCTGAGATTTGAAAACAGACCATACCAAAGCCGAGGCTGGTAGAACTTCAGCTGTAAATATAAGAACAAACTGATGGAAATAATTAAAAAACACACTAAGAAATGGAAGCGTTATCAGGATGTTTTTTCCATGTGCCATTGTTTTTTCTGCACAGAAAAATCTGGAAGGCAGTTAAAGCTGGAATAACCACGAATATTGAAGTGCAATTTAAAACAAAAAAAAAAATCAAGAAGGAAATGAGACGAGTAGACAGTGAGCTGTTGTGCCATTGCAACGTATGTCCTATGGTACACACAAAGATCAAACTGTCTCCATTTAACACTGGAGAAAAAAGAATATAGAGTAAGTTACCCAAATACACTGGATGATTTTCTTTATCTTCCACTATAGTGTTGCTGCAGGCTGACAGTAGAAGCTCAGAGCCATAACCTTTCAAAGATTTACACTTCAGGGGGAGTTTCCATTCCCGACTCCAGCACTGCAGCCATATGCAGAGTCAGCAGCCCTGTTCTTCCTCACCAGTCACTTCAAGTTTTCAGGTTCTCCCCTCCGTGTTCCAAGTCCTGTCTCTGAACACATCCCAGAACTGCTCAGCTCTGTGTTTATTTACGGATTTTACTGGCATTGCTGCCATTCCAAGTGTTACCCTGCAGATAAAGAGACCAAGAAGAGCCCTGACAGCGTCAGCTACCCAGAGACCTGTGCTGCATATGTAGCACCACTATTTAAAATCCTTCCTTTCCTAATGAAAATCATTTCACCTACACTTAGTAAACACTATAGGTTTTCTGGCTATTTTTTTTTCCCTACAAACAGCATTTACTAACTATCCAAAAGAGCCTGAAAGCGACTGTTGGAGCTCTCTGCCTCCTGCCCACTGGAAATGAGTCAGTTGTAGTGCCTGTATTTCTAAAACCAGCCACCCTGCTACTGCTGCTAATGCTGGTGCAGATCCAACAATGCTATCAGGATAGGGAATCCTAGTGTAGAAAGGCTGTTGCTAAGGGGATCTGACACCGCACCATCTAACTCTGCTCAGGGCAGGTCTAATCGCTGTGGTGCTTTAAAACCACTGATAGTTTTAGAGACTGGCTCACACTTCACCTGCCAGCACTGGCAGAGCTGGAAAAAAGCCATAGCAGCCCCGGGAAATTCTTAGGGCTGTTTTTCTTGTGTGGACAGCAACTACTCAGGGCCAGCATTGCGCTAAATCATTGCTACTGGAGCTCTGCACTGATGCTTTCTTTCATTGTTGGTTGTCGTATTTCCCATGTCTATCTTTGGGCATAAAGTTTTTGTTGGGAGGGTCTTATAGCTGCTTTCTCCCTTTCATAGGTGTAATAGGATTGTAGGTGGGAGGAAAACCCCAAAAGGACAATAAATCAAGTGAAAGACAAGGGGAGGTGGGCATCAGAACTAGGTACGTTAAAGTTAGGGCAGAGAAACCTTCCCACCCAACAAGCACAGAGTTCCTACAGTACAGACATACCCAAAGCCATCAGGTGAGATCAGGATGAAGTCAAGAACTTGAGGACAGCAACTTGTCCTCATACCATCTTTCCAAAGATAATCCACCAGCTCAAATGGGCAAAAATAATGGGAAAGCAAAGAAAAACCTTCAGGTGAAAGCACTGCTTCTTTTCAAACTCTGTTACTTCTACCTGAAATACAAGTGAAACAAGATAGACCTAAAAGAAAAGTAATCACACTTTTTGATGTAAGTCTCATTAAGTACACTGATTTACAAGCCAGTTCCTCCTTGTCAATGAGGTATCAAGTTAAACATAGAAGTGTATTTCTTCATATAGTGTTTATTCACCAACTTTTAATGCCACAGAAATAGGTTATCTATGCTTAATCTTGCCGTATCAGAGGCTACCAAGAGATGGCACGAGGGTTTCTACATTTTACATGTTTGACTATCTGGAACAACCTTGGTATATGGTATTTCTCTCCACCTCATCAAGTCTTCATGTATTTTCAGATCTCATCTGAAAGCATTTTTCCTCCCTTGCCTCTACCTCTTAATTTTCCAATTTCTCTCTTCTGCCGCTATTAACAGTACAATGCCAGTAAGTTATAATTCTGTAGTGCAACTCTATTTACTCTGCAAAGTAGCGCTGAGATACCATCAGTCTGAAATGAGATTTTATAACTTAATAATATTAGAACAGGTCATTCTTGGAAAGAAATCACACAGACCATAAAAAGAACAGAGAATGAACTGCATAAAACTGGGACACCTTTGGCTCAGAGCTCATTTCTTCTATTACAATGGCTCATTGCATTGAATTCAAACACTAGGGCTTATTTACTTATCTCAGTGATGTACATATCTCTGCTCCATGCTATCTAAGATAAGGCTGAATAACCACTTGATGTGAACAAGAGTTTTAAAGGCAACTCTTTTTTTCCCTTGTCACTGGCATCATCTCACTCAGAATAATATTTACTAGTTTTATTTAGCAGGAATTTCTAGGCAGAATCACATGTAGATCAAGCCCAGATGGGAAACATGTCATTTGGTTGTGACATAGCTCAAAAGAAATATCTCATCCCCTCCTGTGCATTTTCCACAGGGATCAAATGAACCAAATAGCAATTTGAGAGTAAGCAGGCACTAAGCATTGATTAATTCTGACCACATTCCAGTAGAATTGTTACTTTCCAACTAAATATCCAAACCACTCTACATGATTAATGGCAAAACAGTGACTAACAAGAGGAATTAAGGATGATTTGCTTTTGATCTCCTATCAGGAACTGTTGCCAAATAAACAAAGGCAAAGTTGTACGTGGACGATTCCTCAAAAAAAAAAAAAAAAAAAAAAATCACAGCAGCTCCTGCATCAGGTTGCAGAAGAACTAATCACCATGTCGGTGTACTGAATTTCTCTCATTCTCAAAATATTGGCTGGCAACAGTCATATAACATGTTCTTCTGATCAAAAAGAGTGCAACTGAAGCCTTAGGACAATCCATAAAATGGAACTGCAGTAAACATATATGGTGATCAACCAGCAATGGATTATCCTGGATTAGGTCTGAGGAAACTAGTTGCCTGCATGGAGTCTGGGATGCATTCACAACAGCATATTTCATGTATGTCTCCATCACCCCTAAAAGAGGAGAGAGTTCTAGTATTCAGGTCATTTTTGCTATATTTTCTCTTTCTAAGTGAGATAGTCAACTGTCGTTCAAATTCCTTCTCCTGTTGTTAAGGCCACAGAAGATCATTTTTCCAATCATTTGTGGATAATAGCAACTTTTGTCACTTTTCAACACCAGTCCTAAGAGGAAAAAAATCTCCATTGCATGCAAACCAGTTTGTATAGAAAAATAAAGTAATACATACATACATATGTATGTATATATATATTTATTCAGAGCACAGTTGTAAGTTAAGGGGATGTATGCTGCTTTCATCTACAGTATTTTCAGGGCCTTTGTATTCTTGGTCAGTCTGATAGTGTCTGATTAAATAAGGGTTTTTGGTTTAGAGGTACTCCAATGACATTAACATTTCCCTCTTCCCTTGCTTTCAGTAATCCAGTAAAAAAAAAAAAAAAAGTCCTCCTCTCAGTTCACATTGTGACAGAAGTATGCAATATAGAAGTCACTTCCTGACCACAGCAATAGCATCCTTATTCCTGCATGTTTCTTATTCATGAGTCACTCACCATCCCAAACCATACCTGAGTACACATCACCAAAAGAAATACATGGGTGGCGTTCTTATTTCCTCCTGGGTTTTGAGCCCTGACACTAGATGCAGAGTACTGCATTTTCCAAATCTCTCTCAGCATCCATCCACCTGACCCAACTCTAAATACTTACCACACTGTTTCCAAGTTATCCACCCTGGACTCACACTCCAGTCAGTGGACAGAAACAAATATTTTCACCCCAAGCTTCCAGAGGCAAACTTTTGATCCAGATGCAGATAACCTTGCTCTTTTCCCCCCTCTTTTAATATGTAAGGACTTGATATAGCTACCTCAGATGGAATAGAGTTATGCAAGAGAAATTCCTCCCTTTAATGAAATTTGAGATTCACTGCAAGTGTTTGAGGAACTAGGAACATCCAATAAACACCAAACATCAGAAGATTCATGACTGAACTTCATAAGTAAGGACACTGGACATGAACAAAGACAGATAATTTCTGCATGTCACATTTTCTACCAAATTAATTTGGCACTATTCCCAGACATTGTTATTCACTTTCCACTTTTAATTAAGTAGTCAAACTTCACTAGAACAACCCATTGCAGAAAGCCAAGCTGTGTGAACATTCATTGAAAGCAAGGCTTCTTTTTGTGTCTATTTTTTTTATTATTAAAATTCTGATGAGCATTCATTCTTCTTACAATTTGTGGTAAATATTTCTCAGTGTGGCAAATAGTTGTACTCGAGAACTTTGAGAAACAAAGACATCTCAAAAGACTCTAAATCACTTCTGTGATTCTTCTGCCCACCAACCTTTGAAGAACAAAGGAAAAGGATAATATAGTGGAGGGAACCACTCAAACACATTTCACATTCACTTGTGATTTTCTGAAGTGATTTTCCCCATATGAAAGAGTCAAATTCTGGATTTTTGTCTTCACTAACTTTGATAATCTATCTGCAACGTGAGGCAGCCTAGGAGAGATGGTACAACGTGTAGCCAAAGACCACATGCAACCCTCAAAACCATGTTTGACACGCCAGCAGCACGGGGAGGATATCTGATGCTTGGCCACCTGGAGGTGGATCCATGCAGAGAGATCCAGCTACAAAGAGCACACATCTGCCAGTGTCACATCCCACATCCATCTGTCTACAGCACATCCAAATATCTCTCAGAACAAGCCAATTGGTAAAATGAGCAAGACTGATGAAAGAAACATGGGAAAGTGCAAAAGCGTAGACGATCAGAACATCCAGGGAATAATTAAGGCGGAAGGTGAAAAGAGCAGGGGTCATTACACTGTGTGGGGCATCAGGGATGTTACATCAGAGGTGTTGACAGTGAAGATCTGAGCATCCCACCCACACACTTGTATCAGATATCCAGGGTATTGACATAAACAGAACTGAGAGAAATGGAACATCATCTGGTTTTATTTTAAACTGCTCCTACAGAAATATACCAGAAAGCTTTCGCTGCAGCACACCACCATATAAGAAAGCCTATAGACTCTCCATCTCACTTGGATTTAACGGTACTTAACTCAGGAGTTTTGTTTACTCAGGAGCCCCAGTAAGTACCACATTTTTCACCGTGGCTTTTGCTTCAGATATGGTTAGCCATAGAGAGAACCACACAGTTATGGCACCAGCAACCTGAAGACCTCAGATACCTAACTAAGACCAATAAAGTCCATGAGTCACAGTCTCAGGGAAATCAGAGCTACTTGACATGCACCCATAGAAGGTCAATTGGAGCACAGGAGACCATTTCTAAATAACCCAGAGCATCGCCACTGAGAAAAATAAATAGAACTATGTATCTTGTTTCCACATCTTAGCTGGCTAAATAAATAGCTCTGATAGTACGCTCTCCAGGGCAGATTCTTAAAGTGACCTTGGCCATACTGCTGCCTAGGACAGGAGAATGCGGGTGTATCCACCAGAGAAGTGGTGCATTTTCAGTGCTGCATTCCTGGCAGCTGATCAAAGAACAAGGGTAATCTCAGTCCCCACAGTTGCTGGCTGTTCCTTCCCAGCAGCAAGGCAAATCATGGTGGCATATAGCTATGGAGAGAAGCTATCAAGGACAAATACAAAGGGAGGATCAGAGGCTTGCAAGGAAGACATTACAAGATTTCCTCTGTAGGCAGGTTACAGACTAACATTCTCTTCAAGAATATGTATACCAATAGCCAAAAAGAAGGATATGCTTTTTTGACCAACTCTCTACATCAAAATAACTTGCTCCAGATTTCATAGAGCTTTGGGAAAGGCTATAAAGTCTCTTCAATTGAGATAACCAGCAACACAGCTGACAAAGCATACATCCCCCTCCCCCTTTACACTTTCTCATCCATCTCAGAAAGCCCATCTATAAACCCCCCTCCACAGTAACCCTACAAGTTTTAAACTAGAGCTGCTCAAAAAGTAGAAGCAAATTTTTTACAAATACCTCCATTTTTTGACGAACTGTAAAGATGCCTGGGATTTTCAAACCACAGCTATTTATTACTAGCAAGAAAGAAAATCAGTAACTCATTCTGCAGACAAGAATTCTAGTCTCAAGACCTACATCCTTGCCAGCAATATCTCTTAAGACCACTTTCCCTACTGAACATACTGTTCCCAAACAGACTGCAAACACAACACAACACAACACAACACAACACAACACAACACAACACAACACAACACAACACAACACAACACAACACAACACAACACAACACAACACAACACAACACAACACAACACAACACAACCCCATGAATAATAGGGAACTAGTACCTTTAAATAGGTTGCAAGTGCTTTTTAAAACAAAACAGTTTAGTGTGCTTCTTCTGACATAACACAGCCTGTTTCCATTGCGCCATTGATCTTCTCAGCTGCTTCTAGTTATTAAATGAAACAATCAGCTTTGACCTCCAGGCAAGCTAGCTGAGTGGCTACCAGGCTTCAGCTGATTTATGGTTCTCTCAGGTGAAACCATGTGTTGATGGGAGCTAAATCACCTTTTTCTAAGCTTTAATAAGGGAAATTTTTGGGACTGTATTTTCTGCTTCTCTCTTCAGAGATCCCCTCAAAAAAAATAGTTTAAGAGTGGTTCAAAACAATTTGTGTACATGAGATGAGAAGAAACAAACCCCAAATATTGCAAGTTGGCATTCTGTACTTCTAAATAAATCTCAGCAAAAATCTGATCTAGAAATGTGTGACATACTAAGATATCCCCTTCCCTCAAAGGAAGATGCAAATGGAAAAAGAAGCTTTGCACAAAATTATTTAAAAAGCTCTCAGGCACCCAGTCCCATTGTTTAACAAAGAACTGATACAGACCCAAGTTCCATTACACCTACATCCTGACTTATGAGGCAGTCACACAAGTAGAACTAACCCTCGTCTAATCATAGCCAACACTTTGGGAAAACACAAGAAAACCAGGGAGTTGAGTGGAATTTGCTTACTTAGTTAAGTTAATAGACCCATCAGTCATTTTTGGTTGCTTCAGAAATTCAACTCTGGAACTAACTCATCCTGGGCACTACTGCCATTTCCAGGCTCCCTGAGTCTTAAAGTTGTAACACGAGGCCTGAGGGGAGTCTTGGAGAGTGCTCAGATATCCTAGGAATAATACCTTAGCAATAATATTCTTTGAGTTGGGTGATATCCCAACCGTTCCTGTGCAGGAACATCCTGATATCTTACTTTTGGAGAGACCATGTAGAGGAATCACAGGTATGCTGGCTAAGAGAGAACTGAAGCTGTGAAGCAGTTCCAGGTACTTAGCACCACACTAGAAAGCCAAAACTGCAGACAAAAGTGAGTTGGCCTCCGTTAACAAGGCAGCTGCAGGAAATCGTGCATCTGCTGGGCCCACTCACTATCTTATTTAGTAAGGCAAACTGTTCAATTTTTTTTTATAGCCCCAGACGCACAGGCAGGAGAACTGGAAGACTCCTGCATCTAGCAAACAATAGTACCATGTGTTGACGTGCAAGTTCATAAATTGTTGTTAGTAGTAATCCGTTCCCTTACAGTGTATTGTGTAACTGGCCTTGTTGGGAGAACTGGTATTAATCTTTGACGATTACGCCAGGATGGACAAGATTTATTAGACTCCTCATCCAGGGTGAAAGGTCCACTCCCCAGCTAATGGTCAAACTGTTGTGCCATGTCTGTCCACCTACCTCTCACCTTCACATCATGCCCATCCTAAAGCTACTTCCTCAATAATCACCAACCATGAACTGGACCTAAGTCCATACAGAAGGCAAACCTGACTGATTGTTGCCATGTCCTTGCTAAGACACGCATGAACCAGTCAGGATTATGTGGTCCACATGGCAGAGCAAGTCTAAAGGAGAGAACCAGCAGGTTCTGTGTTTCTTTAGCTAATGTGATTGTGTGGGCAGAGGTCATAGCGGTAAGTTCTACCTTTTGTTTGTGAGGAGCAAGCCACAGAAATATGTTATGTCCTTCTGAGGATGTTTGTTTTCTGTATTAAAAAGTTTGCCTTGAAAGGTACCTGTGGCCAGAATCTTGAACTTGAGGAATAATGTTCACCATTGAGATGGAGATACAAAATGGACTTCTCTTCAGAAAAAAAAAAAAAAAGAAAAAAAGAAAAAAAAAAGAAAAAAAGAAAAAAAGAAAAAAAAAAAGAAAAAAAAAAGGCAAAACAAAGCAAAACAAACAAACAAAACACACACAATTGTTTGAAATATTTGGAATGGGCTTAAAAACAGACCCAGGTTAATACTAGCAAGAATTGTCATCCTACAAAAATATCATGATGACCTGGTCACAACTCTCTCCAAAAGGAGGAAAAGAAAGAACTGCCACAATTTCATTGTACCTGCTCCCAGGCCACTGGTGACAGGAGGTTCTTGCAAAGGGACAGGCAGGAGCAGTTTGTCTGCTGCTGGGATGTGCTTCTCAAAATCCAGTCCTTACTGGAAAATGAAGGACGATACCTTGCAATCAAACTGCCATCACAATATAGGGTACACTACAAATAAATGGCCACCAGCATGAATCATATGATGAAACACAGCACAAGCATGTCCTTCAGGGAGCTATTTCTGCCTCCTAAAAAACTCTGCAGATTTAAAGTGAGTGGAAATTGTGCATCCATTTCTGATTTCTTTGCCTTTTCAAGTGGAACCAAAATTTTATTTCTTGCTGGCCAGGAAAGATGAGTTCCCTTGTGGCTACTGCCTACCTGACTGTCCTGATGTGTCGCTTGCTGTAGGGGGTGATGACTCTGAAAAGCAGTTCCATAGCTCCATTGATGCCAAGCGTGGTTCCTGTAGTAACTGAAGCAATAAAAGAGAAAAGCAGTCAGCTCTGAAGCAGGTGGTCTTCAATACTGTGTTTAGAAGTGATGCAGGGAAGGGAGTAGCTGCCCTTGGGGCTATGTGCAGATTTCTACGGGCTTCCAACTGGACTTCACAGATCATTTTACAGGCACAGAAGTGCAACACAGAGCTGTCTGTGGACACACCCTGAGACAAGGTCAGACACAAAATGAGTTCTCAGATTCTGCACTTCTTCCAAGCTCCCCAAAACCTCTTTCCCAGTGGATATTGTACTCTCCAGAGAACAAATCATAGTTAAATAGGTTCAGGAAAATGGAAGGGCCCAAATTCTTCCTGCATTTCCCAGAGGCAACTCCATGCGGATGGATTATTTCACATGGGTATGGAGGGCTGAGTTTTCTTTCTGTGCTATTACTCAGCAGTTTGGAAGTATATTTTTGGAAGGGGTGCTTCAAGTGCAGCCTAATTTCAGCTACCTTTAGTCTTTCACTTGCTAGCACACCAGGAGCTTGTATAGATAGATTTTGCAATCGATTCTAAAAATTCCCAGTGCAGACAGAAGCTGTTTAGCCAGGCCTCACCACTATAAGCCAGGTTCTCTGTGTAAAGAAGGGGTAAATAAAGCTCTAAAATGTTAGATGCAAGTGACCAGGGTGAAGGGATCAGTAAGCAAAAACAGCCAGAGGGAGACCTGGCTGTCTGCCCACTGGTAGGTTTTGCCTATTTTGTAAATATTTCCTGGTGATCATTAGAGAGCTGCCAGAGGGCCCATCATCTCCTGCTGTCCTACTGTGCCTCCGCCAAGTTGTCTGGTGACGGAAAGCCTTGCGTGGCTTGCCAACTACTTTCACTGTAGCTGGTGATTCATTAGAGACAGGGCAGTGGACAAGGCTTCTTGAACTCATCCTGCCCCAGAGTGGGAGGTGGGCTGCCACATACAACTGGTGGCAGAGACCGTGAAGGGAGAAATCCAGGTCAAAGAAGCGTGATAAGGATTTATCTTTTCTGCTTTCATGCCTAAGCACTCTCAGAGTTTTATATGCTTACAGATCCTCTCTAGTTCCACTCCATAAAAATAATTTTTAAGGTAGGGAGCATGTGATCTCCTAGTTTGGTACCACATCCTCACAAACCTTCACCTAACCTCCCTTGCAGCTTTCCAGCTGGGCTGCAGAGATCACAGAGTCAAAATTAGCTGGACAAGGTGGAAGCACAGCTGGTGAAGTGGAGGTACCTGGAGAGCAACAGAGCTCTGTGAAGGAACAGAGGATGGGTTCTGGGGTAGAGTAAGGGGCTTGACATGAACAGAAAGGAGGCCAGGCTGCAGTGCACATCCTGGAACCTCTGCAACATCTGCAGCTGAAATGGATGCAGGTGCACTGAAACAGGGAGCAGCGACTGGTGTAGATCATCATTTTTGGGTGGGAGGCAGCACACGGTCATTACCACAGCTGTGAAACCCAAATAAAGGCACATTTCAGCTTCTGGCCTTGGCTGCACTTTCAGCTAGCCTCAGCCTTTTAAATGCTGTCTGTTGCAGAGAGAAGAGTTGAATGTTGAGGCTTGGCTGCTTGCCTGAGAAAGCCCATTGCATGAAACTAGCTCCTGTACAGCTAGGAGGGACCTGCAGGGCTAGGAGCCAGGAATGTTAAATCTTACGATGCAGACTGCAGGCAGGATGGCTGTCAAGAGTTATCTGCTGGTGAAGGAAGCAGGGAGGGAGAGGAAATGGTTGGAGTGAGCAAAGGGAAACTTGTGCTGACAAACTCAGTGTCCTATAGTAGGGAAAGCCTGTATGAATTTGTAATGATCCCTGGAGAGAATACTCGAAATCTCATTACTTGAGTTGTTTAATATGAGGGTATAGCTAAGCAAGAAAAACTGGAAGAGTGCATGAGGGGAATACTAAGACAGAAGACCAGGTATTAAGTTCCCAGCTCTAACATGTGCTTCCTGAGGGACCTTGAATAAGTCAATGATTTCCCTCTGCCTCTTTCTCCACCTGCATTTCCCTTGCATGTGGAGCTGCTCTGAGGAACTGCATAGAGGCTTAAGGTACCTAAGTCTCAGCAAAGGAGTTGACTGTGTATATTATGGAATAGGAGATCGTTATTGTGAATAGTTTTTCACTATAGCGCTTATGTTTTCATAGTCTGCAAATGAAACACACTGTGTAGACCTTTTGGGGAATACCTAGAACTGTTCTGACTTTTCAGTCCAATTCTGTATATTAACAGTGCGTGCAGGCACTTGCCTTAAACAGGAATGATGTTTATTTGCTCTGAAATGATAAAGAAAGAATTATTGTCCTTTCCATGATGAGGAAAGGAGGAAAACCCAGGTACTCACCATTAGAAGCACAAACCCGCAGGACCCAGAGGCAGTGGGTGAGGTTCAGGTGGTGGCCCAGATTTTGTCTTGTCAAGCTCAGGATTACGTCAGTTGCTTCTGCCTTCTGTACTTTCAGCCCAAACTTCCTATCTGTGAAAAGCATAGCAGAATCAAAATCATTATGAAGAGCAGGCCTCTGCAGCAGTGCTTTTAAGCATACTTGGACCAAATTTAAGCTGGGATCTTATAACAAAGTCATTCAAATGAATTGGTGTTAATTGAAGATTGCACTGAAAACAGAAAAAAATATTGTATTTACTCACAATTACCATATACAAAGAGAAATTATATTTTAAGATTTCATGTAGGTTTCTTTCTTTCAGCTAGAAGGCCAACCTAAGGCAGAACATGGATGAAACCTGTTCAAGAAGCAGCATTGTGTGCATGTATGCCTTCCCTGTCTTGTCAAAAGTTTTCCAACTGGCCAAACCATAGATGACCTGGATTTCCAAAGTAATACATCCTCCAAACAAACTCACAGTGCTCTATCAGTGCTGTTTGTTGCCGGGGCTGTCCATGACTTTTGAGCTTCCCCCACCCACCTACGCATTCCCACCATGCAGCAGTACCTCGTTGGCCAACCCTGGCCAGGAGGCGTAGCAGGGGCAGAAGGATGCTGTGGTCGGGGGGCTCGGTGCGGGCAGCAGAGATGAGGGCCTGCAGCAGTGCCTCACTGCCCCCTTTGCTGATCACGTACTGAATTCTCCGTCCGGTCCCTAGGGAAAAGAGGGCAAGGGTAAAAGGCTTTGATCAGAGCATCTTTGCCCCAGAGCCACACTTATTGATAGCTTTCAACCTGCACAATGCATACAAAGGCCTTCCTGTGTTGCTTTATTTTTATAAACTCCAGGGTGTTTGCAGATTTGACCTCTTGGGTGCCCCCGGACTGGAGACATGGCTCATGGTTGTGTGGTGAAACCATTGTCTCTGCTTCTTCTTGCTCCAGCGGTCATTACTTTTACAAACCCACATCCTGCTGAAGTTTTTCATTGTGCATTGAAATGCAGCAGAGAGGAATAAGCAGAGACACCAACAGATTTCAAAGGAGCAGAAGGCTCAGTGATCTTTTCTTAGATATTGGAAATTAAACCAGCAAAGGAATAAAGCTCTGGATGTCTGCCAAATGAAGAGGAATCCTAGGGAAGCTTTGGAGACAGCTTTCAAACAAGGTCTCCAAAGAAACCACACACTAATTCTGTGAGCCCCACTGCATCAGCAGTGGTCCATGTGCATCTCTGGCAGCTGTGTCAGCTCTCCATGGTTGGTGGAAGCAGCATGTTCAGCCCTCAGGACACCTGGAGGGGAGATGGTACCTCCTGTCCTCAAGCAGGCAATCCTTCCATCTAACTGAGGGATGATTCTGCAAGGCTTCAAGAGAGAGATTCAACTGGACCAGTGATGTCTGTGATGGGGCTGTGAGGAGTGGGTAATGCAGGAGGCTTCAATTCTTGCCAGCGCAGTCTAGCAGCTCAGTTGGATTGAAAATTGCTTAGCAAAAGACATTTTTGAGGTGGAGCAGCAGGAAAAATAAATATTCTTTCAGTTCTTGTGCCAATTCACTTATTTTTTTCACATTGCTCGGGCACATGCAGCAACATGTCATCCCTGCAGCCCTGAGGTGAAGATGCCAATGGGAAGGTGATGAACTCCCTCCATCAGAGTCCCTGCAGTTCAGGAAGTCAGGTTCCTCTCACCGTCTCACAATCCACCCCCAAGGGGCACGGGTGAACATTTCCAGTGTTTCACTGCCAGGGATTATGAAAAACCTTGAAACTCATGGGCTTATTTTGGACTAAAATCAATAGAGATTTTTTGCCTTTTTTTTATATGTATAACTTAGAGAATGAGTTTGGTTTTCTGGACATGGAAGTAAGGACTGGGTAGCTATAGGTACAATTCATGTTTTGTTCAGCCTGCAAACACCTGGCTGAGTGTACACAGATCTGAATTTCCTGCCCTGCTCAAACAACCCCTGCCTGCCCTTAGCCTGCAGGCATTGCCCCGGAGCTCAGTTCCTTACCCAGAGAGAGCAGGTCAGTGAGGACGCTGAGAATATTCAGCATAACATCCTTGTCACAGGAGCTCTGAAATGGAAACACACCAAGTTTAGGGATAAAATCGGGACAGTGAACTTCGTGCTACACCGGGCTGCAGTGCCTCATGCGGTGCAGAGGCACCGATATCCTTGCTTGGATACTGAGTACTTTTTGTGCCATCTGTCCAGTGAATATGTGCAGCCATACTGATAACACATTGTAAAAGCCTGTGACAGACATACTGATCATACCACACAATATTTAATACACAGTAGCATTTCTTCAGAATTTACATCTAAATTCTAAATTACATCTCTTTTTTTTTTTTCTTTATCACTCAGCAATGTTAAATGTGGGGTGGTTTTCAATGAGAACATCCGTTATTGCAGCACCTGGAAAAGAATAACTTTAAATTATATTCATCTCATTTACAAGAAAATTACCCTGTCTTTGCAGTTTTACAGCTACAACCACATGGAAACCTGGAGTCTGGGGAGAAGAAAGATGCCCTAAACTTATTTTTAATCAAGTCTGAGTAAGCACCACACCCTGCCATCACACATTCTGCTTTAGATTCACTTTATATTTTTCTCTAGAGGAAATCAGATACAGTGTACTCGTGGAGAAGGGAACACATGATATCTACCACCCATCTGTGTGATACACTAGACCTCTGCTTGAATTCTCCTCCAACCAGATTTCATTGCTGAGACTGAGGAATTAATCACCGGTCTGTATTGTTGTATGCGAGATCTCGGTTAAGTTCTAGATCTCTTAATATCCGTAAAGATAAAACACAACACAAAAGAAATTTCCAATATAATAGAAAAGTTTCATTTGTGTAGCTTTGGTCCTGAATAACATTAGGTGTTTCACATAAGCTATAATGGAATCACCGTATCTCCGATTAAGTTATTAAAATAGTATAATATCTTATACATATCTTACACATGGCTCCAATATTTCTGAATGTTGAAGTGCTTCAGAAACTTAACCTACTAGGACATGTTCTGGATATATGCAATTATTTCACCAGCCAAAATGACTCAACCATTCTGACACATTTAACATTATGCAACTGATGATATAAGACAAGGAATTAAGAAGTAACACCTAGCAAAAAGAAATTGTAGAAGGAATATTTGGAAAATCTAGCTAATTCAGATCTTTAATAATGACTATTATTAATGCAAGCAGAAAATTTATTTCCAGTGGATCCCTGCAAAAGTCACAGCACAAGCTGAAATGGTGCTGCAGATGGTATAGCTAATTAGGCAGCTCTGTATCATACCCTTTCACCGCTATAGTGGGGGAAGATGTGCCCTGAGTGAGACACGGGAATGAAGCATATGAATATGCTTACATATGCTTATATGCATATAAAAATATGAACCTCGTTGAAATCAAAAGGGTTGGTATGATGGGGTTACCTGTTCTTTAACAGCCAAAACAAAGAGAATATATGACTTTAACAATATGACTTTAACAAAATCTTCTAACTCTTGTTTCAGCTTCACCTTAGAGAGCCTTTCCAAATCCAACTTACTGGCTCAAGGGACCACACAAGGGAAAGAGAGCCTTTTTTCGAGAGAGGAAAGGCTGCAATAGGGTCAGAGTGGCTATGAATACCGTTGCTTATTGGTAACGTACAGTTTCAGTCATGTGATAATCCTGCTAATTGGTCTCTTTGTTCATTAGTCCACAGTCCTGTGCTGTCTCAAGTCTCTTGATTTCAGAGGAAATAAACAGTGATCAGAGATCTCTTCCCAAGAGTTCCTTGGCATTTTTTATCATAGGGACTTAATAGTCAGGAGCAAGCTGTCAGGGGTGATGAGTATCCACCAAATTTACTGACTCCAAGAAGAGTTACAGTCCTCAGCACCTTTTTTAATATCAGCGTTGACTGTCCTCTGGTTTTGTCTTGCTGCCTCTCAGTATCCCTTTCCTCTGTAGGTGGATGGATTACACATTAAGGTTTCAGTAATGAAGTCTTCATTGATTTATGCTCCTATTACACTGGGCTGTTTATTTTAACTGATTGGATTGTGGGTTTCCTAAGCCATTAACACAAATAGTGATGACATAAGATATCCTCTGACTTTCCATGCGCTTTATCCAGGGACACAGATGAACGAAGAACTTGAGGGGATGTGAAAGATCAACCTTTAAAATGTGCAAATTAGAGCTGGGTGATATTGCCAAATATTTTACCTGAATATTTACTCTTGGTATTTTAACACTGAAACTCTAATTGTGTTGGTTCACCATCATTCCCCTTCCTCCAGTGCACTAATGAGGGAACTGGAGGGCTTGTGTGTTTGCTGAAACAGTGGATAAAACCCTAGTCCCATTAGAAATTATATTTCCCACTAACTTTAGTGGCACCAGGATTTCAACCACTGAATAATACAGAATATCACAGAGGAGTACAGCTCCAATTCATAATAGCCAGCCAGAAAAAAAATTATATATATATATATATATATAATATATAAAAATATATACATTGTATATATATATATTTATATGTATTATATATATTTATATATATATAAAGCTCTAAAAGCTCTACAGTTGCTGTTGTCTTACAAGATGATGGCTTGCGTGTTGAATAGAGAGAGCTCAGATTTTGGCTAATTAGCTTGCTAGTTTCTAAAACATCAAAGAAATCTGGACATTGAGTTCCAGGAGAATCAGTTGTTTAATGCTCATACCAAACTGTTTGTGGAAGAATTGCCAACAAATTCATTCATAAAAATATTCAGTAAATCTTTTTGAACAGTAAATACAAATGAGAAAATCACAACTTGTTCCTGATCTAAAAAAGATGAATAGGGTAATTTCTTTAATGCAAATTACTTACCCAGCTCTGGTTAAAATAAACACATTAGTTATTTTTATTGAAAGATATGTTTGACTGCTCAAGAACAAATGTTAAGCAAGGAGAGAAGTAAAATTCCTCTTGCTAAATATTTTCCATTCCTGCCAGCACTTACGAATGTTACATACAATATCTGTATGCGCACAGGCTAATGAAGATGCATTCATGGTATATGGGTGGAATGAGAGCAGAGAAAAGTTCCCAGAGGCTCAAGTTAGATTACAAAATCGCCAGCCTCCTGCAGGATTTCACTAAAAGGATTTAGAGTCAGAGCCAAATTGTTACCTATTAACGACAGCCTGTAGCTGCCTTTCACGGCTTGCAGCTGGACAAGGTGTAAAGTAACAAAAAGCATCACTTAAAATATCAAGCATGGCTGTACTTTTTGGCCAGAGCCCCTCATCTTAGCCTTACTTCAGTGAAGCCTGCTGTTTTTCTCACCCAACTGGGAGTATCACAGGGCTGAGTTCAGATGCATTTAATCAGCTTCCAGCTGATAGTTCCTCTCTGAGACTTTTCTGAGCTGTTTCTGGGAATTAATCCCTGAAACACCACAGCTTTGGTTAGTTTGGCTGAAGCTCCTCAGACATAAACAGCAGAGGAATGGAGAAAGCCAGGAATAAAAAATACCCCAGCATATAGGCATTGATACATCCAGGCAGCAAATGATTAATTAGTGACATTGGGTTTGGAGGACAACAGCTCCATCCCAAGATCGTTCTGACTGGCAGCTCAGATTATTTTGCTGACCCACAAGTACGCAGGGAAGGAGTTCCTATCTCCTTGTCCTGCTCTTAGGAACACGCCAAGAAAAGCTGTTATTTACTCAATACAAGATTATAAAATTGCAACTAAGCCACAGAACCAGGTAATCTCATTTCACAAGGGAAGTATCCTGGGATTTTTTCTCCAGGCTTTGAAGAGCCACCAGAGATTATTTTTCCTGTCCCACCTGAAGGGCAGTGGCTATTGGTGCAGTTCCCCTGTTAACGCTGCCCTAAAATGAATAATTCCCAAAAACTCAGTCATTTCTGTAGCTCTCAGGCTTTCATATCTTTTGCCCAGAGGTATGTATTTATCCAACTAAGACATGCAAATTAATGAGAGTGTTTACTGTGAATCTAAGCACTGTGGCTGAAAAAAAAAAAAAAAAGAATGCCCAGTAAGAAATCATGCAATATTAATTTGTGCAGCATGATATTTACTAATAAATATTTTATTTGAGGAAAGAAGTACAAAGCTGTTATTCCACCCGCAAAAATTACGAATGCAAAACTAGAGTAGTAGCTTCTGGAAGGCAATGGATAACGTGTTTTCTAACAATGCTCCTATTAAATTAATTGTTGGCTGTAGTCCCACAAAGCTGTGTGACTACTTGGAAATAAATATATAAATATATAAATGTATGAATATATAAATATATAAATATATTTATATATAAATATATAAATAAAAGATCTGGGCTAGCACACTTCTAGAGTTGTTTTTTTTAGTGAGAGGCTGAGGAATAGGATGTCCAGTTCCAAGTTTTATTTGTTTGTTTGCTTGTTTTTAAATAGCCTGTTTCTAAATAGGGAAGCAGGATTTGACATGTTCAAAATACATCCTTCTTTCTTCTCTTACCCTTAATAAATACGCTCACACAAATAGCAGCAGTCAGAAGCCTAACTGTCTGTGTAATGACACTTGCATCTGCAAGAAGATTTCTCTTTCGCTGCATTCAAAGTCTTTGGAAGAGAAAACTAGGTGCAAAGTTACACTTGCTAAAACCAAGACTAGGTTAGGGGCCGAGAAGGATTAGTCCTCACTCTCTCCTGAGACCTTCAGAAACTATAGGGCTGCTAATAATTGCATTAACACCTAAATCAGAGGCTCCCCTCCTGATGTTCTGCTGCCAGCGAGGTGGAGGTGTGCACCAGACCCAACTGCTCAGCACCACTGGTGTTAGAGGTTTGCCAGCTGGACATCTTCTTACACCTGACTATCAGGTCTTGCAATAACTGCAAAACCAGGTTCGGCGCCTTAAGTTCTGCACCTTTCCAGAGTAAATTGCTTTTTCTAATTTAATTGGAGCTAAAAATTCATGCTAAAATAAGAGAGGAAAATACCCTGGAGAGTTCCTTGCTGTGTGCTCCCATTTTCAGCCTCGATATTCAGCCAGCTAGCTGTGATTTCTTCTTGCTGGGAGGTTATCGATAGTATTGGATATGTGGAGGTTTGGAAAATATCATTATTTCTGAGGGGAAAAAATGTGTTCAGGGATCTCTGAAATTTCACTAGGCAACCTCAGAATAAGGGAGTGTTGCAACTCAAGGGATTACAGACTAAATGAAGCACTTCATTACAATCCTAACATCATCCAGTGTCAGAAGAATCCCAAGAAGTCATGGTCCTGTTGCCCTTGCTCCCAAAATGTCCAAATGTCCTCAGCATCGCCACCATCTTCTGTGGTATACTGCAAGTGCATTTCTCTGGGCTATCCTGGGTTTCCTCTGCCCAGGAGTCAGATAGGCCAGGAAACTCCAAGGAGATGTGGAAGGGAAGGGGTCTATTTAAAGACATGGAGAGGAGAACCTTGCTGCTAGGATAGTGTCCTAAGTGACCTCCTTAATCCTGCAAGAGAGGCATTCACAGCTGTGTGGGATCATGTAGCCCTCAAACTGTATGCAGGGCAGCCAAGGGGCCTCCAAGAACAAGACACGCGGTCTGACTGCTCCTTGCTCCTGTCCGTGAGCTCTGCTTGCTCCTGCGCGCCCCTGCCTGGCAAGGCTGGTGCCCTCTCTACCCAAGCACCAGCCGTTCTCATTCCTACTGATGCTCGCTACTGATGCTGAAGCCAGGCTCTGTGCATCAGCCCAAAGCAGCACCTGTGGGTTTTATACCAAGGAATACAGAAAAAAATCATAAAAAATGTCCATCTGTGGCCTGATGCAGTCAAGTGTGGGGTTTTTTTTATTATCTCCGTTGACCTGAAGGTATGTTTTTCTCATCTTTGCTTGCACTTGGGTGTGATAACCTGCAATTATTTTATTTTTTTCAATAACACACCAGATCACAGTTGGGTTCAGTAATTAGGTGCCATTCACATTGGATGGCAGATCATCCAGGTGTCTGGGCAGAAACCATGCCTCAAAGCCAACTTCTTACACGTTATTGTACAGGACTTTGCTCCTGTTCATTGAGCTTCAGGGCTTGTACTCAAAGGATATGTGCTACGCCCTGTGGGAATGAACTGCCACAAGGCAGACATGGGCAAAGTCCAAACTTATATCTGAATGTCTTCAAAACACTGAAGGTGTTGAGATGTAACAGCTTGGCGTGAGCTGATCTCTAGCCAAAATAACTTGGTGAATAACATGGTGGAAATCATCTGTGCCAAGGAATCTTACTATATTTAATGCAATAAATTGCACTAACATAACACCTTTCATCACAAGATCACAGATTTCTTTACAAATATTAATTAACACCTGCCCCACTGCATCCTTCATGAAGGGTATCATATTCATTGTCCCTTGTTTTTTGCTGCTGGGAAATATCACCTACTGGTGGGAAATTCACTTAGGCATCACCTAAGTGATTCAGTGGCAAAACCAGGGGCAGAGCTCAGACAGCTAGTCCAGTAAGAAGCAGAAACACTTTCTGCACAGAGGTATTACAGCTCTCAACTTCCCAGGAGTAAGTGAAGCAGAAAAAAATATCTCCTGCAAAGAATCTGAATGCCACACTGGGAGAAAAAAAGGGCTACTCGCCATCAGCGCATCCTAGCCCTATTTTTGAAGTGATATTCATCCTCATGCCCAAGGATGAGGGAGATGTTGCAGACCTACACAGGAGATAAGAGGAACATAGATCGTGATTTTGCCTCCTCTATCACAAAGTCTCCAAGGTGTTTCGCCTCACTTCAGGGCGAGGTTGTTCATCATCTGTGCCACACCGTTAGCATGTCACACTAACACAACATGTTCACATCCAGATATCTGCAGGAATTATGCCCTGATAGACTGCAATTTCTTAGATGCCTTTAGCAAAGGAAATAGCTTTTTTCTTTCCTGCTTTTTTTTTTTCCTCATGCCAAAGTTCTCTCTATGTTCTAAAAATAAAAAAATAAAAAAATAAAAAATAAAAAAATAAAAAAATGATTGTCCTTGTGCAGAAGTTCCTCCTGATACAAAGTTCCTTTGTGTCACTTCCTCCTCTCACTAATGCATCTCTAATAGAGCAATTACTTTATTATGCAGAACCAGTGGTAAAACACATTATTATATAACCTTAAAATGCTTCTGTCAAATTGGAAGTGTTAAAAGAATGAAGAAACTTTGAAATAAATCAAAACACGTGATATTCTGCAAAAGGCTTTTAGATGTTCCCTTGAATATTTCTAATGTTCTTTCTGTAATTTCTACTGCAGATAAATTCTCAGAGGTTTCATCTCCTATTTCACAATAAGTTGCCTCTGACACCTAAAGATTTTGACTGGATTTAATGTTATATCATTCACATTTTTCCTTTTTTTTTAAAAAAAAAAAAAAAAAAACAAACTATTTTTATTCTAATGCCAAAATTATCCTAGTATGTGTCTTTCACACTCTCTTAATAAGATTTTATATAGCATTAACTATTTTTGCACAACAATTTCTATATGCATGCATAACACCTACTGTTTATTGGTGTTTCTTGGGTCTATTCCTAAACTTTATATTACTTTACCTGTTACTGAAATATTTTAAAATATTAATGTTTCATTCAAGTGCTGCTCTGTTACAGCTACTTAACACAGCTGCCACCCAAACTTAATAGGGAAGAATCTGTGTTTTCCATTCAGCTGTAGTTTTCTTTTCCTCTACTCGTGATGAAAGAGCATCATGAAACATGCTACAATTTTTCTTTGTGAGATTTTACGGGCGCCACTCCAGAGTATGCTCTGTCTTTCAAAGAAGAAGTGGATTTGTAAATTAACAAAGTGTTTTTTTGTTTTGTTTTGTTTTGTTTTCCAAGCAAAGGCATTTCTCAATGTACAGGTGAGCTTGGAAAAAATCCAGCTGTACTTGCTTTTTAATAAAACCATAGGTTTTGAATACTACAGCAAATGTAAGCATGTGCACGTGGAATTAAACAACCAAAATGAAGATACTGCTGTCCTCATCTTCTCTGTGATGTTCCTGCTTAGGCTAGGCACAATAAAACCACAGGAATAACTGTCTACGCTTGGTCTGCCTTGGCACTTCCTAGCATAATGCTGTGTTCTGCTGGGGCTTCTCTCTCTATTCCAGGGCTAATGCTCCCATTTGTTACACATTAGTCTGAGATTGACCTGCTAGGCTGAAGAAAAGGAGCACTGTAAGGTATGTTCTGGTTTAGACTGACAGCACGCCTTTCTCTTGCTGAGATAAGTGTCCTTATGTGTCAATCTACCCCACTTTCAGGAGTGTTTTCTGGAACAGCACTGAAAATGCCTTTAATCAATCAACACTTAATAATGATGATTGAGGTATGGGTAGCAGGGACATACTGTTAATAACTATTGTTAGTCACAGCTTATTTTCGTAGGAGATAGAACCTGAAAGTGAAAATGATGAACCTATTTTTCCCATCCAGCATAAGTGAAAAATCAAACAACAAACGAAACTCGGCATCTATAATGAATAGCAAACTCTGCTTCAAAATTCTTGATGATTCGAAGTATTATTACTGGTAATGTAAAGCAGAACATCTGTCTAACTGCATTATTGAGAGCCATTTGTCTAGATTTTAACAGCAATCTCTTAAAAGCAAAGCCCTCAGCTCTCTGAAAAGGCTGCCAAGTTTTTAAAAGGTATGACAGTGGTATGTCATTTTCCATCCAGAAAGTAACAAAGGTTTCTATTATCTTTAGTCTATATCCTGTGCAAGACACCCAGCAGAAGCAATCCAATGCCACCAAGTTAAAGGCAGGCATGTTTGGGGCTTTATTCAGACATTGTTAATTCAGTTCAACAGCACAGAAGCACTTGCAAACTAAGTGCTGGCCGGTCAAGCTAAAAAGCATTTTATTAGCTCAGTGAATGAGTTCACTGCTGCATTTGTGCTCTAGGAAAACGTGACAGGAGTTAGATTTAAAAATACTAGCTCAGGGTCCTGTCTGAGAGTCCTGATCTGAGATCAGGCTGATGTAGATCACGGACATTGCAAAGTGAGAGATAAATGAGAGCTTCTGCTCCTACCAGCACCTTTCTCTGTGCAGCAAGGCTGTGGCACTTCTGCAGCTGAGAAAACCTTGCCACTTGCTGTGCCTGCATGTGTCTGAAGAGCCACACTGACCCAGTACAGCCTGACCCAGGAGGTCAGGAGCATAGTGTCCCCTGCTGTGCCATTCTCTACTTTAACTTCACCTTGCTGAGACACCTGTGGACTGAACCGAACTCCCTGGGCTGGCATTAGCTCACAGAGCTTGAACAATGCTGGGAGTGAGGCAGATGATAGCTGCAGACATGGTCCCTTTGTGAGAAATCATGGCGAAAGGACAGACTGCAAATAAAACAGCCTCGTTCAGAGACTCTCCTGAGACACTCTCATGTGGGAACAGGCTGAACACGTGATGGCATATGAGTCATAAAAAGAGGGGATCTTCAGCAGGAGCCATGTATTCCTCTGCTGCTGGTGCAGCAAAGGGGACCTCTGAGTTCTTCATAGTCTCGCCCATGTCTGGCTGAGATCTGAGCAAATGCAGTCTTGATGGGCTGATCTCTGAGAGAAAGGTGAATTTTTCAGGGAATACCCAGTAGGCGGTTCAGTGTATGCCAAAACATAGTCATAAAGGTCTAACTCCTGATGCCTTTATCCGTTGCCAGCATGGAGAGACCACCACAAAGTTGTTGTTGTGTCCTGTTTTATTTGTGCGTGGTCCCATTGGTATAGCAGTGCTCCGTAAGCTTTGTTAGGACATAGCTTTGTTAGGGGAACTCAGCTAGGAAGATTTCCATCTGTTTGATCTGTCAGCCACTTAGATAATCATCTTTTAGACAAAACCCTCCAAAGTTTTCAGTAAGATACAGCTTCTGCTATGGGAACTTTTGAAACAAACGACCAAGTATGGTTTTCATCTCCAAGAGCAAGTCATTTTAATGTATCTCTGCTTCCAGCTGTCCCCTTGAAATCCCTGTGCATTATGGGGAGATCAAATGACCTAAGCCCTATTGGAAGAGAAATTGTTGAAGAAAAACAGAGCCAGGCACACATTCTCTTTCATGTTTGGCCTCTCAAGCTCTCTCCCCCACTTGCAGAACATACCATGGGGCAAAAGACCATTCAAATACAGGGGACTTTCCCAAAAAGGAGGTCGGAGAAACCAGGGCAGTACCTCTGTTTTTCCCTAGCCTCTTCAGAAACTATCCCCATGTGGATGGTGCTGGTTTATTCCTGGAAGAATGGACGGTCGAAAGAGGCAGTTCAGTTTGTTCCTCTGACTTCATCAGATCAGCATTTTAATCGTAGGGAAAGGTCAGGTGGACCATTCTCCCTCCTCCCCTCCTTTTGCAGTGCAGACAGGTGGGCATTCACTATGCCAAGTGAACTGCTTATGGAAGGATCTCTTTCTCTCTCTGTCACGCTTCTGCTTGTCAGGTTAATCCTGAATAAAATGGAAGGCCAACTTTATCTTCACTGTAAATCTTCTGCTTTGGCCTTCCACAACAAATGCCGTAAAAATCAGAGGATGGCAGAGGACCACAGGCATTACGCTGATTTCACCCAGTGAAGGAATGCCATCTGCTCATGAAGTAACTTGTTCCACCCTTTGGTTTGGGAAAGAGTGTGAACTAAGAAGTGAACTAAGTTCCACCCAAACTTGACAGATGAGTTTTATCTCCAGTTAGCAACTAAATGGAGAAATCTGGAGGCACAGATATTAAATGATTTTGAAAGACAGAGTTTGAAGCGGTCCTGAGAACAAAGCCCAGGACTCCTGTTTTAGCCATCAACACCACATCATTCTGTGGAAAGGAAGGGAATAAATAGCAGGGAGTGGGGTGGAGCAGATGGGTCCAGGGGAGAGGAATCTGTTTTCTGAAGGGATCAAATTCCCATTGGGTCCAGCGGGAAACCTCTACCTGTAAATTACACTAACAATTAATGCACATAAAAGACTTACCAGTTGTTGACTGGAGAAAAGTGCAATGTTGTGGCATTTCCATGGCTCTAGTCTCAGAAAAAAAGAAATGTTTTACCTTCAAAGTGTCCCTTGTTGAAAGGTGGAAAAAAGGCAAGATTTCTTTGGTAGACTAGTTATTTCTCCCAAAGGACATTTCCATGTCAGAATTACTCAATTTTCTAATAAGAATTGCCATGAAAGTTTTGCTGTTCTCATTAATTCCACCTCAACCTACAGCACCTTTTGAAAAAGAAGGCTGTGTTCTTGGAGAACAAACCACAAAGAGAAAAAAAAAAAAAAGGCAAAAAAAAAAAAAGCAGCCTTGTTCTCTCAATCCCCTAAGGGAAGGAGGTTTTACTTTGCCCAGTGAATTTCTTGTCGAGCAGATGTTATTCTGTCAATCAATAGACAGTGTAAAGCATTCATTCTCTTCTGTGTAGCTCACTACTGCCTGTGGGTGGAGGGGTCTCTACTATATTATCTTTGACCTCTCTAGAAGAAATGTTATGAAATCAAGGACAAATTCTTGACTTCTAAAACCTTCATTTCTTTATAATAAGATAGGTCTCCACTCAGTAAAACAAAGGCCCTAATGGAACAACAGATCATCAGGAAATACTAAATCTTGGGTGTGAATTTGGTGTCTTCATTGATTGACGTTCTTGCTTCAAAGTCAGCATAATTCAACTGCCTTTTCTGAAATTAAACTGTCTTTCATGACTGCAGCACAATAGTGCACACATAGCTTCTAGGACTGTAGGCACCGAAGACCCACCAGTACGTCAGTTAGGCTGGACATCCATACCTATAGTTGTACAAGAAAAATCTGTACGGCTTCCCCATAATGCTCATTCCCCACCTTCTGAAGCAAATGTGGTTTTATAAATGGGGAAAGGGGAGACTGTTGAGATTGCCTTGGTCTGTTATCAGTCTCACTAGAGAAGATGGTCGCTCTCTTTCAAGGGTTATGTCCCACCATTTTCCAGGCTCATTCTGGTCCAACACTCTCCTGGGAACCAAAATCAGGCTGCTCTGACCAAGAATTGCAGTCCCTCATCCTTTCCTGAGGAGATGATCAGTGAACCCGGCACGCAGAATGGCTTCAGCTCATGGATCAGCACTTCTATCCTATGGCCCATCGGGCTATGAAGGCCAACAGGTGCAAATAGACTGTCCATGAGACAAGTGCTTATTAAAAGAACAGGGAAAGGCAACAAGGAATTATTTTATATCCTGGTCTGGTGAGAAGAATGTAGTCATGGGGCTAATGTCTGGCAGAGCACGACAACATGTGTGGGTGATTAGTACGTTTGCAGATATAGGATTTGCAAAGATGTGAAAGCCTGAGGTTCTCAGGTCTCCATACATCAACCCTACCACACACAGCAAAGGGCCACCTTTCCCCAGGAGTATGGCTCATTTCATGAGGAGCTGCTGGCAAATACCTCTTCAGTTCTGCACTTCTCTTGGGTTCTTTGGAAAGACAGGCTTTCATCTTCTCTTTCCCCAGAAGCACAAATCCTCCCCCAACTTTTCTCACAAATGTAATGATGACACACATTGTGTTACCTATCTTGGCACAAACTGGAGTAATCACACAAAGGCAGTGTCCCTGTGACAGCAACATATCCAGGGCAACTTTCAGCCCTGCTATACCAGAGTGAGTGATACGAAATCCCTCCTCATCTCTTAAATTCCTGGTACATTTTGGAAATGTTTTCCTTCCTGTTAGCACGCATCAGTGAAACTCTCTGCTGGTGTTAGAAGACAGTGCTAAAGTTAACCATAATCAGCCCACACATTTTTCTATACAACCAACTGTCCAACTGTCTTGCACTCTCTGCTAAATGTAATGTGATGAACTCTAACTCCAAATGTCCATAAACATATTTTATACCACAGATGTATATCCCCATTACAAATAAAGCCAAGGCGACTGCTCCAATGCATTGAACAGGGAAAAAAAAAAAAAAAAACTGTCAAAAGGATCTCTAAGCCATTACAATGAAATGCAGCATAATACACTGAAAATAAGATTATGCTATATAAAGAAACACAAGTAAAATCTATTCAAGCAAATACCTCTCTGTATGAAAACAACTCTTTTCATGTATTGCAGACGGAAACTATTGAAGCCCAAAAAAAGAAGAAGGTTGAAATTTTCCATTGATATAAAGGTATTGATGTGATATAATAAATATATCTGTAGGCATACAAAATGCCCAGGGAAGCAAGGTAACCACCAGCAATTATTCTTGACTTACATATAGATAAGCAGATGTACCTGAATATTTTTTATACTGTATGAGAAATACAAGTATTATAAACAAATGCATATACCTTCTTAGTTAATGTAGCTTAATGTGTGTTTGTGTCTATAATGCAGCAGTTGTCCAAAAATATGCAATATAAAGCTGCTTAACGTGATATAATGTACCATTATATTACATGCAAATAGCCTAAGTTAAACAGCATGGCCATGAATGCAGTAAGGCTAGGCCCTCAACAGCTGAGAGACGACAGTTTTAAAATGTTCGTGTCATTTAATTTGGCCCCCTGGAACAACAATATATATTTTCTTAATTATGCAATAACTTGTTGTTTTATTTCACAAATCCCCTGCTTCAGAATGAACGTGTCTTCTGCCTTGAAAATCACCCCATATAGCTTTTTGTCCTCATCGTTTAGCATGTGGTCCTGTGCATTATTTATTGTGCCCAATCGAAGCCCTGCGCTGAAACAGAACTATTAATTCATTCCACTTTCTATTTTTTATTGTGTTTTCACCAGAACTTTTTCTTTTCAAATGTTCATTGCCTGATCTTGTCAAACACTAATATGCGACATGGTGGGGTTATTAGCCATTTTATGTAGAATTAAGTCAGATGCAGAGGGTTATAACCCATTTCTCCAGACCTGCGTTCTAATGACAAGACTATCCTGAGCATTTGCATTTCTTCACTAAGGGAACCCAGGGGGTCTCGAGGAAAAGACAGACTGAGGCCCACTTTAAAACTTTGACATGGAAAGTTCTGCTTGATTTCCAGAGCCAAAAAAAAAAAAAAAAAAAAAAAAAAAAAAAAAAAAACCTTTCTTGCTCAGTCCAGCTGTAGTTGCTGCCAAGTCAGTCTCTGGGTGGATTTTGCACCTCCAGGTCCTGCATCCTCATTAATGCAGTCACAGGGAACTCTGGAGAGCCCAACTGGAGGCATTTTCAGAGGAGTTGGCAGTGTGCTCAGAGAAACAGCTGCAGCCAGCCTGGGGACAGAGAGTGAAATTCTGGTCCCAGCTTGGCCAGTAGAAGGGTTTCAGCAAAGCCTAAAAAGTGCTTCAAGCTGCCTGTGAGCTGCTAGTGTTCTGCACTGATTTTCAAGAATGCCAAACGTTGATATTTACCCCGTAGCCTTACAGGAATTTGGGGTTAATACCCAAATGTTAGCCTCCTTTGCCTTTGGTAGGTGCACAGTCTCCTCCTGCTTAACAGTGCCCCATGGTGGTGAGGCAGGAACTGTAGGGAAGAGCTGTGCATTACCTTTAGGTTCTCTGTGGACGGGGAGAAGATGACAGCTGAGGTGGGAAGGACAAGCCGTGACCCTGAAAGTTAGGGTGCTGGCCTGGACCATCTCTATAGAATTGCCTGCAGAGGAATTTTCTTTTTCTTCCACAGTTAAAAGAGAAAATGGACATGTGTGGTCTATGTGGCATTGGCAATAGAGACAGGAAAGTGATGGTGGCGGATCCAGTTTTTCCCCATGAAGGGTTTTTCCTGGAACCCCATAACCAAGTGTCTCATGGACCACACTGCACTACTTTAGCTGCTCCAAAGCTAGAATATTTGCTGTAAGGAATAGGAGAACGCTAAGTCCACTGCTGTTCACTTTAGGTACAACGATGTCAATAAAACTTGTTTAATGAACCACATAAAAATGGTCATCTGTTTTTGAGCTGATTTTTCTTCCCTGTAAGGGTCTTCCACTAACCCCAGCTTGCCAAATTGCCTCTCAAAAATACGAAACTGAACTCCAAGCTCCTCCACTCCCTGTGCAAGCCAGTGGGCATTCTGTTTTGTGAGCAATTCTTTGGATTTTACATCTATTTCACTCAGTCCTGGGAATCTCAGCAGCTCTGTTGACAGAATAAGTGCAAGGATGCAGAGGGGACAAAAGCATTTTGTGAAATGCTTTCATATTCATTGTCACTGGAGAAGCACAGCTATCTTCCCACTTGACTTTAGGATAACAATAGAACTGCTTTGTCAGCCAGCCAGCAGACCAGCTTGGAAGACACAGCGCAAAGAAGCAGAGAGGTTCAAGTTAGCAAACAGCGGATCCTGTATCTCTTCCCTGCTGGGCACCACAGTCATTCAGAGAGGAATCCTTTTACACAAAACACATCCTCCATGGATACGTAAGATTTTCACCTCTTTGCTTTTGAACCGTAGCATTTAGGAACATTTGCAGTCCAGCATAGTAGGACAAAGTATGAGCCAAAGATCTGCCAACGGCCCCAGGGGTTGCCAGCTTAGTGGAATACGCACGCAGGGAGCGTGGCTTCAGGAAGCATGTGAACACCAAGCTGAGAGCCAACAGGAAATCTGGGACTCCTCAGCCGACACGATGTACACTGCCATGGAATAAGGAGACGTTCTCAGGGGGAACCAAGGCAGGCTCACTTCTGGGATTGGCAGGCAAGGAAGAGAGTAGAGAGAATGCAGAGGACGAAACAAAATGCTGCTTATTTAGCTAACAAGCATGAGGATGGAGTGAGATGAGGGCTGGGACAACCAGCAGTAGGAAGATAGATGCTTTAAAACAAGTGATTCAATAGTCTGGGACACAACAAAAGATGCTGTCTTAAGTTTTCTGTTGGTCTGCTTAGCTACCAGCAGCTTTTTAAAGTATCACCCAGATAAATCCTCCAGGCTCTAAAATAAGCAAGAGGTCTAAACCCAAACGTCTCTGGGATTTGGCATGAGGAAGGCTTCCTGCAAAATGGGGTGTCAGAGTTTCTCCCCTGGTGATAAACTGTACCTGGGGTGGATGCTGATTTCTGCCATGCTGTGACTGGGGAGTAAGGTGAAGAGTAGCAACCAGCCCAGCCTTGGTATAGGTACTGCAGTGCCTGCGTATGAAAGACAGGGCAGAGCTGGGTGTGAGGTAAAGAAGTTGCTGTAATGTAGAAATAGGAACAGAATAGGATAGCAGAGGGAGGGGAGGTGATAATTGTAGGAGTACTTTGGGTGGGAAAGGTCAAGAAGAGAGAACAAAGAAGGTAATGGGGTTAAAACCAAAACGAACAAAAAAACTACAGAAAACTCCTAAGTGCTTGGCTCTGCAATACTGACACAAAACCTATGAGACAGGGAGAGGTTTTTCTTAAGTCTGAAACTCACATTTGAAAGCTGCACCTTGTAAGCAATGAAGCACTTTTTACCTAGGGATCTGAAATGTCATGTCTTCCCTGCAGTGATATTTTGGTGACAAAATGCAGCTGCACTTTAAAAGCAGTTTTTGCTTTTCACCTTGTCACTTTTCAGAACATCTGTAACACGTCGCACTTTCATGGGTTTGAGCTGTCTTTGGAGGATCATGCTCCTTTGTTGTGCTGGGAACAGTTCTGAAGAACTCAGAAACCAAATGTGTTTCTTTCTTTGACTAGAGCAGGAATTTTGTTAGGAAGTGCACATTGTTCAGGTTTTGGTCTGCATGATAACTTCCTTACCAAAGCCAGGTTGTGAGACCAGGAGGAGATGGGATAGATCATCCCCTTGGCTGAAGGTGATTGAGCTTATCTCAGGTGGGTACATCCTCCAGGCTGAGAATAATAATCCATGACAGTACTTGGAAATGAAGTAGAAATCTAGCCCCGACTGAAAGAGAAAGGCTGTTTTTATTCTTAAGTTCATAAAGACTGGCTTGGTGGGTGAATGTTCCCTCATTCTTCAGCTGAAAGCTTTCTGGTTACAAAGGAATATTATGTGCTAAGATAAATGGAAAATACACAATAATATTATCCTGCAGAATAGCCTGCTGTATGCAGCAGACATGTTCTTCATGCCCAATAAAAGAATACGAACCAGCACTGACAATTTGGCAGGACACAAAAACAAAGCAACCATGTTTTGGACAGCTGTTGCAGAACATCACAAAGTGCAGAGGGATGTTATCAGCAAATGCAAACATCAACAAAATTTATTATTTCCCAGGTCAGTACTTTCCAACTGTGTCAAGCAAAGGTCTTTTTTGTCCATTATTTATTTATTTTATTTTTGTTTTTATTTATTTTATTTTATTTTTATTTATTTTATTTTTATTTATTTTATCCATTATTTATTTTTTTGTGTACCAGAGATAGGTGATGGTGTTGCAGGGTGACTACTGTATGATAATTATATATATATATATATAAAATTGTCATCAACCACTTTCTTGTTCTCTAGCACCCATGCCTCTGCATTTGCTTGAAGATACAACAAGAAAGCTCTTTGCTCTTCTTTACGTGAATATGGAGTTTTGGGAAACAAGGTTCTTGTACTAAAGGTAGATTTTGTAACACTAGGGTTGAATGTTGGGCTACCTTTCAATTTTGCCAACAGTGCCATGTATTTCGCTTTCAGTGGACCTACCTGTTCCTATTCTAGCCCCACATACGGCTTTGCTGATGAATCGCATAGAGATGCACACGCAGCTCTAAATTATCCAAAGTAACTGAGAGAGGACTGTAACTTAGATTTGGCAAAAACACAACGTAGTACAAAACATGCATTAAACAAGCTGTAAGAGCACAGAGACAGGTAAGTTACACTGAAAAAAAAAAAAAATAGTAAGGCAACTTTCTTGTGTGCCCGTTCACCTGCAGAACTCACTGCCACAGGGTGCCGTGGAGGGCAAGCCAGGGTTTGACAAGGTTACGAGAAATAAAAGTTGTTGACAGTTACATAAGCTTTGATAAGAACGTCAAGGCTGGTCAGCCCACACAACTAAGTTTCGAAGCCAGTTACGTACCATGAGGTTTTGTAACCTTCTCTACACACTCGTGGCTGGTCACAGAAACCTTCACAGACACATGGCTGTGAGGCAGGAGCTCCTGGGCTGACCCAGGTGGTCAGTGTGTTTCACACACCCTGCCCCTCATTTTGTGCTCCGGTGGCATGCAGCAGTGTGAGGCTTTGATGGCCCACATAGCTGCCAGAGGATGCTACTGCCTCAGATGTGAAACTGCCCTGCAGCACACACTGCCCAAAACTCCTGTCCCTGTGGGGCTCTGACCCAGATCAGGAAAAAGGCAGACAACTGGAATTTCACTGTAAATGTCTAAAAGTGGATTTTTGTGCAGCTTGTCTTGGCAAAGCAGTTCCCAACCACCACTCATGACAAAAAAAAAATGGCTCGTGAACGCAGAGGTTCCCCTCCCAAAACAAACGCCCTATTTCATAGGATGGCTCGTGCCTCAGCTTAGACATCTCCTGCGAGACCAGGAGGAGCACATCTTCGCTGGGAGAAAACAGAACCAAGGGGATCGCCTACAGTCTGAGGAAGGGATATCTCTCCTTTGTCCCATGGCCGCATTTGTCCAACAAGTGTGATCCTGGACCGAGACACCTCCCTCCCCTCTGCTCCTTGGGGACATTTACTGAGCACACCCAGCACCACACCGAGCCCAGCCTTGGGAGGTTTTGCCTCTTCCCCGCAAGCCCTTAGGAGTCTTGGTGAGAATAGTTTGACAGGGAGGAACTCGCAGTCTCCAAGCAGATCTGTTTACTTGTTCCCTGTAGCCCTCGGAGCAGCGCCGTGCACTGCTGTGGCTCGCCTCGCTTGCAGACTGACAGCGCTGTCAGGTCCCATTCATTGCGAAGCAGCCGGTTCCTCACACCTCCCTCGCTCCCCTGCTGAACGCGGTGAGATCTCAGGAGCCAAGCCTGCCCGCAGACAGGGCTCGGTGATTGATGCATAGCAGTAATTGCCAGCGTTCAGCTCCAAATAGTGAAACTTCACTTCATAAAGGCGTTTTAGGGTGGGAGGTGCAGGTCAGGACTCCTGCATGCTGATGCTTTTAGAGACAAGCCAGCAGGGAGCTAGTAAGAACAAACTCAGCCCAACAAGTTGCTGCTGGTGAATTAAAGGGGAAAACAAGCCCAAGCGCCTTTCTCATTAGTTCAAGCTGTTCTTACCTGGAGGGTGGAGAGAAGGACTTGCAAGCCACTGGCTTCTTGTTCTGCCATGCTGCTCCCCACTCACAATCCCTCTTTCTAGCAGCAGACACAATGCAGCCAGAAAGCAAAGCTGCCAACTTGCCTGGCTGCTGCCCCTGTGTTGTTTAAGAAACGAAGAAGCTAAACACAGATCCCCAGACACACGCACAGTGCTACCACCAATAATCACAGCAATGCAACTCTAGACCTCAGCAGGAGAGATAAATGTACCCCCTCCCTCCGAGCTCTCCCACTGTGACGAGAAGATTAATTCCTATATAAAGAATCCTGGGGATTAAGTAAAGTGCTCGGGAAAGGTCTGGGTGCTTGGTGTATGGCAGGGGGAGTGTGGGGAGGGTGGCAATAGCAACAAGAAAGCAGAAGAGCTACAAACCTCAAAGAAAGCCAGGGAGAAGGGAGGGAGCGTGCTGGCAGTCTGACAGTCATTCCCAGCTGACCTGCTGATCCATTCCAGACCCTGCGTGGACTCGTCTCTGTTTGACTCCGCTCCAGTGAAACCGGAGACGCAGAGAAGGCAGAGGGAGTGGGAGAGATGCCCTCAGTCTTAATGAGCGCTGACAACGAACGGAAGATACACCCGGCATGAGGGACAGGTGGAGCAGGATCGCTGAGGCTCACGGAGGGTTTTGAGCTTGCAGCCCCGATGCTTCTCTCCAGTCACTGCTGCGAAGGCCACAGGCAGTGCCTCGTAGCAGTTGCAGGGCAGGGAGCGCAAGCAGAGGGCATCTCGTGGCTACATGGCAAAGCCCAGGGAGGAAAGGGGAGCACTCACATCCTGTGCAGCCTCTCTGTCCAAGGAAAGTGCAATTCTAGGGGAAAGTTGGCTCCAAGGGCCACTACAGTGATTCACACGTACCCATCCACGTATGTGAGGATTGTAGCTCAGAGCTGAGATCTCTCCCTGGTGCATGAACCATGCCGGGGTATGGCTGTAGTTGTAGCCTGAATTCCTAGGAGGGCACAGAGACCACTTTTAGCTTCAGCCAGATGATATCAAAGGGCTTGGTAAACAAAAAGGAGCAGGTAAAGAAGCCGAGTGGAGGGATGGATGAGGTTTTTCCAGGGGAATGTTTTCAATGTGAGAATGTCAATTAGTTCAACACAAACATTTTTTCAGGGATGCAGAAATTTCAGTTCAGTTTTCTTAATGCCAGAATGGCACCACTTCAGGGAGGTTTGTAGGCTGACATTGGATATAATTACTTGACATGCAGAAGATGAAGGTTAGATCTTGTCTTTCCAATTTAGGGACATTAATTTCAGTCTTTACCTCTTAAATAAGTACCTAATGCTGGTGTGGGTCTCTCTAGCCCTTCCAGTAGGAACGTTTTCACTGTGAATTAATAACTAAAGACCTTAGAAGAAGTAACATGAACCTTGGTCTCCTGGCACAAGACAAATGCTTACAGGATTCAGTGCCACAAAGTGACATACCAGACAGTCAATGTGTGCATGCATTTCTTTGCTGAAGTCAATGAAGAAATCACAGATCGGAGCTAAAACCCTAATCTTCTAAGAACCAGTTAAATGAAGAATAAACCACTCTACTCTTGGCTAGGGACTATTTTCATGTGAAGATCTTTCAACGCTG
Organism: Cygnus olor; assembly: GCF_009769625.2. Taxonomy (NCBI): domain Eukaryota; kingdom Metazoa; phylum Chordata; class Aves; order Anseriformes; family Anatidae; genus Cygnus; species Cygnus olor. Next base: position 14,840,780 of record NC_049179.1, read on the forward strand.
CAGAACCTTCATTGATCAAGTGTTTTAGGCAAATGCTAAGACAAATTCTCTCCAGCTCAGCCCAGTAATGTGTGAACAAGTGACACAAGCATGGCATTCCTTGGTTTCTGTGTGTGCCAGCAGGGTCCCAGGACGTCACTACCAGGTTATAAAATAAACCAGATTAAAATACCTTTGCATAATTATGGAGACACAGCAGTCCATTCATGGAGAATGCCACAAGGACTGTTGATTGATGGACAAGATGCTCTACAGACAACCAGGCAGAGTAAGAAAAGTTACATGGACTCATTTCCTACGGAAATTCAGGTTCGGGGATTTTTCTGAATGAAAATATTGATTTCAACAACAACAACAAAAAAGCTGCTGCACTCTATGAAATACTATATTTTAGACTGAGAGATGGTGTCCTACCCAAAGAACACTGAATTTTGACCAGCCTTTGCAGGCATAGTGCTTTCAACATATCAAAGGGTTAAATGCAGAATGGCACTATACTTTTCTCCTGGGGGTCTGTAAAAGTTCACGTAAAGAAACAACAGCCTGTGGTGGGCCATATTAATCTCACCAGCCCACTGTCTCTGGAGACGTGTTGAAATCTTGCATTAAGTTAAACTGAAAGAATTAGGATGAGCTCTGAGTCTTAAAATGTTGAAGGCCTAGGCAGTACACAGGAAGATGAAATAGTAAGAGTTGAGTGTAGTAACTCTGATACACAGATGGCCTCAATGGAGAAAAAGTCCTGAAGCTGGAAGGTTGTTAAGTTTGGTAGCAAGAGGTTCAGGGTGTAAGAGCATGCCGTGCACCATGCTCTCCAGATCTATCTGTCCCTGCTTGCCAAAAGATTCATCCTAAAGGCAAGGGAAACATCCAATGACAGTCTTAAAGTCTCCAAGAGTTAACACACTTGCCAAGTAACTTTGAGACAAGGCTTTAGAGTTTCTTTCACATCAGCAGGACTCAATAAAATCTAATAACAGACCATTATGTAAGGAGGGGAGAGAACCGAGAGAGTGCAGGGACGATGTTCTCAAATGGGCTGGGAAGGAGGAAGGTAGGTAATGGGTTTTATGAGCAGTGCCAGCACACTCTGTCTTACACAAATTAATGCACTGGCAGAAAATTATTTCAGAGGTGATTAGAAGCTCTTTAAAGGAGCTCTTCCACTTTGTCGCTTTGTTCTTTTTCTTGTGACAATTGTACCTGTCACTAGAGCTATGTGGAACTGTTAATTCCTATTGTGTGACTGTTCAGAAGGCAATGAGAGCTGATGGATGTAAGCAGGCTACAGCGGCAGGCAGCCCGGTTGTCTCAGATCCCCTTCTCTACCACATCACACCACCAGATCCCTCACCTTCTCAGTGGCAATCCATCATTACCACATGGTGATCCCTCTCCCTGTTGCATCGTAAGATGCTAGATGAGTAGCTAGCTTCCTGCCCTACCTAGAACACCACACTGCCCTCTGCTATAGGATCCCATCTTTCCTAAATCCCCTACCCCCATGATCTTGTTCTTCGTTTCTATGCGAAGAAGCTTTAGAAGCTTTAGAAAAAATTGCAAAGATTTTGCTGTACTTATGTCAACCCAAGGGAAAGAGAATACCAACAGCAAAGCTTGGGGAAACGAAATCTCTTCCATTCTTTAAAATTTGGGGGTAGTTTGCTTGGTTACGCCCAGAGACTACAAGAAACTATCTTACAACAGAAAGCTCCAGAACTTGCATTTGAATTAGCAGGGAGATTAACAAATAGAAATGCTAAAGAAAGACCCCAAAAGTGACAGCGATGTTTACATCAACGTAAAATGTACTTCAAAAACCTTTTGAAACCAAATTCAAAGCAGTAAATCTCAGAGGTTTCCAGTTATTCACCATTCTTCATAGCCATTGCTTCCAGATTTTTGTCGAGTTTCCAAATTTGTTGTTAGTTTCTATGAATAGGAGGTTCCCTACCTCAACCCTCACAGGCTGAATAAGTTAGGAAGCCTACAGAGACAAATGCCAGAGGTAAAGCATAAACACTGTCCTACCCATTCATATTACGCTGTCAATCCAGCTTGAAGATTAGCTTGTTAAAGTTTATATTGATGCCACTGTTGTTTCCCCTGTGCCCTTAGGTTTATGTGATCCTTAAACAAAATGAAAATTAAACTCATGACTGCAGCTTCCTACTAGTGCCAGAGTTAATGTTCTTGTGGGGAGGACAGAGGGCATTAGAAGCACAAAGGCAGGACCCCTGGGCTCTCTGCAGTTGCTGCACAAGCTCAGACCAGTAATTTTCTTTTCTTGTGCTCAAGGGCTCAGACACACAAACAAGTTAGAGATGTCATCTGATCTCCAGCAAATATGTGCACACACTTTTAGCCCATAGCAAAGGTAAGATAATACAGGATGATTTCACCTGCATTAAAAGAGCATTCAGTCCAATTATTTCATTTTAAGAGCTTATGCAGAAAACATTACCATGGATCAGCTGACACTATGTAATATTTTAACCACAGAAACTTGTTCTTGTGCCTAAACCTACATCTTCCCTACCTGTAAAAGGAGATTTTGAAGCTTTCCTTGTTCAGATGTTGTAAAGCTATAAAATTTGCAAGCTCTCATTCAGAAGCGTTGTAAAAAAAAATGAAAGTTTTCAGCTATAGCATTGCATTAGAATGATACAAGGTTAAAAATCTCCATAGATGAGATAATCTGGAAATTTTCCTTGTGAACAAAGCAATGAGAAGAAGACAGAAGTCCTCTGCCAGATACCTAGCAACTGTAATATTACTGATTTGTAAATTGAAAGTAGGAATCCCACGCAAGAATATAACATATTAAAATAAATTTTTCCTGTGTTATTTTCACATTCCCACTTATTCCAGTTCAGCTTGTTCTTTCCCATGTGAACCCCCACTGAATTGCATTTGAAAGTAATTCACAGGCTAAAGAAAAACTAGCCCTAAGAAGACTTAAATACAGCAGTTGTAGAACCAGAATCAATATCACCAAAATCAGGTGAGAAGCCACAGACAAGCTTCCCCTTTTTTATCTAGAGTCTATACCAAACAAATGCATAGAAAACTCATTCAATTTTTGGACATTAGCAGTAAATGAAGTCCAAATAATAAAATTATCTTGGAAACCTGTGAATAACCTGAGAATATTTTCACCTAATTCTCATAAAAATGACACCAATTTTGTACTCATGTTGGACATCTGGATTCTAATAGGATGATTTCCATTTTTAAACCAGTGAGATAGATGAGAGAACAGCCAGGTTCCATTAAAAATGGGGAAAAAAAATCTAATTGGATAAATTATTCATTCCAAAGCCAGCCTGAGTTTTATGAAACACAACTGAAATATCAGTGTAAAATATTGAGTTAACTGTCCATGTCACATTTCTATTAAATAAAGAAATGAGTTCTGCTGTCAAAATTACATGTAGCCAAGAAATGTATATATTTTAATAAGGGGATATTGTTTTATTATTATTATTATTATCTGGATACTCTTTTCTCTAACAAACCCTTCATTTTCATTGACTTTTGTTCAAGCACAATGCTTATCATAAATGATCACCAAAGCAATATTAATACATATGCATGTGGAAAAGAGATAATCTTCCATTTGTGAATGCATATGTAGAGGTTTACCTCTCTGAATAACATTCCCCCTGCTCATGAAATAATTTACTCTTCTACAGTAGTGAAATGGTTAAAATGGCAATGAAAACACAAGAAGTCATGATGCTGAAATTGATTTTCAGATGCTGCTGGAAGTGACCCAAGATTCCTGCAGCCACTGGACGAGAAGTTAATATCTTTTGGGTCAGAAACCTACCACTGGAAGTTTCTGGTCTTACCCTGGTTTAATATGAGGCTGGTACTGTACAGAGTGCCTGGGGCAGAGAGGGGAACAGCAGGCTTAATCAGAGTTTTGCTTCTCTGGAGACATTCCTGCCATCTCACCTTTCATTTGTTGCTGCACAGCAGCATGGCCTGGGGACCATCGTCTGGGGAACATGCTACGGTTCATTTCTACAGCAGCATGATGACCAAGGATATAGGACATGGAAGACTATAGGGATAGTGTATCGGAGGCTACGGTAGATATATTGTATGCTGTGTCAGTATGTGATAGAGGGTATTTTCTTGCATCACTGTCCTTTCTGACACGTGCTGAGAGGGCTGCTTCCATATAAAGACATGCTCCCACTTCTTTCTTTCCAGGTCCCTAAAACCTACTCCAGTTGTAAAGGCATTAATAGAATCAAATAAAGAGACCTGCTGTAAAAACACATTAACCCAGACTTGAAAACACACTCTGCATTTGCAGTCTAGGCTCAAACAGCTTTCATATGACCTCTGCACACTTTGGATCTCTTTTGGAATAACAATGGACAATATTTTGGCAAATCAGACTTTTAGCAGTTGATCAATTTGGTCGTGAACTGTATCGTGAACCAGGAGTGGAAACATGCTGGCTCAGTGCCATGCTGTCATTTTCTTCATCTAAGAATAAAAGTTTTCATTTGTCAAGTGGAATGGATGTTTCTTACACCCTGACAGATTGTCAAATATTCTGAAATATATTTTGTTGGGCTCTTATTTAAATCTAGTTTATGGAAAAACAGCTATATATTAAACACACATACACCACTTATCCTAAGAGAGATGTATTTAACCACTTGACTGCTGTCAGATATTTCCACTTTGTTCCTACAAAGCCCCTTGCTGTGCTGTTCAATGCCTCAGATACAGCAGGTAGAAAACACTTGCTCTGTTACTGAATACTACAGGTGTGTCTAAGTCTGATCTACCCACAGCATTACCAATTGTTCCTGGTCCATTGCGAGAGGAGACACCTGCTGTGTCAGTGAATCTTTGAGATACAGGCAAGTGGAGTTCCTCGCTGGGCTGCTAAGACTTCTGGCCATTAACAGAGCACACATAGGAGGGGGCTGACTATCCCACCTCCTGCCAAGTAGCCCATGATGCTGGTATTCTCTTGAATGACAGCAGTAGGGATGTGCTGAAGAAACCCAGAAGAAGAATGAAATAATAGTGCAACAGTTAAATTAACAGCACTGATGTCTTACTTGCCTTTATCAAGTCTCCAGGCAACAGTACAAGGTAAAGGTCCTTTGCTTTGTCACCTGCAGCTCAGCGAATATTTCTGTTGGACAAAATACCCTTCCTGTTTTCCTGCAGACATACCTGTGTCAAGATTTTCAGTTGCTTGTAAAAAAAAAAAAAAAAAAAAAGAAAAAGAAAAGAAAAAAGACAACAAACAATTGTTTTTCATACCCTGACAGCCTGGTTCTCATTTTCTTTGTCACTTTTGTCACCAATTTTGTCTGCTTAAGATGTCTCTATGCTAATTCAGTTGTATATGGCACCCAAGTTGCAAAAGTGTGAGCACAGACATAAGTGCAAGACAGGGAAGAATCTGTTTTGTTGAATGTTTAAGGAAATGGACTTTATGCCAGCCAGACACAGCAGTACACAAAGCCTTCCCATTAACAGAACAAACTGTGGTATATCTGTCTCTTCTGTTTGTCTCACATTTAGTATCTCTGACACACACAGCAACATTCAGTATGCAAAGACACCAGGGAGAAAAAAAAATAGGATAAGAAACAAAGAAAAAGGAGAACACTCAGACCCATTGAGCAATCTAGTGGGTCATACATTTTAATGAGACCAGCAGATGGAAGAGAACATGGCAAGTTGGGCTGTTACTGGTGATACCATATTGGGACACAGAGCACAGAGAATTAACTCCAAAATATATTCCACACCTGAGTGTTTGTAGAAGCTTATTTGGCCATCCTGCTTCGTCTTGTTTTGCTTTGATTGCCACAAGCTTCCAAAATGAATTAATATCACAGTGAATGAATATCATTCCAGGGCTGAACTGGACAAGCAAAAGCACCCACGAAGGTACAAAAAGCAAAGAAAAAGCAAAATGCAGGAGGTATGGGATTGCATAGATGACGGAAGACTGGTAATGCTATGCTATTAGCTCATATATAGTGCTGCACAAACTAGTTTGTCAGAGGCAATGCCTGAAGGGTATCTTCAAGAGAGTCAGAGGAAGCACCTAAATAAGAAACCGCTTTTGACCACTAGACCTCTAAACTTGACCTTCACCATAGCAAAAAACACTGTGACCCCTTATAAGTTTGCAAGCGCTTTATCCCATGCAATAATGTTTCCAGCAACAGTGGGCTACTAAGCTTTATTAACTGTATTTGATAATCAGTACTGAATGACTTTACTGACCACCCAGCTGCATCAGAAGGCCTGGGAGTGACTGCTCTCTAAATCTAATGTAACTGGGTGCAAACAGAAAAACTCCCAGGAAAATTCCTCCTTTATCCCTGTATCTTGAGACAGAAATATCAACAAAAATGACAAAGTGTTTTTGTTGTTGTTGTTGTTGTTGTTGTTGTTGTTGTTGTTGTTTTGGTTTGCTTTTTGTTTGCAAGTACTTGTAGTTTTTCCAAAGACAAGCAAAAGTTCTTCTATCCTCTTGCCCCTGGGCCCACGAGGCCTGGCTTTTTCTAAAGCTGGAGCTGAATTCTCTGAATATATAGACAGAGGCTGGAGGAGCCTCTATATATATGCTGAGACTTCACTAAGACTGACCCTGAATACTGGTTTGTGACATAATAAATTTAGCAGTACTACAGAGGCCTTGGAAGCAGACTGTCATTGTTGAGGGCTGCGTGAGAAGCACAGTTAGAACTGAGAATGGGCAGTTATTTACAACCCCACATCATTAAAATTCTCTCCATCCTGAATGATGAATGGTTCTCCTGTGAATAGGAACACAACAAAATTTGAAATGCAGAGAAATTTGCTCTGCCGGGAAGGAAATCATCTCAGAGAGAGAAGCTGTAAGAGTGAGGGACAGCATTTGTCTACATTTTGCTTTGACTGATTGAAAGCAGACAGGATTCCTGAAGACTTGGCTCTGGTCAAGACGATCTCTGAGAAGGATAGGCCCTTCTGACTTTGCTTTGTAGTACTCAGAAATACGTTCCACCTCTCAGCCTGCTGGTTGTGCAGAAAAGAGGCTTCTTGCAAACACTTGAGGAAGGAAGTAGTTCAGAAGAGCTGGCCCAGCTTCCCCACATCCGTGAAGCCAATAGAAACACTAACTAAAGGCATATCATGTCATGTCCATAGATCCTACCGGTGATTCCATCGCAGGTTGTGGTTTGTTTGTTGGTTTGTTTTTTTTCCCTACTTTTCCCTTCCAAGTCCCTGGATGAACCTCTGTGAACCTGCTAAAGAAGATGGCTTGATAAAATTCCAGAAGAGGCCTTCTGTCAAAGTGAAAACCCTGTGGAAATCTTCGGTAATAACTATTTCTGTAAGCAATGTGGTTACTGAAGTTTGGTTTTCTATTCAATGGAGTTTCACAGCTGATCAGCTGTGTCTGCGAAAGCACAAGCTTTCCCCTAGAAGTCATTAGAGCAATCTTTTGGACTCTCCCCCTTTCACACTTTCCTTACCCACAGGTACTCCAGAGTTCAATGGAAAAGCCTTTTTTTCATCAGTGGCATGTACCAGGTGTCTCACTTCTACCTAGACACTTATTTTTACTAAAATTCTATGAATTATTTTATCTTTAGAATTTTTGCTTCTCTGTAAAACACATTTTGAAATAGGCCACTGGGTTCATAAGTTTTTAGGGTGGCTGCACGAATCCAGAAAGGGCAATATCGTATCAACCATGTTTCAAAGTAAACTAAACTAAAGAAGAGCTGTTAAAAGAATAATCATCCAATGCCATTTTCACATAATCTCTGAATATATCAATAATGCCTACTAATGCAGGTGTGTTAGCAATGCAAACCCTTCTGCATAGGTCTGTGGTGGTTTCTACAAACAGGGCATAATTGCTAACAGTCTCCAGATGACACCTCTCATTCAAGCTGTGGCAGCTCTTCCTTTTAGCCTTGGATGTGCCTGGTACATTCCCCGGTGTGCCCATCAATAGCTCTTGACATGTACACAATGCAGTAAATATTAATCCATCAACTCTCACAACTCCATTTCTGGGAGTTAGGCAATCATTTTTTTCCAGCTTACACTTTGCGAAGTCGACGAGGAGTCTCTCGAGGACACACAGAGCATCAATGGCAGAGACAGAAGGAGAAGAGAGGTCACAGTGCCCCCAGTGCCATCACAGGAAAACTCAAGGCGGTGATATCTGGGGAGGAAAGAAGAAAACTTCATCATCTATTCAGCAGTTGAATTTTTTTCCCTAAAGTCAGAGAGTCTGTGGCCACATGCACACTTGTGTGCATTTGAAGCAACCAGCCCTTATTACTGATGACCAAGTGTTCATCTGAACATCTGTGCCCTTTTGTCATTTGGGTAGCATTTTGTGAACCTTTGTTTTGCCCCAGCAAGCTTGCATGTGAATCTGCCTTACTCTGGAGACAGGCTCAGTGAAATCATAAGGTTTTTGACTCATTTCTAATGAAAAGTTGCCTCAGAGGACAATTTCGATTAAGAGTGGCCACAGAGGCTCGTCTACACCTTTTTCAGTGCAATGTGGAGCTAAGTGTTGATTATACCTCGACGTGTCTCTGGGGCTGCTGTGTGACTGCTCCTGGCACCTCTAAAGACTTCACGCAGCAGCAGCCTCCCAGGTGTAAGTCAAGGCCTTGTGAATACAGCATTATGTTGGGAGAAGCAAGGAAAAAATACACAGCCAGGGAGAGACGTATGAAACAAGCTGCCTCTTGACTTCATTATCATAAGTGTTTCTTGTTCAGCTCATTACATGAACCTTGTTCACCATGTATTTCTTCCAGCATTTGTTAGGGGGGAGGCAAGCCCAGTGGCCTGATACATCCACCTCGCCTCCCTCCTCCAAACAAAAACTCTTCAGTCACTGCTGACTCTTTTTTAGGGAAACCTTCATTTCATTAAAATTTAATTATTGGTTTAATTAAAATAGGCAAGCAGCAATATGAGATGTGTATGTTTTTTTATGGCTGAAGGAGATTGTAAAGTCCTCATTCATTTCCCAAAGTAGCTTCCACGAAAAATTGGGCTGTCTTTTTATAGGCCAATTCTCAGTGCTGCTTTCAAATGGATCCCACAGCCATTCACACAGATTAATTCAGGCAGTGAATCAGATCCTGCTCACTAGCTGCCTTTCAGAACATACCAGTGATGATCTGGGAGCCCTGTGGTAGAGCCCTGAGAGCTGATGGGACTCTGTAAATGATTAATTAATCCTCATCCACGCATTTTTCAGTTCTGTCTTAATTTATTCATATTGCAAAACAAATTTGGTCTTGGTGAAATGGGCCAGACTGACATGCGTTGGGTGACTGACAATTGTTCTGTTATTCCCACAGAAAGAATGAAGAGGGAAAGATTTTTTTTTTTTTTTTTTTTTTTTTGATGAAGCCTGTGCCATGACCCAGGAGACAACATTTCAACCTCAAACCATATTCAGCCTCCAGTTCTTCTGCTAACACTGCTAGCTTGAGGGGTGGCCCGGTTTCTGGCAACCTGCCACCCCACCAAGACTTAGAGGCAAGACCCCAATTATTCCTTAACAAAGACAAAACTACAGTGGTTCTCATCTCTTCTCTCAGTGTCTTCTCTGGCATCCCTAAACCTCCCAGGAGCAAAAGCCTACCCGGTGGGAATTCAGCACAAAGCAGACAACACACAAAAACTCGGCTTGGGCCACCTTAGGAGGAGGTCTCCAGCTGCCCCATGTAAATGGTGCAGAAGAGATAGTAACCTGCAGCAGATGGAGGTATTCCTAGTGGTGGAGACAACACCCCATGAAAACTACAAGAAGACATCCTAGTGCGGTCATGGTTTCCTTCAGAACCAAGTCCATTATTTGCTAATGATATTCAGGCAGTAAAACTGGTTTTGACCTCACAACAAGGGTGGGAATCTTTAGACTCTCTTAAATTCCCAAACCATCTGGTCTTTGGATTTATTTAATCGCTCTTCTATTTGCAGCAGTGAATTGAGCTTCAAAAGAGCTGTGTAGCTCTTTCTAAATGTTGGTTACAGAATAATCACAAGAAAAAAAAGAGGAATATTGAAAGTTTCAAATATTTTAGTTCACAGTTCTAGGCAATGCTGGGCTGCTTGCCCTGTGTTTTGCAGTCTTCAGATCTCTTCAGCTTTAGACCAGAAAGAAATGAGAGAAGTAGCCTTTCATTTAGAAGCAACCCTCCAGACACTTTTGCAAGAAACAGCAATGACCTTCATTTACCCAGCCCTCTCCAGCTACACTAGCTGAGAATGTAAGTGAAGTGCAGGGCTGGGAACAGTGTGCTCTTTCAAAATGCTTTTACATCTCTTCTGTACTTGCTGGAAATCTACTCTCATCATTTTTCATTTTAAATATCTCCCTATATACATCTGGAGGTTGCAGCATGGATCTCTTTTCATAACAAAAGGCATAGACCAGTCTGCGGGTAGAGGTCTAATTTTCAGCATTGCCAGAGTTCCTGGGGAGTCTGGCAGCACTTGAGAAAACCAGGTAGTAATGCTAGTACCCCTATATCTTTTTCTCTTTGTCTTAAAGGTAAGCGTAGGGTATGACGATGAAATGGATGGACTTCTGCCTTTTTTTCTTTTCCATTTGGCTTGACTGAGCAATGTGTCATGAAATTCTTGTTCATGCTAAGATGTTTCCTGGCTCCATGGATCCTATTGGATCTTGATTGATTCATGAACAGGTCCATAGGTACTATTCGGAGTTATTAACGTCACAAAAAAACAGCTACAACTTAGAAAACCTTAGAGCCACAGGCATTTGGAAGCAAAGAGCAGTCAGGGTATTAGACAGGTTTCCTTACTAGCATGCAAACAGGAACAACAGTATCAGGCTAGATAGACTTCTGAGTCTTCTAAGCTGGTAGTGCCATAAAAGCTGTTCTTATGCTGTTACGCTCAATCTCTTCGTGCTTTCACCTTCATCAATAGCATTAGATTGACATCACAAGGGCTTTGTGAGCCTTTGCAACTCTGAGCTCCTCAGATGAAAGGCTCCATATAATTGTAAACATAATTTTATATTCTCGAGAAAGACTGCTGAAATAAACAGTATCTATTAACAACAGTCAAAGTGTAGTATTTGTGTTTATGTCAGCACTTAAAAATCATTGATCTGCAATAATCTCAGCATGGGGAAAAGAATCTGTTCCAAAGGTCAGAGCAGAGAAATGCAGTTTTCCCCATCAGTGCCCAAAAGAGCAGGGATGGAGAGCTGCTGTGCAGAGCTCTGGCCAGGGAAAATGTGGTTGCATAAAATCTCACTGACACTCCCTTCCCCACTGCTAGAACAGCACTCGCGGAGATGACCCAAGATCAAAGATGCCTGCAGCAGCAATCTGGTTGCAAGACTAATAATCATTAGTCTACTTTGGCTGCCAGATTGCAGGTAACCACCCACCGTGGTGTGCTACTGCGCCAAGGCTGCACAGACACTTTTCAAAGTGAGAGCGCTTCCCCATATCCCCGTGTGTGGCAGCAGCAGGGTGAGCTTGGTGGATGTCTCCTAACAGGTTTTGCTCTGAACAGAGCCTTTGAACTAGGACCTGCCTCATTTCATTTTATTTGGGAACAGTAGAGTGGCTGAACAACAGGTATGATGGAGAACAATAGCCCAGATGGAGTCTGCCCAGGGGACACACTATTGAAAGTAAAGTACAGTAGCTTAAAACTCTGCTCCTTAGTACTTGAGTGCAGTGCATTGCACACTTTGTCCCCTGAACGTGCTTCTCTTCCTGAAGGCAGACCCATTATCCTCTTTTAAGAGAAACTGGAAAATCTCTCCTCTTCGAACAGCTCCTAGTTGTTCCCTTCCCTGTGAGCAGGAGTGGCCATCCTGCCCCTCCAGCTGATTTGGGGTTCTCCTTTCTCCCATCTCTAACAAAAGATTTAAAGCAGCTTCACTACTCCACTGTCCTTCATCCAGCAAGTGATCCATGAATCTGTCCCCTTGACCACCCATCGCCAGACCCCCACTGCCCACCTGGATGAGTGACTGCATCCTTTTGTTTCAGAGCTAACTTTGGACCCCCCATGCTATTCCCTGCCTTCCTGCTACGTCTTTCTTTAGCCCCCTCCCTCTCTGTCTCTCCCCAGCCTTGCTCTTGAAGACATTACAGCTACCTAGAAGGGATACAATCTCTTAGTAGCTGGGCTCTTTGGAAATGGGGTTTCTGGAGTACAGTGTTTTCCTGCCACCTGATCTCCCCAGTCTTTACCTTACCACCTCCCTGCTCTATGTGCTGCAGGGTGTTCATACCCGGGCTCGGACAAGGAGAGGAGAGAAGCAGCCAGCAACTGCCCCAGCAGCTCTGCTGCAGCCTTGAGTTGCTCAAGGGTGGGGAAAACTGCCATCAGATGAAGGGGAAGCAGCCAGTCCTTTCTGAGTCCCTACCCCACTGACAGGCTGCACATGATGTTCTAAACAAAATCTGTCTAATGCCAGTCCCAGCAACTTGCAAGGGCTCTGCAGAAAAGCCAACAGGGCAGAATGACTGTGCCCCTCTCCATGCACCAACGGCTTGGAGAAGAAGGAGTGGTGCAAAGGCAGAGGGCTGGCAGCGATGACAAACATGGCTAACAGAGGGTGCCAGGGTTGGCATCAAAGACAAAGCAACAGTGAAATAGCACAATATCATTGCCTGCCAACTCCTTCTTTTAATCCTCCTGAGTCTGCACATCCATAATTGGGGACTTGTCTCTGCTGTCTAGGGCACTTGGCAGCACACAGCTCTCCTCCCTAGAAGCAAGATTTGTGATTAGATTAAAGCCCAATTCATGTTCTCCTCGCTCAGGTCTCTGTCACGCTCGCTGCTCCCCCTGATGTTTACATATGATCGGCTGACTCATTTCCACACGAAGAGCTGACATTTCTCTCTCAAATACAGCATAGGGGTCATTGGTTGCTGCATTAAAGGGAAAAACTACAATGAAGAGATTTTCTAATCACTGCATCAGATTACAAAGGAATGTAAATCACTGAACAACGCCTTTTGTTAGAAGCTGGAGCAAGGTTACTTCAGGTAGTTCTCAAGTGCAGTTTGATATTTCACACAGTACGCCCACGTGCAGGAGTGCACATGTGTTCACGCACATGAACACACCCCAGCAGAGCAAGGAGATGCTGGGGGAAGGTGTTCTGATGTTGAGGAGCTCATCTATCCTGTGCTGCACCCCAGAGGGAGCTTATTGTCCTGTGCTTCTGCCTGCTGCCTGATAAATCGGGGTAATATCCAATCTGCACTCACTGGACATGGCAAGGATGAGTATATTAAAAATACAGCAAGTAAGAAGAAGCAGAGGAGCAGCCAAAGCAGATACAGGACATATTACCATAAAATTACTAACAATAAGCTAGGATCAAATTTCTCTGCATGTCTTATATGGTCATTCATAGAAACATCACTACAGACTTACAAAAAAAAAGGCATACAATGTATTTTAACTTAGTTTTGTACTTTGCCCTTAAAGAAGCTGAGATGGTTCATGGGAAGAAGGGAAGGGAACAAACCAATAAAAGCATATAGGAGATTTTTTTCTTTTTTGGGACAAGTGTTGCAGGGGTAGGCAAGAGAGTAGAAATTGTCATGGGCTGGAGCAACCAGCAAAAGCATTAAGTGTTACAGGCACTGCCCACAATGTTCTTGTAGTCAAGATGGAGAATGTGTTTTGCATTTCTTATTCATTTCTGGGATTTTTGGAGAACCTTCTGCTAGGTAGCCATTAAAGTTCTCCTTCAGAAAAATAATGATAAAAAATGAGGAGCATTTAAATGTGACCTGAAGCCCATCAAAACCTCCCAGAAATGCCTCTGCACAGTCCTGCTCCAGCTCTTCAGGTCCTGAGAGAAGATGTAGTGGGGACAGAGGAGGGGAACACAAATGTGAGCCACCTCTCCACTGGCCAGCAAACTACCACCCAAAGCAGGCAGAACAGTCAAGGGGAAAAAAAAATAAAAGAAAAAAGAAAAAAAAAGAAAACCCAGAGCCCATAATCATTTCATGATTCTAATTTAGCTTTTATGAACATGTTTTGAGCTCCCCTAGTCAGACTCTGGTATTGATCTTTTCAGTATTGTTAACTCATAACCAGACCATATTTGAAGACATAAACTTTAAGAGGGATAATAAAGAAGAGCCAGACTGCACTGGCTTTATTATTCTCAGCCTAGGGACTGGGACCTGTAAATCCTACTGGAATCAGTGAAATTATGCAAGTGAAGATTAACTCCTGGCTGTGTCAATTTTTGGGACAGTGGTCACCAATGACATCAGTCCTTATTTCTAGTTGAAAGTGGGGTTGTTTTGGGACACAAAGAGATGGGAATGTAAGAAGCTAAACAAAGGAAAAGAGACCACTGACTTTCTGTCTGCAAGATTTTGAGAGATGGCCCAAATTGCAATATTTTAACCCATTTCTGGACCAGATGCAGACTCTTCCAAAATTACTCAGTGCTTACATTTGACTTCTATCTTCCAACTCCATTTGGGATCTGAGCTAAGCAGAAGCATATAGATATTGCAGATGGTGTTATTCTTTAGTGAGGGAGCTGACCCTGAGCACCAGCACAGGGTGATGGATGTCTTGGCTTTACTGTACTGAGTGTGTGCTCTGTGCTTCGGGTCAGGCAGGTTGATATAGCTTGTTCCATGCTTCTGACTGATGGATAACATGAAAAGCCCAAATAACGATGTTCATGGGCTTTTTTTCTCTCCATGGTAACAATACAAGGACAGTTTTCCAATCTCTGGCTGTTTCTGGAAAAAGAGGGAACATGAAAATATGTGACAGATTTTCTTTGTTAAATGGATCCTAATATAATGAAATGAGGGCAGGGGGTTAGGTGAGGAGAGGCATTGCTTTCTACCTGGCATATGCAAGATGTGAAAGGTGTTGAGTATCAGCCTGATCTGAGTATCAGGCTGAAAAATCTTGAGGTAAAACTTATTCAGTTCCTCTGAGATCTAATCTGGTATTTGAATTTAAAGTGCAGACCAGTAAGCTGTCAAGTTCAAGTGTGAATCTGCGTCTGCTTGCAGACAGACTCAGTGGTCCTTGTTCAGACCTTACCCTGCCGCATGCAACTAGTCTCACAGACAAAAGGTGATGGTAAGGTCTCAAGGACTTTATTCAAAATGAGCCACAATGCCCCAAAATAGGGGAGTTCTTATAGTTTCAAGTTTTGTTGCAAACACTTGAAATAGCACAACTCTCTGCCCTCTCAGCATCTCCAGTCCCCCCGACACCTTGTACCTCCCCAAGCTTGTCAAGGTTGGAGCATATCGCATGGCCTTATTTCTTCATTTTCAGTGACTCACACCAGCCAGCATCACTGTGCTATCTCATGCTTATTGGAATTAAAACACAAAAGGGATCTTCGAAATAAATAAATAAATAAATAAATAAAAGGCTGCACAGTACACCCTGCCAACAACTTGGAGGGAGCTCAGCAAAGAGCGACTGGAATGATTAGGGAACTCAAGGCAGTGACTTTTGAGGAAAGATTAACATTGCTAAAAATAGCCCACTTGGGTAACTAATGACTAGCAGGGTATGTGATAAAAGTCTCTGTGTATCTAAGAGTATAAATAATCAAGGATGGAATTAAATTATTTAGAGTGCACAAAGGGCAACTACTGGAGCACACTGCTAGGAGCAGCTGCACTAAATAACTACGGAAAGTAAAGGATGCAAAATGGGGGCATTACCTCCTCTCTCCCTGTGACTGAACTCTATTTAACTAGGACTTGATCTAAAGCCTTCTGCAGTCAGTGGAAGTTCTCCTCCACCATGGAGGTAGCCACTGCAAGAAGGCGGCAACTATATACAATTATCTCTTTGGGGTTTCGTTAAAGACAGTGACTTCAGAGGCATGCAATCCAGGACACTAGATGGGGAATCCCTCTTCTCCCCTTGGTGGCCTGTCTGTCCTGCAAAACTGGCAACATCTGGAATGAGCCAGATCCTTCTCACTTTATTCAGAAAAAAAAAAAAAAAAAAAAAACAGCTCACTGCAGCTGGCAGCTTTACAGCCAGAAGGGATCATTATGGTTGTTTAGTCTGACCCAGTGTGCGGCACATGGTCTTTCCAATTGTGCCTGCTTCAATGGGTAAGACAGGTACATATCATTGAACAGAATAAACAAATAAATAAATTTGTTGCTATTCTTTTCTCTGTGTGTCCTTAGAGTTACCATGGTATCAGCACAAAAATACTACTATGATCTCTAGGTTTGACTCAGACAGATCTGCTTGTCCATTCTTCACTTACTTCTTCCTATCCCCTTGCCAGTCCCTCTCTCAGGAGTTCATCCATACGTTTCCGTGCAAGGCAGCGCCTTCTCTCTTCCATCAAGTCCCATCTTTCAGTTTCCTTCCACTGTTCAGGTATTGCCAGACGAGGATTATGTGTCTGTTAAGAAAAACATAGTAAGCTATTATACTATCTTTCCAGAGTAAAAGGACACGTGCTTAAAAATGACACAGAAGCTATTCCGTATTTTGACTTTCTAAGATTTTAACTGTAGTTGCACATGATAAAGTAACAACACATATTTTCTATGAAGAGATGTTTGAAAAGCCATATCCAGAGTAATAAATGGTTTGTAGTTAGATGAGAAGGGTATGTCTCACAGAGAATTTACACATGGAGAATTTATATGGTGCCTCTTAGTTCTGGTGCTGCTCAATATTTTCATTAATAAATACAATGATAAAACAGCAAATAAACTTATTAGATTTGCACACAACACTCTACATAAAGTAACTAAAATCACACTGGAAAGCAGGCTTAAAATTCAGCACAAAAGTGATGAGCAAGGACAATCAACAGATTAAATACAGAATGACAACAACTGGTTTGGATAATGTAACCTACAGGGAACCAGGGAGGGAAATGGGGTTGTTCGGCTTACAGAAGACAAGATGGGAGGCAGGGAGGAACAGAAACCTATTCTTGTCATACATAAAGGCTGCAGCAAAGAAGGGAATATTCTCCAAGTTCAGAGCAGACAGGACAAGAAATAAATTAAATACCAGGGTAAACCAAGTGATATGAAGGCTAGTGAAGCACTAGAGTAAACTGTGTGAGAAGACGACAGCATCCAACATGGCAAGTGTTTAAGAACTGTCTACGCAGGCATCTGTCGAGCACTATATAACACAATCAACCCTGCCTTGATGTAGGCAGATAAGATGTGCCATTCTTTCAGGGCCCTGCATTCAGAAATCTGTCCCCTTCCACATTGCTTAATCCACTAGTGCTTTCCATGATTTCAGTTTTGGCACCCTACATACCCCTGCCTGGTCGCAACCTTCATGTGTGCTTCAGAGCTACATGCTGACTCCTCTTCATTTTGTGGGGAGGTGACATTGTAGTCAGGAATTTTCTGTATGCTGTTTTGTTTTATTTGCACTTGAGACCATATTTATTTTATTCCATCTGACAGCTGTTTTAGACCATTTCACTCTCTGCTGGAAGCATGATAAGGCCCAAAATGTGGGTTGTAAATAGCTGGGCAAACTGCACATTTAGGTCTAATTTTATGTGTAGCATCTTTTATTAATGTTGCAACATTTATTGTGTGTTTTAAGTCATCATTGATTTTTATTAAAATAGATACTTTTTATTGTATGTGCTTGCTGCCTACAAAATAAAACATTATGTTTTTTCCCCCTTGGTATGAATTCTCATTAATCTTCTCTGAGTGTGCAAGAAAGTGAGAAGCCAACTCAATCTGAGGCAGCATCAGTGCCTAAGCTCTCTGACTGAGACATTGTCATTCACTCCACTGGGATGCAGAAGGGTTGCTTAATTGCATGAACCAGCATGTGTTATGTGGGGACTGAGGAAACAAAACAGTCCCCTGTGACTTACTACTTCTGGGACTGATTAGCTCAGTTATTATATAATTAAGATCCAGAAGAGAGGCATAAAATATCCAGCAAGGACAATGAAAGCTTTTTGAGATATTTGCAGGCAGCTAAGGAATATGCATAAGGCCAGGCACAGGACGAAAACAGAGAGCATTTTGCACACAGTGTCCAGATGTTTTCTTATGTCAAGCAGTATTAATGGGTCTTATTGACGATATGAAGGTTTTACAGCAGCATAGTTGTGCATGCTGAAGAGATCCCAGACCCCAGAGAAGATTCTGTTATTAGAAGTTTTGCTACCTAGCATAAGTAAATGAATAATTGGTGCAATGATTTTGTTTGATTTTCAGCCGAATTGAGTAATGTAGCTTTGTATTAATTGAAAACTGGAGTCTGACCTTGCATTAACTAGGGAGCAGTCTATAAGCATGTGATAGCTCATTAGACTGGAATGCAGGTAAACTAGATCCCAGCCAGCATTGGTTCTGGGCATTTTGACAAGACACCTGCAAACGCTGGCTATAATAATAATGAAGCCGTGACAGGGGCATTAATGCAAACATGGTGCAAAGTAAATGATATTACAACTGAACATGGGGTATGATAATGTATATAATTACGGAAATTAATATGTAAAGTAGATACACAGAGTATAAAATAGCATATTTAAAGCTAGGTGTCTCCTTTGCTCTTTTCCCCAAGATACAAGCCTCCACAAAGGGGGATCATCTTGTCATGCCACACCAAGACATTTGTGAGTACATGAAAGGCAGAACTGCCTGCTGGCAGATTTTGTGTGTCAAAGCGTTACTTTGATTTTAATGATAAAGAGGGCTCATTTACCTAGTTCATCTTTTACCATGCAGGTGTGCAAAAACCCAAATGCTAATACCATGTATCTGTTCAGGCAGGTGAGTGGGCGAGGGGAGGCTGCCTGGCCTGGCTGCATCTTGCAGTTTGCAGGTAAAACCACGTCCTTCAGCATCATCTCACCACAACGGTGTCTGCTGAAGGTGTGGCAGTCCCAGGACAGGTAGCTCGTGTGGGCATAGATGGTTTGTGAGAAAGCCACCTCCATTTCCCTCACAGAAAAAAATCCTTGACAGTGTCTTTGTGAGCTAGGCTTCACCCCAGCACATCTCAGTGCTTATGGAGAATCCATCAGGGAGGAAGAGGTGCTGGTCCGGGCACCAGCTCTCCACAGAAGTAGTGCCCACCCTCCAGAAGGGTTTTAAGGCTCAGTGACTTTTTAGTCTTTTTCTCATCATCACAATTAAGGCCCTGTAATCAGCAGCATTGACACCGCAATCAGCCCCAGCAATCAGCCTCCTGCCTCTGACGCTGATGAACACCGGGAAGGTGCCACGGAGTCAAGAGACTAATTGACCACTTTAAAAAAAATAATAGTAATAACAAAAGGAGGAGAGGGTAGAAGCACATTCACACCCCCTGATTTTGAGGGCCCAGGAAGAAAGTTGGTACCTTGCTGAGGCCTTCAAGGAGAGTCTGAATTTGCCAAGTGGTGTGTACTTGCGGCACGTGAGAGCTGTAGATGTGTGCTGGCCGAGAGACTGATCTGAGGTAACAGCGTGAGGCTGAAGTCAGGAGGGGCTGCCTCACGGGCTGCTCCATGACAGAAGGTGTGTGCTGCTGAACTGTACCAAAATTGCTGTTGGAAAGTTCTCTCCATCCAACATTTGCTGCAGGACCCATTCCACGCAGGCCATGGAATTGAATGAATGTACAGCCCTTTATTTTTCTCTCACAGTTAAGGTTTGGCAAGATAAAAATAAATCCATGATTGCTGAGCTCCAGTTAAATATATATTATGCATATTTTCATGGTGCCTGAAGTCTGATGTGATCTGGGTCCCTACTTCGTATCAAAATCAGAAAACATAGTCATGCTGTGAAAGCATTTTTCATGTGAATCACCCTAGTATCTCCAAGTTATTCTTCATTGTACCTACTTTCATCAAACCCTGGTCACTGCAGGCAATTTCTTCGCTCAGGGCTCCCTGACTGAGGCGGAGAGGAAGTAGCTGACAAGCAGAGGGCCAGCACTTAGGCCAAACGCCCTCTAGGCCATGAATGGAAACTGGCCGTGTTCCTGCCTCAGAAATCATCCCCTGCTAGGAAATCACCCCTGAAAGGACAAGATTTGTTCTTGTGTTTCAGCTACATCACTTGGTTTGTTTATTGACCCATTAATTATTGTTCTGTGTCTTCTGACAGGCAGGGCAGAGCAGCATGCTGGGGGTGATTGTTCCACTGGGACTCTCATGAGATAGGAACAGCAGAGCTGTCCGGCCCAGTCGCTGTAACAAGGTTATAATGTAAAGCACTGAGCAATTAGCCAGGAGATTTACCTCCCTGTCTTAAAAGCATTTTTATTACTTAATCAATCACAAGCAATTTATAAACAAGGCTGAAGTTTTATAGGGAGCCATAAATCTGTCTTATTTGCTTCCACGACAAACCAGGAAAAACAGGCCCAAAGTTTCAAAAGATGTTTGATCAATTTTGAAAAAAAATGGAAAAAAAAAAAAAAAGTAATTCAAAAGAAGATAAATGATTTTTCAAAGGTAGGAAGGACTTTAACAGAGGAAAAAAAAGTCTGTCTATGTGCTAGTCTATAATATTATCCATGACAGAATCTTGAAGTAGTAGCATTGTAAACTAAAAATGTGAGCTGTTTTGGGGCAGGGAGCTTGTTTGTCTGTGCATGTCTTCCTCAAGCTGGATTGCAGCCACTGAATGCCACCACAAAGTAATTTCAAAATAAAAATAATAAGAACGCTGAGTCGGCAACAACCCATGTGTCCCAGATGCCCTTTTTGCTTTCCGAGTTTCTGACTCTTTGCCAGGACAGGGCAGCATTAGGAACCTGTTAGGTAGAGATACAATACTTTCTGTCTCCAAAGAGAGCTTCTCAAAGCCACAGCAGTGGCTAGACCCTCCTTGTTTTCTCTTCTGTTTTGCCTTGTCTTCAGAAGGAGGTTACTGGAAATAATTCACTCACAGCATTTCTGCATACCAGAAGCATCTGACCACACAAAGACACACAAAGGTACATGAAGGTCTCAATCCTTCATCACTTACTGAGGCCAGGAGGCTGTTTTGCATCCCTACACCACCTCTTCCTCAGCGTATACTGGTTGGACCAGTTAGATTTCCATACCAGCTCATTGGGATCATTACCTTGGGACAGATGGAATCAGCGCTTGTTGGCTCAGTGCATCTCGGTTTGGCAGCAATCCCAGCTCCGCCAGCCCCTCTACCTCTGACATTCAATGTCTCAGCAATCTTGCTGACTTCTGCGAAACTGGGGCATTGATACAGACATGAAAGTCCCGCTTTGGAGAGAGATACTAAAGAGACTTGTACTGAACTACATGCTAGAGCTAGGCTGGAGGCTGAATTCCCCATGTTTGTGGTAATCTAGTTGTTCCAAGATCAGTTTTTTTCTGTTTTTGACTGCTCTGATCTTACAACTCCCAGTCCTGACTCTTCTGCAGTTTCCCACTGCACCTGTCAGCCCGTGATTTGCAGCTTTCCAAAGCAGGAACATACTGATTCTGATTCAGAACAGCATTGCTTCTGTACATCCCTTCTGCCCATTAGCTATCTAAGATGCGAACTGATAGAGAAGCAACTCCCTTCCTTAGACAGTGAGTTTAGGGGAATAAATGGAACAGAAGCTCTCATGTTTGTGCTGCATTGCAAGTCCAAGGGAGAATAGGGGGAGTTTCACCCAATGTCACTCCACTGCATCTGAGATTTGGGAGACATAGAAATCTGTGCATCACAGCACAGCTGCGTGGGGAACAGCACCATTCCTTTTCCTCAAGGGAGCACTAGGACCCTAGGTGATGCCCTAAAATTCCAAGTAGTCACCTCTGCACAGTAGTCCTTGACAGAGCACCCTTGTATCACTGCCTACCTCAAACCCCAAGATCAGATATCAATGGGGTCACTGATGACAACCTGAAGCAACTCAGTTGAACACTTTGGATTTTATATGCTTTCTCATACTGTCTGTCCTGTGCTTCAAGTTCATCTGTATAGGAAACAGCAGCAACTCTCTACAGCTCCCCAGTATTAGGATAGAAAAATTATATAGATCAATACATTTGTTTCCAGGGTATTTCTAATCAAAGTTTCCCCTCCCTCGGCCATCCAGGAGTCTCCCATGTTTGGCAGATGCTTTGGTATTGCAACATCTGCTGTCTGCAGGGCTGAGGCTGAGCCTCCAGGACCAGTAAATGCAGGGTGTGCTGCATGGTGGCAATGTGCACGGGTCTCACATTTCAAGACCTAATAGGAACAAATGTGTCATCTCATAGTTCAGCGATTCAACGGCTCTGGGTGTTTTTGACAAACAGGCACTTCCTGGTTTCATTTCATACACTTTTATTGCAGATAATAAAATTCAGATGATCACTAGTTCAGCATTGAGGACTTGTTTAGCTGAAGCAGAGCTTTTGCCCAGAGTCATGAAAAGTTGCAGTCAGAAACTGTCATCCCTGCACCTTTAGGGTACAGATCCCTGCTTGATTTTGAGGAACTAAGTTAACTACTGGGGTTTAAAAACACATTTTACACAAGCAGCAAATATCATAAAAATATCATGAAATATTAAAAATTATAAATCATTTAACAGGGAAAAATGTTGACCCATCTGATCCTTCTCTCCATAACAATCAAAAATAATAGATGCACATCATTCTTTATAGCATATATATACAGCATGGATTTATCAATGGATGATTCACTATTCCAGCCCACCAAACTTACACAGAAGATATACTTCTGCTTTCCTAATTGGCTCTGAAAATGCAGGATAGGTTTCATTGCATCCTGGACCTTATTATCAGCATTATTTATGATTGTTCAAATACCGACAAACGCTTTCAGTGTTCTACAAACATACGAAGCTAAAATCCTTGTCCCATCAAATAAGTATATAGTGTTTAACTCTGATGGGCAACAAGAATCTCATTAAATTCGATAGCCATTTATCCTCTCATGGGAGTATCCACAGACAGACCAATCTGGACATATGTAGTTTTCCTGTGAAGGTCAATTACAATGAGTTCTGAAAAGGAGACTGTCCAAACACTGTGCACATTTGCAGCCTTTTCTCCAGTGAGGGTGTGTTTGGATTTAACCTGAAAAGGAAGGGAGAAGCGGGCAATGTGTAGCAACATCTATATTCTGATAAATACGCTGGGAGAGAAAACAAAGCAATGAGTCAAGACAAGACATCAGTATCTAAGCAATCTGAATAATATTTTTTATTGCTCCATAAAGCTCTGGATGCTCATGTCAAAGAGAGATATAGGCAGATATTGTTTCACTAGACTCTCTGAAGAGCTTCTGACTTATTCCTGCTCCAGAGCACAAATTAATCTCTTGGTCCACAGCAGTTACGGGAGAAGGTTTCCTTTCAAGACTGTTTAAAAATAAAACCCACAAACTAGGAATTTTATTAGTAGCAGTCATGGACTATTTTCATTTCTTTATAACGTTGACCTGCTGTTTGCCTGAAAGAAGACTTTTTAGTGAGACTCACCTGACGTGTTCAAATCCGTGTTAAAAATGCTACAAGAGTAAGCTATTATGGCATCTCAGCATTTGAGAGTACAGTTCTTCTAGAGACTGAAAATGAACTGTATTTCCATGAATATATTGCAACACACAGTAAAATCTTGGAAGGATTTCAGTGAAAATTCAGGAACCTCCGTGAATTTGCCAACCTGGTCATTACTACTGAAAAGATTGGCTGGATTGGCACAAGTTTTGGGGGGCAATTTTACAATACAGTGTGCTGCCTCCAGTGGATGCACAAATCTTTGGTTTGCAGTCCTTTTGTTTTATTCTGCAGGTATTTAAAATTGTACGCATTTAAAAAAAAAAATGCATGCAGGGTTTAAAAAAAAGTACCCCCAGATTGTCCACAGCAGCAATGCACATTAACCTAGATTCTTTCAAAAGCTGAAAATCAGATACATTTACATCCCATTCCACTTCTGATTCCTACATCTTTCTGAGTTGTAGGCAATTGATTAATACAATAAGCCTCATCAACTACAAATGCAGCACAGCAACTGTTGAGCTAATCTGTTTTATTTCTAAGCAGTTTTTTATCTTGTAATTATTACAATTATTTTAATGGTCAAAAAGTATTAAGTACTAGGAGCTTGGTTCTCCACTCAAGCCAGAAATTAGCAAAAGAGCTTTTCTCTTGTTTATTTAAGGACCAGAAGTATTGGATTTAAAAAAATTAAAAATAAAATAAAATAAACATATCACAAATTTTATACCTTCTGAGCAAGGATTAGCTTTAAACTGTGAAAGAGCATGACTGAAATGAGGGCTAGTCAGAATACCCGTTGTCATATCTAGGATGGGATATTTAATCTCCAACTTGTAAGAAGCAAATATGAACAGTGGATTTTGCTCTCAACTTCTATGAACAAAATCAGAGGGTACTTTGTGAGACTGAGGATGAAAACCAACACCGTGGCAACTATTTCCCTTATGAATACAACTCCAACTGTTCCTTGGATTGCATCTCAATAACCGACCTCCAGTTTATCACTATGCTAGGGTCAATAGTGTAAGGAAAGGAATGAAGCACAGTGGTTGCCTTTCTGAATTCTTCATTTGCCAGGCCATTTTTCTTACAATATTTATATGATGTTAAGCAGGAGGTGGTAGAAAAATGGAAAAGTCAAAATCACACATGAATGAACATTGTTTTTATTAAGCAGAATCCAAGGCAAAACATTTTTTTTCCAGAAAATTTTAAAACAGAACATCTATGCAAAACATTTAGTTTTGATATTCTTCACTTTCCATTTTTCCTCAGTTTTCTTTCTCGGGTCTGTTTTCCCACATGTTTCTTTTTCTCCCCATTTCTCAAAGAAAACGAGGATCAAAGAAGGAACAAAGTGGATAGGACTAAACATATTACCTAATATTTGTCAAATGCTGTAGGAATACATGGCTGAAACCTTTCTGTGCAACATTACCTTGCAGAGCTCACTGCTACTACGGATTGGAGAACCTCAGTTATTTCCAGCTCTGTGATCCACACAGAAGGTTTGAGCTTTTCTGACTTTGAAAGACTCTGGGATCCCCTTTGTGGAGGAGGTGGGGATGCAGGAAAAAGTGATGGGGTTGGATGCAGGAAAAAGTGATGGGCTCCTCCACCCTCAGCCCCTCCGACCACATACAGCTGTGCACCAATCAGCCAGGGCAGAAAAGATTGTCATCACACCCTTCCCAACAGCCTCTCTGCCAAAATTTTGGACTAAATCTCTTCCAAATGGGTCCCCAACCTGATCTTCAGCCAGTCTAATTTCCCCCTTTTTCACCATGACAGGGCGGAGAACAGAGCAAAGAAACCAGACACTATGTGAGGAAGAGCAGAAATACTGCACGGCTTGCTGCCCTCCCCAACACCTGCTCTCTTGGATGTATGTTTTACCCTGTATATCATCTCTAAATGGGAAACGGACAGGCATAGTCATGCACGCATACTTTTGCCTTTTGATGCCTGTTGCACCTGTAGGAATCATGCCTTTTATGCCCATTGGGCTAGTTAGCCCAGATAGCCAGAGAATCAGTGAGATCCTGGGTGTGCACACTCCATACTCACAAATTAGGTGCCAGCAACTTTGGAAAATGGCCCTTGGCATCTTAAGAGCACGTTCCCTTCCACTTCATTGCTGCAAAGTGCAAGCTGCTGTGGGAGTCACCAGGGCAAGACGTATTTCTAGGGACTCTGTAAGGCAGCATAAAATGCACTTCGCTGTACCTTGCATAAAAATATGATTTTTTAGTGTACGGAATTTGTTATGCCAGCTTTATCAAGGCTGGTTTCATCTCTTGCACCCTGCTAGGCTCTCTCCTGCTTCCAGAGCAGGAGCTGTGATGCTCCTCTGGGAAGTTCCTGCCACCTGGAAGGATCAGGCTTGTCTCTCCTTGCCTCATCAGTTCTCCATTTCTCTCCAAAATTCATTTTAAAATTAATTCTGTTCTCCCTTCCATCTACCTCTTAATTTAACTCATACTCTGCTATTGATCTTATGAATGCTGAAATTTATTCACCAGGCAATGTCTTTATGACTACTATTTTCTGTAATTTTTTCCTGTTTGCTGCCTGGTCTCATTCCATTCTAAGAAATATTTTGTAATCCAGTTTCTATAGAAGCCTCCTTACAAAAAAATACTTTTCATTGTATGTTACAGAGAAAGTCAGCATAGCTCTTGCATTGTTGCATGCAGGATGTTAATCCTAGCTCGTCAACACGTTTCTTTGGAGTCCTGCAGCTCTGTAAGTGGAATTACTTTGATGACTAAACTGCTAAATCAACATTTGTCTCACTCTCTTTAAAAAATAATTAAATCAACCCTCCTTCATCTGCCACTGAAACAAACAGAAAACAGAAAAATTAGGGTCCGTTGTTGTGACTCAACATTTTCAGCAGTTCCTGAATCCCATCATGATTGTTTTTTTATTTTTTTATGAATAGTTTTACATTCACTTGTTATGGCAGAAGTAATAGAGGTAGAATTTCCATTTTTTTTCCCCTACTTTCATGTGCTTGTGCTGTTTGGAAAAATAAAAATGAAGAATGAGAAAGTGAAGAAATAGATGGATTCGCATTGAGAACTGAGGCAAAGGTGCCAGATAAGGCTGGGTCACCGTGTAGCCCCAGTCCGCCCAAGTGGAATAGTACTGCTATCTGGTGGCTACTCCATGACTCATGGAAAATGCTTTGGTTGCCTCAAGCCTCTATTTGGAGGACAGGTACACATAGCGCAGAGGTTTGCAACACAGCTGATCCAAGCAAAGAAGCCAAGGATTAGCCAGGCCATCAAGCTTAAACTCACTTTGACTGACAGGCCAAAAAAAAAAAAAAAGCGGAGTGCAGCAGTTGGGAGGGGTATAATGGGGAGAATATTTTTTTCAGATTGCTGGGGGACAGGGAGAGGTTTGCAAGAGGTTGCTTTCATCACAATTTCCTGATTGTCGTGAGACTTCATTCTGCAAAAAAATGAAACAGATAATATCAGCATGTCCCACATGTAACAGTCTCTGAATTGAAAGCTGTCATGTTGTTGCTCAAAACACACTTTTGAAAAGAAAATGGATGTTCTTTTGTTAAAAAAAAAAAAATGTTTTAAAGAGCTGACGTCTGAACTAAATGTTTCAATCGTGTTGAAACGGTATACTTTGACCCAAGATCAATGGGATGTGGGATGTGGAAAGAGTTCAATATTTTCAGTCTTTTCAGTCCTATCTTAGGCAAGTGGCAAAATTATACTTAAAATATATATATGTATATGTGTTTTCAAGCAGAACACTAGGATCCCAGCCAGACTGTGTTGAGAAAGAGATGTAGAATAAAAAAGTCCAAGTAGAAACAAGGCAGACCTCCACTGCAATTTAAGTTTTGTCTGTACAGAAAGGAGCCAGCCATGGAGTATGAATCCATGCTCAGGCCCATGAGTAGGGTAAAACAGCCCGCGCCCGGCCAAGACCATCCATGTGGACTGAGGAGCTGCGATTCTGTATTGATGAGCAAAAGATGAGTCAAGAATAGGTCTGGACCTGTGAGTTGCAGATGTTAATTACAACAGACCCTTTTTTAACCTCATGTTTGATCATCAGAATAAACGGTGGTATTGACTGAGGTGAAATGAAGCAGCAAAATCTATTCTGCAGAGGTTGTTCAGGGACTTTCAGGCCCGCCTAAGGAAGACTCACTTTCTCCTTGACACTTTAAAGACCAGACGTGAACAACTGCAACTGTGACTTGCTGCTCTAAATATAGAATAACACAAATTATCACATGCTGACAGGTTTCAGTTCCATGGATGAGTCTGCCAGCAAGGCCTTGAAAGCATCTCCCCTCGGCCATCTGCGAACCAAGCAGATAAAGTCCCTGCAAATAACACAGCGAAACCTGTAGTTTTCTTCATTGTATAGGCCAGCTCATCTCACGCTCTCCCCCAGCCCTCTTGGGATAAACTTAGTTCATATGAGCACCCTGCTCTTTCATGCCACAAGAGAGATGCTTTTCTCACTGACACAACATGATGGGGGAGAATTATACCCCTGCGTTAGACAGGGCCTGATTTTTCTCTTATAGCAACAGTTATAATTCTGTGCCTGGCACTCCATCATGTACATAAATCTGGCCCTGTAGACCACCAGCCAATGTGTTTTCCTACTTCCCACACAATTAAAGGTGCCAAAGATTTTTTTTCCTCTTAAGTCACACTTTGACAGTTTTATAAAAACAGTATTATGGAGGAAAAGAGTTAGCATCTGATCAGCAAGTTTTGAAATGTAACGATGTTGAGATGTTTTGCATTCTGGTGTTTCGTACAATTAACCTTCTTAATGCAAATTTATTACAGCTTTGAAAAAAACATTGTTTTGAATAAAAATAAAATCTCAGGAAGTGTTAGAAAAAAAAAGCATTTCAACAATTTCAGTGCTAATCCTCAAAATATTAATTGTGAGGTTTGTACTACAATAATTTGTGTCATCTCTTTATGCACAAATTTTGAATGTCAATTGGTTGTAGCAAATGCCCGTTGTGGTGTGCTGCAGAGATGCCTCACTGACTGGGAAATGCACGTGGTACTCAGCAGAGGAGGGCAGGGCCTGCTAGTCCATCACCAAAGAGGACAGTTGTTCAGACTCAGCAATGAGTGACCACATTCAGCCCTCCAAAGCAGAAGAGTTAGTCCTCTACTGCATCGTCCCTGGAGAGTGGACACCAATAACATCTTTTCATCTGAAAAGTGGACTCTTAAGATTCAGAAGGACTCTGACCAAACACACAGGAGCAAGGAAAACAGAGCAGGCAAACGCAGACAGGGTTTTTCTGTCTGGGATGGGTTGGTTTGTATTCTGTGCTCTCCTCATAAAGAGTTACTGTGCCTGGAAAATCCTGGGCTGTTTGTTTTGTTTTATTATCATGTGTCCCTGGAGATGTAACTGCAAACCCCCAGGGAGCGATTCATACCACCGAAGTTAGGCAGCTACCTCAGGCACCAAATTAGGAGCCTTATCACCTGTCCAGATAATCATGGAAAAGAGAAAGGGCACTTCAGCTTGCTGAGGATACAGTTTACCCTCCAGAAGTGCTTATCTGTCACCATTGGTTTTACAGGGGGCCTGGGGCAATCAGAGCTACGGGGAGCGAATCTCCCTGATCCCCCTGGGACCACGGGGTAGAGCTGTGGGAGGGAGCTGGATGATGGATGATGGGCCCCATTCCTGCGGTGGCAAAGGAGCTTCTGATCACAAAGCGTGCCACTGCCAGACCCTCCCAAAGCTCTCTGAGACATGAAAACAGAAGCTCTTTGAGTGATCACAACCTTTTCCGACGTGAAATTCCAAGTCTCCTACCCAGATCATGCCAAGCACCAAAGGCTCTTTTTTCTCTCACTTGGTATCATCTTCGGGCAGAATTACCATTGCAATAGGGAACAGTTCGTTCCTTGATCCTCTCCCTGCTGATGTCTCATATCCTTTAGTTACATAGCTCCATTAATGCCTTGCTTTTAGCACAAGAATGCAGGTATTTTGTGAATCTCCTTCACTCCAGGGACCAGGATAACTTCTTATTCAGGATGGAAAAGCATATAAACAGAATATTTAACAAAATAACTGTAAGCGTCAGTTATACCTGAACAAGGAACTGCAAATGGCTCTGTAATACGCTTTATACTTGCTTCTTCCCTTAGATTGCACTGCAGGCTATTTACAATTCACAATTCACATATTCCTGCATCCGAAATGTCTTTCTTTCTCACTTACTTCTTGATTAAGTGACAGAGTCTAATCTCAGTACAGCCTCCAAAGTCGCAGCAAACACAAATCTTCCCAGACATAACAAAAATAGCTGTTTTATTTATTTTCATTCTTTTGCCGTTCAGTATTTGCATATTAGAGTGGTTATTAGGGGGAGAAAAGTCATGGATGCAAATTTGACATTCAGATGTCAGCTCCTCCATAAATAAGGTCAACTGTGATGAGGACACTTGCTAGTCTCCAATTATAGGTCTCTTAATGCGTAAATAACGCTAATGCACGACATCTGCCATCAGAGTACAACTCATAAAAAAGATGTCAATCGAAGCCAACCTGGCTGAAATTTGCCCCTCTTGCTGTTTCTTGGCTTTTTGACTCGGAGGAGATTAAGATGTTGACCTGTGAGCAGCTTCAATCACCCAGCTTACATAGCTGGGTTCTGACCAGCCGTCCGGGATCAAAATGTGTCCCGGGTCACCTTATCCTTTCCCCAGGCACCCTTCACAGCCCAGATCAACGAGTGGCCTAATTTTATGAACCAGGAAGAACCCAGCTCAGGTTCCAGCCCAGCCACTGCTGCCTGCAATTCAATCCCAGTGGAAAGAGGATCTTGGCCCTTTCCACACAGGACGCTGCCCACCGCTACGAGGACACGTTCTCTCAGCCCATCTTCAGGAGCTGACAGGGTGGGTGACACTTCGGTGAGAGGCTTAGTGCCTTGGGGGGAACAAGCTGACATAGTCGTGTTTGGGCCTGGCAGAAGTGCAGGTGTTTGACCTGGTGTGATATTTTCCCAGGGAAGCAGCCCCACCTGCCCCGGGGCTGTATGCTTCCGATTACATAACGCCCATAGCTGGAGTTAATTGGTGACTCCTTTTTATCACCTCCCTGGTATCATCTGGATAAACCGGCTCTATCACTCCACAGCCCCCGAAACGCGAGTAGGGTAATGGGCTGAAGATGAGAACCTAGGGCCGGCTGCCAAATGCTTCTGGGGCTTGTTCTGTGGGCACCTTGGTTCCTCACTAAGACTTTTATCCCCCCCATAAATCTCTGTTTGCATCAGGTTGGTACTTCTTGCTTTTTTTAGAGTAGCACCATGGCAGTTCCCCAAGCTGGAACCCCTGGCACAATCTTCAAACAGAAAGCGAAAGGCTCTTGCCACCAGCAAGGCCACGTGGCGCAGGCAGCGACATGCACGGGAGCCTCAGGACACCTGGGTTCTTTGCCTACTTTTGCCTTTGGCTTTCAGGGGAACATGTTTCAGCTTTTTATGCCTCGGTTTATCAGGAGCAGCTTGCAGCCATCTTTGTGAAATATCTGAAAGCTTTGTGGATGGGAGGAACCCAGCAGCAATGGTGTCCTGGTGTCCAGGAACAATAAACTTTGTCTTTCTCAGATCAGGGCAATAAAGTACCGACACAAAGAGAAGGGCAGCCTTAGTTAACACCACGAAAGAATTGACTTCCATACAGTAACTTCCTTTGGGCTTTTCTCCAGCTCTACCTCAATAATCTCCCTTTTATTACCCTTTATATGAGTTTCAAATTCCCTGGCTGCAGAGGCTGTTAGGGAGCGATGTGAAGCTGCTCTTCTGAGACAGCTCTTTGGCTTTTGTCAATCTGGACACCATAAGCTGGAGCTCAGAGCAAAAACCGTGGTGAGAAATTTGAACAAAGAGCAAGTCTGCTCCAACCTCTCCATCCCTCCCTGTAGCATCAACGTGCACCAATAAGCCTGGAGTTAACAAAATGCACTCCTTGGGGCTACTCGGGGGTTGACAAGAGACTAGATGGTCAGGTATAGCAAGAACAGAAGGAAGAAAAGCAGCAGCTACTTGCAGCCGAATCCTGCAAATGCCAAGCACTTCTAAAGCTTTGTTTACAAGAAGAATGAAAAAAAGCTGTAGATTCAAATCAGTCTTTGGAGAAGCTACAAGAGCAGCACTGCTGCAAAAGCCGGAGGCCCCCAGCATCACGGGGAAGCTTTCAGCCTTTTGCTGGTCTTGCTGGTAAGGTGTTTATTGACACTTTTGTAACAGAGCAGAGCTGAGAGATGTCTGGGTAGGGAAGGAGCAGTCACAGGGGAAAACAGAAACTGTCTCCTTTCTGAAGAAAAAGGTGAGCTGTGAGTCCTGGAGCATCTGGCACCTTTGTTTCCCTGGTCATTCTGTATTACTGTAAGGGCCCCTCTCAGCACCTTTCTTCCCAACCCAGCAGGTACCAAAAGCTTTCAGAAGTGTTACACGAGGTACTTCAGCTGGTACTTCACCAGAGCTTAGGTCCAGCTTAGGTCAGGCTGCGACAACAATTGATCTGTACACTTGGGGAAGCAAAGACCCCTGCTCCTCTCAGACATCTGATGAATCAGCCAGCATGCTCTTTGTCCCCAGAGTGTCCTCTCTTCAGTGCACTAGTGAGAAAACAATTTGTTCTTCCATTTGTCTTCCTGCTGCAAGGTAGTTCTGTGCCTTACCTACAGGTAAACAATGGCAGAAATGAAAAGTTGAGGGCAGGGCGAAGAAGGTCTGGAAGGGTGTTTTAAGGGCTGGAGTATGATTTCAGGTTTCCCATCAGAGACAGAGCTTTATCTATCATAAACAAAGCGATCCATGGAGTTACCCTTCCTGACTGGGAAAGCATCTCTCCTGCCATACCCATGAGACATTTGCAGTGGTCAAGTGAAAACACGACCAAACCCTAGGTTATTAATGAAGTTAGTGTGAAACTCTGGACATTTGTTTTAAGACCTTTTTTTCCTGTAAGCCAGAGGGTAAGCATTCAGGCAGATCAAGGATTTCAGTCTCCAAGACATTCCTTCATTACTATATTTAATAAAAAAATATTTAAAATCCTCACATCCATTGGCCTAAAAACAATAAAGAACAGCTCACTCTTTGCAGCAAAGCCTGTCTCTGAGGTTTGAGTATGACCTGAGTGTCTCTTGCCTTATTCCAGTGATTTTCTCATTAGCAGGAATTCACCAGAACAAAAGGAATTGCTAACAACTTTCTGATGACAAAATTCCCCCTTTGTATTAAATGCATTCAGTAAACGGGGAAAAGCAGTCATACAATACAAAATGTGCTAATATGCCGTAATCTACTCATATATTATAAGACTTGCTTATTTCTCTGGTGATTGATTTATTTTTAGTATGCAAGATGCTGAGCATCGTGTGCCTTACAACTGCTTGAGCACAATTATTGTATTGATTTGATGTGACAGTAGCTCTGTGTTTAAGGTGGTTTATGTTTTTTAATTTGCGATTAAATAAAAGGACGTCTACTCCCTTAGATGGCTGGCAGTTGTTTATTCTCTGAAGTGGTTGATGAAGCAAACTTTTATTTGGCTTCATAAAATATATTTGTTTTGTCACTCTGAAGCACATTAGCTGGAGTTCACAGAGTGCTTTCTTACCTAGCACAAGATAAAACTAAAGTCCAATCCATTTTAAAATAGGCCAGGTAACAACATCAGTGTTGCAATGGGACTGCAATGAAGTAAGTGAGCTAGCAGTATTGTATTATTGATAAAAGTAATAGTGATAATATCTTATATTTCTGTAACACCTTTCATCCTGAAGGTTGCTAAAGTGCTTTTGACACTCACTTGTTCCTTTGTTCACTTCTTCCCTCCCTCCTCCCTCCCTCTTTCCTCTTTCAATTTATGTATATACGTATGCTTATACATACATATATTTCATTTCAGCCTCGTTTTCCTACACTGCTTATACCTTCTTAACTCTGCAGGAAAGAGAGATCTTGACAGCTACTTAAAACCAGGATACTGCACAACAGTTACTGAGCTACAGATGAGATTGCTCCATTGTCCATGACTCTAAGAGAATAACACTCCTAAGGAAGAACACAATTGTCTCACACAGAAACAAGTACCTCTTTATGCTCATGCTTCTTGAATACTTCACAGATCTGAGGCAGGGCAGAAAAAGGGAGAGGTAACATTTCTTCTCTGAAAATATGCTCTGGTGCTTTATAGCTTTCAAGCCAGTGAAGGAGCCATAGATGTAAGCAGGGAACGTCTGCAGTTCAGTCTATTCTCTGCAGATCATGTGTGACAATTGCAGAGGAAGACTGATCTTCCTCCCACACATACCATCACACCATCTTGCCTCACCTCAAGGACCCGCTCTTAAACAAGGAAATTTTTCCCGACCAGGACTGGCAAGAAAGAGGAAAATCGTTACCAACTGCTCCCTTGAAACCTTGATTCATTATCTCTTGAAGTCAAGAGATTTTCTACCATCTTCAGTGTCTTTTAATTGACTCTAATTCAATACAAAAGCAACAGATATTTGCAACTGCCAGCATGGACTGTCTATTAGCCCTCGCTGATTTGTTGCATGCCCAGCTAAGGGGTTAAAGTTAACTAGAGGACATTTAAAACCAGTGCATGTTTCAAATATAGATAAAGCCCAGTCCTGCTGACCAATGTCCAGCTGGCCTGAGCCCAGAGCTATAACCTTCAAGTGATGTGATTGCCATCTCTCCTCCTTCATTCCAAAGATTCCTCCTCGCATGAATGTGGCATGTAGAAACACAAAACACCGGGAGGGTCAAATGTTTCCCAATGTTGTATAACACATCTCTCCAGCCTAGGACTGTCCTCCAAAAATTCCACAGATTCTGGGTTATCCATTCATCAACCTAAATTGAGTTCTTGTGTTATTATGCCATGTGAAACATGTTGGTTACTGCATGATGTACTATAGGTTATATACATCAGAATCACTGTGTCACCTTGTGCTTGCTCAGACAGAAACGGAACAAAAAAATAATCTATTAATATCAGGTCAGACCCTGAAAGGGATTTGTTTTGACTGCAGCGGTGCCACTTTTACATGAATATTCCAGCAAGCAATTATAATAGGAATGTTAGAGACAAATATTATTGAATTCTCCCTTCAAGGAGGCTATTAAACTAGTCATCATGTCATCATTTGCCATTATTCAGTCCAGAGACCTGTCTTAAGGAGCTGGATCCAGCCAGTGTAGGAACTGTTATGTGCCATGTGACTTCAACATCTACTCCAAGAAACCAAAGTAATAAATTATGAATATCAAGTACACCAAACAATGTTCATGGTCAACCATTTATAAGCAGTCTGCAGGTTAAAACATGCTTTCCATTGATTGATCAATTTTTAGGTCAGACAGAACAATTACATCATCCAGCTACTAAACAAAAGAGCCCATTATATTTCATCTTATCAGCTTTAAATACCATGGCACAGACAATCATCCTGGTGCAATGCATTGTTGAGATATTGGTGTAAATACCCCAGACAAGTTTTAGAGGTAGTTGAAGGCATATGCAATGTAAGGTTAAGCATACAGACGCACATGGCAAGTTATGTCAAAAGTGAAAGAAGATTAACACCAGGTTGGCTCCACAAAGGGGTGGAGGTGAGGGAAAGGTCTGAAAGTTCACACAGCAACATCAGCTCTGCCTTTCAAAATATTACACCTTACATATCTGTCAAATTCCTCAGACTATGAAAAAAAAAAAAAGTGTAGGAGAACCAGAAAAAAACTGTTTAGAAAACAAACAAGCCACCATGAACCCAATGACATTCACTACACCACCCCTGGCTTCAGGGGAGCTGTGCTGTCCTAGACCAGCTGCGGATGTGGCCACACATGTTAGCTGAAACATCTCCACTGAAAGCTGGAATGGCACACAGACCTCAGACAGCTACGGTTTCAACCCAGGATTTTGGAG
This sequence comes from Cygnus olor, assembly GCF_009769625.2. Taxonomy (NCBI): domain Eukaryota; kingdom Metazoa; phylum Chordata; class Aves; order Anseriformes; family Anatidae; genus Cygnus; species Cygnus olor. Next base: position 14,876,281 of record NC_049179.1, read on the forward strand.
CTGAAAAACTCATAAAAATAAGAAACATTATGTAAAGAGAAACTTGTTATGCGGGTGTTTGAGAGATATATGTTGTGCCTGGATTAATAATGAAGTGGTATGTCTTGTGTGAAGAAGCTTCACATGAGAAATGACCTCAGTGAATTGGTCCTTCAAATGTAATTGAAACCTGGCTCCAAACCTTTCAACAGGCCCCTGGCAAACTGGTCCCAGGCTCTGCTTCCTATATAACTGCTGGCAGGAATTGCATAAATGTTCCACAAATACAGCAGCATCAGGTCCTGCCCTCTGCCCACTTCCTTACCATACTTGAAGGTTTGGTAAATATTCAATAAATTTGGTATGGTATCCTCTATTTTTCAGGTTGATCCTGTTTCCTACTTAGCCATAAAATACATGTGCTTGGAGGGTGAGCACAGAAGGGCAGACCAGTGTGACCTCCAGGGGTGCAGCCTTCCTCACCCACTTTGCACAGTTTGCTGCAGCTGTAAGAAGAGGAAGAGAGGGACGTACAAAATCATGAACCCTTACACCATGGGTATTTGTTAAACCACAATTCATTTCCTACAAGTGCCAGATTGCGATAACCGTAGCTTACAGCCACCTTGGGTTTTGAGCTGACAGCCCTGAGATGAACAGCTCTTGGTGTCGGTAGTTTGCACCACTTAATTCTCTCCCTCTTCATTTATGTCTCCAGCTTCCATCTGCCTTCCACACAGGAAGGAGACAAAAGCGCTCCACCTGAGTCCAAACTGCGCTGGCTGAAGCCAGGAAGCAGCACTAAAAACAGATGCAGCAATGAGGGGGCCCTCTCATTTAATTTAATTTCCATAGATCTTTGAGCTGTGAGGATGCTTGCCATCAGATAAAAGGACCAAAGACACAACCCAGTAAATCAGATCCCTGCTCAGTGTCGCCCCGTGAGCAGCAGCATGCCTACAGTGTCACAAAGTCGAGCAGAATATTTTTCCCAACGACCTCAAATGACGGCAGAGAAACCAGGCCATATACACATCACTCCCTCTGTGGGGTTGTACTCCTCAAAACACAGCCCCAGTCATGGAGGGACAGTCTGTACTTAGGAGGAACAAGAGAATGACCCACCGAGGAGGTAAAAATGGGACCAACTTCCAAATAACTTGGACTTCATTTTTAGCAGTGTTTAGTCTATACTTCTATATGGTGACAAGCAAACCCATGGTCATTATTATGAACTGCTTTGTGACAAAGGTCAGACTCAGATGGCCTGGTTCTTGAACCAGGGGATTCAGAAAACCCTTAAAACATCACTGTCTTCCCACAGGTGTTTAGGACTACAGACACTGCTTCTCCCAGCAAGGACTCATGTAGATACAACTCCTCACACATTCCATGTCACAGAAGTGCCAACCAAGATCCCATCAGCCTCCCGTTCTTCACACATCACTTATTTCAGTGCTGTAAGCAGGGCCCAAGATTCAGAGCCTGCTGGGAACAAAGCCACACTGATTTTGTTATGTTTTGCTGCTCAAAACAGCAGACTTCAACTCAGCATCAGTGCAATGTTGCAACTGCACTGTGAGATGTAAGACCACAAACAACAGGCGCAGAAAAAGTCTTTCCAATCCCGCAGAAAAATTCTTTCCAATCCCACAGACAAGTTTCCAGAATTACAAAGCTGTTCTTATTCCACACTGGGGAAAAAACAAACCCTTTAGAAGAGTTGTGATGCCACAAGAAACCCAAGTCCGTATCTGATTCAGTGACTTGAATCTCAGGGCCTGCCTCTGATGTACACTGCTTCAGCATATCCACATCAGCATGATGCCCGAATTAATTATTGCTTCTTAGTGAGAATTGGTCCTGGCCAATGCAGGCACGCAGTGCTGGGGACCACAGTGGCATTGCAGAGTGCTGTGCTGGGTACATGTACGAGCATATGTGGGTGCTGGTACACCTCTGCTTCACACAGCATGGTGCACTAGCCACAACGCATCTCCCACAACCTAGTTTATAATCCCCACCATCTATCTACTGAGTGTTTTAAGGAGACGGCAAGCATCTCTCTGGCTACTTCTCTCTGTCTCATTCAGTGATCTTGGACTGGAAACTGGTCTTTACAAAGCAGCTATGAGTACAGCCAGGAACATTTCCATGATTATTCCCATTTCTTTGCAGAAGAATTTTTATTCTATCTTATAGCACCAACAGAAGTCACCGAAGGCTGTGCAAAGAGAGGATCTCTGTTACAAGGAGCTCTCTAACAAAACAGATGAGAGAAGCAATTTCCTTCTTGTTCACAGAAAAGCTCATTAATTACGCACACCCCTAGCCAAGTACTTCACACCAGGAGTGGGGATCTTCCTTGCAGTGCTGGCAGAGCTACACTTCAGGCTCTTATGAGCAAAGCAGGGTGATGGCTGATAGGCACCAACCTGGGCGGCTGCCAAGGAGCCTCTGCTGATCCTGATGACTCTTCACGGGACTTGTGTGCCTCAGCCTCACTATCATCCCAGCTTCACAGCCCTGCAGCTGCTGTGTGCCTGGAAGTGCTGGCATGGGCAAGAAATAAAGTTCAGGCTTTGCTTTTGCAAAGTTCAGCTTTTCACTATTTGGATCTTTCCACGTGGTCATGATCTTTGAAGACAGAGGGGAAAATCGGTCCCTGTGAAATTAAGAGCCTCTCCTCACCTTTTGATATCAGCAGCCAAGGGTTGCAGGCCATCTCTCCTTAAGTTTGGGAGATGCAGGTGCTTGTCTGCAGTGGAGGGCCCATCAGGACAAAACACAGTTGAACATGCCCATGATATTCTGTGGAATAAATGGCTGACAATCTCTGCATTGACTCAAGTGAGACCTGGCTATACTCAGAAGGAAAGCCAACAACCCACAGCATAGTGGAGTCCTGCAAGGGCTTGCAACTAGCTATAATCCCTCTTTGCATCCTGGGAAATAAGGAAAATGCCTTTATTTGTCCCTGCCTGAAGCATCACTGCCAGCACAGACCTGGGAGTCACTGTAGGTAACCAAATGAAGACGTCTAAATCCAGAGGGAAGAAGAGAACCAAGGAAGTGGGAGTCTGTTTTTCTGGGTGTGCTGTGTATTGGGAGCGCATCTCCAAACACATGGACTCGGCAGCATGTGAACAGATTGCAGCCAGATTTTCATAGCAGTTCCTCTGGGAGCAGAAGCTTCTATTTGCAAAGAGATCACAAAGGCTGGGTGTGATTTTAACCTAGAAAGGAGAAACGTAAAAGTTTGAACCTGCTCTCATTGCAGCCAGTAGGTGTTTTGCCTTTAAAATTACAGAAAGCAGGCTCCGACTTAAAGGGGGGGCTTGCAGTTAAAGAAGAAAATGAACTCTGTGGTGAATCCTGACCTAATGCTCCTCTTTTCCCCTCATCCTAGAACAGGGGGAGACATTTTTACAAAGCTAAAAGGCACATAATTTAGCCATGATGAGAAGAAAGCTGTTATTTTTTAGCACGCTGCAGACACCCTGTGGAATTAGCTGTTGCAGCAGGTCAACAAGTCAAAGAGTTTGCAAGAATTCAAACCAACTGAGATAGTCTTAAAATGACAGACCACCATCGGCAGCAGCACAACACCCAGCTAAAGGAGACGGGGAGAAAATCAAGCTGCCTTCTTCAGACCCAGCTTGTTGGCCAATCTTGCCCACAGAGAAGTCAAAGGAATGGCCACTAATGCAACAGCACAGCAGGAGTAGCCTCGGAGAAGGATGATGCATTTATTACAAAGTGCTGCTAAATCTTACCCACCACGACTGTTCTCCTTTCCCCCTTGGGATGAAACGACTCTCTCCATCAGCTCCTGCTCTTAGACTCATGGGTTGACAAAGCTCTTCTGAGGACAGAATTCTCATCCGTGAGAAATATTTTCACACACACCCAAAAAAAAAAAAAAAAAAATAGTTACATTTGGAAGGACGAAATGAATTGTTTCCACACATCACATAAGGCTGCCTCTACATTAGCATTTTGCTTCAGAGCAGGAGTGGGATTTTGAAGTAAATCTCCCAGTCATCAATTTGCCATGCAGTGGCTCTCTTCACAGAGCTGTTTTGATGCCCGTCAACTAGATTCCTTCTGGAGAAATTTAAACTAGAATCTCCACTCCAAATGTGCAGCAAATGTGCTCCAAACCCTAAGGCAGACATAAGATGTAATGACTAAGTTGATGTCTGGCCCTTCAGACAGCTTTGAATTGCATGTACAACGGGGACATTTGGTCCATGAGACCAGACTAGATCTGGCCAGAAATAAAATCCCCAGGCTTTATGTAGCATAGCAGAAAAGCCTCAGCACCAGATGCTTTTCCATTCCTACTGCATTGATTTGCTTGCTGATGTAGACATAATGAACAGTTAGGGGTAGGTCTACACCCACTGCTTTCCCCATCTAGTCAAAGAAAGAGAAATGACCCTACAAAGAAGGATTCCTGGCATACCAGGATGAATAACGAAGGTAAATAGGGGCAATTTCTGCCTGGACAGCAAATGCATGTCTATTTCCATCAGGGAGTGATGATGCTAACACCACAGGATTTTCCTGTTAGTTAAAGCTACACAAGAAGCCTCCCACCTTTTGTTTTTCCTTTTGAAAGAAACCTCTTGACTCACAGAGTTGAGCCATAAAAACTACAAACATCCCACCAAATAACAGAAGATTCATGACACTTTCATGAGAGGCAGCTCCTGATACAAATTTCATAGGATAAAGGAGAAAAATGCTAACCCTGAGCTTTCTCTTTTTTCCTGTTGAAAAGCTGGAGTCCATGTGCAAGATAAATTTACTTATTAAGTGAAATATTTCTTATGTCATCTTGGTATATTTAGGCCTTCATTCTTGCATTCCTTCAGGTTATTTCAAAACTTTAAAGGGAAGACAAATGTTAGAAGTAAAAGATCTTTTTTTTTTTTTTTAAGATCCAACTTCCAGCTAAATGTTAATCTTACATGTTTTTCTAGACTGAGGTCAAATCCGTCATCTTTAACCCTCGGGAATCGTCGTCCTCTGATTCTTCACTCAGCTTACAAATCTTTTTCCTTAACAGAATTTAAACAATCCTTCAAAGCACTTAAAGAATATTCTTTTTTTGGATCAGAAGTTGCCAGCAAAGAGGACCCCTATTGCTTCTGATTTACTTAGTGACTGGAATTATTGGTAATTCTGGTGGGAATGGATATGGCTTAGGAAGGGTGTTTGAATGTTTATAAGCACAACACAGCTTTAATTGTTTTGTTAAGTCAAATCAGTTGAAAAGGTGCCTAGTGGGTAGTACACATGCTGAAATGGTTCTTTCTTCAGATACATGTGGATTTACATTGAAGAAACAGATATTTCCTGGGTTTTCTTTCTTTCTTTCTTTCTTTCTTTCTTTCTTTCTTTCTTTCTTTCTTTCTTCTTTCTTTCTTTCTTTCTTTCTTTCTTTCTTTTTCTTCTTTCTTTCTTTCTTTTTCCTTTGTTGGTTGTTTTTGTTGGTTGGTTGGTTGGTTTTCCCTACCAGCCTCTAACAGTTTCAAATCAAGCCAGATTTTGCAAGCTTACTGAGCAGAGCAGGATGGAGCTAGTCCAGTCTAGGTTTGGACCAGAAACCTGGAGAAAGGTTCGCTTTCAGTACCCCAAGATGTTCAGACCTAAGGTTTCAAACTCTGCCTGTTCTCTAATGAGGAAACAGTTTGTATATCTCTTCACAGACAAAGGGAATATTGCCCAGCTTGACCTCCCTCCAGATTTATGATTGGAAGAAGTATGATATTCAGGAAGCAAATTCTCCAGACTGAAACACTGCCAGAAATTCCCCCACGAGTGTTAAAACAATGAGACACAAAATTGGATTTCAACCGATTTAAAGTTTTGGGAAAAAATAGACTGTGGCCTAGAATATCAGTGCAGCATTATCCCCCCTGATCATTCTGGCAGCTTGATCAGGCTGCTCTCATTAGTTCCAGTGCAGCAATATAAAATCTGAAAATTCTTTCCAAGGCGGAAAAAAGAGGTCAATGGAGAAGAACCAGCTCTGTGTGTGCGTGTGAAACGTCCGTTTATGCACTGACTGGTCTATAAAGCCATCACTGAATGGCAGATAGGTGCCATGACCCATTTCTTACTCCTGAGGTGCCCCTTCTTGAGACAGCAAAGATATAGTGGGGGTGAGGGTGATTTAGTTCAAGGATGCCCAATCCTATGGACAATGCAGCTGCTGGCATGGCTTCCAGTGCTCTCTCATGCCATCTGCTTTTCTTCTGCTCTGGCTTGCCACCAGTTTCTCTTTCTTGTTGGGGAACTACTGAGCTCTCCAAACTGGGGTCTCTTCAGCAGTTCCACCCTTTGAGGAATGACCAAGGAAACCAGAATGAAACAGGCCTTTCCTCGTGGCTCATCTCCCTCTCTTTTCCCTTAGCCTGCAGCATGCCTGTGCTACTGTACACTGCACCTGAGTGCATTTTAAATAGCCTGGAAGTGGGTCACTTCTGCAGAGCTCTGAAACTCTTCTTTTTGTACAGTGTCAGACGGAGGAAGCCACTGCTGCACTGTACTATGCCTGCACTGAATCAACACTGTTGTTTTCTCTGAGAGGATTAAGCAGAGATTATTTCTCCCCTTCAAGTTTTTTATGCTGCCACCAAGCCTGGTTTTCAGATTTGAGCTTGATTGGGCTTTGAGGATTTTCTGCACAGCATGGCCATCGAAACACCTCCTGTGTGCTTCCTGGAGTGACTTCACTGTGCTGAGATACAAGTGCTTAAATGGTAGCTGGTGCTGTTACCCACTTAGCTACTAAGGCCTGGTTCTAAAGCACATCACAAAATTCATCCACTGTAGCTCTCCCTGATAGCACAGTCTCCAGGAGCCAGTATCCATCATTTCAGCTCAGGTTAATCAACACTGGAAAAGTTATATCTTAGACAGGATATTTATCCATTTGTTACAGTGCTCATGCAGGACTAGCTCACGCGGCAGGCTGCCTACCAAGATTGCCTGCTTTGTACAAGAAGTAAATAGAAAGAAAAAATTCAGTCCTTTGGTGAAACTCTGCTCGAGATGGAGCTTTGCAATCTTTTCTTTAGAGAAGTAGGAAAAGAAAACAAAAAAACTTCAGCTGAGATGATGATATGATGGTAGGAGATAGACAGGAATTTGCTTAATGTCCTGGGTGTCTGGATACAAATCAGGGCTCTAAACGGTTATTTTGCCTGTTGGACTGCCTCTGCAACAGGTTTCAACTCAGTCTGGCCATTATTAACAAGTTTGGGATGGGAGAACGGGGCTGGTCAGGAGGAAGCTGGCACTGAGGACTGTCCCCAAATGACAGGAGACACCCTCTGCACTAAGGGACAGAGCAGCAGCAGCAAGGGCTTCAGTGGGGCATGGAGTGCTCTGGCACAGACCTGGGTGCTGAGCCAACCCAGGACTGCAATAACTAGGGCAGGACAAGGCAGGGAGGAACGCTTTCCACATCACACCCTGTGAATCAAAGCAAATAGACCCCAGACTATGACCTGCCTCTTGCAGATAACCTGTACCATGACAGCAAAACAGAGACAGATAGCAGCTTACAGCATTTCTCTCTAAAGAAGAATCTAAACAGCCCCTATGAATATTTTTGCATTATTTCAGGTCTTCAGAGCTGTGAAGAAATTGAAATTTCCTGTTTAGTGTTTGCCCATTGCCTCTGCTATAGATACAAGCTTCACCAAGCACCCAACACTAAATCTGCCAACACTTATTTTCCACCATCTGCATAGTAATTGCACTAGGAGCTGAGTTTAATATCCTTAAATTCCCATTCTGGCACGCTGAAAAGCCCCTGATGCAAAAGGTGTAGGGGTTATTTAGCCTCAGATTATTGACCCAGCAGGGAGAAATCCAAATACCAGCTTTCCTCTCTCATCTTCCCTCACCTCAGTGGTTCCATCATTAAAACACTTCCTATCTCTTCGGCAGAGACAGCTTTCCTATCACTGGGTCCATCCACCCCATTCTTGTCTCCAGCTGGATCCTTCTGTGATTATTGTGCGATGATCAGTAGGGGATGCTGTCCTTCCTCCTTCACTGTGCCATGAACTGCGTTTTTCTGACACATTCTCATGCTGCTGAGTGCTCTTGGAGCTTCCCCATGTCAGGCTATCACAGAGCCTGGTCTGCAGGATGAGTTTCTTGTCTGACTCCCTCAAAGGAGCCCAAAGGCCAGGTCTCGCTATGCCCCCAGTAATCTGCATGGAATTGCAATTTTTGAGCTTGGACCTATGTCTATCTGTAATTAAAAAGTGGACTGTTTTCTGGTAGGAGCCTTCCCTCTGCTCCCACTCACAGAGAGCACCCCTGGAGGCTGTGGAATAGGTTGATTTACTGGTGGGTGGGTAGGGAGGTCATGGTGTGGACCCTTTGCTGGTGAAGACCCAGTTCCCTCATTTCTGTGGACTATCTAAAAAAATAAAGATGCTACCAAGCCTTGTGTCACTTAAGACTAAATGCAAAACTCAACTCTTTGACATGGCATTCCTAAAATCTATTGCCAATGGCTGCAGCCCCGAGGCACACCTCCATCTTTCCCAGAGCCCCCTTTTCATAAATTCCAGGTGCTTGGGATCACGTCTCCCATTCCCAAACTTTATCCAGGCATACCCACTCATTCACCTAGACATGCAAAGCCTCCAACAATGCCAAAAAAAGCTTCCAAGGTATGCTGAGAGAAAATCTTAGTGTATGAGATAATTACAATTCCAGGGGTGGTGATAAATCAGGTAATTCATTCAGCCCCGCCACCTCAGTGCAATTCAAAATCTTGTTGACCTTTGCAGGGTGGGCCTGTGTCTGAGCAAGCCGTGTGGTCCAGCTATTCTATAAATATTCTAAGCTATATAAAAATACCCTGTATGTGAATATTGCCCAGCCAGGTTTTGGCTCTTTTTGTATGCTACTGAAAAACGAGTAGAGAATGCATTTCCCCAGTGGAAATGGTGCAGCTCCTTTGTGTTGGGTCTTCCTTGTAGGTGCAGAGTGTGGTTTGAATGGGGGATGAGATTCACAAAAGGCTTCTGTCACGTTACGTAGGGGAGCAATCCCACTAGCAGAGTAAGCTGACTACGTTATGTAGCCTGGCAGCCGGAGGGGGAACATCAGACCGCCCACGAGTCCGCTCTGCGTGGGTGTCGTGCACAGCTTCTGCAGCAGGATGCTCAGGGAAGGGAAGCGCCACGTGAAATAGGGATGGATCTGCAGCACCGGCACAATCAGGGAGGAGAAAAGTGGCCTCAGACTGGAAAATAGATGGAAAGCTGCCCTGCTCCTTGTAGTAGAGGCCAACACGAGCCTTTTCAAAATGCATCTTTTCTCTAAAGTGCGAACATTTTTTTTTCTAAACATGGTGAATTCATCTTCACTGCAGACATCAGACCTCACAGCACATGGGAACAAAGGAGCCTACACTGTATAGCACAGATGCTTTTTATGACTTTACTTTTATTATTATGCAATGCAACAAAAGCATTTAGTTAAAATAAAACAGTAGTTAGTGTTAAACTGAGCCATAAAAAAAGCACTGTAGGGCTCATATTTTGTTTAAGATTTAATAAACGTGTTGGAAAGACAAAAGCTTTGGAGGATTTTCCATTAATACAAAATATTATTTATTCTTTGTCAAGGGAGAACTCTTCACTGAGTGTTTTAGAACACTTCATTACCCATCAAAGAACAAAAACTCCCTACATTTTCTGAAAGTTTAATAACTAGTGAAATCTTACCAAAAAAAAAAAATACAAAATAAAAAGTCTCCCATTTTAAAAATTCTGTCTTAACTTTTAAAGTCAGGAATCATATATACACAAAAACTATGAAAGAAGATTCAGTTCTGGTTTGGAGAACCAGTTGCCAAAACCAATGAGGGGCAGACTCCTAAGGTGACATGAAGCAGAAACTGAAGCTTGTTTCTCAAGTACCTGAGCTGACATGAGTGCATAAATATTGAAATAGGGTGAAAAATGTCAGTGTTTTAAAATAATTTTGGTTCCCTTAACATTGAAAATAATCTTTTATTTAAGCTACATATTTTTGTCTACCCATCAAGTTATTCAGTACTAACTGGCGATGAACGGTACACTTGTAGAAATATTATAATTGTGGAATAAGAGGAGTCTGCCTAAATCAGACTTAACTTTCATATTCACAGAAACCCTGGGAGCCCACTTTTAAGATCTGGGTCAGAGAAGCCACGCCTTTATTTTTGCAGAAAATGTAAGATTTGCCAGGGATGTATGGGAAAGTACATCCAAAGGCAGAGATGAGCATTCAAGCTCTCATCTTCCCTAGTATGCTTCTGCCCTCTTCCATCAAGTTATGCAGGTACTTGGGTGCACACGTACCCCAGTGGCACAAATAAATGCCACGGCACAAATTGGAAATGAGGTGCACCTGACTAATGCCTCTGCCGCTGCAGCTAGAAAGACCAAGAAACACATTATTCAGAGTTTCCCTTTTTTTCTTCTGTATTCATGTTGCATAACATGTAGTACTTTAATATCAAGACCAAAATTTTGTGTTACGCAAACTTATTGTGACTATCAAGTTCTCATTGAGCATTAGCAAGCTCTGAAAGATGCTATTAAATGTGTCACTTTAACTCCAAATTGAAACCTATGCATTTTTAATTAGTAAGTAGCTGTATATGAATGTAGCAGAGGCTGCCATTAACTATCTTATCAGGTTAGGGCATGGCAAGAGTTATTCCCCAGCACTGACTGTGAGGGCATATTCTCCTTTTCTAAACTTGGAAACCAGTGTACAGTCATGTGCGTAACAACAGCCAGGCTGTGGTTCAAGAGTAGAGGGCATATTTAATTAGACCTTTCATTTCAACAGCTTCTCTGATCTCCACCTCCTCACTCCCATGGTTTTGCCCTTTTCTTTTCTAGTTCCCATCTGCATCTGGAATCAAAGGGTATTCGTAGGAGGGGTGGCGTAGGCAGGGTTTCAAGGGGACGGGAAGATGCTTCAGCTGGCTGATGCACAAGAACAAAGAAGCCAATGGAAGTCTCCTGAAGGCTGCAGTGCATGGCCAGAACATGGCAAGGAGCTGGAAAAAGCACCTTCACAGTGCTTTCCATACTCTGGATCAGTCCCTCACCTACTATACATTGGAACAGACTTTTCTGAGTTCAAGGAGATTATTTACTCTATGTGCAGGAAAGATTTGGTTTCTAATCTTCACATCCTCTGGAAAAACACCTTCCTTCCCATGGCAAATCGTCGTATTTGGAGTTGGCTGTGACACATATGCTTGCCCTTTCTTGACCCTGTAAAGAGGGATGGAGTATCCAGGAGCCTTCTTTGGGGAAAATCTGAACCCCTTGAAATCCTTCTGGCTTTGGTCAAAAATAGCCAGCGGTACTAATGCCTTGGACACTATAACCAGCACTTGGACTCCCTCTGGTCTTGAAGAGAAGCAAAGGGATGGTTACCTTTAAAAATGAGTCGTTGCTGGAAAGGTGGGATAAACAGATTACAGTGAGCTCTGGGTGTAATTTTAAATAATTGACAGAGCACTCAGAGCTCATATCAGGGTGCTTTTTCACTGTTCACACATCAAAAGGAAGTAAATACATTAAATAAGTGTATCTGAAGAGTGATGTATATCAAGATGATAAATGGATACAATCTGATATGATGCAAATACAGATCAAGTAGAATGAGATGATTTTGCTTGTTGTGCCTCTGGGTACAAACAGCAGCGGAAGGAGCCTGTGCCTATTCCTTCCTGCTTTTTCTACTGGGCTTTGTTACCTATATCTCAAAGCCTGCTGCCTCTCAGACCTAGACAAGCACCCAAAATAAAGTGGGGATTTAGTTCAAGGACATGTGCGCTCATCTTAACCAGCTTCCCCAGAGCTGTTTGATGTATACCAGGTATAAAACTAGGAAAGGAGAAGATCCCTAGATCCTTAACTGAAAAGAGAAAGCATCATTAGCTCAAACTCTCTAAGCTCTTAAAGGTTACAGACCATTGAATTCAACCCTTGTACTTCTGTTGAGTGCAAGAATTTGTGCTCGTCCAGGCATCTGGTCTGGGAACTAAAGAGATCTTCTGATGAAGAAAGTACAGCTCCCCTTGGTAGTTTGTTACAGTGGTTAATTGTCCCCCATTATCAAAGTGTATGCCTAATTGCTCATTTGAATTTGTCTGGCTTCAGCTTGCAACCATTGAGTCTTGCTGAGCCTTTCTGCACTAGATTAAAGAGCCTTTTAACACTAGTTATTTTATGCTCATAAAGGTATTTATACACTCAAGTTAAGTCACCTTTTGCTCTTCTGTTTGATGAACCAAACAGAGCTTCTTACACATTCCAATTAGAAGGTGTTTTCTCAAGGTATCAAGTCACTTCTGGATATCTTTTCCTGCACCCCCCCAACTTTTCACCATCAAGTTGCCAATGCATGCACTTAGGTCTACGCTGAATAAACTGAATTTCACCTATTATTACTTACTGGTTGGCTGTCTGACTTCAGAGGCACCTCTTTGCTTATACATTTAGTGCCAGTTCTAGACCATTTGTTATTGAATATACGTCCAGCAGGTGTTCACACTGAGTTATCTGTTGACTCTCACTCAGGGTCCCATTGCAGTCCCTGCTGTCCTGGAGAAGCTGCCCACGCTGCAGGTCAGGCTTGAAGTCTTCCTTCCAGGTGTGCCACCTGTCATAGGACTGTGTTGGAAGAGGATGATAAAAAGGAAAGAGAGAATCATGATAAAGACCATGGGTGGGGAGAAAATATGGTAAAAAAAACAAACATCAGAGCTGAGTGGAGATGAGTCACTGAGCAGATTAGGAACAGCTGGCTGAGCATTAGCCCTGTTCGGCTGACTCTGGTGATGCAGTTTCTTCTCTGCCTTGGAGGAGCTTCACCAGCTCCACCTCAACATGTTCAGAGGTATCTCACAAGGCTGATGAATGTCAGCCTCTGCAGCTCCAAGGAAGCCAGGCACTGCGTGGCTTTGTCAATCCTGAATGCAGAAATTCAGAACAAAGGACGTTAAAGGTGTTGAAAATACCGCACCCTGCTCTGAACTCCCAAAGGCTTAGAAGAATACGAATACGCTTGATGCACACATGCTCAAACCAACCTGCTGAATCACATGGCTGCTAAATCCATGGAGCTAGTTAGCAGGCTGGCGTATTTCTGATTGTGGGCCAGATAACTGTAGGAGAGAAGAGATGCGTGCTCATCGTATGGGTATTTATATGTGTCTGCAGAAACGCTCAAAAGGGTTAAGGAAATAACGGCGTTTTTCACACCCTCCTGCTTCAAATTTCACTTGTCAAACCAAGAAACCACTTTGGATTTGCTCTGATATCCGTTTAATTTCTGGTTAATTTTCTCTGACACATGCAGCCCGCTGGTGCCAATTATGTAGGTTATATTTCTGCCAACTTTACTGTGATATTGCTTTTAATAATTTATAGGAACATGCTTCATATGCTTATGTGCTGCTCCGTGTGTGTGTATGTGTTCGTGTGTGTGCGTGTGTTGTCTCTTCCCATTTTTGAAGCCATTTAAGCAAAGAAATCTTACGTAAGACACTCTGGTTGAGGGTTGAAGTTACCTCTCTAAGTCTAGTGCAGACTGGGAAATCTAAACACCCTTGCTGAAACCTGTGAGAAGTTTTAAAGGAGTCTTTTCTCAAGCAAGATGAGTGGGAATTTAAGGCAGTCTCATTTGGTCCCACTTTTTTAAGCGTTCTGATCTTATGAATGTCAGCAAAGCCCAAACTGTTATTCTGCTGAATTTTCAAAACGTACCTGGGCACTCCAGCATAGGCACAACCTACTGCTATAATCTAACTTGTCACCAATTTCACCAGCTGGCAAACCCAGCAACAGTGGTACGGTCTACTTTACAGACAATGAGCATCTTAATAGGCAACAATTAAATATTCATTTAGGAAGTGATGGAATCAAGTCACAGGGGATTCAGCCCTTCTAAAAAGTGCTATTCCACCAATAATAGTCTTACTCAGGCAAAAAGGTTTTGTCTCCAAATTAAGTCTCTAACCCTGACGGCCTCAACAGCTAGTGGAATTGGGATGAGGAATTTATAGCTCTGTACTTCTCTCTCCATCCACTTCACTGTCTAGGGTCATTCACAGTATGAGATGGTAACAAGAAGGCCAGTCTCTCTGTCCACCTAGACAGCAAAACTACTTGCTTCCAAAGAGGGGAAGAAGAAGACAGTTCAAAAAAAAAAAAAAAAAAAAAAAAAAAGAAGTAAAAGGGCATTTGGGGAGCAAGGAGGGGCATACACATACATTAAATTTCCTTTATTCCAGCTATAATAATAAAATTCCCAATACACTGCTGCTTCATCTCCAGTTCATCGAATTCTTCTCTGATGGGCAGTAAGTTGCAAAAGATCTTTTTCATGGCAAGAGGAGAGTGAGAAAGAGCTTCTTTGTCTTCAGAAAGAAACCATTTCTGCTTTTGAACTACTTCCTTCAACACTGATAAAAAAGGCCTTTCATCCTTCTCTAAGAGCATCCATTTTAAGCTGGACTCAGTCAGCTTTTCAAAGTTAACACAACTCAATCAAAACTGAGTTAGCCTTGGAAACTGCGCATTAACTAGAATTGGATGTTAGATTAAGGAACAGGGGAAAAGAACAATGGGAAAAGTTCTCTGACTTTAAATATTCCCTGGAGGAAACATTCAGGCACTACCTCATCTTTTCTGCAACTCAAATGAGAGGGAAAGACAGTCTAATGTAGCTAATATTTAGACATTAACTGGGAGGGATATGCCAACCCGTATTCAGCAGCTCTTCTACAAGAAGGCTTTGTGGGAGAACAGCTAACGCTGAAAGCTGCTGGAGGTAACTAACAGTGGGATAATTCTGCTTATCCCACATCTGTGTGGTAAAAGCACGTTTCCCTCATGGCACTTATACCCACCACCCTGACTAAAGGTATCGTGGCACAAACACATCAGCTAAAGTACTAAGAAATTATTTTGGCTATCGCATCTGAGCAGGTTTTGGCTTGTCACCTTGGCTTGGTGCAGATTAGCATTCATGGATGCTAACAAGGATGATCTGGGGAGAAGCAGCCCAACGTGTGAAAAACAACCAATCCTTATCGGAGACTGAGTTATTTCCATATAGATCACCAAATAGTAAATAATTTTTGGATGCTTCCAGCTTGGCCATAAAGGGCCTTATTTTTTTCACAGATAACATTTTAAAACAATTCAACTCCAATGAATTCTATAAAGTCATAAAGGGAGGAAAATGGAGGTTGTGATTTCTTTCTGCTGTTATTACCTATATTCTGAAACCGGTGTCCTGAAACATCGCATCCCACTGTGTTGTGCCACTAGCAACATTTATCCTGGCCACTACCTCTTCTTTAAAGAATTTTATTGCAGAGAGTAGAGAAATGCTGTAGTCAGAAAAGAGACACTGATTTGCAGAAACACAAGTAACTGCAGTCTGGTGTTGCGGTATCAAATTATGAGTATAATAGCATAGGTATTTCAACTCATAAAGCAATTTCTTGATGGTCCTCCAGAGAGTCTGTAGCAAAATTAAGCCCTATAGGTTCTCCTAGAGGTGCTGGTAATATTGCTGCTGCAAGAGTCCATGTATTTCAGACCTCAGTGACTCTTCTTAGCCCTATTGCCTCTGATGTGTTTCTTAAGACAAATATTACACAGAAGGAGCTAAGCCAATTTCCTGTGCTTTAGAGGCAATTTACTAGACCTTTCTTTAAGAACACTTAGCACATTTTTAGTGATAATCTCTTCAGTGCCAAAGCTACAATTTTATTGAATATTCCACTCTAAGTTGTATGCATTTATGAGGGTGGAAGTAATCATGTAATTAGGTTACCACCTAAATTACTGTGTGTTTTCCTTATTTATGTGGTCCACTCCCCCACTAGAAAATGGTTCTCAAATCACAGTCTACAAAGAAAACCTGAAACTGTAACTTCTACACTATCAGGTCTAAAATGTTTTATTCTAGAAATGCGTTCATGCATTTCAACTGGTCCTATGGCACCCTTGCCAGAAGGGGACAAACTGACAGCTGGCATATGCAGAGACTCCTTCCTCAATTTCCACTGGCCTTGCTTTACTTGGGAGGATTGTTCCAGCAGCGAAAATGTGGACAGAGAAGGGGAGAGAAATTCTGTTCTACCTAGAAGGGCTCTAGTGTCATCTCTGTTTCATTGCTGAGAGCTGAAAGGAAAAAAATATATATATATATGTATATATATATATATACACATATACACGTATATATGTAACTGTTATGTCTACACTGAAACTGTAAGAGCCAGAGGAGCATGTCCCAGGCATAGGGAGGCTCCCTATGGAAATCAGGCATTTCTTTTCCATTCTCCTGGCTCCTTTTCCTTCCACGAGCAGAGCTCGGCCAGCCCGGTGCCTGCAGCTGCCAATCCAGCTGCCTGACAGGCCCATGAGTGATGTACTGGTGGCGACTGCCATCTTGTGGGCAATCAGACCAGAAGGCTTGAACATCCAACCCGAACAGCCCTAGAAGCAGAAACCACTCAGGGCGAGGAGTATTTTCAGCACTGGAGCTGCTTCTTGGCCTGCTTAAAGCTGCTCATCGCTTTCTGTCTGGACAGTGCAGACGGAAAGGAGGCTTTAAGAGACAGCTGAAAAAAAAAAGAAAAAAAAAAAAAAAAACAACAGTGTAAAGAAGGAAGCATGGAGAAGCCAACCCGTGCTGTGGTCATCACTTCACACCTCAGCAGTGTGGACGGTGTGACCTGCTGCAACTCCAGGCTGCCAGGACTCCCTACCCAAGCACCTGCTGTGCCCTGCAAACCTAAGATCAAGTAAGGAGGAAACAAAAGTCAGTAAGACACCTCTGCTGCAATCCAGCCCAAGAAGTACTGCTTGCCAAATTTCCCACCTTAGATGTTGACTCGGTGCATCTTTCTCCTACTTCATTAGCTAGCCAGAATGCGGTGTTTATAGGAGGCACTTCGGGCTTAGGCAGAGTGCCTTGGTTCCTTTTTGCTACTGACTGCAACTGCCTAAGTGTTGCTGTTTGCATTTGTAGTAGGCAGTAGACTCTCTCTCTCTACAGTGTCCACGAAATTCTACAGTAATTTCCCCATGTAAGACAGGTCAGCATAAATATGCATTGCTGAGTAAATCACAGCAGAGGAAGGTTAAGTGATATGACCAAAGTCATGAAATGAGCCACTGGAACAACTGACCCAAAGAACCCCACTGTCATAATCACGTAATACATTCCCACTGTCTCTCTATAACATCCCAAACAAATTCTGCCATTGGGGATATCAGAGCAACCTCATTGAAAGCAATGAGGCTGCACGGATGTAAATGGGGACAGAATTTGGCCAGCGCACATTCTATAGCATTTATAGATCTCTTTCCATAGGCTGTTCTGCTGCAATTACCCTTCAGTGCTAAGCCAAATGCACATATGATGAAAGCCTCTCTGGGTAACATCTGTAAACGAGAGAGAAAGGGATCAACTTTAACACATTTTAAATACAGGCATCCAAGTCTTCTTCCAGCAAGGCTTGTACCAGGGGACCAGAGGACTTTGCTTTCTTTGAGGCTATTCCCTACTTTGGTTTCAATGAGCTGAGGCACTGTTTCCTTTGTACATTTTGACATTCATTTTCTTGGCTAGCCCCCTCCATCCGATCCCAGTCTACCTTGAGTGCTACCCAACAGCACCAGGAGACAATGGAGGCAGCTTGCAAGCCTGCCTCACTTTTTATTCAAACCGTTTTAATTCCACCTTCCCCTCTTCCTTTCGGAAGGCATTAGTCTCACTCCACTGCTTCTTCGGGGTACTTATTGTTTTCTCTAAAAGGTTGCTGTGCTGACCAGCCCACTATGTTCTTTCTATAGGGGCATCGACGCTTCCTCGGCAGACAGAGGTTCATTTGAATCATTCTTCTGTACACACCAGCTGTAAGACAGCTTGCTGTTATGTGTGGGGAAAATAGGACATTGTAAAATGGTGAAAGCATTTGAAAAAAGAGCCAGAGAACCCCATTTTCCCTGCAGCTTCTCCCTGGTAGGGAAAGAGAGCCAGAGAACGTGCAAAATGTAATGGAGAAATAAAATGCTTTCTAATGCATGACTGGAATAAAGAAGCATGACACAGTTAGCTTGGCAATGCATTCTGATCAGTCAGATGGCAAAGACATCATGCTTCACTTAGCCCCAGTGCACCCACTGTGTGACAAGCATGAGGAGACATGTGGAAGGGAGAGGAAGACGAGGCAGCTTCTGGTCCAAAAGACCTCTCCGGACCCTGCTGCACTCACAAGAGGGGTCCTGAATAGAAACCCAGATGAGCTTGAGGACTATTCATACGATCTTAATGTACCATGACTGCTGCCTACCAGCTCCATATAAGTTGGATTAATAAACTGCCTTTCGTTTGTGACACCTCAGCATGAATTTTGCATTAGGCTCAATTCAGTAAAGTTCACAACTGACACGCTTCCCTTTATGACAATCCTTTTCAATTGTTTTTTGCACTGGGATGTCATAAAGATGTTTGAGCTGCTTCTGGCAGGGAACTGTCTTTTATCTTGAAAAAAGAGCTTTTATAACCCTCTCATGCCTATAGCACTCTTGAATTAAGTTGGAAGGCAAAGCCCCTGGTCCATTTTTACTATGAACTATGAACAAGACAGGCATTTTTTAGTGTTGGGTGAGGGGTGCTTGCTTCAATGCTGGGCTTGTCGCCATAGAAAATTTCAACGCAGAGGGGGTAAGGCTGATTAAAACACGAGTAGGACATGATATGATAAGATCAGCAGAAGCTTTTGGAGTTAGTAATGCTATACGAGTGGATCGTGTCCACCAATTAGAGATTACATGGCACTTGCTAAATTTATCACACCATGAATCTGCTCTTTCTTAATTGATAAGCAGGTGGCATGGCTGATCTGCATTCAGATTCCACAAGTAGGGATAAAAAATGGATGGATGGATGGATGGATGGATGGATGGATGGATGGATGGATGGATGGATGGTCTGATTACAAGATGTGTTTATCTCTTAATGACACAAACTAATTAGATACCACTTTTCCCAGTAGCAGCTACGCAGGTTAGGGATCTTTTGAGGGATGAATCTCTATTGGTACCAGGTGAAAATGAAGGGTATAGGTTTGGGGTACTGTTTATAGATTGGTTTTAGAATTTTGACTCCAGCCCAACTAAATAACAGAAATCAAAGCTGGCTGGATGATTTACGTTCCTGGCCTGAAATGCTGGCTGAGAGCTATCACATAGATCTCAGACCTGCAAAACTTTACAGAACTCAGCTAGAGTCAGTTCCTGAGTGGGATCATCCAATGAAATGGGAAAAATACTATTGCAACGCTCTGTTCTCTTACCCTTTGTCTTTTAAGGCATCTTTAAACAATATGTCCACCATTTACTCCAGGCTGCATGAAAGAGAATTTGGTGCCATGCTACAGTCCCAAGTGCAGTCTAGCTCCATTATGTCCTTGAGCATAAGCTGGGGGCAGATTTAAGACCTGCTGTGTGGAAGGGAAACACTTTTACCAGAGGACATGTTCAAAGTGGCCGTACAGATTCCTTTCCTTCCTCCATGAAATTCTCAAAGCAGATGGAAATAACGGCCTCAAAATGATCTAATCACCTGCTGACCCTGAAACATCTCGTCTTAGATATATGGAAGACAACTTAGAAAGAGTAGGCAGGTCTCATCCACGAGTACTTTGGATAACTGCTCGTGGATGCCTATGTTTCATAGCTTCAGCTTGACAAAGCACAGGTTGGCTCTGTACCTTATCCCCAATAAGTCATCAAACCCACCTATTAACTGAACACTGGCCTGCAAAAGTGTTTCTTCAGACATATAAAATGTGTTGCAATTATTTTTATTCTTGTGCTGACAATGCCAGGTGTCTTGGTTAGTGCTGCATTCGGAGTAGCAGGAGAAGCAGCACATCTGAAAATGGCTCACATCAGCTCTTTGCATAGCCAAGACAGGACATCAGGGATATCTGTACAGATTAGTCTGACTATGCCCCCTTGCAAAGGGTCATATCTCCCCTTTCTCACCAGGGACAGAGCTCCAGCTTCTGCCTTATCAGGCACTCAACCGTAATTTTACATATTCACGATTTTACATATTCAGTGTTAATGCTCTCTTGTTCGGGTTGCAAGTAGGGAACCCTTTGAGGGGAAGACAAGATTATTTGGTCTATTGATGAGCTGGGGCTTCTCGCAGGGCTCAGGGGAGTGGGTTAGTGCAGTCAGGAGTCGCCAGTCATAGAAAGGAAAAGGACAGATGAACCCAGGAGACGTTTCTAGGCTTTGGTAATTTTACAATAATCTGATCCTGCAAACCCTTGTCCCTTCAAATCAGCCACAAGCCTTTCCACTACGAGCAGCTCCTTCCTTCCCTCCCCTGGAAACACCATCCTATGTTTGATGTGCTGTTTCCATAACAACTTTTAATTAATGTAAACCCCCTGCCCCTGCCCAGAGCAGGTAGTATTTGCTGCTAGCATTTAACACGAAATAAAAGCAAAGAGTTCAGGCACAAAAGGCCTTGCTCTGATCTCAAGTGTGTTTACAACAGCGGCATGGTGCCTCTGCACCGAGGATGGGAAGAGATGCTAAGAGATGCTCTGGCTTTTAATTACATGAGATGTACATAGTGAGTAATTAATATGGAGCGGAGTCCAGAGAAGCCTGAGCTTCCAGCCCTCTGATCATCAGCTCAGCGCTGGCTCCTGGGATCACACGTGTGGGATGCAGCAGCCCCGTGCGCACTGCAGCATCCTCTGAACGTGCAGCTGTTCGGGGACAAGGATATGGGCTTGCTATCTGCCTTCCTTCACACCTGGGGGATGAGGCCCCACATATTTCTGATTAACACCCCACCCACCCACGCAAGGCCCTCTCTCCCCTCCCTGCCTGGCTGCACTCCCCTTTGGGAGCCATCTTAGGATGCACACAGGCTGCAATTACAGTGAGGCATTAGAAACAAACAGTTCTTATCATTTATATGAATTGCAGATGGGGGGAAACTTTTCCGCTGATAATTCTGAGCTGCAAATGGATCAGGTGTCTGATGCTGTGGTTTCTAAAGATAACATAGCCTCTATATTTTTGCTTTTTGTGGCAGAGCACTTTCCCTGCTCAGTGCTTCCAGGGCATTAAGAACAGGTGAGAAGATATGTAGGCAAAGAGGAGAAGGCACGGTGCTCCCTCTGAGCTCCCAGACCTCTCTTCTAATTTCTTTGGTTTGTCTAATTTACCATGAAAGCATCTAAGAAGCCAGCTACAATAAGGGCCCCTTGAGCAAGGGCTGTCGGTACATAGCATCCCACATAGCCTCAGGCATCACACAGAGTTTGGGGGTAAACCACTCTGATGACAGGATACTATCCAGGTAGAAAAAACTCAACAAGGTCTCCTCTTCTCCTCTATTTTAATGATCTAGCCTTTCACCTTTTAGTTCAAGCAAAACTTCTGTAGGTGGCAGCATGATTCCCTGAGCTTGCAAAGGCAGTGGATCTGGTCCTTAATTTGGTGGCCCAGGCAAGACAGATGCTGTCAAAATTAAACAGGAGGCAAGGAGTGGTGTTGGCAATGGCTAGCTACAAGTGGAAAGTTGTATGACTTTCAGGTGTCCCTTCTCTCCTAGGGGACCCTCCTCTGGGCATTTCAGGGATGAAAGTCTTCTTTCGTGGAGATGGAGAAGAGAGATCCTCGCCACAATAACTATGGCTTTCCCAGGGACTGGAGTAACTGGGGAGAGGGAGAAGGAACAGTTCTACCACGATTCTTTTCCTCTTTAGTTTTCCCTTGGAAAAAACAGAGTATGGAGAAAGTAGGAGGGAGACAGCAAAACCTAACTGAAGTGACAAACTCTGGAAATTCATTCCTAGAAGGAAGGAGGAACAGGCAGCTACTCTACCTGATACTGCTGAAAGAAGGTGATGCTCAGACACTGCTCTAAAGGCTGCCTCAGCTGGTGCCTCTGAAAACCCAGTAAAAACAAAGAACAGGCATCTCCCCTATGAACATGGCTTTCATTAACATCTCACGGGTTTTCTGGTCTCTTTTGGTAAGACGATGAGCTGGAGGCCGCAGGAAATATCCATTACGATTCACCTCAAATCTTGGAGAACCAGGTTTCCATCTCCCTCTCCCTGGGCTGTGAAAGGGATGTGCTCCGGGGTGTCAGCAGCTGCATTTCATCCTGGGCTTAAAAATTAACTTCTTTATCTGAAAAAAAAAGTTATCCCAGAGGTTCTCGTTTAATCTGCTTGTTCTGGCATGTCAGTTGCCTGGTATCTGAGCAGTTTCCTTTCCTGAAACTTAATCCTTGTATCAGTAAAAAGGAAGCAATTCATCTAGTGAGAATTTTACAGTGAACATTTTTTTGGATAGAAAATGGGTTTGCAGTGAAAAAATAAAAAATAAAATTCATATAACAATTTTTGTTAGAAAGTTTCTATTTAAAAAAATAAAAAAAGGAGTAATTTAAGCTACAGAAAATTTCAAATAATGGAATTTAGAGTCAGTAGCTGAAAACAGAGTTTCTGGTTGTCACTGAAATTCAGCATAAAATAGAAGGAAGATGTGAATACTGTACTTCATTTTCTTCACAACTTTCCCTGGTGTGGAGAAGACAGAGGAAGGAGGGGAAAAAAAAAAAAAAAAAAAGGAACTTTCTCACTCAAACGCAACAATATCTGCTCTCCCAGGGCCCTGGCAATGGTCTATTTGCTAATCCTCTTGTGAAAAGCTACTTTGAAAGCACTTTGAAATCCTCTTATGGGACACACCAAAAATAACAGAGACCCCAGGGGCTCATTTCTTTAGCTGAAACAACACTCTCAATCTCTATTACTTCAGCTTTATGAAACCATTATTATTTACTAGTACATATCATTATTGATTTGGACATGACCAGATATCTAAATTAATGCAGGAGGGCAGGACTGATATGTGGCTGGCAGCTCACTTTAAGTTTACAGTAAGCACTCCCCAAATCAGTCTAATTAACAGTGACACCAGTGAGCACCTGGACCCTGCGGAGGGTTTGGCAGAGATAAGCTGAAAGCTTTACTCCTCAGCAGAAATATTCAAGGATGTGTCTGTGCTTACTGATGGGACACCAGGCCTGGAGGAAAATAATTAAAGGAAATCAGTGGGAACAGACCTGTACATTCAAATACCTACCAAATATTGCAGTTTTCAGCTAGAAGAGCTTAGGAACCAGAGAGCAGTCTGACCACGTAAAAAGATGAAATATCGTATGAATTATTTGAATATATAATAGTGTACTGCATAGGAAGGTGGAGGAATCTCCACCTGGGGGTTATTCAGAGCTTCAGACAAGTCCCCACCTGAGTACCCAGGTCCAGTTGGGGCTGTGCTGAGCAGGGTGCTGGACCCAATGACCGCCTGTGGTCTGTGCCAGCCCAAATTATTATGTGACTGTACAACTGCATGTTATTTTTATGTTCTCGTTCAAGAACAGGACAAATACTGCACAGGGTAAATAAGGATAAATAAATTTTAAAAAAGTATTCAAAGCTTCACTCCTTCTGTATTGCTTGCTAACATGAGCGGCATTTTAAGTGGCAACAGCCACCAGGCTGCTAAGAATTTTACGATCCTTTTATTTTTTTTTTCTTCATTTTTTGGTGCTTCTTTACACAGCCCTGCAGTGACTAGCAGGTTGACTTCAGCAGGTGCTACTACAGCTATTCCAGTGCAGAAGCCGAAATTCAAAGGGCCCTATTCGTGGCTGATTACTCAGAGGGGAGGAGTAAAAAGCCTCTTATGAAAGAAACAGAGCTCAATTATTTGGTTGCAGCATCTGGGAGCATATTTTGTAATGAGGCCTTAAACCTTTGTCAGATTTGTTCCTTGGTTCTGAAGCAGAAATGGAACCACAGCTGAGAAGACCCAGGCCTGAAGGGAGAGAGTGGGGCACAGACACGATTGTCTCATTAGGAAGGCGAATATCCTGTCAAGAGTAATGCTTTTCTCTTTAGCAGAGGGAACTCACAGCAGGCAATAAATATTTTTCTCTTCTGTCACGTACTCAAATTGCTGCAAACACCATTTTGTTCAGAGCTGGGTATGGATTTTGCATGAGGCACTGAGAGACTTTGCAAGAGACTGAGCTGGCCTAAGCAGATCTGTCTGCATGTGTCAAAAGAGCAAATGTATGGCACCGGTGTGGCAACGTCTCACTTCTGCGGGCTCCTTCTCTTCAGTCCTTTCTCTGAGCAGCAGCAACAACAGAAACTGAGTGGGCAATATTCTGAATTTTCTAATGCATGCAGGGTTTCAGCCCACACATCTGGAAAAAATGTCGTCTAGCCTTGGATGGGAAATGCTACTGGGAAGGGAGTAACCGGGGGACAGTGGGAAGATGGTTAGTTTGATTTGGGATCGTTGCCTTTGACACCGTTCACAAGTGGTTGAAACAGTTTAATTGAGTTTGGATGTTGTTGTTGTTGTTATTTAAAATATGCATTTTAATGTAAATATATTTTTATTGTGGTTTTATTTTGCAAAAATAGAAATGGAGGCTGAGTTCACCTGGGAGCATGCTTGGGTGGTTTGTGAAATGTTCACCACTAGAGGACTCCACAGTAAAAGTGAATAGCTTCATTCCCCCGGCCCCCCAATTTTTTTTATTTTTTATTTTTTAAATGTGTCCTGTCTTAATCCTTCCTCGAGAGAAAGCAAGCCAGCTCCAGAAGCCCCAGGTGCTGAGCCTTGGCCAGCTTTTGTACCGAGTTCCCAGACAAGGCCAGATGGCAGTCATTGTGCTTGCCCTGCTCAACATGGGGAAGAAATGACCCCAATTCCAAGGCAACAACTCACACACGGGCAAGGAGGATGCTGAGGAACTCTGGGGATCACCTCTACATTCCCTGCACTTGCCCCTGCACGGGAGAGAGGGTTGGGGCTGACGGAGGACAGCGCAAGGACAAAGCCTTCAAATCCTAGGACGCAACAGGAGCAGTGGAGCAGCGCTGGGGCTGATTCACAGCCAGGCAGCTTATCCTGCCTCTTCTGTTAGCACGATGCTGTCAGGACGCCTGCCCAGTCGGAGCCGCTCGCTGCTTCTGCTGGGGTCCCTTGGCTGCCTTTGGTTCTCCCCAGCCAAAGAGGGCAGCCAAGGAGGCCCGCTGTGCTCCCCCTTCACACTTCTCTGCCGCTCTCACACTGAAGAGAAGGCAGAAAACTGGCCATCAATGGAGACATTAGGTTCTTGGGAATGCTTTTTGATTTTTTCCCCCCTCTGGAACCACTCAGAAGGAAGTCTAGGTCTAAAGGCAGACGCTAAATCTTCAGGCTGCCAGCCAAAGCCTGTGTCTGCTCTCAGGCTGTGAGCGCTGGAAAGCTTCACACTGGGTCAGCGGCAGCCCTGCTCCGAGCCCCATGTGCTGATACATGGGGATGAGCTGGGACCGGCTCTCCAGCTGTCATTGGAAAGCTGAGACCTCGTGGGCTTTGCCATTTGCCATGCCCTTGAGCTTCAATGCTTACGAGTGAGCTAATTCCAAGGCTTCCACTGGCAGGCTGTCCTCAACTGGCACAACCTCATGGCACGCGGACATCTTTCTTTCAAACCGGTCTTCCAGTCCTACCAGTGCGAGGGCAACGAACGTGTTGCCTCAGTGCCAAGAAAACTCTTTGCTTTCTGCAGCCCTAAGCCACTTGTTCCAAAAATGCCTTTGATCTCCGGCGATTTTCTGACAGCGTCTGGAAAGTATTGTTTGAAATCAGCAACGATCGCTGTTTCTAACATCTTTTTGGTGTAAGAGGCCTGGGTGTTGATTTATCCAGGCAGCCATGCTTGGGCATATAACTAGTGCTATTGGAAGTAGGGCATGCAGTCAGCAAAGGGGGGTCCCTATGAGCAGTGGAGCTGTGCCCAGAGGTGCACGGAGCCCTAAGCACCTGAAGGTGCACAGAGCAGCCCCAGGCACCACGCTGGCAAATGCTGCCATCGCTGGCAGCAGGGACCCCAGCTAGGGGAGAAAGTGGCTATTAAAACAAGAGGGGGCTGAACGCAAAGCTTCAGCACAATGGGGATCCCTGCGGTGCAGGCCAATTTGGCAGCTGGGGCTCTTGGTAACAAGCTCCGTGGCCTTGTTTTGCAAACAGCTCTGTTGGCTCCACATAAAGGTGGCAGTTTGGTGCCTCGACCAGCAGCAGGGAGCACGAGAGAGCCCGAGCAGCCAAATGCTCCTTACCCCCTGTATGCCCGAGCACTGATCTGGGGATGCATTAATTTGAGGGACCTGACCTGGCACCTGGTGACTGCCCACAGCAGACACTGAAATAAGGAGACACGGAGCCTTCCTGCACCCCCGGGCCAAGCCTGCAGGCCTGGGGCAGAGGGAGGAACAGATTCTGTGCTCTGCTTTAAACTACCCTCATGCACTGCACACCACGGGACACATTTTGTAGTTGAACACCTAATTGGGATGAACCAGGGAACACTTTCCACCTTCCTCTTCTTTTCTTCCTTTGTGTGTCTACAGAGGCATCAGTTATTCTAGGCAAGGCACGTATTATCGATCTTTCTAACTCTACTAGCCCCACTTGCGGTACTCGCTGTAAAGATTTCGGCTACCCTTTAATCTTGCCACACCTCAGAGAGTCAGCGAGCACTTAGGGTAGGATCTGATTCCAATGTAATGCTAGGATTGTTTGCTTTGAAACCCAAAACTAAATCACTGACCACTTGCAAATGAAATAAAATAAGTCTTTGCCAGTTATGTTTTTATTTTGAGTGGTTTGGATAGATTTCAGCACGAGGAAATTCTCTGGGTTACCCTATCACATTATGCACTTCATTTGGGCTTGGTCCAGGGAGGATTTTTGATGACTTTGTATCTACTTCCTTGTGTTTTTCAGGATCGTGTACACATGGCCGTTGTCCTGGGGATGGTGAACGGTTCCCTCTGAATGCCTAATTAAGCTCCGATTAGCATTTCTTCTAGGAGCAGATGCAGCTTTTTGAGCCCAGCAAACAATGCCATCTGTTGTTCCCTTGCTGTAATTTCCATCTGAAAGTCTGCTCTGCTTCTATATTTAATTGTGAAGTTTCCTGCTGCCAAAAAAGTAAGGTTGTTTAAATTTGGCATCGGGAGGAAAAGGACGAGAGGGAGGGAGATTGGATTTTTATTGTTACTGCAGGGAAAGCTAAGTTGGTGCAGTCTGACTGGCAGCTCTGCAGCCTGCTCTCCCATGCAGGACCAGCCAAAGTGTGAAAGCCTTGATCAAGACTCCCATTGCCACCTTGCCTCATCTCCTTGACCTCAAGGCTGCCTCTGCTGGGGCTCTTCGGTGGTATTTTCCTACCTTTTCTACCACTACCTCCCTGTATAGCTTCATTAGAGGTGATATCACGTCCTCAGACACTGGCAGTTGTAGCATTGTGCTGTGAACTTCTCTGAAGAGTTTTGGTGTTCCTAACAGGTTGAAAGTATTCACAAGCAATCTTCTCTGTCCTCCTAGCCTTGAGCAACGGCTGAATTTGCACAGCCTCTTCAGTCCTCGGCCAACCTGCTGTGATTGCCAACAAGTAAGCCAACTGGAGAAGTAATTTTGGGGCATCCATCAACTAGTGTCTGGCTTGAAACCCACTAACCTAATTTCACACGGACCACTGAGCAGCCATTAGCTGGATGTGGCATGGCCTGTGGTGGACTGCAACCAGTGACCTAGGTATACATTTTATTATTTAACCTCTTGAACAGTTGGATATTGTAGGATAGAAATGTTTGGTGAAAAACAGCAAACGGTCTAAAGAAGTTAACATGGTTTGCAGGCCAGATTTTATCTTTCCTCCTTCTTCAAAGGACATCACCTACTTAGTCAGATACCTCAGGAACTAGATCTATGATATAAATGGATAAAAGCAGCTAACGAATGCAGAGTAGGGTAAACCTTTGGACTGTCTGCCTTCAGGAAAGTGAGAATTTAATGGGAACCAGGAAATTAGGGCTGTTTTCTATAACAAGTCAGATTAAATGCTTAACTTTGCAAATGTTTAAATGCTCCATCCCTAATTAATGTTCTGCTAAATAAATGCAGCCACAGGGTAAACACTACTTATTTAAACTTTGGGTTATGTTTTTTTCCAAGTTTTAAAATATTTAACCCCTATTCCCTTTGACAGGTCATGACAAGGGAGGGAATCTCAGTCAACAGTTTTCCAATTTATTTTCAAAATGCCAACAAGTTGTAGAACCCTGTCCCCCAGCTGGCTAACACTGCCTACGCATTATGTACATCAAACCAAAGGCCAATGTAGGGCATGATTTGTTTGATAGTGCAAGAGAATTCCCCCAATACACTGAAATCGTAACCACAGCACTAGTCCCTTAAATACCCTCAGGGATGCTTGAGGCCAGTATCATATGTAAGAAGCTGGTATTAACAGTCATTCTAAATTAAGCTTCTTTTCCCTACGCACACTTAGTTCTTAAATCCTCTTTAACAAGAGGTTTAAAAACATTTTAAAATATCTGCCAAGGCTTCTTCCTTCGCTATTAAGCATTCCCATTATGCTCTCCCTGCCTTCTCAGATGACTGGCTCAACTTCTTCTTGGACTTGCCAGTCCGTGCGTCTGGTGTGCCCATCACTGCGGTATCTGCCAGCCACCTTTCTGATCACCCATCAGAGACATGACTTGCCCACGACGTGCAAGTGAGTGGAATTCAGCCATGCTGCTGTATTTGGAATTACAGCAGCCTGAGTCAGGAGCAGTTGCACTGAGATCGAGATTGTTGCACAGTTAGAAAGCTGGTGGGTGGGAGATCAATGTTAGCCATTACATCTGGAGATCAGTGTTAGCCATTACAGCTTAGAAGCATCTTTTCACACAGCTTTGCAGAGAGCTTTGCAGGTCCCTGTGACTGACAGTTTAGAAGGCAGGCTGGGTTCACCCACACAGCTTGCTGCAACAGGATTTTGCTTTTGTAGGAGCACCCTGAAAGTCTTTCAGAATTAAGAAACATGACCTCACGTTGCTCCACAGCTCTTTCATACTCATGGAGCAGCTGGGTGGAACTCAGCAGCAAAGAGGAAAATCAGTTTTGTCTTTCATGTTGTTGTTGTTGTCTAACAGATGCATTTGGATGCCACCACACCCGCCTATTGCACAAATCCCTGTTGTCTTCCTGAGCAGCTCATTAAAGTCATTAACAAGCCCCAGGACAATTTGTAGGCCCTTTGAGAGTAGCTGTGCTTGTAGCTGGGAAACCAGCAGCGACGCTCTAAGAGTTAAACTGCGATGACCTGGAACAACACAGCTCCCAAAACCCAGGAATTTGATACGGTTCCACATCTTTGGTGTACTTTGTTATTTACTGTACACAGCCTCTGCCAGCTGTAGATGGTGTTCTCTTTCAACCTGGGAAGAAAAGAAGAGACTGTTCTTTGCTTTTATTTCACTGTTTTTTGGATTTATTTCCCAGTAAGTTTTGAATTTTGGGGGGCTTTTGCTCCAGTAAATCCCCACAGCAGCCACCTGCCCTGTCCTCACGTGTAAAACCAGCCAAGTGGGCAGCACTTTGTGTGGGCTGTGGCTGCGAGGCTGTGCCGAGGGGTGCCAGTGGAAGGCCGGAGGAGGCCTCTGATGGTGTGGAGAGGCAGTGCCATGGGGCAGGCCTTCAGCAGCCCATCTGCGGGCACTCGGAGGGGTCGGCACCCTGGGGTGGGCTGTGGGGCGAGTGGACACCCTGGCTTGTATCAGGAATGGTGTGGGCAGCAGGGCCAGGGAAGTGATCGTCCCCCTGTACTTGGCTCTGGTGAGGCCGCACCTTGAGTGCTGTGTTCAGTTTTGGGCCCCACACTACAAGAAGGACATGGAGGCCCTGGAGCGTGTCCAAAAGCTGGTGAAGGGCCTAGAGCACAAGTCCTGTGAGGAGCGGCTGAGGGAACTGGGGGTGTTTGGTCTGGAGAAGAGAAGGCTCAGGGCAGACCTCGTTGCTCTCTGCAACTCCCTGAAAGGAAGGTGTGGGGAGCTGGGGTCAGCCTCTTCTCGCAGGTAACCAGTGATAGGACTGAGGGGATGGCCTCAAGTTGCACCAGGGGAGGTTCAGGTTGGAAATGAGGAGACATTTCTTCTCAGAAAGAGCGGTCAGGCATTGGGACGGGATGCCCAGGGAGGCGGTGGAGTCACCGTCCCTGGGGGTGTTCAAGGAGAGGTTGGACGTGGTGCTTGGGGACATGGCTTAGTGACAGTGGTGGTAGGGGGATGGTTGGACCAGATGATTTTGGAGGTCTCCTCCAACCCCAGTGACTCTAGGTTGCTATGGCTCAGGGACCAAAAAGCCAAGCCAGGCCAGGAGCGTTGGTGCCACACAGCCCCGATCACTCCCGCAGCGACCCGCCACCCCCGGCGGCCTTTAGGACCCACCCGCGAGCCTCCCTCCCTCCCCCCGCCCCTCACCGCCATCCTCCCCCCCTCATTGGCCGCGCCTCCGGCCTTCCACCCTCCCCTTTCCCTCCCCACGGCTCTCCGAGGCCCCGCCCCCCCTTGACGTCACGGGCAAGGCGCCGGCTGAGTGGCTGCGGGCGCGGCGGCGGCCCCGCCCCCGGGCCGCACGGTTCCACGGGGGCGCGCGGGCTGGGGCGGGAGCAGGAGGAGGAGGAGGAGGAGGAGGAGGAGGAGGAAGGCTGCGGGGCAGCGCGGCCACGCGTGGGCCGGGAGCGGCCCCGGGGTGTCGGCCGGCCCCGGGCTGTCCGCTGACCACGGGCTCTGCCGGCCGCCGCCGAGGGCTCCGGGACGCCGGGAGAGGCGGTGAGCGAGCCGCGGGTGCGCGCGTGGGCTTGGCGGCGGCGGCGGTGGGAGGCGTGCGGGAGGGGAGGGGAGGGGGTCTCGCCTGGGAAGCCCCAAAAAATCCCCCCCCAAAATCCCCCAACTGGCATTGGAGCCCTGAGCGCGGAACCGGGGGGCGCCGCTTTCCGCGCGCGCATCGCCCCGCGCCGCGCCTGGGGCGAGCCGGGACCGTGGGGGGACGGCGGCTGCAGTGCCCCGGCCCCGCGCTGCCCCGCAGCCCCCTGGCACCCCAAAAAGAGGTTCCGGGCGGGTTTGGGGGCGGTTTTCGCTTTGCTTTTTCCCGTTCCATCCATCCGCTCGCACTCAGAGGTGCGGTAGGGGGGTTAGAGCAGCGCTAGGCACACCTGGAGACATTGTGCCCTCAGCCCCTCTGCCCCAGGCCGTCCCCAGGGGCCGGCTGCTGCCCTGGCAGGGCGCCACGGACCGCGCGGTCTTCCACCGAGTAGTTGCCCAAGGTCCCAGAAATGCAGGCGTCTCTGCAACTCTTACACGGCAACTTTCCTCCTCTTCTCCCTCCCTGCGGTGCCTTACGACAATTTTTCATTCGTTTTTCTCGAACCCGGTGCGTTTGTCCAGCGCGTTTCGGCTGGTGGCCAGCTGCTGCCCTTAGCCCCACCGTGCTCCTGATCCCTGCTCCGATCCCACCTGCGGTGTCCAACATCTCCAGGGGCTCCGGCACCGCTTATTTCCTCTCCCCATCTCTTCGTGCCCCTCTTTAGGGAGGTGGGACCTTTTGTAGGGCCTCGCCGATTGCCTTGTCCTGCTTGCTGTTTCGTATCAAACCTGACCTGAAAACATATTTTTGTCTCTTCTGTGTCTTCGGCTGTCTGCTGTGGCTTATCTCCGCGATAAGAACACGCTTGGGGAAGAGGCAGAGGTGGAGGTTTGCAAAGGGAAGGTGTGGTGTGGGCGCAGGGCTCCCGGGACTAAAACCAGAGGGGAATTTGCTGCAGAAGCAAATCGGGAGCACCTTGAGGTAGACAGGAGGCTGTAAACAACTTCAGCATTGGGGAACCCAAACTTCCTGCCCCTTTTTTTGTTCATTTTCTCCGGTGTGTGGCAATTGCTACGCCAAGTCCTCCTGCCTCGTCGTGAAATGTGTCCCATGGTAGGTCCCCACACTGCGTTTGGGGCAGGCGTGGGTAACTCGGGCAGTGTGACCGGTCTCCTGATGTGGTTTGGGAGAGGCGATAAGGCCAGCTGGGAACCTTTGGACCGCAGGAGAGAGGCAAATGAAATTTGTGAGGGCAGGCAGCTTGGGAACAGAGGGCGATGCTGCCTGACACCTACTCCAAATGTGCTGAAACGAGTGTAGGGTGGTGCTCGACATGGTCCCTCCAGGGCTGGAGCAGTGCCGGGCACGGTCTCATAGGGTCAGGGGCAGGAAGGGAGCGCATACCTGTCAGTCTGTATGTATTAACGTGTGAGTTACAATACCGATTTTGTCCCTACAGTGGTAACCACAGTCTGCAGGAGCTTAGTTCCTCCTCCTTCACAGCCAGGCTTTAGGCAGCGTTAGGAGGTAGGTGAGTGAAACAGGGAGGGCAGGATGGGGCCAGCCGTGGAGGTGGCGGAGGCTGGCGGCGTGTTTTGGGAGTGATGGGGTGAGGACAGAGTGTGTGGGGCAGCTCTGGGGAGGTGGGCACGGGGCTGTGGAGTGGGGAGATGGGCACAGGGTGGTTGAGCAGGGAGGTGGGCACGAGGAGGTGGAGCAGGGCTGGCAGAGCCATCCTGGGGCAGTTGTAGCGGGTGCTGGGGGCCTGTGGAAGGAGCGTGTGGGGAGTAGTGTCAGCAGGTGAAGTGAGGAGTAGCTGTGCTCCGGTCTTTTATCGACTTGCAGGGAATGTAGCTGGTGTTGCGTAAAACACCGGCTGCAGGAGCACTGGCTAGGATGCACTGAGCTGTAACGAGTCGCCCCGAGTGCCTGGGCTGACCTTTAGCCACCATCACGTCAGTCTGTCTTTGCTTATCAACTTCATATCCCTGCAGTGACCATTAGCATCACTTCAGCCAGAGAGGGCTGCTCAGTCTTCCCCCCATCACTCGAGCCTGGGAATGCTGCGTGTCCTGTAACTGCTGCCTGCTTGCTGGCCATCAGACTTCGCAAAGGCTACCAGTTTTAAATGACAGCCTGCCAGATTGTGGTGAGGCAAGTTTATTACTGTAGCACGCTGCCAGTCCTTCTGGTTTGCCTGTGATGCATGAGCACATGCCTGGGATAGCCTGGCTTGCTGCAGCGCTCCCATTCAGATCCGGGATGTGGAAGCTGAGTACGCGGTTTGACGCTGTTAGTACTGAACTTAAAACATCAGAGATGGGTGTCACCTTTGTTCCTTCTGTCCAGAGCCAGAGGGCAATGAGCAACGCCTTGTTTTGCAGCTTCACACCCTTGAGTATCTGTCAGTGGTTTGCAACCCGGCTTCATGCCCACCAGCATCAGCGGCTGATCGGTTACGGAGACGTGAGGGTCTCCCATCTCCGTGGCATTGCGTGGTGCACTGAGCTCCAGCCAGAGCTGCAAGTGAACTCCTGCACGTTGAACCTGGCCGCTGCACCGGGATCTGCCTGGCAGAGGAGCAGGGAAGACGAAACAAACAGCGGGTTACCTGGCCGGGCACAGGACCCAGATCCTGCCCTGGCAGCAGGGAGACGGACCTGCTTGGTGTGAGGGTATGCTGCACGGCCTCCGGTTCCTCTGGCCGTCTGAGCAAGCAGCATTGCCAGCCTCGGTGCTGGGAGCTGGGCACGGACTGCAGAGAGAGTGGGAGGCTGCTGGGAACGTGCTCTCTGCAGTCAGCAGCTCCAGTGGTTGCTCTGGCATTAATTTGGCACGCACCACGTCTCATCCTATAAACTCTCCCTGGGAAGTGGCATGTGGTTCTGCTTGCCTGTATTTGAAGTACTGAAGGCCTTTTCCCTGTGCGGCGCATTAGCAAGCTGCCTTGCTTGAAAGGGGCTTTATCCTGCTCAGATGGGGCTGGGGTAGATACTGCAATCAAGTCGATTGTTTCCATTTTGGAGCCTTTTGGGGCATTATATGGGAGACAGGACTGAAAACTTGCCTCCTCTGCAGCCCTGCATTCATTTTGCAAAGCGACTGTGATTGATCTAGCAGAAGGGAATTCATTCACCAGCAGAGCTGGAGGGCGGGCGGGGAGGACAAAACCCCACAGCAGCCTCTGAAATGAATCACGGGCTCTGAAAGGATCCACTGGGGTTAAGGTGTAGCAATGAAAAGCTATTGTCTGGAGCCTGAACTGTGGCTAAAAGCATTATTTATCCCGATTTGGACAGTGGTTGTAGGAGGGTGTGGTATTCCCAGGGACTGCAAAGCCAGTGAGCTTAGTGGTGAACATGAACTTCATTTGATTGCCTCACAGGTAGCTTAAGAAGCTTTGTGGAGTAACTCAGTTGTGGAGTAGCAAGTCCAATACCTGATTTGCAAATAAAACCGCATCTGTTGCGCATAAAGCAAGTTTCCTACACATATTTTTATTTTGATTGGAATTTGATCTCTCTTGGCTCTCGTTAGTTTGTCCCTTGTAGGTTTTGGGCACTGCTGCCCCTTTTACCAGTGCTTTTGCAGGGCAGAACAAGAACCTCGCTAATTGGTACAGCTTGCAAGTACTGGTTTTGATTTTTATGGTAAGTGGCATTCAGTAGATTCTTGTGGTGACTTCGGGCTCAGAGTGGAGCATAGGTTTAAAGGGAGAGATGGTGAGTGCTGTGGGGAATGGGATACGAAATGGTGATGGACAGACCAAGTTTCTGAGTTTGGATTTGCTTTAGTAAGCACGCTGATGTTCAGATACGTGCCCGGACCTTCTCCAGACAATCTGATCTCCTGGAGCCTACAGAATTGGCCTTGGAAAACCTCCCAGTTTCTGCCTGAGCCAACAGAAGGAGCCTTTCACGTGGTCTCTCTGTTTTCTGTCTAGGATGTGCGGGCCAGACTAGAAAGTGAGAAAATGAGAAGAAATGATAAAGAGGCCTCCCATTCTCCGAGGCTGGGGCAGGATCTGAAATCCTGTTTTGGGGGGCTGGGATGTGGATAACTATCTTTCCTTTGCTCACCTATTTGCAGATAAGATGAAACAACGAGAGTTTGTCAGGGACGCCAAATCCAGCTTTGCTACAGAAATGCCCCTGATTCACGGCAGGGTTATGTTGCCTGAATTCCAGGGTGAGAAATCACGGTCGCATCTTTGCTGCATTAGTCATCCTGCAGAGGAGAACGAATTTGACTGACACGGGCAAGCCACTAAATTCGCAGGCGTTGCTGGAGACGAACCCTCCTTTATTAGAGAGCAGAGGCTGCACGCGAAGGCCGCCGAGGTGAGGACAGAGCAGAGGAGGCTTCCCGGAGGAGATGCGGGGAAGCTCCTTGACTGCCCACCTGGCTGCAGCCCAGGCGCCGCGCTCCCCAAGTGCAGCATTACGCTAAATGCCAGCTGCTATTTTTATTCCTTTCATCTCAGGCCCCCTTTGCAGAGGGGCATTATTAGTATCAAGCATTTCTAGCAGCTCCGAGCTGTATACCTGATAGGCCACCGTGTTTTGCAGGGACATGAAACGCATCTGAAAAACCTCTTCAGATTTGTTCCTTCCCCTTTCTTGTTTCCTACCTCCTTTCCCCGCTTATCTTTTCATTTCTTTCGTGTTTGTATTTTTTTTTTCCTGCTTTTGAAACTCAAGCTGTGCCCCCGAGTACGTGATGAAAGCCTGCATGTGTTGGAGTCTCCTTTTCCTCAAACGTTTTGACAGAGCCTCCACCCAGCGATTGCTTTCCGTGCTTCTGAAACACGGCTGTACCGGGGGGTGTGTTCGGCAGTGCATTGCCACACCGCTCTTTGTCCTAAGCAGCTTTGCAAGAAGCTCTCCCACACGAAGATGAAACCGCAGGTGGCTTCTTACATTGCTAGGTTGCAACTCTCAGAGTAAAAAAGGGGAATCAGCTGTCCTGCAGCAGTAATTCTGTCCTGGGCTGGAGCTGAGCAGCAGGCGTTGCAGTTCGTGAAGGCATTGGAAAGGCACCGATATTCAGGATGAGAGAACAGGCGATTTACTAGTAAGTCAAGAATCTATCCCCCTGCTTATAGAGAGAAGTGGAACTTTGTCTGAATTTGAGATGGCATTTCACCCCAGAGGGCTGATATTGTGAAATCGGAGAGGAAAAAATGAATCTTAAGGCTGCCTCCCTGCAAAATCAGCCACAACACCCTTGGCTCATTAAGGAGAGTGCAAGCCGGCATCGTATCGATTTATTGCATTTGTTTGCAGGCAGCCAAACTTCCCCTGTCCTCCTGCACAATCCCCAGCTCTGAGAAGTCACCTGGGTGGGTGAAAGAGTAAGGCTCAGATCAACGAGGATATTGAAAGTCCTTTCGTGTGATGGTGTGTTTGTGTCATGTCCCAGCATGGTGCCCGCGGATGGGTGATGGCTCCTGTCCTGGTTGCTCTGAATTGAGAGTATCTACCGGCAGCCGTGTGGCCGGAAAAATGAAAGCAGCCAAAACGAGCTTGAGTAAATCAAAAAAGAAAATGATGAAAGCTCTGATCTCAAATTCGCACGGGCAGCATTTAAATCCTACTGCAAGCCCTTAGCAGGGCGTGCACACCAGCCGGTGCTAAATCCCAGCACTGAAGAAATGGAGCCTTGTGGCAAGGAGGCAGCTCTCCAGCCTCTGCCACTGCCCAGGGAGTTTCTTCCAGCTCTCCTGAAAGGAGCCAGCAGGGAACTCTACTGCTTATTTATTTACTTACTGCTTTAAATAGTTCGTGGTTGAGCAAGGCAAAAAGGAAACGTGTTCTGCCTGCTGCTTCTCTGAAAGTCTGCTTGGCAAGCAAAAAGCCAGCCTTAGTTCATGGGATTTGGGCTCTTTGTTGGTGTTTAGCCAACCTTTACGGTCCTGAGACTGTAGTTTTCCCCTTCTAAGCAGAAATGATTCTTGAATCCCTGAAGTCCCACTGGGGACTTACTCATTCTCAAATATCGTCCATTTAAAAGGAAGCAGCATCTCAGCTGGGTAACTTGGGAAGAGATGCAGCACCCTGCACGGCTGCTGGTCCAGCCCAGATGGGGAAACGAGCCAGCTCACAAGGTGCAGACAGCTTGGCCAAAGCAGCTGGGGATCCCCTGCTGATAGGGAAATGAATTGGAGATCTGTGGCACTCTGCTGGTTTAGGATGGAGGGCGGAACCCCAAGCCTAGCTAAATATAGTTTGTATATCAGTAGTGCTTCTGGGCTCTCTTCTCGTATGCAGATCTTCTGTGGTTGGAAACCAGGGGCTGATACAGCTTTGAAGTATCCAATTGCTAAGTGCTGCTTGGATTTTTCAAGAGATAAGAGTGCTTCCCGGGGATCTCCTCAGTTACCAACGCCAGCTCCTCGACACGGTGACCCACCAGCCTCAGGGACAGCCGCCTGCTGCGGCAGAGGTTTGCAGGAGGCAAGAAGTGCTCGGGCAGAACCGTGGCCATTGCTCGAGCAGGGACTTTGGCCAGCTCCGTGTTTTTGTTTTCCCACCGTGTTTTCTTTGCCATCTTTGTCCTGTCCAGAGGCCGCTGGGGCATTTTCTTCCTGAGCTGAGATCAGAAGGGTCTTTTCTCCCCGATCCAGCTCTTACCCTCCTTTTGGGTTGCTGTCTTCCCTGTGTGGGAAGGATTTCCAAAGTACTCTTATCTTGCTCTGCTGGAAAAAATCCTGTCTTTCCTGTATCTGCCGTACAAAGGCTTCATACAGCCAGGGGAATATTCTAGCCAGCAGACAGCATTGGATAGCTGTCAAAAACGTGATGCCCCCCTGCCCTCATCCCCACGGGAGAAGGGTTATCATCCGCCCGTGCGTGCAGTAAGATCCTCTAAAAGACTTCACTGTGAATATTTATTATATTTATTATATTTATTCTTTGAGATATTCCTTGTCCTGAGCAGTCCTGGTGTTTTTCTTTAGCTCAGTGGCTGGGTAAGGGAAACGAGGAATGCAGTAGGGGCTAAATTCCACTCTGCATGTGTCATGGATCCAGCCTGCTTGTCACGGCAGTGAAACGTTGCTCAAATTGAAGTATATGTTTGTGTGCATCACGAAAAGCACAGAAGATCCTTTTAGTGCCACTGGATTTCGGAAGAAACCCTCCAGCTGACATGCCTGCTGCTTGCAGTTTCTGTTCACCTGATAGGTGTGGAATGATGCCAGATTCCCTGTAGACTGTGAGATGCACTGGGGTGCGTTTGTATGGGGGGAAGAATTAACAGCTACCGCCTTCCTTCTTGTGCCCAGCTACCGTAGGATTCAAGAAGTAGGTGCTTTGTGGTGTTCATTCTCAAAACAACTTTGTTTTGGAAGCTGCTGAAAAAATAGAAGCAAGCCTTGCTGGTGAGATGGCTGCACATCTGAGTTTGGAGACTGCTTGCGTTTTGGTTTGTTGGTGACCAGTGGCAGCCAGTGCCACCACCTAGCTCCAGGAGAGACCAACTGGAGCGGCTGTGACCTCTTCAGCTTGCAGCTGTACTGGGGACCAGTTGGTGCTTGCACTGGGACACGGTGACAGGAAGAGCATCACTAATGGGTACCGGCCTGCGACCCACTAACTTCTGCCCTATTCATTACCCATCGGCTAGAAATATTATTTCATTACCCTGGGCGAGATGTTAAATGCTAGGTGCTTGAAGGTTGGATGGTTGTTGTTTGAGTTTTTTTAATATATATAAAATCGCAGCAGCTCTGCTGCAGCTTTTATACCGACATTTCTCTTTCCTAAACGACCTGCTGCTTCCATTCCGTCTGGTGGCTTATCTAATCTTAGTGTCAGAAAAAATGGTGCTGCCTTCCTGTAATCTTTCTGTTTGTTTCCATAGCTGTCCTGTATAAATTGCTTAATTTTTCTGCGGATAAGCAAATCAGAGGTTAACATTGAATAAGTGACCCGAGCTGTGAGCAAAGGAAGCAGGAGTGATGGCGGAGTGGTTTCTGAGGCGCTAGGAGTAGGAACCTAAATCAATAGCTTTTAGCAGCCTCATAAATGTTTCATTTGTATTCCTCAGTCCAGCGTTACAGAGCTTTGACGCAGGAATCCATCCAGCCTCTTAACTTAGCGTTGTCCCTGAGCTGGGTGTGGATGCTGGAAACCATTTCCTCGAGACGTGCTTCGGAGTGCCCCTCGGCTGCTCGGTGATGGCGTTTTCCTTCCTGTCGTGGCATCTTCCTTCCTGTTTTGGAGCCCTGATTGCGCACAGCCTCCCATCACAAACGAGACGGGCTCGGCAGCCTCAGCTCCAAACCGCAGGGGTTTTGGTGAGGGACGTGCACCAGCACAACAACAATATCCCCAGCGATGCAGCTGCCCTGCCGTTAGGAGCTGTGGCTGCTCGGACAAGCTCTCGTTTCTGCCCCGCTTGGCACGTAGAAGACCTTTTCCCTGGGCTATAACACAGCCCTGAGGAATGAGCGAGGTCTCAGGAACCTCAGTAATTCACGACGGGTGGGAGGGAAGGAGAGACACCCACAAACGCTTGTCCAATACAGGCTCTGGAGGACCTTGGGGTGGGTATGAAACGCGTGAGCAGAGTGTGATTCAGGGCCCTTATCTGGCCATCAGCCTCTGCTTGAGGTCATCCGTGGGCGGGTGGTGTCTCGGCGGGGTCGGTGTCGCAAGCCGCCAGCATCCCCGCGGGGCTCAGCACCGTGTCTGCCCTGAGTCCCTGTGCCGACAGCCACCGGGCTGCTTGCGGGCAGACGGGTGCCTGGGCTCACGTCTCACCCCGAGCCTGCCTGGTGGCAGAGCTTGGTGGCAGAGCTTGGCCGTCTCCCCAGGATCCCGCAGCTGGAGAGGGCAGCCTGGGTGCTTGCAGGAGAGAAAGACCCTTAAAAACTTCAGGCTCGCAAAGGAGCGAGGTTTAGACTCCCTCCAAAAAACACCTTGCCAGCTCTGGGTGTGCCAAATCGCTGACTCCTAAAGAAATAGGCGGCTGGAGAGGGATGGCGTGGGGTTTCAGCCCCTGTGTCTCCAGCCTGCAAAGCAGAACATCAGTGGTTTGGGGAAGAGGCAGTAGACAAGGGAATTAAAAAAAAACACATTTTGGGGTGAGAGGGGAGATGAGATATCCATCTCATCAGAGCTGGATACTGTTTCTCAGCAACGTCTTTTTCCCGTGGATGATGCCCACTTTTCCCCCAGCATGCAGCAACTGCTCGTGGCCATGTGTCTGCCTCGTGCCAGCAGGACCCTGAGCTCCTGTGCACCCGAACAGACGTGCTGAAACGCTACCAGGAAGGGTCTGACCCCACCGAGCTCTGACTTGTCCCCATCTTTAGTCCAAACTCTGCTTTTAGCCAGGGAGAGTTTCTTTGGATGCAACACGAATGCCATCTTGTGTAGTGCCTGCCCTGGCTTTGCTGTACCTGCTGTGCTGAATGAGCCGAGGCTTTCTGGCTGCTGTGCCGTGTCTGGCAGCTTGGCTCAGGTGCTTTGTGCATTTAATAGTCACATTTCCCTCCCCCCAGCGCATCTTCATGCATTGGGCTTGGAAAAATCACACTCCTCACTTACATCTCAGGCTTTTTGTTTGTTCACTTATTTTTGGTGGTTTTTTGTTGTTTGTTTTTTTGAAGGCTCATTTTTCAAACCTCAGGACAGTCGTGCTATCAGCTTCAGTGCTGACTTTCAGCTGTAAGAGAGGACTGTGTGCGTTATCTGTCTGTCTACTTTAGTTACGTAGGGGAAAAAATTGGGCTGGCTAAAATATTTTGCAGCGAGCGACTTGAATTCTGTCATCACTACCAACTTGATTGGTCCAAAGGCTTTTTCTTCCACAGGCTTGGAGCACTTAAATGAAATAGTAGCTTATAAAAGCGTTGTGTTTCCTTCTGCCTGTCTGTTAAAAACCATAAATTAGCCATCTCTTTTATCCTTCTCTGTGATGTGAATCTGTACAGAAAATGTTTAAGTCACAAGAATGTCTCGTGAGTTTACAAAAACTGCAATGAAAGGCTTTGGTAAAACTATGTCAGAACTTTGGGCTGGTGCTGGTAGCTAGATATTCCACAAATAAAACCAGTAGCAATTGCCTTTCCTAAAGCTGCAATAATCTTCATGGAAATCAGAAGCCAAACTTGATTTGTGCTGAGCCAAGAACAGACTGGTGCCCTTTACCCTGGATAGACTGCTCTCCTAATGCTGTTTTCGAAGGAAAAATACTCTTCTGCGGTTTGCCAATACCCTCGAGGGGCCGTTGAGACAATTTACCCTCGAGTTTGGGCTCTGATTGCTTCACTCTGCTGCTCCATTGCAGAAACCGAGGAGCAGACTTCCCCCTCGTGCCCCTGCCTTTCCGCCCTGCTCAGCCTGAGTCACATTTTAGGAGGGTGCGGAGGTGCAGGTCCTGCAAATCGGGGTGCAGGGGCACTTACTGGTGCTTCACGTCTGAGGTCCACCAACGGTGGATCAGGGCTGGAGAGCAAATGTGTCTGTCCTGGTGCTGGCTCGGTGCCTCGCATCGGTGAGAACAGGAGAATAATCCTCTTTCTGCTCGTCTCTCCGCAGGCTGTCGAGCTGTCACCATGTCAGTCAGCGTCCACGAGAACCGTAAATCCCGGACTAGCACCGGCTCCATGAACATCTTGCTCTTTCACAAAGCTTCCCACCCGGACTGCGTGCTGTCCCACCTGAACACCCTGCGGAAGCACTGCATGTTCACCGACGTCACCCTCTGGGCAGGAAACCGCTCGTTCCCGTGCCATCGGGCAGTGCTGGCTGCCTCCAGCAGGTACTTCGAAGCCATGTTTAGCAACGGCCTGCGCGAGAGCCTGGACGATGAGGTGAATTTCCATGACAGCCTCCATCCGGAGGTGCTGGAGCTGCTGCTGGACTTCGCTTATTCCTCTCGGATCATCATCAACGAGGAAAACGCGGAGTCCCTCCTGGAGGCTGGGGACATGCTGCAGTTCCACGACGTCCGAGACGCAGCAGCTGAATTCCTGGAGAAGAACCTCTACCCTTCCAACTGCCTGGGCATGATGCTGCTCTCGGACGCCCATCAGTGCCGCCGACTCTACGAGCTCTCCTGGAGGATGTGCCTGGTCAACTTCGAGACCGTTCACAAGAGCGAGGACTTCAACAACCTTTCCAAGGACACTCTGCTGGACCTCATCTCCAGCGATGAGCTGGAAATTGAGGACGAGGAGAAGGTCTTTAAGGCTGTCCTCCAGTGGGTGAAATACGATCTAGACGAGCGGAAGGCTTACCTTCCGGAGCTGCTGAGGAATGTTCGCCTGGCCTTGCTTCCTTCCGAATGCCTCAAGGAGGCCTTGGCTTGTGAGGACCTGATCATGGTGGATGAAAGGAACAAGCTTGTCTTGGATGAAGCCATTCAGTGCAAGAAGAAGATCCTCCAGAACGATGGGGTTGTCACTAGTCTCTGTGCCAGGCCTCGCAAAGCCGGCCACACCTTGCTGATCCTGGGAGGGCAGACCTTCTTGTGTGATAAGATCTATCAAGTGGATCAAAAAGCGAAGGAAATTATCCCCAAAGCAGACCTGCCGAGCCCGCGGAAAGAGTTTAGCGCCTGCGCCATTGGCTGCAAAGTGTACGTCACTGGTGGCAGGGGCTCGGAGAACGGGGTCTCCAAGGACGTGTGGGTGTACGACACTGTCCACGAGGAATGGTCAAAAGCCGCCCCCATGCTGGTAGCTCGCTTTGGGCACGGCTCAGCTGAACTGGAAAACTGCCTGTACGTGGTTGGGGGGCACACTGCAGTGGCTGGGGTCTTCCCTGCATCGCCTTCAGTGTCCTTGAAGCAAGTCGAGAAGTATGATCCCACAGCCAACAAGTGGATGATGGTGGCTCCGTTGAGAGACGGGGTGAGCAACGCCGCGGTGGTGAGTGCCAGGCTCAAGCTTTTCGTCTTTGGTGGCACCAGCGTTCACCGGGACATGGTGTCCAAGGTGCAGTGCTACGATCCGCTCGAGAATCGGTGGACGATCAAAGCGGAGTGCCCGCAGCCCTGGCGTTACACGGCAGCCGCCGTCCTGGGCAGCCAGATTTTCATCATGGGGGGAGACACGGAGTTCACGGCGGCGTCCGCCTACCGCTTCGACTGCGGGACGGACCAGTGGACGCGCATCGGGGACATGACGGCCAAGCGCATGTCCTGCCACGCGTTGGCCTCGGGGAATAAACTCTACGTGGTGGGGGGTTACTTCGGGACTCAGAGGTGCAAAACGCTGGACTGCTACGACCCCATGTCGGACACGTGGAACTGTATCACAACGGTGCCTTACTCGCTCATCCCCACGGCTTTTGTCAGCACCTGGAAGCACTTGCCGTCATGAGGGGCAGGGCTCGGGGGCTCGTAGCCAGGAATTCAGTAAGGTAAGGGTCTCCTCTAAAACTGAAACTTGCTGTCTTGTCTCAAATGCATCTCCACACACCGCGCAGAAACCACAGGTTCCAGTTCACTCGCTTTTTAATGAGAAAGGTGCATTTAAAGGTGGGAGGGACATCGCACCAAAAAAGAAAAATAAACTCCACAGTGCTGGAAGTCTTGCTCTCTCTTGTTTCAAGATGGTCTTATCCACGCCTGCTCTCGTGGATATGACCATAGGGTACATCCTGTCCCCATATGGTTGAGGGGGTTACGGTTTCTAAAGGCACTTAAATTTGAGACCTGGAATACAGTAGGGCAACACATGCTTCGGAAGAAGTCTCAGTGGTTTAATATGGGTATCTGGGTGGTCGGTTTGGAGCTGCTGAATATGTAGGCAAGTGACCCCTAGGATGCTGGAGAATCCCAAGTCTCTTTTTATGTTCTGTATTTACATTTCAGTGGGTAGCAGAAGCTTAGAAGCCTTGGTGCATTTGATGGTCCTGGTGTTTATTTAATATCCAAGCTGTTGCTTGTTAAATCAGAACTTCTGAGACTTGTGTGTGAGACCTGAGTGGGAGGGAAGGGGTTTTGGAACCAGCAGAAGAACGTGTTTATCGGTATTTTGGGCTGTGTGGGAATGAGAAGGCTGGTGGAAGCTCCTGGTGTCCTGTAGGGTTCTGGTTCTCACGTGCCCAGAAGTAGTGTTGGCACCGATGGCAGAGGGCAGCTGGTTCCTCCTCACCTCCCCAGCGGGATGTTTGGTCACTGTTCTGGTCACCAGTTCGCCTCCAGTGAGCTCTGCACATCGTCACCGATCTGTGCCAAGATGTAGCTGGAGGAAAAGGCCACAAGCTCTCTCGCCTTGCATTGTGGAAGCAGAGGAGTTGGTGCTATCCTTGTCATCTCTCCAGCAAGTCTGTAACACCTCTGCTAGCTCTGCCTGCAGGTTTCCCTCTGCAGCCTCCCGGCTGGGAAACCCTCACCTCTGGGGGCAGGATTGATGAGCTTCACTTAAGGTTTTATTGGGAGGTGGGACCATGAGGAGGGAAATTCCTCCATACCTTCATCAAAATCCACTTAACAGAAGAGGGAACGCTTCCTAGAGCCTCTAACACCCTCTGACTTCCCCGCTTCGCACTCGCTGTGGTTGGTGTGCCTGGGAATCACCCAGCGGGTGAATTACTGCAGTGCTCGGGCATTTCTTCATGATCTCTGGATGCCAGCTGGGAACCGAA
This sequence comes from Cygnus olor, assembly GCF_009769625.2. NCBI lineage: Eukaryota > Metazoa > Chordata > Aves > Anseriformes > Anatidae > Cygnus > Cygnus olor. The sequence continues at coordinate 14,920,766 of NC_049179.1, forward strand.
GTGGAGCTCCGGGCACCTCTACCAGGCGTTTGCCCAACGTGACCACCTGCTTGTCTCAGGTAGAAAAGCACCCAGGGCATTATTCTGGCCTTTGATTTGCAAAATGATGGGCTTTAACCTGGGCTGGACTGCAGTGGCAAGAGTGGGAAGGGTTAAAATGAGATTTCTGAGCACTTTCACAGCGCTGGAAGATAATGGCCTTTCCAAATTCTCTCCCTCAGGCGTTGCCTAGCATCTGTCACAGTGGCTCAGTAATCTAATTAACTGCCACTCAGCTATTAAATATTGCAGCCAGGAGTGTGAGGACTCCATCGTTTTCAGTGCGGGTCAGTGGGGCCCCCCTTTAAGAGCCGTCCTAGAGCTGAAAATTCATTTTCTCTGGTAGCAGATGTGTTTGAATATTAAAGCTCCACACCAGCCACACCGCTGGCGATAGGAACGGGGAACAGTTTGAGGTGAGAGTTGGTTCTTCAGCCACCGAATAAAAACAGGCCCCCAAAACACAGAGCCTTTAGGTTTTCTCTCCTGCCTTTTTCCTCCATACTGTGTTGGGATTGCTCAGACCTAATAAAGATCTTTGGGGGGTTATATGATATTGTTCACTGTGCGCTGGAGCCTGGCACAAGCACAAGAGAATTAGAAACTGTAATATGCCAACCTACAAATAAAGCTGGTGAAAAGTCACTGTGTAAGGGTTTTATGTGCTTTCCTAGCTTCATTTCCACTAATTTCTTAAAAGAAGCATTTGAAATGTACATGAGTGTGTTTTTTTCCAGAGAGAACATTTTTTTTTTACTTCGTTTTAACGTGAATAGCTGGGATAGCTGGCTACAGCGTCCTGTGGCTCTTCCATCATCCCCCGGTGCATCTGGCAGGGGTTTTCTGTCTTGCAGCTCCCACAGCACGAGGGTTTGTGCTGCGACAGCCACTTTGCTGCCTATAGGGTCCCCTTTCCAGAAGGGGCACCCAGAGGCAGGGTGGCCAGCACCTTCCCCCTGGTTCCTCCAGGTACGGGTGCTCTTTGGGAGCAGGCAGCCCCTGTTAATCCTATGGGGAATTCTCAGTTGGAGGAGGCAGCTGGGGAATTGTATGGTAGGAAGTAGTACTTAGTACAGTGGGAGAAAAGCAAAACCAAAATCTCACCTATAAACTTGTGAGGTTGCTTTCACACCAGCCCCGTGCCCCAAATAACGCGTCCTTGGACAACGTTGATCATAAAGCACCGAGCCTGCTTTTAATTTAAAGCATAAAACTGCTCGGCTGGAACCGTTTCCCGCGGGGCTTGGCCTCCAAACCTCCCCAGCTGGAGCCGGGGCCAGCCTCCCACGGAGCTCCCGGTGCCCCTGCCCCGTGACGTGGATGCCATAGTGCCAGGGCTGGAGCGTGATGAGGGGCACGCAGCCTGGAAGCCTGCCCCCTGCCCACCCACGGCCACGGAGCTGCTGTGAAACGGCGGAGCTGGTGCTGCCGGGGGGCTTTCTGGTGGGACCTGCTCGTACGTTGCTTCTCTGCCCTGGTTGGAGGCAGAAAGTTGGGCTAAAGGTGGGGTTAAACTCGGGCTGAGCTAGCTGCAGCGCTCCCCCAGGGATGGCGGCTGAGGCGGTGAATCGCTGCAAAGGAGAAACAAAATAAAGACGCTCCACTACTAAAGATGCCCGTGTTTATAAATGCACGTGAAGCCCAGCTCTGCTCTTGGATCTTCCAATTTTGGGGAGAACCTGGCCCACCAAGCTATGGGCTCTCATGCTCAGGGGCGAGCAGCTTCCCTTTCACCCGCACACCTGTGTGCTCTCCAGCACGCCCACAGGGCTGGCTCCTGGGTTGTGATTCCTGGGGCGCATCCCAGAGCCGAGAGCCGATGTTGTGCCCCGTGGAGGGCCTGGATCCCATGCTGGTAGTGCGGCGGCACCGGTACTGGCACCCAAAACCTCCCACCTGCCCTGGGCAGAGGTGGCAGCACTGAGCAGTGGAGGCTGCAGCCAGGCACCGGTTTTCTTCTGGCACCGAAAAGCTGAACTTTGGCCCCAAAGTGCCCGTGAGGGTTTCGGCAGCCTGCCAGGCCCAGCGCTATATTCTGGTACTGCCAGGCTGCGGTCACACTAAACGTCGGATCTGTTCAATGACTCTTTTCCTGATTATTTAATTATGGCGGAGATAACAAGCCTTTTACAAGCACGGGTTTGGCTTCCCTTCTGCGTGGAGCTGGGGCAGCTCTCGCCGTGCAAGAAGCCACAGGTTTTTGGGGCCATGCATCACTCCTGGCCGCGTCCAGCTCACCGCTGGACACCTTGCCCTGCACAAGCTCTGGGTGCCTGCAGCAGCACTCAGAGCAGCTGAAAAACCTCCAGGAAACCTCCCTGCTCCTAACCTGCTTACTAGGTGCTAGAAACCTGTTCCAACCTCGCTGTTGTTGCCGGAACAAAGTCGCAGCCGGTTTCTGTCGTGGCTCCCAGGGAAAGGCATTTGCATGAGCCCAAGAATGAGGCAGGAGGAACAGGGAGGGCAGCGCTGCTGCTGCGCCTGCCGGGCGGGCGGCTGGTTGTCTCCGGAGCCAGTTTATCAGGCAGCGTTGGAAGGGAGTGGCTGGCCCGGGGAGGAAAGGCAATGAAAATCAGGCTTTTCCTAACCCTGTGCAGATGGAAACATGTGCAGTCTGCGCTCGGCCCCAGACTGTGGTAATCAACCCCTTGGAAGCAGCAGGCGTAGGGATGGTTTTGGAGGAACTGGTGGAAAAAGGAAAAAAAAAAGTTTTTTTTTTTTTTTCAGTTTGCTTTTTCTGTTCACTTTCGTGGCCCCAAACACACCGACTGCTTCCCACCTGCAACTCTCCCTGCAGTCGGGGGTGGGGGGGACGACACACCAGGAGCTGCCAACATGCAAAACCCTTTCTCCGTGCATCCCAGAGCCTGTGACGTGGCGATTAACAACCTTTCTCTTTCCCTCCCCAGATACCGGCGTCACATCCACGTCCCCTTCCTCACCGCTGGAGCTGGTGCAGCCACCGAGTCCCCTCTGAACCCCCTGCACAGGACGCAGAGGAGCCTCTTACATCCCTCCCTGGTATCTCAGGAGACACGAAGGACCTGGCCATCGCTGCCAGGCTGAGCACAAGGGACACGGTGGGGCACAGGGAGCACGGGGGGGCACAAGGGACACGGGGCCACAGGCTGGTGGATGCTGGTGGCCCAATGTGAGCGGGGAGCTGGGGGATGTGCACCGGGCTGCGTCCCCCGGGGCACCCTCAGGTGCTTTATGTTACTCGGTCATGGGGGTTAAGAGATTTATTTTTTATTTTTGTAGGCAGTGAGCTTGTTGTTGGTGCTGCCTGCTGTTTGGGTGACGTGGAAGTGTTTTTTTTTATAGGGAAAAGGGGCTGGGAAAGGGGGGCCAAGGGAAGGGCTGAGCCCAGAGGAGAGCACCTGGCTTCCCCCGGCCGCGCATGGAGCCCGGCCGAAACACTACAGCGTGGGAGCTCTGCAGCGCCGGGTGCCTCGGCGAAACGGGGCAGGTGCCTTTGGTTTTGCTCTGTGGAGCTTTTTGGTGTTTTTTTTCTCCTCCTTCCTCGCCTTGGGCCGGGGGCCAGGCAGCTCCCTGCGCACAGCTGCCAGGGCGCACGCTGCCGCTCTGCCAGCGTGCCAAAACTGCGGCACCGCGGCGAGATGCCCCGGCGGATAAAGCCTGCTGCCTGCTCGGAGCAGCTCCTCTGAGATTCCCCTCCGTGCTCTCCCGCTCTCCAAACAGCGCGTGGGTGAGGGCATAATTAGCAAACGAGCAGGAACACAGGCTGGCTGTGCGGCCGGGCACACTCGGGCCTTCAGAGGCCTCCCGGCTCGACTCCCTCAAAGGGAGGACGAAGGGAAGGAGCAGCACAGGGCGCATGAGGGGTGGGCTGGGGAGGGAACCCCTTTCCCTCCACACATCCAAGGTGGACATTTGGGTGCTCCCTGGGGTCAGCTGTGGGGTTTTTGGCCGTCCATGGGGGCACACAGCTCCGGGCTGGCCTCATTCAGCTGTGTCCTGCAGTGGGTACCGGGGCTTGCTTTTCTCCCCGTCAATCGGCAGCGCTGTAGCCTGGCCAGCGGGATGATGCAACGCACTGAAAGCCCTTGTGTGCTTCGAACAACAAAACCTTTGAGGAGCAGCAAGCACCCTTTGCTGCCAGGAAGAGCACGCTGGGTGCACAGCCCTTCTGCAACTCTCTAAACGCCATTTATTTACATTTCCTAGTGTTTTTTTTGTTTTGTTTTGTTTTGTTTTTTTTTCCTCCAGCTGCCTGCAAACTTTAATAAAAATGATGATCTGGGAAACCATTTGTGCCTTTTTCACAGGAGTCTTCTCTTCATTCCTAAGCAAGTTGGAGTTCGGTCTAATAACAGGGCCGAGGAATAATAACAGGCTTGGGTGGTTCGCAGCCAGCGTCCTGCAGCCAGCCTCGCTCTAATTGCTGTTGCATCAGAGCTTGGGAAACTGAGGCACGATGCGGAGTGTCTCACCCCAGGTGGCAGGGCTGGGAATAAAAGCATCCCCTGTGACATGAGGAGACCCCGCAGGCCTCACCGAGGCCTCGCAGCACCTGCCGAATAGGCCGAGAGGGCCCGCCCCCCGCACAGCCATGCTCCTGCACAGCAAGCGGCCATTTTTAAGGAAGAAGAGAAGAATTTCCACTTCTGGTTTCTTTATTTGCCTTCTCGTTGCTGCTGCAGCTCCTGAGAAGGGGCCCTGCTGACAGGCAGGATGGGATTCCCAGCCGCGCCCCAAATCACAGGGGGCCGGGGCTGGATTCAGCCCCGTGCAGGAGGGCTCCGGGATCTCCCCCACAGCGCCAGCTTTGCTCCAGAGGGATGTGAGAGATCCGGGGTCACTGCTGAGCACGTCACCTACTGGCGCATATCAGCACCAGACAGAGCAGGATGATCCTGCACTGTTTGCCTACTGATACTAGCAGGGGATGCAGGGATGGGGATGCAAAGCACCCCATGGGAATTACGCACAGAGGCTCAAAGGGGTTTGGAGCCTGAGTTTTGTAGTTGTAGAAGAGGCCGGGAAGGTGTCCCCGTGCCCCTCGAGCAGGCTGGGGAGTAGATGTGAGCTGGGCAGAGCTGAGCGCGAGGCCCCATAGCAAAAGCTCATTAAGGAGCCCTTTGAGAAACCAATTCAGGGCCTAGAAATTACTGCTGGATGGGCAGGAGGATAAAAAATAGGGAGAGAGGGAGTGTGTGAATAAAATCCCTTTCAGGTCTGTTGATTCAGGTTTCACACAGGACCCTGGGACTTTAAATACCGGCTCGGAGGCTTTTCGACAGGCTGGCTTTGATATGAGCCATGCAAAGGCGTGCTCTTTTGTGTTTATTCTGGAGCTTGCCCGAAAGACAATTCAAAAGCAATCACCAGCTGCTGTGACAGCAGCAACCTGTTGCTAAGGAATTAAATGTGATGTAAAATACAAAGCTTTCTCAGTTAGCTGCACCAGAGTGAGGGGAGTGGGAGATGGAGGTGGATGGAGCAGAGCAGAGCTGCGGCCAGCTCCGGTCAGGATTTTAACCAGGAGGGACAGGGGAAGAAATGTAGAATTGTTTTTTGTTTGTTTGTTTGTTAATTTTTTTTAAGAGTTTTTTGGCTTTTCAACATGTCAAGCTCAGCTTGGTTTGGGAGTGCGTGGGGGAAAGCCTTGGAGGGTGGGTCTGTGGGGCTGTGCACTCCCAGGAAAGTGCCCGATGGCACGGCCAGCCCTCGCTGCTGAGGGTTGGGAGCTGAGACGTGCCCCAGGACCCTGCCCTTGCTCAGCATCCTTTCAGCCCCACCCTTCCCCAGTCTGGAGCTGGGACTTGGCTCCTGAAGCATTTTTGAGGAGAGCTGAGGGAAGGGCCGGGAGATGGTCAGGCAGCTCTTGGGACCAGACCCCTCCCAGGCCCCTGCCCCACGTCTCGGACCTCCGTCCCCAGCACCGACCACGCTGGACCTCTCCAGAGGCAAAAGGCTGAGGCACCTCTCTCTTATTTAAATGAAACTCAAAGTGCCTTGTTGCGCTTTAAATATGCATTTGCCCAGCTTGACCCCAGCTGCCCTTGAAATAATACTATTGTGCAATGGAGCCCTGCAGGGAATTCTCAGCCGAGCTCATTCGCCCTTTTTCACTGGAGTCAATTAAACGCAGAGTAGCTGGTGATTTAATACGTCCGGTGTCTGAGGCGGCCCCTCATCCATACAGAGGCTGGCTCTGGCCATCCCAGGAAATGCAGATGTTTCCAAGGGCAGGAGGAACCATTGCCAGCAGCTTCCCGCAACCAACCGGGGATTTTCAGCTGGGCTGAATCCCTCTTGCTGTGGTGCAGAGCACAAGACCTGCAGCGGGGCTCCTGGTGTGAGTGAATAACGGAGGCTGAGCTCATTTTTTCTTCCTCCCTTACAATCTCCCTTTTCTTTCCGTTTCACCACCTCCTTATTTATGTCATCAACAGTTGCGCAGAGCCATCAGCGCTGCTCGCAGCAGTGTGACCTACTTTATCGTTCCTCGCTGACTTCCTCGCTGAAATGGTGAGCTCAGAGCCCACCCAAGCCATTCAGCGGTTCTCAGCTGAATAACAAATCCAATTACGTGGAAGAAAGCCCAGCTTTCACGCTGTCGGTGCCCGGACCTCTCACTTCCCTCTCCCCGGTGCTCGCTGCACCTCCGATGGCTGCGTCCCACACAAGGACCCCTCTGTATGCCTGTGGCCCCCTCTTCCAAATGCTGATGGGGTAAGGGTCGAAGAGGACGGATCCTGGCTATCCGACGTGTCTTTACACTCCTCCTGACATCCCCTGGAGAGCTCAGAGATCACATCATGTGTGGTTTTGAAGTGCTGGCTGTTTCGGGAAGCGCTCCGGGGCCGTGCGGGCACAACACAGTTTGTGCTCCTTAGAAAACTGTTGGCACTTTCATCCGGGGCATGGCTTAAGAAGCCGCAGCGAAGTGCTGACACCCAGTCCCTGCACAGCACCTGCCCCAACTGCCCTCTTCTGGGTCACCGTCTGCAGGCATCGCAGACACAGACAGGCAGGGGGACGCTTCCCAAGCCGTCCCTCTCCTCTGCCCTCGCTGCTCCCCATGGGGCCGGTGCCCTCCTGGGCTCCTTGGGGTTTCCCACAGGACTCTGCTAATGGACACTGCTCCTGCTCGGCTCTAATTACACTCCTGCCTAATTACTTTTGCCAGCTTGGCTGGAAAGATGCAGCTGGTGGGAATCGGCTCTTTGGTGAAAGGAAGAGGGGAAACAAAGAGCATCTGGAGACGCTGAGCCCTGGGAGATGCCAGGCTGCAGCAGGAGGTTGGGGGGGACTGGGAATTGCTGGCTGGAATATGTCTGTGCAAGGCTCAGCCATGGGAGTGCAAAGGGACTTAAATGAACCCTCTCCGGAGACCCTCCTGGGACTCAGCCCTGCCCTGCTGGGGAGCAGGAAGCCTGGCACCGTCCCTGCTGGGGACCGCCAGGATGTTCTCTAGCCAAAAGCGATGGTTGCTGTTTCTCTATAGCCTCACCGAACAAGTTATTGACCCAAAACAGGAGCCTCAGTGCAAGAAGAGGGTTCCCAGACCAGCATGGGAATGTCATGGTGAGGAGATGGGAGAGACAGAACGAGGCAAGGGGCCCTTCCCTGCTGCAAAAATCAAAGCCCCTGCCATGGCAGAAATAAGAAAATGATCTGAGGGAATCACATTTATTTATGCTCCTTTTAATCCACATACTCCTGTGTTCATCACACAGTCACATCCAGCACAGGGATGGGCACAGGCATCCATGGTCAGCAAGGCTTCATCCGTGCTCAGCTCTCAGCAGCTGTATCGCTCCAGTCTGCGGTACTTAACCTTGCCTGCGTAGATTAAACATTAAAAAGGTCAAGGTGACATCTCTTGTATCAGTAGCTAGTGTCAAATATTATCCTCCCCTTAATTTAAACTTGTTCCAGCCCTAAACAAATCAACACATTGCAGCGTTTAACCTCCCTCTAACTAATTCACAAACCCAGGTGCCTTCTATGGAAAAGCCAACTCATCCCTTCGCCATTCACATTGCAGCTGATCACAAGGCAGCTCGCTCACTGAACTAATTAGGGTTTTGCCTTGCCTTCTCTTAATAAAGCCTCCGTGAATGACAAGCCTGTCTGCAAGCCCCAGCCCAGCTTACACCTGTGTGCTCCTGGACCTCCAATTTCTCACTGTGGAGCCGGCACCAGGACAGAATTCAGCAAGGGCAGCAAAGGGGAAAAAGGTGGATAATGCCAAATAAAGAGGTGGCAGTAAACCATACTTCTGTCCCATGGCTATCAAAGTGCTTTTTTTTGAAGCCCTCCCAAAGTGTAAGGAGCCCTTCCAGGTGGAAGCACCAGTGGCAATGCAGCCGTGTCCAGATGACCCATGACGTGGCCACGCAGGGGTCTGGTGGGCTTTTGCTCTACCCTTGAGCGCTATGAGACTGGGCAAGCCCATGGGAACTGGGATGCTCAGACACACGTCACTGCTGCTTTGGGATCATCTAAAATAGGTGACCCATGTGGCTTGGGGAGAACATCAGTCCCATCACCTTAGCCATACTGTAATGGCTCGGAGCATGGACAAGGGATGAAATTGTGGACAGCTGGCTTGGGCTGTTCAAATTGCCACACGTAGGTGGCCGGGAGAGGGGGGAGCCTCCATCCCCTGCTCTGCAGAGGCAGTTTGCCTCCTCCTGTGAGCGATGCCCGTGGTATAGCAGCAGCCTGGTACATCGGTGTTGCTGCATTTACTGCAATGCAAGGGTTTGGGATAACGCCTTCCCTGAGGAAGGGCCCATGCCCCCGTAGCACCCCATGCTCCCCAGAGGCAGTTTCTGGGGGCACCCAATGCGTGGAGCAGAGAGGGCCCACAGGAGAAAGCTCTCTTTAAACGCCATCATGGTGGCGAAAGCATTTATTTGCTTTGGTAAATGGGTGAGCGGGGATGAATGGGAACGCCAATAAAATGAGGAGCGGCGAACAGCCACGGAGATACAGGAGCCCTTTCATCTCCCGCCCCACACCCAGGGAGCTGCCCATCTCCAGCGAGTGCTTCGTGACAGCGGGCACGCTCGGGGTCACTGACATGGTGCAGGTTTTAAAACCAGCGTGTGACACTGACGGGAGGTGGAGGGAAAAACACGTGCAGCACGCTGCTGGGAAATGGGGCACTGCAGGGGCGCTGGCATTTGCTAGCTCCTGGTAAGAAACAGCCCAGCACCACCCAGAGTGCTCATACCAAAGCCCTGAAGGCTTTGCTCAGTGTATCTGATCTCCTCAAGCTTCCCCTTTCCTGCTGCAGCATTTCTGCTGGGCCTCCTCCGCCAGGGGAAGGGGAAATATCTGAAGAACAACGCCTCAGTCCCGCCTCCACCCCCACAGTGTGATGGAGCATCTCCAGTTCTCAGCCGGATGAGACAAAACCTCCTGGAACCTGAGCTGTCCAGGTTTCGGCTAGGATACGTAGCAATTTCGGTGGGTCACAGGAACTGTACGCCGTCAGATAGCGCACGCAGCCACCGGACTGCCATTTATCTCGGTGCTAGGAGCCTGCTTTGGAGCTGAAGTGGCTGAGATAATGGCTGTTACACTTCCTCCTCTTGTAAAAAGGATGAAAAGCCCTCTGTGGGGGAGAAAACCAGGAGCTGAATGTCATCATGGCCACATGCCCTTCAGCAAAATGTAAATCTTCTAAGAGGAGGAAAGTAAGTTAAAGAGTGCAATGGGTGCCCACTGGAACCCCGGTGATAAAAGCAATGCAAACATTTGATTGCAGGCAGGGTGACATCTATTCCTTCACCCTCGATGCAACAAAGTCAACAGCAGAAATACCAAAGGTGTGGAAATGAATCGGGCAGAAAACTCAGACTTAAAATCAAATTTATTTAGAGGAAAAATGACTTTACAAGAGGTTGATGCTGATAACTAAAAAGGAAGATAAATAAAAGCTTGTTACAAACCCTAATGGTTTCTGGCAAGTTACAGAAAAACTGAAGAATTTTACAGTCAATAACCTGCTCACTTTTTACATAATTACAAATTAACATACAGCAATTAGGTTTTACCCTCTTTTTAAAAAAATCTTTTTTTTTTCCAACTTTTTTTTATGGGTTCAACATGAAAATGCAAAGCATTATTTATTTGTTTTTCTTTTTTTAAGAAACAAACCAAAGGCAGAGGTATATCAGGTTATTATAATACACCTCCTCACTGGGAATTACTCAAGTGCATTCCATATTAGTACAAAATAAACACCAGGCTAAACTTTAACCATAGGCGAACTGAACTGGACATAAAGAGTTTTCTGAGTCAGTGTTTACTATCAATAAAGAAAATAGTAAAATACTTTAGAGCATGGAAATGATCGATACCTATAGACAGCTTAAATACATACAAAGCTCATAGCTGTATGCAAAGCACTGGATGTCATCCTGTCCCCCCCTCCCCCCAAGCGATGGAAGCAGAATATATTTGGGCAAAGCATCAGTGTCAGTGAAATGCACGTGGAAAGAAAAGGGCACCGAGCCCTCAAAATGCAGGTGGGAAGGGAGCCAGCGTTATGCTTCCCATGACTCGAGAGCAAGAGGTGTATGAGATTTGGCCAGTTCAGCTTGCCTACCTTTAAAACTTAGCTGCGTCAACAGATCAAGAATGGATCGTGGCTGATTGCTGCCCCTTCTGACAAACGAAGCAAGAGTCAGGAGCAGTAGGGGAAGTTTTCTTTCTTAATATTATTTTAAAGGGTGCCTTAAATTATGTTAAATTCCCAAACCTGGCCAGCAGGCAGAATAATTTCCAGAGTTCTGGTTAACAAGGAATGTTTTGTGGGATTTAAGCAGATACTCTCTCCTGTGCCCCCTGCCCAGTCCTCCCTTGGTCCGTGCTACAGACAGCCTACATCAATCACTTCCTTGGCATTTGGCACCTGACGAACCTCTTCTGACCCGGTGAGATTTGGAAGGACTGGATTTGGGTGTTTGAGCAACAGCTTTGAGATACCCTAATGCAGCAAGGAAGGCGCAAGGATGATTGGACTCTACAGGTGCTCTCGCCTTTGAAAGGCAGTAGGAATCCGCTCCAGCTAATGGCATCGCTGTGCTTCTCAGCAGTGGTCAAACTCCAGGGGTGAAGAGAAGGAAGGTGCTGGTGGTGGCGTGGGCTCTCCCAGGGGGCTACACTGGGCCACCAGAAGCCAGTTGCTCTGGTCCTGCCCCTGCCTGCTCTCCTAAGTGCCCTGGTGGGAGGTGGGAAGGTCTGGAGGGCTTTGTGAGTAAATGACTGCTGGGTTCTCCCCATGGGGAAAGGGCTCATCCTGCCTGCAGTGGGACTGGAGTTGTATTCATGCCCACTTTGGTCTAAAACTAATACAAAATGCTCGCCCCTCCCTCCCCTCCCGGGGTAACGCCAAGCCAGCCCCAGGAACTTGCCTACCTGCAGCTTGGACTTCTCTGGGGATGCGGAGTGGGGGCAATTACACAGCTGATTGTCTCCACGTAACCAAAATGAAACGTGACTTGACCAGTTCCATTTAAAGTGCTTTAAGGCATCACACTGACATAAGAGTTACATGCTGAGATGATCACGTCGCTTAAAGGAAGCTAAGGCCAACCCCACGCAACTCCACCGAGGCTCACACCCTTTGCTACGGCTGCTCCCTAACCTCCGGGGTCCGCTGGCACTCCCAGCTCATACTGACCACTTGGTACTTCATCTGAGACGTTCTGGAACCTGTTCTTGTCCCGGGAAACCCATGAAGGAATTACAGGGTTTGGGTTCTCTGAGTGGGATCGAGGGACCAGCTCTGGGAACGAGACACGGCGTGAGGCCGGGCTGAGGAAATGATATGCTTTCAACAACTGTAGGATGGATGCAAAGTGTGGAACCGAAGCAAATGCAGTTGTAAGGCCAGGAAAAGGAAAGGCTTTGGTGTTGCAAAACTGGGACCACGGTCTAGCAGACAACCTTAGGCAACCTGCAGGGATCAGAGTGGGAATCTGACTTGGGAAACCGATGCCAAGCCTTTCCAAAGAAAACCTGAGAGGGAAGAAAGAAAAGGCTAAGGAGATAAAAACAAGCCCTCACCTTCCTAAAGGTGAAAGAAGGAGGAAGCAGTGTGGGAGTAAAGGCTTCATTCCAAAACCAGTGAATCATACAGCGATGTACATCCTCGAGGGACAAAGTCCTGCCCACCAGAATTTAAGACACAAACAGCTTTGATATGCAATATTTCCCATCAGTATGTCCTGATTCAAGCCTGTGGTTTCTAAGACAAGGAACCATGGGGACCTTAGGAGATCACATAGCAAATATTATTTTCACTCAGGGCACTGGATGCTTGTTTTGGTTTGCACAGGCCAGAAGAGATGGTCAGAGCAGGCAGAGACTTGGCCCTGCGTGTCCCTGTTCATGCTCTTCTCAGAGCCAAGGGATGTTGCCCTGCACTGCGACTTCAGGATGTGCTGGGGAAAGGACAGTGGGAAGAAAAGAAAAGCTCATAGTGGCAAAGGCTGTAACAGACTCTGGGGAACGTTCGGAAATACCAGGGACCTGATCTCTGTTTATACAACAGAGGATGAGCCATGCACTGGTTTGGTTTCCAAAAATTTCAGCTTGGCACATGCATTTGCACAGACATACGAATAGCGGGACAGAAGTCATCTGGTTACACGGGTGCTCTTCTTGTTGAGAAGAAACCACCGCAACACCAGCACGTGTCTCCTTCCTGGTCGAGAAGAGCTGCCGGGATCTGCCCGGACATTGACCGGAGCCTCGCATCACTGCAGGAGGCTGTGCTTTGCTCTCCCTTTGCCTCCAAGAAGCAAACCTAAGGAAAATATTTAGACAAGGAAACTAACTGATAGGAGGAGTCCTGTCTGAAGTCACCGCTTCTCTTTCCAGACTTTTCTGGCCCAAAGACGTTCTGCCTTAAAGAAAGCTCTCAGTTGAAATTGTGTAACTCTGGACGTGGCATAGGCTGCTAAGCAGCACTGCCCAAACCCTGTTTTTATAGGAACCAGGGAGATATTGGGTTTACCAATCTCTTGGTAAGAAAATAATAATAAAACAGAACAAAAAAAACAACCCACCAACCAAACAAAACAAAAAAGGGAAGAAGAAAAAAAACAAACAAACCACCCTCCCCAAACAAAAGCAAAATTAAAAAAAATAAAAAATAAAACCAAGTAAACTTCTTTTAAAAAAAGAACTCTTTCAAATAAACAGAAAGATAAATATTTTTGCAAGCCCTGCTTGCAAGTAAGAACAAGCACCAAATAACATTAAAAAAGCAAAATAAAAATAAATCAATAAATCTCAACCCTTTTTCCTTTCTTCCTTTTTTTTTTCTTTCCTTTTTTTTTTCATCTTAATAGTTTAGAGAGCTTCAAAAGCAAGCAGGTGGCTTAGGATTCCTGCACTGACCAAGACAGACCAGTCTAAGCATCCACCTCACCATCAACACTGCTGATACTCATTAGCACTGAACTCTGAAAATTGCTGCGTGTTACTAGCTTGTGAGAAGCTAAAGAGCAAATTGAAATCAAACAATAGTGCAACTAAAGAATTATTATTTTTCTTTAAAGAAAAACTAGTAGGAAAGGAAATGCACTTGACAGCTTCGAACTCTGAGCAAACCCTTGGATTATTTTGAAGCTGATAGAGTCTAATAACCATTTACAAATCCACCAGGCCAATTCCCCTGAGAGGGTCTGGAAGAACAATATTTTGGGAAAAAAAATTGGCTTGCTGCATTTCTCTTCCCCTGCTGGATACATCACTGTACTCCCCAGCTGTATAAACATCTCTGTCGGCACATCGAGAGCCATCCCTGAACCTTCCCCTTCTGCTGATGGTGACACAGACATGGACTCGTCCACCACAGACCACACAGCAACAGAAACGGACCTGGCAAAGGCACACTGGGCCTTTGGACCCATCACACAATATTTTTGTTCACCAGAATATATTTTTCTCCCCAGAAATAGTTAGTAAGTGCATGGTATCGTACAGGCAGAGGAACTAAGAGCTGCCTCTTCAGAGTTCACTCTGCTCACAGCACTCAGCCCCCTGACCTGTGACATCTCACTGAAGTGCTCCGAAACTGTTGTCGTTCTGCCTTAGAAACAAGCTGGAGAAGCTGACAAAATCCAGAGAAACATAAGCCTCGTGGTAATGTAAAGAGCAGGGGAAGAAAAATACAAATAACAGAACAAAGGTCCCTAAAAGCAGACTTCCAGCCATCTCTCCAGTAAGTCATCAGGCTTGTAATGAAGGGATGTGAAATACAACTGGAGAAATATATCCCAGCAAAACAAATAAATCTTTACGTAGGAGATGGGAAGCAGTGAGCCGTAGCTCAAAGAGACTGCTTAAAAAAAGTTGCTTACAGTTGTTCCCATTTGACCACCATCTGCTCTGGCTTCCCGGGGTTGCCTTACAAGCCTCCCAAATTTCTCTTTTCTGCATTGTTTTAAATACACCAAAAGATTTTCTACTTGATTCTGGAAACAGTGTGACATTTAACTCCTCTGCCCCACAGAAAGCTCTTGGAAAAACCTCCAATTTTATTTGTTCCTTGAATTTTCATTTTGCACACTGTAACTGCTCCCTGGTGTGCGGTACCTTTCTGAAACCCAACAGCCCATTCCATGAGCACAAGAGGGGCGTGCGAGCCCATGGTGTTACAGTTGGAGCAGTAAGGGCGAGATATTTAATATCTGCACGCTCCCTGAAAGTCATCATCCATCCCCACGGGCCGAGCTAAGCTTGGCTGAACAGACTGTGAGCACATCCCAGTGGATACACAGATAGAGAGATGGGTATGTACAGTATCTCTATATATGCCAGTGTGTACGCACCATTTGTGAAGTCCCAATCTTTTGCTAAATGCTTGGTTTTGGTTACTTTCCCCAGAAAAGGGGAATTTGAAGGCACAGACCCCTTAAGGCTATGTTCTCCCATCCTTCAGCAGTGTGAACAGACAGAAACCATCCAGGCCAATCCATTGGAAGCGAGGTTTGCACAAGGAGATGGTACCACTTGCCATGCGGTCAGCCTCTGCAACGTGAGTTCATGCAAAACCGAGGAGAGAGGCCCTTTCCTACCACATATAAACTTTCATAACCTGTTTTATTCAAAACCTCCAGATGCTTGTCAGATGCAGGCACGAGCAGCGTGCTGTGGAGTAGGCAGGGAGATGTCCACTGTACCAAAGCTGAGAGTGACCAGTGGTGCCAGCCACGCTCAGCAGAAGATCTCCTCGCCCTCCGGAGGTGCTTCTGATGAGTGAGAATCTGTGGAAAAAAAAAACAGGTGGGATTCACTATGGGAATACAGCAGTACGGCAGGCAGAGCAGGACTCCAGACATGGGGGAGCCCTGCTCTCTGCCCAATCCACTAGGGACCTTGAAAGGTGTCCAGTTCCCAAGGAACTATCGTGAAATTACAGCCTGGAATTGTTAAATGTTCCCAGGCACAAGTTGGAAAACTTGTGTGAGTTAACATGGATCAGCTGGTCATCTGAGAGCGTGAGGTCAAGCTGCATGTGGGCAAGAGGTTTCGGGTGCAGAACTGAGTCCTAAGGGGACTGCCAGGGGAAAAAAAAAACAAAACAAAAAAAATAAAAAAAAACTTTTTATTTTCAGATCAAGAGACATGGTAGACCAGCTCAGGGGAAGGGAGAGTCCACGAGAATGTTTGCAGGTATCGCTTACAAACTGTAAGAGAGCTAAGACTGTCAGCAATGCTGGAGGGGCTGCAACAGCCAGGAACATCCCAGCAGCAGCTTCTGAAAGCACATGCACTGCAGCAGGACATTCACCTCCTTGAAGCAGAGCAAGCTGAAAAATACAGGGAAAATCCAATTTGTGGAATCTGCTCAGAACAGGACAAGGAAGGGAAGGAAAGGGAGCCAAGCGTGTCCCTCTAACAACGCCGGGGCTGCAGAACAGGTAGAAAAGCCCATAGAGAAGATCACTTTAAGGTGAGAATTCACTCATCACATCTGATCTTCTCCATCCCTCACTGTTACCATCTCTGCTTAGGCGAGATGGCTTCCAGAAGTTCTCTGGCAGGAGGGAAGTGCCCGCTCAATGACCCTGAAAACACATCTGTGACCTCCTGGCACTCACCAGATTGCTGGGAGCGATGTCCTCTGCCCTTTTTCTTCTTTTCCTTTTTCTCCTTTGGTTTGGATAAACTGAAGAGCCGGGTAGGCATCTGGGGCTGTTCCTCAGCTGCCTTGTTAGTCTGGTTTGTTGTGCTAAGCAAATGGAAAGTGCTTTTCTCTTTGTGTGTCCTTGAAAGACTGTTCCTTTTGGGGGAGACAGACAGTTCTGCATCAGAGTGCCCTTGTTTAGGAAGGGAAGGGCTCTTTTGCTTGGAGAAGTCTTCAATGCTGGACTGGGAGGAGACTCTTGCAAGTTTCTCATGTGTATTTGACACCTATAAAAGAAAAGAAACGAGTTTCACTGGGGTATGAAAGAAGCTAGCAGAGAGTCCAGATAGGAGAGGTATTTCTGAAAACACAGCTTGCTCTTGTGAACATCCAGCCCATACACCACCTAAAACGCAAAGCCGTAAGAGAAGAAGCCCTTTCTGCTTAAGACGAAGAAATGATGCATACAAAGAGTAACGCTCCGGTATCTTTTGCTCCTACGTGTACTATGCTATGTGCCAACAAGCCGAGGGCAAACATTCTCTAAGATCTCCACACCAAGACTCACCCGGCGTTGTTCGCGCGCAGACGGTGGCAGGAGGCCAAGGGGGAGCGTGCCTCTCCGGGCAGGGAACGCCAGCGTGCAGCACCGGCGAGGCATGCGGCGAAGGAAGCCTTCCCAAGCAAAAGATGAAAGCCAAACGTTTTCCTGATTTTTTCTAACGTCTGTCTCAGGTTATAATTGAGCCCTCGCATTCAAAGGGAAGATCAAAACAACAGCTCCACAAAGCCTCACCAACCCCGCTATTAATAGCTCTGAACTGTCAGCGAGATGCCCGCCTCGAGAAAGTGCTTCCTTTCCTTGATCTGCCAGGCCTCAGCGATTTTACCTCTCGGCCTTTCCCACAGCATCTGTGCCCCCAGCACGCCTCCGTACGCCTGATGCTGAGGCAGCCTCGCCGCGTGCTCGGGGAGCTTTTGGCCTGATCTGGGTGGGGTGGGAGGGAGCAGGCACTCCCCCGGTGATTTGCTTTTCAGAGCTCACTGCTGAGCTCCACAATTAGTCCATTCAGGCACCCAAAATCATTTCCATTCCGCAATCCAGCGTTTGCAAACTAATTTCGCTACAGCTCTAAGCAAATTGCATTCAAAATTAGCGAGTTATAAACAAACAAACGATCAACAGCAGGCTCAAGGTTCAAATGCAGCCTCTGTTTTGCAAACTGATGCATGCCTTCCTCTGTCAGATTGCTGCACGGTAATAAAGAGCAAACCTCGTGCTAAAAAATGCACAGTACAGAACAGGATTTGTGCCCTGAGCTTTTCTTTTTCGTGCTGGGCAGTCAGATACCAGAAGCCTCTCAGCACCAGAGCAAGCGACCTTTGCTTGCTGGGTCATGTCCAGACTGCAAATGCCTTGTCTTTTTAGCACAGGGACAATGTCCATCTCTCTGCTAGATACCTGGAACACTTTTGGACTGACATAAGCACACGAACTGCGAACAACGAGGCCTTGCCGTGCAGTTACCAGTCCTCTACGGGGCCATGCGAGTGGCTTCCGAGGGAGCCGCAGGGTGCAGGTGAGCAGCAACGCGTGGGCTGTTTCTGAGAACGAACTCTCACCTGCCTCAACGCTGCACAAAGCCAAACCCACGGGGGGCGAATGTGAAAGGCTACACCTTGCATGTCCCAGTGCATCTTCCCCGGGCGCCAGTCACCTCCCTGCCGCCGTCTGCAACCAGCGGCACCAGGATGCGGGCAGAGCTCAGCGGCAATACCTTGGCAAAACACAGCCCTGCCCATCGTGTGCGAGGAAAGAGCCAGTTTTAAACGTCAGGCCCCACGTATCCAGGTCTGGGTTGGAGCCAGGCTATCGCTACTGCAGGGCAGGCAGGGAGCTCCCTGCAGAGCGCAGCTCCCCCAGAAGCCTGCCTGTTGGCAGCATTTACCTGGTTGTGGTCTGTCTCCAACCACATTTGAGGTAATCGCTCCATGTCTCTCTTGAACTGAGCCTTCTCCCTCTCCAGCTGCTTCTGAGCCGTACGAAGCCTCTCCAGGTCGAGCTGGTAGGAGGCTTTCTTCACCTGCAGCTCCTCCCGCTCCCGCTCGAGGTCCTGCCGCCCTCTCTGGACCTGCTCCTCCCGCTGGGCCAGCTGGGCCTCCTGCTCCGTCAGCTGGTTCTCCCGTGCTTCCCACTCCTTCTCTCTCCTCCGCCTCTCCTCCTGGTGCTGCGCCTGCTGCTTCTTCAGGTTGGCGAGCTCCTGGCGCTGCTTCTCCAGGTTGCGCTGCTTCTCCTGTTCCAGCAGCGAGGTCGGGCGGAAGAAGCTTCGGGTTAGGGCCCTCTCGCTCAGGGCCAGCTTCTGGTCCTCGATGTAGGTGTCTTGCTGCAGGACGACACCCTAGGAGGGAAGGAGGGAGACATGACTGCAGTGCCCTTCCCACGCTGAGCAGCTCATGGTGCTGCTGAACTGTGTCTTTCTCCACCACATTCCCTGCTCAGCACTGCCAATGGGCTGCTGGAGGATGCTGCGGTGGCAGCTTTGCTGGTCGAGATCTAAACCTCCCCCGGCAGCTTCCCAAAGTCAGGTGAGCACCGGTTTGCCTGGGAGCAGCTAATTCCTACCGCTGTGCCAGGAGGCTGAACGTGAGCCGACTGCAGGGTATTTGGCCCCGCATGGATGTGAAAGGAGAAGGGGAAGGAGAGACGGGGGTGAAGCGCAAGTCACTGTTACTGCCTGGTGTGACGCAGTTTGGGCACATGGCATGCAGAAGCGGGATGAGCGGCCAGCCTACCTGCAAAGCACTGAGCAGCTTATGGAGGCTGGTAATGCTTTGGAGAACCTGCTGCAAGAAAACAGAAGCGTTGCTATTAGACCCCTTTGGTGCCAGGGCACGAGTAAAGCACTCTCCTTTTCCACCGTGACCCACTGGAGAGCCTGACAAGCTGCATGGCTGTCCCTCTACACCCTTGTTTTTCTCACTCTTCACTTGCAACAACTGTATCGTCCCCTGGTACACAACCTGGCCCCAAATGTACCCCCTTGGGCACCTCTCAGAGGAGCCTGGCATTACAGTCCTCACTGGCCTAGCCATCAGCCCAGCACACGGTCACTGAACAACCCAGCTACGGGGAGGGAACGTGCAGAAACATTGCACAGACCTCATGGGATCTCCTGGCTTGTCTCTGTGAACCATTTCCCACAGCATTAACAAACAGAGGAATTGGGATGAAACCTGGGCGTTTGCTTTGAAATTTCACGGAAATAACTTCCAGGAGTGGACAAAGAAAAAAATCTTAAAATGAATGCGTGCTTTTTGCCCTCTTCCACCCCAGCTGACCTGTACAAGTCCCCCTGTCAATAGACAAGAAAACCGTGCTACGCAGCAGACACACAGATAAACGTGAACGCATTGTGCATCACCACAGAGCCAAGAGCAAGCCACTTTGGAGTGATGCCCTATCCCAAAATATATTTTCAGGCCAGCTAAAATATTCTCTGAATCTCATATATCCACCAATTATTTTTAAGAAGAAAAAAACACAGCAGTGTTTGCAATAGTGGTGTGATAGCCAGTGCTAAGAGAACAGCTTCTCATTCTGCCTTTAATGCTAATTGGGAGTTATGAATGTGTATCAAAGGGAGAATAGAAATCTAATTGCCCCAATTCACTGCACCTGCAACATAAAATTAAACTGCCTCTGTCTGCAGATGCACAATAAATACAGTCCTGCGCATCCTAGTGGTAATTAACCCTTGATGCCTATAATCAGCACATACCATCCTGCTGGCAAGCAGATGACAATCAGCAAATTCCCTGTCTGAACATCCGAGGTTAAACAAATAAATGACACAGGGGGTTCTGCTTAATGTATTTAAACGTCTACATGCGCTTCAGCTAAATAATGTATTTTCTTCTGCATTATCACCTATTGAGACAAATTCACTTGTCACTTAAATGAAGGAAGCAGACGAGCAACCAAATCAATTCTTACCTCGTTATTCCTTTTCAGCATGAACATCAGATTAGCATTTCCACCCTATGAAAAGATCACACAGACTTAATATGAGGACAAATGAGAAATCACAGCAAATGTGTTCTGAAGCTGAACTAATGACAGACACATTAAACACCCCCTACTCCCCACCTCCATGTTTCATTCTGGGACAATTCATATATGTTTTTTAGGCAAGTTAAAATCATATCACATCAAATGTTAATTAGGTATCATTTTGGAGTTACGTGATGAATCAATCCACAGCAAGAATAGGTGCAAGGTTATATCTGACCTTGTCATTTCAATAATGATGCATAATTAAACACATGCTTTAGATGATCTGCAGACAGATGGTAGATAACCTCTGCCACAAAGGAATACTACTGATCTGAAATGGTTTTCAAGTCAAGATTTTAGCTACAGTGAACTGTTTTTGACTCCATACATCCAATTTTATTTTAACTTATTAGGATACATCTAGTTGCCAAGAAATTCAGGCATTTTTAAAGACTTGAATTGTCACTGTCTTGAACACAAAGTGGTAGCAGACAGATAAACCAAGTGATACCTTCTTTAAAATGCTGTCCGACTCCGTTCTCCGAAGGTCCTGAGCATCGTCACCTTCATCCTTCACTCCACCTAAAGGAAGAAGCCAGCATTGAAACTGGTTATTCAGCACTTTAAGCCACAGATGAACTTGCTAGCGTCTGAGAAATTTAATACAGGGAACTGCGATGTTTCACAACAGGGGCCAGAGAGCTCTTCACACTTTAACTAAATGCATTTGCTCCCTCCATATACAGAACCTGTCAGTTCCACCAGAAAAGGGGGATCTGAATTCAGAGGAGGACTGACATTGGTTTCAAACAATGTGCTGATGACACACCTTTAGCTTGTGCTCTGTCTAGCCCCCAGACTGTTTTCTACCCCAAAAGAACATTAGCTGAGAAGTTATGAGGCAGAATAAGAGCAGATGGAGAAAAATAACAATAGAATCTCAGGGTATATTATTGCAGATACAGTTTCAATGCCCCTCTGTCCAAATGCAATTTACAGCTGGGTTAGACTGCTGTGCAATACTGGTGTGTAATTTTATGCTAACAGTTTTTCTACAGCCTTGGTTATCAGAAACCTTTATCTTCAAAGGGACACTGGACTTCTCTTTCTGGCTTCTCCCTGCATGGCTCACATCAGTGTTCCCAAGCAGGACTGAACTGACTTGTGGGGCCAAGAGAGTTGCAGCCCTCCACCTTCTGTGCCCAAGAACACGTTCTTTCTGCTCGCAGCATGTGAAGAAGTCGCAAAGCTCTTTGGTCCTCTAGCTCTTGCCAAGACCACACTCCCTCTGCCAGCTGAGATGCAGCCCATGGGGAAATTCCTTGCTTGCACTGGTACCCCCCTACCTCTTCTCTTCTAATGATAAAGGACTTGACTTACACCTGTATTTGCAGCAGCATGAAGGACACAGCACCTATTGCAAAGGCCCTCTCCCCCCGCCACCCTCCAGGCAGGCTTTGCTATTAAAGGCTGACCCTCACATCCTCCTAACAGACCTTCTCTCCTGCGCCACGTCCTGGGACCTTCCACCTCTCTGCAGGAGGACACACCTCCCTTCTGTTTTGCTGGAGGGGAGAACGAAGGGGAGTCCGGTTATAAGCCTTGCCCAAGGTTGCACAGGTTGTGAACAGAAGAACTGGAGATGAAAGCCAGGTTTCATGCCTCCTGGCCCACAGCTGAACAAACACGCCCTGCTTTCTTTTCCCCGAATCTCCCAAGAACCTATAACTATTGAATTATAATCTCATTCAATAAAGGTTATTTCTAGAAAAACAACAACAACAAACACCAAAAAACAACAAAATCAGAGTGCAAGGGGGAGTGCTGGGCAGCAAACAGCCTGAGGTTGTCCCATTCATCACTGCGACAGAGTGAGGCACAGCCCTAAACAACCCTCTCCAGCCCTCAGTGTGAATATATTTGTCATTATGATGACAAGGCCTGTTGAGAGCTTTGCAGCTTTCCAATAGCTGGGAAAATCTCTACATACTTCTCATGTCTGACTGTCTGGAGCTAACACTGCTCCTTTAATGCAGGAGGTCAGATGGGGTCCAACGATCCCAGTGCTGAGACAGACACTAGCGCAGCAAAACTGGCTGTATTGGGAGTGTGAGAGAGACCACGGAGAAAGGAATTTGAGGACAGGGAAGTTTCTGATGACTAGGGCAAAGAAAGCGAGCATTGGGAAGCAGCCAACTATGCAGCTGAAATAAATATTCACTCATTAGCTTGGGAGAGACTTAATTGCAGGAATAACACATGCAGTTGTATGTGGAACACAAATGCATAGAGAGCACAGCCAGGGGAGAAGGTGCTGGACTCAGCAATATTCTCATCCATTTGCAAATGCAACAGCATGAGGAGGCTCCTGCTGTAAGATAACTGAAGAATGAAGAACAGAGCTGTGGACACTTCAGTAAGAAGATCATGAAGAAACTAATCTATAAAGAAAAATGCTTTCATGTCGCATGGAAATGAAGAAGGAAGAATGATTTGAAAAAACATGGAGAGAGAGAAGCAAAGAGTTCAGATGTTTAATCCTCATATAGCTGTGGGGTCTCAACAACTACCATTCTACCTGTACCTATGCTTTTTTCCTAATCTGATATTTAATTTATCTACTGATATTGCAGAAGAGCAGGGAAATCCAAATTCACCAGCTGCTGAAGTCCTTCAGAAGCAAGAGGACTTGATGACATTAAATATCATTAACAAATGGTGCTGTGGGCACATGTAACTACTCACACTTGGAGGCGTTCATCTGATGACTGTCAAATCCTCCAAAAGTTTCTGCCCTTCTAGGAAGAGAGATGGGGCCAACTCCTCCTTCTTGGTCAATGGTGGTGCTAGCCTGTTGCCCGAGGGCACAGCCCAAGCTCCTGTTTACCAGGTCTTGCAGCAGTTCAACTGAGAGGATAAAAAAGCAGAAATATCTCTGTTAAAGATCACCTCAGGCTTCCGAGCTATTTTCATCCCTACCTTCACATGCTTTTGTATACTAAGAACTCATGTTTCTATGACAATGACATGAACAGTACATGTCCCCCCTGCAAAAACTCACTCTGACGACAGCATTTAGTAACTTTTACCCTTTCCAAAAATCACACTGAAAAGTTGCTCAAGTTTTCATGTAACCTTGCCAACAGACTGGCTTGTTTCTTGCAGGTACCAAAAATGCCTGCTGGAATCTGAGTCCCCCTTCAATCCTTGCTGAGCCTGAAGCACAGCAAAATACAGTATGGTCCACTTTTCACACAAGTATGAAATCCTGGGCTGCCCCTGATCCCAGCTCAGATTCAGTGCAGGGTTGTTTACTGTGCTAAGACTTCTTTTCTGCCTTCTTTCAACAGCCACCAATACCTGCTTCTTTTCCTGATCCTCATTACCTGTCCCTAACGCAATACCATGAGTAGCAATATCTCCTGATCTATGCTATTATTCTTTCACTGGGAATAAGAAGGCTTCCCCTGCAAAAACGGTGCTTGAGAATCGATGTATTCACTGAAGGCAGGCATGCTGGTTAGTGTAACTAATATGTCACACTGACTTGCTCACCTTCATTTATTGCAGTTTTCATAATGGCCTCGCCTTTTGGTGCCTCTTCAGTGTTGGCTCTGAAGAGCAGTCTGGAGCCTGGCATGTCCTCTTGAGCAGAGGTGTCTGCCATGTCCCTGAAGATCTTGGTCTTTTCCTCCAGCAAGACGAGGATCTGCTTATCCTTCTGATGAAGTTGTTCTGTGGGGGTGAACAGAAAACAGAGATGAAGACAGAAAAAGCTTCAGCAAGGAAGCAGAGCGATTCCTGAGATATTGGCCCCATCTAGTGGAACCTGATGACACAACTGTGCCTTGGCTCAATCTTGCACAGCAAGAGCACCCATCAGGCTCAGAAAATTCTAATGCAAACAAGGTGAGGTGTAAACATGGATTGCAACTACTTGCTGGATGCAGGGCCCTCATTGTTCTGGAAGAAGTCATAGCTCAACCATGCGTATGAAAAAGGGTCACAAAATCTAACACGACAATTGCAGTCATTTTTTTCAGAACTATTTTCAAGTTCTGCCCTTCTGTCTCAGGCAGTTTCCTACCTTTCAGTGCTCTGACTCTCGTGTCTGACACTTTCTTTTCAAACTCAGACTCACAAGGCACTCCTTCATCTTCATCCTTATCCCTGGATGAGAGAGACACACATCTCAATAAGCACCAAAACACAACTATGTGTATCACCCGCCTTTCCAGAGCAGCTTGGTAGCTTACATGGTGTTTATCGTGTCTTGAATGATCTCGATCCACCCGTTACGCTCTTCTTTGGAGCTGGCATGCACTTCTACCATTTCGGGATCTTTTACACCCATACTGATCAGGAACAAACCCTTCTCTTCATGAGCCACTTCTCGTACGATCAGCTTCTTCAGAGAGATCACAGTGGATTTCTGGTCCTTCAGATAGAAAGAAATGGTGGAGGAGGGCAAAAAGTTAGATATGAACTAACATTCAAAAGGTCCCATTACCAATACAGCTGCCTCTCTCGGGTTGTAAACATTTTTTGAAGCTACTGGCTAATTAAAAAATACAGCATTTTGATGGGGTCACACAACAGGGAAAGGCTTGTTTTCCTCCATTAGTCCTCTAGAAAAAGCAATTTCACCTTGTTCTATTTCAACAGGGAAGTAATTTAAAATTGAATTTGTGGTTTTGCAAACTCTACCATATTTTGCTCTATCTCCAGCAGACCTTTGATCTCATCTCCTCCTGCCCACACTCTCTACTCTGTCATTAATATCACAGCTCCGTAAACTCAGTGAAGCTTGCTAGCAGCTGCTTCACACACCTTATCATCACAATCTTTCCGTAGGACGGAATAACACCTTATTTTCAAATCCCACAAAAAGCCTACTGTTCTTAGAAGCTCGTAGTTGACTCCTGCGATGGACCAGACTTGTATATAAAAGGATGTTTATCGTGTGCTATGGTCTTTGTGTAATCAGCCTGCCTAGGTTAAAATGTCCCTTTGCTTCTGGGTCACCAGCACGAGTGAGCACCTCTGTGCATTTTACAGGACGCTACACTTGGGTGATTCGGTATCAGCTCTCTCTATGTAGGGCCCTGCGTTTGTGCAGCTCATTGATGGAACTAGAATAACAGATTATCAGCTTTCAAAATATTCAAAGAATAAAAAGGACACAACGTTTACCTAGTCTAAACCATGTCTGCAAGGTACAGCCAAAACAGGCCCAGTTAGGTACCAGACTTTCTCTAGCAGGTCAGTGTGTCTAGTCCTTTAGGAAGCCTGCCTTCAAAAGTGAGTGGTTTTGGTTTCTTGCATTACAAATATATTCTTCTGACATTTATTTGTAAGCTTTACTATTGAATTTACAGCAGTGGTGTTCCCTGCCCCTCACAGCGGTTCATAATATATTAGGACATCAGCCTCTGCTAAGATTTGTTTTTACAATGTTTGTGTTCTCCCATTACTTCCCTTCCCCCCGGATCACTGCTTCAGTTTGCACAGCCTGAAAATGAGTACGTGTATCGAGTGGCAGGCAGATTTTCAAGGCCAATTATCAGCAATGCCAAGGCACTGCAGAAATCAACATGAGTGGGGTAAGTGGAGAAAAAAGACATGCCTTCCAATCACAAAGAAAGGAGCCCGCTCAACAAACAAAACAGTTATAAGCAGGAAAACAAAGCTGTTTAGCAGACAACGTCTGGCTTTACCGAGGAACACATATCAAGGGTCTCTCTCACAGAAAAGCAAGGGAGAAGAAAAGGGTGAAGCCTTACCAGTGAGGCAAAGACATATTTCTGGTCCTTCTCCTGCAGGAATATGAGCATGTCAGAGAGGAGAACAGCCTGGACTTCTGCAAAAGGAAAAGAATACCAATATAACCATGCGACCCACTCCTAAACAGATTTGTCTTTTAATAACACCAGTGCTCTGGCTGCTGGGGAGCGTGAGGGCTGGTTTTGGGTCAGCCTGCAGTGCTGCTCGATCTGCTGGTTGGCAGGCACAGCTCCTGGAAAGGCCGTGCTGCTGCGCAACGCCGAGCTGCCCTAGGAAACATGCAGGGCCCTCACCTCAGTGGGAGGGCTCCTCTCCAGCCACAAGCTTCCTAACAGGTAGGACATGGTGTAACAGCAAAAGCTAGTGACGTTTACTGAGTAGAAGCGCTGTTTTCTCAAACAATCAATATTTTAGCCCTTGAGCAAAGTATCTGCACAGGAAGATTGGGGTTTTATGGTTCTCTTGATGAGTAGTTTGGGGAGTGTAAATTACCATGCAACAGCAACATTTGTCAGCTGCAGTTTCTTTCCCAGGAAATACTGACTTCAGGCGCTACCACTAATTCTGCTTGCAGACAAATACAAGCCTTGCTAACTCCAAGGGGAGCCAACATAGCCCTGCATGAGATGCAGGACCTGGCTTTCTTTCATGGGAAAAGGAAGCGTAATATCAAGCAAACTGAGGATCTTAAATCAGAATACAGGCTTTTCCCAAAGTACGCATACAGCCTTCCAAGTCTCCTAATGACATATCATGAAGTTGCACTGTAACTACCAAGCATAAGGCCCCACCCATACCCCTCAGCACAAAGAGTTTTTGTGTAATGTACTTGGGAAATCTTGTGACAGACAGGAAGCAAACCAAAAAGTGAAGTCATCCCATGGGTTCTTCCCTTCCATTCTGTTTTGGGAAGACAGGATCCTTTTCAGATAAAAAGAACTACCAAATTTTAATCAAAGCTGCAAAATGAACTCAAAGCTCTGGGAGGTTTGAAAAAGTCAGCAGTTGACTCTGTTCTTCTCTATCACCATATTTTCTGTGCACTCTGCACAAGGGGAAATGCTAAAAACATCCAAGAAAAGTTCTAAATTTCTCTCTCTGCTCCACTTAAAATACCACAAAATAGCCTAAGTATCTGAACCAGCTGTTCTCCTATGGGGCTCCGCTGCTTGTCTGTAAGACCTGCTTTCCCTGGGAGCTTGCACTACAGACAGAGGCATTTCTATGACTTATAAATGCAAATGCAGCCTGTACTTATCAAAAGATTTCACAATCACAGCATAAGTTGCTTAATCCACCATTTAAAATCAATAGCAATCTTGGGAGCCTGGAAACCATCTGTAAACTTCCTGTTTCCAAAACCTCAAAATAAATCCTATCTGATTTGGAATTTCGCCTATCACTGCCTCACTGCCCAGCACATCACCACACTATGCATCTCCATTCATGCCCAAGTACCCTGGTGTAATCAGCTGATGCTGGGAGCAAGAAGGAATCAGCTGCAAGAAAGAAAGCCCAGCCTTCCTGCTGAGCCCTAAGAAAGCTCTGCCTGCTTCCACCACTGCTGTTGTCCCAGCTTAAGGCTTGCTTGGGAGATTTAGTGCTTAACTCAGTAAAGAACTTCAGTGCCATGTCGAGAACTTTAGAGCACAGCACTTTAGAAAAACCATTTCCAGGCGATGATAAACAAAAAGCAATTCAAGAAAACATGGACACACACGTAACCAAGCAAGAGGCAGCTGCAGGGACACCAGAGCCTCCCCAACCTCTCCTGAGCAGCTTGCGTCAGCAGCTCGAGAGGTTCAAAAGCAATAAATGCCTGGGACACCTCTCTCAAGGCCTAGTGAAACTGGGAAAGGTAACGCTGAGCCTGGGCAGCAAAGGAGATACAGGGCTGCTGGTGGGTAGAGTCACCAGGAAGCTGAGGCTGGGTTTCATATTCAGCAAGCACGCTTCCTGGAATCGCTGTACATGCGTATTTTGCCACAGAGATCTGACTCACTGCTCCAGACAACTGCAGCCCCAGCATCCTCCTGGCCCAAAGGCTGCCCCAGCACCTCACTGCAGCCTGCATCTTCAGCAGGAGTCTGGTCACCGGGTGGAAAAGCAGCTATCGGTCACCTCAGAAACAGCACGAGGTATTGGAAACACTGTGATGGAAACAGAGTATGCAGCACGGAGAAAGCTGCTGTCAAAACCTCTCACAGCAGACGAACAGCTAAGTGTTGGAGATGCCTATCTGAGGAACAATCCTACACACAGGGAGGGCAAGCTGTGTGCCCTGCAGCAGACTTACCTTTTAACCGTCCAGCTGCATTTTTCAGTGAAACAGGCCCATCTCGGATGAGCTTCCGATGTCGCAAGTCCTCTCTTGCAAACATCTGACCGCTCTTCATCCTCATGATGGACTTGCTATCTGTCCGGTTGTAAATCTCATCAAGACGTGTTTTCTTTTCATAGTTGCTGACTTTGCTATTGACTGCAGCAATCACATCTTTAACAAGGTTTAATGACTGAGTCAAGTCTTCATGTTCCACTTCATTTTCTTTGAAAAGAGAGAGAGAAACATCTCCATTTCACTTCATCCTTGTGGACTCTTAACTTCCCAATTTTACTTCCTTCCCTCCTTCGTCTTCTCCCTCCCTAATTCCTGCATTATAACTTTTTAATATTTTCCCAAGTCAGGTTGCATTTCCCCCCCCTAAAGAGAGCTTCACAAAACCTTTCACATGGAGGGCTGAGGTTGGAGGCTGTTCCAATATATTTTGTATACAAGACAGTAGATATTAAATACACAAACCAACCACATATTGTAGCCATTACACAGAAAAAGCAAACTGGGAGACTTTGGAGTCTAAGCATGTTGCTCCATAATTAGCTAAAGACAGACATATCAACCAAATCAAGGCACCTGAGCAACTAATCCTAACCAGAGATATAAAACTCAAGTTATCTCAATACAGCAGTGTGAGACAATAACGACTAGATTAGTTGGTCAATCATAAGAAAATCTACTTCGGTGGAAAAGGATCCAGGAAATTTACACTGGATGAGCAAATGCAGACTTAGAAAAGAAGAACTGGTCCTACCTTTGGTGTACTGCAGTATCCTTTGTAACAGGACTGGGTACTTTGTAATTCTCTGTGTTACCAGCAAGATACATTCAGAAATCCCAAGACGTCTCACCAGGGAGCTGCTCATTTTTTTCTAAGGAACAAAGATGAAAATTTCAATTTTGTAGCAAAACGCCTACCAGAGCACAGAAAGGAATTTTTTTTCCCAATCGACTGTCTCTCTTCTACCAGCTCCTACCTTGACAAATGCCTGAAACCTCTTGTCCTTTGAGTACAGATCTTTGAAATTATTTACTGCCTCATTGTGATGCCCGCAGAATTTGCCGTATGTTTTCTTCATTCGCTCGGCGTTCTCACCAGAGAACTGAAAGACACAAGACACAAAGGTCCAACTTCCACTGACTATTTTGTGCAATACCCCAGCAGTGCTTGCTAGTCTCTCAAGAGAGCTTTAAGAAAATAAATTAGTCCAAAGCCTTCTGAACCAAGCATTTAAATCTCTAATGATTTAAGAACTGACTTTGTAAAGAAGTAAAGAACTGACTGTTGTGACTTCACTGCATTCACACTTAACAAAAAATCTGGGATTCTACCTCAACAGGGCTTAAAAGCCAAAAGAGAGCAAGGTAGATAAAAGGAGCAAAGGAGAAAACACAGATAAAGAAAAGTAAAAGGACCTACCCAAAGTTGCATACCAGGTCAGTAATTCAGCCAAGAAACACATTGTGCACATTTCACTGTGGTCTACTGCCCACCCTTCAGGCTATAGTCAAACCATTTTGAGCCTGTTAAGGAATGCTTCTCTCTCCCATAAAATAAACAAAATAAATTTTCATAACTATACCTTCCTCTGAAAGAGCAAAAAGTGCTTAAAAAAGAAGCAGCAGAGATTGTTATGTGTGTGAAGACTAAAGAGCCATCAGCTGTGATTGTCTAACAAGTAGAAGAGGAGGAGGAGCAAGAACACAGGAGTGTTTGGATTCCAGCTATGCTCTAAGAAATGCAAGTTATTTTCCACGGCTTACTTGATTCACCAGGATGTCACCTATCCTCTTGATAACAAAGTTCTTTTCACTTTTGTCTGCCAGTGACTCCTTCTTCCTTTCCAGAATCCGCTGGAAGAAGTGACTGTGGATATGCAGCAAGTTTTCCAGACAGGGAAAGATCTTGTCCACAATTTGCTGATCATACTGCAGTTCTTTTAACATCCCTGCACTGTATACATCGTTCATAATCTTCAGGGTGCGAACATGATGCATTTCTGTCTGCATTAGCTCTGCATAGGATGAGAACAAGGTCAAAAACAAGGTCACAGTAGAACACTTGGGTGTAAAGTACAAGGAAAAGCTGTCATTAGAAAGCTCTTCCAACTGAGCTAATTGGGATTCTCTAAGTGGCATCAGAAAATTCAATGTCAGGTAGCTCACTGCCAGCCTCAACATAATCCATTTCTGCCAAGCAGGATGGCTCTCAAATCAGGGAGGAGACGACTTGCTATCTAGCTGCTGTGCTGTAACTGAGTTTAAATGTCATCAGCAGACAAATGGCAAGAAGCAGTTTCTATTTTTATTTATTTTTTTGATGGATTCCAGGTAAGCAAAAAGCAGGAAGAAAAAGCTTTCACAGAACACATACTTTCTACGGATTTCAAGAATTAAACTTTGGCCACAGAGGAATCAAAGTCAATGTTCCTATTCACTGACCTGAGGTTTCCCAAATACATGCAGGTAAGTATATTAAGAAACCATCTAAAATGAGTGAAAAATGAACATCCATGTATGTCTCACCATAAATGACATCTTGCCGTTTGACAACATCTTTGTTTTGCTGCTGTAGGAACTTGCTGTCCACTACTTGGCTCCAGGACTCTGCCTCCAGCAGCTTGGAATCTAGTTCCAGGTCTCCCATCAGCTGTCCTTCATTCATGTCTGCACCTTCACAAAGCAATGTAAATGTCACGAAGATGTGGGTAACTTATCCCATTTGTGATTCCTGTCTATTCATTTACGTTTAGGCTGTCTCTGTTATACCACAGACATTACAAACTTTCTCCTTACATACAGAAATGGTAATATGAAATTATACCACATAAGGACTAGATTATGAAAAGCTCTTTTAAAAGCTATTTGCTAATTTACAGTTTTCACGCAGACCAAATTCTAGCTCTGATAAAAGAGAAGGGATTATTTAACACACAATGTGTAATTTGTCTTCCTTCATTTACATCAATAAATCAAGAGAACTTAGAGCTACGTAAAGGCTGTGTTGTCAAGATTAGAAAGCTAGAACTGATGCAGGTAGATCTGCAAACTACTGCATCCATTCACCTCTTTAAGAAAGATTGCCCATTTATGGAGCAATGGTAATTTTCTCTGTCTTTACCAGCATGGTCTTGTTTAGCCCTTATTAAATTAATATCATTCTGTGTTTTTTTTTTTCTTCAGATAAATATTGGCTAAGATGTAAGAATACTGATTATATCCTAGAAAGCCTCATGTATAAAAATAAAGTTAAGAAATTAATTTAAATGATTTCACTTTTAAAACCACAAAACTAAACAATAGCATTTTTCCCTCCCCACCCTGGGGAGAAAAACAAAAAAAAACCCAACATATCAGCACGAAAAAGGTAAAGACTGTAAAATATGTGGCTGTATGAACAGGCCAGAGGAGTAAAACGAAAGAGGAAATGTTTGTCCTCAAGCTAAATTCCAAGTAACTCAACTGTAACTGAAACCTTCTTAATGTTTTCCCACAGTCCAACATGCTGAAGAAATTACAGTGTGGGGCCTTGTTTTAGTTTATCATTCTAATATTCTAACATTACAGTAAATGCACTATAATTGTCCATTAAAGAGAAAAACTAGTGCTGAAATGACAACATAGATTTTCTATTTCTGGAAAGCAGCACTGAGACCTTCCTGCTGCTATAAATGCTATGAGGATGCCTTACCTTCATCAACTAGTGACTCCATGGATTCATTCACCCGACTGATTTTATGTAAAGAGTCTGTTGACTGGGACAGAAATTTCCAAGTGTGTATTAAGCTGTCGTCATTCCCAACTCTGCATAAGAACAGAACACAAAACATTGTTTATGATTTGAAAAAAACAGCCACATGGCTTTTCAAGTACACAGAGGAATGCATTTTTAAACACAAGCTAAAAACCAAAGCAAGTCTTGCAAAGTTAGGTACAGAAATGTATTTGTATTAATTATTTTCTAACAACTACACATCAGGACTCAGAAAACTGTAAGACCTACAGTTCTGAATGACAGTGCTTCTTCCATACAGAATTACCCCTAGGTTCTATCGTTTGGGAAACTCCTTTTCACTCCTTTCCATTTTACACTGTCAATTCCCATCCTCATTGTCATTGGAGAAGGCAGTGCAAAGATGCAATACAAAAGGCTATCCAAGAGTCTTTACCACGTGTTGCTCTGAGCAAGATCAGAAAATTGGACTGAAATAAATTTCACCAAGAATACCCAGGGCATGCCAGTTGTCTAGAACATCCCAGTCCATGCTATAGCCCTGTTTGTAGAATTGCTCAATATGCAGGTAGTATAGGAACCATAAATGTAATTTACTTCTGTTTTTGTAATTAATTATGTATAATGCATTCCTAAATCACCATGAAGACTGCAGCTCTGTGCATCCACCCTATCATTATACACACAAAAGTTAATGTTATACCTGAGCTGCAAAAATGTGTGCTCACACAGTACCAAGCCCAAGGCAAGAATTTCTTCCTGGATCCCAGAGCATCTCTATGAAATGACCTTGGATATAACCAGGCCAAGTCAGATGCCTCTGACCTCATGCCCACAACTAAACCTAACACAGACAATCTGATTGTGCAGAAGACAGCTGATGGTACCATACATAATATGGGCATTTCTGGTTTTGTGATCCTCTTTTGTACCTTTAACACAGATCACAAATTTATTTTTAATGAGATCTGAATTTCTCCACCCTTACCACACCAGATAATGCCCATGTACTCATGCGCACAGGCAGAAACCTTACCCTGCAATGTTCTGTATTGAGACACTTTTTGAAAGCGCTGTAGTCTGTTGTGATCTCCTGTTATTGAATATTGAGGTGACGGTGTTTTCGTCAGGAGCAAGTATTGCTGAACGAGGGCGCTCCTTAGGTTGTGAACCTGCAAGGGAAGTGTCAGAGAAAAGTCAGCTCATGCAACTGCATTACTAGCTGCAACGACCATGACTTAATGAAACCAGGCTTTAAAATTAACTTCCTTTTCTCTCTAGAGTTGTTGTCGGGAGATCAGTGGCTGTTAGATACAGCCCTAACTGTAGGGAAGCCTGAGCTTTCTGCCTCTCCCTAACCATTCTTGTGGTATGTTAAGGCAGGACTTGGTCAAAGCAAAGTCCCTATGCACCCTGGAATTTGCCTCAAATAAAAAATTTGAGAATTGGTTCCTCAAATTCTTGTAAACAAAATTCAGACATCATGTACAGTATTAATGCAGCATGAGTGATCAGAGCTATCTGGAAAACTTTACCCTCTTTAGACCCGATATGTTTAAGTTTCAGTTTTGCTGTATAGAGAGACAGCCAAAGTGAATTCGTTAACTGTTATCTTTTCCTGTGGTATTTTCAAAGTCCAGCAGTGTTCTTATGCAGAAAAGCAGAGACTGAGCGCTTCTTAGCAAACTCAGCACTGCTGTGTTTCAGGCAGGAAAGAACGTCGATGCCTTTGCTGAACTGACTGCACTGTATCTAAAAGAGCAGGGTGGAATCTTCAAGTCCAGAAACATACACTTTGGAAACTAAATTTAATGTTATTCAATAAACGATCACATGAAGCAATCTACTGAGCTGTTTTTTTAAATTTCTGCAGGCAAGGAGATCCTACAGTTACATCCATCTGCCTGCTTCTGGTCAAATCTTTTGAGATAGGTTTTTCCACCTGTACAGAGAACCACTAATCCTTATCTCACACCATCACGTAACTTTGACTAACCTTTCCATCTTAATTTCAGATTTTCCCATCTTCAAATATGTTTCTGGTTTCTGGAGCAATACTTCTGAATTTCATGACAAAAACCACAGAGTGTATGTCTGTATCACACAGTGTGGTTCCATACAGTGATCTACAAGCTACCTCTAAACAAGCTTATCTAATCAGGATGCTACTAAACCTATGTGGGCTATTCCATTCCAATTCTTTGCCATTGGTTGCTTTGGGTAGCTCTGAAGCACAGCATACATCTCAGCACAGCCACGAAAATTTTGTCAGCATTGCTCCCATTCACAATTAAACTTTCTATTTTTATTACATCAAAGCATAAGACTATTTGATTAAAAATATATTTTTTAAACAAACATCCTCTCAACTTTTAAGCTTAAGAGCTTCTGTTAATATAATACTCCTATTCTTTTTCTGCCAGACATGTGAACATAGGCTGCATCTTCCAGGTTTTGCAGAGTGTTCAGCTGTAGGCCATCAGAAAGCTAGAGCAGCCAGGCAGCTATTCCAAATTTGACATGACTTTACATTTGCTTAAATTTACAGGGCCACTGCAGAAAGTAGATAAACTATCTGTGCAACTTTAGCACAACTTCTGAAATCCCAAACATTGCTCACCATGCAGAGAAAATGCTCACAAACCTGCTTTTTTATGTGCTTATCTTTCATAATGTAAGTATTAGTTGGTTACAACAGTTAGGAACAGCAGATACAGACCATCAGCAAAACAGAGGTAAAGGAAGTTTTCTTACTTTTGTTTCTCATGGTTACTGTGGGTAATGAAGAGGTATCATGTGCCTGCAACATTCCTTTTTGTGGCTGAAAGAAAAAGGAAATTCACTGTAATTTTTCCTCCCTTCTCCCATTGAACTGTGCCACATAACTACAATTAAAAATCTTTTTTTTTTTCTGAATCCTTCAAAACAGATTAGTTCTCCTCTCCATATATCGGCATGACCCTCAGCAGCTACAGCTGTTGCAATCAACGAAATGGGCAAAATAACATATGGAGAAGTGTGCAGTAAAGAGTAAAATGGAAAGAGAAGGGCTGACTACTGAAGAGAACAACTAAAATCACAGAGGAGTTTTTCTTACTTTCTTCATAATTGTATGAACTAGCTTGGAGAACCATACCGCAGAAGAAGCTCCTCACATTTGGAACAAATTCTGTATATTACTCACATAAACAGCATACTTATTTAATAAATGTCATTATGCATTATAAATACACATGATGCCACATTACAGGATGCAGCATTCAAAAACTGAGAGATACTGCATTCACCAGTGCGGGGCACCCCTGAATTTTGAAAGTGATGTGCATTTTTTATTTTAATCATATGCTTATATGCCTTAAACGTGCACAAGAAGGGTGGTGTTTGCTCTGGGAATATCTAGTCTCAGGTTTTGGACACCCTCACAGTTTCTCTGTGCATTACTTCTTCCCAGAGCCTGCTGCTGTCTGTGTGGTGTGCTGTCCTTGCTCCTCATTGCAGACCACCAGCCTGCAGACCACCCAGAGCACAGGACAGACCATCACACCCGAAGGTCCCTCTGTGCCAGAGGGAATGGTGCAGGGAATCTGCACCCAACAAACAGCCTGTGGTGCTGACCTGGAGTATTCAGAGTTCCAGAACATTAATACGTCATTCTGATGTCATCCAAACCCAGAACATTTTAAGAAAACCAGCCTATAATATATATATCTTTCAGCTCTCCAAGAGGGACAACAAAAATACCAACTGCCCCTGTACCAGGAATTATAGGAGAGCTTAGAGAAATTATTCACTATGGCACAGGGCTCTTTGAACAAGATGAAAGCTTTTGGATGTGCTTTTAGAAGATGTATGCTAAATCGTTTAAACTTTTTTTTTTAATGCAGTAGAGTAGATGATATCTCTTACCTTCATTTTCACCTTTGCACAAGAAGCAAAACTTTCCTTACAGCCTTTGTGAACAATTGCATTGCAGTCTGTCAAAAGTTAAAAACAAAACAAAAAAAAACAACATCAAAAAACAAGCAAACAAAAAACACATAAAGCAGATCAGTTTTTGCTGTTCGTATTCTGAACTGTTATCTTGCATAAATGAAAATTACAACTTTCAGTTATCTGTGTAGATTATGAAGAGCTACAGACACTGGCAGACAGGCTGCTTTCCAGGATAATTAGCCCTTTGTTTCTTAACAAGATTTCCTCATGGAATTAATAGGAAATTCTCTTTAAAAATCACTGCTAGGTAGCGTTGCCAGGTCCAAACAGATCTTAAAACAAAAGGAAGAAAAAAAAAGAAAAAAGATGGGAGTTATGCCTCTGAAAGAAAAGTAAGGGAGAAAGCAGAAGTAGGAGACAGAACAGAAACCAATCGCAGTGCCAACATTTTCTCTTCAAATACAAACATTGTTCTTATCAAGACCAGGACTATGGGATACAGAAGGCAGGACGTGGACAGGAAAATTATTTTACACAGACCCAGACATATCACAACCCAGATCTACTGAGCAGGAACCGAG
The DNA here is from genome assembly GCF_009769625.2 of Cygnus olor. Taxonomy (NCBI): domain Eukaryota; kingdom Metazoa; phylum Chordata; class Aves; order Anseriformes; family Anatidae; genus Cygnus; species Cygnus olor. The sequence goes on from NC_049179.1 coordinate 14,957,351, forward strand.
TGCTGCCGTATTACAGTATTATCAGAAAAAGCAAGAGGAGCATCTGCCAGGTGACAGCGTCAGTGAGGTAGGGACTTTCTGCTAAGCCAGCCTGAAGTCACTGTTTGGGGCTGAAACCACAACATTCACCAGTGCAATGAGCACCATGCTTTAACGCCACTTTTTGCTGCACTGAGCAAATGTTGCATCTCTTTGTCATGAGAGTCTCCAGCATGTTTCTGGGTATCTAAGTTTTCAAAAAAAACCCACACAAAACCACTGTTTTTCATAATACATAAATGATAACTGGGTTTCAAGCACTAACCCTCCTGACTGATGAAAGATCACAGCTCCAATTCAAATCAGTTTCAGGAATTTAGAGAAAACCTGTTATTTCTATTCATTCATGAAAACACATAAAATACAATTCATGAACTGTATTAAAGTGTAAATTACTTTGCAAGTGTACAGCTCAGAATTATTTCTAAAAGAACTATGAAACAAAAGGAAAAAAATGTCCTTGTTCAGACTGATAAATTATTCTCACATTCCTAAAATGTCTTAAATTGTGGCCTATTTCATAAAAGCCAGTAATTCTTCTGATATTTTGTCAGAGGAAAGAGTAAGGCCATAGGGCATTGCTATTCTATCAATGTCCCACAACTTCCTGAGCATAAGAGAGAGAAAGAAAGAAACCTGCATACTCTTGCAAAACCCCACAAGCATTATCATTTATCAGATCAAACAAGGAAGAGAGACAGAACACACTCTGGTGTCTGACACTGAAATCACATGAAGAGAGGCAGTGAGACAATTCAGAACCCTTAAATTCAAACTCAAGCCTTGAAAACCTGAATAAATGCTATTTACCAATAAAGAATTTTGCAGTTATCATGGCATGCTTTAGACCAAAAATCTGGTTTCAGGGACTTTATTCCCCCAACTAATTCAGCCCTTCAGAAGGCAAGAAGTTCCTCTAGTTCCTCCGTATCATTAATATTAATAATTAAAAACCAAAAAGCTTCTTTTCTGCATCACTGATCACAAAAAATAATACAAGAACAGGCTCATTAAAAACATTTTTTTGCTTGCCCGTTTATTTTCGAGCATGCTAAATCTTTCAGCACTGGCTAGCTGTTTCAGGAAGCGGGTGTGCCACTGAAAGATTCAGACATTGACTTAAAATGAGCCAATCCTTTGAAAAGCTTTCAGAGAAAGTCATCGACAGGTGAGACACAGTGATGGTAGCAGTAAAGCACTGCCGCTTCTGTAGAAAAAAAGTAGACTACCATAGCATAGGAACAACAGAACGTCTGCTGCTGTCTATCAGTTATTTTCAAGGCACTGAGTAGCCTATTTTAAGATGCGATGTGAGTACAGACCACACTCAGACGTGACTGCAACAACAGTCTGGGCTCAAATCAGACTTCCTTTGCAACATTCATTTTCTGGACAATGCAGAAAAAAATGCAATACTTTTCTGTTTTACCTTGAAAACAAAAAAAGAATATTTCTACTAAAACTTGTGCTACAACAACTTGTGCTACTACATGACATTGTTGGATTATTTTAACCTGCCAGGATATAAAAATTTAAATTGTGATTATTTTCTAAGTAGCTTAAAAAGGTGTTAAGAAAGTAGAGTAGGGAAAGGGAGAGGACGCATTTGAAAGCTTGTAATTGTTGATGCTTTCCATTTCCCATCAGGCTGACACAGAGCATGGCTAATGCAAACAAGTTCAATGAAATCCCTTCTCTTTCAGGAAACTCTGAATTGCCTCTGGGGATTCAGCTGGCTGCTCCTGCCCCCCCTCACTTGAGATGTTTCATGCACTGGTCATCTACCAGCCTGAACAGAGGCAGAGCCTCCTGCCCCAGCCTGAGAGCCGTTCCTGTACTCACTTTGCCTCGTCTCTGGGCTAGTGGAGAAAATATATTACTAACAGTGAAGAATAGAGTCCTGAGCTGCACTGAGAACAGGACGTTTTATCTATGTATTCTACAATTTTGGGTTGCAGCATAAACCAGTCACCATTCTGGTCGTGACCACATAAACGCTGCTGACCTTATCGAGTTACAGGCATGCGAAACTGTCTGATGAGAAATGAGAACAAAATTACCAAGCTCATAGAAACCTTACGCTGTGGTTTCTGTACGGCCTGCATTGTCTTACATGTGCTTCACATGTATACAGGTAGCTGCCACTCGGTCTGTGACACAATAGCTTATATAAAGGGAGAAAGAGCTAGCGGTTCCTTTTCATATTATGTTTTCACTTTGGGCTCACTGAAGCAGTATTTCAGATAACTAAAGTATGTAAAGCAATATACCAGAGGTGTGTGGGACTTCCACTGGCAGTAACAGCCACGATCCAAGGTGGCTTTCTCTGCCCCACATGAATTTTAACGAAGCACCTCAGCCTCAAACCATACCGGGCAGCTGAAATAACCCAAGTCCTCCATCTGACTGATCCATCTCGACAAGCAGGGGCAGAAACCCCCGCGGGATGCCGCGCTGTCCGAGCACGGGCTAGGCAGGAGGCTGCAGGCCAGCTCTGTGCACCCGTGACTCATTTCAGTTCAGCTCTACAAGGCACCCCATCACGGCATGAATCACCATCTCCAAAGCCTCCCTCCCGCCCCACGTCACCAGTGTTTAAAAGTGTGAGAACGATATGGCACCAAGTTCACATTTCCCACATCAGATTTAACGAAAAACAAATGCAGGGGGGGAGAAGACAAGACTTACTTGCACAGTAGTACGAATCCTTATTGAAAGGTTTCATACAGTGGTAACAGGTTGCTTGGGCTACAACAGAGGTTGCAGTGAAGAGATGTCCATTTAACAGCTTCTTATCTTTTTCCTTCTCCTTGGAATCTTTGTCCTTCTCTTTAGTCTTCTCTTTATCTTTCTCTTTTTCCTGCCAAGAGAAAATGAACGAATGCCTCGTCACTTTGCAGAGGTCTATTCTCTAGTTACAAATTCTTCAGTGTTTGCCTTCAGCGCTATGACGATATCGATCGGTGCACACCTTAACAATGGCCATGTGTCTGCATAGCTCTCGACTAAAAGTATCAGCTAAGGGCCCCCACGGAAATGGAGTAATATAGTAGTGACTTGCAGGGCCCTCTGCACGAGTGTCTTGCCAGCAGAGATGAAACCGAGCCTGCTCTGAAGGCAGCTATTTTCTTCCAACCTTGACTTCTGGTATTTGCTTGGTTTAATGACTTAGCTCTTTTTTTTTTTTCATCTGGGCTCTAAATGATCTCTTCAGCGCTTTCAATGAGTTTTGTTACATACAAAACACCACGTATAAAGTGTATGAAACTTACAACACGATTAATTTATACGCCAATCACAGGACTTGTGCTTTGCAACTGCATGAGCAATGGAGAAAGCAAGCCCTTCTAAGGCGATGGTACGGCACCACTGTGGGATTGTTTCCACCTCCTTTTTCCTTCTGACAGCTTCAACAGCTTCATGCCACCCCAAGAGAATATATGAAGCAAATACACTTTTTGGGGAAATGATCTTTCACAAACCCTCAAAATATGGCATCACAGAGAGACTGAGGAACAACAGCAACATCAGAAAACATCAGCTTGCCCTCCGGAAGCCACAGTTCCACCTCTGAGCCGCTCAGCTGTCTTTGGAAACACGTCGAGCACAGCCAACTTCTCTGATTTTCAGTAGTTTTTCCTATTTTTCTATCCCTACCTGAGGCAGAAACTTGCTAGCTACTAAAAATTTCTAGAAACGTCCCCTGTGGGATTTCATGGATTTGGAGGTCTCCCAAACACAGCTTACTGTATAATTTTTAAAGGAAACTCCACAGAAAATCTCCAAATTTGAATTATAGTGACTCCATTTTTTTTCTATATACCACCCTACAAAGCACTCATCACGCTATTCATCTTCCAGTCTGTGTTTTAACTACTACTGAAGATTTCACAGCATCTGAAAGAGAAGCTTAACCATAAACTGGCAAAGGCTCCTGTGAGCTTATCTTTGAGTTCTGTTATTTATATGCCACATGCCCTTTGCTAAATATTGTCACAGGAGGAACCTAAATTTCAGAGAACTGCAGAGCAGCCTGTGTGAGCAACTGCCATGAAGTAGTTAAAAGATGTATCGAGCTCAGCAGCCACCAGGAGAGAAACTTTTGTGCCTTTGATGACAGGCTCAAATAATTAGTAACCCAGCCTGAAGTCTCCCCTCTCCCAGCACACCCAAGGCAAAATGTCAGCATCAGAGTCTCTCCCTGCAAAGCCTCACAGACACAAGTTCTCTTTACCGACCCCAAATGCTATTTCACCCTGAAAATAAACAAAAATAAGAGCATTGCAGAATGAAATAATCTTGCCTGCAGCAGAAAACCTGCAAGGAAGAGCCTGCTTTATAGCACATCTCTGCCTCCTTGAGCCATCCCCATCATCCCACACAAACCTGCCCAGCCCCGTTCCCTGTTGGCCGACCTGGCCACCTTTAACCAGGTCCAGCTCGATTCAAGAACTAAAACTCTTGGTGACGGCACCAAACCAACTCCACTGCCAGCACTTGTGAAGCCCCAGGACAGATCAGCCAATGCTCCAGGCCGATCTTACAAACACCATGCTGAAAGGAGATTCATCATGCTACGCTTCAGATGTACCCGATGCTTCCTGCAAAGCCCAGCAATTCTGCAGTCAGGAATAATAACCCTTCATCAAAAAATCACTGTAAAAAGCATTTCAGTTAAAGCTAAACTTCCCAGTGAGAAACAGGAAATGCTGCACCACCTTCGAGGAGCAAGCAGTGAGCTTCACGCAGTGGATGCTAGCGACAACACTGAAACAGTGTCTCAAAACGAGATTTTTTATTTTTTCTTGGCTGTGACAGTTACTGGAACTCATTTCTAAAAAGGACTGTAAAAATAAAAACATTGTCCTGCTCTATCAGAGCTGCCAGAGTGATTTAAAGCACCACTTAATGGTGTATCAGAGGTGGACGTTGCAATGCTGCACCGACATGCACCGACAGACATTCCGGGTAAAGAAACTTGGTTTTACAGCCCGAAATAACAGCCTATGTGCTGCAGCAGCCTGCCCTGCTACGAAATAACCACGAAGCTCTTACCTCCCAGTGCTTAAGTCCTACCAGCTTCACTGTTATTTGGGGAACCTCAGAAAATCGATTCCATTTTATTGACATCCTTGCCCCGGGGCAGGAGAGCTGCTCCCGAGCAGAGCTAGCCCATGGTGGCAGCCCAGAGCCGCCGGCGCGGGGGGACGGCAGCCAGTGAGGAGTTGAGCAAAAGGGGGAGGAGGGCGGGCGGGACGAGTGCCGCTAACTTCCTCGAAGATGATATTAGCTACTTTGCTGCTGTTTTCATCCTGCTCTGCCCTAGCTCCCACTGCTAAAAATAAAATCAAATAAAAGTACGAACAGGAAAGGATGGGATTAATATTGTTGAAGTTGCAAGCAGATTTGGAGCCACGTCTTTAAAAGGCAGAAAGATTGGTAAAACAACCCCCCTGTGATGTTTGGGATATACAAAAAGTAAATTTGAACAAACCTCACTGTTGCTATGTAGTACTTCAGTCCACAAAGTGCGGCAGAAGATTCCCTGGAGAGATTGACTTCATATACCTGCACACCTCCCGCTCTGTGGGTCAGCAGTGGTTGCCTTCTCCTAGCCCTTTGAACACTCAAATCTCCTACCACGAACCAAAACTGCTGGAGGAACAACACTGCCCAATAACCACGCAAGTTAAGGAGAAGGGACATTACTCATGCAAATTTTTATGTCGTCATATCCCAGAAACTCTCTACCAAAATGAATAAAACGAGCATGCTTTTCTAACGGACATGGACATAGAGTGTTATAGACTTTACAAACGTGAGGCAGTGCATGCTGCTGATTGCAAGACTCACTGACTAATCCCTAAATAACATGAAGTGTACGGGTAAATACAAACAAGCTTATACCAGTATCCTCACTACGGTTAATACTCCAAACATCCTTTCTCTTTTCCTTTTTATTTTTTTAACAGAACTTTTCCAAAACTCATTTTCAAGAAGAGCCACTGCCATTAGTATTCTCAAAAGTGCCTTATTTTTACGGTTAATCTTAGAAAACTATGCATTTCTGAAGCCAGGTTTGGAGAAAAGCAAAACCTAGTTGGAAAGAACTTGAAGCCTCCCTCTCTCTCTCTCTCTCCTGACGGCCCAGACAGCAGCAGAAACCAACTCTTCCTGTCCAACTTCCTCTTTCAAGGTTTGCTGTTTTTCTTTTTAACTCTTACAGTTTTAAGCAGCCTCAAAGCTTCTGAGAATTCAGTGTTCCCAAGAATTTTTAGGTTGAATTATTCAAATGTACAGCTGAAGCCCAAAAGTGTGCGAAAGGTAACCATTCCACCAGGAGCAGACAAGAAATTGTAATTTGAATAGTCTTTCTAGCTAACAAAAATATCAGAACTGCTATGTATTACAATTTTTAATGTATGTATGATGGTTGAGATTTTGGAGCGATTCTTGTTTCAGCAACAGTTTCAAACACAATCATGAAATGGGTGAAATAAACGGACTGCACCTACTCAAGAAAGGCAGAGCAAATATCTGTTGTATTTTCTTACCCGTCCCAACAAAATCTGTTATTTATGTCCAGTTCTTGCCTTAGAGATTGTGCACCCAAACTGCAAGTTGCAGTGAATGAATTTCCAGTCCTGTGCAACATGCAACAGTGCAACATGCCCCACAACTTCTCGCTAGTGGTTTGCATAGAGGTTTCTTTGCATAGAGGTTTCTGTGCAAACACTTTTTTGGATGTTGTACTTTATAGCAGAGAACAGCATTGTTTTAAAGCTCTTCAGCAGTAGCTCTGACCTGCCTGCAGCTGCAGTTTGTGTCTTCTAAGACAGATCCATAAAGAGGAACTGTGCGTTAGGATCACTGACCTCATTACAGCCGATATCCCATTGCAAATGTGATGCAATCTTCTAAAAATATCTATCAAAATGCACATCTTTCCTCTACACTACACAAACCCACCTATGTTACAGGAACACACTGGCTGAAAGATCAAGTGCTTGTGATGGGAAATGGTAAAATGGAGTTTGCTGGTGCAGATAGAGTGTGTGACACCTCCCATCCACACACACTTCATCCAATCCTAACTGTGTGACAGGCACTATGCATTGTGCCTTGCTTCCTGTTTGCTATTTAAACTCTCATCAGATGTAGTTAATGTCTCAGGAGCCTTCCAATAGCATTTACCAACATAGTAACTACACATCAGTTAACTGCATAATGTATGTTGCATTCTGTGAGGTAAGATGGTGTTATCTTCTGTCTGTCAGACATGGTAAACAGGGATGAGATTCAAGTAAAAAAAATCCAACCAAGCAAACAAACAACCAAACAAAACGACCATTCATCTTTAGGAGACAATCTAAGCGAAAAACAGCCTGTTTTAGCGAAGTATTTACCATTAATGTAATTATTTCTATAGCCAGTTCTGTTCCCAGGAAATTCAGCTGCGCTGAGAAAGCACTTAACCTTCAGAAAATTCAACCCTAGGGTTTCAAGGACTTCCTCCAGAAAAAGGGAGAAAATATAAATATTGGCCATCTCTCAAGGTCACTGTCTGAGCAACTTCTCCAGCAGTGCACAGGAACTTTGTGGCAAAGGTAGAAATAAAGGGAAAGACAATACAAGCTTCGGCAGCCAGTCCTTTCTTACAGCTCCTGTCCTCATTTTATTAAACACCTCTCAGGCTCTGCAAAAATTAGACCCATCAGTCACTGCAAAACCATAACTCATGCCAGAGCACAGTCTATTCTCTATAATAAATGAAGCACAATTCAGTGGGGAAAAGAGGCAAAAACATTGCACAGGAAACCTCGCCTCGGATGCATTTTAATTTGGGGCTGCTGAAATTTCCCATGTAGCTCTTCTCTACGACCACACAAAAAATCCTCCCCTTGCGACAGGAAAAAGAAAGGCAGGCAAAGACATAAACACCACCCTATGGAAACACACTGAAATACAAAATTAATCTCTGATACCCATAGGTATTTCATGGCTGTAAAAATAAAAAAATAAAAATAATAAAAAAAAAAGCACTTACTTTGCTTTTCTTGCTGCTGGACATTTTATTCTTGAGGTAGCTGAAGGTACGACTGACTTTTGTTGCACTTTTACCAGAGGGGACACTGCTGCTCTCTTCAGATATGCTAAAATCAAAAAAGAAAAAGGTTGGGTTTTATTTTTAATTTTTTCTCCCAAATAATATCTTAAGTGGATAGATGTTTTTTTAAAGGACAAATGCATGTATTATCCTAGAGGGTCATGGATTGCTTTATAGTGTTACACCAGAGATTGCAAAGTAAAGGCAAAAAAAGGCAAAATGCCAATCAGTTTCTCACATGTTTCAAGGAAGCTTTTTATCTGTTTTTAAGTAATCTCCATCCTCAAGCCATGCCACAGCACCCTCTGCTGCTCCAAAGGCCAAATAACGAGTAAGCTGCTTGCAGCATGTGCCTATTTAGAGGGCCAGTCTATCACACTGTGCACATTCAATCAGTCTCGGCATTTAATCATCAGCACCCAGCCTATTTCAGGCTTGGAGCAGACCGAAGGGATAGACATGCATACGTCCTTTAATGAGAGATACAAAACCATGATTATAAACGAAACACAGACAGACTTGACCAAAATCGGGAACAACTACTATTTCTCCAGCGTAAAATATAACTCAGGGTAAACTACTATGGTTGAATAACAGATAGTCTGGTGTGTTATTATCTATGAAGAAACCACAAAGCCTTGTTGGAGATAAGACCTAAATCAGACAATTTTCATATTGTATCATCTAAAATATCCATAGGGGGCTGATTTGCACAACCCAGACACTTGGGATTTTGCTAGGAATTCTTTTAGTTTTCCAAATTGGAGCAACAGAAGAGACGGGGAACCCCAGAAAACCATACCTCTGCACCAAGGAACCTGCGGGGCCGCCGAACGCCGGAGCACCTGGAAAAGAGTAGAAGGATGGGAGGTGACATGTTAGGCTGCAATCTTACTTAGCTCACTGTTTTTAAAAACATAGCTTGCGTATTTGGACAGTTAAAGAGGAAAGAGACATGTTTACTAGAAATCAGTGCTTAGAATTGATTTCATGTGCTCAGTATAAAGTCTGTTCCCCTTATCCTTAGGTGATCTCAAATTAGATGCTGAGGTGAAAGATTACTTAGTATTTTTATTGTTCTTCAATTATTGCGCAAAGGATGTGCATCTGTTAACTTCGCTAATAAATCAGGGTATCTGATACAGAACTGCCAATTTAATCACAATATGTAGAAATGCGAATCATTCTGCCACAATCCTTTTATTTATACACCACAAGAAAGAATCCATTGTATAGCACATCCGGGATTCATGTCGTAAAAGTCTTCTGCTTGATAAAATTATAGTTCATTTTCCCATCAAAATCCTGAAGCGCTTCATAAAGAGTAAGGGAAACAAGGGAAGCCTTATTTCATTTTCCACGAAACATTACCAGCTTAGAGCTCAGTCACACAAAACTCTGCTTGAGGAAAGTCTGACTTGCGACATGCAGCTGAAGCCCTGCCAATGACACAATTTCTCTGTATACCACAAGAAACCTGCTTGCCTAACGCATTTGGAGCAGATTAGGTAGCTGATATCATTTACCAGAACCACTGAAGAATACTGAAAAATCATGACGAAATGACCCAGAGGAGAGAAGGGTCTCTCTGGAGGAACTGGGCCTGTCAGGAAGCCCACAAACCAAACACAACAAAACACAAACCAAACAAAAAACCTCTTCACTACAAGGACTGTTTGCAGTCACATCTGAAGTTCAAGAAGCATGACTTAATAGCTTTCTGCATATGCATTGCACAAAAACTAGTCCTTTGGCCTCAAATTCTGTTAACATATCAAAGCTACGGCTGAATGCAAAAATGCCACTTCACAACAGATGTAAAGGTGGTCCTGTATCCAAATGTACATTAGGAAAATCTGTGCATACAGTATTATGCCTTATGATCCTAAACACATTTTCCTAATTGCTGATTGTGTCAGCACAGTCTGAGACAGAAATATCACTTCTTTATTTTAAGAAACTAAGATACTGGCATACCTCATTACCTAATCCCTGCTTGGAGGTCTTTCAATATCTCCCTTGCAAAATCGTTCATCTAATTAACGATCTACCCCTAAAACATATAAGTAATATTGTAACATATATTGAATGAAGTCTTCACTTTAATTTCCTGATTATATTCCTCTTTCTTTATTTATTTTTTTTTCTTTTTTGTACCTATCTATTACCGAACTGCCTGCTAAGATCACACAAGTAATTTGCAGGCTCCCAGCTTCTGTCTCTGGTTAGCCCTCCTGTGACTCTGTTTCAGCTCTGGTTTGCTTTTACATGGGTCAAGCCTCCTTACTCTTTCCTTTTTTAACAGATTACCCAATTTGAATGGATTTCAGTATTTCACAAACCTTTTGTTTCTTTGCAGTTAACGTAAGAAATACAAAGCACTGAATCAAGAGCTATAATAATTTAATATTCATGCCTGTTTTTCAGCACCTTCAGAAAGCACATTGCACAGGATCTTCAATTATGTGCTATATATCTTTTACTGCAGTAGTATTTTATCGTAGAAATGGGAGATTCTTGACAGCAGGCAAAATGCATCCAGACAAAAAACCACAGTGAAAGACTGTTTATGATTTCATATTTTAGGTTATAGTTTAGCATCATACAATCAATATTGTGCTGCAAGCTATAAAGCCCGTGCAGATGAGCATAAAAAAGCACAGATTTTCTCACCTTCATAGTGAGCATCTCCTGTCATGGCCAGGTTCAAAACTGAAATGCTGAAACTCATAGCTAACAAAAGGAGTTAGTTTTATCCAAAGGCCAGGACTGCTATGTATGCCCAATGCTTCTGTGTTAGCAGCCAAATTTTGGTGTACTTATCTGAACATCTTTTGCATCACCCATCAAAATCATTTCACATGGTTGCTGGACTTGAAATAATTCATCAAGGTCCATTATGCAGAAAGCAGCAACAGGGCTAGCATATTGCAAATGAAAAAAAAACAAAAACCAGTTTGCAACCCCTTGATGCAGGCAGCTCTTAAACTTCTGTGGGACAAGAAATCCAAAGGCTTCGTAACAATAACCTTGTATTTTCTAAAATGCATACTGGCTTGTCCAGATACCTGAAATCCATCTTATATACATGATGCTATCAAACTAACACTTTCATACTCTTACAAGGAATGAACCCTGAAGATGTGAAAAAATAAATAAATTGGTCTGGGATTACTACGTGAAAAATGCCCACTGCCAAAGCAGTCTTATGAATAGCTGTGGCTAAACCAGCTTTTATATAAAGTCACCACAGTACCCTCAAATATGAGGGAATAACACAAGCAAAGAAAGCAACATTCTTGTTGGAAACAATATCTGACATTACTTCAAATACTCATCAGTAACAGCAGCTCCATTAAGGGAGTGAAGATGAATACTAACAGAAATACCCTCACCTGACTATTAGGAATTACTTAACGCTTTGGATGCTTAAAATAAATCTACCAACAAGTTTAGCTTAGAATACTTTTTGCTGTGGGACTGTGGCATCTCACTTTGTGGGGATCACAAACGGTGCCTTTTGTTAAAGGCAGAAGAGAAGGACAGAGCAAAAGGGAAGGAGGAGGAACCTTAAATATTGATGCAGGTGGTATGACACCCAGGAAGAGCAGAGGACTTGTAGCAAGGGACAAACCCACAGTGAAGGCTGGGAGTGGGAAGGAGGAGAATTGAGATATCTCCAACAGGTATTTGGTGGTGTGAGATTTTGCAGTTCAGGAAGTTACCAAAATCTGTTGCACTGGAAAGGAATTTTGCCCATCCCAGTATGGGTACGAGGGATGGAGGCTGGTTTCCTTGCAAATGGTGTATTTGAACCAACTAACGAGGCTGTTCTGAATGATCTCTACAGGCAGAGAGTTATCTTCTGGTTTATTTCAGCAGTCCAATAAAACACATTTAAGAAAGAGGAAGCACCTTCAATATTTTTGATATGCCTACTTACAAAAAAAAAAAAAATGGGGGAGGAGGGTAAATGATTAATTCAAGGTTCTGCCTTACTGGGGTTTCTTTTTAACAGGGGAGTTTACAGCAGGAAGAAAAGCTACCATATAGCACTTGCCTGTTTCCTGACAAAATTATTCCAATTTTACCATCAGGACCTAAATATGAACATCTCGATAATCTAAGGTGTTTGGCTGCAATGTCTGGTTTTTGCTCAGCAGGGAAACTGGGAAGTTGTAGCTAAGATTTTCAGAGTTTAGTATCAGGGCTTCTATCTTCTTTTCCTACTCCCACCAAGCAACATACTCACTCTCACATACAGAGGGCAGGGACCTATCCCTCCTGCTAACTCCATGCATTGAAATGATCTCAAGACAAATTATTTTTTATACAAAGATTATGACGATATTGCCAATCAGAGTGGCAGACGGTAACATTTGCCAAACGAATACAGACACAAACTAACCAGATGAGATTTGACAGTGCTGATGTACAAAACTCTTTGGATTATAATCCTTTTATTCTGCCATTAGTTAGCATTCAGATACAGGAACGAGATGCTGTTAGACATCATGCAATGGAAAGGTTAGATTGGTGTTTGCAAGGTGAAACTTCAAGGTTTGAAGCAGAAAAACAGATTTCCCTTTGTTTCCACCCATAATGGCTGCAATGCACAGAAAACGATTACTTACTATCCAACTCCTCCTCCTCATCACTGGAAGAAGAGCCAATAGAAAAGAGAGTTTTAGACTTAGGAATGAGTGGAGAGATGCTGAAGGAGAAGGAGATTCGTCTCGATGGTCGAGTCCGGCCCTGGGCTGAGAAGTGGGTTAACAGCAGACATTAGAGCATGCTTGAAAATGTATTTAATAACAAAAAGGAGAGGAAGCAGCCAAAGCAAACTAGAACCAAAGCAAAGGAAACGTCTGCAAAGCATCTGGCTTCAGAAAAGGCACAAGAAACAAAGAATTAAGAATGTGCAAATTCCAGAGGATGCAGGTTTGGAGGATGCAGGCCTCAGAGGATGCAGGTCTTATTGCATGCATAATTCAACGTTCAATGTTTTCATTATATTTTGCTGGCATATTTTTATAGGAACTCATAATGAAGATTTACATGTGAACAGTTATTTTCCCAGAGTACCAGAAACTTAGTGGATCTCTGGACAAAGGGCATCTGCCTCACTGAAATAACTGCCAGGGAATCACACTAAAACAAGTGAAGACATTTATTTAATGGTGCTTTTTGCAGTTAAATAACACACCAGAGCTGCTGGGTATAGCAAGGATACTTTATCTGAAACATTCACTTAATCTACCTGGAAAAGTTCTTGCTGCTTCTACCCCTTAAATAAAAACATAACATTTTGGTAATGTTACGTCCTTCAAAACTTTCAGCTTTAAAACTAAGAGACCAAAATTTCCGTTCTTTTCTTCCCCAACATAAAACAGAAACAAAACAAAAGAAACTAACCATCTCTTCTACTGCCTTCTACTAAAACTCACAGTCCTTGTTTTAAAGAAATTGCCTAAACATGAGAAAAGCCCCTCTGCATCCTGTCCAGCCCTTGCCTAGCAGAAGTCCACCAAATACAGTGCCAAATTTTGCAATCAGGCTGTGACATCAAATCTCCCATTATTGGGAAGATAATAGAAATAAGTTCAACTTTATTTGTTTATTTATTTTAAATCTTACTGCTCTGCCTTCTGCTCAAGTCAATTTCTGAAGTTATATTTATCTCCCAGTGCTATGCATTTTTCCAGGAATCCCTGCTATTTGTTTATGGCCTTGTCTGAAAAATTTGCAAATTAAAAAACGGTTTTACTGCAATTCCTGCTTAAAAATAATTTATTTTTAACAGCAGTGCTCACATAGCAGCATCCTTGCAAAAATTCTTTATAAGCACAGGTTTCTCTGAAAAGAGATGTAGGAGCCAGCTAGTCACTTGTTTAATTGAAATTGCTGAACAGCTCTCATGGAGATATCCAAGAACTGTACTTCCCAAACCTCATCACGCAACCCCAGGTGGAAACTTCTGCGCTGTGATCAGACAAGTATCAGGCTGCTGGATACCCATCACCCCAACGCTACGGGGACACCTGCTTTCTGGTCATGCAGGTGATTCACCTCGAAGGGGAAGGGCCGGTGTGTCCTTGGGAAAGATGACTGGGACAGGGCTGGGGAAACTCTGCCCCTGGACAGGTCTGATCTAGGGGCATTAAGCATCTGCATTAAGCACCTACATCAAATACCTTTGCTGCATATATTCAGGCATTTTCAAGCCATTCCATGGCACGAATAAACTAATTTGCATGCACAACAGGTAGAAGAGGCTAAAGATTTTATCTGTTAAAGACTTCCAAAGGAAAGAAGTAGCAATTATTACTCCCTTTGAACACACACACATCCTTTCAGACAATAAGATTTTTTTTGTATAATAAAAGAAAATGAACTTTAAACAATAAAACAGTAAGAAGTTTTTATATTGCTGATATCATACCCCAAAACTGAATTCAAAATATAAAAATATTATCTGAAGAATCTTCATGCAATGCACCCAACACAAAGCTAACTCCTCTGACAATTTCCTTCAGCCATCAGTCATAAATGCCAATCACCTGGAGAGTTTAAGTAAAATTACGTGCACAGTTTTTCAATTCATGTACACACTTTTTCATCTTAAGCAGAGCGACCCTAGATTGGGACCCAGTGAAAGGCATTTAAAGTGAAAAACTCTTAATTGGAAAGACTTCATGCATTTATTTTGTTTAGGCTGCTTTTCAAAGGAGTTCTTCTGGTGTCCAACATCTGAAGAACATGACTAGACAACACTGCTTTCTTTCTTCTGTAGTCTACTGTCTATTTAGACTAAAAGTCAAGATGAACAATAATACTTTACTGTAAATAGAACAACCTCCTCCAGCACAGCTCAATTCAACTTCCATTTCAGTGGTTTTATTTATAGCAGTTCCTGGCTTTATAACAATGCTCCACACTGGAAATTTGCTATTCCAAAGCTGAAAGCAGTCTTCCGAGCGCTCCAGCCAACAGCTCGTGACCTCCCTCTATAAAATGCTGAAGAATTAACAGTTGTGAATGGCCACAGTAACTCCTGGAACATTTGAGACATCAGATGGAGTGTGGGTTAGAAACTCAGTCTTGGAAACTGCTTCTGCCTCAATACTTAGAGCAATATATGGGAACAGTAACAGAAAGCACTCCATATGTTTACTTGACTGGATTTAATTTTCAAAGCTTTTGTGCAAAACACGTTGCTTCCTTCTCATCCAAATATATTTAAATGGCTTGGGAATTTTTTTTTTAATTACCTACCATAAATTTACATAAGTGGAATGTAGAAACATTGATAATTAAGTTTTCCTAGAATAATAATTTAGTTTTCCTAGAACACACCTCCATGAAATCAAGGATTTCTTGCACAGCTCTGAAGTATTCTGCTGCAATAACACGAATGTCAAAGGTAAGGTAGGTGATACAAGACAGTTGAGACTCCCAGACCTTCTTGTATAAGGCACTAAGCTGCTTTGCATGCATTTATGCTCACAACTCAATCAAGAAACTCTATTCCTCTTTCAAAGTGACTAAAGAACAAAATGATTTACTGAAAAGTTTCCAAATTTAGGAAAGCATCAGAGTTGGGAAGAGACTCTGTAACCTACATGTTCAAGGTAAGTAATCCTTTTGGATGCTCACTTCAACTACCTCAGAATGCAGCAATTTTTAGAAACCATCTTCCTATAAAAGTAAGGCCCTCCTGAGATGTTGCAAACTAACTACTGAAACAGTAACGCACACGGAAGCATTAGTCATTTTTAGCTCCAGCACCCAAAACTCACAGCGGAAGACCTCAAAGCAGAAGACTAACCCTGCTATTTCTTCCACAGTCTCTCTAGATATCTTGTTACATTTTCTCTCTCCCTTCTGTCTCAATGAGACCACCCTGGCTAGGCTGACACTAAAAGAGGTGGATGGGATAATCTAACTTGTCTACCACTAGCTCAGGCCTTGATGGTAGAGTAGCAAGCTGGTTAATCTGTCATATTCCAAGACGGTGGCCCAAATCCCGGATATGGTGCAGGAACATTTTCTGGACATGCTCCCGAGCAACCCCTGGACTTGCTGTGTGGGTGATCTTCTCTAGATGGCCTTGCTTGAGCAGGCGGGGCGTGGACCAGATGATCTCCAGAGGCACCTTCCAACCTCAACCACTCTGTGAAACCTCCAATGTCATAACCTCCCTGTGTGAGCCTGAAGGAAACTCTCAAGCAAGAGGGAGAAAAGCATCAGCCTGCGGGGTGCTCTCAGCCCCGAGCATGCGTTTTCTGGGAGTTAGCCGACTTATTTACAGTGTTTGGTTAGCAACTGGATGCAATGCCAAGAAATTGGTTGCTTAAAAAAAGATAAAAATAATGAAGGCCTTCAACACCAGGAGGAAAGAGGGCGCGCCACGGTACGGAGCAGGAGCCGGTCTTTTCATGGGACAGATCTGCCAGTGTTTTGGTTACTGTTGCTGGGGCCACATCCGTTAGGCCACATGCTTATTAATCATTGAAGAACGATGGCAAAGAATTTAGAAACATCTTCTACGAAACACAATCTCTGTGAGCTTCTTTCAGCAATCCTCCCAAACGAACAAAACACCTTTCTTTGCAGTACCTTTCCTCACTCAGCTTTGCAGAACTTGTGGTTCCTGCACTCCGCTCCGTTTGCACCTGACGCCTCCACTCGAGTTAACAGCTTGTCACTAAGGTCAGCAGCGCAGCACCAGGATACATCTCAGTGACTAAACCGAGGGCATACAACCACCACGTAAAGACATCTGCTGACTTAACGGAGAGGTGCTTGGCCACCTGACCACAAAAGCCAGGTGGTGGTTTGGTTTTGTGGAGGAAGCAAAGTTGTGCTAATCACACCCACTGGCACCAGCGAGCCTTGGCCCAGGCTGCTGCCCTCCACTCCTAATTGCATGCAGCAGCAAAAAGATGTGTGTCTCGTAACTCGAGGGAAGAAGCACATCAATAAAGAGGAAAAGATCAGGAATCATCACTGACTGACAGGACATGATCTAAGAAGTCAATACATTTTCTGGCTGGCAATTAATAAAATGAAAGCATGTGTAACATGGCCCTTCCTAAGCACATCCAGCTGCAGCTTTCTGAATGACTTTTTTCAGCTGAAAGAATCAACTCAACGAAGTTGCAAAATTAAGTGATTTTTATTGCCTCAATTAAGCTAAACTAAATTGAAAAATTTCCCCTAATCAACTTTTGGTATTTTCTTCAGGGATGAGATTCAGTAAATTACACCCATCTGCCCCAAAACATTTATCTCAAATAAAAGAAACAGCAACAAACTCCCCCGAGGAGACCAAGGCACGTATCTACTTTAAAAAGAATCCCGAAGTAGGAATATAAGATCTCAATTTTTGGAATTTACCTCATCATCAAAGGAAGAAATTCTGAAAGGGTGCAAAATTCAAACAAACTTTTTTTGTTTTAACAATAAACTCAATCCATCATACTTTTCACACCAGTAGTCTAATTAAGAAACAAACAAAACCAACAGAATTAGAAACATCAGGGATATATTGGGAATAAAAAAATATGGATCTAAACTGAGCAAGTTCTGGTTTTCCACCCACTATTCCATGCTGCAGTGAAACACATATTTCACATAATATAGGTAAGAAAGAGCAAGTACTAGTAAATTCTGCCTTGGGAAGGTAGGTAGATGTAACATATGACAAAATAGATAAGGAGAAGGGAAAATTGTGTTACTCACTGTCCAGCGCTGGTTTACTAATTGACATTAGAGACACAGATTTGGTCAGTGGTGATGAAACAGATGAAGTACAGAAATTAAATCCTTGCGGCTGTGAGGTTGGATGAATCTGCAGAACAGAAAATAAAAACATTGGGCAAATATATCAAGCAGAGCAGCAGCATCCCAACTGCAGAACTTAAGTGTTCCTGTTTACTAAAATTCACACTTTTGAAACGTGAATAATTAAATGATCCCAGTATAAGACAATAGGTGAAAAATGCAAGAACAACAGAAAATGCAAGCAGCATCACAGAAGTGAAATGCAACGTTTTGTTTTGTCTTTTCAGTGGAAGGCAACTACTTTTGGAACAAACAGAGACACTGGCTTCTTGCTTGTCTTGCAAGATACTATAAAGTGGATGTTGTTAACTGTCTGATGGCCATAAAAATCACTGCTGTGATTCCAGTTCCTCAGTGGAAATAGACTTCGATTCAACATGTTAAAAAATCTGGTTTTTAAACTGTGCTCCCCAAAAATGCCATTCCTCAATGCAAGAGAAGACCTAAGAGCCCTGACATACCATCTGTCACTGGTCAGATCTTGTAAGACCCATTTACTGCCTTGATGTGTCACTCACTGCCGTGACCCTACGAGGTAAACAGGCCGGCAGGCTAATGATTCTGGCAGGTACCCAGGAAGCCCTACAGCTGAAGCATCAAGCTCAGAAATCCAGGGTATTTAAAGTATTTAAGACCATAATTGCTTCTTTTATAAAAATAAACAGAGACTCTCATAACATCTTTGACCCATCTGTCCTTAATACCTATCATAGACCTCTGCTCCAGAGATCACACTAAATTTGCTTCACGTGCAATTAACATTTTGCTTAACTGTTGCTTATAATAATGTGCCTTTTCATTCTAGTTATGTCTATGAAAGAAAAAAACAACAATTTTATTTTCCTCTTATAATAGGAAAATAAACTTTAGAACTTTGAGAGATAAATTACTACTTGGTACTTGCATTGCAGAACTGCAAAAGACTACATAAGCATTAAGCGCTTAACTCTTACAACACCTGCTACTGACAATATCACTATATCTATGCTAAAAAGTTACTAACTTTCCCATGATTATACATACAATCAGTGGAAGAAAACCAGCAAGGTTCTTGTTCTCCACTCTAAGACTTTTCCCATCAACCACGCTGCCCTAAAGAATCAAGTAGCAAATTTGAACAAAGTGAAAATTCCTCTGTGTTAAAAATGAAGACTTGAATAATATTACACATACAGGGTGAAAGCCTTCGCTGTCACTTTGAAAAATGACTTTTAAAGGCGTGATGTAGAATTTCCTAGCAATCTAATAGTAGTTGGACAGCTTTACCTGGCGATCATAGTCTCCAATTTCCCCTTGCTCAAGTTCTTCGGTGAGCAAGACCAGAGACCCACACTGGTTGCTGGCAAGTGGACTCCGTCTGAGGTCTTTGGAGCTCAGAGAAGCTGCCTCCAAGTTTGCAGAGGGCTTCTTGATCTCACCAGCATCTCCAGCAAGACCTTCTAGGCTGTAACTGAAGAGAAACCATGCAGGTTAGATCCTGACAAACTCTCAGGTACTGGTGTCTTTCGGCACATAGCACTTTCAAATGTGAAACAGAACGCAGTCACTAGCTGAAGTGTGCAGGGAAACACTGATACTATTCCTCAGCATGTTACTTCTTAATGACCGAGAGCAGATAGCAGGGGAGGGATTTATATTTATACTGTATTCAGAAGCATCTTGTGCTTCTAATGAGACACAGCAGTTGCTTAAGAACCGATCAACTCCTGGGTCAATGGACTTTCCCAGTGCTTTTTCTTTTTTCTTCTCGAGTGATGCACAGCAGAATCTAGAAACACTGCTTCCAAAGATTTTGGTATTTCTACGTATTCTATTTGCTGGCTTTGTATTAGGTTCCCCCCGGGAATAAAGCCACCCAAACTAAGCTACCTTGCATAACACAACACTGCCTGTCCTGGTCCACCGCCCCTCGCAGCAGCCACAAAATCAGCACTGGGCTGCATGCAATGTTCATCTTTGCAGACATATCGTCTGAATCTAGTTAGCACTTGTCACTGCACAAAGCTTTGGCGCCAATAATGTCTTTCTGCCAAAGCTGGTTTCTTTTCCCCCTTCTTATTTTCTTTCTCTGCCTCTCTCTCTCTTTTTAAAATTCAATAAATGTTGTCTCCATGAGCCAATCAATGCCATTTTATCATTTGATGATGAAGCTAGGTCTGTCCAATGGAGCCAGACATAATCACTCAGTGATAATCAAAATATCAAACTTTTGCTTGCAGAACATGGGAGTTATAAAAGGTTTGGACAACCTCTGTAGAGACAGAAGCTGCTCATAGGTAAGTGACATCTACAGAAAATAAAGCTAATACACTCTCTCCTCACCTACACAAAAGAACTCCTTTTATAAATGTGACTATCTCCATCTGATCTCTCTTAACCCTCATATTCTGCTTCTGACCCTCATGCTCCTCCTGCCAAGATCCATAACCCCACTGCCATTCCTGTTTGGGGTTAATGTGCACGCTTTATGGATTCACCTCCCTGGACACCTCTAAGGCTAATGTTTGACCTTACGTGCACAAAGTGCTGTTAGTCTGAAGCCAGGAGTACCCTGAATATATACCCCGGCTTGAGGCTGGTATTGACATCAAAGTGGCCAACAAGCTAACACGAACATATGAAAGGGAAAACACACTGCAGACTGTATAGATCATTTAAACAACCAGAGGAGCTTTAAATTCAGGTAGACTCTCACAGTAGCGATTGATGCTCTGAACCCATTTAGAAGAATATGTATAAACAGGCAACTTCGAAGCAAAATTTGCAATAAACCTTGAGAAAGAAGATTTAGTGATTTTTCTGAAGATTTGTTTCATGCTGATTAACGAGGAAGAAGACTGGTCGAGGCATTTACAATTTAATCTGCTTTAAGAAGATTTGACTCAAAAATGCATATCAATAGCAGGCATTATAAAGCTTATTCTAAAACACCTGCAAAGAGAAATCAGCCGTATTGATACCAGTTATTTAGGGTGCAGGAACATTTGTTCTTCTACCCCAAGGAACAATATACTACAGAAAAAAATGCAGTTGGTTGTGACACAACTCAGTTCAAAACTGCAAATATTAGGCCATAAAGCAGTGATGAGTTGGTAATATTAGCCTGTAATTGTTAGTCAGGGTATATAGCCCAAATGGAATTAATTCCATAACTTGAAGGACAGATTAACTTCCTTCTCAATATCTAGTCTTCAGAAAGAGTTTTAATAGCTTTACGCACAACCAGCAAGAACTGCCAGGGGAAAACGGAAGCTATAAGCTTCGGGAGACTGGCTTCCAATTGCATTAAATCACAGAATCAGGTGAAGATCTGACCTGCAAGCATTAATCTCAACTTTGGGACTTTCTACAGAAGGAGCAAACATTGAGCGCCTTGGAAATTTTCATCTGTGGTTATCGGATTGTTTTTTTTAAGAAAGTTTTACATGACCAGCCTCTTTGAAGAAGAAACTGGAGCTTTCGATTTACAAAGAGCAAGTCTGTATGAGCTTAAATCCTTTACAAGATCTGCCCAGAACAAAGCGGCACTGACTCACAGTAACTCTCATTTTGATTCTTTGGCTGTCACGATTACTGTTACGATCACTGCTGCACAAAAACACACCTTAAAATCACCACAGAGCAGAGCAGCTCAAACCAGCAGCGTGGCTTCTTGAACACTCAAAGCCAACGAAAAGCAGCCACCACCTTCACCTGCACCCCAGTTTAGAAGACCCATTACCACGACTAATCGCCGAAAAAGCAGATGAAGCAAACAGACACGTGCACACTTTAGCCAGAAGAGCAGAGGAAAAGACTTTGCATGAAAAGCTGACAACACAGTTTTTGCGGTGCTCTGTTGCTGCTGCTGCACATTTATTTATACCATACCTTCTACAATTAAAGTCAGGAACCATGGCAGTGAACTGTACACCAGAGGGACACCAGCTCAAACTGGGAACATCGAAAGAGGCAAAGAAAGGAAAAGGGCTGCGATTACTGGATTGTTACGGAACAGGGGATTGTTAAAAGACTCTCACTCTTCAATATCTTAAAACAAAACCAAACACACACACAAAAACAACTCAGAAATGATGCAGTAGCTAATATATATATTTCTGGCTGCCAGAACACACCAAACAGGTAGCAGGACAGCCTGTACTTCCCTCAAACCCATCCCACCCGCGAGTATACAATGGACCAGAGAAACTGCTCCTTGTGGGGAGAGATGTTTTGGGGAACACAGGGCTGAAACACACCAAAGCCAATTTTGCATAAGTAATCACACAGCCATTGTGTTAGTCATGATTAGTATTTTTCTGGTACCTCTCATTCCAAAATCAGGAAAAGAACCCCTTACAAATATTTAATCACGTAATCCCCTCCATACAAGAATTAATAACTTCAGGCTACACTTGGGAAAAGTAAGGATGGAGAGTTACATTCTGAAAAGCTGCACAGCAAATCAGCGGAAGAGGCTGGGAGGAAAAAAAACAGCTTGTCTTGCTATTAACTTGGGATTAATTCAAATCAGGGTCCTTCAAGCAGTGCTTTGACTAGAAAACCTTTCAGCTCCCATACCCCAAAAGAATCCCAAGTTACATCAGGAAAGACATAAGCAATGCAAATACAGAATGCAAATATTTTGGTTGTCATTTTAAATACTGCTTTTGTTATTTTTTCTCCGCAATCTCATGGGTCAATTGCAGGTTTTGCAGACACAAAGAAATCCATCTTCTTGTCAGCTACAGCATACAAAAGACCCCTAAATACTGGAAAAGCTGTCCAGGAAACGTACGCCATCAGAAGGAAATTTTGCATCAGCACAGACCTGCCAACGCAGTGCTGCACCAGCCCTGCTCCCAGCCCCTGGTCTCTGATCCACGCATGGAAAGGACGTGGCCAGAGCATGCTTTGCTCCAGGCCAGGAGCCTACAGAATGAGCAGCACAAGTCTAAGCATCCCTGGGCCAGGATTTGTGAACGCCAGAAACCTCAGATGGCATAAAGGAAGGTTCAAAGCCACTGACTACATCTGTCACTTGCCAAGTCCTTGGATTGTTTCCACACACAGCACAATCCTGAAAACATCCAGGAAGGATTTGGTGGTTGGTATTCAGTGTTGGAGTGCAGATAATTACTATCTGCTTTATTAAGGATGTTAATTGGGTGAGGATGTATCTCAAGTACCTACGCTTTGCAGCCCAACGCTCCAGGTGCTCTGCGCTGGTAGCTCTCAGCTCTGTACCTAAGTATTCTCTGTGAAGACCTCCCCATCATATGCCAGTATTTCAAGGACTTTTTCATGATCAACTACACCATGGTACCCCAAGGAAGGTTTCAACCATGCTCTCCCTCTTCTTGCTCCCGCCAGCCATCTGCTTGTGGCCACGACACTGCTGGGCCCTTGGAGCTGTGCTTACGCTGACCTCCTGCCACTGACTTGTGTGCAGAAGTCAGCAATTTTGTGTGGTCACTTCGGAATTGAAGAATAGAGAATTATCCTCATTAAATAAACTACATACCATTTACACCTGACAGCGCACTTTAAAAGATGCCCTATTTCTGCCTGTCGTAACACATGACAGCGACAACAGCAAGTGCTAAAACTGCAGGAAAGGGAGGCAGAAGAGGGGAGGGAGAGGAGCTGTGCATACATGCAGAAGGAGGCCAGGAAGTGGTGGAAGATCTCAGGGAAGGATAAAGGCCTTTTGGCAAGGGCTATGGAAAGCAGCCTCTGCCAGAATTACAATGCTCCTGGTGAGCCACCCACAATCTGTTGGCAACACCATAAAAACAAGAACAAGATTGCTGCATAGCATGCAAAAACCCTTTACAGAAAAAGACGTGGGGAGGAGGGAGAGCTGTTATATACAACAGCCTTGTGTGAGAGCACAAACTGATGGAATTACTTTCAGGCTGTTGCTCTGCAACTGGTGTTAGATAATATCAAAATGGCTGGGAGGCCAGAAAATAATAAGAGAATGGGATATTCTCAAAACTGACCAGGTATTTTAGGTTGCCTCTTTGAGACATTTTCTTTACTTTCCATACAAGTTCAACGTTTCAGGATATTATGACTCAAGGTCTCCTGTGTAGGAGCTGTGGTAGTATTAACAGCCAAATGCTAAAATGATGTTCATTTGCATGAGCTGAGAAGACAAATTCTGTACTTCTTCCCCCGGAGCAGAGTAATGCAAATAAAGTGGCTTCTTAGAAGTGAAAAAGCATGTTCTTTCTTGTGCCTTTCCTTTAAGAGCCCTCTCCTGAACTGTACAGCCCTGCTCATATGGCTTCATTTATGCTGATGCATGGTAAGGCCCTAGAAACATTTTTTCCATCTGTGGAAATATAGTAGTTTGTTTACACACACATCTAACACGCACTTCAGGTAACCGCAGCCATTTCAAGGGAAGAGAAATCCTCAGTTAACCTGCTGCAGGAGGAGAAGCAGCAGGCTAGGGTGAGACCAGAAGAGGGTGAACCACGGAAGGGGAGAGGTTAAACTTCTCTTTTTTTGGTAACCTAAAAACGTATCGATGTGGCCAGTCCGCATGGCTGCTGAGTCAAAAATTCAGTGTTCTATTTTCTGTGTTAGTAGACAGCTGAAAGGTTACGTGAGTGAAAATACAGATCTGCGTGCTGGATGAGGAACTGAAAGCGTGCTATACAGAAGGAAACCAGAAAATGCATGGAAGTAAAGAAAAAAAACACTTTCTATATGTTAAGGAGATGGTTTTAAAAAACAGCAAAAGAGCAAAATTAAAGCCATTTAAGTTAAGAAGCTGCAGACGTACAGAGTGTTCTGTACCTCTGAGATTGCTTCGGTGCATCCCCTCTCCAGGTGCCCCTCCTGCAAGGCCTGGCACAAGTCTCGGATGTGCTTTAGGTACAAGGCAGGCACACGCTTCCAGGTAAACAGTTATTTTAATACAGCCCAAATCTTACACATGCCAAAACCTTAGAATTTAAGTTCTGAGATGTCTTCAAGTTATTAATAATATTGTTCCGGAGAAAATAGCTTGAGATTATGCTCTGCAGGTCAGAAAAATTGCCCTGGGTCAGGCTGGAGAGGGAAGGCAGCCAAGCAGGGGGTACAACTCTACCAGGAATGCTCTGAGAGGTAGGGACCAGTCCCAGGTTTACTACGACGACGATATGGGGTTAGTAGACACTCAAACACAAAACGGTTAGTCACGTTAGCTGGCTTTGTACCTTCTCCTATGAATGGGAGGCTTCTTTATACCATCCCCCAGAACTCGCATTGAACTGAAAATGAATCATGGACAGTGGTCAGACACTCGGATGGAACAAAATGAACAAATGGCAGCTGAAGGAGTAATATCCAACAGACAAACAACAGAGAGAATGGAAGTACAAAGAAAACACAAAATGAAGTACTGAACGAAGCGATGAGCCTCTCTTTTCCTCCTCTCTCTCACAAATAATGTTTTTTTCCCTTACAGAAAGGTTTAACAGGTACTGACCATGTTGCAACCTAGCTGCTGCCCAAGCCAGGTCAGTTTTAAGTTTAGATAAGCACAAATATTTGACAGAAGCTGTTAACAACCGTGATTAACAACGGCTTGAGTTTTGCAGTGCTTAATCCATCAGTGAAAAATGCAGGCATTTCTTCCCTCAGACACGAACGTGAAAAACACTGCATTATTGTCGAAAGACAGGCATTTCAAATCCGCCGTGAATGTTAGGAATTACTGAAGGATGAACATGCTTTTGTGGAAGCCTTGTTAGTTTTCTTTGTATTTTTAAAAGCAAAATGTCGACACGAGGATTATCCATAAAGTGTGTTTGAGGAGAGAGGAGGAGCAGAGGGGAACTAAGCATGTTTTCACATTTTCCTTAAGATGATTAAATTTTTTAATCTTTTCTGTGAACATTTTGTTATGCTCATCCCTCTTACAAACCAAAAACACAACATTGGAAAAGACTAAATCCTACAAAAGATGGATTTTTTGGGTAGGCTCCTTGGGTCCTGCCCTAGCAGCTCTGTTCAAGCCCAACTCTGCTCCCTGCACAGACAGGACAGGATTGTTTCTGGTCGGACCGGGGGATGGACCAGGCTGCAAGATCCTGGCTGGGGCAGGAGGCATCTTCTGCAGCTCGGCTGCCGCCGCAGCTTGCTTGTGAAGGCGAGTGGCCCTGCTCCCCTGTGGAGCCCAACTCCGCTCCCTGGGTTGGGTCTGGTGGCAATTCCCTCTTTTCTGGCTCATTTTCTGCTCGTTTAGTGACTGCAACCTGCTCACTGCTGTGGCAAAGAAGTGCCACGGGAGGCAAAGGAGGTGTGGGAGCAAACATGGGGTGATGGGGGGCAGCGCAGGTCCTACCCTTACCCAAGGCTTGTGCTCCACGTAGCTTCCTTTCAAATGTTTGCAAAAGTGAAATTACTATAAGGAGTTTTCCCCTTTAAATGGAAAAGCATCCACTGCATGTGAAATAAATAAGCACATGCCCCAAGTTTAACTGACTTGTACGAAAGCCACTTGTTTGGGCTCCACTTCCTCGGTATTTCTCATCGCTCGCTAAGCAACGAGAATCTCAACATCACAACAGCCACGTATGAAAAGAACAAAGATAAAAGAAAAGAAAAGAAAACAAAAACAAATAATCCAAATTCCTTCGTAACAGGAACACAAAACCAAATTGGAATCAAATCAGCAGCAAAGACCCTCCCGGCTTTTCTTTTCTAATTGACCTATGTGACAGCTATCCTTACGTAGCAGCAGCTGCATCTAAGACCATATGAGAATAATTACTGTTCCTTTACTGAAATCGTCTTACATTTACAACGAATGCATTTTCCCATATCAGAAACCGCCTCTGAACTCTGATGCAGAAGAATTTAACCCCATCTGTTAAGCGTTAGCAGTAATTGCCAGCTATGCAGTTTATTACCCTCGGAAAACCTTACATAACAGGTCCTACACTTAAAAATAAATCTTTCTAAGTGAGTTTATGAGCTTATGGGCTCATGCTGTCATAAACCTGCACGTATATCTGATGCTGACTCTTTTGTAGCTTTAAAAGATAGGTATTGCCTAATTTATTGGAATATTACCTGGGGACCATGAATGAAGCCAAAAAAGGTGGCAGCAGTTAACCAAACAGGAATTACAATAAAAAATATTTCACCCTATGTTACTTATGGGGTCCTGAATGTTTTTCAACATTGACTTTAAAATCTGAAGGGCCTATGATATTCCTTTAGTTATCCACACAGATCCTAATGTGTAAAGGATGCACAAGTTTCCACTGGGAGACTGCTGCCTCTCACTGCATTATCCTAGCGGGCCAGTAACAACCTTCTAGGAACCTGTTTTCAGTGGCCAGTTTTAATTTAATGGCATCATAAATATAATGGCCCCATTTATCTTAAAAGCCTGCTGCCCACATTGACAGCAGCACTCAGCTGGGGCAGGCAGCCTGGGAGCAGCGCCGCACATCACGCTGTGCCTCGCAGCCTCTGCAGGTCTTCACGGGGTCTGTGGCAGGATACGGCCCCTTAACCCTGCCGTAACCACTGCCTGCGTCTGTTCTGTGAGCATAAAAATGCATGAAAAACAATGGCCAAACCTACGCTGGCTTCAGAGAGGGCAGGGTTTGACCCCAAGTGTTCTGCAGCCCAAACAGTGCCCGTCTGCATTGGGCACGGTTGTGAACATTATACCAATTCTGTTATTGGCCTGCATCATCTTCATTTTTTCCCACTGAGATGGAGGACTGAGCACCTTTTATTCCTACAGGTGCATGGCCTGCTGTAGCTGCCCCTCTTGTGTCTTCTGAAAGAACAAAAGGGAAGAGGGAGACTCTTCACAGGGACTTGGTGATGTGTTAGATGGGACTTACTGTCCACAAGAGACTCAGGTAAAACCAGTTCCTTAAAAAAATTATCAACAGTCCAGCAGGGACTACCCTCCCTTCCATTACACCAAATGAGGAGCTTCTACACCCCTTTTTAAACCCTGGGTTCTGTTCTCTTTCTTAATACACAGTCAGAGCAATAATGGCTGTGTTTATTTTGCAGTCAATGAGATTTAACACTCCAGTAACTCCTTTAACAAAGCCCTTCCTATAGAAAGAGGTGGTGACAGTTCAGATGGAAGACCTGTCCCAAGGTATTTTCATTCGCTCTAATTAGCTTTGAGTTATTCCTTCTGTCCTCTGGAAAGCTACAGTGTACCGTAGGTATTAAGTACTTTCATCCTGAAAGTTAATTGAAAATATGTAAGTTAGGAGAATGTTTTTACTCCTATGAGTGAAAAAAAGAAGAGTATTTAAGAGTGACATCTTCAATTTTTTTGTTTTATCACACTGAGTCCAAAGCTCTGGTAACTCTGTGTGAGCGGGTGCAAAGCAAAGCAGATTAGCTTTCCACTCACCTCCTCTGATTGATTTCTGCCTCATTGGTGGCGTTCTTCCCCGGCCCCCAGCTGTGGCGACGGAAAGGTGACAGCGGCCGCATGGAGTTTCTCAGGACGGAGGAAGGAGTGGGCACATCTGTGATGCTGTCCAGTTCCTCGTCCTTCTCTCCCAAGCCAGCGGGCTCGCCCTCTCCTCCCTCTGGGGTTACCATGCTCGTGCAGCTCCCATCCAGGCTGCGCCTGTCCTTGGGCTGCACGAAGCTCACTGCAGGCGGGAAGGGAAGGGACGTGTCACTGCCCAGGGACGAGTTCCTTTCCAAGGACATGGTGTCATCCGCGGAGGAACTGGAGCTGGTGATATCGCAAGCGGACTGCTCCTCCTCAGGCTGCTGCGGAGGAGAACAAAAAACAAAATGAAGGCGAAGCTAAGGGCGTACATTTAACATTTAAAAGAAGCATCGTTTTTAATAAATGTAAAGAACATTTATATTTCATGTGAACTGAGAGATTTCTTAGTGGAGAGCATGAGGCGAAATTAGCAGTGACAGCAATGAGACTTTTTGCTCTGGTTTCAAAAGAGGTTGAAACGCATCCCGTGAGACCCCAGCTGCCATAACCCCGGGCTCGGCTCCTCTGCGTGCCTTTATCTCTGTGTTATCGCTCTTCATGCTGCACAGAATCCTGCTCCTGCCATTTCTGGCTGAACCTGTTATCAGTCAGGGGCAGAAAACTGCCAAAGATTTACCAGGTGTTAATGACAGAGAGTGATTAAGGGGGAAACGGGTCGTGGGGACTCCTGATGACCAACACCAGGTTCTCCTCGGTGATCCAGGACAGTTTGCACTTTTCAGCCAGGAGAATTCAACGGCAACACACTGCTCTGCTGCACCGTGCAGCGCAAAAGGAACCATTATTCAGTAGCAGAAACCAGACAAAAGTAAAGGCTTAAATCCCCGTCCCCTGCTACTTTCCATTAAGCAAAAAGTTAATGCCAGGGTTTGCAGCGTTTTTTTTTCAAATCCGACTGTAATTGAAAAATACTGTTCCACAGCATCAGCCCACAGCATTACAGGTCTCGGTTCATACTGCAATTTTTGGTCTAGTTTGTTCCAAAAGCCGTAAGTGGAACCCAAACTGGTTCTCTTTGGCAAAAGGCCACGTGCTGACAATACAGCCTAGAAAGAGCCTATGATTATTCTGTGTTCCCCGTGGCTAGGATAAAAAACACAAGCATGTATCTGACATCACCTTCAGTCCGAAATGGTGTCTGCCCCGAGGGACTGATGTGGGAAGTTTCAATTTATCCTCCTGCAGAGCCCTGCACTGTATCATTTAAAATAATAGTAGGCAGAACGATCTGTCAGATCATATATAATAGACTATTCACCAAAGCCACAGCAGCTAATTGTCCTCAAATAGCACGCTCGGTGGTTCTCAGCAGAAGCTGAGCATTCAGGGAGCTGCAGTCTGTCAGCTCGCCTTTGGCAGAGGACGGCAGAACACAAATCCTGTTCTCGGAAGGGCGATGGACACCGCAACCCACGCGGGAGAGGATGAGCAGCATCCTCGCCTCCTGCTCCCGTCGAGCCCAGCAGTGTGAAGGGCTCCAGACACTCTGAGCTTTTATGGGTGTATGTTATAAGGAAAAAGCTTCCTGTTAAATCAAATAAAAAGACACCAAAGTGTTCCTAAAGTATTCTAATCAAGCATTTCACAGTGTAACGGGAAGCCCCGTTTCAGTTTTGGCTGCTTTTTTATTCTTCCTTCAGTTTAACAGGTAGACAAAAATGTTCCTAAGGTGGTTTCAATAATGCTGCCACACTATTTCCCCTCTCTCATTCATCAAAAAGGAACAAAAAAGACAACATGCACTGCACAATACCCGCTTTTAACACCCAATATTAAACAGCACAGTAAAAATACACCCAAAGGCATTCCTTTCGTGGCAAGGAATGTCAAATATTAACCACGAATTTATGCAAATTATAGTAATATTTTACCACAACTTTGAAGTATTGGATTTGACACATATTTAAATAGGAAGTGTAGGTTAAAGCCAGAGAGAACTGAAATTCATGCCCTGCAAAGTTTTTGATTATGTTTGGCATTATTCAAGATAATCTGATATTTGTGTGAGTCAGGACGAGAGCTTACTGAATTGCTTAAATCCAGACAAATTAAGTAGTCATTATGTGGATAACACTCCTTCAGCAGAGGAAGCAGTCTGCTTTGCTTTCCTGAGACGCAGGAAAATAGTGCTGGACATCGGGACAGCACAGCTGGAGGAGAGATGACCACATGCCAGCTGTGCAGTGGAAGGATGGGACAGTTCGGGAGCATTAAATTTGGATTCAAATCTAGTCACAGTAGTGCAGAACACCGAATTATACAGGGGAGCATTAGCTCCAGAGTAAAAAAAAGTGAGTTTTTATTTCTCCAATGAGAAATACTGCTCCAGTTTAAAAGGCAGAACAAAAAATGCTTCTCTAGGGGGGAAGATTTAGGATTTCTATTGTAAAGTGCAGTTCAGAGAGATATTTGAAAATGTGCAATATATTTAGTCCACTTCAAGTCTTACCCAGAGCATCCGACAGACCAGAGAACACAATAAACAGTTTCCTTGAACTTGTGGCCCATGCGTATTGCTATAAACATTGTTCTTCCTTCACTTAAATGATCTGTGGGGTTTTTTGTTTGTTTCTTTTTCTTTGTTTTTGTTTTGTTTTAAACAAATGAAAATAGTTAATATGAAGGACCAGGACTCTGGAAACTGCCAAGTGTGGCTGACACATCTAAGGAACATCTATATTGTAGCCACCCCTGCAAAAAATTAGTTAGCTGGCCAAGTGCCAGTAAATATACGTTGCTGTTTAATCCTATTTGAGTAAGAAAATTCCCTGTTTGCAGAACGGAAACAGCTCTCTATTTTGTTCTTTTCCTACAGGAATAGGGAACCATTAAAGAAATATTAATTTTCTTCAAGTTAGGCTTGCTGCATTGCACCTCAATTAATTCAACCTGTAATTATGACCATAATACTGGTGTCTTTACAGACATGCTAATGGGCACTTTCTCTTCTGTCAGAAACCAGTACTTTGTGAGAACCAGTAAGAAAAAAAAAACAGGAAAGACGTAAAAAGAGAGCGTTTGAGAAAGAGCATATATTCTTCCTGAATAGGGATAAGAGAAATCAGTAAGACGGTAGGGGGGTATAGGGTAGCTTCTTCAACTAAATCCATTCATCTGTAAGAGGTCTTGATAAGAGAAATTGAAATGTGCTTTCAATTATTTTCTTGACGACAACAAGCAAAAAGCTGAGAGATGAACTTACTCTGTCCCCTGATTTTCCATGTGACAAAGACATTAATGGTGTCATGGTATATAAAGGAAAATAAAATGAAAAAAAAAAGACCTTTGCGTCCTAAACTTTTTTTGGCATGCCATTAAGGGAGACAACTTTTTCGGTTGGCTTGATACATAACCTAGCAGAATCATTTTTCATTCAGATCTGCTGTTGGCTCCAGGATGCCCGAAGTTCTCTGTAGTGAATCCTATAAATTATTTATCACTGTGTTTATGATTTGGAGTGGAATAGCTTTCCCCCGCTGAAAGCCCCTCTCTCCAAACTTTAATTTCTGAGGATTTGGTTTCTGTTTCTGAAAGAGAAACAGTAACTCCAAGAAAATAAATACAAAAGATTTATGGATTTGTGTATTTCCTTGATCAAACCAAAACAAAGGCAGAAACTAAACATTAAGTTGCAACCCTTTTCTTTGACAATGAGCTGCAGGTCCCTGACTTCCCAAGGGCCTTGCATCTGAATCAGTTCCCAAGGGGCGCATTTAGAAACTTCCTAGTAATGTTGAATTTCAGTGGCAGGTTAAAAGTTAAGATGAGCAAAGCGTAGGGGCTACGCCCCAGGATGTTGCCAGATGATTGTGAGAAATGACCTTATGCAGCATTAATCACTCAAGAAGAAGGGTGTTGCAAAGTCTGCCCAGACGGCTGAGTAGAGACAGAGAAGGAAGAGGAGGATGACGAGGACATGGGAATGAAGCACTGACGCAAAAAAAAATAAATAAAAGAAATTATTCTGCTGGAGCCGTAGACCTCACGTTGGAAGCGGTTTCTGGATTTCAGCGACAGCCTCTCAAGTCTGAAAAAACGAGCCAGGTTTTAATGCTAAAGGTATCTGAACCCGGGAGCTGATGTTACGCAGCTCAGCATGCATCATTCGGAGCGAAAAAAGGAGACGGTGAGAAGGCGGCAATGAAAGCCCCACCTAACATCAGAGACACTCTAAGGCACCTGCAGATTTCACGACTCCACAGACCCCAGTTCTTCACAGTCCTGGAACAGAACCAGGGCTTAAAGTCCAGGAACTTCAAGTTATTTTTATGGAAACATCCCAAAGAGCCTGGCTAAACAGTAGCTCATTCCTCCTCAATTTCCTTTAATGTATTAAACAGTTAAGAGAGAAGGAGCAGCTTGTAAAACAACAACAAAACTCTGATAGATGAAAGTTCAACTCTTGCTCCATACAAAGGGGAAACAAGAACAGGACCAGCAATACCACTAGCAGTCATGATACTGAAAGGCTTGAGATCCGCTTTTTGTTCATAAACATACCCTCTCTTTCCAATTAAATATGAAAATGGTAGTACTTATTAGGGTTATAACGAATTGACTACAACCGAAAAATGTATCTTATAGTACTTTGCAGAAGAAAGATTAAATCCAGCACTTATTTTAATGGTTATTAAAAATATCTGTAACCTCCATTTCCACCAGCTGTGCTCAATAGCCTATATAAAGGGCTAGGCTGAATTTAGGACCAAGCTCGCTACTCTAAGCGAGTGTCTCTGGTCCTTATATAAATAACTGTAACTGTAGAAAAGAAGGGACACAGGGAATTGAGTTAGCCAGCAAAGCAGAGACCAAAGAAAAAAAAAAAAAGAAGTGAGTAGGGTTGTGATTAGCTTTGAATGACGTCCTAAACCAAACTTTTAAACCTTTTGAACTTTACGCATTTCTAGACAAAGCCTGCAATCCACCAAATGATGAGAACAATGCAAGGGCTGCCAAATTAAGAAAAGGTTTCCCTTTCTACAAGGAAAATTTCCTCACTCTGCCTTTTCTTCATTGGCAATTGAAGATCCACCTCCCCAGTACCTCCTCCTTTGCCCTGCAGCACCCCCACTACGTAGCACTACCTATTCGTTTTAACTTTTAATTTTTGCTTTGCATATTTGGAGAGGCGAACTTTCCACATAAAAGAAAGGGAAAAAGCTAAAATTCTGTATGTTATAAAACGTACTGTGTTCTCACAGCACTATTCTCCCACGCATCCCCATACAACCATTAAATGAGACTCAAATGACAAAGTCTGCTGTTGTAATTCATTCTACACAAGCGAATTGAAGACAGTCTTCTGCTCTGCCAAACAGCCTTATACTCTCAGAATCCAGGGTCCCCCAGCTCTTTGGGAGTAAGATGGGAAAGGGTGAGGCTGGTGAGCTCTATGCCCTACCACATGCATTAAGGATGACTTTACCGTTCATTTATAGCACATGAGATCACTTAGCCCAGGCTGTGGTGTTTCCCGTCCCGCTGGAAAATATTCAACATCATCTGATTTGATTTATCCATACAGATTTTTTTTTCTCATTATATATATTTCTCTGCAAGCAAAGTGTGAAACCTAGTCTGAAAATGTAGTTTTTCAGAGCAGGAACAGTGACTGCTCAAACAGGTAACTCTGATCTAGTTAAAGCCACACAGAATCTAAGCAGAAGTTTCCACGGAGCTGCAACCAATGTGGTGGATGCTCTAAGGAAGTTCATGTCCTCTTTCATTTTGCACCATTTCCTGGGTGCATAAAACTATCCATTACAAGCAAGAAGGCTTCTAAAAAGCAAAACCCAATTGCCCTCCAAATACGTTTGCGCTGCTCTTTTGCAGATGGCCGAAGACCAACAGGCAACGCTGAAGTGAGGCATCCTCTGCTCAGGAGGCTGATCTGTACCTCTGGTTTCGCCCACTCCTCCCTCCCCTTCTCATCCATGAGCAACACAAAGGGCACAGAGATGACTAAGGTTAGTAATGACTCCTGTTGTTGATTTTAAGCAAACTTGAAAACATTTTCCTTCTGCTTGCACGCAAAAAGGCACTAAAGGTATGTTACCCTGGCAACAAAACTGTTCCCTGGAATTGGCCTTAAGTATTTAGAATGAGTATTTCCTTCCTATTAAGGGAGTCACATTGAATTTACAGAAAAACACTGATTCTTCTGTGAATTACTGTATATGATTCCGAAGGTGTCAGTGCAGAGGTCACGCCTGCTGGAGAAAAGCTCTTTGTTACATTAGTTAAAGATGGCTTTCATACAGTCTGTGCAGTCATTAATGAAGAAAATCCACTTTTTCAACTGTTTCCCTAACGTCTGATTTACTTTTGGACAGTCACAATTGCTTTCATCTTTTCAACATCAGGGGGTGCACAGTTTTTGGAATTGTGCTGCAAGCAAATACATCCCTCGTGTTGTTGCAGCTGAAGAGGGGACCAGATCCTTCCCATCCATTCCGTTCCAGGATAATCACTTCCAGGTTTCTAACTCACCAGCGAAACCAAGACAATTAAGAGCTTACAGCATGGCTTTACAGAATCAAGCCTCAGAACTTTTTGAACCATACCCCAATCAGACTTTCCTACCTTTCCAAAGACAAGGTCTTCCATCCCATCACCAGGCAAGGGGAAGAGGTCAGACTCGCTCCCGGACTCTCTTTTAAGGACACCCTGTGATGAGGCACAGACGCTGCTCAGCCCATCCTCCAAGAAGTTCTCACATTCTAGGGGAGCAAAGCAGAAAGAGTTACTGTCTGATGTGTTCTGCAGCATCCAAACATCCAACCTGCACACACTCAGTAAATTCAAAGGTTTAAAACAACAGAGAGCAGCTTTATAAATTGAGTTCACTTCCTAAAAACCAGATGGCAAATTTATAAAGAATTTATAAATTTTTTAAAGCTTGGTACGCATCATCGAAGTACAACACACAAACAGAAATTCTACATTAAGCAGCCATCTATGCTTGTAGTTTCCGGTGCCGATAAATATGCTATACATCAGGTACCCCCACACTGAGCATAACAGGATTATTTCCTTCCTATTGATTGCAGCAATTGCAAAATTAGATTCATATTCAATAAATGTATAAATATAAGTCAACAATATTAACTTTCTTCCCCAATTAAAAACGATTAATTCCCTCTAACTTTCAAATGCCAAGGTACTTTTAAAATGCACATCAATCCAGTTACTTGGTTACCTCTATATTTCTCACTGAAAAAACAATTGTATGACTTCTATGACAAGTTTTACTTTAAGACTCAAAAATCAAGCACTATTTAAAATTTCACAAGCTTTCATAGCTCCCAACATTTAAATCTAAGCATGTTGAATCCCTTCCTTCTGTATAAAACGCTTCCAGCTGTTTGTAGCAGGGTGATTAGCAGCACAGAAATAACCACAGCCATCGAGAAAGGCTGTTCTTTCCAAAAACTTTAACAGACATGTGTCTGCATCAATAACGTCTGTATATCATTTCATTTTTTTTTAGCCTTCAGGGAAAGGTATTAATGACAGTTTTGGCAATAACTGTGCATTCTTTTTGCCCAGCTAAAATTACTTGCTGATTATTAGTATATTTTAAAAAGAAAGGTGTTATTTTTCAACCTGCTGTAGCTAAACAAGATACCTCCAAAACATGTTTAGCTCCGTGGAGAGGAACAAGGCCAATAAAATTTTGGTTGGCTCTTAAATTACAGTCGATAAACTCCATCCTTGGCTATGGCAGGCTTACACATCAACACAGGGTTGGGTAGGGTAGCTCAAAGCCACTTTTTTTCTTTCCCTACCCTTACCTGGCCTGAATCCAGAACTGTGCCTGACAGCAGCTATAAAACACCCCAGCCGATGGGAGCGAGTACATGGTCGGAGGAATAACGTTAAGCTAGCTCTGGTCTCTCACAGAAGCTCAAGCTCACTTTAACTGTAATTAAAATTCATCCCCAGATAAACAGCGGATTTCAGCTTAGGGAAACAGGCTCAGTGTTTGTAAGTCAGGAGTGCTCAGTGTTTGCCTGCGGGACAGGACATGGCTTCTCCATGGGACAGCACTGCATGAGCCTCCTGGTCCCCGTGGGACCACCCGATGCTGCTGGGAGGTGACTTTTTGGACCCGGGGCAGTCGGAGGGATGGAGGCAGGGTGGAGGTGCTGCCTCCAAAGGCACAGGGACGGTGAAGTCGGCTGGAAACCCCATCACCCCAGCGAGGAGTTTCCACGCCGGGGAGAACTGGAAAAGCACTTGTTGGAGGAGGCGCGAATGTTCCCCCGGCCTTTTCCCCGTTCAGTAAACCTGGAAAATCTGAACTGCTTTTCCATAATCGAGAGGGGAGAGAAGAAGGAGGAAAAAAAAAAAGAAAAAAAGAAAAAAGGGAAAAGCAAAGAAGAGACAGAGCGGCTGTAAGGGAGCGGGCCAGGATGCGGCCGGCCGGCCAGCTGGCAGCCGGCAGAGCTTGTCCAAGCCCAGACTGAAAAACAAAGGGGCTCGAGCCACGTTCCAGTGGAAAATGAGCGGGGACGGTCCAGCTGCGCCAACGAACCAAGACCTCACCCAGCCGATAAATAACAAGTGGCAGCGAAAGGCTCTGCAGGAGCCACCGAGGGGCAGCACGGGGTGGAAGAGGGCTGAGGACAGGAGACAGCAAGGTGGGAAGGACAAGGAGGAGCAGAGAGAGAGGGGGAACACCCCACACCTCACTTCATTTGTGCCGAGACACTGATCTCCAAGCCTTGACTCTTCCCTCACCTTTCAGAGGGTATTTTTGGTTGTTCGGGGGTTATCTATTTCTTTATTTTTATTTTCTCAGCTTGTTGGGTTTGTTCTGTTTGTTTTGAACTGCGCACACATTGCACAATGCTGAGCTCCATCCCTCAGTCGCTCCCACCCGTGACCTGCCAAGCCCCGGTGACAGCACTGTCATAACACTGGCACCCAAAGAACGGCTCCATCACACGTGCACCGCCCGCTGGCTGCACACGCATCACTTGCAGAGCAACCATGCTCATCTCTTTCTCTCTGTGGAGATTCACACAAAAATAAAATGACGGTAACACACTTCTGCACGTGATACAGAAGTAAAAAAAAAAAAGTTACACAGTAAAAAGCCCTAGGAAGAAACTTCCCAAACAATTCTTTTCCAAAGCCTCATGTCCTCCAAGATGGGGCTGAGTCCCCTAATTGCATGCTGATAGCTACGTAGCTGCCACACTCCTCAAGGCTTTTAGCTTCAAAAGCAGGAGCAGAAAATGTGAAGCTACAGGTCCTGAAGTTACTTTGCAAGATTTGAGGACTCTATCCTTACAAGCAATTTCGGCAGGACTATTCAGCAGGTGAAAAAGATCTAATTCCTTATCAAGTTGTGTCCTTTTACGTTAGCCACATTAGGAGAGCTGCTGGTTTTATTGCTGTCACATGCTGTCAGGTTTTTCCTTCCCCTCCCTGCTTTCGCAGCATGAGAGCTCACTCAGGGCACAGTGCTACAGTGGGACACGTGAGCATAACTCCATTATTTCTAGAACGCCAGGACTTGCAGAGCTGAGATTTTCCTGCTGCTGCAGGCAAGAGAGCACATTTTTCTCAGCATGTTAAAAACCTGCCTCATTGTCTTACAGACACATATTACTGTAATTATTAATTAATATTTATGTACCGCTATCTGATTATATAATAAATATTATATTTCTGTAGTATAATATTGTATTAGATAATTAATAAGTATATAACTAATATTGATCCATGTGAATGGATGATTACAGTTTCAACAAGTCAAATGAGCCCATGTAATTTTGCAGCCAAATGGAGCGTGATAAGCTTAAAGCTTAAAAATACCCTACCTAGATGCAAGGGATGCAGGGAAACAGTAAAGAGGCAGCATGGTGATATTGCAGGTTCTGTTGTAAAACACTCATGAAACAGCTATTCACTGATAGTGGCTATTTGAACCTATACTTCACAGGAAGTTTTCTTCTTTCTTTTTTTTTTTTTGGTCAAGGAAAAAAAAAGTGTTTATTTCACTTTGATGGGAGCTAGAACTTCTACCTAGAATAAACCCCTCAGGTCAGTCACCTACAACATTACTTCTTAGCCTATATTCTGAAAAGATTGGATTTGAATCACTTCAACAGTGATTAAATCCTTATTTTTCTATCTCCTCAGATAAACTGAAGGTGATTCAGGTGAGATCCCTGCTTGTAATGACAACAAAGCAAGAAGTGTCTACTCAATGAAAAGTCCAAGCAAAGTCTCCATTCAGAGCCCAGAAAAATTACTGTATTTGTTTTGAACATGCATAATTCAATGAAAGGAAATGCTTTTTTTCTTATCTTGGACACGAACCCCTCTTTGAAACTTGCCAGACAAGATTTTCTGTCCCTGTGGAAGAGACAGAGAGCACCCGCCAGCACGCAGGGCTGGTGGGTAGGGTGTGGGAACGATGGCTCTGAACAGCCTTTCTGTTTCCTGAAGCCTAGAAATCATGGGAACTTTTACGAAATAAAAAAAAAAAAAGAAACAAAACAAAACAAAACATCGAGCCACTGATTTGGATCTAGAGAAGGATTAAGAGAATTCGTATTTGACTTTTTTTTTTCCCTTTTATTGTACTACCATGTTGTCTAGAAAACAAAAGTTTTCTCTATCACACCTCTCTTTCAAGCTTATCGAAAAATTGAAATACTGAAATCCTTCAAGTGCACGATTACTTAAGAGGGTGACACGCCACCCAGCTCACTACAAGTCAAGTGCTGCAACCATGTGCTAACAATGACTCACGACAGATTCATTACACATTTTCTTTAGTTTACGTATTTTTCCCCGCTGAGGTTAGGATGACAAAAAAAAAAGGGCAGAAAAGGCGAGGAAAACAAGCAAGGAGAACCACAGGGCTGCTCTCCTGCCTGCGCGCTGGCCAAGAACACACAGCTTACCTGGAGACTCCCTTGTCCGCTTGCGCTCCAGCAGCGAAGAGTCGGGACATGGCTCCAGCGAGCACCAGCTTTCACGGTTTATCTGAAAAAATCGGAAAGAGCAAATCAAAGAAAGGCCACTTTTGCTATCATGTTAGCCTCTTCTGCGACTTAATTCTGCATTGACCAGCAGGTATATACTTATGGCTTAATTTTGTCCCAGTAATAAAAACTTCAAAAGTAACTTACTTTTTTTTTTTTTCATCACTAAACAAACCATTACATATGCCAAAAGCTGTATTTCCCCGTAGAAAGCATGACTTAAAGTGGCTCCTGCTCAAGGCAGGAGTTCAGAGGGAGGATGAGCCAGCGTTTAAGCTACTAGTGGAGGACTCGAGAAACCTGGCTTCAATTCTCACTTCCATTTGCAGTGGGACTGCAGGCAAGATACTCCTCTGCCTTCTGCCTCAGTTCACTATCTAGGGGACAGCAATTTCTTACCACCCATATTGCTGCAAAGTTAATTACCTTAAAGACAGCAAGGAGGTCTGATAGTGCAGAAATGAGGGCTATGGAAGTGTCCATGTCATCGTGAGAACCAGAAGTGCTTTGTGTATTTGACTTCGTGTTTGCATTAACTCCAATGACGACTCTGTCAGAAAACCCCGTTTTAACACTAAGCCCGGTCACATGGTTTATTTCAACATCAGCCTTACCATCTCACCCTGTCCCTCACCCTCTCCGTGACTTCCAGTCTTTCAGCAGGGATGACTGATCTGCTCTCGGCCTTCTTCCCCCTTCTGCCTGTGCCTTACTCATCCTCACTTGGGTTGTTTTGTCCAACTTCAACTCTGAAGTTTGTTGGATTATCCACAACCCTTGGCTCACCCAGCATACAATTCCCACCACTTCTGTCTGCAACTAGTAGAGTCTGTAGACCCCTTTTTTGCCCTCTCAAGGGCTGTTCTGCCTTTCCCACACACAAATCTCACCCGGACCATCTCACCCCAACCCAGAGGTTTTTTCCCCTCCTGCCTAGCCGCTCCTTGCTTGCCTCCACACACACGATCCCACACGTTCTAGCTAAAAGAAAGCCACTGAAATGGATGACCTTGTCTTACTTTACATGACAAATGTTTCTCCTCCCCTCTCTCTGGCTTTCCTTTTCCCCAACTCTGTCAGACAGAGAATTTTTACTACTTATTTTTTGCCTCTTGCCCTTCTCCAAATTTCCTCAGAGATCCTGCTCCGTTCTCGCAGGCCCTTGCCAGATTCTTATCCCTTTGATCTTCTCCTTTCTCAAAAAATCTGCGACTCCCCAACCCTTGACAGGACTTGCTGCTCTACGGACCCCCGTCCCTTCCCTTCTGGCCGAGCCTGAGGAGCGCGCCGCTTGCTGTGGTGGCCTGGCTGCAGCCCCTGCCCTGCATCGGGGGGGCTCCTGTCAGCCCCCGGTGCCCTCCTGCTCACCACACCACAAAGTCAGCACTTCCCCGAGACCCGTCAGCTAAAAAGTCAGCTGCACATTTTTCTTCCGTAGGTTTTGTCCTCCTCCATACTTGCGTGATGACAAAACGGGGTTGGAAGGGCCCTTGACAGGTCAGCTAGTCCCCTTGTGCTGCTCCAAGTCAGGCTCGGCTAAACCTGAGAGGTCTGAATGCAACGTGCCCGTAAAATCCTCCAGCAGCGAGGGTGCTGTGACCTCCCTGGCCAGCAGCTCCTGCTGGG
Source organism: Cygnus olor (assembly GCF_009769625.2). Lineage (NCBI taxonomy): Eukaryota > Metazoa > Chordata > Aves > Anseriformes > Anatidae > Cygnus > Cygnus olor. The sequence goes on from NC_049179.1 coordinate 14,998,458, forward strand.
GGAGGCAGGGAAGGAACAGAGCGGGTCTCAGAGGGAAAAGAGGAGTCTCTCAGGAGAGCCAAAGACCTCATGCTGTACCGGAGTGAGGTCTCGAGGTGACCTCAGTGCACGGCCCTGGACGTCTCTCCCCGCTTCCAGCCGTTTTACAGACTGGTTTTCTTGGATGTGCACACACTGGTGGACACTTGCCACTAACTGCTCCTTGCCTCTGCTCACTGAGTCCTCACATATATCCATCGAAGATCTCATATGACCCTAGTATACATACATACAAGACCCCATTCTTCCCTGCACCCCTACTCAAACATATACATTTACACACATGTGTATGGCACCTTCTCTCTTTTCTGCTGCCCCACACCATCTCACTGAATGCACACAGATACAGGCCTCAGTACAGCACCTCCATTAGCAAACAGTTACATATACATTAAATAAGGGGTGGAGAGGAAAAGAGGGGTGGTAGAGGGGTACCCTGAAGTTTGACAAAGGTTTTTGTAAGCAAATACTCAAAAGAACGATCCCTTATTTTCCAAAGTGACATAAAGGTGTTTAGTTTTAACTGCTGCATGGGGAGTGGGTCACACTTCTGCTTCTTTCAGTGGAAGAACCACCCTGCTACGGCTGAGCAGTACCTAACCTCAGCAACCGAACTTCACTACAGAGTTTATACATACTTTTTACTCTTGAAAGAGCTGTAAAGTCAATAAATATCACATTATCACCGTAAAGTCAATGAGAATCAGATTAATATTCTTTTCTCTTGAGCCAAAGCAGAATCTAGTTTGGAGCACATTATCTTACATTTAATTAAAGGCAAATCTAGAGGTTGAGTCTGAACACACACAGGAGGATAAATGCAAATTTGCTCAAGTCCACGCAAATGAAGGAATGACCCATCTCCTATATAAAATCAAATTCTGCCTCCTTCTGACTGGCTTGCACCTAACTCTATCCTGAACACATTGAGCCTGATCTTCCTTATTCTTAAACCAATGTAGCTCCATAAAATTTATGGAAACTACTCCTGGTTTATACTGATACCCACTATTGGAAAATGATAACTAAGCACCCTGTTCAATAATCAGCAGAAAACAAGCAAAGAAGGAGAAGATTCAAGATTGTTTACAGCGCAGCAGTTGATTGGTGACAGAATAAATTAAATTAGGCTGAATTAACAGTATATTTTTCCTTTAATAGAACCAGTTGACTCATTCACTGAAAATGCATTATAGACATTGGCATTTTTTCAAAAAAGATTTGAATATTTTTCCCATTACCCAGCCAGCTCTATCCTCTGCCCTGTGACTTTGCCAAGTACTGAAAATGTCTGCTTTTTTCTACAAAAAAACAGTAAAAAGAAAGTAACACTGAAGTTTAAGGTGCTGTTTCAGATGTACCTGATTATGTACAAAATAAAGTATTAAGAACAAAATATTTATCTCAGTAGCCCTAATTCAGGAATAATAATAATCGCCACCAAAACACAAACAAAGGAAACCACTACTATACACAAGCATTCCCTATGCCAAAAGGAGACCAGACAGGATTTGGGGGAGGTTTACTGCAAGATCTCAGGAAACTGGGTGGTCCACAGATACTGAAAACACAAACCCCGCTACCCACTGCTGAAGACTGCTTGTATTCGCTTGTGACTAGTGACTGGGGGTACAGGCATCACGGGTTGTAGAGAAAATACCATAATAGCACCAGAACACCAGGGCTGGGGAATGCACCAGTATGAAGTAATCAGCAATGAGGTTGTTTTGGGATTTCACAGATGTATAGACAACATGCATAACAAAACTATCCCTTCCTTTTTCCCTTAGCCTATGTTCCGCTATGAGAAGCCTGACAAGGGGACCGCAGGCTGACGGCCGCAGAAGACAATAAAAAAAAAAATCATTTTCCTCCTTGCCCACACTGATTATAGCCCATCGCCTCTGGGCATCCCACATCGCTGCGGCGGGAGCAGAGAGGATGCGGCGGTGTTCACATGGCAGAAGGGAACACGAAACAGTCCCTGGGAACAGAGCTGCAATATGCAGCTTTTGAAAAAACGCCAGGAGAGAACCAGCTATTTTTCCATGCCGAAGCCTGAATGTGTTTATCTGCAGTGCAGACACTGAATGAATCATGGAAGCATGTCCCCAGGCATCAAAAAGTGAATCCCAAAGGATTTTCTGTTTGCCTGCGAAACACTCGCAGACTAAATGTCCAAAGAGGGCTTCAGGACACCAGCTGGAGCTGCAGGCAGCAGACGGCTTGGTTGTTCGTTCTGGGCACGCACGCCTGTATTTCCTGAATCGCAGAGCCACTCTTCCTGCAGACGTTTAATTTGAAACTCGCAGTGACTTAGTACAGAAGCCTCTTTGCATAAGAAAAGGACGGCGCTAGACAATCTGCGAGACAAACGGGCCGCGATGTTCTCCATCATGTGGCAGCAATCAGTGACCACCAGCCCGTATTCCCCCAGCTGGAGCAGAGACCTTCCTCTGTAGCATCTCCCCCAGGCTCTTCCTTCCCTTCCCCCTGCGCACCCATCTGTCCCGGGGAGTTATCCCACCCCTTCCAGTCCTCTGCAGCGCCTGCCCACACAAACCAGAATCTGTTCCTCCTTCTCAGAAGACATTTCCAAGTTGCCTCTTTCTAATTCTGCTCTACTGGCTTTGGGGGCCAGCGGCTATCTCCTTCACAGCCTCCTACCAGGGATTGCCCCCATACGAGAGCATCCCGTCCGAGGAAGGCACTGATTTCCCAAAGCAGCTACCTGCCAGCAGCACCAGCAGCTGCCGGGCCCTTCTATAACTCAAAAAATTTAGGACGGGAGATAACCACGGAAAAGTCCTCCCTCTGGTTTTGTTTGAACTCTTCTGATAGCACTTCCCTTCCATTGCACAATAACAGGAACACATTGACCTCTCAGGAAATCTTCCCCTACTTTAAAAGTTTGCACTTGACAGCCTCGCTGGTAGCAATATAAATCAACGTGAAGCATCTCAGAGCAGAAGAAACCACATGATTTTAACTTTCATTTCCTAGCAGATCTCTAGAGATTCATCTTACTTCCATATTGTTTTAACTTTGTCCTAATTGTACAAGTTTCCATTTCTCTCTCTTTTTTTTCCCAGCTCCCAAGCTAAGGTCTAACTCGTAGCTAAAACCAGACACCACTGCACAAAGGAAAGTATTTAGTATAGCAATTTTAGCTGGCTTGGTGTATCGTGAAGTACTTATGCACCATACTGAGCTGTAACTGACACTAGGAAAGATTTGAAATACCCACAGAAGGACAAAAATAGCAGAAAACAAGCTTCTTTAACTGCAATTATAACTAGTTTGTTTCATAATCAGAAATTTTACAATTATTTTCAAAAAACCTAATGTGAATCTTAACTCTTCTTTAGGAACTACCTGCTCCTAAAAAATTCCCATAGGATACTGTTTTCATTGAAGAAATTTGTAGACATGACTGGAATTCGACATTTATTCTGACAAACTTTTAACTTTACAGATCCATTGATGATGGCATCAACTAGTTGTTGCCTTTAATACCTGAACTAGAAATTAAAGTGAATTTCATCTCCTTCACAAAAAAACACCTTTCAAGGTCCTCCAAACCTCTTTGTAAAGGAGTGTGAGGGCTGGGGCACCTAGGAAAGGATTTCCACTATCCTCTTTCAGCAGCCACTGATGGAAACAAACTCCATCTATACAAAACTCGAGAGCAAAAACTCAAAGCAATGCTTTGATAGTCACCTTACCAGTTAATATTGAGACATATCACTTTCCTTACAAATTCCAGATTTTTTTTGAAGGTTTTCTTTCTTTATTTTTTTATAATCTCCCTGTGTATTTTCTTGCCTTAAGCTTTAGGGGAAGGTTTTATCATGTGGATGAGGAAAGCAGAGACCATTCTCCAGTATGTCAAAAGGGACAAAGTGACGACACTTGCAATCCTGCTATGGTTTCTATAGAGATTTACCATCCAACACTGCGAATACGCTGCATCAAACCTTCTGCCTTTTCAGAAAACCAGCACTGGTGACCCCCCATCAGGACAACAATTTGTCAAGGAGGTCCAAAGTGACCTCGCTCACTGCAACAAGCGCGCAGTGCTATAGAGAACTACGCTAAAGGAAGAGGCTCCTCCAACCACAGGACGTTTTAGATGGCTGAATAAATTAGCACATTGTGGTGTAAGAGTAATGCTGAATTCCTAGAGTGCATTTTTCTCCCTGGCACCGTCCCAAACGGGGAAGTGAGTGTCTGCCCCAGGAAGGTTTTCCAGCCCTTGGCGCTGGGGGATCTTCCCACAGCAGCGGAATGAGTCCTGTTAATAACAAGCTTTAATTAAGCTTTGAAAATAACAGCAATGGCTTTGCATAGAACAAAACGAAACAAAACCCACAAACAAACACAACTCTTGACTAAAATGGGAGCAAAATTCACATGAACGTGTATCTGCCCAGGATGAAAACACATCCATTTCATCCTAGTTATCTTCCCTATTCTGATTCTACACAAGGCACAAACAGATAAAGCCAAGGTTCTCCACATCATCGTAAATATACGTCTCTCCTGCTGGCCCTTCAGTAATGAAATCACTGTGGGTAGATGCTGTTTTCAGGATTAAAGTTCAGATTTATTTTAGGGCTGCAAAGTTTGATGAGATGCTGCATATCTGCCATCCAAGGACAGCACTTCCCTCAGCTCCAGCCCCCAAAGAAGGAAAGAACACGTGCAAATAATCAAAAACATAAAGTATTGAGGAAAAAAATGAAAATGCTTTGCAAGTATGACAACAAAAACAATGAAAGAAACCTTAGCCTCAGGTAATTTTGGGATGTTCTCCACATACTATTAGCTTAGGATGCTGCAAACTGTACTTTGCCTTACGTGTTCTTGCAGATGTTTAGCTGACAGAGCAGCCCTGTAAGGAGGGAGCAGAATAATGGATGGAAAACGCCACCCTCCTTAATTTTAAAATGTCTTAATTATTTTTTAGAACACTGGGTTGATTTTAATTTCACTAATAATGCTATGTGCCTTAACTGGAAACTGAATGATATCTGCTAGTCTGAAGAGCAGCTAAATCAAACCTTGTTTTCCCCAGTTAGGAAAAAAACTTTACACCTTCTACCTACCAATTACAGTTTGAGTATTCATCTACAAAGCTGAAATGTTGATACAGTCAACGAACAACTAAAAAAATACTTCCGGTTGTGATTGCTCAGTCTCCCTTTTTCAAAACAAGCCCGCTTCTTATCTTCTAACCGAGAAGAACAAACTGATCATCGAAATTTGAACATGTCTCTAACTGTGCTTGTATTTGCAAGGTGCCAGCTCCTGTGGTATCTGTGTTCTGTCCCTTGACAGTTATATTTGCGGTAGCAGGCACAACATAAAAAATGAGATAGGACTGCCAACTCACACATGGACACGTTGCGACTTCCCATTTGGGGTCTTGGAATAACGCCGTGCAGACTGCTTTACCCTTCACAGTGCTGCTTAGAGCTCAACGAACCATTCAGACAAACAGATATCCCGCTTGACCCACACCTTCTCCTTCCTCCACTACAAGCTCAGAGGGGAAGATGATGTGAAATTTCTACGCCATTTCCGCATCAAACAGGGTTCCCTGTACCGGGGCAAAAACCGCTGTCGTTGGTAACCAAGCACACCACGTTTGCACTGCTGCAGCAGCAAAAAGAGCTACAGTACAGATGAAGTCCTACCTCCAACAATGAGCTAGGATGCAGACCTACCCACTGGCTTTTGCTTTTGTATGCGGGGAGGAGGAGGAAACCATGTTAAAGTAAAAAATAACTGTGTGCATCAGCCCCCAGAATTGCTGAGGTTTTTTACGTAACTTCACAAACCACTTCTTCAGGCACAATCTAAACATGGAAAATTTTAGCCCCAGCACAGCGGTACCTCAGAAGACATGTGCATCACAAAATAGTCGGTAGGAACCAAAAGTCTTTTGCAACTTTATCTAAGAACAGTTGCAATCAATGCAAATAAAATACCATCTATAAACACATGGCAGCCGAAATGACAGATGATCTTCTTTGTTCACAACTTGTTCCAGTTGCCTTCTCCACCAGCTGTTTTTCCTTCCTATATCATGATTACTGAGTTCCCCACCTTAAAATGAAGCAAAGAACATATTCACCTACAACCCAAAGAAAAGACACCTTGTACAAGTCAGGCACTGGCCAAAATGAAAGCTGCTGCGTGCTTAGCAGGTATCTTGTTGCAACTTCATTCAGATCCAATATTATTAATGGATCCTATTTGGTTTTGTTGTATGGATGTTTATTTGCTATTCAATATTTAACACCTAAGAAACCCTCTTACACACCAAAATATAGTGAGCTGCATAAGGTACAGTTTTATTTCAGTATTTTAATTAAAAACAAAACCAACCAGCCAACAAACAAAAAAAATCCCAACCAAAAAAACCCAGCTCCCTTGTTAAGGGTCTGATCCAGCTCCCATTAACGTCAAGAGATGATCTGCCACTGACGCAGTCTAGTGCTGGCTTAGATCCCTGGATCATCAAAATTTAATTTAATCTACTGGCTATGTTATAGAAACCAGCTAAAGCATCAAGACTGACTAAATATCAAGACTAAGCTGCTTATAACATAGCTGTCACTAGCCCCCTCCTATTTTAAACATTTGCACTCTTCAGAGCCGATGTTCGGAGCAGCACTGCGTGCACACATGCACACATATATGGACACTGAGTCACTTGCAGGAACAGACAGTATAACCCACAGTTTTGAAACTCAATTAGGAAAATACTAGTGGGAACTAACGAGAGCCATACTTTGTTATAAAATCTAAGCTTTGCTGAACAAAAACTAATTTAGGGAACTAATGACATCAGAAATACTGAAGTCAGATAATTACAGTGAGTTACATTTCAACCCAGGCATCCAGATTTTCTTTATGAATAAAAAAAAAAAGAAAAAGATTGTGCTTTTTACATAAGCAACCAAGGTTGTCAGAGGTACCAGTTCTTTTCCCAAGTATCATTAAACAGATATTTCACAGAAGCAGTGTGTGTACAATATGTCTGTGTTTTTTAATGACTTATAGGGTCACCTAGAGATTGAAACCCATGGGATTCAATCTGCAACTAACATCATTAAGATAAAAGTTCAAAAAAATACTCAACAAGATCAAGTTGATATAGAAAATGGGCTATGGTTATTTTTGCTTGATGTCACACAAGAAAGGACACATTCAATGAAAGAAAAAAAAAAGGCAAAACCTAAACCAACATGAACACTTTTATTCCTAAACACTGCAAGTTAACCTAACAAGTGTTTGGTCAATTTTAGTGCACATGAAGTATAACCAGAATCATTTGAAAATAAAAACATTTATCATCTTCGAGGTTTTTGTCTCAACCCTGACACAAAGCCATGAAGCAAAAACCATAAAAAAGGAAGTCCCACAATCATGTAGAAACCCACCGCCTCTTCTAAGAAAAGAAAACAGAGAGAGAAAGAGAGGGGGAAAGGAAATGCTCATCCAGGAGTTAAGATATCTAAGGCAGTCTGTGTTTTGCAGTCCCTCTGGCTGCTTTCCGATTTCCATCCACTTTGCCAGGAAACTGCTGAAGCTCCACAAAGCTGTTAGGGAGACAGGACATTCCCAGACTGCCACTGTGCCATTTGGTGGAGCACATGCTAATTTTAGATTAGAGCAGGAACGCTGGGACAATTAGCCAAGCTCTTGCTCTGACCAATCTTCAGTCAAATTTCCCACCCAAACACTAAGATCAACAGCAACACCCTTCAAATATAAACAAAAGCCAGAGGCAAAGGAGGATCTACCACGCTTTTTTTTGGCAGAATACATTGCGGGGGGGTGACATGACAGGACATTTCAACCCCAAAAGCGACCACTGGAAATGAAAAGCCTTGACTGAAAGGCACCAAAAAAAACCCACCTGCGATGCGTGAAGTTTACAAATCCTGACACGAGTGCTTAAGGGCAGCAGACAGGGGGACAGGGAAGATGGCCAGAAAGCGCTCTCCAGAAGCATACTTGCGTGCCACGGCGGATCATTTGCTTGTGAGATAATATCAAGCCACTTCACGCCTAGTGTCACCACACAAACCCATCTGCATCCCAAAGGGTGCGAGCTCTTCCACCTGATCCCCCTCCCCACAGCACCCAGCTCGGGGCTCAGCGGGCCGCGCTCGAGGAAGGAGCAAGTTAACAGACATAAACAAGCACCATACCTTTAACAACACCACATCTACAGTCCTGTCCACCTTGGAAATGTCGCACAGGCTGTACCGCCTCTTGTGGCGTTCGTACATTTTGTCCACACGGCCGCAAGCAGAGGCGAAGCGCGGGGAGCAGAGCCCACCATGAACTCCAGAGTGACCGCGGTGCTGCGCGCTCCCGACCGCTCGCACGCGTGCTCGGAGGAGTCTCCGCGTCTCCTCGCCCTCCGAAGCACGCCTGCCTGTCCGAGCCTCTTAACAGGAAAACGAAAATCCCAGAGCTGCGACCGGCTGATAAAGTCTTCTTGGAACAGATTTGCTTATGCAGGCGACGCAAGAACTTATAGCAAACAAAAGGTACTTCGAGAGAGCTTTCTACGTATATGATTACTATTATTTTTTGTAGCTGCTAAGAATGGTATCAGCCTTCCTGTTATATTAATAATAAAAAGTTTTCCAGGCAACTTTGATATCCAAAAAGCACCAGAATGAAAATCCTGACAGAGAAAAGAACGGAAGCCAGACGAGTGCAACAGGGACGCTCCGAGAGGGGAAAGCAGAAGGTAGGCTCAGCCACGACGTGTCTGATTCAGAGAAAAAAAAAAAAAAAGAAAAAAAAGGCGATCACCGTATCCAAAGTAAATACTGTCACCAACGTGATCTTTCTTTCAGTGCACAAGGACGTGAAAGAAAGAATAAAAAAGGTATTTTCCTCTTTTTGAGCCAGTCTACCGTTCACCAGACAGGAGGGCTCGGTTTTGCGTTTAGTTTAAATTTCTAATGACAGCACAGGGCAAAAGGAAAGAAAATAATGAAATAAAGCCACTCCCTCCTGGTTTGAGCTGGGACGTCACTACTTGCCTTTTTAGTACTGCACCAGTGTTCTCCCAGCTTTGAAAATTTCTTTGCAGTTTTGGGAACATGATTCATCTCTTCAGAGAGAGAGGAAAAAAAAAAAAAGAAGGAGGGAGGTGGGGAAGAAAAAGCAGCAGTTTTCCTTCAGCAGCTTCTTCCACCGCCAGCTTCAGGCTCTCAGTGTGTTTGCTTGGTCCAAAGAGACCGAGAAGCAAAGGTACGTGTTTTCAGGGCGGCGAGGAGAGGAAGAATGACTGCTCTTCCCTCTCCCCTGGGGCCAGGTGAATGACAGACAGACAACTTCAGGCTCAGCGCTTCCCCAAAACAGGAATGGAAACTTATGATTCAATCAGTGCACACACACACACAAAAAAAAAAGGAAATCGTCCATTTACATTTTTGTTTCTAAATGTTTGCAGCACTAAGACAAGCACTAGATTTCTGTACCTTGCTCTCAGAAAAATACAGTTTTCTCTCATTTATTCTAATCTGAAAGGCAGAAGTTTTTTTTTCTTTAAAACAAAAAACCCCACAGTTTTTTCAGTCTTTCTAATGCCGAGCAAGGCAGCGAGTCTCTCCCCATCTCTCAATAGCTCATTCACATCATCTGGGCCCTGTGTGCACGCTGCCACATGGTTTCCTGTTTTCAAACTGCCCCCTCACAGCCCCCTCCGCTTTCCACCCCACCCTGACCTCTCCAGGGAGAAAATCTTTCCATACTTCCCTGGCTTTAGACATTCTCTCATTCACCGATTCAAAAGAGAATGGGGGCGGTTAAAAAAAAAAAAAAAAGAAAAGAAAAAAGAAAGAAAGAAAAAGAGAAAAGAAAAGGGAAAGGGGGGGGGGGGGTTCTGTAGTTTGATTTGAGTGCAGGAGTTTGCACTGAGCAAACTTGCTGCTTGTTTGGGGCAGAAAGCTGGAAATGCAGGAATTGTTAAACCTGTGCCACAAAGCAGGTGACTAAGACATTGGAAACGGTGTTATCAAACCACCATTTAATTGCAGATCTCAAAAAGCCACCCTAATCAAAGCCCGGAGAGCTGGTACATCTCCTGTGGGGCTGCTGAGTGTTTTCATCCAGCCCCTCAGGGAACAGCCCCAGGCCATTCTGTAACCACCGCCTCAAATTCTGGTAGAGGTGCCACAGCCCCGCATCCTCCCGACAGATAAAAATGAGGTTTTGGCATGTCAATGCAAGGAAATTTTTCCGAAGGAGGCCTAAACCTAGGAATCCCATTGCACTGGAGCTCCTCTCTTTCAGTTGCCATCCAGTCTCCTGCCCATCCGACCATGTTGCCAGAAGCCGGCCCGCGAGTAACTCAGGAGCTGACACACGTATGTGCCTCTGGTAAAAGGCTGAGGAGCGAGAGTTCACAGAAATGGTAAGTACTGTTTTGAGCTATGCTGGTTCTGACACCGCCAATCAGTACAATCAGATTATACAAAAACGTAATCACCCTCTAGATCTAGCAGGCTCAGGAAGCAAGCTGAGAAGGGCGTCTGTTTCCTCAGACAGCTCGGCTCTGTGGGGTGGTGACCAGCCACCACCCAAGGCCCACCGCTGGGCATCGCGCCACGAGTAGGTCCTCAGGGGCCAGAGAAGGCCAGGGACTCCCAGTGGGTCACCTCCTCTGATGAGAGATGAGGGGCTCTTACCTAGTCAACGCGAGGCATCCCGCCCCAATTTCGTGAGGCTCCAGGCTCTCCCTCACAACCCAAAGCTTCATCTCTACCACACTGAACTGGGAGGATCTCCTCTCCAAGCCCCTCTTACGGCAACAACCCCCAGCTCGAGCGCTCCGCTGATGACTCTGTTCTCCTCAGTAACGAGCAGAGCTTCTGCTTTCAGTATTAGAACACACGAAATGTGGTAGTGCTTTGGGGACTTTCTGGAGCCACCAGTTTTCTCCACAAGTAATGAATCCCAGCAATCATGTGCCTGTCAAGATGAGGAATCAGAAGTGGCTGTGACAGCATTCCAGCCCCTCGAACGCTACCATAAAAGGCAGGGATTTCCTCAAATCTAAATTTACAAGACAGGAACCTATAAACAAAGCGTGTGAATTTAGGTCAGGTACAGGAATCTGCAGCAGTCGCTGTGCCTTAGTGATGCTCTAACGTTTCATTATGTAGCAACTTTTTTATTTTTATTTTTTTTAAAACCAGCACAGCAGTTGTCTAAATTTGTTTCCAGATCACTCCAATGATGGCTGGTTGGATATACGGCCTCTCCTCATCCACTGGCCAAGATTCACCCAAATGACAACCGCACAGCTCTGTCAGATAACGCACTTCACCTTTGAACCTTGGGGCCCCTCGGACAACCAGAAGGAAATGTTCAGCTCACGGGGCTCAAGCAAAGCCTGCCTTGCAGAGCAGACTGCCACTGAGCATCACTGCTGACTGCCACAGGGCATCTTCCACGGGGATGCTGAGAGAAGTCAGGCTTGTAGCTGAATCAACACTCAGTCTGTTGCGGCTGCACGCAAACTTACCCTTCCTAAAGGTAAGGAGAAACGAGAAATGTCTCTAGCCAAAGGAGGTGGGGGAGACGCACTGGGAGAGAGGCTCAATCGTCACAGCAGGAAGTTAAAAAGAGGAGGACAGTTTTTCTGAGCTCTGCAGGAGCACCTTTGTGTGGCCCAAAGCCACAAGTTACCCAGCGCAGGCCGTCACGGGGCAGAAGGGAACAGCAACTCGAGGTGCACGGTGCAGGCGGGTGGCGAGCGCTGGCCAGGGGAGCTGCCGGGCAGGGCGACTCCCAGGACGCGGTGCGCGCCCATGCCCGGCCTGTGACTCAGGGTGACCTGCCTCCCTGCCTAATTACCGTGTTTTGATCTGGTGAAGATTAAGAGGCTAATGCCAACTGATCTGTTTGGACTCCTCTACATCTTCAGCCACAGAGAGAAATGATCAACAAAAACCCAAATAAACCAGTAAGAAAAATCCCCTTCCCTCTCCTCTCTTTTCAAATTTAAGCTTCCAAATCCCTAATTTGTTCCAAGAGTTTTCTTCTGTGGTTATGTTCCTGACTCACAGCCAAGATCAGGAGGCCAGTGACGACTACAGACACCCGAAGTCCATCTCATCTTAATTTCCAGACCTGACTGCTGGGGGAAAGAAAAGAAAAAAGAAAAAAAAAGAAATGAAAAAAAAACCACTACCACCATAATATAAACAAATAGCAGATAATGTGCCAGACACACTCCCACTTGGGAGACCATCCCTCCCTTCCCACTTTAGGTGGGGCTTTTGCTGCATTGTTCCAGGCTAGAAATCCTGCCTTACACGCTGCTGTATGGACACCCGGGCACGCAGAGGGGACGCAGAACACAGGCTCAGCCTGGACGAAGCAGAACAAAGGTTTCCAGTCCCTTTTGTCCATCTATTTAAGCAATCTCCTGAATGCCACATGCATGTTTACATATAATATAGGCTCAGAAACACAATGCACCAGACAATCAGGAGATAAAGATTCAAAAAAAACAAAAGCTCCAACAAGTAAATAATTCTTTCCGCTCCCCTCTTCTGCGAGTTACTCAAAATGGAGAGGAGACGCGAGCGGCAGCCGGGCCATCGGCTGCTGATGCGACAGTTCTGGGCTCCTTATTGAAACCATCTGGAAGCGCTGAGCCGCTTTGTGCAGACTGGAGTTTGAAACTATCCAATCGTTTCATATCCAAACCAAAGTCCAGTGCTGCGGATTTCAAGAGAAGGAAAAGAAAAAGCAAAAAAAAAAAAAAAAAAAAACCAAAAAAAAAAAAAAAAAAACGCACTCAATTGCACCATATGATCTGTAACTCGTCCAGATAAAACTCCTCCTCCTCTCCCCGCTAACAGACCTCTTAATGACAAGGAAATCATGGTTATTCTGAAACAGACAGCACTATTGTTATCTGTTTCAAATTACTTTTGCCATATAGTTATGAAACACTGAAAATGATGCAATCTGCAGAAATACTGAGGCATATTAACATTTTAAACTGCGGCTCTGATAGGAACTAATGGAGCAGCACATGAAAGGAAAAAATTCTCCCTCTCTTAAGCAAGTCAAAACCCACTTATGGGCACTAAACGCAGGAGATAATAAATTTGTCAGACAGCAAAAGAGAATAATTACAATTTAAATTGCTCTTTTCTTAAAAGAAATCAGCTTTTTGGAAAGTGATTTAAAAATTCTGTTTCTGGCACTTGCACGGATAGACAAAACAAACCCCTTTTTTTCCAAAACTAAATAAGGCAAAGGAAATCTGCACTCTAATACTGCGAAGTCTGTAAGAGGAGAGCATCCAGACTGGATGGGAATGTACATCCATTGTGTATGTCGGGCAGCGGGGCAGCACCCGCCCAAGCAGAAACCCAGGTGGATGCTCCAGCACGGGTTTTGAAGGTGAGCAGGCAGCTGCTGAGCGCCAGTGAGCACCCCCGCCACAGACTGTGGTAAAGATTAAGTTAAATAATGCATTTCTGCATTCTTGCAAGGGGATCGCAAGACACAGAGGAGGTCTGAAAAACCCGCTCCTGCCCAGCCTGTCCATTTGCATCGCTGCGGTGGCATTTTGGTACAGGGCTGCATCCCTGTGGATGCAGCATGACCCACCTTTGCCCCACCAAGCAGCATCCTCTTCATCGGGTAGCCTCCAAAGGACAGCTGTGATTTTGGACTCCCCTATAAGAGGAGGCAGGGAGAGAGATGAGGATGGTCACCTGCAATCAGCCATCACACAGATCCTCTCCAAGACAAGTCCTGTGCTGCTGTAGCCCAACAAAATGCTTGGGCAAATTTGCAGCACCAAAACAAGTCTGATTCTCCAACCTAGGCAGTTCTGACTCTCCTACAGCTTTCTCCTTTTAGATTGTTCAGATCTTCACACTAAGGTCTGGAGAGGGTCATCTCGCCACACCGTACTTTGGGAGAACACAACCGAGCTGAATTCTGTATCCAAACAAACCACCATACAGCTGCAGCCTGTGTTCAAGCTCTGAGACAGAGCTGTCTAATAAACAGTTTAAGAGCCATGAAGAAGGAATGAGGAGGACTTGGAAAGCTGTCAGACATATGGATACACGGAGCGCGTGGTTTGAGAAAATACAAAAACACCTTGAGAGACCTTCAGCCATTTCCTGACCTTCACTTTTCTAATATTTCTCAGAGACTTGGTGCACATTTCTCAGGAATTTCTATTGTGCAAACAACCTTCAGAAAAATGCCGAGGCTTTTGTCTGCCATGGAGCATGCCTGAACATCCTTTCAGAGGAAGTAAACTGCCCATCTTATTGCTCCCAAATGGTTACAGGAGAAACACATCCCACGCATGAGATTAGCAACCTCTCAGCTGATCTGACATCAGTTTCAAACATATAGTTCTGTCTTTACCAAAAATAACTGCAAATGGAGTTGTCTGGCTGGCTGAAGTGCTGTGGGATCTTGGACAATGCAACAGATATTTATACAGGGTGTTATGAGCGCTGAGAGAAATACTTCTCGCTGTCAAACCCTGGACATTTTGTATTTCCCTGTGAATTCCAGCATCCTGAAAACAAGGAAGGGAAAACACGAGTGGACAAGCAGGGAACCCCAAAAGGTTGTCAGGGAGCACCTGAATTATGACCTACAGCTGCAAACCAGCCTCCCAAAACGAACCCGCGCCTATGCATCCCTGCAGTGTCCCACCGGAGCATGAGGTCTAGTGGTTGTCAGCAGTGATGTCGACCTCCTCCACTGCTTGCATTAGTTCAGCTTCAATTTTGCTTTATGTTTTTCAGTTTTGGATAAGTAACGTGCGAATTGTACACTCTCACAATGAGAAATTATTCTGGCAGCCCAGCGCATGGCCCACTATCACCAAACTCACTCCAAAATGAGAATTTGTGGCTTTAGGGGTTTAGTCCCTGGAAATACCTACAAAAAGTCAGCTAAAAGAAAACAAATAACGGAAAACAGAGTTATTACAGGATTTACTCCCAATAGGGAACCCCCAGATACAAACTAAGACCCCTGCAGCTCTCAGCAACGCTGGTCGCGATGCAAGGCTCTGGGGATTCCAGCCTCTGAAGCTCTGAAGGCAAGACTATGATTTCTGGCATCTGGAAAGGTAATGGTGTAAACAAACGTGTTTAAAATAGTCAATTGTATACTTATAGCAGTTTTCAAGCCATTGTAAACATTATGCAAGTCACTTCATATTGGTTTGCACAGGCCATCCACCAAATATTTGAAGGCCTGCTCAATCCATGATACCCAAACAAGCAAAGTCTGGTAACTTACTCTACAGAGGAATTAGAGTAAATTTGCCTCAAATGCGGGATGAATGGGATGTTTCAATACCTATAAAGTTGACAAATTCAAAACTCAAACGAATTTTTCATTTTCATACTGGCTATAATAAAAAAGTATATTCCGACATCACTGGGATAAGCCCATGGTACTTGAAAGGACTGACTTACACCAACAAAAATGTGCTCCTTTCTATCATAAAAATAAATTCTAGAAAGAGTGAAGCCTTGCAGTTTAAGGTTGAGCTTTTGTGCAGGAAGACAGACCACCTTGCATTTGGGGAGTGCAGGAAACACCACATCAGCTTCCCAGAGAAAGGCTCGATGCCCGCTGCTGTAGGCATGGCACGGGGGCAGGCGGCCACTGCCCCAGCCTCGCCCTAACAAGAGATCGGGTCAAGGATACGCCTGGTGGGTGCTTCTATCTAAAGAACTGTGCATTTAGAGCTAAAAACAGAGACAGGATAGCAGATTACACAGATGAATTGGCGGATAAAGCCCAACAAAAATGACGTACGGTATCGGTGAGTAAAATTAACAGACAATGTAAAAATGACACATCTTTAGCTGAGGAAATTATTCAACTTTTACCATTCTTTTATGGCTCCAGTTTAAGGCACTGTAATCTAATTGAAAAGCAGCGAAGGGTCATTCAAATGAATAAATCATGCCAGAAAATGATTCAGCTTCCCTCCTTTTTTTTTCTTTTTGTTTTTTGCTTCTTTTCCCTTTTAATTGAAGTCTCTAGGATTCGGCCCTGGGAAGCCCACACGATCCATGTATTGTCTGGGTTGGGTACTCCGTGAAAAAGGAAAAGGTTATCTATTCTTTCATCTTGTAACTAACAACCTGGTAGGGAAAGCGGTGGGAAAGCAGAGCTCGGTATGAAGGCACCCACCATATTTCCAGGTCAGTTTTTCGCTTGGCTGCTGCTGCAGGCAGGGGCTAGAAGACACTGTGGGATTTGTTTTGCCCTTCCAAGTTCTCTGTTTGCTTTGTGGGAAGGAGGAGCTCAGACCTGACCGGTAACTGAGATGCTCTGGCTGCGGCCAGGACCCTCTCTCCCCAGCAATAACAGACACTCCAGCTCCCCCTCCTACCTACGCTTCCATCCAACCAATATTTTCATACCCTCTCCCCATGTGTTTGGAAACTTGAAATAAAATCCAACGCAAACGTTGAGAGGAGGCATTTGGGTTCCAACTCCCGCCTGGGAGGTCTGTTTTAGGACCACATGAGTATTAATTTGCTCACTGTTTTATCCGTTTCCCTGGTAGTCCTCTGTAAAGAATATTAAACAAACATGTCTTTACAGCACAAGCGCAGGAAAGAATGTTAACCCTGCGGAAGAAACCTGTTTTACAAATTTTTACCCCACTTTTATCTCTCTGGTCCGAAGATGGGTATGCAAGGGTAAGAAGTCACCGGGTCCATGAAGAAAAGCCTGCTCTGTTCAGACACCGTCAAAAGCACAGCTGCTGCAGCCCATCCTAGGTATGTTCTCCTTTTTAACCCAATTTTAGAAAATGCTCCTAAAGGAATTTCAGGACATAAAACACAGGTATAGTTAACAGCCAAATATGTTGAAACACAGTCATTAGTGAGGAATTTTCTCAACTACTGACATCGTTCCAGAAAAATAATACAATATTTATTCAGTTATAAACTAACATCTGCAACATTTCTTCTACTGGCTTGTCAAAGACGCCTTTACAGCAACATTTGCTGTTGCAGGTATAATTCCTAACTGCAATAATGGATCTGAACCCTGCTATTTCTCTCTTCTCAAATAAAGGTAGGGAGTACCCTTGCAAGCATTGGGAATGTCAGGTCAATACAGGTGGTACAGGAAAACTTTAGTTACTGGGGTTTTGTGCTCCCCTCTTATTTGCCCCGCTTGTCAGAGGAGCTGTGCTTCCAGACATTTAATAGCTTTCATCAACAGGTAACTAAATAAGCCTAATGCAATGGGCAATGATAACTGGGGACTAAAATGTCAAACAACAGCATTCTGTATATTGGTGTGCCCTGCAATGGCCTGAGGTATCCTACAGATTGGGGCCATCTCAGCAGCTGCCGAGGTCGTGGTGCCGCAGATAGCCGGGCAGCTTGCTCTGGAATAAAACAGATCACCTGAAACTCCTCACCAGCAACAGCACGGAAACGGTTGGCCTGTTTTCTTGGGAAAAAAGGGTGAAATGTTCCGCAGCTCTCAGAAGACCGAAATCCAAAACATTTACGGACTTAGAAGCAAAAAGCTTGCAGATAACCAGCAGGGCTGACGCCCGCTCAACCGATGCAAACCAGTAACTGCAACTGGGAGGAGGCCAGATTATGCAGCATTGCTCTGCACAGAAAAATGTCCTCTCTAGTATGAAATGGTTAAAGAATTTTAACTAGAAGCCCCTTCTATCCAAAGTTAGAACTGCTGACTGCTCAGCTAGTCATTTTGGCTATTATGTAGCATTAATCTCCACTGTTTCTGAAGTTAGCCTTCAGGAGAAAAAAAGGCAACTTCAAAACATGCAAAAATTAATGAAAGCCATATGTGGGATACTGTCATTATTCCATGTTTATAAGAGGATCAGGTTTTGTTAAATGGGCTTATTTAATGCAGACGCATAAGAAAAAATACCCAGCAAAAGATCTGAAAGCTATTGAAAGAAAAATATTTTCTTTGTTAACCCAAGCAGCCAGTAACAAGCAAAAAGACGCAACTTAAACTAAAAGTTATTATATATTTTAGTGTAACTTTGTTTACAGCTTCACTGACAGCTTATAAAATTCTCATAAGTAGAGAAATCTCTCCTAGATGTATTTTACCCTTTTGACCCTTTTCATCCCGTACTGTATTTAAGCCAGGACAACCTAAAAATCAATGGCTTATAGAAACATCTGTTGGTACAGGCAAACGGTTTAGACTTTTTCAACAGCTGTTGTTATTTTATGCTTTTTTTGGCTAGGTCAATCGGTAAGACTGGAAGAAAATATTAGCTGGGCTCCTTTCCTGACTTTTGTCTCTGTTTAGTGGCTGCAGTCAGTGCCCCGTTCTCTCCCCTTCCCTGGGAGTTTGGGGCAAGAAAAGTCAGAATGCGTCCCGAGTTAAAAAGATACACGGGTCTGTTCCTGGTCACCAGCCTCAAACATGAAATAAAGGAAATACAGCTCCCAGACACACATCTGCATTATTTCACTTATTTACCTAAATATTAGCCTAAAATCTCCTCTGCTCTAGCTGCTTTCTGCCCGGCACCAGGGAGCTAAACCCACACCCGCAGCATGCGCTGCTGCCCATCTCCTTGGCTCCCCTTCCACTTGCAGCAGTGCTCCACAATAAAACCCAGATTTGTTCTGCCTCCCCTTCTGCTAAATCAGTATGGGATCCAGACATTTACCGGCATCCTCCGTAAAAGATAACACACAATATATTTTAAGAGCCAACCTGCCAAAAGGTATTCAGTGCGCCAGACAGCGCTACTTGCCAGTCAGGGAACATACGTTGCTCATAAGAAGACATGCATAAAAACAGAATGTACTTTCCTTGGGAGACTAATGCTTACCTAAAAAAAATCTAAAACAAACCAAAATATCCTATTTTTAAACATTTAATTCAACTGCTACTTGAAACAGTATGTTTCTATATAAAATTCTGTTTTCTGGAAAAGAAGAAAACAACTTAAGAAGCTTCTAAATCGCTCTAAAAATCATTTCTCAGTGTAGATTCAAACGGCTGAGAGTCGACAAAGGCAATCCTGAGAGCACAGACTTTTTCCCCTTCGTTCTTTTAACAAAGAGAGTACTTGTTTAGCCTTACCTTCAAAACTTCTTATTTTGCTGCCACGCACTCCTAGCGTCCCGGTTGGTATTGACTGAATTATGCCAACCCTTGCCCAAAAGGACAGCCAGAAGCAAAGCCAGTTCAAACAGCCATCGCTTATCTACGGGAGGGAGAGCCCCAGGTTCTCAAGCGGAGGAGATATTTCAGCATTAAAGAATTCTAGGAGCTACTCCAAAACGCAAATTTTTGTTGTCTGGTGTACTGTAAGGATTTCGAGCCCAGAAAGAAGTTATTTATTTAGTCTATATACTTAGATTTATAACAAAGACAGAGGATTCATGTACACTGTTCTGGGTGCCTTTTGCATCATTTCTGACATAAGAAGTAAACCTCAGCTTCCCAAAGACAGAAAACAAGTAATAAACAAGCCTCGACAAGCAAATCTAACACTGTCCCCAGATATCTGGCTATTAACAAACAGCCTTTAGAGGTTTCTCTCCATGAATCCCCAAAATGCAGTTAAACCATCATTTGCAAAACACCTTAAAGCTCCTTTCAGACTACGCAAAAGGGAGCAAAGGACTGCAACCCAAAATAAAGGCACAATTTCCTCCGTGCCAGCTACAGCCCTACTGCCAGCACTGCCGTGGGCAGGGACAAGCCAGGAGAGCCTGTCCAAAGCTACCACGAGCGAGGGCACCCAGGGTATTCTTGCAGACACCTTGGTCAACCGTAGGCAAAAACACCCCAATCAATCAAAACCAAGGACTGATTTTATTTTATTATTTTTTTTTTCAGCACCCTCTCTCCCCTTCCCTTTTTAATATCACAGGACCCCAGTCTTTATAGTAAACAGCTCCCTTCTGGCATCTCCAGGTGGGAATATTTGGAAAAGGTGTAAGCTCCTACTCCCTTAAAAGGCTCAGAAAGATTTATCACTGCTCTTCGCTCACCCCTCACATACAGGCGTTTGAAGTTAAGACATGTCCACCTCCTCCTCCATGTTATAGCCAAAGAGTTAAATAAATACTATATCTTAGACATATGTATATACATGGTGAAACAGTACACCAAGAAACACATCAGTTATTTCAGCAGACTTTATCAGCCCACCCCTGTCCATGTCTTTGGTAAGAATCACTGCAATCTGCCGGGTAACATTTTGGAGAGGCAGAAGAGATTTCTAAATTCCCAAGAACAAGACCTCAGATCGAAACCAACATGAGAACTGCACCTCCAGCCTTTGAAAATGTGTATTTTGGAAACAAAAGGCCTCCCAACCACTTTTGGGCATTCAGTGCGTCCAGCTGCGTTAAGAAACTAAGCAAAAGCTCAGTGTCAAGTAAGTTAGGATTATGATCTGCTTGTGATTTATGGAGGTAAGTACAGTCTCAGACAGAAGAAAAACAAGTCGCTTGATGCTAAGCAGACTCAGTACCAGGGCTCAGACTAATGAGTTAGAAGGGCGAGGCTTCACGTTCCTGCCTCTTATCTCACCAGCTGGAAGGCGATGTAAAGGAAGGGGGAAGGCATTCGGCTGGTCAATGAGCTGGGCAGCCCGAGCGCCAAGGTACTTGCAGGCTGGTGTTAGCGCTCCCATAGCAGCACAGAAGGTAGAAATGCTTCAGGACAGGGAGGCACACGGTATTTGACAAAGGTGCTGTGCTTCCTGCATGGAGAATGTGTCCCTACATAACTAAGTGCATAAATAAGGTGAAACTACTATTACTGTGCCTGTCACGGTATCAGGGTATAAATCAAGGCAGAAGCATTATCTAACTAGGCTGACACAATCATAAGCCAAGCATCAGTCCTTTTCCAGACCTGAAACGAGAGCGGTGTTAACTCAGGTTAAGTACAAGCTAGCAACAATTACTCTGACTTTAGCAGCACAAACAGAAGAGAAAGCAAACAAGATAACCCAGAAATATTGGCTCTATCTGTTGGACTAGCCTCTTGGGCACAGCTACTGCCTTCATTTTCGCTGAGTACATTGCTGGCACTACGACGATAAACGCAGTATGCAAGAAGGGAGGGGGTAGTTAAGTTCACCAGTGCTTAAGAGAAAATCAAAAGGATGGTGACATCAAATACATGCTTGTATAGCTGGAAATTTAATCCATAAATGAAGCAGAACGAGAAGGTGGAAGGACAACAACCTTGTTAGCTGGAAGAGAGCAAATGCAGAAAAAAGCCCGGTTTAGAATTTGTTCCTCTAATTCCAATAGAGCTGATAAAGTATATTTTATTAAACTATTGCAAAACCCTGTCACATTCTTGTTCCAGCCTCCATGTTGGGGTTATTCCAAAGCAGAAGTCCAAAATACAGCCCACAGTAGTAAAAACAACAAACTGGTGATGGAAGGAGGTGAGCGGCAGCGAGGATCTCTCGTCTCATCCCTGACACCCACCTGCTCTGGGGTCCCGACAAAGAAGTTGCCACTGTGAATGCTTTTCACAGCACCTGCACTTGAAGACATCACCTCTTCTTCTGTGTGACTGATGACATGTACAAGTATTCTGCCAAAATTCAAGTTTCCTTTCCTTGAAAGCTTTGATGAGCTTGCTGCCCTGACAGCAAGACCAGCTGTGGCTGGCTATGGCCAGACACGACACAAACGCATCGCTCCGTCCCTGGGGTTTCACACTCGGACTCTGCTCAGCCAAGCCCAGTTCTTTCCATACCGGGGAAGTGCTTTCATTTTAGGTATCATATGCTTGGATACCAGCACTTCTGTAGAGACCCAAGACATTCTAATCCATCTATTCTGGGTTCACAGCCCCAAGCTTAAAGCCCTCTCCATCACCACTAAATCACACCGTCCTACCACTCTGCACCATGGAGCATGCGTAGACCACACCTGTAGACGAGGCAGAAAGCAGCAGGAAAGACGTCGCCAACAAAGCCAGAGAGCAGTCAATCTGCTCGACACGAGCAAGGACGCTGCATGGAAAGACAAACATTTAGTATCACTGAGGCTTGTATTTCATCTGGTGTTTGAACAGCAGCCTGCGACACAGACGAGCCACTCGGGGCCTCACCAAGACGTACACATGATACAAAGCAGTAACAGCAGAGACGCCGGAGGAATCTGAGATTTCCACCTCTGCTTGAAAAGAACATGAGAGAAGATGATCCACCTAAAAAGGGTGGGGAAAAAAAGACTGCAAACGATAACAGACATGGGAATCTGTGCGACTACTGCAAAGCTAATTGCGTTTTGATTCCATGTTTCCATGGAAAGAGCTTTAACCGTGCTGGGTAAAAAGCCAAATACGTTTTCATAACGACTCACACTGCATGAATGGAAATACTTAACAGAAGAAGTATTCTTTCTAATCAGCACTCTAGCTTCGAATACAATCCTCTCTCCTTTGTCCTTTACCCTTTTCTTCTTCGCACCATTGTTTTCATCCTTTGCTAGAAGATTAAGTCAAAAGTGCTTTGCCTGAGGACTGCTGGAGACTGTAAACCTCCATCTGCAGCCAAGAGCCCTGCTCATCTCTCAGACTGCTGTCCCTCTCGCTGCACTGCTAGGGTTCTTCTTCTGAGAGGGATCCTAACGACAGGAGAAAGCACGTGAGCCCATAGGAGCCTCCAGTATAACAGGCCAGCCAGCCTGGGTTGGCAGATCATTTAGAGTTTATCACTCAGTAGGACATCCAGTTCTTGATGGAAAACTTCAAACAACGGAGCGCTCACCCTTTCCTACAGCACATTACTCAAAAAATTAACTATCTTCAGCCCTCAAAGCCTGCACTGTCGTTCCTACAGTCTCAACTGGTTTAGCCTCATCTTCTAAGCCCACATCGCACATATGGCTCTTCCATCAGAGCAAAATGTTGGAAGGGATCCCTGTCCCATGCATATGGTTAGTCCAAGGCCACCCAAACGCTCGAGTTGAGGCAGCGGAGGAAGAACTGTGGTGGCCTCCAGCAGCTCTGCCCCAGCGGTCCCTGGGGGCTTTCTCCCTCCACGTGTCGCTTCTCGCCGTTGTTCACCTCACAGGGGACTTTCTGGATTTGGCACAAACTGCCACAGAAAGCTTTCCCAAATCCTGAAGAACTACGCCTAGAAAACTTGCCACGAGGGACAGCTACTAGGGGAGGATGGCAAGAGAACTGAAGCACCAGACCACGACTCCTCGCCAGACCCCAGAAGAAATGCACGATAATCGAATTAAAAACCTATTTCTTGTATTAACGATTCCTGGCTAGGGAGGTTTTCCTCTCAGGCACTGTAACTACCAGTGAACTGCAAAAAGGATAAGTCTACAGAAAAATGTACATGCTGGCTTCTCTGCATTGTAGGGTATCAACTCCAGCTCCCAAAATATCAGCACTGGAGCAGGGTAGGTTCGTTCAGAAGGGTAAAACCCAGTGATGCGATACACCAAGGTACCTATTTCTCATAAAAATGCAGTCTCCATTGAAAAGTCCACATTTGGTTCCCTATGTTATCATCTTAATTCCCTCTATATTTAGACTAGGAATTTGGTGTGTGGTTGCCATGTCTACCATACAACAGTTACACCACAAAACTTCAAGAGATTTCAAACACAAATAAAAGAATCCATACAAATCAGGAGATCGAACCATTCAAAACCAGCGCAGTATTCTCCTCCTCATGGCACAATATTCAGTGCCAGCATTACCTTGCCACAGTAAGTGTCTTTTACATGCATTATTTTATGTATCCGTACCTTCATGACTGCATAAAAAATTCATACTCCAAACCCAGGATTTTCTATGATGCGGATCCTTTAGCTCTGTTTTTTTTTTCAGACTTGTGAAATAATGGAGACCTTGCAGTGACCGAAGGGGGAGGTGTCGGGGAGGAGAAGTACATCACCATCTCCAGATCGCTTCCATCCCCAGGAGCCCCGTGGCCGCAGCGTGTTCATCTGCCCCGCTGTGAGCCACAGCTGAGAGCAGCATCTCTGCACCGAGTCGGGGATTTGGCTCGACGTCTGCCTCCCTGCTTTTCTCAGTAACATCCGTGAATCCTGCGCCTGAACTCGGAAGCGACTGTCTCGAGCTGAGGATTAGCAGCGTTCAGGAGAAAAAGGAGTCGGAGTTGCAGCTCCCAGAGAAACTCAGTGTAGGACAAAAAAGCTGCCACAATAGTTGTATAAATGCCTTCCTGCTGCAGATTTCAAAGCATGAGTAACAGTAAAGGCCAACAATAATCCCAAGCTGGTTTGAATTGCTTTTTTTCCCCCCCTGCTTTTTTTTTCTAGCTCTCCACAGCATGTGCCATGGACTCAACAGCTTACACAGCGACGTGCGGAGCAGCCACCAGAAGCAGCCCGCAGCAACGGGCGAGCTCTTCTGCAGAGCCATGAATGCAGCAGGGGCTGAGCATCTGACACTATTTCCTCCCAGCCTTCTCGCGCCTCTGCTGGGAGCCCCCGGGGGCACGCGCAGGATGCCAGTGGGTGTGAGAAAGGGCCCTACGGATGGGCAGCCCAAAGCCCTGACCGGTGCAGTCGTGTGTCACCCTTTAGCACCGATGCCAGGCTTCGGGCAGGCTCCTTTTTGGCTGGGTTTTTCCATGTTTACTCTAGTTACAGTACAATATTTACAAAGAGAGAGTTACACAAGTGATTTTAAAGAGGCAGGACTGGGACACGGCCTATTGTTAGGGCTGCACTTTCCACCACGGCACCCTGCTCTGATTTGTTCCTGACACTTCAGCCACTCGGTCTGAAATTCCCCGTGCTGTTGGGAGACTTCCCAAGCTGTTCTGCAGAAAATGCAATCACACGATGGCGGACCATCGCACAGTACGGAGAGATGTATGCACACACGTGGAGCAAGCTGGCTTCAGTGCACACAGGCACCGAAATTTTGGTGTTTTCTCACTGTGAGCAGGTTGTTAAAGAAATTACTTCCTCAGAAAGTAAATCTAAAGCGGAGCCTGCAGGACTATAATGACGCCTTGCCTTGGGCCACCACCACGTTTTGGTATTTTTGAGCCACGAAGCATCATCTCCCATCTTCACTCCAGCACCAGGCTCTCCTCTTTTCTGAGCAGCAGCCACTAGGGGGGGTGACACCGGACACCTTGTCCGTGATTGTCTCCATTTATCTGCTGACACCAAGGACGAGAGACTACAGCTGGAGGAAAGCCAGACCTCGGGATCCTTCACACTCACTGCCCATCCCAACACCTCCCTCCTGCGCGGGTCTCTGTCACCCACAAGCCCTCTGCCACCCAGTCCATCCCATCCCCTCTTTCTGTCTCCACCAGGTAGGCACAGGGAAAACCTCACTCAGCTCCTGAAACCCTGGGATAGAGCCTTTGGAGAAGGTCCTCAGACGTTTTAGCTGCACAACTGAAATCCACGGCACAGGAGCTCGGGAGGAGAGTGCGGGGCTGGGCAGGAGCTGCTGCCCCCAGATCTCCAGCTCCTCCTGCGGGTCCCTCTGCAAGGGCCAGGGAAGGCAACGAAGCAGAGCAAGCTCACACACATGCAGTGCATGCACATGAAGCATACAGGAACATTCCAGGGAAAGAAAGGGGGAAAAAAATATAAAACCACCCACAAAACCTAGGGACCTACAAATCAAAAGCAATGGCCAGCAACAGACCTAGGCTCTGCCCCAGCTGAAGGTCATCTGTCTTATCCACAACAACTCCCAGGGAAGGAGGTTTCATACCCTCCCTAGGTGGTCTTGCAACAGTTTCATGATGATAACAGGAAGTTTTTTCAATATCCAGCCTCAATCATCCTGGCAAATTAGCAAATCAGTAAATTAAACTGCCACGGGAATCTAGGACTTTAATAACCACTATTACATGTTGGAAGCCTGCTGGATTGCACAACAGTTTTCTTTTTGTTACACTGAACAAAATTAGTTCTTTCAACCTCTTCTCACGTCCCTTAATCTTTTCTTGCTGCTTCCTTCTGGACACCTTCCAGCACGCCTGCATCCGCCTTGGAGAGGACACCCACAACTGGATTTGATGACACCGACAAGGTCTCCGCAGCGCCACACATGAGTAAGTCACCTCCCCGTCTTATGGATGACACTCCTCCAGAGTAACCCAAAACAAGATCTGACTCTTTTGCAATCACCTCTCACTGATGATTCATGCTTAAGTTGTGGTCCACTAAAAATCCTTGGTTGTTTTCTATGCATCACTCTCCGGCAATCCTGACTTGGTAAACGTGCATTTTGATTTCTTCTCTGCAAGCGAGATAATTTGCATCCCCCTTCTTCTCTTATCTGGACACACTCTCCGGTTTCTTAAGGTCACTTTGAACTCTAACCCTGCTCTCCCAAGTGCCTGCAACCCCTCCCATCCTGATGTCATCTGAAAGTCTTATAAACACGCTTCCGTCTTCCAAACCATTACTGAAAATACTGCAAGCTTTCCTCCAGAAACTGACCTCGCTGATACATTGCTGTAGTACTTAGATGAGTGGGGAGATGAAACTGCAAATTTTGTTCAAGCTTCGTTCTAGGTGAAGATATTTCGAAATGACATGTTTTTCTGGTAGGCTGCAACTTCTGGAAATACAGATGTTCATTTAAAAACTAATTCATGTGTCAGAGGTAGGAAACATTAAACTCAATAAGATCCAACTAACACAATTAATACAAAGAGAAGGCCATTTCCCAGTGAACTGTTCCTGTTTTCTTCCAGCTACAATTCCTCAGCCACAGGCTTAGACAACCGAAGCCATCAGACGAACCCAGAAGTGCAACTTTATCTAGTCTGCTACACGAAGTCAAAGATTTAGCAAGTAACGAATCATAACTGCTTTATGCCATCAACACAAGAAGAAAAGTATCTCAGGGTACAGCTCATTTCACGTTGCTGGTCAACTTCCACATTGTTGGAGCAAGCAGGCTCCATTTCTGAATTACTTTGAATATCACAATATGTAAAAGTTAAACCAGATTTCTCATTAAAACGAAGGATCTTAAGTTATTTGATTAAAAAAATGCTAAAGTCTGATTTTAATGGATCACATCAAGTTATCGCCCCAGCTCCACTCAAGACTCCCTCCCCCCCCCGCCCCCCCCCAAAAGAGCTCGATAAGAACTGGTGGAGTCTCCGGCAGGACGAGCACTCGCTCAGCATGCAAGGGACTTGGGGAATTGTTGGTACAGAATTTCTATAGCTGAATAAATATGACCTCCGAGAAAACATTCTGGTGATTTAAGAAACAGACACTTTAAAACCCCATTTTAATTGGAAAAACCATTTTTCCATTATTTTCTTTTCAGTGTTTACAACCCTACAAACCATTATTTTCCTAAACACTTTTCAGCTGCAGCTTTTCCGTGACATGCACAAGAACCTCGCTCAGGCCCAGCACGTGTACCTTATACGTGTAACACTGGGGCAACACTTTTGGCATCAAGGGTCCAGATAAACCCCAGTCTTTGGAAACCAACTCACAAGAAAGAATTTTCCCCCTTCTCTTTCCAGTGTGTTTGATCTTATTGTTACTCAGCCCGATTCCACTATACAAGCAGTACTGGAGCTTGTTAGGTTCCAATTTTTTATTTTTATTTTTTTAAATAGCCTGTGTGTACAAACAGCTTTCCACATTGCGTATTAATAAACAACGTTGTGCAAACCTCTCAGCCACAAACCAAGGGTTAATGCAGTTCCCAGGCAGCTTTTCTCGAGTTCCTGAGAGCAGGGCTGAGGCTGCTGAATACCTGCAGCTCCTGACCAGCTGCAAGTAACAACAGTTCTATTTGCAACAAGTTCAGAAAACCACTTTTACTAACCACAAAATGGCCCGGTAATGAGAAGGCAATGAGCACCTGAAAGACTTCTGGCTACAAAAAAGTCAGCACTAAATAAAGCAGAGACAGGACAGGGCAGGAGATGCACTTTTCATGATTGCTTTTTCACTGGCCAGCTCCCTACTCAACCTAGATGTGTGAATTAAGCTCTATTTATAAGCCTTGCACCGATTATTTTTTTTTAATGGCCTTAATATAGTGCAGTTGTTATTTTGTTTCTGTTGAACGTAGCAACAGGAAACCCTGTCAGTCCTGCAGCAAACTTTCCATTCCCCTGACACTCCCATTCCTGCAACAGAAAAGGCATTCTAAAGAGGTGTTTGATGGGGTGGGGAGGTGGAGAGGAAGAAGAGAAGAAAGCACACACAAAGTCTCCAAATGCCTGTAAAACATGCAAAATGGAAGCCAAATTCAATGTTTCTTTACTTTTTTTTTTTTTTTTTTCTTCATGTTTGAGAGGCAAGCACCTTGAAATAAACCGATATAATAAGAGGACAGGGAGTGTCCTAATTTGTATCTTCTAAATATATCTTACTGTATGGTACCTAAGTATTAGTCGTGAAAACGATCTCTAATAAAGGGTCAGTAAAATAACATCAGCATCTTAATGCTCACGCATTCCAGTAACAAAAGACTTACTTATCAAACAGCACGGATTTTACCTTGAAAAGCTATTAGCTCCAGTCCCTGGATAACTCATTGAGCAAACAGCTACAGAAATTAAGCCTTAACTTGTTAAAAACAAAATAAACCTGATTTTATTACAAGCTTTGGCAAGACTGTTCTTCTGCCTAAAGAGCTTTACTGTGGGATGAGCAAAGTTTTTGGTGCTCCACCCTGTAATGTTAACTCATCTCCCCAGTATTTTTTTTCTTTTAACAGCTTCATAATGGCAAGCTAACACACAAACACAGCTGCTCAGCGGCAACGTGCACGAACACAGGCTCCGAGCAAGCTAGCATTTACAAAACACTCTTTTTCAGGAACAAGAAACTATATATAAAACCCAGGAGCAAAAGCAAATCCAGCTCAGAAAGGTGAGACCAAAAACCCCAGCTCCTGATAAAGCAGAGCACACATTCGGGGTGTTTTAAACCAAAAGTACATTCCTTTTGAGCTCAATATTTACATTTTTTATCGCAGACGGTGCTTCAAAATGGCAAAGCAGAGGGGTTGGGGGAACGGTAGCAAAGCCAACACAACTCATTTCACATCTCTGGCTCGGCCTTTTCCTATGGTTTCCCCCCTGTGAGGAATCTGGGGGGTTTCCCTCCTGTTTGATCCCCCTACATCTTCTCACTGCTCACTTCAGTTCAGATAATGACCTTATTCATACAAACCCTTGTACAACGCTGCCTCATGAGGAACCGTTTGGGCCAATCTGTATTTCACAACCCAAACGTGGCTTAATCCGGAGCGTTTTAAAAATGCAAGAGCTAAAAAAGCCCACACCATTTTTAAAATGCTGAAACAAAGCGTCACAACGAGCGACAACTTTCAGCCTTGCAAAAGGCTGCAGAAGGAAACCAGCAGTTTAGGTGGCCGTCTCCTGCAGTGGTGGCATTTCTTTAAAAAGCACATTAAAAATAGCAGGTAACAAAGCATAAGCGACACTCACCGCTTCCTCGCAAGCTGCGCTGTCTCTGGGATCTTTCATAAAATCCACCTCATCTTCAGTTTTCATTTCCAACTTCCCTGTGAAAACAGAAGGTTTGCACAGGCAATTTAAAACAAACTTCGCTCAGGGCTGCTGAGATTTTTCTGTTTATTCAAACCAGTCTCAAAAAAAAAAAAAAAAAAGAAAAAAGAAAAAAAAAGAAAACCAAACCCCTTCAACAAGTCCATTTTACTCCCGACATCTGGTTTCATTCCCGACTTTGCTGCTTGTTTGTTATTAGTTTTAACAACTATCGTGTCTGGGCTGAAGGAAACTATGAAACAGCAGCAAGCCCAGGGAGAAACGTGCGGCTGGGCTGCTCCTGGGAGGCTCTAGGTGAGGCTGAGCACATCTGCGTGTATTTGCCCATGTATTCATTTGGCTCCCATCCCTCCAGCTAAAGAACCAAAGTTTTTGCTCTTTTTCTTCTTACCATAACCCGAAGAGAATGCAGAATATGAGCTTTGCTTTCTCCATTGATATTTTCAGTGTTGAAAAAATGACGAGCTTCTAAAATTCAGCTCTGCCTTCAGGACGCTGGTTTGGTCCCGGGACTAGGAAGGCCAAGCCTCGTCTGGTGGACTTTACAGAGCCCCAGCTGATTTCCCCCTCCTCGCCACCGCAGCGGTACAAACGCTCTGTCCCTGCTGCTTTCTCTGCCCAGCAAACCACGAAAACTTTCATCAGTCGCCCCTCCCCAGGGGTTCCCTTCTGTGTACCTTTCCTTGGCATGAACATCAAAGCTGTAAAAATCTTTTTCCCCTAAGCCAACGGCTCTCACAACACCCGAGAACACCAGGAATTAACGTAAAGAAAATGATGCTTCGATGACAGGATTACTGTCTGCAAAGCAGCTTGTTTGAGCAAACTCATTTATTTTTCCCCAGGGGCTTGTGGCAGTGCCATGCCCGTGCCATGGCCACGCAGCCCAGCGTGGAGGAGCGCAGAGACTTGGTCAAGGCTGGAGAGTGGCTGTGTTAGGGCTAAAGCCCTGCCCTAATCCTGCTCACTCTCACTTCTCCTAAAACCCAACACCCCATGAATGGCGTCGCCTTCTAAAGGGAGATGCATGTTTGCAGCGAGTTTTCCCATTCGAGGAGGGGATTTTGCAAGAGGATGCCTCCATCTCAACTGGAAAATTGCTGCAGCGACTGCTGCCAATGGCCTTCCATTAGCATTAAATCTGTTGTTGACTTTGGGGCTTTAGGGATATCTGGTTTTGCAACGCACTATCGATAAAATAACCCGACGTTACTAACTCAAGTTGGCATAATTTTGTCTCAGTTAGATGAGTTTGTGCGCAGACTCTCAGAAATCCGAGATGACACTACGAGCTTCTGAAAGTCCCATTTACTGGCAAAGCAGAAATCAGGGTCACAAGGAGAACTGCTTGGGGTCGCAGCAATGCCGTGATAGGGAGAAATGTGCCCTGACAGCCGACAGGTTGGTCCAAAGGTGTAAGAAGGAAAGTGCTGGTGCACTGGGGACGGAAGAAAGCAGCCCAGCGATACTCGGGGCGGTGTAAGAACTGGAGGAACAAGCCATGGGCCAAACGCTGCTGTAGGCATCAGAAGAAAATCAGGAGATTCCCAGTTCTGCTTGAGATTTCCTCCGTGCATCTGAATGAGTTACTAGGGCAGAGTCTCTGCTTCCCCATCTGAGAAGCAGAAACCCTAAAGACAATCCCCTCCCTGATAATGGCCTTGAAAGCACAGCCCGGGCAGTGCTTGTGGCATTTTCATGTCCTGAACAGTGTGTCAAGAACACTGCTCCCTTTAAGGTCAGCAATTAGCATTTCGGCTCAATCCTAGCAGGATCAGACCCTCATTTTATTGTCAGGCTAGATAAAAATCGAGAGTTTTAAACAGCAGAAACACATGGTTTGTGCGCTGAGGCTTGGGTGCTTCACTTCCATGTCGCCCTCAGGGTGAAACGCAAGGGGATCATTTCTTGCACTCTGTCACTTCTTCGTAAACTGCTACTCAGAAGCATAACCTCAAACTAGAGACTGGTATTATAATATCACCACAGGCCTTTAGGGCACAGAGCACCTTACCACAAGTGCAGTGTCATTAGCATCACCCATTATCGATTCACCCTGCTCCTCCACAAGGGGAAGGAAACTGTAGGAAGTGCCTGTCCACGTCACCACGAGGTGAGGAGTGGTAAAACTCAAATAGGGTGATGTGCTCCTACCTGGCAATGGGGGTTTGCTTTAAAGGCTGAGATCTACGAGAAGATACACCAGGGAAATTTCTCCCAGAAGAAGAGTTCGGGAGCAGTGGTTATGGTATTTGTAAATGTGAGATGCCAGACCCCAACCGCAGCCAGGGTCGCTTGCTGTTGAGAAGCTGCACCTACCTGGAGGTGTTTTGTCAGCACCAGCCGAATTCCTCGGACACATTCTGTTACCTCTCCGTGCCCAGCCTAGCTGTCGTGGCGTGCTTTCAAACCCTGACTGCCTGCTTGTTAAACTGGGAGCTTATCTCTGCCT
Source organism: Cygnus olor (assembly GCF_009769625.2). Taxonomy (NCBI): domain Eukaryota; kingdom Metazoa; phylum Chordata; class Aves; order Anseriformes; family Anatidae; genus Cygnus; species Cygnus olor. The sequence goes on from NC_049179.1 coordinate 15,030,542, forward strand.
GACTTGCAAATAACACCACTGAAGGACCCACTATTTGGCTGTAACACAGCTCTGAGTCGAAATCTAAGAGCATGAGGAGCTACCCCAGGGAAGTAGGATCTCCTACATCCATCACCTTCCTTCAATTTTGTGATCAGACGTGAGATGTCTATCTGGATCAGATGATTGTCCCTTTGAGGTCTCTGTTTTTGGGGTGAGGTTGGAACTAGTAAGATGCGATGAGAAAAACTGGTATATATTTGAGGGCAATTTTACAATATAAATAAAAGAAATTAAAGAGTTCAACTTCTGATTTGGAGGAATGGCAGCAGCAGCACCAGCTGATTGCGTGTCCGATAAATTAGCATGACAATAAAAGCCTTTGACCACACGTGTTTCTGAGAAACGGCCTCGTGACCTGCACTTCCTTTGAGAAGGCTTTATTGTCGGCTCTTGAAAAAAAGATTTGATTCATTCAGAGCACCGACTACTCACAAAATCCTCTGTACAACCCCAGACTGCAGGGAAAACTCCCCGACACTGACACAGCAACGAGGAATTCCCACAAAGCCTTGAAGGCTGCCGCAGAAGGAGCACACAGAACGTGCCACACAAAGCGCAGCCATCAACGCGCAGAGATGTACACACTAACAGCAACAAACAACGAGTCCTGTGTCCCGAATCGCTGCCATCTCACAGTTCTAGATCCTATTTTACAGGACAATAAACCGTTGTATTCCCAGGTCTTTTAATCCTAAATCCTTATGGATTTTAAGCCTGTATCAGGATCACCTCCTCTTTTTCCCCTTCCATGCCCTAACACAGAACGATGCCTTACTGTTACTTTTTTTACTCCAGCTACTACCTTACTGGGCTGTTTCGTTCCATTTCCTTTTAAAAGAACTCATCGTGCCTCCAAGAATCCAGCCAGAGATAAAGACCTGAGCTGTAATGAGGCAAAACCCAAGAAGCTCCCAGAGCTAACACTCCCAGGTATTGCCTTACAGCCACTCCCATCCCATTGAAATGTCAATCCGCCACAGCACAAAAATAAATTTCTTTCTGAAAACAGCTTTCTAATCCACCTTTAAAGCACTCTACTTATTTACTAACGAACTAATGACTAACGTTTACTGATTATCTCCTGACAAATAAACTTTCTAAAAATCAAAGAACTCAAAGAAAACTCAGAGAGATCAAAGAAAACAGTATTTGCCAGAGCCACCCACTAGTGACCCCTCCAAAAATCAAACCTTTCCCCCGCCCCCAGTTATTCTGCTATCACTTACCAGTCCAAATCCTCTGCCATCACTCTATCCTGTATTTAGACCGAAGTAAAAGCTCCCAGCATTAAATCAGTGAAAAACCTTTAGAACTTCATGATTTATATCATGGCATTTTTTTTTTAATTTATTTCTATCTTTTTTTTCTTCTTTTGATTGTTCAGTGCTGTGAAATAGGATGCACTGTGTAATTTTCTCATAGCGAAAAGAAAAAACTGGCAACTGAAAAAGTTCAGCTGCTGGCGCTGAACAGCTGCCGGAACAGGTGGAATGGAAAGATCAGATTAGCTCCACGCTTCAGGAGCGAATCCACCTCTGATTTAACTCTAGCGACCAACTCACTTCTCACTTAGCCCATTTACCCAGGTCTGTTTCCCCTTTCTCAGCGTTACCTGACGGCGTTTTCGGGTAGCTCGTGCTGCACGGGCACCGGGTCTAAGCCATCCCCAGCGAGGCGCCGCTGTCCCGCAGCATCCCTGCTCCCAGGGGAGCGCTGCTCCCGCTTCCAGCTGGCCCCAGCGAGCAGGGAACGAACTCCCGGCGAGCTCCGGCCCTGCCCAAGCGCACTGGAAAACACCCCGGCTGCTCTGCCCGACAAAAGCTTCGCAGACAGGAAAAGGCAGAGGGGGTAGGGCTGGCCCTCTCTTCTAAATGACCTAACCCCGCCAATTAGGACGTGGCTCTGCACAGTTCAGAAGGACACCGGCAGCTGTTCCAGCAGGGAGGAAAGAAAACGTAAGGCAGCGCTGCCGTATCCTCTGACTGTACGCTAGCAAAAATACGGGGGGGAAAAGTGAAGGAATAGCTCAAATTAGCACTAAGCAAATAAACCCTGAGGCCCACAACGAAGTATGTAACTTGAAGATACGGCGGTCGAAATATCTCCCTCCCATTCATTCCTTCCCCAGAAGGGATTTACGTGCTAGAAATTCTTCTGCACGGCTTCATAGGAGATGATGTCCTTTCCTTGCCCCCAGTGCCAGCCAAGAAACACGCATTTGGGCCGCAAGTTTTAATCTGTAACTTCTCAGACACGAAAGCAAAAAGAAAGCAACCCCCAAACACCTCCACTTCCTCTGTAAGGCAGGCCTCATGCACTCACTTCCCTTCCTGTGCTGATGCTAGGGGCAGCCCGACAAAGAAAAGCTGCAAAGAAGGAAACCGCCCGATTTTCCATACCTGTGCCAGGCTCGGCAGCTCGCGGTGCCGGGCTGACGTCCGTCTTCTTGGCGGAGGAGCTTAAATCCGCCTCGCCATTCAGGCCGGCTCCCACATCCACTGCAGGCTGGGGCTCGGGCCCCGCTCTTCCTGCGGCTGGTAGGTCAGGAGAAGAAGGGGTCCCCGCTGCAAACACTACGGCATCGAAACTTTTTACCATTTTAGGAGCTTTATCCGGAGAGGAGCCATCGTCTGCCGAAACCAAACTCTTTACTCCCACATGCTCTGGTGACTCAACAGCATTTAAGCCGGAGGAGCAGGGCGAGAGGGCTGACTCCGACACGGCTCGGCTTTGCTTGCCCTCGGGCTGTGCCGAGACCTCCCCCTGGGCTGCGGCGGCAGCGGGAGCAGCATCGCCCTCGCTGCCCGGACAAACGGTGTCCGTGCTGGAGTCGCTGTCGCACGTGGGCTCCTCCGCGATGGGCTGCAGCGCTGCCCTGGGAAGGACACTCTCCAAATCCTGCTGCTCTTCCTCGTACCCCGTGACGGAGGTTATCGCCGCTATCCGTAACGCTTCTTCAGCCTCAAAAGCCACGCTCGGGGCTACCACTTCCAAAGCATCCTTTAATTCGGGGGTGCTGCTGCGCGGGGAGATGTGTTGCGGGCTGGGACCACGCTCTTGGTGCGGCCCCGTGTCCGGACAAGAGTTGCTCCCCCCCACCAGCGATTCGCCCGGCGGCTCGGCTGCTTGCATGGTGCCTTCCCCAGCACCCGCTGCCCCAGCCTCACCCGCCGACTCCTCGGGGACCGGCTCCTTCAGCCCAGCACCCGCATCGACGCCGGCCGTGGGCCCCCCTGGGCTGCAGGCGGAGGATTTCACAACCGTGGCAAGCAGTTCCTCCGACAAAACCTGCTCCTGGCTGCTGTCAGAAGCCTCCCGCTCAGGCTCAGCCGTGCCTCCTTCTGCCTGAGGCTGGAGGCCGTGCTCGGGAGGGCCCGGGACCCCCGCATGCTCCCCCAGCACGCCGGTTACCTCGCCAGGCTCCCGCCCGCGCGGCGGGGCCAGCTGTGCCGAGCCTGCCGCCGCCGCTGCTGCCACTTCCTGCTTTTGTTTAGATTCTTCATTATGAATTACAGAGGGTGTGCCTACGAAATTATCCTCTGCACAGTCTGCGCCCTTGGCACATGGAGACAATCCAGGGTCGTTACCGCGCAGGGCCGCCTCCTGCCCGGGAAGTGCCGCTGCAGCATCTCCCGTCGGGTGCTCTGCGTCGGGACGGGGCGCGAGCGCTCTCACCTCGCCACCCAGCCCCTCCTGCCCCCGAGGGCTTTCTGCTGCCTCTTCTCTGTCTTGTGGAGGCTCCTTCTCCGCCAGGCATGCACTTGCATCCTCCAGAGGGAGCGATCCAGGCTCCTGCTCTCCCACTGGAGCAGCATCCAGTTTTAAGCTGTCGCCCATGGCATCGTTAACAGCGGTTTGATCAACAGGAGGGCAGCAGCTAGCAACTTCCTGAGCTCCGTTTTCAGAGCCTGCGCTTCCTCCATCTCCGCCGCTGCTGGTATCAGTTCCTACTGACTCCTCTTTCTGGGCTTCGCCACCCTCCCTTGCTTCGCCCGCACTCTCAGCGATCTCACCGCTTCCCTGGCCACGCACAAGTTCTGCGCTGCCTTGGTTAGCTCCAGCACCATCACCATTTTCAGGGCCATCGGTTTCCACACTGTCCTCCAGGGAGGGTGAGCTGGATTTGCCATTTGTGATACCCACTTCCACCTGTCTTTCTTGCGCCCCACTCGTAGTGCTGTCCTGGCTTTCCAAAACAAGACCACGTTCAGGTGCACACGCAGGAGCCTTCGCCCCATTCACTGCTGGTAACGCTGCCGCGGTGCTCGCGGTGACATCCTGCCTCTCCTCCACACGGGCATCCCCTTGGCTTTCCAAAAGGCCAACGTTTACCTGATCAGTGCGTGAGCCTGCTCCAGTCTCTTTGTTATCACCGCTCTCGCAAAGATCAACGGAGACGTCTCCAGCGCCAACACCTGTGTTCGTACTGTCGCACGCCGCTACCACTCCCACGTTTGCATCCTCCCCACCCGCACAGTCAGTGCCATTAAAACCGTCGAGCAAGGGCTGAGCGGCGCTGGCTGGCTCCTCCTCAGCTGCCAGTCGCTCTTCTGGATCCGCAGGCCTCCTTTTGGTGGTCTCAGCCATCCCATCCTCTACCTGCTGCTGGCCCGGCGCCCTGTCAGCCGTCCCGGTACAGTTCCTGCACTCGGTCTGGCCCATGGCCACATCCGTGCCCTCCGGGGAGGCCGGGGCTTCGCCTGCAGTTTGAACCCCAGGGACAGCACTCTCAGCTGCACGTTCCTCGGCAGCCTGCGCTTCCTGATGGGTGCTATCCTTACTGCACAAGCCAGCTTGATCCAGAACAACTCCAGCAGATGTCATTCCAGCTTCCTCATCTGTATTTCCACAGGACGGGAGATTTACGGCCCCGTTTACGCCTGCATACGGGCTCGCTGTGCAGCCGTTTTCATCTGACACAGTCCCAGAGCCTTCAGCAGAGGCTGGCCCCTCCTCTTCCTTTTTACCCAACGTCACGGTATTTTTACTTTCACAAGAGCACGCTGGGCTCTCCACGTCCCCCAGACTCCGCAAGCCGTTTGGTCCATCACTGACAGCTCCCAGGCTCCCGCTGGGGCACTTGTCCTCCTGGTGGGCTTGGTCGGAGAGCTGCCCACTGTCGAGGTGAACGTCAGATGGACTTTCCTCCCCTCCTTCTCTTGCTATTTCTTCCAGGCTCTGAGACGAAGTGGTTGGGTGACCACCTGGCTCCGCTCCGCCGCCGCAGCTATTCCCAGAACCTCCCGGTACAGACTCCGTCTGCTTCCTTAAACTCTGCAACAAGACCAAAAAAATGAATTATGATTATTTTCTGGATCCACCATGTACAAGGCCTGTGAACACAACCCTCTGTTTCATGCGACTCCTGCTCCTGCTGTGCTCCTACTTGACGTCCACAACCCCTAGGGACAGAGCTACAGCCGTAGTGCCGAGGCCGTGTTACCTGCTGGTTTTGTCATGCAATAACAATGACGTTATCAGAACGACCGGAATGTTGCTGGAAGAAGCCTCTGAAGGACATCTAGTCCAACCTCCCACCTGAAGCTGGACTATCACTGCTGTTACCTCAGGTCAGACAAGGCTCTGGCAAGTTCCAAAAACCTCCAATGATGGAGGCCCCACCGCCTCTCTGAGCAACCTCTTTCAGCCCCACACCATCCTCCTGTGAAGGATTTTTTTCCTAGCAGCCAGTCCGACCCGCCCAGGCTGAGATTTGTCCCTCTAACCCCTTGCTACACCACCTGCCACCACCGAGAAGAGTTTGGCTCTGTCACCTTTGCCATCGCTCCTCAGCTAGCTGTACTCTTAGTTCTTCAGCGCACTGAAATACAAGATCAGTCAGCAGCAGAATTCAATCTACCACATAATGCAAATGAATACCCGCCTGGTCCCAAGGGGCCTGAGCTGACACTGCTGCAGAACAACTTCAGACCCCTGCCCCATGGCACTCCCTGCTTCTGCTCTGCGTTGCTCCATTTCCCTGTTTTGCTCTAAACACTGCTCCAGACAAGGCAGCTGGCTGTCCCTGCCCAAGCCAGTCATCTGTCTCCTGCTTCTAGGTCTGAACTCATCATCGAATCCACACTCCTGAGAAATGCATGCGTAATTAAATAGCTGAAATTTATTTCCTACACGGAAATAAAAAATTGAAAATGACAACACTGTATTAAAATCAGTATGTGCAATACCATGGAACAGTAGCAAAGCACTCAGCTTGTCCCATCTGCATTTCCTTTCCAGCATATCCACCTTGTCCAGGATCCACCAAGCTTGATACAATCAAACCTTTATTTAAAAAGAATCACCTCTGTTTCAATATCATCTTTTTTTTTCCTCTTCTCTGCTGCATTTCAGCGTTCACATACCAGAAAAAGCGACTTGCTAAATTAACGAGCAACCTCAGCCCTTGGATGCTCACCCCGCAGAGCTTCCTTGATTTTCTGTGCAGCGCCAGCTCTCGAGGCAGGCTCTGGGATTTCACTGCACACTTTCGGAGGACACGCTGACACGCAGACAGCAGGTGACGAGCGCTTGTGGCCCTCTAGAAATTCAGCACTAATGAATCTATTTCAAACCTCTGGTATTTTTTGCCTTTATTCATAAAAATGCTCAAAAAAAAGAAGCACCCTAGCAGTCTAACTCAAATAGGTTCCTTCAAATCTTTAAGACTCTAAAAGTTCCCAGAGAAACAGGATTTCACACCAAGTATGCCAGCTTAAACAACCCTTTTCTCCCCGAGTAACAAAAGGAGCAGCGTGTTAGCTGATGCATTGCAGGGAACTTCTGGGTGTTGCATGTGCAAACCGTGGCTAAGCCCATCCCTGCTGCGTCGAGGATATTGCACTTACTGTTCTTTCCACACTGAGGTTTGCAAACTCTGACCAAGGCCACCAAATCACTGAATCACGGACCACTGAACGCACTTCTGGTGTTTGCGATGGCTCTCCTGCTGCAAACAACCCCACCACCCACCTCCCATACAGCTGCATATCTGCCAGCCACGACGCAGCTCGTGTTTTTGGAGGCAGCCCAGGGCAGGTGAGCACAGGAGGCAGGCAGCACGGGCAGCAAAACCAGAACCATCATCTCCTCGGCCACCCAACCCTGCAGCAGAGCACAGAACCGTGCTGCTGGTCCCCAGCCAGGACGGACAGACGGCCGCAGACAACGGTGACACTTGTGCTGGAATAAGCCGGAGGGGCGGCGGCAGCCCCAGCATCCTCTCGGTGAAGTCACTCTGCTGATAGCCTGAAAAATAGAACTGGCTCCAAAAGAAGCCAACTGGCTTCTACCCGACCCTAAATGAACCTAAACGCAATCATTACAGGGCTGCGCTCCAAATCCAAATCAGATTAGATGTGAAGTGAAACAGCGCTGGGAAGAAGTCTAAACATAGCCTTTTGTGATTTCATTGTCAGACAAAATGTACCCATCTGGCACTGGCTCTAGCAAGCAAGGAACGAGCTCGATGTGCAGCCGTGCCTTAGTGCCAGCTGATGAAAAGGGGAAGTGCAGGGAGGCGATTTCACGGTTAGCTCTGCTTTGCCACTCATGCCACCAGTTCCTGTCGAGATGGGGAGTAATTAACATCTCCTGCTCGGGGAAGGGTGACCGATACCTCTGAACTTCCTCCCAGCCCAATGCAGACTGCAGTTCTCTCTTTGCTTGCTTAAAGGAACAGAAATGCCTGGGAGCACTGTCATTTAAACCCCACACCTCCACAGCAGCAGATTTACGAGTGATAAAGCGATGGCAGCTGTGCAACACACGCAGAGCAGTTCTGAGAAGTTGCACAGAAGTGTCCCGCTGCTTCATCCTCCCCTCTCAAACACGTCCCTTTGGAACTGATGTTCAAGCACTGAGAGGAAACCTCCCAAGCCCCCACCTTGCACCACCGTGGGCAGGGCTCTGGGCACACTCACCGCGTGGCTCAGGTGGGCTTCTCCAAATCCTACACCAAGGCACTAAGAAAACCACTGCTTTCTCCATCACCCTCACCAAACACTTTCCCCTCCCTCTCCCCTCCGACCCTGTCATCTTCATCCGAACACAGACGTACCCACGGTGCCAGTCCCCCAGTCCCTGACCCCCTCCAGCGCACACACGCCGCCCAACGGCTGCCAGCAGCTGGAAGGACGATGCACCTCACCTCCACGAAGGTTTTCCCCGTCTGATGTGCTTCCTAACATGGCTTTATCAGATCTCCCTGTGCTCCAAGGAGATAACAGGCAGGCGTCCGCCTGGCTGTTTGCTAAGGACATCCAAAGCAAATGTCTAGACTCACTGGTACTCATGCCCCCAAACGGTGCCTGCGTGTGGACACCCCAGCAGGTGCCAGGCTGCTCACAACAGCAGCAGCCAGCCAGCTCCCTTTCTATTCAATAATCACAGGTGTTTCCTTACCCGGTGCTGGTGGCTCTGCATGTGTAGCTGAAGCTGCCGTATGTCGCTCTCCAGGCTGGCCTTTGTCCCTTCCTTGGTTTCTGCCGTCAGCAAGTAAACATCAAGCCGCCGGTGGTGCTTCACGCAGTACTCCCCGGTGTGCACCGTGTGGGACAAGGTGCTCCACGAGTCCGGCTCCCTGGCTTCCTCTCTGAAAAGAAACCACCGCAGGTTAGTCTGCGAGCAAGGAGGGATGCTGCACGGCAGGACACGCACGCTGTTCCTCACTCTGGACAGTCATCTAATCAATGGCTCCAGGGCCAGACAGACACACACACACACGCACGCGTCTCCGTCCTGAAAATGAATGTGATTTAGAGCCAGCGCCAGCCACGAGCTCTACTCCACAAGGTCTTTCTCAGGTAGAGAGATCTGCTTTTTCCCCCAGACAAGAAGAACACGAGTGACTAATAGCAAAGGGCACTGCAATTGCTTTTTAAACAGAATTTATTGCAGGTGAAGATCACCAAAGTAGCTGCTGGAGAACAACAGATACCTGAAAGACAGACTGCAGGGGGACAAGTTCGAAGTAGCAACGATTTTTATGACACAGATACTACAACTTCTACACCGAAACCAGCACACCTCTTCACCAACACCCAACAGCCATCACATTGCAGCAATTTTGTCACTCCTGAAATGAATTCTGCTTGCCCTGTGAAACTGCTTCGACACAAGACATCCTCAGTGTTGTGAGACTGCCGTCCTTCTGCGGCAAGAGCACCAACGTTCTTCTTACCAAAGGAAAAGAAAGGAAAAAGGGGGCTGTTGGAGATCAGAATGAAAAACTAACTCAGCAGTTACTTCCAGTCAATAGAAATCTCTGTTCAGTCATCTCAGACGTCAGACCCTGATTTTGCACAAGCTTACAACTCAGAGCAGTAATTCTTCATGTGGCTGCTCTCACCGAGCTGCACAGAAACAGCAGTGTCACTTTAACGGGTTGTAGAAGCAGTCATCTTATCAAGGTGTTCATCTAAAGCTTCAGGTTTGTAGCTTTCATTTTGAATCAGAACTGATTCAGGAAACCAAAACCATCTTTTCATCATCACGCGCCCTAATGAGAGAGACAACTCCCAGGAGAGAACCGGGCAGGGATTGAAGGATGTGGGGCTAACGCTGACCTGCTCATGGGCACGAGCAACGGAGACCTCTCCATCGTCCCTTCCCTGGGACTGCAGCTGCTGAGCCGACAGCACGGCCCCACAGCTGGCGTCCCCAGATTTCCCTTTAGCTACAGGTTTCCCTAGAAGGGCCTGGGACAGAGCTGTAACTGTACAAAAATGATGAAGGGACTCAACGAGGTACATGTGCAGCAAACTTGTACCGTCCGCCAGGTAGAACTACACAACTGGCTGCACCTTCACCCACCGGTTTCTTCAGAAGCAGCAAACCTCTCCAGTGGGAAAACCACAAGGCCACCTCTCCGGGAAGCCGTGCGATTCAGAAAGCGAAGCAGTAACGATTAAACAACACCACGAGTGGCAACAGCAGCAGGCAGAGCGCTGCGGGGAAGCTGGAGACATGGAGAGCCGCACAGCTGATGTGCTCTGCCCCGGTACAACAGCCCACATCCTCTCGTGACTCGTTTTGAGTTAAATCAGCACGACACAAAGCAAACTCAGACAAAGTCTATGCCTTCCGCCCTTTGCCACGATGTAACTCAACTGACTTCTATGGAATTACTCTTGATTTAAAGAGAATCAATATTGCTGTAGAGGAGCAGAAGGATGCGTAGTTTTTTGTGGTGATTTGTATAAAACCGGTCATCAAGGCACTGAAGTCATCTGAGCCATTACAAGTGCGAAGTGGCTAAATAAATGACTTTCCTTTATCAAGGAAACACAGCCATTTCTGTCTGGTGCATTTTCCTTTTCAGCTGCCATGTATGAGAAATCACTGCTCGCCGGGCCACTCGGAGCACAACGAAGCAGTCAGCCCAAAAACCAGGTTCACCCACTCGTGAGGCCAACATCAGCAGGCTTAAAGGACGCAACAGCCTTCTCCGCTGTCTCACCAGCTTCAAGTGCACTTAGAAGCATCTTCAAATATGCGCCCACAAAGCAGCCTGTGGATCTGCAGGGCCCTCGGTGGCTTCAAAGCCTCAAAACCTGGAGGGGAATCGCAGGCGTGCGCTGCCCCCTGCAACACGGTGGTATCCCCACCACCACCCCAGCGACCTGCCACCTCCACCTTCTGGCAGCGATGTCTCAATCCACCGACTCCTCCAAGTCATCCCTCTCGCACACCGATGCATCCAGAGGACAAGTGAGCGTTAACTTGTTGGCTCGCTGCTATTTCTGCTGTTCGATTGCTTTCAAGAGCACGTAGATCACATGAGAACATGCTCCCGCTCACTTGTCCCTGTACGTTGAACATTTGTGTGTCCCCTGCCTGTCTCACTGCAAGCCCTGGGTTCTATGGAGGTAACAAAAACACACATCCTTCCAGAAATTATGCTTTATAGGCTGCACACTCAGTGCTCCCTCACCGGGAAAGGTGCTCATTTTGCATAGATTAGCAATTTCTGTAGTAGCTGTAATTATGTACAAGTGCATACCGAAGCTGCGCTACTAGGAGATAAAAACAAATATGCAAATATTTACTAAAGATTTACTAAGAAACGTATACAGAAACTCCTGTATTCGAGTAGTCTGAAAATCTGCTTCCATTCAGCACAGACGCCTAAGCTACAGGGGAAATCTGTCTTATTATAGCATCCAACCAGCCTGGGGCAATTCCTTCTCACCCTCCTCTTTCAACAGCTTCCTACAGAAATACTTGAAAGATACTTGAACAGAAAGTTTCCTTTGTACCACCTCTGAGCCAGACTTTCCCAGAAGAGAATATCTCACTTGGTTCAAAAGGCAAGGACCGACCAACGAGGTCCCCAGGATCACTGGGGTGCCTCCACCTTGGGCACAGCCACGTGGAGGAGACCTGGAAGGAGTCCTGGAGGAGACCTGAAGACGTCCTCCAGCTCTGCTCCCTGCTGCTTCTGACCCAGCTTTCTGTTGCACAGAGGCTTCCCAGAAGGGAAATCGCTGGCTTCAAGAAAGAACAGCGCTTGCAGGACAAAGGAGAGACTTACCAGCCGGCCCTTCGTCCGCGGAAACGGAGCTCAAGGAAGGATGCTGACCCCAAACACCGCAAAAGGAGGAGCAAACCCAAACCCTCACCACCTCCAAAATGCTCTCAGGCCATGAGCTGCTTGACCTGGGAGCTAATTCTTCTGCTCAAACCACAGCATCGCCTACTGACACGAGGAAGACCACAAGTGATGCTATTTTTCAAACCTCCACCGAGTGCCCAAGCAGAGCCGTCCCCGGCGAAGGAGGAGCCGTGCCGCGTTTGTGTGCTGAACCTATTCTGGTCTGGTGGCGGGGCAGATAGGATGGCCCCGGGCCAAGGAGAGGCGGAAAGAGGTAGAGGAAAGCCCGCAGTGACACAGAGCGGCTCCCAGCTTCCTGCAGATACCAGCAAGATATTTTTATAAAGAGGGAAGATAAGTGAGAAGGGGGGAACAAAAAAACTGAGCTCTGACTGGAGGAAAAGCTCTGCCCGCCTTCAAAAGTTTCAGAAGCAGCCGTCAGTGAGAGAGGTTTGAAATCTGGCTGTGCTGGGAAGGGTTTTCCAGTACCCAGATAACAGGTTTTAACCGCAGGGGAGAGGAAGAGTGGGGAAGAGATCAGAAAAGGATCAAAATGGCCTCAGTGCATTAGGCAGAACCCCGTGAAGAATGGCACAGTTCCCCAGCCGGGAGAGGAAGGCGGTGTGGGAACTCAAGGTGTTATTTCCTGGGGATATCCCCTCCGCATTTCTGAGCCGAACAAACAAACGCCACAGCGCTGCCAGCTCTTGGGATCTTACTGCGAGCCTGGCCACAGCTGCTGGGCGACTCTGAAAGCACCAGCTCCCACATTCGTGTGATAGAGAAAATAAAATATCTTGAAATAAAACCGAAAAAAAAAAAAACACCAAAAAAAAACATAAAACCATCACCACAACAACCAGTGTTATGGTTACAGTCAAAAACTAGGAAATGCTAGAATTTAGATGCTCTTATCTGTAGGGCAAATAAAACCTAAACTGAACTTTAATCTCACATTCCTAGTCAAATTCTGACTTCTTGCTGGTATATTATCACACTGAAAAGAGGAGATGGAGTGTCTGTGGTCTGGGATAAACAAGGAACGGTGCCTACTGGGACAGGAAGCTGCCCGTGGTGGCTGCTGCACCACACGTCCCTACCACTGACAATTTACAGACGTCAAGCCAACAAACAGTCCCTCCGATGAAAATCTGCACCCAGATTTACCAGGCACCAGAGTCTCCGACCAAGCCTCCAGAAACCCGTAACACAGAAAGCCAATTTCCTAAACCCATCACGGAACTGGGTACGGGACTCTGACGGATCTCTTTATTCTTCAAAGGAAATTGCAGGCTGCCAGCAACAAACAGCTACGGATAATGGCAGCAACTGCTCATTACTAATGGCAATTAATATTTAGTGGCAGTACCGTTACTCCTAAGAGGACCCAATGCGTCCATTTTCACTTTGCCTTCCCTTAACGTCCTTCTCACATTATTATTACTCTTTTTTTTTTCTGGAAGGTAAATGGAAACTGTTTCTTAGAAATTTGACACGACAGAACTTACAGCTGTTGCAGAAGTGCTGGGGTACTACAGGCTTTGTAGGGGTACGATCAGTTTTGCATCAACAGCCTCACAGTCTTTAATGACATACAAAATACTAGTGCACACAAACATTTTCTTGGTCCTCCCTGCTTTTGTAATCAACAGCACATATCAGACAGGAGACTGAGAAAACGTGCAACTACTATGTGCTAGACTGGATTAAAGCAAATGCATACACTGGAAAGTGATTTAAACACAGTATTCATACTTCAGGTGTTTCCAAACGTACTGAAAGCCAAAGAAAAGAGGAAAAAACGTTTCTTACATAGAAAAATTTCACAAGACACTCACTAATTGGACCGCTTTTGATGTTGGAGGAAAGAAAGAGTTAAAGCTCATCAGCTGCAGCAGTGATGGCCAACCCCTTACAGCACTCCACACAGACATGAGCTGCAGTGGGTTTGGACACTGCACTGAATTCAGGATTGCACAACCTATCCTTCAATACCAGATTAAATATTTAACGACTGGCTTCAAAATATTTAATGCTAACTTCTCAGTCCCATGGCCAACACACCATACAATGGGAGATCATACAAGAGAGGAAAGCTGGCTTGCTCTTCAACAGCTGTTTGCAGACTCACATATCCTAAGTGAGCCCGGCCAGTTATCTGAACAAACAGAACCTACTTCCTACCACAAAGGGGCTGCACTCTTAAACCAATGCACTTCTCAGGCCTTGAAGCTAATTATATATTAAAAAATAAAACTACAAACTGACAGCAAATGCATTTGCCAAACAGGATGATACACATCCCATAGGATGGAATAGCTGTCTGTTGTTAAATGCATTTTTGAGCCTGTTTTATTTTCATAGCCTTACCTAACGTGAAAGATGACTTGCTTGGGGGGCATTTCTTCTCATATCTTACCAAATCTTCTCAAATCTCTTCTAAATCTCCTCTTTCTCCTCCTCACGGGCCTGTTTGCATGAACGTCACCACTTGGACCTCTGATTGCCAAGCAGGATATCAGAGACAGTCAAATGCTGTTCCTACCACAGGGACGAAGCCTCTCCTCTCTTTTCTGTATGCAGAGGTGAATACATACAAAACAAAGAGGAGGAGGGAGCCAATGAATAAAAATACAAGTCTTAATAGGGATGCTGGAAGACGGTAGGAAAAGAGGAAAAGCTGGAGCGTGCAGTGGGTGAGTAGGTGGAAAGAGGGAAGCACAAACTCTTCCTGCTCCATCACGTTCAGACCTGACTGCTCCCACTCCCATCTGCTCCTCTGCTGTGCTCTTGGGGCCCGTGGAAACCCACGGCACCTCAGCATCTTTCCAAGCAGGAAGAAATATCAATGAAACAATCACGTCCCAAAAAGTCATCTCAAAGTTCAGTAACACACAGCCACAAGACCGGATCCTGTTGGATCGCTCCTACTCCCGTGCTTCTGTAGCCAAACAGCGTCCTCTTAACACATGGATCTCTCATCAGTTCCTCTCTCATTACCCTTTTAATGACTTCGAATGCTCCTTTAAATGTTAATCTTGAGCCAGCACTTACAGAGACAAAGGCAGCTGCTCTCCTCTCCTAACAGACTGCACAATGAGAGCAAGCCGTGCCCTAAAACCTACTGCCCTGCACCCCAAATAGCAATCAAAAGGGTTTGTCGCGTGGTTTGGGGTGGGAAAACGGAAGGAAAAACGCTAGACGATAGTGTTACTTCAAGTAAACTCTTTCGCTGCTAAGTCAGGTTAGCCAAAAATAAAATTACCTATTGCGGTGGCAACCTCTGGGGCACCTGCATGTCCCCAGCTGCATCCCACTCGTGCTCGATAATAATAATAACGGGAGAAAGAAGTAACCGAGGGGAGACTGGAAGCTTTTACAGCCAGTTCCCAGCTCACAAATAAGGCAAGGGCACAGAGGGGACAGGGTCTGAGAACCCCGTTACGTGCACTGCCACAACCCGGCCCTGAAGTCACCTTCCAGCCCCAGGAAATTTGTGATTTCGGAAAGCATCTGTGTCACAGACGGCTCTTGTCCTGCTCAAAGACTGAAGCTAATGGAACAACCTAGCAGCAACGTTAGATTAAAAGTGTCTGGCTTTAACTGTTGTCCCCATTTGGCAGCGCGCTGTAAGAAATGCCTAATTTTAAGACCACACTTAAACCACCTGCTGAAGACGAACTGGACGCTTCTGACATAAAACACATGCTGAAAGGACGTGCTGAATTGGTGAGCAAAGAAACGAGATGCCAGACAAATCCTCTTGCAGCTCTGGCCTAGAAAACCAGAGAAGTGTATTCAATTACCAAAGTAAAGTTACTGCAAAAGCTTCCTCATCTGAGAGGCACCACGGAGCTTACAGCACAGACTCCATCAATTACTTACATAAAATCAGAACAATAGCAAGTGATAATCCAGTATTGCAAAATGGTCACCAAACACTCCTGCTACCAGGGAGCTATTTCTCGTACGTGTTAATTAAATCTGGGTCGGTTTAATTTTGGAAATACACGCTGAGAGTGACTGATGGTTTCACACGCTGGGCCTCCTGGCTGTTACCAGGAGGTTTTACACACAGAGCCACACAGAAGCGCTCCACAGCAATAAAAAGCAAGCAGTGAAAACAGCAAAAGCAAAACTAAGGTTAGAGTAAAAAGCTCAAGAGACTGTTAAAGTCCCAAATCCTTCCCTCTGCAGGGACTGGAAAAATGCTGTCTTACGGACTTCACTTTTCTCTGACTCCCCTTTCAGGGGGCATAAATCACTCACAGCTGGGAAGGAACGACAAGCACTTGGCTTCATAGAAAGAAAAAAAAACAAACAACTGATAGGTTTGGGTTGCTGGACAGAACTTTGTTCTGCAGAACTGAAATCGGATTACCAATCAGTGTGTGTTTCGCAGAATGGCACTCCGACTCCTCTGACATTGTGAACGCGAGCTCTTTCTTGGAGCCATTTTACTTGCCTGACTTGCAAAGCACTGAAGAACATGGAGCTGGCAGGCAGATTATATTACTACGCTGAGCTGGATTTGAAAACACCAACTAGTGCAAAATGCAGCTGTCCTGCTGCAGAGGCCAAGTTACTCGCACGGAGCGTGCTCCCCCTGGTTAACAACCCCGCTGCCTCTCCCGAGCCCTCTCTTCTCCAAGGAGCACAGCAGACGAGGGCTGCCAACGCCCTGGAGCTAGCATTGCCCAATTTAAACATAAGGAAGTAGCAGGCTTCAAGGAAGGAGCCTCCGTTTCTGAATTCACTCCTACCGCACTCAGAAACTGTTGAAGCTCAGAGAGAGCTGTGCAACCTGCCTGGTGTCCGAGGCTTTTTGATACAAGATCGGGTGTATTTAAGAAACAACCGCTCGCCGAGCTGCTAGAAAGCAAAGAAGAATATTCCTAGAGAAAACCCTTCCATGCTTTTTGTCCCTGAAAATAAAGTCCCACCCTTCTGCACCATCCTATTCCATTTGTATTGTGAGACTTTTGCTTTAATCTAGAAGATAAAATGAGCGCCCTCAGGGATGCCACACAACTGAAGAGCACTGCTATCAGCATATCAGCATCTCGCTCTCCAGCTCAGGCAGCCCACGCGGGCTCCTCTGCAGCTCCTCGCTTCAGCCTCAAAAGCAGCAGTGCACACATCGGCCCTGCCACAGGATGCAGGAGCCACTTCACAAGCTGGAGCCTACAGCAAAGGTGACTCCCAGGCTTGCACCATTTCGCCTGAAGTCATCTTTCATTTTTGCAAATGAACACCGGCAGCTGAAAAGGGAAAGCTCGGCTGACAAACAGAAATCCAAAATGTCACCGGCGCAATTAAGTTTTTGAGAAAAATATTTACGCTGCGGCTGAATCAGACTGCTCTGCAGCTGAACCCAGACAAAACTGCATCAGCGGAGAAGGTTTTGTGCCTGTACCCTAATTACAGCCAAACTTCACCCCTTCCCCATGCTGGCCAGGAGGATCATTGTGAAGCGCGGGGTCCTGCAAATCAGCAAGCAAGTGAACAATAAAATCCCCCCAAGGATAATGCATCACAAAACACACTGCATTCATTTATTTTGTGAAGTGCAGTTTAATTACTTGTAAAAATAATGACTCCTTTGTATGGGCTCTCGCTAACATGCATTGCTGCTCAGTATTTTGCTGAGTGGTACAAGTTGTGTGCCAAATTTGTGTGCGTGGATTATACAGCCTGTGCAGAAGCAGAGCGCAGAAAAGTGGTTGTACAGCATCCATTGTGTTTTGACAGCACATAAATGATATATACTCTTGTCGTGGAATTTGGCTGCTTTTCTCTATTCTGAAACTCACTAGTTCTCCTCCCGGCAGGGATTTTCAAGCCCTGATCCCATGCAACTGCAGAAAGCACCGAGCACCAGGAAATGTCTGCTGTGCAAACAGGACACCTTCATTTTGCAGCCACCATCCCCACGTGCGAAGGGCCGTGGCAGTCCCCACATCACACAGCATTGCCACCACTCCGGGCAGCCCTGAGCTCGCAGCATGGCACCTTGCCTTGTCCCGGGCATCAAGAAGGGGCCCTGTGACTTCCAGCACCCATGGCTCGGGGCAGCCTGCTTGCAGCACTGCACGCAGGTGGCACAGCTCTCGGAGCCACGGCCGTCAGGTTTCTGCATCGTATTTCCACCCAGAGGTCCAAGAGGAAAAATGGCCGTAATTGTGCTTAATCCATGTAAGCAGTTTAAGGATATATTAAAAAGAAGGGGAGGCAGCACCTTAACGGTACTGAGGTTGCTACAGTGTCTTGTGTTCGAAGATGAGCTGCAAAGGTCACCAGAGAGATCCCCTGGCTTACCGCAGCAGTGCTCCATGAATGAATGGCAGAGGGCAATGCTGTGTAACCCACGTGCTCGTTTCTTTCTTCCACCAAGCGAGAACTGCCATCCCACTATTGGAACTGGTTGTGAAATACACTACCAAATACACTGTAATAGTTGTTGTAACAGCTCTGTTTACTTCCCATTTCCTTTTAAATTAACAGCTCTACTACTATTCAGATTGCTCTCTTTGCTGTGAGCTCTATAATCAAGTTTTGGCTATTTTAAACTTCTTGAGAGTATGCAAATTCTCCAAGCTAAGACTAATGGTGTTAACAGAACTTTGCCACAGTTGCAGGACAACTTGGCATATTCCTGTTTTACAAGGTAACCCACAAGAGCATTGAGTATTTTCACAGCGTGACTGTTGTTGAACTCACGTGGAAAAAAAAAAAGCAACACTGCCACCACCACTCTATTGGTTCAACAGTGGCAAAAAAATGGTTAGAGTACAGCTCCTGTCACACCCTGCACCTTCTTCTGCATCTCCACTTGGTTTGTGGATGGCTGAATTATTAAAGATGAAACTTAAATGCAGTCACTCCAGCAGCAGATCTTATTTGTTCTGCCTCTAACATCCTGTCCAACAACTATAGAGGGAAGAATAACTTACAATTTGTAGCATAAAGAAATGTTGCGTGAGAATGCAGACAACACAGAAGACTCCTAAACATGACACTGGGTCACTCAACATAAACCCTAAGCATCTGCAGATTCAAATCAGAAAAACAAAGTTAATAACACAGCTTAAGAGAACTAGGCATCAGAATAACAGACATGCAGACCAAATCTTTCCTCTTTTACAAATCCCCACCCCCCAGACTTATTTCAGCTCTTTGTCTTTATTATCTGCAGCTTTTAAAGCTAGTACTGCAAACACTTGCTGTTCAAAAACAGCTTTCCATTTTCTGAAGGATTCCTTGTAAAACGCTGCAGTAGATGCTCATGCAAGTCACTGGCTATGAGTTGGCAAGACCTAGCTGCTTCACACTTTCTCTTGTAAATACTGGCATTAATTTTTACCTAAATTCTTACCTCTCCTGGTAGATATTTGTTCTCTACAAGACGCTGCCTTATTTCAATAAAATTGTTGTGGCCTTGTTTAACCAAAAACCTCCAAATCTATGAAATAAGAATGTGACAGTCCCAACCATCACCACAAAGCCTGCCAGCTACGCTCTTTTGGACAGCTGTACTTGTTTGAAGCAAACCTCTTCCTCTTGTGTTTGCATAAGGTTTGTCTTAATTAGGCGATATTACAGTGACTCATGTTGGGCTTTAAGGGACTGCTGGAAACAGAACAATGTGCAGTAGAAAAGGAGAACCCAACAGTGTTACTGCACTTACCATAAATCCTAAGGACACGCCCCCATTGCTTCTAGCTATGAAGGTAAAAGCAAAATTATAGAAAAAAATGTCTTTAAGGGTAGAGTATAGCTCTTAGACAGTCCTCAAGGATAAAGCAAAGGGAAGCATGACACAGAGAATGGAAAACGAGCGGAGTAACCATTAAAATCATCCTTACTCCGTCAAAAGTTGATGTAACTTCTGGTAGCCCCTTTCCAAGGCCAGGCTCACGGGCGTAGCGCCTTCGTTGTTGTGGATGCTGAGCGCTCCTCTTCCTCCCGGCTGCTGGAGCAGAAACCATGTCAGCCGCAGCAGACCCAGCCTCACCGCGAAATGCATCAGTGTCTCCCGAGGGATGTTCTCTGGGAATAAAGAAGGAAAAAGAAATAGGAATTTGCAGGCTGCAGTCGAGGTGAATGCCATTTCCCCACATCCTTGCTACTGGAGACAAGCCATGCACACGCCGAGGACTGCACAATGGCTGGCACGAAACTGGAGGTGCTGACAGCCAAAAAGCCAAGGAACCTAAACACTGCAGCACCTGGAAAAACACGCTCAGCACAAGCTGGCTGTGAAATCCAGGAGAGACCAGCGCCTGAAAGCAAGGGACTAGCTATGGTGGGACTGAACGTGCGCAGGACCTCTCGGGGTAAGACTGAAAGACCACAGAAGTCAACGTGAAAAGAACGGCTTCATGGACAGCCACGACTACCACAAAGCTGCTCTATAGAGCCCGGCATGTTCGGGTGGGTTTTTTTTATACATCCAACCCCTTTTTTTCCCCCATGCCCAGGACCAGGTTTTAGGAATGGACGAGTTCTGTTATTTAACGGGACACTGATTTGTCCCAAGGCATGAAGAAAATGAACTGCAAGTGAAGCACATATGCAGAGCGGTTATAAAAGAGAACAGTTTAGCCTCTCATATAGACATAAAAAAGTGAGGGTTTTGATTTCCTGGTTTCACTGTGCCTTAGACCAGCTTTTCTCAGCTTTCCACAGTAGCTCTGTAATTCTGAGTAGCAGCATTTATAAACTAGTAATCTCCTCTGCTGCTTTTTATGTTTAATAACCGTGACCTTCTAATTTGGTAAAAGTCACTCTTGAGCCTAAAGCTTTCATCTCGGAAAAGTGTCCCCCTCCTCTAAAAGCTGCAGCCCTACAACTTTGCTCTGAAAAGCTTCAACCAGAAATGGGCTCCAGATGCACTGCTGAAATACGGCACTTGCAGATCAAAGCGTGGTACTTCTGTAGGGAGGGCAAAAGCATTTGGGTTAAAAAAACTGCAAGAAATACAAATTTGTTCTTTTAATTAACAAACGATTTCAGTATTGACTGGCAGCAACAACAACAAAAAAGCACCAGCTGGGTCTGCGTAAACAACGCCAATGAGCACGCTTGGTATACCTTCAATATCATAGCGATGATTTATTTGGGTATTAATTTGGTCGCCAGCCAAACCTATACAGTAGGTTTAAAAATACAAGTGTATAATGCGTCTAAGATTTAATTAAGTATTTTTTCTCCAAGAAGCATGCCTCAAGAGAAATCATCTCTTCAGCGGGCTGTTGTTTTTCTTGCTCACTTTCTTAAGGGACATCATTAAGACCTTTAGTGAAGAACGAAGCAAGAAGGGGGAGTTCTGCCCTGCCCGACACACAGTTTTTCCCCACTTTTTGGATCAGTTCCTGAAGAACTAATCTGTATTCAAGAACCAAAGCTTTCTGGCATCATCTCTCTTCCATATGACTCCAAATTGGGTTTCTGGGCTACAAACCAAGCCTTCCTCCCTAACCTCCTCTTGATTACCATAAAGCAAAACCACGCTGTCCTGAATACACGAGTACGTCTGAATGGAGGTTCCAGCTGATCAGAGGAAAAGGGAATAGCTGAGCTCACTAAGAGACAAATTCTCAGCCTGTGGGAGAGTAATGACAAGGATTTTGGTGTCAAGTGCTATAGAGTGCAGCGCTTTAGAAATAAACAACCAACAAGTTAGTTAATCAACAGCTGCCAGTCTTGGCCTTAACGAATAATGAAAAATAACACACCCTACAGATAAGACATAAGGGGAAAAACTACAGATGAGGTTGAAAAAAGGAGGAAGTGTGGATACAGGTTGTACTTAAGTGGAGTGAAAGCAGATGCCCAAGGTTTCACTCAGGGAACTTGTACTTGCACAAAATTCCTGCATTAGTTGTAGGAATAAACTGGCAGTCAGCTAGCGTAATTAAAGCAACACAACTCTTCCTGCTGCGGATGTAGGAAGCACAAAAGCACTTATGTTGGAGCAAATGACTGGTGTCCAAATAAAGAACGCGTTGCACTGGTCTGACCGCATCTGTTCCAGCAAGGGAGCTCCTGCTCTAGCTGCTTTGTTGGAAGGGGACATCATCTTCCTTGCTGAAACGGATACCCTCGCACCAAAACCGAGCAGGGCAGACCTGAAAAGCACAAGCACGGACTCCCAGGTCAAAATCCTTCCTCCTCCTTCAGCTGAGAGCTGCATGGTTAGGCAGCAGCAACTTTTACACCCCAACTGACAGTTCGCCAGCAAATCACACACCAGCTGCAGGCCTTGAAAGGTGCTGGCAGCTGCTCATCCCACCCCTGCTCCAGCTGGGTGCCCCTCCCTACCTCCTATTTCCAGAGAGGAAATGCCCCTCCCGATGTCCCGAACCTTCACGTGAGTTAAGCTGCTCATTTGACTGCACTTTTTGAACATCCCACCCTTTTCCCCATTCTTTTAAAACAATCTTCACTATTGTCAGACTAGTGGTTGCAGGTGGCTGGAGGTGTCTACAAACGCGACTGAACGGTCGTGGCACTGCCCCAATGCCTCTGAGCAACAACGGCGTGCACAGAAGACGTGTACAAGACATGGCGTGTTGCCATCCCGAGCGTACTAAACACACAAATTCACTCTCCAGGCCCAGCTGAAAGGATCTGCCTGACATATAAACTGGCCCGAGGCCATCCTGACAGATGGGCATGGATGATGGCAGCACAGAGACGAAGTACTGCGCATACAACAACTGCGGGGCCCTGGGCAATGGCTTTAGAAGGTTTTGGAGTGTGCAAAACTTGCACAGCTACAGTGAAAAGGCATGTGCCATCTGGGGACTGGATTAACTACTAACATACAGCGAAAAATACATTTGCCTGTGTACGACATTGCTCAGAACAAGCCAAGAGCGGGTCTGCATTGAGCATGGGAGTGCTGCGGGATGGAGAAGGGAGGGAGCCAGGCAGCATCCCTACAGCCACCCTACCTCTGAAGGGATGAAGCTCGTACCACAGGACATTGGAAATTCAGCCAATGATTATAGTGTCCTGGCATGGTGTAAAATGCCTTCTCCAGCTATGGAGAACAACAAAAGCTTTAACAAGCAATAGCCTGAGCTTTTTCTCCTACCGCACGTCAAGCATGAGCTTCTCATCTTAAAATGGCTGTTCTCTGAATGTCAACAAAAAGGTTCTTGCAATTAGGAAACTGTGGAAATACAAGACACACGATACTGGAAAGGCCAAGATTGTTTTTGTTCCTTTCTCGTTTCCTAGTAATAGGCAAGAGTTGAAACATATGATTATTGTCCCATAATGGCAGGGCACTCTAATCCAGCTGGCAAAACAAAAGACTTTAGATGTATTATTTTTATGTATTTTTCTTTGCAGCTGTGACACATGAACAGACGGTTTATCTGGGTAACTAAGGAAAAAAAATCTGTACAAGAACATCAAATGTACTTTGCTAACTGTAAAGGATTAAAGTTTAAGGTGCTATTATCACTAAACAAAAAAGCATTGAAGAGGGAAAAAAAGCAGTTTGGGTATGACACATCTGAGAACACAAACTGTTCCTTAAGTAAAAACTTTCATTTTAATCCTGGTTAAAGAACAGTAATAATAATAATAAACTATTCCTTTTTGAAACCTGCTGTTTATTTAGAGTTAGGCACACCAAACTGCTCACTTTGTCCTCCAAAGCCTGAGACAGCTCATTGAGGATGAGAAAGCCATGGACGGCAACAGCTCCAAGAATCTCACACTCATCTTCCTGGGACAGTGACCTTCACTTGTTTCTCAGATGAAATCACGTATTCTTGGCAATTCTGAAATCCACCATCAAATCTGGCCTCAGAACTTTGTTCTCTTTGTTTCTGGCTGGAAATGTTCTCAGTGCTCAGCTCAACCCTCGAGAAGCACAGGGAGCAGAGAGCAGAAACAAGCTGTCACTTTATGCCGAGGTCCTGCACGAAGGCTTGAGAGACAAGTACCAAAGGAGGGTCAAGGCGAAGACACTGTGTTTGGAGTTTCGAGTTCAGTTAATAAAACGATGTGCGGGTAATTCTTTTTTAGTCTTATAAACAATACATTTTTCAAAGCACACCAAAGGATCTTCGTGTCCTCATTCCCACTAATATCTAAGGGAACAGAAACGCTCTCCTGCCAACGATTTCTCAGCCACAGACCGAGCAGTACATTTCAGACACTGGCTGAGCAAGAACAAGCATTTTCTGCTTCACATTTTCCACTGCAGAGGGCATTAAATTTAGGTATGGAAAAGATTTTTTTTTCATCATATCAAGTGCTGATGAACAGAGCACTTTGTGCGGTAGGCTCAGAAAAGGTCATGCCGATTTCTAATATACAGTCCTCTATCAGAGGGCAGAGAGAAAGGTGGGAAGCAGACTGGAAAGAATACAAAACCCAAAGAAAAGAACGCTGGTAACTATTACCCCGAACGCATTCAAGAAGAAACTATAAGAGGAGTGCAGGAGATGAGCAGATTAAAGCTTTATGTCAGAGAAACATCTTCAGCCACATCTCCGTAACATGCTCCAACAGAAAAAAACGTTAGCTCCTAATAACCAAATTTCATTTTAGTTATTTCTGGAAAGCTTTAAAAAGCCTTTTTTAGGCTTCTTGTTTTTCTCTTTTTAATGAGGCTTTTTTTGTTACTTTCTCTCTTCAGACATTCTCTCTTTCTGTATTCTGTTGGGATCTTTCTGATCTCTCATCCTGGTGGCCTGTTGCATTGCACACTACAGTCCTACTGGTTTTGATGCAAAGTTATCAAACCTGCAACGCAATCCAGACTATTCCAAACTGGGGCAAAGCAACTTCTTCTCCACCGACCTCCTACCTGGTGAGCTCGCGGAGCTTTATTTCTTAAGGAACGCGTATTGCACAGGGATGTTTATTATTCAGCGCTTCTGGGAAGCCGTACGCATTGAAGACGTCAGCAGCTGCATTCCTAAAGTCAGGGAGATGCTACGGGTTTTATCTAGTAAGATGGCCTCCCGGTTATCCGCCCGCATCTAGGGCTATCTCGCAGCTCATCAAAGGGCCGGCTTCTCCCCGCGCTCCCAGGGGAAGGGCTCGCTCTCCCGGCCGATCGTCACAGCGCTCCGAAAGCACCATCTTGAAAAGCCCACACCGCCAGAATCGTAACCACGGGTCTGGATTTCACCACTTATTTTGATGACTAAATTGACGGGACAGTGTTTCCTAAAAGACATTTTGAAAGCGATCTGTTTACTACTGATAGCTAACTCAAGGATTAAGCTCTGTAAGCTTTTCATACCTGAGCCTTAGATCCTCCCTAATTTTTTTCCTGCCTTTTTTCCCTACTGCAACACAAACAAGCCATAATCATTAGTTCTATCTCCAAATACTGTTTTCATTTTCCAGTTAGTTTCTGTTTAATAATTTAAAATAGAAAATTACAGTCCTGTATTTATACTGCACATACCCTCAGAATACATATTAAATTTTGATTTCTAGATATAAAGTGTAACCATCTGTTTGGTTTTAACAACAGCCTTCCAAATGTCACTGGGAACAGTAAATAACCCTACCCTCAACAACAGTAACGACCACGTTCTTTAGAAAGTTGCGGTGCACTTGCAGTAATTAAGACTGACATGATTATACAGCACCTGAAAGTAATGCTGTGTTTGGAACACCATGGTAACAAAAGCAATCCCTAATTACGGATAGTCTGAGATACATTTTTGGATGCCATTTGAGTTCCCGCAGGTTGACAGAGAATTAAAAGCAAAGCCCAGGAAGGGACGGTGCAGGGCTGGGGGTAGAGCAGAGCGCTGACGACACCGCGGACCCGGGGCAGCAGCAGCACGAAGGGAGGAGGCTAGATACCCGTGCCCAAGGGGTTCAAATGCTCTCTGGATTTGGAATGCAAAGCCTTCACCTGCCCAAGCAAAAGCCCTGCCTGGTCCCTGCAAGGCAAGGACATGCTGCCGCCCCAGTGACACGGCACCGGGTTGGTTGGACTCGATGATCTTGAAAGTCTTTTTCAGCCTAGGTGATTCTTGGGTTTCCTCCATCTCCTGCAGTCTTGGCACGTACCAGGCTTTCTTTCACTGTTCAGATCACCTAACCAAATGGTCGTGAACCTTCTGTCTGCTCCCTGATGGCATCAGGGAACTCAGGTGCTCCCACCCCTGGCTCAGTACGGGACCTGTACTTTCTTCTCCCAACGTCCCATTATTGGCACAACAACAGCTTAGCATTCCCTGTAAAATGTTTTGTATCTGTGGATAAACAGATACTTAATGCAGAGTTACTGCAAGTCTTTCTGGGGTCTTTTCCTCTAAACTAAGGATTGAAGGCTTCTCTGAGGTCTTCTGCAAGTAGCAGGTGGGAGGCTGCACCCCAAGTATCCCACACTGCAGGTGGAGCTGTGGAGAATGAGGAAAGTAAGAAGTGGTGATTGGGAAGGCAATTTAGAAGTCAGATGTACAACATCCTGAGACCAAACCAAACAGCAAAAACATAGCCAACAAATGCTGCTACTGGAAAAGGACCAAAACACCACAGCTCCCTTCTCTGCTTTCTAGTCAGTTCCTTCCACACAGGACCAGAGCGTTGATCAAAATGCCCCAAAACCCAGCTACACCCTGTGAGAGCAGCTGACACGAGGAAAGCTTGAGAATAGGCTTTATACATAGCCGTGTATTTTAATGAGGAAACTACTCCATAAAGAAATTGTTAGTTGGAAACCTTATTCAAGTCAAACCATGACCAAATGAGAAGGGTAAGGAATTAGAAACAAGAAATTTGGGTAAGAGTATCATCTTCCCAGAGAAAAGCAAACAAGGAAAGCTGTAAGGTGAGACCACTGATAAACAGTTTCAGCAAAAGGATTCTGTTTTCTGAACTCGCTTTTCCATCAGGGATTCACGAGGTCCAACCACTGCCCTCCACCACACGAGCATCGCTGTCGGTCGCTGGTAAGACCAGGCTGGGTATCGCACTCCACGCTCCGACTACTGAACAAAAAGCTTGTCATCGAAGTCCAAGTCCTACAAAAACAGTCTGGGGCTAAATGTGGCACAAAGGGTTCATTCAGAGCTTACTGAGGTCCAAATGAATCCACTTTTTTCAAAGAATTTTAGGTGATGAACAAGGGAATGTGGTAACAGATTATTCTAGTCTTTTACATTGTACCAGAGCAGTATAAATTAATTAATACTGTTTTTGAACAATGTTAATCAAATACAATAAAATTACCGTATAGATTAATCAATACTGCTGAATGCATGTAATTTGGGGGCAGTTTCCTTTTAAGCAACAAAAACTTTTGCTCTTCCAGACCAGTGAAAATAAAACCAATGAGAATACTGCAAACGAACATATTGGGTTTTTGACAATGCTCTGATGACAACACAAGAAGAAACGTTGATTTTATTTTCAATTTATTTCAATGAAAATGATGTTTAAAGAGATGACAAGAAATAAATGTAAAGAATATCTAGTGTGAAAGACTACTGGGATTACGGAGACCAAACAAACTTCTCTTGTTGAACAGCAACAGCTAATTTAAGTAGGTTACGGACAAAAAAAAAAAAAAAGAAAGGTGTTCCACTGGAATGTTTGCAAATGTCCTCTAGCAGTTTTAAATAATTTTAGAGGTATTTTTAACCCGCAGCTGAAACAATGTGTTCTTAGCAATTTGGCTATAAGAATGCACCATGCCTTTAATCTTACGCAATGGCAAACCCTTAAAGAATGAAGGCCTTGGTCTGGCAACCAAAACATAAGCAAGCACACGATTCTTGCATAGCTCTGGTGCAGAGCTATCCTGCACTTTTCCTTATTAAGTGTTACTTCTAGCATCCTCTCTGCCCTTTGGGGTGTGACAGCACTGAACTCGCTGTCCTCTGCTGGAAGACTTAGGAGTGGGTGAAGGAAGCCCCTGCCCGGAGCCATCCCCTCCCCAAAAACCAGCACCGAACCGTGCTCAACCCCGGAGCGTGTACCCAAGTTCATCCTGCAGAAAGGCCACAACCTCCTACCTCTCTCTAGACTCCAGCCCTTCAAAACATGTCCCTTTAAACATGTTTTATAGCAACGGCCACCTCCGAACAGCGCTTCCCCACCACGCTGCTGTGCCCGGAGAGCTGGCTGAGGCTCGCCGCTCGCTCCTGCTTTCAGAGGTTTTGCTGAACAGCGGTGTTTTGTTTGCAGCCCACAAGAGCCCATAGAGACATGCCAGCTGAGAGGCAGCGCGAAAATCTTTCACGAAGGGATCTGACATTCTCTTTTGTTCTCATTTCTACAGTATTTTCTCCTCCGAGAAGGTTACTTGAAGTATCCGGCAGTGACATTTAGCAAAATGGGAAATATGAATCAGGGGAACTGTTGTAGGTAGTGAGGCAATGCAGGACGGGCTGGCCCACTGTAGGGGCACAGGCCAGAGCATGCAGAATTGTTCTCGTGCTCCCACAATTTCAATCTGTGCTATGCTTTTTACTCTCCAAACCCCAAATTAACCCACAAGCACCACCAGAGAGGGGCGTTGTGTTTCACCACAGAGCAGCTTTTCCTAATGCAGTTCTCCATCATGAACCAGAGACATCTCTTCCACCTCGTTCCACCAAATTAGGGTTATGTGACCAAAAGGATGATTATACATACAAATCCTTCCTGTCACAATCACAAGAATTCCCCCAAGTTCCCCGTGCATAATTAGCTCACTGAAAACGAACCACCAGATAAATCTGCCTCTGGACAAAAAGCTGGTCAGGGGATGAAAACCAGACCAAGTCATAAACAAACTGCCCTTACACAGTTACTCGTGAAAGGACTCACTGCAACGAACATTTTAGAGCACCAGCACTCTCAGATGGAAGTTGCGTTTCCTGCCATGGTGTCTGTTCCCTCACACGAACGCATGCCTGCAGAAACCTCGCACGCGGTGCCAAAATGCGCAGCTCCCCCACCTCACTGTAAGATGTAACAGATGCTCCTCGGGTCCATTAGCATTCACAGCCCCACACCATTGTGACTTTCAGGCACATAAGTGTATGCTGAGCAAATCAGTGGAAACCCTACGGCCTGATTTCCCTAAGTACTGATTTTCCTAAGAGTAACCGAAGTCAAAAAGAAAAACTAGATCTCGGCCTTCCTGCGAAGTCAGCAACACTTACCAGCTTCAATGGAAATGTTCATTAATTAACAGCGCTTTGCCAGTCTTTGACTGTGTTTTCATCACTTAAACAAAATAGAAATGCCTGTGTTATCACAACTTTTTAAAATGCAAAAAGAAACATCAGGAAAAAACTACCAAGTGCTTATCTCCTGGTAAACAGACAACAGCGTTGGAATTTCTATCCAGAAACCACTAAATATGATCACATCTTTGAATGTCTCCTAACACTGCTTCAGCTGCCTGCCCATGCATTCATGTTTACAAAAACAGTCAGAGGAAAAGAAAGCGGAAAAAAAAATCCTGCAGAAAACCCCGTCAGGGCAAGCAGAACCGCAGCCTCTGTGCTGAACAAACCATGTCCCATTCCTCTTCCAGTGCTTGTGCTGCTGTATCCCATAAAAGATAGCGGGTGCCCCACAGCCATGTTCCTTATGTGAAACTATTTGCCAAAGTACCCCCAAAATTTACAGCAACAATTTGTACGCACCGGAACTAGCCCCACAGTGCCCCAGTATGCTTCCTTAAAGCTCTTCTGTGACAAAACCAGCAGATCTCCAAGGCTATGGACATGCTATGGGGGCATATCAAATGCTCCCACTCTTCTGCTCTGCAGTTATCACAGACTTTGGGCCAGCACTGACCTTTATTTATAAGCTCAGTAGCCCTCACTGCTGTGGTTGAGGGCTAATATCGGTCAGGCTTTCCCACTTCTACTCTCTTTTATTTGCAAAATTATCCAGGCTCACTTTGGGGAATATCTGTGTTCGCTCAGACGGCCGTACAACCAGGGATGCTGCACAAAGCCTCGGGGTGCTTGCACACCAACTGTGCTGCCCGCAGGCGGCCAGCCAGCTCCTCCAAGAGACATTAGATGTGTTTTGCACACATCGCATCCCTTTGCACCTGTGCTGTAAAACCAACATCCATCAAAGTGCCGAGGCTGTGTCACAAGGCTAATATTCCCCAGGACATTAACGTCCCTACACAGACCCATTTCTTTCAGGAAATCTGAGAAGCACGATGCTGATGCATGCATAGCACCGCAAAGACACAAAACCCCCACCGGGCTGTGTGTTACAACACTGACCTCTTACCACAGCATGCCCTGTTTTACAGCAGAAGACACAGAGGAAACATCGGTGCCTTCTGCATTTCAGGGTGTCTGAAGTGCAAAGCACAGGATGCAGAAGATGCAGTAGGATACAGGGTACATCATGTCCCACCTCTCCGCACGAAGACCAACGCATATTTTGAAAGTCATGTGGATGGCTCCCAAAGCAGATGACTTTTTCCCTCTCCTCCCAGCCCCATCTCACGCGTGCCCCCATGCTCCTCACCGTTCAGGGACTGGTCTGCTCCCAGCACGTTCCATTCTGCCGGCAGCTTCAGGTGTCGAAATGCCAAAGCCACTTTCTCATCCAAAAAGTCCACGTCGGCAGCGGGTGGTCTTGACCGGTCCAAGAAGCGGGTGAAGATGAGTGCCTGCTGGTTCCCCGCGCAGGTGGCCAGAAACTGGGCTGCGTCGTAGGCTTCATCCTGGATGAACTGGAAACTCTCTTCTGCCACGACCAGAATGGGATGGCCTTCTTTGGAGGCACAAAGTACCACCTTCACCGTCTCACAGCAGTCATGGCCTGCAAAATAAAACCAAGGGAAATGGTATAGGAGAGAGAATCACACATGTTCTTTATATTAAATCAGATAAGCATGAGTTATTGAGGGTCACAACTCTATATTAAATGCTTTCTTGGGAGTTTACATATATTTGCAGAGACAAGTGTTTCTTGTAGATCTTAAAAGGAAAAGATGTGTAATTCCTCTCTTTTTATTTGTTGCAATATAAATCCATAAATACCTAAGCAGCTCTGATCTGACCAGACTATTTTTGATCAGCTACAAGTAAATTCAATTAAAGATTTTGCCAATGCACCAATGGAAGTTATGGTCCAACCAGCTAGATTACGCGGTCAGACAAGATTTTCTTTTCCAGCTCCATAGGACTCGGGAACTCACCAGAAACTAGAACCCAGGTGCTGTGAAATTGCCTACTCCAAAAGCTGTCCCAGCACTTGGCTCGGACGACAACCACCGCGACGTCACCTAACGCACAGACCTACAAAGCAGCGATCACTAGGAGAGCACAGCCTGAAAGACAGAAGTAAAACTAAGCTGCTTCTGCTAAATAAAAACCTGGAAATGGCCACTTGCCATATTTGCCAAACGAGGCGGGTGGAAGCTCGGTAGCTTTATTTAATTAGGGCAGGTGAAGCAAAAGAAAGGATATCTTGGCGTGGCAACAGTTTTACTGACCCAGAAGCTTGAAAAATAAAGTTTAGAGGGGAAAAAAAATCTTTCAGCGATTTAAAAAGGAAAATATACTATGTGCCCAACACAGCCAGCACTGGCAACTGTCAGACGTGCCCCTTCAATAATAAGGTTCGTGCTTCAAGCCCACCGTGCGGCACAGCTCCTTGTTCCTGTGTCAGCCTGACGTCAGCGCTGTTTTTGCCAGAACAGCATGGACCCGTCGCTAATTACTGGAACAGCTTCTTTTTGCCCATGACCTCAGCATCCTACTACATTCATGAAACCCGACTTAATTAAATACAAAATGACGATTTATTTTTAAAGGCTTGAAAATGCTATTTAAGCCCCTATTTGTGGTCAGTGGGAAAGTTTCCTTCTTGTGTCAGGGCCCTTCGCCGTTGATTTCACTGACAAAAGGAAAATATGTCCCTAATCTCTGCAGCCATTCAGCCGACCTTCCAAATCTGTTGAGGCTCTTGGCACCCGTACAGGTTTGTCTGCTGAAAGAGGCGATCCTGAAGT
The DNA here is from genome assembly GCF_009769625.2 of Cygnus olor. Classification (NCBI taxonomy): domain Eukaryota; kingdom Metazoa; phylum Chordata; class Aves; order Anseriformes; family Anatidae; genus Cygnus; species Cygnus olor. The sequence continues at coordinate 15,062,149 of NC_049179.1, forward strand.
TAATTGAAAGGTCAAAACTGCTATTAGGACACTGCGGGCAGCACCAAAATTGTCCGAGATGAGGCTGTGCGGCTTCCTAAGGAGAGCAAGTGCAGCTGGAACTGTATCAAAGACAAATGACGTGAAAGCTGAAGGAATAGACAAACTAGCACTGATGTTACAACTAAGAGTAAGGGTGAGAAGTCCTTTTTTTGCTGTTCTTTGGAAGCTGTGGCTAAGCCTCACTTGGAGAAAAGCACGGGATGCGGTGAGTCCTCGCATCCTAAAGCAGCGAGGACTTGGAAATATTGGACACGTGTTCAGAGTTCAGTCCGTCACCAGCTGACAGGACAGGCAGTGGCAGAGACCTCGGTGGCCCAGAGGAAGTCCATGCACGAACTCTATGCATGAACACAGCAGAAACCTTGAATATTCAAGGCAGAAGGTGCAATTTGGGGGGAACTACCCTTTAATGCAGTTCAGAACTATACATCCCTCCCCCTATACCTTCTTGCTTTGCTCATCTTCCTTTGAATATCAGAATAAAGAGCTAGTAAGACTTACTGGCGTTGTTTAAAGCCTCCACAAAACCCCGAGCTGTACGCAGCCTGAAGAGCACCGTGCTATCCTACGAAAGCTGACTCAAGGGCTGTGAACTTGGCTCTCCCTCATGCAAAGCAGTGCAAGTTCGCTAGAATGCGAAGTTAAAAAAAAATCCTAATAAAAGATTGCCTAATAGCATGAGAAAAGCTAAACCTTTGATTTTTATTTTTATTTTTTTAAACTATTTTTCTCTATTCCCCTAGGAATCCCATCTGCAAAACACCCTAGAACACAGCCACTCTGCCAGGAAGCCGGCTGTCCTTCAGGACTGGAGCTGGAGGCAAACACGGCCACCTAGCAGTCACGGAGAAACACATCAGGACGGTCCCTTCCTTGTGAGGAAGCCAAACAACCCTTGCGTGGGGCAGCAAGAGCTCAGTCATGACAACAACTGGAGAAACCTCAGTCAAGAAACGTGGTCTCCTTAAACGGGCCCAGGTGAAACGCCAGGCTTGCAGGAAATTTAAGGAAATGCAATTTAGGCTCCTGCAAAATGAATGCAGGAGCATTCAGCGTGACACAAGCAGAGGTGACAACCTCTCCTAACTCCCACCAGCACCTAACGCAGCCTTGAAAGCGAGGTGACAGAGCCGACAACCCGGGTCTATCTGATGGGATCAAACGAGCATCCCGCTAAACCCTGGGGAATGCTCTTCTGAAGGGCAACCCCTCGTGAAGCTTTGATGTTCTCCTTCCCCACATCCGAGGAGATGTCAGGCTCGGGGGGGAAGAGTCTGGGACAGGTTCTGACTTTGGCAAACAGTTCAAACGAATGAGGAGCAATAAATACGATTGCTCAAGAGGTCTCTGCCCCCTGCTTTGAAACAGCTACAAGGGACGTCGTAAGCAAAGGGCCCGAAGAGCCGAGCGCGCACACACGACCTTCTGCATGACCCGCTGGTGCGGCCGGGCTTTGTCCACATCAAAGCCCTGCTTCCTGCGCCTGGACCAGCAGCTGAACTTCAACAGCCCCTTTTCCCAGAGCACATCGAGCAGCGTTAAGGAAAAGTGAGCTCAGCTTTCTGGCACTCTCAGGAGATAAGTGGTTATCATCTGCGGAACAAGCCCAAAGCTGTTTTTACGAGGTTAAGTAACTTGCCCAAGATCAGAAAGAGCTCAGGGCAGTGCCGGAACTGAGGCTATTGCTCTGAATTGTCTCCTTTCTGCTCCAGCGGGCAGACAGTGGGGTTTCCTCCTAGCATGGGGTGCCACAAGCACCAGGGCGCCGGCTACCCGCCGCTGCGCTCCCCTCCAGGAGCGGAACAAAACCCTTCTGACTCACCACAGAGGTGAAAAACCCGGGTGCGTCAGGGAGAACGACGAGCCTATTTATAGGCTGTCTGTAAAGGTTTGCCTTTTAGAAGGCTGAAAAACGCAGGGGGCTGAATAAATCACGCACGTGGGTGCACCCACAAATTGCAAGAGACATCTCGGAGCTTTCGAGCGCGACTGGGTTTGCAATGCTGCACAACGCTGACTGCCTTCCGTCGCCTCCACAAACCTGGACCCCTGGCCAAAACAGCAAAAGCAAGTGGTTAAATCCTGAACACGGCCACACTGTTATCATCCAGCAATACTCCAACCTGAATTTGAACTCCTCCAACAAACATGGCAGTGGTTTTACCATGCTGATGTCTCAGGCTACATGCTGTTCTCTTCTTCGTACAGTTTTTGCCACAGTACGAAGTTACATCATTTCTGTGCTAGCCTAACCGTGACAAAAGTCAAATCACCCACCCCCTAATTCTTCCTCTATTGCATTTTACCCCATTTCTCCTTCTCCTCCTCGGTTTGTTGCTCCAAATTTAGAAGCACTCGACTACTCGGAGCTGTTCTTAGCCGTGCCAACAAACTGCAGGAAAAACACAGAAATTTTAAAACTTTCCACTCTATGCAGCAATGGGCGCAGCGGTTGCTTCTGTCATGATAAAGTGAATTCCTCATCTTCACATAAACCCATACTTTAAAAATTGTTTAAAGCAAGACAACAGCTCTTCAATTAAGGAATTCCTTCCCGGGCCACTCGGTGAAACTTGCTTTGGGCAATGCACAACAACAAAAAGCGAGGAACGCGGGGTTCTGGCCTCTCTGTGCTCATCCCTGCTCAGATGAGATGCCTCGGTCCGATAGCGCTGCCTCATCAACGCAATAACGTTGCAAAACAACGAGGAGGATAAAAGGCGGAGGTTGGGAGCTGTGAGGGCTTGGCAGACAGGTTAATGTATGGTCACAGACCTGGCCGGCCAAGGGACACCCGTGTCATTGACCTGGGGTGTGGTTGAAAGGGTGGCAGCGGGACCCTCAGCAGGCTTCTCATCATTAAACAAGGCACACATGGAGACGAAATACTGTCGCTGCTAAACAGAGCTCTTACTAAAACATGATTTCATTTCCCACTGCTCTCAAAGTGGAAATCCTGTCCAAACCTCCTATTTTCAGAATTCACATTTGAGATAGCAGACAATGGGCCCCCAGCCTGGGCGGCTATTTAAAGCCCTGCTGGAAGCACGTGTTTAGGTTTGCCTGGTAGGTGACTAAGGACCAATTGTGCTAATTGCATCCTCGGAGTTACCGTGGTGGGGCTGAGCCTGAAGACATCTCATAAGGAGGTTTAAAAGCAGGACAGGGAAGACAGACAGCAATCCCCTGGAATAGTTTGCGTTTGCATCCACCAGATGTTGCCATCTGGTGGCTCGTAGACAGGCACGTCAAGGGATCTCTCTCCCATGACCATGTGAAAAAGAACTCTTTTCTCCTTTAGAAATCCCAAATTCTGGTTCTGAAAACTAGAGCCTGTATTTGAAGTGCGTAGGGGATTTACAGATATTGTCTTCCCCCTTGCATCACAAGAGACCTTATGAAATACACAGGCGCTGTACCACTGACGGACGGGAGCCTTTTTTTTTTTCCATTTTAAACCCTGTGCTACTCATACGGAAAGTGTAGAAAGATTTTTTAAGGTCCTTTATGCTGCAGAGGTTCTTAAAAATCTGAAGAAGTGTAAGACCCCACACATTACCTCATAAATAATTTCAATGCAGATTCAATCACTTTTTCCTGTGACTGATGTCATCTCGAACTGGCATCATTTCCTTTTAATTGCACTGCCTAGCGCAATTAAGTACACCAAAGAGGACGGACTGCAAAAAAAGTCTTCTTGGCTACACTGTTTTATTCTATTTTAGGTTTTTTTTTGTTTCATAATTAAGAGTATTCTAACATCCACAACTGGTACTGCCAAGTGGTCATTTGTTATGCAAGTTGTTTACCCTTTTGGTCTACCAGTGCAAAGATTGTAATTCATGAAATATAGCTTTTTCTATGAAAAGTCATTTCCTAGTGGAAAACAGAATCTGTGGTAGGAGAGAATAAAGCATGAACATATGTAAAGGATTTCACAGTAAAATAGAGGTTTGAAATGAAAATATTTCCAAACTAATTGAAATTAATTTCAGTTTACCCTTTCAACTAGCAGAAAGGAAGGAAGGAAAAAACAAAGAGCTATACGAATTCAGAACCACAAAAATAAATAAATAAATAAATAAATAAATCAGAACCTGCTTCTCCGCCCGAGCTGCACCCTGGACAGAAAGCTGCCTGGGACTGGGCCAACTGGAGCTCACAGGAGGGTTTTGGCTCTGGGGAAATGGCTGGCAGCTGGGCACTCTTGCAGGACACCTCGTGCCTCTGATGCTTCTCCTCCTCCCCTTTGATATCCAGGCAATGATCCCCTACCTTTTGAGGTCAACCGACGGGAAAAAGCGGTGTAGGTCTTACACCGAACGGGCTCATGGCCATATAATGCATCGCAACAGCATCACACCTCGCAGAATCACCTTACCTATTGTTTCGGTGACTTGGCTTACAGACGTGCTAGTTCCTTCCCTTCCCCGGTCTGATTACGAGCTGCTGCAGCATTGCATTTACAGCACCTACAGTACCTGTCTCTCCCTATTTTGCTCCACTGGGCTCCCCGGTGCTTCCCAGCTACCACTCTTCTAGCACAAAGCCAAACCCGCGCCAGATGACGCAGCCACAGTTGCAGCACGCCAGCTCACAGCACCATGAGCTTTTTTCTGCGAGCTCCTCCAAGTGCGGCTGGGGAAGTTCTCCCCAAATCCACCCGACAGCTTGCTGGTCCTGAGCTGCCCCCGCTGCACACTGAGCTTGGGGCTTTTGACTCATTCGAACGAGGATGAGGTCGCTCTTTTTTTGTTGTTTTGTTTGCCGGACCATGCTTTAAGGCTTCATTTATTTTTGTTTTCTGTGGGGGAAAAACTGCTCCAGAAGCAGAGGCAGGAGATGAGGCTGCTGCCTTGCAATCAAGTTTCACTTCCTTGCTTTGACAGACTTTCTATACAACCATGCGCCACTTGCTTGGCCATTCGACGTCTCCACTACCCTCCCTACCCTGCAGAGATGCTGGGAAGAAAACTGTATTAGAGATTAAGACAGGCTTAGTCACTACAGTAACAAGGACTGCATCATTTCAGCAGCAACAACAGTTTAGCCACAGCAGCAGAGGTGCTATCACTTCTCTGTATCCTTCCCTGCTTACACTTTGTATTTTCTTAATTCACAAAACGCAGTGTCCATGCTTTGGTAAGTAATGATATCCAAACCAGAGAAACATTCAGTGCCACCGCATCTCTGCCTGCCACGCAGATGGACCTTAGCAGGGGAAGTGCCCGATGAGAGTGCTTGAAATAGTTCTGCACAACTACTAAGTACCTCTGGTAGAGAGGAAATCTTCTTAAATTATGGAAAATTTGAACCAGATCATTTGGAAATTGAAGCATCTTAATAGTCACAGTAAAGCAATAGCAAAATCAGGTTTTGGTGCCTTTTCACCAAGGCAAACAGAAGCTCAGTTACAGGATACAACCCGGTTTGTTCTTAGTTTGGCAAAAGAGCAATTGGAAGCACACAAAAGATTCACTGCCCAGTTCTTGCGACTCAGTAGTTTGTTTTGATGTTTTAGTTATGAACGATCAATCAGCTGAGAACCTGTTTCTTACAAGGGGAAGCTATTTCCCCTAAATTCCTGACAGAGCCAATAGCGGGGCAGGATAACCACCTGTAACCACCCATCCCCTCCGTCAGAGCGAGTACAAAACCATGGGTATTATTCCATCCCTTGAGTGATTTCTGAATCTACATTTAGTGACATATTCAGGTACCTTTCTCAAGGCACTGAAGCTGAAATGATACGCACCTAATTACCTATAAAGGATTAACGACTGTGCTGGGCTCCTCTCAACGTCCCTACTAGGAGCTGCTAAATTCTGTTGATGATACAAACAAGGCAGCAAACCAGGACACATCCTACATCCCTGAAGCCTCTTGGGTCCAATCCTTGCCTCCCTTTTTCCTACAGTATGACTCACAATCTTACTGCATCCGTAGTGAGCATTTTTTCCTTACTTTTATGTCACTTTTATAGTCTTTTCCTGTCCAAAAGACTCTCCTACACACGTGCACCTGGCTATCAGAACTCAAGGTGCCTCCGCTTCAGGCTCGATACTTGCGGATTGACAGCTGCATGTGGTAAACTTACACTCCTGCAAAATAACAGCACAGTTTTTAATCGTCTTCCCTGCGCGGGGAAAGGCACCCAAAACCGCACGTGATGTTCGAGAGATGCTCTAGCGACCGCAGCAGAGAGGGGGCACAGCCACCCCAGAAATTCTTGACATGAGCCATGGGAAAACGAAAGCCCGTTCTCTCTCCTTATAAGTTTGTGCAACTCATTAATTGTTAAGGCACTGATCGTGGGAGGCTCCACGGCACCATCCCACGAGCAGCACTGCCAGGGGCACACCATCAGCCAGGGAGCCACACGCTGACAGAGGATACAAGCTAATTACCAAACAGGGTGCAAAATCTAATGTCTTAACTGAACATTTTCTCTGAGGAGAAGTTGCTCCCATAAATTTACAATCTGATATCCTTTCTTTTATTATGAAATAAAAAGCTTTTACTTGAACAGCACTGTTAACTTTATCCATCCGAAGTTTAAAGCCGATGATAAAGACAGGGTAAGGCAGAGGCAGGTTGCTCCACTAATTATATAAAATGCTGCAGTCATTTGACTGCAGTTGTCTGCTTTTCTTTAGGTAAGCCCTTCTGGAAATCAAGAATTTTCACATGCAAAAATCTAGGATGTATTCTGACAGTTTATATTTCCATTTCATTTTCCTTAATTTCTCATCTAAAACCACCTTGAGTTGTTGAGATTTCTTTTTTAAATGTGATTTCCCTTTGAAAGCTTTGCTAAAACATTCTACTTAATTTTGGCACCAGACGTAATCAAATCATTTCCCTTTCTGCTTCTTACACCCCCGTACTTCACCAAAACTACTGGCAAAGTCAGAAACAGAAAAAAAAAATATATCAGTCTTTTGTCTTTACATTAGCTTTCGCAGAACGCCAGCTCCCCTGTAACCCCAGCTCCCTGAAGGACCGCGTCCAAATCCCCTTGGGGACTGTATGTAACTGTGAGGCCTTGGGAAGAGGATGAGAGAAGAACCACGAGGCCAGAGGGGATGCAGAGGAGGTTTGAGGCTGGCTGGTGGAGGGGCTTGGCTCAATTCTTGCAACTCAGCCCTCCTTTCATCCTCCGGAGCCCCGCTCGCCCCTCCGGCAGCTGCAGCATCCCAGGGATGCGCGACTCCTCTTGCGGCACGGAGGTAAAGGCAAGCTGCTCCAGGCCGGGAGGTAAAGGCAAGCTGCTCCAGGCCGGGAGGTAAAGGCAAGCTGCTCCAGGCCGGGAAAAGGACAAGGTTTTGGTTAAAAGCTGCCTGCAGAGTTTACTGGCACAGCACTTGCTGACTGCCCGGGCTCGGGTGTTAAACAAGGGCTGGGCTCCCACACACCGCCTCTTGCTGATGGCTAATCCTGCAGCGAGGTCAAATAACGCCAGCCGTGAGTCACCACAACCATCTCCAAGGCAACTGGCTGAATTTACGATGTAAACACGCGATTACAGACCCACTGCAGGGTGCAGGAAGGAGAAGGAGGAAGAGCTGGGCTGAAATAAGTCATGCCTGTATTAAAATCAGAATAGTCGGTGCCGAAGTAACACTGGACAAACACATCTGTGTCAGCGTGATAAAATGATTCTCTCCTCCCTGTTTGCTTCTCCTCAGCGTCTTCTTCACCACTGAAGGCTTTTTTATTTTTTTAAACTCAGGTAGTTTCTCCAAAATGAGGTATGAGCACAGAAGAAGGTGCTACAGCATGGTAGCTTTACATCTAAGATGTCACCTCTTCCCTCGCTCTGGCTGGCAGGCACACAACTGCCCTTCCTTGAGGTCCCTGCTCAATATTTGTCTGATCTAAACTGCATTTTGGGACAGCAACCATCCTTATGGAGCATCCCACACAACAAAATCACAACTCCACTGAAACTAGGGAAAAAAAAAAAAAGAAAAACCCGCTATAAAACAAGGAACAATTGAGAGCAATTACCTCCCTTCCCTCTGAATCAGAAGCGGAGTCAGATTTCCCACCTATTCCGACTAATGGTGACAAAAAGAGCCCCGGGAGCCCGCCCTAGCAGCTCCCTTAGGTTTGGGGCCAGCAGGACATGGGAAGAAGCAGTGGCAGGGGATGAGGCACGGCCACCAGCCAAGCCGTGGCACAGAGGATGCCCGGGCAAATGCTGTAGGAAAGCATTACTGCTGCCCGGAAATCCCATGAAGTATTCTGGTTCCTTCGGCGGCTGAGGACGAACACAGCATCTTTTCAGTTCCTTTCTTGGCAATTTGGCCGCTCGGGTCCCTGCGGGGAGATGAGGTCACCGCCAGCAGCGCTGCCACAGCCCCAGCGCGCCCCGCGCACACACGGGCTGCGAGTCGCTGGGAGAAAACAGGCGGTGACCTAACCCATTGCACCGGCTTCCAGGAACCAGGACCGTAAAAAGGCTTCTCTTCCCAAGCAATAATAACGACCCCGACAGCACAGAAAGGGGACGGAAACGAGCAAACGGGGTGGCCAACTCTTAGCCGCTAATCGCCAGGAGGAAACGTCGTATTTCATTAGCAAAGCCCTGCGCCCAAATTGTGCTTCATGCACATCTCTTAAAACAAGTCACTAGACAGATTTAAAAATAAATAAATCACAAAACCAAGCGATACACTCAATCACATCAGCTATCCTGCATGCAGTGAAAATGTCAGACGCTTTTCTCACACTCGGATCAATGTGCTGCATAGCAACAAGTCAGAAGGAAAGGTTAATGGCAGGGACCGCAGCCTGGAACATGCCCATTCCCACGGTCCTGAAGTCACCGAAGGGAAACGCCGCGCTGATTTGCTTTGTTTTGCTTTAACTGCACGAGGGCTTAAAAAGAGTGGTGGGCTTTAACGTGAAAAACCACTCTGTCTGAGCTCCCGGAGCTGGAGGGATGGCACCAAGCACCGCGTGTTTGATTGCCCCTGCAAGAGAGTTTCAGAAGTGCTGTGTTCGAATGAACTGCGTGGCAACGTTTCAGGGAGAAGGGCTGTGTTTCACCAGGCCTATAGTAAAGAACATCACCACGTTAATTAAGCAGATCCTAAGCACAGACAGATCTTAACGAGCTGCACACCACTTGGACAACAGCATCTCTAACCTTGTAAATGAGTCCTCCAGTATCTTGCTCGCATTTAAAACCTGATGTTTTTTACTGTGTGTAAATATAACTTTGTATTTTCTACAACAGAACTCCATAGTTACACATTCAATAACTGCCACCTCACAGTCATGTAATTCTAGTGAAGTCAAGCAAGAGATCTTTAAAAGGCAAAAGCAGTAATCCAAACCACACATCCTACTCTCAATGGATGTGCAAATGAGGAAGAAGATGACCAAAACAGAATTACATTTAAATCCACTTGAATTAACCAGATATCGTGGATGGATACACTGGTACGCAAAAGAAGGCAATTGTTTACCAGGAGAAATTGTCTCCAGGCTCCCAGGATTAATCTTCCTTGTGCTTGTGCAGTGTTGGACAGTTGACCCGGTGAAGACCAAGTAGAAAACTACATCATCTTCAACTTTATCTTCCTCAGTCAGCTGCACAGTAATAACAGAGTCACCCTAGGAAAAAGAACAAAAATATACATTAGGTTTACATTCGCAAGAACTGCATGAAATAAAACTTCTCTACCCCCAAGGCTGCTGCTTTCTGTTCCTGCACTCCTTTCACATGACTTGGGGCCCACCCTACTTTTCAGATATGCAAGTCAGCCTTAGCACGCCTCTTAGCCGGACTGTCAAGCATTATAGCCAGCCAACCAGCCAGCAAATATGTTGAGCACAGCTCTGGGAAGAGATACGTAGAAATCTCCGGGGTATGTTCAAAATAGCAACTTAACATGGGGAAATCATGCCGTTTCACTGAAGTCTGACAGACACACACCCCGCACTCAGTCTTTTATAGGCACAGACATGGATGGATACACACTCACAAATATATGTATATACACATCCCCCCACAAATAGTTGGCTAAGACAACAAAACAGGGCTAGCAGCCTAAAATTGCTAATCTTCACATAATTTGAACAAATTAATTCCGTCATTCGTTTCCCCTGCCAAGCTAGCGACTGTGCTGACAGCTCCAGTGTGACCAACTCAACCCCTGAATGCATCTCATCCTCCATCAATGAACACAAAGGCATAAAAGGTTTGCGTCTGCTGAGGTTTCTCCACCTGCCACGAGGAGCAACGTGGATGCAAGGACTCCAGCCGACTGTCACAGCCAGGCAACGAAGCTGCACCCAGTGGTGGCTGGCCCGTCTCTGCAAATTGGCAAGGGCAACATTGCTGTAGCATTACTGCATTATTTATTTACTTTATTATTTTTTATTATTACTTTATTAGGCCTGCACATGAGATAAATACTCCTGCTTAACTTCGCAGAGACTTATTTCAGCACCTAAGAGCTGCTGGGAGCAAAAATGGTGTACACAGAGGGCACGTACGGTCATCACTGCTAACCTAGCACAGGATACAATAAATCCACCTGCAATTCCTACACCTGTGCGGACAGCCAAGGAGCAATACCCAACAAACTAAGCTTTCCCTGGGGAAGGGAGAGCAGGGAAGGAGGGTGGCTTGCAGTTCCTCCACCACTAAGTGAAGCATGCTCACTTGATCTGACAACCCAGCCTCTATCTGCCTGAAGAAGAGTTATATAAACTACAAGACACCGTCAGCAACAGACTGGGAAGTGACCTTCTGCCCCATTTCCCTCAAAGATCAAAACCAGTTGGATGCCCCAGTTTGACACCCCAGCTGCGTCAGCCAGCTCTCGGCCGCCACGCCGTTCAGCATACGGTTACGGCTGCAAATCTGGAAAGGATTTTTGTTGTTATTATTTTTGCAGGTTATGTAATTCTAATTTGCATAGCCAACAGAACACGCATGCCGCTCCGTTTCAAACCTTCTCCTTGAGATCACTCAGTTCATCCCTTCTTTGTCAAACACAATTACTGAAGAAAAACCCAAGGCTTCCAAGCCCCCCCCGTGCACCCATGCTGCGGCAGCATCGCTTCTCACGCTCTGTTTCAAGCCTCGTCCATCGTCTCCCTCCCTTCAGCTCCTTGCATGCCCCCGCAGTTTCCCCTCTCCAAGTTCGTGCCCAGTCCTCCTCCTCCCAGCTGGTACCTCTCGCCAGGGCAGCTTCGCACAGAATACTGCTTTTGATAGAAACGAGGTTTGTCAGGGCAAGTGCAACCAGCCTCCGGTCTTAAATAAAGCTATGGGTCAGTCTTGAAAGGAATAAAACCATGACTTCCAAAAGATAAATGGAGCAGGGAGTCTAGTTTGCATTTCCATGGCTGCGGAGTTAGAAACAGAGGTTTTAGGAAGGTGCCACATCATAACACCAGACCAGACTTCCACTGTCTGCATATATACAATGTTGTATATATTCAGTGTTAAAATAAAAACAGGTACAAATAGAAATGAATCAAGCTTTACACTCAAGCATGACCAGTTCACATGCTGAGCTGAAAACTAAATATCCCATTGCAAGGGAACGGATCCAGTTCTGTGCGGATGTTCAAAAAACAGCTGAAGGTTTAACCTGCAAAGCCTTTGTGCTTTGACTTTTATATCCGTCCTTATTCAAACTGTTCCTCCCTTAAGGCATGAACATACAAAGTACTTAAATGGACTTAAAAATGCAGGTGACATTTAAGGATACTCATCAACAGGGCTGATTGTTTAAAGCAGGGTCTCTTAAGGGGAATTTTTATTTAACTCGGAACCCAAGAGCAGCCAGTCCAATTCCTGTGACATAAAAGCAAACCCGCAGAGCACACGTGTGAGAAGACACCTGCCTGTACGTGTGAACCAGGCATTGCTAGTACTACACTCAAATTCCTTTTAATTTGCAGCATTACTGCAAAAGATAACTTTTATGCTTTGTTATCAATGAAGGAAGCAGAATAAAAAGGTTAATACAACACGGTGCCTGTGTCAACACAGGTAAGAAACCCGAAATCTGTTTAAGCTGAGGCTTAACAAGACTGATGAGCTCCTCAATCATACAGATACCTGAAGGTGCCGAGCAGTCGGACCTCACTGTGAGGGTGGCCCTGCTTTGGGGCAGGAGGACAGACCATGTCCTTTCCAGCCGAGGTGACACGAAGCCCCACCAGCTGGCAGCAGGCAGCTTTTCGGCTGTGTCTCCCCAGCACTTTATGGAGGGATGGTCACCACCACCCTGCTCCCTCCTCCTGCCCTTCTGGAGGACCCAGCCCAAGATCAACGGGAAAACCCCACTATCCTTATTACGACAGCTGAGCATTAGTATTATTTTTCAATTAGAATGTTGTATTGCCTCCAAATATTGTCAGCAAGATGGATAAGGTGCCACCTAATGGCAGCGTGCTTGTTTATTCCCAGGTGTCTTCGGAGCTACCTCCCGGCTGCGCTACGCGCGGCTCAGCTCGCTGTGCGTGACGTGACCGGGGACCAGGAGGAACAAAGCACGAACGCAGTCCTCCCTCGACACACGTTTCTCTTCCCAGCTATTAACAACTTCGCCGTTCGCTGCCAGCTTTCATTTAATTTTAAAACGTCACTTCGAGACAACGTATTTATTCGAAAAGGAAATAGTGCACAGAGCAAGCCTCTCCCTTTCAAACATTTTTGGAGTTCAAGAAAATCGGCTGCAAACGCAGCCAAAATTCCTTCGACCCACACAGAAGAGTTTCCAACAGCACTATTGCGTTCAGCCTCCAAAAACATTTTAATTGAAGTATGTTTACCTTTATTCATTTAATATTATCCAAAAAGTCATCTGTTCAGTATCACTGCCACACAAGGTGGTTATTATAACCCTTCTTTCATCCTGAACGGCTGGAACTGGAAGGTCAGGCTGCCAATATCCCTTTGGTGAAAGTACAGCCAGATCAAAGCCATTCCCTGGAACGCTCCAACAAATAAGAATAATTTAATTTCAAAACTAGTTTGGATCGACTAATATTTACTTGGCTTAAATCCCATTGGAAATGAAAACATTCCATTTTTGTCCATTCATGAAAGAGGTCACCCTTGCCTTCATTTTGATCTGAAAGCCTCTGAAAAAGCATTTTGGGTAGCTGTAACGTGATGCAAAGAGCATGGATGCCGCTCTTTACTCGAAAAAAACATTCCCTTTCTCAAACTGAAGGGGGGAGGCGTACGGTCCGCCTCGTCAGATGACTGATGTCTTGGGAAAACCAGGCCTGGTCCTGGGCTTTAAACCACCACGACACAACTCAAAGGGATGTCGGCGCAGCCCGTCTCAGAACTGTCGGCTTCCTTAAGGCAGCATAAACGCATCTACCTGTAAAAAGGCCCAAATCCAGCTACTGGGTCTGAAAACCAAAACCAGAAAGCGGCAAGGCACCTGCTTGTCAGCACTGGGACAACCGCACCATTTCAGGTATTCATTTTCAAGAGCCACAACTACAAAGGCACCCAGGTTGTGCAAAGTAGGGGAAACGCGAAGTAATCCTGCCTTCTCTCTGAGGGTCGGTTTCTGCGTCTGTAAAGGTGAGTGATTTATCTCCACAGGAGTCCTTACAGATGACATTAGCAATATTTGCAAGTGGCAATGAAGCTGACAAGCTTTAAGCTGAAAAGAATTAAGATCACTTGCGTTGTTAGCTCAGAAATAATATCCGCCTTCTAACAATTGCTTTAACCTTTCTTTGCCACTTCAGGCTCTGGAAATCTGGTTTGGGGGAAGCGGTCACAGAGGGTCCTGTACAGCAGGACCACGAGGGACAGCCCTTGCAAATGCAAGCACTCAGACCTCAGATGAAAAACGGGACTTTAGCTGGCAAGGGGCAGATTTCCCCAGGGGACACCAATTCTCCCGGCTGCAGGTACATTTCTCCAGCCTACGAAGGGGCAATATTCTTAGCTTGCTGGCGAACGGATTTTAAAGTTTCTACCAAATAAAATAAAAAAAAAAAAAGCACGCTCTATTTTTGTATGTGAAGCATGTGATTTCTAAACTTTTTGCTCTCCTCGTTGATACTGGGAATTGTGAAGTGCATTATCTAACCCATTAACCACCCACTCTGACCTCCCTCCACACGAAGTCTAAAAATACTTATGGAAATTAAGCACGTGTTAGATAGCAAAGCTGAAGCACTCCAGCGTTGCTTTAGCTTTCTGCTTTCAGTGAGAAAACGCTAACAACTAGCAACGCCGCATTTGTTCTGCGCAAAAAAAAAGCCAAATTAACCGCTGATTACCGCTGCCATCTCTGGCTGCTTTTTCATGCAGGTAAAACCTAAGCAGTGCAGTCATATTGGACAGAAAAATCGATGTATCGGATGGCTTAGAGATTCACATGCAAGTAAAGAAACCTCTCTGCAATATATTTCCTCCTGCAGAGATGTTGTAGAAGTCAGCGATCTGATGCTCTATTAAAGAGGCTGGATTAGGCTCTGGATTAGATGAGTAAGCGTAACCTGCCACTGTAACAAGTTTTGTTTTGTTTCCACTGTTCATAACATGAATCAAATTCTTGTTGGGTCATTGCTTATTGCATTACGTTAGGACGCAAAAGGAGAAACACGCTTTTGAAACAGATCTTTTTTTCCTTCCCCTCTGGAAAGCTCCAAGCAGCTCCTAACAGAGTTGCTCTGTACCAGGACGACAGACCCAAAATCACAGCTGTGGCTTCTTCCTCCTCCTTCAGGGAATTCAGGTTCATCGGTACCTTCGTTTTTTTAATTCTCAGGTGGAGGTGGTCCCGTTCTTACACCAGCTACAGCTTGCCACAGAATCAGGCTGTAATTGCAGCAGGAGGCAAGTCCCTTCACATCCCTGGGCTTTGAGCTTCCCCACCAATGAAATGGGAATACTGGGTCAAACTCGCCGTGTGTTTTTCATGCAAATGGCTTTTAAAAGAAAAGGTGACTCTTCAATTATATCCCACTTTCTTTGGGAAGCGCTCAGGACCAGGAACAAATAAGTTAAACAAAATCAAAGGGAAGGGCGAGACAATTCCACCTAAACCCAGAACTGTAGGATGCTCTGAAACCAGCTGGAGGACAGAAAACGCAACAACAAAGCCCCTTTAGAAAACGCAGCAGAAATCATCCCACAAGAAAAGCAATAAAATACAACCGTTTGGATCTTCTATGATCTATTTTCATTCATCTCTGCCAGTAAACTGTATCAATGGCTTCAACTCCTGCTCCTGGCAAACCTTTGCCTTCAAAGTGCCACCCATCTGGGCTGAGTAACCCAGCGCATCCCTCCCAGCTGAGGTTACCTCGGTGTGGTGCAAACGTGCTGAGCCCCCCCGAGAACAACATCTGGAGGGGATGCCACAGCACACAAACACATGAACACCTCTACAGAAAACAAAAACAGGCACAGATGCACGGGCTCCCAACTGGGAGGGAGACAGGTGGAACTGGGGACAGGTCCTCCTTCGAAACATCCACCTTTCCTCTCTGCCTGCACGTGGGGCATGTTGCGTGTGCATCTCGCTTCATCTCAAGTGCATTTTCCTCCTTGCGAACGCTGTTACTTCAGGCCCAGGTGCATTTTGAAACACCCAGCCCCTTTTGCAGATGTGGCCATTTATCCCACAACCCCTCAGCACTTGTATATGTAAACGGAATGGAGCAGGGAGGAGGTCGGAGATATGTTACAGGGAGATAAGATCAGTCATTACAGGCGTCCTCAATTTCACCAATATTCATCGACTTGGAGGAGCACTTGCGAGAAAATTCGTATCAAACACAGTCCATTTTGCAGAGCTGCAGGCTCCAGAAACAAAAGGCAGTGCTGTGTCACCTGCCCGAACACGAGCAGCTCTAGAAATGGCTCCTCACGTGGAGATATCCCCCCGATAACAGCAGTGACCCGGGTCAGCAGCGTAAAGGAAGATGGATGTCGCTCTGCCGGAGTGCTGCAACCTCTCTCTCCTGCAGATAAGACCTCCAGGGAAAGACTCCAGAAATAACCAGAATGGCAAAGAGCCAGGTTTGGGATAGGGTTGGGTCCTTCCTCATGGCCAATGGCTGCAGACTCCTTGATCTTAAAGGAGCGTGAGGCAGAGCTTTTATTTTATTTTTATATTTTTTTAAGAAAACAAATCACAAAGGAAGACAACAAGAATGACTTCCGTGGTTAAAAAATAAAAAATAAAAAAAAATCATAGCCTCCAAAGCTAACTTTATTTTCCCCTTAAATGAACAGCAGCGCTATTAGTTGTGCCAGAGCAAGGTTTCAGGTTAGCATCATGGAGGCTGAGCCCCTCTTTGATGAGGAAGACAGGTTTTGCAATGCAGTCTCCTGCCCTTAGGAAAACACAATCGTAGACCGTAACTGCTTGCCCACAGGCCACCAAAAGAGCAGAGCGATGCTGCAGGTTGTTCTGCCAGCCCCCAGAGCAACTCGAGGTGACACCTTCCACATTTCATTAAGGCTGCACCGAGCCAGCCCAGCTCCTCTTCCAGCGTCAGCCACAAAGCCACAACCAAAGCACTGACTTGCACGTGTAAAATAACCTTCTCATCTCCAACATCTTCTCCCCCTCAAGGTGAGGAGGAATAGGGTCCAAAAATAAGTTTAGCTTAGCACACTGATGGATCAAAGATTGACACAGGAGACAAAGAATGGACACGGGGTCAAAAGACCCTTTAGCTAAGACTCTTTGGGTACGAGGAGCACGTGGAAAGACAAGGACAACTACAATAAATGCAGCACCGATAAATAGTCCCCGACCTGGTGCTAAGGGAACAGAGGCAGCTGCGATGGACCAATACTTACAGATATCAGAGGAACTGCTGCTTCCAGGCCCAAGCTGGCTCGTGCAGATCCATCCTGAGTGCAGCTTGTGCTGCTCACCTCAACTGTCTGCAGAGCACACAGCGTTACGGCTGATTTATCAGAGCGACCTCGCAGCTACGCCATGTCCCACGCCACTTCAGGTGTCCAAATCTGCAGCAGGGTTTGTTTGCAAAGAGATAAATGGTGCAGGGAGACCAGGGAATGGATTTCCTACTCCGAACCACTGTGAGCAACACAAACTCCAACAGAATTGGATACACTTAAAGAAGTCCATTATTAGCAGCCCACGTCCTTTGACAGAGCGTGTCTACATCTCCAAATCAATCAGCTCGGTGATGAATCTTTATTGAGTGTCAAGAGACTATTATGGGTATTACACACGCAGTAATACAGGGGATCTCTACAGACTGCCAGCAGAAAATCCATCAAAGTAACAGGATCTCGTTAGCACTGAAGATGACACACAATTTGTCTTTATGGATGTATCTTTATGACACATCACTTAGGCGCACAGAGCCGGGGAAGTTACTAGAACGGGTGGTACACAGCCAAACAAGGTGTATTATTGCTTCAGCACAGGGCTCCACAACCTCTGGAGCACTTCCATCACCAGCTCTTGTTCAGAGCATCCTGAGGGTCTCCACAAGGTGCTGTGCTGGGCAGACAGCCTTCACTAAACTAACCGGCCAAGGGCACTTCTGATGGTTTTTAGCTCACAGGAGGACGTGATAAAAATTAACAATAACATTAACAACAGAATGGCAAAAATCAAAGTTAAGTTGAAAAATAGGCAGGATGAGAAAAGTGTCATTCAAAAGTTTGTTATATACTAGGGAAGAAAATCTAGGGAAGACCTACTCTGATACGAAGAATAGCTGGGAACACGGTTTTATTGTGTGGCTGGAATTGGCAGTATAGTGAAGAAAACACTGATTTATTTTCATTTATTCGAGCAGTTTAATATTGGCCAGGTCATTCATTTAAAACACCGTGTGCTTGCTGTCATGGCCTGGACTGCTGGAACAAGCAACTATCGACAGCAACCCCAAACCCCAGCCACACCAAGCCCCACAGAGCTCTGGTCCAGAGAAGGGGCATGCAGGGAGGAGCACAAGCAGAACACACTGGAGGTCTACCTCTCCTCTAAGCAAGTCTCCATAGCAGAATATCCCCTCTGGTACCATCCAGTTTCCACAGCAAGTGCTGATCTTACTCTTAAAAGAGTTTTTGTCAGAAACCATGGAAACTACTACAATTATTTCCCATAAAAACACACCCAAATTGATGGGAATGTCTTGTTCTGTCCTCTTTCTACAGCCTCTTCTGTTCTTCACTACATTGTAAGCAAACTGAACCACGCGTTTTATTAACAGCAGCTTGAGTGATTGATCCTGCTAATTGCTCACATAACAACCAAAATCGTAGAGCTTGGAAGAAATAGCAGACAGTCTGAATGCATTCAGTGACTAAGAAACAGAAATCCAGCTATTCTCTTGGCATCAGAGAGTTGAAGAGAGTCACAATTCCTGGAAGATAAAGTACATATGATGACACGTTATTTGAAACAATCTCCTATCACTGCAGTATTTTCACAAATAGTCTCGATGGAAAAAAAAAAATCAGATTTGAACACTAACATTTGAAGGCATAAGATAGAAGGACAGTATTTTCCTTGTACTTCAGCATCCTCTACAGTACAGTAAGCCCCTCAAAGAGACACAGCTCAGAGTGCGTTTTAGAGTGCTGATTTTCCTGCCAGCTGTGAAATATCTGCTTCAGCCTTTAAATATCTCACAGCTACAGTACTTGGAGCTACCGTGATGCCTAAGACTTTTTAAAAAGTGACATTCCTTTCTTTTTTTTCTTTTTCCATGAGAGAACAGAGACCATTACAACCATTACCTTATTGAAAAGAACCCCCCAACCACAACTGCTATGCAGAGGAAACTTTTGCAACACTGAGAAGCAGCGCTTTGAAACAGATAGAAATGCAGGCAGCCCTGCAGAAAGCAGCACCGAAAACACGTCCTGCTGCATAGCTGCCACTTGATGGCAGTGCACAGCATCGATCTTAGCAGAGAGCAATTAATCACAGTTTATTTTATTTCCCACTTATGCACAATATGGGATTGCAGGGGACGAGTGCTTGCAAGCGCACCGCATGCGGCACAACTTTGTGAACCAGGGCACTGCAGGTAGAGCAAAGGAGACCAGGAGCAGATGGGCTTTTCACAGGAGATTTGAGAGCTTAATTGAAAGCATCACACCTTCATCAATTCAGCATCTTCAAAAACACCCTCGTGTTAGCTTTGCTGACAAAATTGGCTCAAGCCTAACAGTTCCCAAAATGAATGTCTGCATTTTGTTACAGAAAATAAAGCAGGGACCTGCATCTTGACAGATAAGATAGGAAATTTGGTTGGTTGTCCTAAAGGTGATGTAAGAATATTTATAAGCTATAATAAATATATTCCATTGAGGAAGGGGAGTTTAAGAGCATTTTCATCCTCTTAAACACCAAGTGCTGATCTCCACTGATCAGGAGGGAAGGCACCACAATCAGCCAGCACTGGGCTTGGGATGCAATCTGTCAGCATCTTTCCAGATATTAATAAGCTCATCAGCGACTGCAAGACATAAAGAACCCTAAATTCAGAGCCTACGAGATATAATCCAGTTTTTTGTTTTTTTGTTTTAATTAATTTATTAAAACTCTTAGGGTGACAATATAAGGATCCTTTTTGCATGTTTGCACTGGGGCACAGTTTCAGAAAACAGGCTGAACCAACCTAATAGCACCGCCAAAGAGGGGATTATTGTCTTCTCTACTTTCCCACCCTTTCCCTGTACCAGCTCTAGCATTTTCCTTGTGCAAGTCATATTATTTGAAGATCACACGTAATGCTGCCGAGTAATGGTGACTGAAGGGCAGAACTTCAGACAGCGAGCTCTCTAGACTCCAAGCTAGGCCACTTATTGCACACCAGCACATTCGTACACACTAAACAGGATCACAGAAGCAAAGATCAAATGGACAATTATGGGAGGAGGGCTTGGAACCCAAATCACCAGCATTTTTATTTTGGCTAATAGCGAAGAAGTGCAGAGAAGAGACCTCTGAGCTACAATTTAATCCATGGCTCGTCTCGAAGAAAGGCAATGCTGATGGTCAGGCAGCCTCTTCTCAATTCTCCAGCTAAAACCGTCTGCAGTAAATCCATAGAGGTGACCACTCAAAAGAAGTCCTACACTAACGTTGAACGGATCTTGTGAGC
Organism: Cygnus olor; assembly: GCF_009769625.2. Taxonomy (NCBI): domain Eukaryota; kingdom Metazoa; phylum Chordata; class Aves; order Anseriformes; family Anatidae; genus Cygnus; species Cygnus olor. Next base: position 15,082,306 of record NC_049179.1, read on the forward strand.
TAGAGGATGCCTCGTCTAAGAGGAACAAGCCAACAGCTGTGTGATGACCCATCTGAACTACACAGTCTTTGTTGGGGTACCTGAGAGCCAAGAAGCAGCAGCTTGCCACAAAGTGATGCCCAGCTCAGGAGGCAGCTGCTGATCCCATTTCAGCAGAAGGGGGGACTTCTGTTGCATGATGTAGACCACAGTTTGGGAAGAGGAGAACGAAAATAATTTGGATCAAGGACTTAAGTAACAAAAAGTCAACAAATGAGGACGAGCAGTTTAGGGAGGATATGATTTTGCCTGCAGAATGAAAACAGAACCAGGAAAGACGCAAAGTGCTCCTCTCCAAAGTCCGTCTGATCGGGTGCCCCAACCAACTTTCTTAAAACCAACCAAGAAGCAGGTTCTTCCACAAGGAACACAAGCAAATATTTTATTTGTAAAGGGTGCTCAGAGGCCTTCCACTCGTAATTCAAAGACACTTTGAAGGTGGGGCAGCAAACTACTTTGTCATTAAGAAGAACTCAAGTACCAACAAATAAAAGACAAGAGGCTTATCAGATCCTCTCACGGCAGCACGGAGCTGAACATCAAGGTTCATTCTCCTCCTGCCTAAGGACCTCAAAAGAAAGTCAGACAGGGCTTCTGTATAGTGCTTTTCATGAGAAAAAAGGTTTCACATTAAAAGCACACTAGGTATATTCCACCTTTTCTGCTGGGCTGATCTCAGATATCTGGGCATTGCAGTGGCTTTTGTGACCGTAGATGTCACTAAGAAAACAAATTCAGCATTAGTAAATTAACTAAAACATAGCTGCCAACCTAATAGCAACGTTTTACTGCATTAGGACTATAAAGGTATTTTATTTTCTTCTTTTGCGCCCTTGGTAGAGATTTCTGAAGAACAGTAATTAACCAGCACATAACACTGCACAAGCCATACCTGGGACTGTCTCAGACATGACAACAACCTGACAGACACCCTTGTCACAAGCCTCAAAGCCGTGTCGTGCTTATTTTCTTTAACCCTTTAATATTTATTCAAAAGAGGGTTCTTCTTAAAACACAAACATCAGAGGTTATCACAATTACTCCTCCTGAGGAATACACATGTAAAGGGCATTTCGTTCTGTGTGAGATATGCAAGTGAAAGAAATTTATTCCTATTAGAAGCATTACTCTTTTCTTCCTGTTCTAGATTAAAGCTGACACACCGGGAAACCTACAGCAATTCACTCATTAACAGAAGAGAGGAACTACTGTACCCAAAACCCAGGTTACGTTAAGAGAGGGTCAGTGCATTCTTGCCGAAGCTTTTGAAGTTCATACTTCATTAAGTTGCACGGCATTTTGGCGTGGAAGTGAGAGCTCTCACCTCTATCAAAACCTTCCCTGAGCAACTCTGCAGGTCGCACAGCTCCCAAGTGGCAGTTTATACAAGAGACTCAGTCCGCAGACCTGATTAAAGACCAAAGTCAATGGGAGCACTTTTATCAATTAAATGTTCGCCCTCCCATACAATCTCTGGGTATGACACATTTGGCTTTGTCACTCCAAATAATGTGGACACACCTTAGACAAACCGAGGAGGAGTGCTGTGATTTAGAGCGTTTGTTCCTTTTAATCAAAAAGGAAAAGGAAAAAAAAAATTGCAGTGATGCATCACCCTTCTCCAGCTGCTAATCTTTTCCACTTCACACCCACTGATCATTATCACGGAGAAAAAACACTCCTGTCTTAAAGACAGATCTAAGGTTGCAGTCTTGGTAGTAATCAAGAGAAGATGCCACTTAATGCTTCACAGCTCACCCCTACCTGTCACCTCAGTCCTGTTCCAGCACTCCCATACCCAACGTTGCTCTCAGGTTATACTACTAAAAAAAAACAACATCGATTTCAGAGTGGCAGAAGATGTGAACGGGTTAAAAGAACGATCAAAAACATTAAAATAACCCTACAGCTAGCAGCCGGTGAGGCTGCTGAGTACTTCTGAAGTAAGACTACCAGGATATTGTATGCAACTGAACTGACCTTGGTCATTTACTCATGTGCGCTCCGTATTTACTGAAGTTTCGTTAGAAATAAGGACGCAGCTTGTGATCCTTGATCCTTCTGTAATTAAATCTCCTGCTGAATACTCTCCTGGCTTCTCAATTAATGCTAACATTTATAGAAAGATCAACATTTTACAAAACTCCTTCCCATTTTCTTTCTCTTGCCTGGATTTTAGCAACAGTAGTATTTAAGCTAACTGATCGATATAAATTATTTAATTTATGAACAGAGAACTTCATTTACAAATCACAACAGTAAAAAGGCCACTTAAAAATAAGGCTCTATTACTCAGAGCAATGCTGATCCCTTTTTTCCTACCCACGTACTCCTTGATGACCTGAATATTCCAACAACGCGCTGACAACAGCTAGGGAGCACTTTGCAATACTCGGGCTGAAATTTTGACTTGTGTTGGTAGACATACAACTTCCATAACAGGGTGAAGGCCAGAGAGGCCACTGCATGTATTTAACCCAAACAAACAAAACTCACCTCCCAGCTTCCTGCCTGCCATTAACACAAGACTTCTGCAACCTTCCCATTCCACCCTGAGCCCTGCCAGGGCATGCTCAGCCCTTCAGCTTTGAGACTCGGGACTTCCCGAGTGCACGAAACCCCAGACAGACCAAAGGCAAGCTTTGAAACACTGTCCATCACCCATTACGTTGTGCTCAGTAGGGTTCCCGTATCAATAGGATGGCGCTGAAGCACAAGAGGGGTGTAGGTAAAGCCACCTTCAGACATAACCTAGTACCTAACATCAACAGGGATGTTCCTAAATGCTGTCCCAGGAAGACAGCCCAAGGACCAAGGACTGCCCAGCCACATGGACTTTTTTTTTTTTTTTTTTTTTTGCACATCCTGCAGTAAAATGCACTTGAAGAAATCAATGTATGTGAAAGATTTTCAGAGAGCCCTTCTTCTACAGAATATCCACAGTTGCACCCCAGACTATGTAAAATATGATCCATACAATTACACACTGGGAGAAAAAAACATCCAGGAGAGCCCTAGCACAGAAAGCAGAGACACTCACCCCAGCCAAGTGACAGTTACTTGTCATAACCTTGACCTGTGCCACTGAAAGAGCCAGGAGATAAAGCTTGGCCCTGTTACAGCCCTGTGCTGTGCTGATTACGGACTGGAGACCACCTCTGGATTAAACTCAAGCTTGTATCACAAAGCTTAGGACCACTGCTTTAACAGGGTGAATTCAACCCTTCATCACGGCTACGTGAACTGCAGCACACCTTTCTGAGGACTTCCCAGCTCTTCTACCCCGATTCTTCAGAACCCCACTGACGGCAGCAGATAAGATTAGAGCCCATCAAGGCGCTTCAGGAAGGAGGAAGTGGGTTTGGGCATCTCCATTTCAGATTCACGCCATGACATTAGGCCACTGGCGTCGTCCTTTATAAAAACAACTGCGTGTTGACAGCCACAAGGCTCAGACGGCTGCTTGACCCTGGCGTTAAGCATCTCGCGCCGCGGTGAACTTGTGCCGTGCTATATCGAGGAACGCCTCGCTGCCCTATCTCTCCTGGCACGAGCTGCTCCGCCTCGTGACTGTGCTGCTGGCACGGCAGGCACAGCACCGAGCCCAACCCCTGGGTCGTTTCAGATGTGGAAGCACCCTCTTCTCCCTCCCCCGCAACGTTTCGGTTCCAAGTATATTGGGCATCTTGGGTTCCCAGAACATCATTCAGAATTGGAAGGCACGAATCTGGGCAATTTGACGATCATCAGATAGGATGAAATGTGCTCTATCTGATAGGCTTCCAGGAACTGACCCGGAGACAGTATTTTTCCACTTTCTCCTCCCAAAAGTAATGCTGCTGTTACCAAACGAAGCAGTTTCTGTAAGACAGATTCTTGTATTATTTCTGCTCACTGGTCAAAGTCTGCGCTTTACAGAGAGCTTTCAGGATGAAATTCACGCAAGATTTAGGAAAGAAAGAAATAAAATCAAGTAATCTTGAATCTAAGCTATTGGTTTAAAAGTGGAAGAGAATAAAGGATGCACTGCAATAGCCCTGGACACAAAAGGGTAAAACGGGGGAAGCGAATTTCCTAAAAGCAGACAAATGTAGGGAGACCCCCTGACACGTTTGTATGGCTTGCTATTTCCCGTCATTTATCTCACAGAGATGAAATTCATCATGGGGGAATTCATGGGACACTATTCTCAGCTGTTTGAAAGCAAGCTGAAGGAGGAGCCTGTACAAGGAAAGTAGAGTTATCACCGCTTTGAACAAGGAACGTGGTGAGGGTCTGCTATCCACCTACCAATAGCCAGCCCACAAGACTGTTGGGTCTGCCTTCTGAAACAGGAACGTACCAGGAAGATACATTTTTTCCTTTATGTTCTGCTCACATCTAACAACTCTCTCAGATGAGCTGTGCTGCCAGTTAGTACCGCCAGGAAAACGGAAGCCGATTTTAAAACGTACATAACATCTACACTGAAAGCAAACAGGAAGACTAAACATTTGTTTTCCAAGGTTGTTGAGTTTTTCTTTTTATGTTTTTCTTTTTCCTCTTCCTTAAGCTACCAGAACTTGTTTGTTTTGAAAGGGAGCTGATCTGCGTATACACCCGGTCACTGGAGGAAGGGGAGAAGAGAAGAGGGAGTCCATGTAGTAATAAAGTTGTCATGAACTTATTCCCATAGCAAAGGAACAGAATCCCAAGTGTCATACAACCATTATTTTCCACTTTGACCTTAGCCAAGTCCTCCTCACCGTCACGTGGGAAGAGGACTTTTAAATCTGCCACTGAAGTATTACACACTGAATGCAAAACCACACAAACCGGTGGGAAAATAAACTAAGTCAGAAGATAAGACTGGGAAAACAAAGCCTCCAGATTAGGTAAGTCATGCACTGCTCAAAAGACGTAAGAATAATTTTATCCTGCTTTCTGCCATTCATATATTTCTGCTGTGGCATCTACAGCACGTAGCTGCATTTAAGTTTCATCCTTTTTTAATAGGCCCCAAGTTTAAATGAAGTTTCTTCAAAGTCACCCTGCATTCAGTATGTTTGTAATTTAACACATTTCAGGCTGAATTGAGTTTCACAATAACACAGAATATGGTGGCCAACTCCAGGAAGGCCATTTTGCCAAAGTCAGATCAATCCACATAATGTTAATCTTGCTGCAGGCACAAGACCTAGTATAGTAGGTAGAAAATACACACTAATACAATGTAGTACAAACTTTCAGCTGGTAATTAGGCAAAATTTGAAAGCTTTCATGAAATTAAAGGTCAATATAATCTACTGTTTACAACAAATGACACTTTCCAAGACACAGCTCAATTACCTGACCTCACAGTCTCCCATTCCAACCCCTCAAAGCTCTATTTGCAAGCAATTTTTCCTCCAAATTTTCCACCTCACACCCAGCTCTACCCATATCAGCAAGGTCTGTGGGCAGGACCACAAACCCCGAACAGCTTCACCGGCAAATCCTGCTCCGTGCATGGCAAGGCACTGCAGAAAGTAAACGGTTACGGCCCCGGCTGGCAGCTTTGGCACAAGTTTCACACACATGCATACACCCCCACAAATTCAGGTCTAATTTGACAGTCCCCATATTCTGCAACAAAGCTGCTATTCAGGAGCGAGAGGAAGCTTGTTCCCTATTAACTCAGCCATCGAGGTTACGAGCTTGCAGGAGGCTGACGTAAGCCATGCCCTGCTGCAGGAGTCGCAGCGCAGCCCAGCTCTTCGCTGCTTCCAGTTGCTCCCTGCCACGTTTAAAACTCTGAGCAGAAAAATATCAGCACAGTGGGCGAGTGCTGCACACTGGGACGTCCTATTTTCCACTCAGGCAGTTTCCTCTTATGGCCTCTTAACGCATCAAGCCATTCACTCCAGTCATCTTTAGGGAAGAAAACAAGAAAAAAAAAAAATAGCAGGGGGATTCCTGCACTACGCAGGCTACGTGACAGCACTACGTGTCAGAAAGCTTCCTGAAAATTGGCTCCTTGAAAGACAGAGGGGCTCTGTAACTTACCTGGGGGTTATCACCGGGCATTTGCAGTACAACTGAACAAACACAAGCAAGGTCTTCGGGGAGCAAAGCGTAAATGAGCAGAATCACCAGCAATGGCCAGGGGAAGCATTTTATGGGAACAGGAGGAAAGGGGAAAAAACATTGAAACTTTGTACTCACATATAATGGAGCTTGCTGTGGATTAAGTTTCATGACCTCAGAACACTGAAACAAAAAAAGAAAAGACAAATTTAAGGCTTTTCTTTGTAAAATTTTAAGTACTTCTCTATAAGCTGCAGAATGTTAAACTTCCAAAGCAGTATTAGTGCCCACACATTACTAATAGGCACTTTTACATGGCAATTTGCTATTTTCTCTCTTTCAGACCATCGAGGTTCTGTTACACTTTTTTTTTCATTTATGCTGACATCAAACAAAGATGATTTTAAAATGATTTGCAGGGAAAAACGCTCCTCATCTGAACCACTGGCCTTGATGGCACTGGAGATACTCCGAGTCACACTGCCTTCCCCTTCGCAGCCTCCTCCGTTCACCCCTCCTCCAAGAAACGCTGCTTTTGATGACAGTTATCAGTCTTTAATTGCGCATCTGTCCATACATCCCCCCATTTCCCACCCAAGAATGTCTGTAAGGATTTTTTAGTTCTCCCAGCTGTGGAGAAGTCCAACTTTCCCCAAATTCATTTGGTGCCCTTTTTTCCTCCCTTCCTAACTGGACTGCGTTTAAGAAATATCTCAAAACAACGTAAAAATCAGACCATCAAAAACACACCTTAAAAATTGAGCGAAAACGTCCAAAATAAACAATGCTTGTGATTTTGCACGAGAATTTTTCACAGTCAAGAACTACTGTTACTCATCCTACCAAGGTGATTTTAGTCCAGAAACTTTCCTCTTCCAGGTCTGCCCCCGGAATTCCAATGTAACCCAGGGCGAGTTCCCTGTATTGAGCTCTGAATCAGCTCAACCAGCGTTTCACTTCCATTAGTTTCTCCAGTCTAGCAGCAAATATTTTCCCTAAATGAAAGTTTTCATTTAATGCGTGCATTAAGCAGTCTGGATCTTAAGATGAAAGAATGCAAAATGATTAAAAATGGATTTTTTTGTTGCTGCTCTTGTCTGCAGTGCTAGTACTGCTCTGCAAGTACTTCACCCCCCTTCCAAGAGGAGACAAAATACCACTCTGCTATTCCACACAACAACACAGGATCTTGTTCATACTTTACTCCCGTCCAAATCCCGCAGTTTGCCTTTAGTGAGACAGAAATCAAACCACAGAAGAAGTTTTCTTAGCTGATTCCAGCCATTCTCGCTCCCTCACACGCTCTCCTTATTTTGCAAAGAAGCATTTTTGCACTGGTTATTCCGAAGCATCCAAGCTACCTGGCAAGCCTGCCCACGGAAACCCCACGCCTCTGCAGAGGTCCTACATCACCGCCAGCGCACAGATAAACATTTTGCAAGTTTCTATATCTATTGGATTCATACTTATTTTCAACCTCAGAAGTCCTTTTCCAACAGCAAAAATGTCTTAAAATGGTTACGCTTGATGGTTTTCCCTGCCTTTACAAAGAATTACTTGCTTGTGAAAATAGGGGACTGATAGCATTTGGGCAGGTGAGCTCCAAAAGCAGCTTCTGTCTGCCTTACAACGTGCTCCTGCTACTCCAGTTCTACTGAGCTCTCACCTAAATAAATAAATAAAAAATAAAGTAAATCACACAAGCCCTGTCTATCTGCCTCATGACCTACCTGAACCTCCCTCTCCTGTTCGGGTTCCCCTGTTCAAGATGACCGGGTTCACAGTATTATCTGCTGAGGGCTTTTATTGTGTCTTACAGAGATTAAAATAGACTTGGAAAAACTCCTTTCTAAGCCCAACTCATGGTTGGATTTTTTACAAAGTCTCATTGCAACAGACCAATTCCCCTCACGAAGCAAAATCAAGCCCTGCAATCCAGCTCAGCAATCTGGTAGTACTTGGATGTGATTTTAAAAAATACATTGCTGCAGAGAGGCAAAACAGTTCTGTCTGGTCTGAGAATGTTTAAAGGGAGTTATTATAAAGCATCATTTTCTCACCATTTCTTTTCAAGTCTTGACAAGTACAAGAACAACTCTTCTTTTTGCTGATAAAAGATACAGCATGATATATCTTCAAAGTCAACAAATCTAAATTTTTGCATTTATAACAACTTTTAGGATTACTCTTTATCCCTGAAATTCAGCCATAACTCTACGCTAGCAATATTACGACTGGCCTTCAATAGAGATAAGGTGCAAGTTACAGGATGTCGCATGAAAAATTCTGGAAAACAGAACACGACAGGCCTGTATTTGCCCAGGACACCACAGGCAAGTTGCATATTCTCCTCCTCAAGTTCCTCTCCATTCCTAATAATTAGTTTTACTACATTTTCATCAGCCATTTTAGTTTCTCAGAAGTTTGCTCAGAGGAAAGGAAGTTATTTTAATGTACTCAAATACATTCCTCCTCCCTTCGTTAGCTAACAGCGTTACCTCTTCCACATCAAGGTCACAGGTATGTTATTGTCACGACACAAAACACCTTCGTTGACTTGCAAGTTACATCCACGCTCGCTCAAACCACCAAATTAACACTCTCAGCGAGGTCACACCTCGCTTTCGACTACAGCTGCTTGCCTTGCTGAGACAAACCCACGGGGAACGCGCCAACTTCTCCCACCCTGCGCAGGAGTCCCACCACCACCCCATCCGTCCTGCCCCGCGTGTTCGCTCTACGCACTCATCGAATCAAGGCTTTCAAAGAAGTCCAACCCGCAGCCTCAGGAAATAGGCAGGAGGGCTGTAAGTGCAAGCCTGGGGCACGCACCGAAGCCCAACACGCCTGCTGAGAGCAGCATTCAGCGTTCCCACTGCTCGTCCCCTCCCTGACGCAGGTTTGAGAAGCAGGAGAGCTGTTGACAGAAGGAATCAGGTAGCTGAGCTAGACTTTTCTTCTCCTTTCTCGCTGACTGCTTCGCAGGTGCTTTAGCCTGCCCTTTTTCAGCAAGGCCAAGCACGGACCTGCGGTACACCAGAACTGATGCTTCTGGCTTGACGTTGGGGATGCAGTGCCATAGGATCGATCAGCAGCAAGCCCCCTCCCTGCTCTCACAGCTTTTGTACGAGGTGCCACTCCAGCACCTACTGCTGACGCTCTTCACGCCTTTACACACAGGAGGAAGCGTAGTTCACGTGCTCCATCCCAAGGTCTGCTCTGCCAGGCTTATCCAAGGTGAGATGCTGATACACTGCACATCGTGCCTGATACATTCAAGCCATTTTAGCTGAAATTCCCAACGTGCAAACTCTGCCCAGCCTCCTTTGATGAAGTTTTTCCATCAGATCACTTTTACAGAGCAGACAACATGCGCATTAATAAGAATTAATAAGAATCTCCCTTTTCAGATCATCGGTGAAAACCAGTAAAAGAATTTTAGCTCAAGCAGACTGAATCAAAGGCACCAAAGACGCGTAGAGCAGAAGGGTATCCCATCGACAGTGAATTTGGTTTCTGTGCTTCAAGTAACGAAGTGAGCTGCATCCTCCAATCTCTGCCACCCGACAGAAAGGCATGTTGTACCGCTCCGTCACCTTCCTGGAAAATGCCTGGCTGCAGCTGAGTAGAGACAGAAACGGGAAAGGGGAGAAGGGCACGGGCAGGTGCACGAGAGGAGAGGATGAGCCGGCGTCCCAGACTCCCCCTGGGTAACCTTATTTTGTGGGAGAGATGGTTTTGGTTGAAATGAAAGCGTAACAAGTCACAGAGTCCAAAAGAAGTGAAGAGTCGATGCCTAAGGAAGTGAGAATACTGACACCGCTCATCAGGAAAAAAGGCGAAACCCAGGACTTCAAACTCATGACCAGTTTTTTGGTTTTTCTTTCCCTTTTTTTTTTTTTTTTTGTTGGTAAGAGAATTTCATAGCAGCAGCAGGGGTCTTGTCAAACAAGAAAATTAAAATTCTGGAATACTAGTTGGCCTTCACATCAGTAACTTTAATAAAATGATTTAATACTTCATAACATACATGTCAGTCCCATTTTTCAAAGGATGCAAACTTAGTTTGCAAGGAGACGAGCAGGTTTGGAAGATATTTCATCATGTTAGGAAGTGCTTTGGCAAAATCATATGAGAAAAACTGAGTGAGAGGTAAGTCTGAAAGACTACTTTGTGTCACCAAAGGGCTACATGGAGCTTTTTGGAGGAGTGAACTTGCCCAGCCAGGGGGTAGGCAGGCAGTCTCTGAAAAAGCTTAATATGATAAGGAAAATTAGAACAAAAAAAGGACCAGCCAGAGTTATTAAACCAAGATTCATAAGGACCCTAATCTAATCAATGAATAAGTTGGAGTACTCCAAGTATAAAATAGAATTCTTTTTTTTTTTTTTAAATGCAAGGCTCTTTGGTGTCAAAAGCTGAAAAGTTATAAAATATGTTTTCTTCTACATTAATTAGAGAAACACATCCTTTGAGTTGATGCCCGCCCTGTGCCCCAGAAAGCAATTCCTATCTTTTTGGCCTGGTAGCACACTTGCTCTATCAGATAATGTTGCCTGCAAAGAGAATACCTGGCCCTGCTGCAAGATCGGGATTTGGGCTGTACAGCAACTGTTCTGGAAGCCAAGCTAGCAAGAAAAGGCAAACGCGAACCCCACCTCCACCCTTGTTTTAAAGGTCTTCAGCCTGCAAAGGTTTGTGTTGTAAAGAAAGAGAAAAATCGCATCCATCCTGCCTTTTCCATCACCAAGACAAGCTCATTTTCTGCAGGCAGGGCACACGCAGCCTGCAGAGCGAACACGCAGACGTATTCTACCAGAAACAATTGTTGCATGTACTCAACCTAAAAGGCTATTTACGAAGGCAGAAAGAAAATGACAATGCCAGTCACGGCCAGCTTGGAAGGGCTCAGCTTCCTCCCCAAACACGATTTGTTACGGTGCTGGAGCAGGCAGACAATGCGATTACTCTAAATGCTGTCTCTTGAGAAAGCCTCCAAAGCCGCGACCGCACGAAGAGCCAAACCATTTCACGTGAGCAATGGGCATTTCGGCGTCAGGCTCCCCACGGTGGGGGGAAAGCTCCGAGCATCCTTTGCGCAGCTCCCACCCAGCACAAGCCCTGCTCTGGGTACCCTCGTGGCAGCCAGCAGCACTGCTGTGTGAGCAGGCTGTCACCTGCGGGGGAATAAAACCATCGGGACTGGTCTGATCCTGCCAAATCTCCAGCAGACGACGTGGTCGCAGTGCCCAGAACACAGCGAGCACCCGCCCAAATACATCTCGTTGCACCCGGAGAGCATCTTCTCAGCTAAGTATCACATAACTGGCTTATGAAAACGTAACTGGAGAGAAGTATTTCCATCACATACTCATCACAAAGATGGATTTTACAACACAGCCTCTGGCACTGACACGTCCCACAGCCCCCACGGCTGCCCAGCACCCAGGCTTACTGCGTCATCCCACGGGACTACGTGGAGATCCTCGATGTTAACGAAAGGAAAGGCAGCCTTCCCATAAATCCACTTACTGAAACATTTATAGAAAGTGAACAAAAGGAATCCATCTGACAGACTCACCCTTTTTTCCTGCCTGTATGATTAATTATCTATGGGCACATTCAGATGTCCCCAGATGTTGAGTTCTTTTTTTTCCAGTAGCACTTGCCTTTATATTCATGCGCCTTCTCACAAACAGCTGAACCTTTGGGATTTCAATGTCCACAAGGTTTCTGACAGGCTTTAGGGCCACGCAGACATTTATCTTGCAGAGGTTCTGGAATTCTATTCCTTTTTTCCCCTCAGGATACCACAGTGAAATCCCTTGTGTTCGCAAATTTTGAAGTAGGACGTGAAATAAAAGTCCAGGTTCAAGCTCATAAAAGCCATAGTGGTTTCAGGCATTACAAAGAACTGCACAGGTCAGTAAAACCGAAAGGTATTGAAGCCTTCTCAAAACAGGAAGGATACCTTTCTGCTCTGTTAAGCATTAAAGAACAAATACAGTGAGTGCTCTTGAGCCTCTTGTAGAGAAATACCGTGTTATTTTGCACAAAATGAAATGGAAGAGGACAAACTGCTGTGCTTGATTTCTGTGGAGATGGTAACATCTGACAGGGGGTGACAAGAGGCACTGAAACCATTCGGTATCCCTGTGGGATCCCACCTCTCCCCTCTCCTCTCCTTTACACACCATGCACATGACTAAATACTCTTCAGTTTTAAGCGTCTGAGTTTTTCAAGCTTTTCAAGTTCTGTTTTAAGCTTTTTTTTTTTTTAAGGCAAACTTCAGTTTTAGATACAGTTCGAGTCTAAGTTTTGCCAAATCTTACCTTAATCTTAATACTTTTTTTTTTTTAATTCTTATTTTAGCGTTTGATTTTAGAAACAATGATCTGTATTTGCAAAGCTTCAACCACACGCTCCCAGCTGTACAAAAACAGCCCCAGCCATAAAAAGCTTGTGGTTGCGGGTAGGAGAGGACAGCCAAAAAACACACGGAGAATCTGATGAAGTTACAGATCTCATGGAAGGCATTTGAACAGATAAGCAGAAATGCAGAGAAAGCAGGATGACTTTCCAGTTGTAACGGGCACTGCATCACAGCGTTGGCCAGGCTGGGAGTCAGAGGAGGAGGTTTTTTTTTTCCAAACTGTAACAGAATTTGCATCACGCAAAAACAGCTCTGTAACACTGCAGCGTAGGGATGCCAGTCCTTGTAAGGACTAAACTTTGTGATTTCAGGGGTCTAGAGGAACACTGCCCTGGGTACCCCAAAGCACATATATCCCACAGATATTTGAGCTGCCCTAGGTGTGCAGATCAGCTGGAAGAAAGCCAGCCACCAGCAGACTTTGGTGGCGTTGCAGTGCCATCGACAGATACACATGGTGGGGTAACCTACAATAAAATGACTTACAAGTACTCCTCAGATCCTCCCTCTTCAGACAAACAACCCATAAGCTGCAAAAGAGTTTAAGGAAACCCACGGATTACGCTCACCATTCAGCTGGACCCATCTGGATGTGATCGGTGCTTGCTGGCACCACGGGCAGTCCTGCCACTGATGTGAATGGGATGGGTGAGGATCGAGGAGCGCTGCACCGCGGGGCCACAACACAAAAATAAAAGCAAGCTTCCAAAACCATAACCTCAGTCAGCAAGGCACCGCGTCCTCACGGGCACTCCCAAACGCTACGGTTTTACAAAACGTTAATTTATGAAGTGCTTAGAAATATCAGGAGGATTGGGCCCCCAAGTGCTCCTGGTGTAAACTACACGAGATAAACAGAGGCAGGAGGAAACAGCAAATGCGGGGCAGGCGGAAAGACAAGCTGGCCACGTGCAGATGAATTCCTGCTGGAGCCCTGAATTTCATGCAAAGAACTAAAACACCAACATATTTTACAGGTTTATTGTTCTCCCCTGGCGTCAAGGAAATCTCTAAACCAGTGAAATCTCCTTTTCTTACGAGTGGTATGTGACATTACCATGCTGTGCTACCCATCAGTCTCCACTTTTTTGTTACAAGATAACTACAATTTGAAAGAAGGACTTTCTTGTTTGGGTTTGGGGGTTCTTTCTTTTTTTTTTTTTTTTTTAATCTGTAGTAAAAAAGTCTGAAAATGGGAAGAAACAACATTAATTTTACTTACATTGTCTTGTCTAGTATTTTTGCTGGGTATCTTCCTGCAAAGTTCAGATCTGCAATAACTCACTCTCACCTGGTGGCGTTGGGTGAAACCCTAGGTTGTTTGCACACTTAGTCCCATTAGCTTCATTCACACTGAAGGGATACCAGGAATCACTATTCATAAAATGACCAACATTTCTAAATGATGTATTAATGTCCTCTAACGTGCGAGCCAACAACAACAAAAAAAAAGAGGGCAAAACCTACATTCGGTTTAGGCAGGAGAAATAAACCAATAACCCAGTTCTTCAACTGTGCACAGGGAGAAATTTGTATAAATAGAGCAGCTGCAACTGCAGTGACTAAAATAAACCTTAAGACAGGAGATGAATGTATATGCTTCCGGGCATTATATTACCAAAAGCAGAATGACATTCCCCGTAGATATACCGATGCATAATTTTACATATCTGGTCAAAAATAGGAGGGTGGAGGAATTAGGCAAGTAACCCATCCAAAGGTTCCTTTGCGAGCACAGAGGTAAGTGAAACCACCAGCAAAAGCCATTGACTGCGGAAAGGAGAAGAGGTGAGGAAATGAGAAACCTCTCCTCAAAGGTGTGGCAGTACGGAAGTTCCCAGTGCACGGCAGTCAGTACTATCGCAGCTGAGTAGGAAAGCGGTGAGCTTAAAAAAATATCCCAGATATTTGTGTACAATCATTTGAATTCATGTAACTTGCTGAAGATTATGTTTTGTCACTAAATTGATTGCTTATTAAAAATAAATCCCTCGCGCAGCATTTCCACAGGTGATGCTGCTTCCCAGCTGCATCCTGTCTGCAAACAAAACCATATGCTGCCACTCAATTACAAATACGGAGGAGTTTCTCTTGGCTGCGAGCGATGGAAAGGAGGTTTAAACGCATTTTGTGTCAGCCTGGCTCTGCTGTCCCTCACCTCCGAAGGACCAGAGGCAGCCCTGCGAGTCGCCCTCTGGAAAACCAGGTGGATGCAGTTGGCTTTAACAGCACAAAAAAAGAAATGAAACTTTCTGATGACCTCCTCCCCAGCAAAAGATTGAAAAAGAACTACAAAATCAGCCCCCTTTTAATTTTTTTTTTTTTTTTTTTTTTTTAAGTTTTGAATGCTGTTGGAGAGCTCAGCACTGTGGCCTTCGCATGCACCAGCCCAACAAACAGAAGCCCGAGAGTTGCTACAGCAACAGCTTAATAACTGCGTAGAGAGCTTGCTGGAACGAAAGCTAACAGAGCGTCACTGATTTAATTGACTGATGATTTAATAAAACGCTCTGGATATAGATTAACTCGCTTTGCTTAATGTAGCTCGGCTTCCTGGTGGCAGGAACGGACCCGTGCTGTTAATGGCCTGAAGCCTGGTCTGGACCATGAGGCTGTGGTTTCGGGTCACCCACCTCCCAGCAACGTGGTTTCCTGCTCCCCAGTTTTTCCAGTTATCCTCCTCCAAATAATGAAGCTCCATACAAAGCTAAGGAGGCTGTACAGACATAATTAGATGTACACACACACACACACACACATATATATATATATCAATAAGCTCAAGCTTTTTCAGTGCTATTCCCACTCCCTTCAGTCAACCCTTTCTTGCTCCAGGGATGAACACCTGGCCGAAAAATTGGGGTTTCAGGACTACATGTCTTCTTTTGCACCACTGATATCTCACAATTGTCAAAAATCATTGAATGGGTTACTGAATTCCTACCCAAACCCTGGAAGCAGATCAAGGAGCGTGGGGTTAATCAAAGCAGCAGCATCCCCCGTGCCCAGCAGAGGAAGGCAGCGATCTCTCCCAGATGCACATCTGGATTCTTCACTGCCATCACTAGACAGAAAACCCGCACAAAACTCCAATCACTGTGGTTATCACCCTACAATCCATATGCTCAATTTCAAATAAATGAAGATACTGTAGAAGCTGAAACAATAGAGTAAAAGGTTTATTAGCTAGCTCTAATTATACAAACTGATCTCATCCTCTTGTCATAAGCCTCTTTCCTGTGTCCGGAATCTATTTGTGCACCATAAAGACCAGCCTTTTGTAAATGTACAAGGGTCATCAGCACAGGGCGATTAATTTCACATTTTACAATACACACATGCTGTCAAACAATTCACTTGTAATAAGATACAACCCTGCCTTCACCTGTCAATTTTTACTTTAAAATACTACTAAAGGCAAACAATAATTAAGATACCGATTCCTAAAATCCAAGCAGCATTTAAAAAGTAGCTACCGTGTTGCTGTAATAAAATAAAAAAACACAGGCCCCATCTTCAGCTCAAGTAGCTACATCCTAATAAAGTTAAGACCTAACAGTTGACTTGAATTAAAGTGCAGCATGTACGCAAAAGCACACGTATGTTTATACTCAAATTAAGTCCTACAACAGGTTCTGGGGCAGCTGTTTCACGTAGGCATGAAACATTTAGCTCAGGCTCAAATATTAACCGCCAGAAATCCTCAGCAGACCTTTTCGATGCCTCTTCAAATGAGTAAAACCCAGCTGATACCTTTTAATGCACTCCGTGGCTTGAATACACGTTTTGGGAGTAAATTCTTAGGAAGTCCTCAAAGATAAACCACGTTTGTAAGAGCTATTACTGACTTTGGGTGCTTAGCTCCTTGAAAAGCCCCAGTTTTCAAAGGAAAAGTAAATCCAGTATTGTCTGCAGAAATGGGGTCCAGCCCCAGGTGTGCCAAGCCAGGCAGCCGAAACAGAGAAGACAGACTGCAGTTGGTTACCTCTGGAAACGGAGACGTGCTTTACAGCACCTACAGTGCCTCCAGCTGCACAGTGCCAGGCAAAAAGCGATGGGAAGGGAAGAGCAGGATTTGGGGAGGATTTTACGCAAGGGCATAAAATGGATAAGCCTGACGGACAGCTGTCACTAGCACTGAAACGCCCGCAGTGGGAGAGCCTTTAGCCATCGAGCCCCAAACTCCTGACTATAGGATGTGGCCTTACATTAACTTTCTCCACCTTACTGCCCTCCAGACTCTCAGTGCTGTGCTATTTTAAGAACTGCACTGAGCAATGATCATTTCTATATTACCCTGTATGGTTTGTAGCAAGGAAAAACAAAAAACGAGTGCTAGAGATGAGCGATAAGACCTCCTCCTCTGTGCTCTGCAAGGCACGGCACTGGTACTGCGCTCCCAAAAACGCAGGCCTGGAGTGGAAAGCAATTCACGAGGCCCAAAGCAGCACGCACATTTTTATGATGACAAATAAGAAGCATTTCCTAGCATGTGCAAAGCAGGTCATTAGCCAGTACATATTTAATAACCTTAAATGCCAAAGCCACAGCTAGAGTTGGAAAAACTGGCATCAAGAGCAAGATCCAAGAGACGCCTCTACTCTTGTTTTGGTCAGAGTTTCAGTACCCAATGTTTTTCTGCACTTTACCTTTCTGAGGAATACATGACTCGCTTTTCCATCTAGGCTCCCTTTTCAAATGCTCCAGCTCTCTACATCGCAGATGTACTCAGGATGTGTGTGCTTGGTCCTTTTTACCAAAAGAAGAAGCCTCACCAGAAAGTCCAGCTTTCCTACTTGAGCCCCTGTGATCACCCCATTCCGTGCTATACAGCACAAAAATGTCTGCCCCTGCCAGATTAAGAACCGTTTCTTCTTAAGTGCTCTTTTTCTTTCAACTAATGCAATTATAAGAACATCCTCCTCTAACAAATACTTTATTTAGGTAGCTGCAGAATACAGTTGTTTTTCTGGAGCATCCAATCTGAGGCACGAATGTCGTGAATGATGTGCGTTTTTCATCAACTCCTAGCAAGTGCTACCCACTCAAAAATAGATTCTACCCAATTTCACCACCTCACCTGGATTCGAGCGTTTCTGCAACTAGCCCACAAGCAATAAAGCAAGCTTTGCTAACTGTCCAGCTTCGCACCTGAAACCATTTCTTCCGGCAGCCTTTACAAAGCAGTCTTTCAGGCTGGCCCCTGAGGAGCCGAATGGGTTAAGCGCCCACAGGTCCCAGCCGCACCAGTAAATCATTTATTACCCCAGCTCAGGGACAAGCAGCTATGCAGAACCGAGAGCCCACGCTGCGCAGCTGTTCGCCAGCCAGGCAGCTCCACGCAATTATGTTATAAGGCAGGATTAAATTCGGGGAGTGGAAATACATCCCTTTATTGCTGGTTTGCTTTTTGGCTTTTGGTTCTTGTTGTTTGTTGGTTTTTTTTTTTCCCCTCTTCAAGTTATGCCTATTTTAAATATTAGAGTTCATTAATGAGAAGTTCATTAAGCACTAACCACTGTACGAATGAAATGAAAAGATGATCATTACAAGCACAATTATGGAAATACTTGACCAGCAGGCAAATTAAAAAGATACAAAAAAAAGGAAAGGCTACGAGGAATAAGGAAAGCCACTCCTAAACTCAAGCACAACTTTTTCCAGGTCCTTCGGAGGAGGCACACCCAAAAGCAGCCGCGATGCAGAGGCTGTTCCCAGGAGGCCAGGTGAGCAGCGCCCGCTGCCTGCACCCGGGGACCGCTGCCGCTGGGCACGGCAGAAATCAGCCCTGGGATGGGTCTGGAACCTTCCCCTGCAGCAAGCGCTGCTCATCCCAAGCTCCCGTGCTCCAGAAATGAACAATAAGCTAAGAGACTAATGGCAAATCAAGCCACAAGTTGCTTCTCGTGTGCAGCAACCGGCATAGTGTATTCCTCCTCTAACCATGCCCCAGCACTTTCAGCTAGCGAGCAGCTGAGCTGATGATGGACTCAGGGACCAGCCCTCCACCGGCCACGTCCTCAAAGGAATTATTTCCCAGCAAAGTACATTTCATTCATAACTTTGCCAAAGACTTATTTTTTTCTTTTCTTGAGATCAGAAAATAGGTTTGACTCCCCTGCCGAACCCACTGAAAAAAGCAAACCAAAATAATCACAAAAAAAACCTTGTCCCCCTAGAGTAACGGCAGTTTATGGTTAATCCACCCAGCTGCTGCAAGAGCTCAGCAACGCCAAATGACTCGGACCCAGCGCTGCTAAACACGCTGCTTTCAAAGCCCCAGTCTTCTCGGGCTCTACCATGGAAAACGTGAGATGCTGCAGAAGGCAAACAGGTTAGACCCAGCAGGAGACAACGCAGAGGAGAAAACTCGCATGCAGTGCTTTTCCTCCCTCCTTTCCTCCCTCAGCAGAGCCCAAGCACCCATTTCCAAAGAAGACTCTCGCAGTTTCTTTGCTTCAGGCTAGCAGCTTTTGCCAATTCAAGGCTTTTTGGAGAGCATGGGTGTAACTGCATGAGTCAGAGCAGCTCCTGACAGTCCTGCAGTAACCGTGCGTTAGCTTTTAGGTCAGATCCATGCCCTGATCTGGTTCACCGCACCGAGAAGTGCTCGGAACTGAAAAACAAGCCCTGGGCACCCAGAGCGCCGCAGCAGAGAGCGCAGGGCAGGGGGCACAGCACCAGCAAGGAGCCGTCCTCACAGGGAAGCCAGCCCTGTGGAGCTGAGCTGCCATCCAGACCAGCTTCCAGGGAAATCCTCGGGCTGTGAATGCCGTAACCGCCTGTCCACCCTCAGGACATGCACTCAGTGCCTTGAAATAACAGGGAAGAGCAGCTGGTGCCCTAAGCATTAAGTGCGATTTTATACCACGACATAGGCTTGATGGAAAGGGCGAGACCATGCAGAACCGCTGCAAGTTCACTTGTGAGAGCATAATTCTTCAGGAACGCCTTCAGTACTATTCATACCATTCTTTTATATTTATTTATTTTCTAGGTTGTGGTTTTGGTGGGTTTTTTGCTTCTTCTGAAAAAAAAATTATTTTATGGCAAAATAACCTGTCGAGCATCCCCTCTTGCTATCAAACAGGTAAGCTAGGCAAACCCATTCTCCAAAACACCTCGCCTCAATGCTCACTCATACCCGAGAGAGCTGCCAAAACATTTGTCCTTACTTGAACTGCATGAAGCAGTACCGTCACTCCAAGATGTCCTTCAGGGCCTTCCCCCAGCGAGCACAGGGCAGGACACGAGGTTCAGCTCCTGCAAAAGAGGAAGGAGGAGTCAGTGGGGTCTGGCAAGGTGGGGGGAGCAGTGAGGCTGCTGGGGAGCCTGGTTTGAGCACCCACGCCAGCCATGTAACACCTAGGCTGATGGGGATGGAAGCCACAGAATAATTTGGGTTGGAAAAGACCTCTATCATCAAGTCTGACCGTTAACCTAGCACTGCCAAGTCTACCACTAAACCATGTCCCTAAGCACCACATCCAGGCATCTTTTGAATACCTCCAGGGATGGTGATTCAACCACTTCCCTGTTCCAGTGCCTCACAACCCTTTCAGCGAAGAAATTTTTCCTAATATCCAACCTAAACCTCCCCTGGTGCAACTTGAGGCCATCTCCTCGTCCTATCACTTGTTGCTTGGGAGAAGAGCCCGATCCCCACCCTGATACAGCCTCCTCTGAGGCAGTGGTAGTGTGATAAGGCCTCCCCGAGCCTCCTTCTCTCCAGGCTAAACAACCCCAGCTCCCTCAGCTGCTCCTCGTAAGACTTGTTCTCCAGGCCCTTCAACAGCCTCAGTGCCCTGCTCTGGGCACCCTCCAGCACCTCAATGTCCTTCTCGTAGTGAGGGACCCCAAACTGAACACAGTACTCGAGGTGCGGCCTAACCAGAGCTGAGTACAGAGGGACAATCACCTCCCTGGTGCTGCTGGCCATACTATTCCTGATACAAGCCAGGATGCTGTTGGCCTTCTTGGCCCTCCGAGCACACTGCTGGCCCATGCTCAGCCGACTGTTGACCAGTTCCCCCAAGGGCCCTTCCCCCCGGGCAGCTTTCCAGTCACTCTGCCCCCAGCCTGTAGCGCTGCATGGGGTTGTCGTGCCCTGAGTGCAGGACTGGCTCTTGGCCTTGTTGAACCTCATCCAGAACCTGCCGATCTCTGCCTTGTGGCCATAATACAGGAGGTACCCATAACACAGGAGGCACTGTCTTCCAACAGCAGCCCCACGCACTGACCTGGCCCCAGACTTCTGAGGGCTCAAAGCATGGTGGCCACTGGCCCACCAATCCGATAAATAAACCCCAGTGTGGATGCCTTAGCCCTCTTACACGAATCGTAACCCCTCCAGGGCAAACTTCAAACTATTCGTGAACCCCCGTTATCACAAGGCATTTTAGAACAGGCAAAAGCACCAAATGCAGGCAATGGCAGGCGATAGCTGGCAGACAAATGGCAGATGAAGCCCAAAATCAAGCAACAAGCCTCTGCCAAACCCTTACAGGCTGCCTACACTTTTCCACAGGCAGATTTCCTGCTTGAGGCAAAGCCTTCCCCTTGCTCCAGCCCCAGGGCTGAGCCAGGTCTACGGAGCACACCTGGAAAGAGCAGTCAGAGTGGATTGAATGGCAAGAGGAGCAAAAGCACCGGTTGTGATTTTGTTTATTAAACACTGTGTGGGAGATTGCATTATCTAAATCAAAGCCATCGGGGCACCTCAGGCCATCGTTTGGTTACCACACCGGGAAGGTCTGCGGATAGGCACCCATCACCCCAACGCAAGCGCGACGCACCGCCTGCTCCTGTTCGACCAGACGGAGGAGACGCTGCCCCTACGCTGCCCTGCCCGGTTGGGAAAGCATCTGTAATCAGGGAATCTCCCCGCCTGATCCAACCTGCCGAGTTCAAAGCGCAATTACAAGCACATCAGGAACAATGGCAGAGCTAGTTACTGGATGGGGAATCAATTGTGTTCAGTGAATTGGCTGGGGAAGGTACAACACTGGGAGATGATGCATTGCAAAACAAGCCTCGTTCATTCATCCATCGCAAGCGGGGTATAACCTGAACGCTGCAGTGTTGGTTGGACACCTGTGCTTTGAGAGCTGGTACTGAAACTTTTATGTTTTCTGCTGGCAGGCTCCTGCTGGGGAACGGGGAGAGCGTTTGGTGAGGCGCTGCAGGGCACTGCCTGCATAAAAGGCGTTTTACCACAAATATACACTTCAGCACTTCATTTCGAATTGGAAAAAGAACAAAGTGTACCCTCTTGTTCCTCTTAAAGCATCGAGGAAAAGAAAGAAAAAGAAGGAGCCCATGACTGTGCAACAATTTCTTAATTCTGGTGTCATACATTTCTAAATTATACTTTTGTGGCAAACTACTGCAGCAGCAAGAACTACCTGAACTCTTCAAACCCAGGCACGGGAAGCAAACCTTCTTTGGATTCATTAACCTGTAAAAAACACCCTCAGAGTCACAAGCCAACAGCCTGGAACTTCCCTCCAGCATTCTTGCAGTGTTACTTGCAGGACCGCATGTTAAAGCACGGTTACGGTTTGATAAAGCAATGATTAACTACGTTAAGTAAGCAGCATTAACCCAAGGCTCCTGCTAGCGAGCCCACGTTGATCTGAGAGGCTGGGGATCAACACCTCTCTCCAAGGCACACGCTACTACAACACAGTGGTTTCACTCGTTTGGGAGACCGACAGCTTGGCTTTCGATACCATACAACACTCGGGCAGAGAAAGGAGGGGTTGTCGCTACTCCTGTGAGCTGGCAAGCAACACGGGCATAGATAATGCTGGTAAAGTACACAGTGAGTCTGCTGTGAATCACTGCGGGCTTTTCATCATATCCATTAAGGAATGAGGGTGTGTATACGGAGACGCACATGCAAAACTCACTTAGATGTTTGTGACTTGGAAAGTATTCGCAAGTGGAGAAAATCAGCTGGTTTCCCAATAAAAAAGCAGCAACACCAACCGTAAAATTCTTACAGGTTGTTGTTTCGTTTGCATTTATTCTGGAGGATTTTTTAGATTAGTATAGAGAGAAGCAAAGAAGATTGAGAAGTCTCATGATACACTTTCAGTTGCGTATGTAAACTGTATAATCAGTAAAGCTGTCCAAATCAAATAATTCATTCCTTAAAGGTTTCTCCTCCCCACGGAAATGCTATGGGATAACTCCTGCATGTGTAAGCACGCTTTTAGAAAGAAAAGGTAACTCCTGGGGAAATGGGCAATTACATATGTAATTCTTTTTTCAATAAAAAAGCTCTTTTCCCAAAAAAAGAGTCTGTTAGCTTCGAGGTGATGTGCATCCTTACAGGCAGAGGAGTCGAGCATCAGCAGATGCTCTCTGCACACTTCTAAAAGAACCGAATGACCGCAACTGCAAACAGTGAGAGACGGAGTTAGCCTGTGTTTAAATCACACCGGAGCAGTCAGCTGGGAAGGGAGAGGGCGGAAAAGGGCAGAGCAAAGGTGGGCAGAAGCAGCCAGCAAGGCCCTCGTGAAGGCAGGTGCTCAGCAGGAACCAAAGCATCCAGACCTCGGGGGCAGTTGCTCACAGCTGGTTCTCTGCAGAGCCCAGCCAAGCGAGCAGAGAACACCCTCCCTGCCAAAACACAGCCGTCACAGAGGAAACCACTTCCCAGCTTGTTCTTTTTTTTTTTCCCTGAACACAAATCTATTCTCTCATTCTGAGAAGCATTACTTGTTTTCTTCTCTGCACACTGATAGTTTTGACACGTAGAACGAGTTATCTCACCATCTGTTTGTAATTGCAATAATGAAGCTTTCAACAAACCCAAAAACCAGCACCAAGAACAGGGCACTAATGGCCTAGGAGATGAACTGCTCGTTATTTTGGATTATTTGATACAGCTGGAACCTTTGGATAGCCAAGACACCCAAACACGGCCAATCCTGCAGCTAAGACACCCAAACAAACCTCTGGAGTATTTCCGAGTTTTGGCTGTCGCGCGTTACAAAACCTCCTCGCAATTTCGTATCAACTGATGTCAAGGAAAGCCCTGCTTCCCCTCCTCAGCTCCCGGCTGCTGGATGCACATCTGCATGCTGCTGCTATCTTGCTGCTTTTAATACACAGCCTATACTCAGCCATCGTGATGTTCTCATTGCAGGACGCCCTCTTCCTGCCTCTGCTGAGCCTCCCAGGAAAAACTGACTCACAAGACCTTTTTGGAAGTTTATCCCATGCTCTGAACCAGGCTTCCTAATTATTTAGGGAAGGGAGGCTGGACATTTCCCACAGTCACATGCTATGGAGCCACCTTGGGAGCAGCAGCTTCTTCTCTTGCTCTACCGCAGGGGAAAGCCAGGCGGGTCCCACCGAAGCCGGAGAAGAGCAGCACAACTCGGTGGGACGTAGCAATTCGCTATGGCTATGGACACACATTGGCAACAGAAATGGGAAAATAAGAATTCCTTTGCCTAAAATCCGCTTTACAGCTGTAAAGGCAATGCGGATCCGCTAACCACTGCCTCACACTAAATTTCTACCAGCACACCAGAGGGCAGAACGCTGCTCATCACATTTACCACCCACACCCCAGGTTCCTCCAAAATTAAACAGTGGATATGTTTTGCTTAGAGGGGAGTATCTGACATGGCAAACTGCATGAAGAAAAGCTAAGAATTTTAAAGTAAGACAAGGTTTCTTTCCCACCTCTTGGAAATCAGAATTAGTGGATTCTAGTTAACGGCTCAGCGTTATTGTTTGCTGTGCACTGCATGCAGTGGCGTGACATATAGATGTGTTTTATTTTCTTTCATATACACTGAATTTTAGCCTTAAGCTCCTTCGAAAGCACTTCCTTGAACCTAATGATAAGGGTAGAAAGATACATATTGCAGGCAAATACCGGTACCTAGCGGCCACTGACACATCAGTACAGCCGTTCTGCTCCTGCTGGCGGTGCAAGACACCAAGTGCAAGCACCGGTCTCTGCCACGGCCCTGGCCAAGAGCAAGGTCCCAGCACAGAGCCCCCAAGGCAGCAGCATCCCTTCGCCAGGCTGTCTGCAGACCCCACAGGTAAATGCCGGGAGGGGACACCCAGGCTCAGAAAATGAAGCGAACCACCCAGGTGTCACCTCTCCACCCACGTGCCCGCACATAATGCCACCCAGCATCCATGTCCCCACGCAGGTGGCTTGTCCCCTGCCCGCAGAGGAGCTGCTCAGGGTGCCAGGCTGCCCGGGTCTGCCAGGCATCACAGGATTACACTGTTTCACTGCTCCAAACAACATGTCACCGGAGCTGCGTAGCACCTAATTATATAAATGAGATCTGTATAATGTTCCTAAACCAATAATGAAAGAGAAGGTCCAGTGATGCAACAAAAATCTGCAACCCGGCGCTCAGATTACAGGCGGGTTGCACAACAGCTCGAGCAATTACGCGGTGAGGCAGCTCCTCAGACTCGTATCGGGGATCACGTTTTCCCGGAGACACCACCTGGCTCCGGCCATGTGAGAAGCACCCACATCCCCGCATCAGCAAGGAAGGGGTGAACGGGGAGCACTCTGTTTAGCAGCAGTGCCATCCGCAGCACAGCACAAGAGATGCTCCAAAGCAAACAGCCATCCCTTTTCCCCATTCCCCTTTGCCAAATTCGCATTCAAACTCGATAGAAACATCCAAAGCCTGTCCAAGAGCAGCGCTCGCCCCGTCCAGCGCCAGGTCACGTTACGGAGCGGGCACCGCTTCCAACATACCCCCGGCAGCGCCTGCTGCTTCTACAACCATGGTGACTTCTGGTCCCAGCTGCAGCCCCGTTTCAGAAAGCATCATCAGCACCGGGTCTACAGAGGGAGATCGCCCAAAAACTGCGACAATGAATGCGGCAATTTAGCCCTTTGATGAGCACTCACAGCACGAGCACTTTATGTGGAAGAGAATGCACATACCCTGAGATTTCCAAGCGTTGTCTTTTTTTTCCTTTTTGTGAACAGGTTCAAATACTTCCAGATAATATTGATCTCTGTTCGTAGCATTGGTACGGCGTAACCGAGAAATCATTTGGCTTGAAGTTTTCTTCTCTGCTATAGTGAGCTTTTATGTCAATAAACACGGTACTGAACTGCAGTTCGGCGGCATAATTTTCGTTCTTCCTGTAAAGTGGTCAGGTGAAAAACCCCGTACCAGTATCAGGGCTGAGAGGCATTATTTGGGCTTTCAAATGTGGTTAAGTGCCGTGGTCAATGCAGGTATTGAATACTGAGGGACTCCAGAACTCACTTCCATGTCTCGCCCACCATCCCTCCTCCGCTCCCTGCCGTCAGGAGGGCACTCGGCAACCGCTGTGGGCTCCGTGGCTGCCAGCCGCGGGGCTGGAGATGAATGGGGCTCTGTGCGACAGCAGGCAGGGCTCACACGCCTCGTTTCAGAGATCGCTGAGGGCTCTGAATGAAGCCTCTGGGCTCACGCCGTGCCAAAGGGCCCGCAGCTTGTTTCTGGGTGCGCTGGCACACGCTGTGCTCCTGGCCAGCCAAGCCCTGGGGAAGCAGCCCGGGCAAGCGGGCGCTGCACAAATATCACCAAGTATGAAGCAGCAAAGCTGGGAGAATTACATGGCATTTGTACTCTGCTTCTTTATGTACGGGACCGTTTCTCCAACAGCATAACTTATCGCAGGGCACTGCTACAAGCCTTTTTCAACAGCAGCAGATCAGGCACTTCACATCATTGGGTGGCTGAAAACTAACAGTGTGCAGCCATGGAGCGCCTTTTCAGGGGGCTGTCTGATTTGCTTTCATGTAGCTCAACTTTTTTTTCCCCCTTCTCCAACAAAAAGACCATTTTCATTCGGTTGCTTTTGTTTTTTTCCTCCCTCTCAGGATGCAGAGCCTTGCAACAATATCTTTAAAGAGCCAGGTCACGGTAACACAGCACAGAAAAGCTGTGTTTTTCCAAGCAGAAAAGCGAGGGCCATTAATAAATTGCATGAGCACATCACAGAGAATTTGCCTGACAACCAAACAGCCCAGTGCTTCAGTAATTCATGGGGAGGAAGTCCAAGCTTTTGCAACCCGCAAAAAGATTTCCAAAACAAGCCTGCAAGCATCCATATAACCTGTGTCCAGAACACTGACATCAAATATTGCCCCAAACCTGCCACTGCCCCGCACTCATGCAGCGAGATTGGATGCTGGCTGTGCCTGCACACAACTCCCCTGGGTTTCCCATGAGGGATGGAGCAGCCAGAGCGTGACCTACTCCTTATTTTCCCTGCAGAACACACTCCTCCCCTTTATCAGTGGTGAGTTGCAACCAGTTACAACACTGGCACCACCGTGACTTCACCGGCATCCTGAAGAAAAACAAACACAAAAATAAATGACGGTAAGGCTGCGGGTAGTCGCCAAACCCTGCTGTGGACACACGGGCAGTTACGCAGCTCTGCTGACACATCTCCCCGTACCTTCCTTGGCAGACTCGCTCATCTCTCCTCCTAACCATCCCCTGCAGCAAGGCATCTTTGGTTAAAGCAATGACGGCAGGTTTTGCTCAACAGACTGCTCCCCCCACCCCTTGAAGTACGGTGGAGTATCTCATCGATCGGTGCAGTGCAGGAAAAACAAAGAGTTACAGCTGACTGTAATTGCCGATACACACCCTTTGGCCACTGCACCTGTACCTGCCTGCTTGTGCAACAGCCTGGGCGTCAACAGCACCAGCAGGCACTACC
This sequence comes from Cygnus olor, assembly GCF_009769625.2. Classification (NCBI taxonomy): domain Eukaryota; kingdom Metazoa; phylum Chordata; class Aves; order Anseriformes; family Anatidae; genus Cygnus; species Cygnus olor. The sequence continues at coordinate 15,109,548 of NC_049179.1, forward strand.
CGAGCACGAACACAGGAACGCAGCAAAGGCACTGCCCACATTTCCACGTGCTCACAGGGTTTCCGACACGTATCTGCCCATCTGCACCTGTGTCTGTGGTGATTCACCCGCTGCAAGCACAGCCCCGAATCATTTGGATCTCCCCTTTCCCATATTCCTGCAATTGATGCTAATCTGTTTGCACGTTGCCTGCCTTCCCCAGGACTTGTCATGATCCTGCACAACAGTAAACAGGGTTACCTTGAACAAAGCCAAACAAAAAAAACCCACCAACGATATTTAACTGGCCTTCCTGAGCTGAGAGGGACTTGTCAATGGTATGCACTGCCTCTTCAGCACAGCACCCTTATCAGGACCAGGAAAGATACTGCTCCTTGTGCTGTTTCACCTGACCACAGCCAGCTTGAGGCAGCACATTTGATTACCATCTGACCCAGGACTTGTTTTTTTGCTAGGAATAGGGAAAAAGGGACAAAGCAGCACACAGAGATAATAGCTAGAGGGAGCCGAATACAGTTCTAAAGTCCATCTGGCCAACAGCCCATATCACAGGCACAGGCTGTCCTCGTAAACAGGCTGCAGGAGTCATCCCAGACCCACCCCGGGGCAGTCCTGCACACGCAGGAATTACCCACACACACACCACGACGCACACAGCGATGGTGCTGTGGCAAGGCCACAGCGTGTGGAAAGCACCGCGGCTGCCGGGCACACGCGTGATCCTTGCACGGGGCACGCACAGATGCTCGGCAGCGTGACTTACCAAAAAGCTTTAGGGCCACAGATTTAATTATCCTCTGCCTGCTGCTCCAAGAGCATACACCCCCTATTCAGAACCAGAAAGGAATTGGTGAGCTTAGCAGCAACAGTAGTATGCAATAAACTACCATTTCTTGGGAAGGGTACCTGTCCCTAACCATAACCAGACAAACCGGCAGCCAGTCAGTGTCTAAACCACTTGTCTATTTTTAGGACACCACTTTGCTTGGTACCTTGTTATTTTTTTCTGAAGGAAAATGTTTTAAGGCAGGGACCATGCCATGGTATTTAATATTTTTCTTACCTTGGGTCAAATACCTTTACTCTCCGTGTTTTTCATTTGTTGATGCTTGAGTTATCTTTTCCGAGATAATGATTTCACTTTTGTTTCTTTTTTCCCCTCCAGGTGCCCTGCCCTGAACAACAGCAGACTTAAAGGTAGGTATTACTCCGCAGATAACATCTATTGCTAAACACCACTTTTCTGATCTATACTTACGAAGCGCTCCAAGATATGCTCAATTAAAATGCTCACCACGATGTCTAAGGGCACATGCGCTTTTTCCATAGCACACTTAGGACTAGGAAGGTAGATTCATGGCACGGAGAACTGCGACACACAGATGTCAACCCACCTTTTGTGTGCCCTGCACACAAACAATAAGTAATAATATGCTTCAGATATATAGGAAAGTACTGGTACTTCTGCAAACAACAGAAAACAAAGGTACTAGAACTTAATGCCTGTCCAGAAATCTAAACAAAAAATGAGTTTAGATTTTAAGTAAGCATTCTGACAATCTCCACGTCTTCTTGATCCGTCTAACCCACTTCTTAATGTTAGTAAATGCTCATCATGCTGTTTCCCCACAAAGAGAAAAATGCAAGGGGTACACAGAATAGGGCTACACAGTTAGCACTAGAGGTTGCTAGAGATCACAGATAACTGATCACATCATAGTAAGTGTTAGTGTCACAGGTGAAGACAGTCTGCTTCATGAAGAATTATACCCTCACACAGGCTTTTAAAATGCCTGCTTTAGAAGGCAAATAAATCTTACAGCTCTTAGAGTGCCCATGAAAGGCTTAACGCTTAGTGGTGCCTAAGGAAAGCCTGGTGGGCTGAAGGACCCGAGGGCTCTCCCCACGGGCAGCAGGGAAGGACTTTTCATTTACATCTAAGGTCTTGCTGGTGACGCAAAAGTAAGAGATCTCCTGAGAACTTCAGGTGGAGGAAGGACAAGCAGCAGAAGCCGATTAGCTCCCAAGCAACAGAGATCTCTTCGTGCAAATGTCCTGAGTGGCAAAGGGCTAACAGGTATGCATGTGATTAAGAAAGAATGAAAAGGGTGGTGGCAGACAGGGAAAGAGAAAAAACAAGTTGTTTCCCAGAGTTTCTACAAGATTAACATCTACCTACTGACTACGCTTTTCCTTTGGTATGTTACGCTGAGAGGCTGTTTCTGTTTTGGGCCTCTTCTGAGACAATGTTAGGGTCAGAAGAAATTATTAGGATCATTTAAGTTCAATTGCTTCTGTCACAGGCTGACAAATTTCACCCATATTTTCCACTCAAGCCATAACTTCAGGATTAGCCCTGTCTGTAAAGGCTCACAGGAGAGATTCAAAGTTGGAGGCCAAGCCCAGTAACCCCAAAGAACTTGTGTTCAGCAACTTTGCCGAGCAAGAGCTTGGAGTACAGCTGTTTTCCTCTGCAAGTTCCACCTTCCAGCTGCCAGAGCATCGGGAGAGGAAAGGAGCAAAGTGCTATGGCTGGAAACAAAAGCTCAACACGGAGATACAGCAAGAGATCAAATCTCATTTTGCTGCCAGAAAACGTCTGCTCGTGAATGCACTCATCTAGCGCCTTCCAAGCATCACCAGAAAATTAGGGTTGGACTTTCCTTTTTCATCCTCAAGGCTACGGAACAAAGTTGTAAGCCACCCTGGACTAAAAGCTCCCTCCACACCTTTGAAACTTGAATCTACTTTCTCTGACCTGATTTTTGAAAAACCTCACTCTCTGCTGGGAGTAAAACACAGGTTCGTGATTTGTATCTTGCATGCTCCGCCTCTGAAGCTCCTCTGCTGGCCCCAACCATTCCTTAAGCAACTGAGGAAATTAAATACAAAACATTGAACAACAGGGAGGGTCAGAGTTGAACCAACAAAGACAAGGAAATTGCGAGTTAAGCCTCCTGTTTTGCCCTTGATTCACCTTGCTGTGTTCAGCTACTGCTCTGTTCCCAAATTCCTCCTCTCTCCTGCCACCACAGCAGAGTCTACGCACAGCAGAAATTCGGACATTAGGCCTTGATGTAAAATCATGAGAAGTTTAACTGGTTTGGAACTTTACAAAGCCAGCCATATTTAACAACTTCTGATATAGATGGTCTTATCCCCAAAAGGTCAGAGTAAAGTGACTCATCCAACCCCACTGTCCCAGCCCCACTCCCCACCACCAAAGAGAGGGGCCCATTCCCATCCCAACCTCCACACGAAGGCCTCAAGTGAAGCCCACCCACTGCCAAATGGCATTTTCCTAGAGACTGAGGGCACCAGGGCAGGGAAGAGTCCCACCACCCAGTTTTACCCCTCTAAAAACTGGGCACAGGCTAAGCTGGGCCTACAGCCCAGTCGGGGAGATTTTAGGGCAGGGGAAGCATGCTTTGGGGTGCCTGTTCCCTCACTGCTTGAGGGGAGGCTCTGGAGAGCTTGGATAGTGTTTGCCTGGGTTTTTAGCTGGCTGACATCAAAGGAGCTGAATCTCCTCGTCCCACAGTAATCGCTAATCAGTTGCTAAGAAGTACGCACTCGAGGCCGCTGGAGAGCCAAGGCCTCGATGCCTTCCCCATTGCTCAGCAAAGCGTGCACTGCTTTCAAAATAAGCAGGTCACCGAGGTCGGTGGCAATACCGTCCTGCTGGTATTAAACAGGGGATGGAGCTCGCTGCTGGATTAGAAGGGCCAGTGCTCAGCCCCCTGCAAGATTATCTCAAGAAAAGGAGAAGGAAGAGTCCAAGAATAACACAATCTGCTCCTTTAACACCTATGGAAAACTTGTTTTTTTTCTTTTTATTTGAATAGAAGGTACCTGTGTGCACACACAAGTGTGCTTATGTTGCCTTAGAGCAGATTCAACTACGTGTCAGTGCTTCCTTAAAGAGTTTAGAATCAACTTTGATAAGAAAGCCAAAGTTTTATCGAACATATTTACAAAACATAAGAAATCCAAACAGTTGCAGTTCACACGGATGAAGGATCAGAAGTTTCGTAAATCAAAATGTGAGTTATTAAAATACAATAAACAAATGTGTAATGCAAAAGGATATGCAGAAAAAAATTACTGTCTTGAAGGCTATTATTTTCACAGACACTGACACTACTGGAAATACTTGGAGGAATAATTGGGGATTTTTGTTTGTTTTGCAGGGTATCTTACAAACATTCAATGACATAATGCAGTCACAGGCTCTTGAGCAAGACCATACAAACTATACCTATGTTGGCTGTTATTTACTCAGCATTTTAAATCTTGTCACATAAATATCCACCAGGCAGTGAAAGACACTGGTCCTCATGACAGCTACAGGTTAGAAATCAACAGACAACTTAAAAGCAGTCAGAGTAGAAAACTGCAGCACCCTGAAAAGATTCATGAAAGCGATCTTTAGTCTTTTTCATCACCCAAACTCTCATTACAAGCTCATCTGTTTTTTAATTCCTGTTAAGGCTCCTACAGCAGGACAAGCCTCACATCCCACTATCTTACACACAGAAGAATAAAGAGGGAGTGATATTTATCTTCCTGTGAAAAAAAGATTACAACCTGAAGTGTGAAAAAGCAGCAGCACCGGTAAACTGGCATTTTCCCTAATTAAAACAAAAAGCAATGTTTAAAATAGCCTCCAAGATGATGAATTTTCTTCAGTGATAGTATATAATATTTACAGTCATAGTCTGTATTTGCTGCATTTTATTAACAGATTAAAGAAGTTTCATAAAACTGTACAGAAAGGCACTTCAAAACCTGTACATGGAGAACATGTATATATTGCACAAGAGGGAGAGGATGGGCTACATATCAAGAGCTCTTATGAATTCAGGAAACACTAAAAGCATCTTTTATCCTCACTGTCCCAGGGGAAGGATCCAACACTGCACATTTTTTCCAGTTAAGCAGTCATGTCCTTTCTCAAAGCCTACAAGCTTGTCTTCTGACCAGAAGCAGCTGATTGCTACCATGGGGCTTCTCCGGAACGTTTTAAAGAAGTGCCAAACTACCAGCCCACCAAATGACTTAAAAATACAATTCCAAACATTGCTCCACTTCTGTCTTTTAAAACAACAAATCTTCTCACGGCACTTTAAAACTAAAACCCCGAGAAGCTGAAAGCTTAAGAGACAAGACTACCATTCGGGGGACTGAAGATGTGGAAGACGTGCTGGTAAACTGCTCTGGGAAACATCTGCATCACGCAGGGAATGCAAGCCACTTGGAGAATCCAGCCGGGTCCCTGCTTTGCATTTCCTTTCTCAGCTGAATGTACCATTTGCCAAAACTATGCATTTCTCAACGCTTTCCAACCGTAATTCAAATCCTCTCTTTTACTGCTAGACTTATTTTCCCAGAAAGATCCCCCAATCCAGTCCCTGCAGATAGATCTTCCATTGCCAAATCAGAGACGTACTTTACTATTACTACTATTTCCACAAGCATCCAGGGTGTTAACAAGCAGCATATGCGCAGGGATGAGGAGAAGGAGGAAGTGAGATAAAAATTTTTTCCTTGCTATGAAAGTCATCTCGAGCTTCCCACGAGTCTGATTCCGCGCACACTTGCGGTAAGGCAGGTTGTGTTACTCTCTTGTCCAATGGTTGCTATTACTGGACCTGGCAAGGCAGCATGTGACACAGAAAAATGCAGCTGCATTTTTGGCTTGGAAGTCTCTAACAAGCCTGTGAGGCGTGAGCCAAAAGGCCCACATAAAAGCAACGGGGAAGAATGCAGATTCATTCTTCTTTTTATTGTAAGCATGTGTGGCTTTACTGCACAGTCCCGATGCACTTAGGCACAGCAAAACGGGGAGGAAAAAGGACACTTTCCCCAAACAGAAGTCCTTTAGAGTTATGAGAAGGGAGAAGTCCCTTCTGTCAGGTAACTCAGGCTTTATCCACCCCAAAGACCCAGGTCATGTACATACGGGGCAGACATCCTCGGACCACAGAGCACCTGAGCCCTGCCTCTGAGCTACATGTCACCACAGGACTTGGGGTAACGTCTTTTAGTTTACAGAATTCCTCCCTAAAAGCCTGGACACCCTCACCTGAGGTGAGGAGGCTGAGCTCTCCGGCCATGCCATCTGGCACTAGCAATGAAGTCTGCAGTGCAACAATCCTTGTGCCTCAAATTTCTCCATTAAAATATGTCATCGCGCCCTATTTGTTGCTCTTACCTCTCAAAACTGATCAAACGTTTCAACCTCTGGTTTAAATGAAGCCAAACCAAACACTCCTCCTTCTTACCCTGCTTACAACTGGGATGGCAAGCAACGGGCAGAAGAGAGTGTGAGAGCAATCTGGGCTGTGCTCTGAAGAAAATGTCCCAGGACTCCTCGTTATGGGTAGCTCAGGGACACTGGAGGCGAGCAGCTGTCCCCACAGCACGTCGCGCTGCCCACCTGCGAGCAGCCCGGCACCGAGCCAGCTCGGCAGCAAAAGGCTGGAGAGGGCATTGGAGGGGGAAAACAGGGCACCAAGCATTGCCCTTCAGTGCCGACAGGCAGCATGAGCCCGGCTTCATTTCCATCCTCAGGGGATGTTTGGCACTGAGTGGATGGAGCATGAGAGGAGCTAAAACAGAAGTAGACACATGAAGCATCACACAACTGATAGCAGGGCACCTGCCAAAGCACTTGCTCTGCTCTGTCCATCTGCTGCATCAATGTAACTCACCTGGGGAAAGAGATCCATTAGTCCTTTCTTCTCCCCTAAAATAAAGCTGAAAAGCCAGCACCTTGTGTTTCTTCCCTTTTGGAAGGCTCCCATCAGCGAGCCATCTCTCACATCCAACTTCTCTCCCCTTAAAAACTAGCTTTGATCGTGCTGGCCACATGAACTTTCTCCACATCAGCAACCATGACAATTAACTTCTGCAACAGGCTCGTGCCTTTCCTCTCAGGTACGCCATGTTCCCGGGGATGTGCTGCTGGTACAAGGCAACACAAAGCAGAGGTGCAGGCAGCGGTGGCGTGGACTGGAAGCAAAGCACCCTCAGGCAGACAGGAAACACCTACCAATTTCTGACAGAGGATTTTCCAGCCCCTTCTAAGCCAGAGCAGCAGGAGGGAAGAATGCTGAATATAACCCCGAGCATTCTCAGGGCAACAAGAGGAACAAGAGCAACAAGAGGAAACTTTCTCAGACAAACGTCACCAGAGGCATCATGGCTCAAATGGAAGCGGTGAGCAGTCTGGGGGACTTCTAACAGCACTGAGAAAGGTACTCAACATATTCAAAGAGGATGTTAAAATACAAAAATGCAGGTATACCCCAAAGCAGATACGATCATGGAAGCTCAATGAAATCGTACCTCAAAAAAATTCATAGAATTTACAAAGCTGCCATCCTGTAACTTCTGTTCCCTTTGAGCACCCAGCTCTGTTGAGCTGCCGATAAGAACCTCTCAGTTTTGTTTTATGTGAACAAGTTGCCCGCTTCCATCTCATCACCCTCCAACTGTAATGCAAAGGAAATCTGTGAAGGCAGATGCTGGGTCCTTGGGTCTGAAAGGGCCACCAGGAGGTCTCTTTCGGGAGTAGGAACCGACTCCCCCGTGAAAAGGCAATTCCCAGAAACGAACGTGCAAGCTCTTTCTTTCCACTTCTACCACTTCCAGTATCTGTGTACCAGTGCTTCGTTACTGCTGGGCATTGTAAGGCACGTACCAAGTCAGAATTCGCAGGCAATGTTCAACCAGCCGTGCTTCTAGTTGGTTAAATATTGTACGACAAGCATACCCCAAACTGTCCTTTTGGGTGCTCTGTGCTAGGCAGCCTGCAAGCACTACAGAGAAACACTTCTGGATTTTGAAAGACGTCACAAGCTTTGCCAATGCTCCTTATTACTCTTCAGGAAATGACAGGCTCATTTTCCAGAATGATAAAGTCCAGTGAATTCTTCCTAAACTGGATGGAAGTCTGAAAGCTTAACAGACATAATAAATTTTGCATTATCTGTATTGCTGAGCTGGTCTTACACAAATAAATACATCTAAATTAGGCTACAATCTGTAAATCCTCCTTCATGTGAATAGCAGCTCTGACTTTAGTGGGGCCACTGCCTGAAGTCAGAGAAAGAGGGGTCTTCTCTTTTATATCATGTAAACCATGGATGAATTAAATTCCTCCCACACAAAGCTCTCACATAATCCCTGCTGCAGCTTGCTCCTGGCTCATATGTTGAATATTCATCTCCACACAGCTTCAAAAGGTGTAAGCTTTTCAGCATCACTGTTGGGCTTTTTTTTTTTTTTTTTAATATGAGGAATGTAGTGTGAATTGAAAGAAGTTTTTTGTGTTCCCCTGTAATGTAACAATATTTCTGCCCCTTGCAATTAAAAAAAAATATATAGTCCGGGAGCATAGCTAAAATGTTAAAAGCACTAAATATATAGACCTGGAAGATTACTCTTTACCACCATCTCCAACACTAATACTTCTTCCAAGTCTAGGGCTCTAGGTAGCAACTGTGCATCAAGGCCATGTTCCCACCTGGTCAAGCTTATCTGTCATATGCTTTTGGTAGCGCACAGACCACACATCTTAGAGGGTCACTGCAGCACAGAAGCTAACCATAAAGGCTGACAACAGGAAAGAAAGGACAGGGAAGATTTTTCTAGTATTACTTTTAAGAGCAGGCAAGCATCATTCTGCATAATCATTAGTGCCAAAAAAACACCTTACATCATTCAAGGGGTCTCCCCTCTTGGCATAAATTATCATATTAAAGGAGACAAAGGCATGAAGCATCATCTTATTTGCTCCCATGTCTCCTCTATCTAGAACCTAAATTCCGAAATTACTCAAATAGTCCCAACACTGTACACTAGAACTAAAAAGTCACGGAATGACACCAGCAACCTCCGGACGCAGTCTGGCTTTGAGGTGCCAAACACTCTGTCTTCCTCTTCCCCAGGGCTTGGGAAGAAGCTTGGAGAAACAGCAAGCAACAGAGGCTGCGCATGTGAGCACGGCAGCGTTTCTGCAAGGCAGGCCTGCCACCCCCAGCCACCTCCTCCTCCTCTGTAAAGTCCAGTTCAGCTCTACAAAAACACCAGCTGGATGGAAGGCCAAACACACCCGAGATTTAACTTAGGTTACAGCGTGCATGAGCTTTGCCAAATTTATAACTTCTGCTCTGAAACCCCCAGGTGTGTGGCACTTCACCCACCCCACAGTGCAATACAAACATAAGTTTAGGAGAAACTGTAAGTGCAACCAGCTCAAAGGAATAACAGCAAGTGAACCCTACAGCTCTTATATTCACCATTCACTCCCTTTTCCCCTTACTTTCATGCACTTAACTTGAAATATCAACCTGTGCAGCATGGAGAGCAACAGACAGGATTCAGGGATGTTTTGAATAATACTAGTAATCTATTCCTTTACCTTTAAGTGTAGCATGCTTAACTAAAGAACAGATTAAGCAAAATTGGTTTGTTAGTTGGAACAAGGTCAGCTGATAAAAATAAACTGCAATCTTAACAGATTTTTCCTATCACGTTGCAACGACTTGAATACCTTGTTTCAGTATGTAAATGTGCGGAGGTCATGGCTGAGCCAGTGTTCAAATAAAAATTACTCCACGCCATCACACGTACCCCAGGCTCTTGTAACTCCACATGCAAATAAAAAGCAGCAAGTGTTTCCCCCTCTGTTTCCCCCAGCGTTGCTGTCTCATGCACCCGTAGTTCCAGCAACCACACTACGGCCAAGCAGCTCAGCGCCTTTTAGAAGGATTAACTTCTTAAACAAGCACCGATGGCAAAGGGCCAGCCCCAGGCCAGCAAGATGAGCACAACGCGTGGGCCGAGGCAGGTGCAGGACGGGAGACTGAAAGATGCCCTCGCCGAGCTCACCTCCCCATCCACAACCCAGCTCTCAGCAGGGTCAACCCTCAGTCTACCAGCCTGCACGAGGCTCGGTTTGCTTGCCATGCATCATTCCTCACTAGATCTATGAGGGGAAAAAAACAAGAATTTGGTAACACGTGACTGGAAGGAAGGTGGGAAGGAGCACAGCAGCAAGCACGAAGGGCATCCAGAGCAAAGTTTGACAACGTTCATGCCAGCTCATGGCATTGTCAGGATTTGAGGAATACCAAAAATCAGCAGAGCATGCAAACTCTCCAGGCCCTGCCACATTCAGCTTGCTCTTGTCCCACAAAGACGACGGTGAGGCAAGTCCAGATTCTCCAAGAGACACACTATTTCTGCGGCTCAAAGACGCCTAGGGATGCTGGATGCAACAAAGCAGAACAATTTCGCTTTGCAACAGGCACCAGTTTAACAGGAGATAACCCAATTTAACAAAAACTGTACAACTAACTTCATCCCTCCTTCCCTTCCTCTCCCAGCCCTGGGAAAAGCCACAAAATAAAAGTTACTGCTGCAGTAAGCAAACAGTAATAGCAACTTAACCACCTGATCTATTCTCCTTTCCCTTCCTCTCAGTTTTATTTTAAGAAAACCCATACAACCCCACAGAAGGGTCTCAGCATGGCAAAACGTTCTCGGCTTCGCTAGACTGAACACAGATCGAATTTAGGATTAAAAGCAACTCGCTGTGTGTCTTAATCCAGCAATATCCAAAATCAAGACAAGCTGGTGGACTCGGCTAGCAGGACTTCACAATCTGAGCTGTGCCACACGCAATGCTGCAGAATATAAAAGAATTCTTCCATATTATCTGCTTGTAACACAAGGGTAGAGGCAAGGAGCTGAACTGGAACACGCAAAATAGGTAGGGACAATTCGCTCATATTTTCAGTGGCATGCCAAATACTTCAAATTTCACAAGAAAAAGTCTGTCTTCTGTAACTCATCCCTACTCCATTTCACTTCATTCAAAGTGTGACCGACATTAGGAGGCCTGATCAAATTCCTTGCTTTATCCACGCTTGAATTAAGGCCTCGGCTCCACAAGGGGAAAGCAGACCGAGTTACATGAGCTTTTCTTCCACAGGACGTCAGCCGTAAGCACTGGTGCCAGGGCCACAGGTAGCACAGACAGACCCAGCGAGCTTCGGTTTGGTTACAAACAGAGGGGATTTGAGTTTTTGGTGACGCAGGTGATATTTACGCATCTCTAGTTAGACATGGTATATTAAACATATTAAAAAGTCCAGCCTATTCTGATCTGACAAATGGGAAGTTCTCCAAAAAATAAAACCAAATAAAAACAGAAAATAAAACCATGCTCAGCATGATTTTTCGGTTGCCTAGTGGTGATAAATAAGTTCCAAAACATGTACAGGTCAGATAGGCAATGCAAGCTCCTCACAAGGGCAGCGGCTGCCGTTACAAGATGGCTGCTGCAGGGGGAGCACCACATCTGGCCAGGCCTCCACACCCATGAGGGTGAACCTTCACCAGACTTCTGGACAAGTGTGTTCTCGCACCGTCCCCTGCCACACAGGCAGCACAAAAACACTTGTCTTGTAGCGTGTGCCCACACGCGTGCCCATCTCTGGCCTCGGTTCTGACTGCCACCTCAAAATCTTCTCCAGCTCCAGGGATCTCCATCCACACCCTGGGGAGAGGAGCAGTTGACGCTCACCCAACCCTTCCCCAGGGAAGCAAATGGAAATCCAAATAGTTTCCTTCAAGGGCAACTGCCAGACCTCCATCTAGCTGGGAGAGGAGAGGGTGGACGGTGGGGGAAAGGCTTTGTTTTTGTCAGGAATCAACGGCCAACCTCATGGGCAAGAAGGTCAAGATGTCCATGGGCACCACTGAAACATGCCAACAGGGCAAGGGGAGGAAACAGCCACAATTAGCTTCAAAAGGGCTGCTACGGAGGAGATGTGGAAAAGCAGGGAAAAGAACTACTAGATTTGCAAAGGACAGACTGACAAACCCGTGGCAGGAAGGAGGGTGAGGAAAAAAATAAATAGATCGGTGGCTTTGGTCAAGTGGGAGGAGTGAGCAGATCAGGGAAGAACTGGGGCACGGAGAACCTGCATGACTCAGCCAGGCGGCTGCACAGCAGGAGCTGGAAACTTCAATGCTTAAGAGCATGCACACGCAAATGCAATAATATTTTATAATCCTACAGCACTTTTAAAGTGCTCGAAGTGCTTTATATATATTAATGAAACAGCAGTACCCATGAATCAGAAGTATAAGGAGGAGATACAGCAATCTCACTTAATGTTTAACTATGATAACTCGGGAAGCAAAAGGTACTGTTAAGTAGTCAGATATCCACACGTCTTTTCAAGTCCCAAAGAACCCTGGCACAATCCTGCAGCCAAACTGCACGGCAGTGAAAGAAACCAGTGTTCAGGATTTGAATTCAGGCTCCTTTTTCAGCATGTGACCTGATGCCTTGCGCGCTGCAGGCATTCCCACTTCAGCTGTCTCCATCAGCCGTGCCTTGTTCACCAGCCAGCCCTGATGCAGAGGTCATCTTACCAAACACCAACTTTTTATGGTTGTAAATTGGAATTTTGTGCTTGAATTGTCTATATGCCACCCATAGCATTGTGGTTGCACAAATTCAGCAACTTCATCTTAAAGCTCATGTTTTACAACATGAATTTCCCTTAAAAATATCTATCTATATATTTAAATCACTTATTAGATCAACTAGACTTGCCAAGTTTCAACAAGCTACTCCACTTTCTCAGCTGCCTAATTTCAAATTCACCTTTACATATAAAAGGAGGCAAAAAGTCATCACTGCAAGTAAGTGAGATGTGATGCTTAACATCAAGGCTTACTCTGAGTACACTTTACAATACCAGCTGAGGGCCAAGAATCATGAATTCACTCCATAACACAGGAGAATGAAGGAAGGAAAAGGAGGAAACCTAGCCAAAACTTGGAAATATGTATACCCCTGATTAATACAAGGCTACTAGGAAAACGCACATATGAAGTCACACCTTGTTTAATAAAGGGTAAAAGCCAAAGTCTACAAGAGCCAAATTGAGCTTATTCTGTGCAGTGGCAGACACTGAAATAGAGCAACATTACTCTTTCAACATTAATAAAACATGTTGTATACAGAGCATTTTTTCAGTCCTTGAATCCTTGCCAGCTCATAAGCTTTTCATGGGAACGTTGAAATGGATGTCGATCAGAGCCATACCCATATGAGTTTTACATTTTACCACCACTTTGAGGCGAGGGCTTTCCCTCAGCCCCTCTCACATCTGCAAATTTGTAATTTTTTGAAAAGCCTGATGAGCTAAAGCTCAAAACACTCTCAGCCTGTGAAGATACATGAATTATGACCTGAAGTCAAGCCTTGAAAGCACTATGAACTCCTCTACCCAACAAACCGAAGTTCCTTGGAGGTAAAATTTTACATTTTCTATAATGAAAAACACTAGCTACTTGGTAAACAAAGTCAGAGGTCACCTTATTACCCAGAACACTACATTCTCTTTCTCCTCCCTCCCCATGCTCATCAGCATCTGCCTTTTCCAAGCCCTAAGCTTAATTTTTCATAAAGTTAACACTGATTCACAGAAATACAGTGAGCTTGGAAGTGCTGGCATCCAGACAAGTGCTCGATCATTTTGTTGTTGCATCTAATGGGATAGTTTGAACTTAAACCGAGTTGAAAAACTTTATTAAGACAAAGGGGCTTCTTGTTTTCCTTTCTAGCACACCAATTAAATACAACAGACTAGCATGGAAACCTCTCTACAGTGTTAGGATCTTGGAACTACTCCCACCCTCTAACCCTCTACAAGACGTTTTGCAGCATGCTATCTGCTATTTTACCCTTTCCAGTTTAAAGGTTTTGATTCGGACTCAAGCTGTATCAAGCCAACTGAGGTGGCAAAGTTCTGCTGCACTATATATATATCCATTATATATATCCATCCTATCATTGACACAAATTTTAAGAGGTATGAACTTGGTGTACAACACCTTAACTTCAATAAAGGGGGCAAAAAGTGAACAGCCTACGTCCAAGTAGGTCTGTCTCTCAGGTCCCTGGGCTGGGAACATCAGTGCTTTTGTATACCAACCTTGTTTATGTTTATTTAAATAATGACAAATATTAGTTTTAAATTTATATTCATTGCCTTGTAAGATGCCTCCAATCCTATCAGGATAAAAAGCTTATACTAAACAAAACAGTTTGTTTATACTACTGGTACATCTAATAGGAAATACTTAGAATCCCACATGTTCAAAGCAGGACAAAAAGCACAGCCTCTCTCGCTGCAAAGGGCTGCTGTCTCTGGCTACCCAGGGGCCAGAAGGGCCACATGCAGGTCACAAGGCTTGGAAACACAAGTTGAGAGAAGCTGCTTTGCAGAACTACGGAGTCCACCGAAAAAGTCACATCCATACTGAAGCCTGCAGAGAAAAAGCAAAACAAAACCAAAAACACCCCGCGCTTTGGCAGGGGTGTAATGGCTACAAACGTGGGAGAATTAAGGAAGGAAAACGGAGGAAAGCTAGCCAGAACCCAGAAATACACATGCTCCTGGTTAATACCAGGCTACAAGGAACAAGCAGATGTGAAGTCACGCCTTGTTTCATTCAGGGCTAAAGCAAAGGACTACAGCAGGCAATCAAGCTCACTTGGTGCAATGAGAAATGCTGAAATAAGAGTTTAAAGACAGCAAGACGACCACCGCAAGTCTTTCCATATACTATTTGTTATTCACCACTCCCTTATTAAGCAAAGTCCAAAACAAGGATATTTATTCTGCTATTCTTATTATTCCTTTACATCTACAAACACGTAGAAGTCAAAGGTTTAGTAACTGTAGAGAGCCCGGTGCCTAGATGCATGTTGATTTCTGGCAGACTCAGCTGAGTGGGACCTACAAAAACTAGCAGGAAAATTTGGGGATTTTTGCATGTCAGACAGATAATCGTAAAGTAAATTTTAAGATGTGGATAGATAACAAAAACTATCACTATTCTATAAAACCCTGTATCTATTATCAATAACTGCTCCCACCGATAGCTACTTGGCAAAACCTGTCAGGGCACAGCACATCCTTACGTACATGAGCAGGAGGAGAGGTCACTTGCAGTATGCAGCCAGACCCAAAGGTGCCTGAGTTGCATGGGTACCGCAGCTTACCTCAACAGCCCCAACACAGCAATATCGCAACTTTTAATCTTAGAATAAAGAAAAGGATGTTCAATAAAGCTCAAAATGAGTTTTAATGCTACCTTGAAATAATTGCTCATGCACAAACCAGTTACCAATGTAGGCACTCAAGAAGGAAGCAAAGACAGAGCACTGGCCTTCAAAACATCCCGCGCTCTCTGCCCTTCTTTTGAAGCACATTAAATATATGTTTCTACAAAGGCATTTCTGTGTATCCAGGCCCTGTATTTTGCCTCATACTGATTTTGTACTCTGGATCAGGACCGCTCTTACACTCTGTGCAAAAACAAGCAGAGCAAAGCTCTCCCTGTAGCTGATGCTCCTCTGTGCTAGGACCACAAGCAGAAATTGCACGAGAGAAATACTTAAAGTCGTGGGTACTTAGAGAAATTTCCTCCACACATTTTACACACCCTCTTGCCTAGTGACTGAGCCAACTCTCCTCTCTACCTATAAACTGCAAAAGCATTTCCCCAGTTTGTAGATGAACGACAGCAAGTCAGTTTTTGAAGGGGGAAGGAGGAGAAAGGCAGCACTCAAAACTCCAAGGATTATTTACGAATAAGCTGGAGCCCTATAAACTTGGCTATTGAAGAAAGATAATCTTCTCTAGCTTATGCCAAGTGGGTCAGACAGAGGAAGAATCTCAGCGATCTTCAAAGTCAAAGCAGATGGGGAAGTGAATAAGTGCCTATGTGAGCAAAGAGGAAACAAGCTTCTGTTCATTTTAGCTTGTTCCAGAGGTTCAGTTTTCTACGGACCGTCAAAAAAGGCAATCATTTAACTGACACGAATAGAAAAAGCTCACTTCTGTAACAAATACTGGGAGAACTGCACAGTAGTTTCTTAATTATTGCTATCTGTGCAAAAAAAATCCCAGTGTCTGCAGATTGAGAACATCGCCCAGCTGGGCGGTTGGAAGACAGGTAAAGTGGGGGAGACGTGCTAAGAGGCAGAGGCTCTGAGAAATGCTCTTTCCTTTGTGAAAGAGGCAAAAATTCTCTTAGAAGTATCATGAATGCTTCAGTATCGTTGATATTTATGTGGCTGTAAAGCAAGCTACAATTAAAGCATTTTTAAAAATTAACACGAGCTTATAGCCATTTTTTTCCCCTTTGAAATTAAAAAAAGAAATAAAAGCAACAGTCCACACATGCCACAGAAAGAACATACATTGCATTCCTTAAGAAGCTCAAGCTGACCTCTTGGTCCTTTCTCAGGCTTTACATCGCTAGACAAGATCTGGGCCAAGACCATTTCCATACCCAGGGATGCATCTCTGTCTCAGGCTAACCTCATAATTCAAGTGGTGAAACCTAAAACCAACTAATCTCTCCCATGGTTGCGCTTGTGGGGCTGGGAAACCCTCCATCTGCCTCAGCAAAATAAAAAGACCACTGGATGCAAAATAAACAGCACATTAACCACACAATAGCCCCTCTAGTCAATGTGTTTCATGCCACCCACCAAGGGCAAACAATTTTCTATCAGATCTGTCCCCCCAAAAAAAAGATGTTTCATACTTCGAAGAAAGAGTGCTTGTGCAAGCCGACAACATGCAACTTCTTTTGGCTCTGTACCAAGGAAGGACTCCCTTCCTCTCCGCATTCCTCAGAGTTTTGCAAACTTTCTGGAGTCAGAAGAACCCTGAAGGAGCACAGAAATATAATTTACCACGTTGCTTTTTTACCAGCCACTTTTGAACTCACAGTGCTGCAAACAGTGGAAGAAGAAAGAGTTTTTAGTGGTATAATTTGGTGGGGAGACAGAGAGAGCCAAGGGCACACTGAGGAGATGCTGGTTTTCCAAAGAAAACCTCTAAGAGTAACAGGCATCCTTCCTCCACTTATACAGGAGGCGGCTGTGACCTACATCAGGGATTGCACTGGTGTCTCCATGAGTGCATTTTAACCATGACTGCTGCTGGGAGAGCTGGAGCTGGAAAACTGGCAAGAAAACTCCCCAGAAGAGGCACCAGCAAATTCTGGATACACGTCTTCACTTACGCAAACTCCAGTGATTTTCAGATATTCAGGCTGGCTTGTCTGGAGCACGGACAAAACAAGAACAGGGATATGAACTCCTTGCTCAGCTGTGTGTTCATACCTCCAGAGATCTGCTAAGATTAGAACTGTGATGGCCTTATGTGTAAGGGTGGGCACTTCAAAGTGAAGTTTATCATTTTTATTTATTTATTTTTTACTATTATCGGTTATCATCACAAGCCAAAAAGTTAACCATCTTGCTTTAAATAACTTCTTACCATGACAGCTACGCTTGTTAGCAAAGGTGTCATTCTGATAGCAACTTTACATGTTTTAAGACAAAAATCGAGGATTCGCCCATACCTCTCTCTCCCCCATCTAAATAAACAAATATTAAACTTGAAGCAAACGTAAAGTTACGTTTGCTGTAAATCAGGCTTTTTCTCTGTGCTATGATATAGAGGGGGAAGAAAAAGTACAAGTTAACAGAAACATCAACATTTTAATAGCATCTCCACAAAGATTTTCTCTTCTGTACGGCACATGCATTTGACCTGGGTCAACACAGCAGGGCAGGGAGCTGAAAAAGGATCACCTGATGAAACCGAAACACTCTCCCTCCGAACTGCACTGCAGGAATCACAGCCGAGCACCCCGACCGCAGCATGCACAGTTAGAGCCTTCTCGAACAGCACACAATCCGTGTCAGCAGAGCAGCGCTCATGCAAAACTCAATTAAAATAAAGGAGTGATGATCCTTCGGAAAGCGTAGGGCTTCACCAGGTTTCCACTGTACCAAACAAAGACCATCTGAGATATTAAAACTGCTGCAAAAAAAAAAAATTATTAAATCAAAAGGAGGAAAACAGTGTCAGCCTCGTGTGCATTTCGTTGCTGAATAATGACAGTGTTTACCTTTCCAGCATAAAGCATTACTGCTCTGGACCCAACTTTAAAGCAGAGTACACGACAGAATTAATTATGTCCTTTCCTCTTAACTACCATTCCCCGGGTTATTTATTAGCCAGCTCTGCATATATTCATAGATGTGTCTAATATACAAAGTTAAAAGGCTCTGCTCCTCGGCTGGCTTTAGAACCGCTGCCCAAACGCTCGCCTGCTTGGCGCAGCCTGCTCCCCGGAGCGGCAGCGTCAACACGGCCCCAGGCTGCAGCCGGGTCACCCCCGGGCTGCCTGGCAGAGGCCACAGGCAGGTGGAGGAGACGCAGGGGAACTGCAAACACGCTGCAACAGGCACACGTGTCCATGTCCTAGGAGTGAGGCGTCGCTAGATCCCATGCACGCCCTCCCAGCCCCAAGCAAGCAGTGGTGCTGACGGAAGAAGTCAGAAACCAGGAGTTTTCCTGCACGAACGCCTTCCCCACGCAGGAGGAACACTGGGCTCACTGCACCCTCCTCGTTCTGACAGCAATGTGAGAGGCAGGGCCGTGGCACAAAAGTCAGGAGCTGCTGCTGCTCCTGCACCCGGAGGAGCAGGGCCAGTCCTGAGCACAGAACACAGCTCTGAAGTAAGAGCCCACCCCTCCTGCTGGTGGGCTTTTGAAAGAGTTTCACCTCACCCTTCACCTTCCAGCAAGACCAACTCAAAGGCGCAAAGAGCACGTGAGGAGCCGAGCTATTTCAGACGTGCACGGCTCTGCTGAGGTATTTTCTGTGAACTGAAGAAACGTGCAGGATGCCGGCATGGCCAGCACCAGCCAGGTCGTACAGCCCATTCCTGCCTGCAGCTTATCAGCCGCCTGGCACAGCACCCAGCAGGACTCCAGGGCCCACCTTAGTGCAGACCCCGCAGCTGGGAGGCCACCAGCCAGGGTCTGTGCGTCTCTGGAGAAGGCGAAAGCCACGCCACGTGAGACACCAGGAGTTCCTGGCACAGGAACGGCAAACAGATCCATTCGGGAAACTTAGCTAAATGGAAAACCAAAGGGAATCCAAGAGCCTCGCTCGAGTTTTCCCTTTTGCTAACCAAGTTTTTTAGAGCAACGAACGCCAGGGAGAAGCAGACTGAAGCAAACTCCTGGTTTAGGACCGGATTAACTTCACTTCATTGAGGTCTGTGATCTCGAGGGGCCGAGGCCAGCAGCTTACACGCGAAGCAGCCACTGGAAGCAGATCAAAAGGGAGAGAGGGTGGGTACAGCCAGGGACCCGGCGGCACAGAACAGCGAGAAAGGAAAAACCTTTCACAGGCACTTCTGTATTTGTTAGCATAGATGCTAGGATTCTCTATTCCCGTCTCAGTGCTGCTGTCACCATTTGGCCTCATCCAGGGTTACAAGCAACTCCAGCTAAGACATCACGGAAGCTGTGTATCTGTAGGTGAGCTTGTTGCCTTATGTCAGGGATCCACCAAATCTCTCCATCACAAAGAAAGGAAAAAACAGGACATTTTGGCACAGCAGCACACTGTCGGCCATCGCACAGACCACTACTGGGCTATTTAACAGCACAGGAGCAAGATTTGCGAGGGTATTCAGAAAAACACATCTCAAGCTTTCTGTGATTTGTCCTCACCGTCAAAAACTGCTGCCTAGAACTACTGAGGGAACAAGGGAACAGAAGGAGATGGAGGAGAAGTGACTGCAGATCTGGAAATACTAAGACTTCTGTTTCTTAACAAAATGACGTTAAGAAATACCAATAAAACAAGTTGGCTTCCAAAAAAAAGAGAGAAACTTTAAAAAAAACACAGACTTCTATAAATCGATAAGATGATGCAGTAATATGCAGATGAAAGCTGTATTTCATTATTCTGCACCATGTCCACTTCATTTGATTAAATTAATAAATGAGGTCCTTATGTCATACTACAGGCATTACCCTACTTTTGTTTACTCCATCTTTCTAGCCCTAACCACAGCACATGCAGTGCAGCTGGCTGGCAGCTTACAATTACAACACAACATGCAGAAGTAGTTAGATAGGGGAAGTGATTCTAAAAAAGACCCACAAAAAAAAGTCTTGCTTCACTTACCTAAGCAAAGTTGTCATTTGAGAGTCTTCCAGTACTAAAATCCAAGAAAACGGGTCTGAAACAACACAGGAAAAGTGCTAAATTTTAGTAAAGAAAAAAAAGAAAATGCAAGATTTTAGTAAGCTCTCATTTACTTTCTTGTCCTTGGGACACGAAGTCAGTGATCTAAAGAAAAAGGAGTACATTCGCTACATCGTACTGCATTTCAGACAGAAATTTGTAAGCAAAAGCTGCTAATCAGGGAGCAAACGTATCAGAAACAACAGGACAGATTTTCCACTGGTGCTGCCAGTATTACACCAATGCAGCTCCTCAGATGTCAGTCATGTTGGACTGTGTTAAAACTAGCGTTATCTGGCAGACAAGTCGGGCCTAAGGCAATTAGCCAAGCTGCCCCAGTTAGATTTTCGGTCATTTGTTCCTCTGTTTGCCGCGTGTTGCTGGATGCCCAGGCTGTGGGGTGGGAAGCCAGGAGGCATCTCCCACCCTCGTAGGGCAGAAGGTGGCAGGAACCAAAAGTATGGCTCATCAAAAATATCCAAACAATGCCAGGGCTTAATTGCAAAAGCCTGGGGCAGCACGGCACAGACCAATATGAGGAAAGCTGCTATGTGCAAGAATTTACCCCGGGCATAGAAATCAGACGGCTCGGAAGCGGAGGGCAGCGGGAGCATGTGGGCACTACCAGGTCCCCTCGCAATCACTGCTGCACAAAAATCCACTCAAGGCTTGTTCAGACTCATGAACTCAGACTTGAAAAACAAAGCAAAAAAAAAGCCTAGCTGAATATGGATGACTACAGGCCTCCAAATCAAAGAGGGAGTTGATGACTATTTAAGAGGAAGAAGTCCTTGCTTGTTCCAAGATTAAAAACTTATAATTCTGGCCCCGACTGAAGCACCATCATTCACCAATCTGGTACAATTTCGTCGGGCTGATCCTGCGCTCAGACAGACAGGCCATTATCAAGAGTTCCTCTATTCATTTCGCTTCCTGTTAGCTAGTGAAAGCCCCTTTTATATGTGCTCCTAGAGAGGCTGTTAAAGCCAGGGAAGACTTTCCGATGCAGAAGATAAGGTAGTTGGATTTATTCAGGGGAGGAGGAAGGGAAGCTGTACGAGCTGATTACAGCTGCTCCAAAGCAAGAAAAGTGGAGGTTTGCAAGAGAGAGGTAGGAGACAATGGATTTCTTATTAATAAGCATTACACCAAGAGCACTGTTGTTAGTGTTCGGCATTACCTCTCCTGATATTCAACTACAGGATCAGGATTTTATTTTGTTTAAAGTTAGCATCACCAAGCATGCACGTAGTTGAATAAATCAAAAATAAATAAACGGACAAGGGAGAACAGGATATTTTTAAGAGATTGAGCAAATAAAAAAATAAATTAAAAAATTCAAACAATTCCCAAGACCAATAGGACAAAGTAGCCAGAGTCAGAGGGAAGACACTGCCTAGGAAATGCTCTCCAGATTAAGACAGTTCATGTGCAATTTTCAGGGTCAGGTCCTGTTCTCATCGCAGACATGAGCGCTCAGACTTCAGTGGAGCAGGATGGTGATTTCCACATTACTTAACATGTGTCAGCAATTTTAAACAGTTGCTTTGCAGATTCCCAGAGCTAACCAAACAAACCCCACCACTGAGAGCCTGGTATAGTACTTGGCTGATGAAAAGCTGCCTGGAAACTCTATCAAGATGCTGAAAAACATTCCCCCTATTAATGTTCAAACAATACGGTACAGTTACAATTGTTTTAAAACGTAAAAAGATGGAAAAGCAAACAAAAAACACATTTCTCAAGTTTTGAACGGTCAAGCCAAAGAAGCAAACCTCTACCAAAAGTCAGGGCTAACAATGATGGTTGCAGGGGCAAAGCCAGCCTCTTCCTTCCCCTCTCCCAGACTATTCTTCTCCAAAATAGCTTGCAAAATAAACAAGAATCAAAACACCCACAGCAGAAAATAGCATGCAGCTTCAGAAGAAACCAACTCGGCTGTCCTTCATTACTTCATTCATTCCAAATGGACATGAAGTTGTTAACCTCTTACAACGTTAAATGAAATTAATGCAAGCAAAAATAATGAAATGTTTTACTACACTTTTATATGGGCAGGAAGACGTAAAACACAAGGTGATGCCTTTTGTTTGTTTGTTTTTAAAACAGGCACCAATTTGAATCAGACAGGGAGGGAGGGAGTACAAACCTCCAAAAGGCAGCAAGAAGGAATAAGCATAGCTGGCATGACAGAAACCCAGCAGAGATGGTCCACAGGTCCCCTCGGGGAGGGTAAGGTAGGCATATACATAAAAAGGGACAAGGCTGCCAAATCTCCCCTCGCACACCAAAGCAGACTGCACGACAATAGTGGGCTCAAAATGCCGTGAAGGTTCCTGTTGTCTCCTTCGGGACATCTCTCCCAGTCCCAGCAAAGACCACTTCCACCAGCACCCCTCGCTCCCATCCCCTTCCAGCAACCACCCACCGCAAGCAAAAAACCAGAGACACAACAAAACCCGGGGCCCGTCTCGATCCGTTTTCTCCTTGCAGCTATTATTAACCTCCTGCATGACTTCAGCACAAAACATACGGCCCCTGGAGCCTGCTCCGCGCTCAGGTAATTTCTCCGTGACAGAGCAAGGACCAAGGAGCCAGGCGACAACAGCGGCTTCCAGCCCAGCCACCAGCAGGCCGCTCGTCAAACCTCAGCTGGGGCTCACCCTCCTCGTGCCGGGCCGAGGCACAGACATTGCCTGCTGCAATCACCAACTTCAGTCACGAGCTAGTTGCCAAACGCTCAGATTCAGCGGGGATTTCACAAAAAGCTGCCAAATCTCAGATCCCCCCCCACAGCAAGCGGGAGTAACACTGCTTACCCATCTGCAGGCACTCTTTGCATCGCAACGTCCGAGGAGCTAATACGCTGTTATAAATATACAATGCACAAAAGCAATTGTTCTTATTACTTAATTTGCAGTTTAACACCATTAATAAGGGTGAGTTTATCAAAACACAAAGGGTGTTGCCTATGGTGGGAATGTCGTAATAGGATGACAAGACACAGCCTGCTCGTTCTGCACGTTTTGTAAGATTGTTTTGTGACAGGAAAGGCCCAACAACCCTTGTTGCACCAATATTTAATTAAAAACAAGAGAAGAAAGTACACCCAAACCTTTCCATTAGTTTTCAAGTCCAAGGAGTCCAACTCACTGGCAATTTGGAGCTGATGAACCACTGATACTCATCGCATTACAAGGAAATGAAAAGGCACAGACTAGATGGCTCCCTGGTCACAACAGGAAAAAAAAGTCACAATAAGACCAATGCCCACTGTCACTTATCTGGACGCAGCTAATCTTCCTTCAGTTAAAATATGACTTCACTCATGTGACAGTTTCAGGAAACCCAAAGCCGAACAGCTTTGCTGGGCTCTGATGTGTGACCTGCTGGTCTTCTGCAAATCCAAGATTGGTTGTTGTCATGTGCTTTGGGGTTTTTCCTGGAGAGCCCAAACAAATGCTCTTACTTCTAGAGACCAAGCTGTGGGTTTTTTCCTCCTTTACAGGCCTGGATATGGATGCACAGCTATCTAATTTCTAGCCTCTGTACCGTTAACAGTTATACTTGGAATAGCTGTGGCTGAAGGAAGCAGAAGATTTCAACAGCAGCTTCTTTGTCGCTCCAAGGATCTGCTCCACCACACAAGCCTGCAATTCCAACGCTCTTGATATGTTGTGAACACGGACACTTACCAGCAGCCGTGCTCAGCACGACCACCTGCATTTCCCAGCGGGTGTTCAGTCTGCAAGCAAAGCTCAGAGACAAGTCAAAGAAACCCCCAAATCAGAAAGCAAACCCAGCAGATTCAGCTGAGACTTCCCAAACTTCTGATGCTCTGAAAGTAAGGACTGTCCCTCTCGCCTGCCGAGAGGAGCTGTAGCACACGCTCGCTGCTGCCAGGAGGGTGAGAGGGCCGCCAAGGCATGCACAGAAGGTTTGTGTGCACACAGAATAAACAGCCTCTGCTAAACTCCTGTAACCAATTACCAACTATTCTCCACAGAGAATACAGCATCTCCTGGCTGCTTACCTAATCCTCAGCCCCTCCTCGAGCTGGCTTTCAATTCCTAAGTCTTCCACTTCGCTTCGGAAGCGAAAGATGAATGAAGCTGATTCACCAGACATCCTGGCTGAAAAGGCAAATAAAGGTGCTGCAAAGTCACCAGCCAGTCACTGCTGGGCAATGAATTAGCAGCAGGGAGCTGTACCAGCACCAAACACCAGCACAGGTGAGCAGCCCCACTAAACATACCCGAAGGGCCCTCAGCAAGGCTCCCCCCAAATCTGATCGGGGTCTGCACGCCAGGAGCGGACCTGACCCGAAACACAACTGGGGACTTTCTCTGCTCGGCATCCCAGCGCTAAGCTACCCCGTGATGCTAAGCAGATGCATCTTGAACATGCTGCTTCCTCTCATGTAAGGAGGGGAGACGAGGAAAAAAAAAAGTCAGAAATAGTACTTATCAGAAAAAAGCAAATATTTTAAAAAGTACTGCTACTGTTTGTAGAAAGGCCTGGAAAATAGATACAGCTGAAGTTCCCTTAAACACGTGCTCGGTTTTTAAGCTGCATACCAGTCAGTCTGACAAATGGGCTTAGCTGGGATTGCTCGAACGAAGCCGAGGGTCCCGCGCCCCCTCCCCTTCTCCTAAGTAAGCGAGCGAGAGTTTCTGGCAAAGACACTGGTGTGCGAGATTTTAACATTCCCCCTTTCCATAAACAGTCATACATCAAGCTCTAAAAATTCGCTTCACAGAAACATTTGTGCTAGTAAAACTCAATTATTCTAATACTTGTATGACACATGCAGGAGGGGTGCATAAAAAGGTTATGGTGAGCTCATTTAAGAATTTAAACAAGTGCTTGATAAAAAGTTTTTGAATTATTCACTCAGCTCCACGATTAAATCAGGCTTCCAAAGGAGCCTTTGAACAACAGCACAGAAGAAGCTGTATTTATAACAGGAGGGCAGCAGTGAAGTTACCACGGTGTCTCTCAGGGAGAGCCATTCATAATTGCAGAGGTAAGCACACAGCGCCCCGCAGGATGGACCAGACACTTGGGGAATTTAGACTTTTCCCTTTCTCAACTATTCTGTTATGTCCCCAGAGCTCTGGGGCCAAGGCAGCTGAAGACATCAGTTCGTCACCCAGTGATAAACTTCCACGGTAAGGTTACGCACGGCTCTGCAACTCTCTGTCCGCGAGCTCCCTGCATACAAACCGATTCTTTCCAAGCCTCTGAGCCCCCTTGCAATACCGACCATTTCTAGAGAGAGGAAAAGCTGGGGACTTGGAAGAGATAAAGCGAGTGGTGCTCCACTTATACACACGGCCTTTCCCAACCTGCTTCCTTTCTTCCATTCCTTTTTCTTCCACATCACAGGCTGCTCTCGATAGCTCAGCTCAATGAACGCGAGCCAAGATTTCCTCTCAAAATAACCGCTCCAAGACAACTTCAGCAAGGAACATCACCTACAGAAACAGTCCCATTTGCTTATCATCCCCTATATGCTTTTCATCCCCTCTCCGACATCAGTCTGATCCCAAATAAACTCACGGGCCAGTGACACAAGGTCACAAAGCTACAAAAGCCAGGGTGTCCTCCTGCTGTGTCCAGAGCGGGCAGGACGAGCCAGTATCCCACATACCTGCCGGCATTACTTAAGTGGCGGTATTTCCTTCCCTCCAGCCCTTTCACTAAGTGCTCCAGTTAAGTATTAATGAAGTGCTTTCACACTCTGTCTGTCTGGAGGAGAGGTGGGTGTCACCTAACCAGCCTCTCGAGGACAAACACACCGCTCCTGTGCTCCTCCGGGACCACTGGCAGAAGGGCTTCTGCAGCACGTGGTCGAAGGGCAAGTCTGGGGGGAGAAGCATGAGCTGAAAATACCACCTCAACAAAGAACACCCAGCCCGGAGACAGCAGCAGGAGACTCACCTGAGCAGAACCAGCAGCACGTCAAACCAATACCACCAGAATTAGCCCCAAAAAATCTCGAGGAAGGCATCTTGCTCTTTCAGAAGAAATGGTGTCCGGATGCTTTGGTTTTGCTATCGCAAAGCCAAGCCAGGAACAGTGCCACCAGCAACACACCTCCTAAAGCCTTTTTGTTGTTGTTTTGTTTTTCGGGAGGGTAATTTCGGGTGGTTTTTTTTTTCTTCTTCTTCTTAAACCCTTGTGTTCAGTTCTGCTCCCGTACTTTCCTTCAAATACCCACCCACCTCCTCACTCGCCTGTTCGTACAGACCTGGCTATTTGAAGCACTGGTTTTCCTGACTGGGCTAAGACCAAGCACCTGCATCACTGCAAATGTAATTATGGCACAACACCACGGCTATTTGTAGACTTCCTGTTCATCAAATGATATTAGTGTACCTTTGCCTTGAGCGATTATTTACAGTGCTGGAAATCCTGAAGAGACACTAGAGAGGCAGCAGCAGCAACCCCCCGGCGTTATGCAATGACTGTGTTAGCTTTGAAATGACTCAGAGGGGAAAACAAAAATCAGAATAATTCTTTGTAAATCTGTCCAATGAAAAGAAGAAAAACTAATTCACTTCAAACTCTGGATTAGCCTACTCCAGTTGATACAGGGAGGCATTTTACACTTCTGCTGAACTGGCAGCTCAAATTCAACTACAGGCTCCAACGCAGGCTTTAAGTCAAATTCCTAGGCAGAGTACAGCCCTTATTAGCCTGTCTTCACTGTAATTTTAATCCTAGTTAATTCTGGGCATGTAGTTTATGTTATGAATAACCCACTTTTTTTTTTCAGAACTGGATATATTGCATGTAGACTTACTCTCTGGCTAGCACAGTTAAGGTCTCCCTTAGAGGAACAATATTTCACATATTGACAGAAAACAAACAAAAAAAAAAAACTAAAGTTTTAAAAAACATGCAAAAACATTTTCATAAACGCATCACATCCAGCTGTTTTAACTACTACGCCCCAAGCCCAAGAAAATCTAGCCATGCAGTCCTGCTTTAGACAGAAGCGATGCAATAGAAAGATTTTTGACCTTTTTTAAAATCTTAACGAGCTTTGAAAGCGCTGCCTACGGTTTACAGGAAGCCTGCAGCGAGCACAGCACAAAGTCTGCATTAGAGTCAAAGTTGCCAACGCTACCGGTACACAAAACTCACCCATTTCGGCACCAGCAGCACTGACATCCTGCAGCAGACCCGAGGCTCTGAGCACCAGGTTACTATCTCTCCTAATCACAAAACATTCGTTACGTGTTTCCTGCATTATTTGCATCATTTCTTGGACTTTTTTTTTTTTTTTTAATGCCCACTTAGTAAAAAGCTACCGACATCTCCCACTCAAACTCGAGAAAAAGGACCAAGAGCATTGACAGGGTGGTTTCCTACCCTCCTTTCTGTGCTCGCTGCTACGGTTTCGTGTAATTTCCTTCTCTCCCCCAGCCCTGCTCAGGACAAGGTTTCATGCACGAGCAGTTCAGTTACCACCGGGCTACAAGCCTGCAAATGAAGGCGTCCTTTCAAGCGAAGCCCGTTCAGATAATAGGACTAGGAGAGCCAGGCAGCATTTCCACATTTGCCGCATCGGGGCCACGTGAGGGGTTGTGATTTGAGCGTGAAACTCGAGCGGGGAAGCAGGGGCTGGGAGCAGGGCCAGATCCTGCCCGGAGCAGCAGATCTGCTCTCGGGGGTCCCCAGGGCAGGTCCCTCGCTCCGTCTGCGTTCCCACCTCGCTTCAGGCTGGCTCCACACCACCGCCTCTCTTTTATTGACTTGCACTAAAATCCTGACAAAGAAGGGGAAAAAAAAAAAAAAAAAACAAACACAAATTGCATGCTTTAACCTCTAGGTTTTCCTCCATTTTGTCTGGTTTACACAGGCAAAGGCGAAGGCGAGCTGCTAGGACTCGACAGCACGTAGGGCTCTGCACAGACCCAGGCTCCAGGCTCGCAGCTGCACGAGCGAAGCGCGCCGCGGAGGGCTCGCAGGCAGATGTTTCCAGTCAAGGATGCTGCCAAGGAGCCGGGAATGCCGGGTTCACTACCTTGGTGTTATTTACATTTCTCAACATCTAGCAATAACCATGCCACGAGCAGTTGAAAAAGGAAAACGCGGAGCAGCAGGGGAGCGTTTCACCACAGCCTTCGCCGAGGGGGAAAGCCAAAAGCCGTTTTTATTCCGATTTGTCAACTTCGCCTTGTGTCATTTTGCCCTGCGAGCCACCAGGCGCTTTGCAGAGCAGCCTGAACGTGGCTCGTGTCACCTTCTCCTTCTGGCTTCCGGAACAAACTGATTTCTTGCCCAGTTTCTCCTCCAGTAAGTGTGCTGCAAACCAAATGTTCCTGAGACCAAACCTGGCACACTCTTGGCTAAAAAAAAAAAAAAAAAAGGAAAAGAAAAAAAGAAAAAAGAAAAAACCACCTTAGAGACTGTTGGGAGGGTGCACTTCGGTGGCATTCATCCAAACCTCAATCCTGAGACCCAGCAGGTTTGCGAATCGGCTGCCAGATCCAGTCTGGCAGCTGGAACAGCTCCGCCACGCGCTGCCCCGTCCACCCAAAAACACTGCAGCTTTATGCACAGAGCACGTTTTGATTCGACAGCCTGTCCCGAGGTGGCCCCAACAGCAAGAGATCGGGAGAGAAAGGGCGACGGGGGAAAAGCATTTTTTCACAACAGCTTTATTATCCACTGCATCCTTTCTGAGCCCACAGCAGAGGAGGGGGCCAAAAAAAAAAGTCAGAGCCCATTTCTATTAAATCAGTATTTGCACAGGCTTTTAAGGGGTTCTGTGCTTCAATTTTTAAGCTGCACGCTCTGTATCATGTTTCTTTTAAAGCGTCGTGCTGGCGAACGCTGCCCAGACAGGGAACCTCTCCTGCAGGGAGCGGGGCTGCCCTCCTGCCACCACGGCACGCTCCCCTCGCCGAAGCAAACCAGACACTAATGCTATTTATGGATCCCATTGCAGAACTAGACAGGCTTCCCAGCCACTATTCATCAATGCGCAAAGAGGTTTTACTCCACGGCGGGGAAATCTAAGGGAAAAGAAGCCCTCAAGTTCTGCCTTATTTCTTTTAAGAAGGCATGCACTGGAAGAGTAGCGCAATAATCAACAGAGAAGAACGAGACCTGCAAATAAAGGTTGATCACAACTTTGGGGACGACAATATTTAAAAAAAAATAAATTAATTTCAAAATAAATAAATAAAATAAAATTTCCTAAAGGTTTATTAGGGGAAACCAAGCATCCATGGAAAACATGGTCAGCAGATGTCACTCCCCTGCACCCCGAAGACAGGCAGGGAGCTTAACTGTGAGATCTCCCCTGCCTCACTGAAAAGCACTACCTCCGAGCTTCCAGAGCCATACAGCAGGACAATACCCACCAGCACTGCTTTTAAATATTAACACCACAGAGCCCGCTGACTCGCACTTCGGGGTTTGATTGGGAAGGACAACTTTGTTCTACAATCATTTTCATAGAAGCACCTTTGCATTTAAAATGCCAACTGTAAATGCATGTGCTGTTCACAGAAAGCACCCCCGAACAGGTAATTTGATATGCAAGAAGTTTTACAAAGCTCTCAAAGAGCCCAAGGACATTTGCAAGGGTAGATGCAAGTTTAGAATGAGTCTTAGCATATCATCAGCAAAAAACAATTCTATTCTTAGATATCTCCCTTCGGTGTTTCCTGTAATCTTCCCTTTTTTTTTTTCCCCTCCTACTCCTTTGAGAAACGAAGTTGTTTGGTTATTAGAAAAAAAAAATATGGAAGAACCTGTTCTGCAAGGCATATGAACAAAGCAGTATCTTCCAAAAAAAGAAAAGCTCATTCAAAAGTATGTAAATATTAGGGCTGGTAACACAAACAATGAAACCACAGGAAACACAAGAAATTAAGAATAGACCGGGACTTATTTGATTTCTTGGCTGCTGGATGCATCAGAACTTCTCCGGGCTGGCCATATCAGATTTATTCTCTGGATAACAGAGATCGGAGAGTTGACACAGAAAGTTTAAAGGGGGAAAACAAAATCAGCGTCTGGCCTGATCCTGCCCGGGCTCCTTGGCAGGCACGGGCACCGACCACTGGGCAAGGCAACTACACCTAGGACCCAACACGGTACGCACCGGAGGTGAGCCTCCTGCACCCAGCAGTGAATTGCAGCCTTGCTTTGAGCAGAAGTTAGCAAAAACAGCCACTCGTGCTTCACAGCACCCTGAACACATCCAGAAATCTGCTCCTGAATGAGGAACGGCTTGCTAACGCTGAAGCAGAGATGACAATTAGTTCCCAGAGCGTAGGGTGGTCCACGCCACTGCCACTCTGCAACTCCCCCTGGCTTGAAGGCACACATCCGTAGCCCATCCATGCATTTTCCTGCTCAGACATATTCCCAAAATCCCTGTAGCTGCTAGACACCTGTGTAGCAGCATCCCTGGTCACAGGAAAGTATCATGAGAGAGAGCAAAACGTTGCTCTGCTGAGCATCACGACCACGCTGCAACAGCTCCCTGCTCTTCATTCCGACTTCCATCAAGCACTGAAGCAAACCCCATCCTTCACTCTCAAGTTATCCAGTGGCTCTGATCCAGCATTAGCTAGGACAGCCAAAAAAAAATCCTTAAAAAGAAAACAGTTTAGCTCCCTCAAAGCAAACATCAAGTGATGCAGCATTCCTGAAGACAAAACTTAACAAGAGTTAAAGCACGCTTCCTCCAAACGGCCCAAGTTTTCTCTCGGCACTGGAATATCATAAGCCCCAGGCATAAATACACACAGGTATTTATGCAAACAGTATTGGTATTTTTTTATTAATATCAGAAGCAGCAATGAGACAGGATTTTTAGTAAAAGTTGGCAAAGATCACAAATTAATTTCTAGAGGGAGGAAAAAAATATGTATCTTCCAAGCAGAGCATAAAAGACTTTCTAAATTTACACTCACTGAACACCCTTTATCATTTTCAGACACTTCAAACACTCACTCGTTTTGTATAACGCAGTGCACAATAACTGGGTGATTGCCATTTATCTCAATGGCATCTCAAAGCACTGACTGACACAACAGAGGGAATGGGTCACGCAAGCAGCTAAGCAAGGAAAGGCTGGGAAAGCACACGTTTTGCAGTTTCAGGGAGATATACGCATTTTCAAGCACTTTCTTTGCCACAACTCCTCCGTGCTCCTCAGGTAGCTCTGAGTTTTCATTTCAGGGCTTGCCGTCAGTGTTCTGAAGCATCAGCATTTTGTACGCTCGCTGCTGCTGGGACAGGATCTCTGATTATTCTCAGGCAGCCCGATGACTTCTGAACTTTGAGATGATAAAGCAAGAAAGTTACTGAACACTCACATGCAAGTCGATTGGCTAAGAAAAAGCAGCACAAAGTCCTGCCAAAATCCTAGTTAATCTGATAAAGCCAAAACCAGGGAGGTCTTAAGCACTCTTTTCCCCCGTAGTTAAAACCGAGCTAATTCCAGCTGCAGAAGGAAGCACGCCGCGTTTTGCGGCACACCTCTTCAGCAGATACTGCACCTGAAGAGACGACCATTTACCACCTTCAAGCTACTGCCCGTGAGGAAGCCATTAGAGTAAAGAGTAAAATACCCAGAATCCAGGAAGATGTGGGACTCAGACACATGAATTTCACAGATGGGCAGACGTCGCTTGTAATCCGAATGGAGGAGGGAGAAACAAATTAACGACATGTACGTGACAGGCAACTTGTTACCTCCCCAGCACTACTTGGATTTTCCTACATCCAATGCACTCTGCAAACAATTAATCCTCTTAACGTCCATGCAAACATATTTATTACCCACAGTCGTAGCTTGCAAGCTCTTTAAGCAATGAGCTGGTTCTTTTTCTAGCTTAAAACAGGGCTCAGTACAATTGGGACCGAGGCTCTGCCTTAACTGCGAGCCACACGCTCCCATCACCCCGTTCCCCCCAGCATTTTCTGGAGGCGACGAGCAAGACGCCCACTCGAGACGCAAACAAGCACTGGTAACCTCCTTAAAAGCGCTCAAACCCTCACCCTCCGTGCTGCACGCACCCTCCTTCAGGCGACGACAACCAGAAGACTCATCCAGAAATTCATTAGCGGCCGTGGCCAGTGCGGAGAAGCGGCTCTGAGCTCAACCCACGTTGCACAAGTGGCTGGGCACGGGTCAGTTCTTGCGCCGAAACCCCCAGCGAACACCCCCAGCAGACCTGCAGACGAGGCATGATTTATGTTCCTGGTGGTGACTGCGCTGCTTAATACAGGAAAACCCGCAGCTACCCAACGTTTGCAGCAACATTTCGCCTTGCATCACACAAAAGCACGAAGAGTCACCTGGACCTTGTGAAATGAACGCTTGTTAAACAAGCCTTCCCTCTGCAGCAGTACAGGGAAAGGGGGTTTAAGTCTTCATTTCTCTAGCCAGCCCTCGGCTAAGACAAGCTACCCTCTCTGCAGCTGCTAGGAGAAGAGAAAGTGTAAACATTTACATTTAATGCAACGAAAGGTTTGCTCACCACCTCGTGTAACGCCGCGCTCGCAGACAGTGATCACTCATCATAAAATGGGTGGAGCGGCCGCAAACCACTCAGCGATGGAAAATCTGACTCCCTTGTCAAGGGAAGCTCCTGCCCAGGCTGCAAACCCCACGGAGACATGCAAAGCGCTGTCGTTAATCCCAGTGTGGGAAGTCTTTCAGCTACGGATGCAAAAACATCTGCTACGTAGCATGTGAACCGGCATATTTTACTTTCATCTCCAGGATCAATATCTGTACTGACTTAAAGAGCTTCAGATCAGACTGCAGGAACTGTTTTAATCTAGGTCACACAAACTCATTCATCCCCGGTTTGTTTAAAAAACAGCACTCCTCAAGCTCAAAGTGCAGAGTTTAAGACGTCCAGTGCCATCAGCGAGGCAGCCTTGTTGCCACACCGCAAGATTTACGAGAGCACGGAACAAACCCAACAGAATTCACCACGTAAGACCTTAGGTACGCGGCGGCGTAAGCCTCACTCCTCAGCTGACTCACCGAGTGATGCTAACCGAGAAAGGGGCAAGCCCCGGTTCTGCTGTGATCTTACCCGTGGGTTCAGCGCTGTATGCACTCACGCATCAAGAGAAATTGCCTTGTATACCCACCACGTCTTGATATCCCGTCACCCCTTCCCTCCCCCAAAAAAAGTCACTTCCCCCATTCTTTAACACCTGCTTCCTCCATCCAAGCATTCATTGTCCAAACGCTATTATGGGACCGAAGGCTCCAGCATCCCAGAGGAAACTCGGGAGGAAAACCAGTCTATAAAACGCGCAGTCTCCATACAAGGCCTCCCCATTCACTGCAGTAAGCCCAGACCTCGGCATTCCCTATTTTTCCCCTTCCTTACTATTGCCTCCAAGGCTCGTCCAGGCGCCGAGACGCACGTGCCAGGAAGCCGAGCGTGCCACACGTCCTGGGACCCAGCCCTGCTGCGTTCGCATGTGAGGAGGGAGCTCAGCCCTGCAGGATGCTCGCAGCCCCTCCGCCTGCCGGCCGGAATACCTGCGGGAAGCAGCATCCTCGCGTCACGCAGGCCAGGCGCCTTCGCCCATGGAAGAAAGAAAGGGTGAGTCAGTAGTCCGAGTCTGGAGGCAGCCGGGTTTAAAACAGCTGTTCCGTGCCAAAATACTTGTTTGTAATGGTTGTATTAACTGTAGCGCCCGGGCTTACCTAGCAGTTACACCACTGGGGGCAGAGACAGGTTGGGAAAGAGATTTACTTTCCCAAGTAACTTTGCCAGAAACCTCAGATACAATTTAGATGAAGCTACAAAGGCCCGTCACAGGTTTTAACATAACTTACTGCTCCAATCTGCATTAGTCATGGGTGATAAAAAGCACGGAGCCACATGTGGGACTGAAACACCACACGTCAGGTAGTCTCTCACCACCAAGTTCTGAACATCGCCATCCAGTGCCATATACCCTTCTGCTCTGCTCCAAGACGATCACTGTAAATCACACAACAAGAATAAGTCTCACCAACGTTCATTATCTTTATTTAAATGAAGTAATTCATCACCTATTTTATTTTCCCTCCCACTCAGAGGAGAAAGAAACACACCTGAAGTCACTGCTACAGAAGGAAATCCTTAAATCCTTCCCTTTCCCTTTTCACTTTAAACAATTTGGGGAAATCTCTCATCACTTTTTTTGCAAATGGGAAGTTAAAAGCAGTTCAACAAAAAGACTAAAAGCTAGCAGCATTTGTGAAAGGTGGAGCAGACACCGGAACGAAGTTAAAAAAGATAGATTTTTTTGCAGCTGCTCTAGCAAAGGCTAACACTTCATACAGACTATAAGAACGTCTCACAACCGCTTGAAATTAAGATGTAGGGGATCAGTTGCAAGTACCCGTGCTCATACATTTTAAACAGCATCTCAGAAGCGCAACTACACAGGATCCACCTCACGGACAGGAGCAAGCCATCACCATCCCACCAGTCCCAGGGAATCTACTGGAAAAGCGATGCAAGGATTAACCATGCAAGAAAACCGTGACAGTCTATTTGTCGCATTTGCTGATTAAAAAAAAAACACACACCACTTCTGAAAGACAAGAGCGCCTAGATGGGTAAAGAATTTGTTATGAACAGGGCAGGTTATGGAACCACAGGAAAAAGGGTGAATTCTGTGTCTTTATGAAGACAGAAGAGGCAGGAGGTGCCATACTATACCCTCATACAACATGCTCAGAATATATTTTGTTTCAAGCCCTCAACACTACATCTGTAGGAGGTGCCGACAGCAGTTTGAGGGGTATTTTTTACTTAGACTTACTCCAAGCCCATGCACTATATTTGAGAGGCTCCCAAACAGCTCCATGCTTGGACTGCAAGAACTCCATTGCTACTGCAGCAAGGATTTTAGTTTTTTCTGTTGCGAAAACCACCCAAGAAACTCTTCCGCATCCAATTTTCATGGTTTTTTTTACATATATATATATAGATATGAAAATCTTGTTAGACTGCATGACCACATCATAACATGGGATCAAGTACAGCTACAACAGAATTAAGGTTTATTTCCTGCAGGTTATCACACTGCAAACTTTTTAAAGACCGTTGACTACTTAAAAATATTTGTGATTACACCCTCTTCCTCAGCAACTTGTAAGTGTACCTAAAATGGTTATAAAGGAAAAAAAGATGATAAAAATGTCAGGGTTCACTTTTGCAGGGGACATCTCTCCTCAGCCTGCCCAGAAGTAATGGCAGTCTTCGGGAACTTTAAAAGGAAACAATTTAACTTCTAACTCACTGGCTTATCTCAGAAACATCTATCTCCTTAGTCATCTTCACATGCTGTAAAACAGGGATGGGCACCGCAGTCAAATGCCTTCTTTGCAATCGGAAAAGCACTTCCAAGGGTGCAGCTCCAGGAGAACTTCCCTGAAGGAAGCACCGGAGCAAGGGCGCATCTCCTGCCGCTGCCCCGGCGGGCACAGGGTGACGCGATGCAGGCAGAAGGAACCATTTGGCTGAGCTTTTCTCCACCAGGGAACTGATCCGAGGTAAGAACTGTACAGAAATAACAATAATACCAAGTTATTCTTGACTGGAATCAGTGTCACAGCCTGGTTCGTCTAATAGACCCGCAAATAGCTGCGTGGCCCGGCTGGGGAACAGGAACAGGCTGCTTACAGCTACGGCACACAAAAGAGCTCACGAAATTGCAGTCCGAGGTTAGGGTAACCCTGACAAAGTTTTACCTATTGCCTGCTTCACCACAAGCTCTGGAAAGGAATGAAGCTGTTTACCGGCTTCGTGGCGTCACGGCGTATTCGTCACGTAGACAGCAACCGAGAAGTCACCCTGCTGGCGTGGCAAAGGGAATGGGCCATAAATATAATAAAGATAGATGTTTTTCACAAAGATCCGTACAGCTTGAACGCAGCAACAAGTTCCCAGCCTAGCTGCTTTCCCTGGAGTGCTGCCATCATATTTTCTTATCGCTAACCAAAGTAACTAACCAGCTAACTCCAAGTGATGTGCTTTACCTGCCAGATCTACATAAAAGTCATTTGCAAGGGAGAAAGGCAGGTTTAAAAAATTAAATAAATAAAAAGGCAAGAGGACGGTGTGCCACATCCGTGGCTTTGTTTTGAAAAGCAGCGAAGAACTGCGATGCCAGGCTGTGGCACCACGATTCAAGTGTTTGAGTATTCGGTAAGTACTAGGAGTGGCTGATTCCCTCCCCACATCTAATCGTTGTCAGCAGTTTTCAAGGGGGAAAAAAAAAAAGAAGGTGAAAGGCAACTAAGTTCTTTCGTAAAAATCTGATGGTGTCTAACACCCTAACAAAAAGTTTTGGTTTAGA
Source organism: Cygnus olor (assembly GCF_009769625.2). NCBI lineage: Eukaryota > Metazoa > Chordata > Aves > Anseriformes > Anatidae > Cygnus > Cygnus olor. The sequence continues at coordinate 15,146,070 of NC_049179.1, forward strand.
GAAGCGTGGTGCCTTCTGGAAATGACCGTGCAGGTGGTGCATGCCAGGCTCCCAGGCAGGCTGTATCCCCCGTGGTGAGCCACAGCCAAACTGTATTTACATCCAGAGCTACCAGCTGCTCCACAAAGTCACTTATTACCTTTATCCCATGGGTGACCATTGCAAGCGAGCAACAAATGAGCACTTGGCACCCGGCAATCCCAAGCTGCAGGCTGCGAGGTGCTTCCCACCTGAGCTGCGCGGCCATTCGGCCTTGTGTGTGCCTGCAGACAGGATGCTGCCGACCTTCCCCTCTGCCTGGAAAGCAGGTCAATGCTGCCAAACCACTACCCATCAACCTGGTAAAACACGGGGCCACGGTCGCTCAGGGAGAGCAAATCGCACCCTTACAGCCTCCTGCACTACCCAGCCTTTCACCCGAGTCGTTAACTGCTGCACGCTGCCTCCCACCGCCAGCAAAACCAAAACCAAAGATTCTCCGTACTTATCAGCTACGTGGGTCAATTTACTGCAGGCTACTTGTTGCCTGTGTGGGGAACCCCTACAGAAATAATATTTAATAGCACTCGCGTAGATTGCAGATAACGAGCTAGAGCACTAAGTAGGAAGGCTTCCAGGCTGCTTCAAGGACTGTTTTATAGGCAAGTGGAACATCACCAAATACCGGGCAGAGAAAACTGATCTGTTCGCGTCCTGGATACGGAGCGGAAAAGAACTAGGTACAGCATGCACAACAACTTCCACTGACCATTTCTGTGTTAAGCAGCTATCTGTTATAACTTCTTATGCCAGCAGAAGGCTCTACGAAAGCCCCCCCGCCCTTGTAACACGGCCAGTAAGCCTACCAGCGTTTTTCTCCTCTGGTATAATTTATAGACCGCTGCCCTACCTCATGCTTTGGATAGAATAACCAGATTCCTTTAACAGCACTTAATCCCCCTCTCAGTGCAGGAGTGTACCCTGGACCAGAACACGGCTTAGTCAGGAGCATATCCTGCTGAGAGATTAGCAGCAAGTTCTGCATGAGCCCGCGTCTCACAGCTTCCCCACACAGCCTATGTTTAAAACCCTCCATTTACCTGGCAGGGCTCTATTTGTATGAAAAGCTGAGACTTTTCAACTGCGTTTTTCCTCCTCTGCTGCTGTGGGGCTGTAAATCAGGAACACCACGCTCCTGCCTGGCTATCTGGCCACGGCTATCCCCCATTCCTCCACGCATCGCCATGTCCTCACCTTTTGGACCGTGCTGACCATCCCTTGGCCCCCCGGACCTGGTTGCCAGACACGGGCTGGAGCACGGGGCCGACACGATGCCGCGCTACCTGCGGGGAGGCTTGTAATTCAGGCTGCCTGCAGAACCCGTCTGCCTTGCCGAACTCCACATCCGTGCCCTTCTAGCAACAGCCCCAGGCCAGCCTGTCTGCCCAGCGCCGGGCAGCGCCGAGAGGACAGACGGGAGACGCGCTAGGCTCACGCCATAAACGCAGGAGATAGGTACATGTTTGAACTCACGCCAAGGGACAACGCATGCCTGGGTTATCCTCGCCTTGCTTAACGCACCCATACCCTGCTGCGAGGCCTGGAAATCAAAAAAAAAATAAAGAAAAAAAAAGGGTCCAAGCAAGATGTCTCACCACGAAAGGTGACAGCCTGGAACCACAGTGGTATAGCAAGAGCCTTCTGCATGAACGAGTGCTCCTCTGCAACAGACAGCTTCTGCCCACAGACACTGATGTTGTGAGATTAATGTCAATCTACACCCACTGTTAGGATATCTCTGAATAAAATACACCTCCTCTAACACGGCGCTAACTGAATCATTCGTGCCTTACCTTCACGGGACTGTGCGGAACTTGGTTCACCTCCGCAGTTCCCCTACAACTCGGCAAGGGTGTGTAAAGCACCAAAAAGCACACCAGGCAAGGGACGGATTTTCAGCTGAAGAGAGTCACCACCGAGGGAAATAATGTAGTTTGGCCTTTAAAAACCACTGCGATTACATGAGCTGAAACTGCCAGCGCACGAGGCACTCACAGATCTCAGAGCAACTGTCTAAACTCAGCGCTGAAGCTACATGCTTTACATATTTCTACTGCACCGCATATCTCCATGAGCACCTAAAGTTTTATGGCTGACACGGATTGCAGGGAACACCACAGCTACCAACTGTCCTGCACGAGCACAGCATTCATAATCCCTTTATCAAGACGCCGTCTGGTCGTCCACGATCAGCACAGAACACCCTTAAAAACTTTTAAAAGCACTTTTTCGCTCCCGAGCTCCAGCTAACGTGCAGCCCTGCGAAGGACACAGGGCAGAACCCATTACAGAGGTCAGCAAAACTCGGCTCCACTAATCCCAGCTCCTTTCCATGACTCGTGGGGATAACGCAGCCACGGCCGGTGGATTAACCGGCTCGGACAATTTGCAGGTTAAGAAACGAGCACGTTTTCACAATCCTCGCCCAGGAACCGTCGCATTGGCTTTAGCAGAAGCGTGGCTCCCCTCGAGCACATTTTCCAGCAGCAGAGCGACCCCACACAACAGCCCCCCAGCCACGACCCCCTGCCCGACTCCAACAACCCACCGAGCCCCAAAGGTGGGAAAAAAGAACAGAGGAGACCGATTGAAAGCCCGGATTACTTTCTCAGCTAAAAACCAAACAACCTAAGACACAAAGTTGCATCGGCGAAGCTCGAGGTTCTGTTTTCCTCTCCCCCCCCACCAGCACATCAATGGTTTGAGTAGCGAGGAAGAGGAGGGAGGCTGGGGGCCAGCCGGGGAGGGTGTTTGCGCGTATATATGCGTGTGTTTGCGTACATACGTGTGCATTTACGTGCCTGTGTGTGTGTATGTGTGTGTATGTGTGTGTTCGTGTGCTCACCCCCCGCAGCAGCCCGGGCACACTGCCGGGGGTCGCCCCCCCCCCGGGCAGCCCGCAGACAATAGGGGCGGGAGCAGGCGAGGCGCGCCGCGCCAGGAAAGAAGCGAAAAGTAAAGGAAAAAAAGTGAAAATTAGGAAGAAAAAAAAAAAAAACACGAGAAAAAGACACGCGAGGGAGAGGCTGAGCGGCTCCGCACGAAGTTGCGCGGAGAAAAGCCCCGAGGAAGAGGAGGAGGAGGAAGGGCGGGGAAGTGGCCGAGGGACCGGGGAGGGGCAGGGGGGGTCCCGCAGCGCCCCCACTCCTCCACCCCCCCCCCCCCGAAAGACCCCCCCTTTCCCCCTAACCCCCCCTCCCCATCCTCCGCCAAACTCCTCCGGGGCACAAACACTCACCGCGGCGGGCGGCTTCGCCCCTGGCAGCAGCGGGGCCGGGAGGGAAGGGAGAGGGAAGGGGACGGGGAGAAGGGAAAGGGAGGGGGGGGAAAGGAGATGGGAAAGGGGGGGTAGGAAAGCGGCCGGGCCGGGTGCTCTCCGCCCGGGGAGGCGGGCAGGAAGGAGGGCCGGGGGCTGCGGGCTGCGAGCCGAGAGCCGCCGCCGTGCCCGCCCCCGAGCCGCCAGCCCGCATGCGCCGCCCCGCCGGGCCGAGCCGAGCCGGGCCGAGCCGGGCCGCCCCCGGGCAGGGGGCACCGAGCGGGGGGGTGCAGCCATGCCCAGCCGGGGGCTTGGTCTCGGTTGAGTTTCAGCCACCGGCCCCGGGATAAAGTGGGTCTGTCGGGGAGTGTCACCCCCCCGGGCCACCTGGCTGGCTGGCTGGCTGGCTGGCCCCGCTCGTTTGCCTTGCTGCGGTTTGGGTGTTTCTGAGCGTGTTTCTGGTGCGAAAGGACGCAGGGAACTTTTTTGTTATTTTTTTTTAATATTTTTTTTTAATGTGCTGTGGGTTCGTTTTTATTTAAAGGGGATACTTCCTTCCCACGCGCTGGACGTGAGCTTTAATGGCTTGTTTTGCGTGGTGGTACGTTGCTGGCGTGCCCACCTCCTGCAATGGAAAGGCCTCTTCCAGCACATGCTGTCCAGCCGTGAATGCGATCTGCTGTACGCAAACACCACACATCAGTTCCTAGCACAAAATCGAGCAGCTCCACTCGTGCCCCACACGGACAGCCCGCAGCCCCATCCTCCTCCAGAGCACCTTTCCACAGGGCCCGCTGCTCTGTTGCATGAGGTGTGGAGTTTGATCAAGGAAGATCTCCCTCGCTGTTCCCATGCCTTGCCCCGGAAGATGGTGGAAATGGCAACCCACCGTTAGCAGACGTATTCATGTGGCCTGTGGTCCGCGTGTGGCTAGGTTTGAGGAGGCCTCTGGAGAGAAGATGCACGATCTGTTGTGGCGGTGACCTGCCTTCAGTTAGCGTTTATGATGGAAGCTCTTTGGAAATGCGTTCATGTGGCGGCCCAACGTTTCCCCTCAGCTTAACCTGCTGCACACGGATGCATCCCGCTAGCCCTGGTGGTGGCCAGGTGATCACAGCCACAAAGACTGCAGCCACGCTGTTACTCATGTGACTCCTGTTGCACTAAAGCTGGGCAGCCTCACCTCACTGCAACCGACCCCAAAAACACCTGGTATACTTCCCAAAGAGACTTTGCTGCTGGCCAGAGCGCTGCACAAAGGATGTGGGTAATTTCTGTACCTAGTGTGCTCTCTCTGTAGAATGAAAATAATAACACTGACCTGTGTACAGTGGAGATTTCCTGCTGAAAATGTTCTGCATGAGCGTGGCATCGTCTTCCAAGCTATGCAGTGCTGATCCTGTTTAAATCAACTGAAATAATAAAAATGTTTTCAACCCTTGTGCAACTTGATCATTTGGAGGCTGGAACATACCATACGCCCTTTTAAACCAGGATGTAAAGCAATAATTTTTCATACATGGCTCCAGCAGGGTGAGGCACCTGAGAGCAGGGATACTGGAAATACCGTTTCATTTGCCTTCCTCCCATCCCTGTAAGAAGGGCGTATGAGAGGAACACTCGGAAGTTCCCAGACTAAAGAAGAGGGGACGGCACAGGATGGCTCAGGAAAGAGCACCATCTAGTGAAAAGCCACTTCCTGCAGAAACTCTGTCCCCTGCGAGTCTCCAACCAAACAATGACTAACCCAGCCCAGCCCAGCCCAACCTACCTCATAACATGAGGCAATCAGGAGGAGGTAGCATGGTGACAGATAACAGGTGCCTAAAATTTTCCATAACACACGCTATGCGATCTGGAGCTTTACCCTCCCGGCCGTCCATCAAGGGAATGTTTCTTCTCTGCTTGGCGGCCCCAGCCTGGCAAGCCAACCTCTGTCTGTGGCTGCCTCCCTGGGGCTGGCATGGCCCCAGTCCTGCCGAAGGCCCTAGCCATGTCGTGGGGATCAGAAGACAAGCAAAGGGCCTCAAATAGTTCAGAAAGGCTTTGCACATGAGGATACAATGGTAATCTGCAAGCGAGGCTGTCCAGGAGTGTTTACCACAGTCGTAATATTCCAGGAGGCAAGGAAATGGGCTTAGAAAACAGAAATATCAAGGAATCTGTGAAAGGAAATAGTTTTAAATTTACTTCTGACAGGCAGGAGTTTCAGGGCGATGACTCCCCGCTGGTAAATGGGGGAATTTGGGGGGATTTTATGTGGTGGCTGAAGTTGCGGGCAGATTGCCGAGTCAGCGTGCTTCCAAGCACAGTTCTCCTTGCCCTCTGCTCAGCGAGGTGGGGTAGCACAGCTCCAGCACTGATGCCTAGGGGGAGGCCACCAGAGCTCAGACCGCGCAGCAGCAAGGCGGCGGGACCGACCGATGGGCCCCGTCCTTCACAGGAGTTCTGACCCTTTCGCTCCAGGAGTCAAAAAGGGGGTGGAGAGGGTGTAATTACAAATATTTCTGTGAGACTGAGCTTCTCCAGGGCGCCAGGCGTCGGCCATGACTTATGCGGGGAATTACAAAGGCGGGAAGGGACATGGGTTGAGTACAGAGCTCCCTGAGGTGCCAGGCAGAGGCTCAGGCCCGGTCACAGCCCAGGCTCCCCTACCCTACAGAAGGGTTCATAAGGCCTCTGCCCAGGACCAGAGCAAGGAAAATCTCCACTGCCAGCCACTTCAGGTGCCTGGCCATGTTCTCATCAGCACATCTCTGTGCTTCTGCCTTCACCAGGATGTAGTCTGTGCTCTACTTATGCCTTTCAATTGTTTCCACCCCCAAATCCTTTATCTCAAAATATCCTGCCTGCACCCACGTATAACCACAAACCAAAAAAAAGAGAGACAGTAGATGAGGGGAAATTTGTGTGGCAGCTTCGCGGATGCTAGCCTTCTGACAAATCATTTGCCTTCAAATTGTCTTTGACACTGGTTCCCCCATGCCGTAAGTCCAGTAAATAAAAATCAAAAATAAAATATATATGTAAAAAAATAATCAGATGTTCTTTCATTGCTTCTTTCAGGGTTTAATTTGTCACAAACGTTGTTTCAGGGCTCCTTAATTCTTGCTCGGGAACTAGATTTAAGTACTAGTTGCACTCGCGAATGAGAATGGAATTTGGATCTGCACAACATAATCTGAACATTTGTGTGTAGTGGCATGAATTAGCAATATGAGCGCATTGTTCCCATTTGCTGGAAATTAGCTGTCCTTGCAACTGAATAGAAAACAGAGTTCAATGTAATGATGGAAGCAGCAACTATTAAAGATTTGTTTTCATCATGTTTAAGCAGCTACAAAACTGAGACACAGAACATGAATGTGGCTGACAATCGTGTGCCGGGCTTTCTTTGTGTTTCTCTTTGAAGCCGGTGCCTGTAAAATGAGGCAGTGGTAGTTGAGATAACAGCAGCCACACCTGAAGAGATTTGAATATCATTTTACTTCTTCACTCTCTACCAATATCATCTGTAAAGTCCTGTGAGCTGAGTAATCTTTTCTGCAAAATTTTTGCCTGTGATTGAGAGCAGCCTTCAGCTGAAGCTTCCCCTTTCTTGGGAAGGATGTATCGCAGTCAACATGCAAAAGTCCTCAGTAAGTCACAGTCGTCAGACATTGGAGTTCGCCCTTAGGACAGGAGATAGCCTGGAATGGGTGACAGTGATTAAAAACACCCAAACCATAATGCAAGCACTCTTGACCCACCACGCTTAATTCATGAAATCAGAGGAAGTTCCCCGTGGTTCTTCTGCCCCTCTGTGGGAAGGCTGGGGGGCTTTGTGGGAGGAGAAGGTGGCGGTCTGCACCTCGCTGTCACCCGCTGCGGTCTTCAGCTGCTCGTCACTGTCCTCTCTGACTATTTCTCAGTGCTGGGAGGCAGTGCTTATCAGCCGGTCATGCAGATGTCCTTTTCGTTAGTGGCTCACTTGGGGGGCACCCCTAGCAGGCCCACGTCCACAGCTCACGGGGCCCCTCTGTGTGCTGATAAGCTGTGCTAACACCAAACCCTTAAAACTCCCCCTTAGGTGTATTATTGGAAGCCCTGATATAAGCATTACCTTTCTCTTCTGGCCAAAAAAGTACACCCACATGCATCTGTGGCTGGAACAGATAATTTTATTTTACATTGTATTTGTTTTAACTGTTCTCAAGACCAAAGAAATCATCTCGTGAGCTCTGTGTTATACCTCTACATGCTGCCTTGCTTGGTCTGTACATGCAAGTCCCAACCTGTTAACACAAAAATGAGAAATAAAAGCAACTGCTGGGCAAGAAGAGCTTCACAATCTGCTTTGCCATCATGCAGGGACAAGGTGTGTCGCAGAGAGTGCAAAGTGTTGCAGAGAGGTGACAATTCCTCCCCTTTGCCCTCCTCCTCTCTGTGCTCAGAAATAACAGCAACTGTACCAACAATAGCTTGTACAGCCTCTTACTGCCTTACTGCCAGATCTTTGGAGATCTGAGAGAGTTTGCATGTCCCAGCAGAGGCTCGAGCCATGCCTGAGGCTCGCCCTCCATGCAGCCCGGTGGGATAGGTGTGAGATGGAGCAGAAAAGGAGGGAGGAAAGGAGACCTGCAGGCTGCAAACTGTTACCTCTGTCTCCCAGGGGATTTTTTCTTCTCTCCACACACAGGCTCTTTTGCACTTCAGCTTTACGCTTCGTGCTTTTTCAAAGGACACCGTTAACAGGCATCTGCCCTGGCCATCTTGTTCTTTTCAGTATACATTTTAATTTAATACTATTCTATTTCTGTCTTTAGCAGTGGTTGTTGTCCAGTTACGTGCAAGGCAAGGGATAGACAAGTCTATGCCAAAAGGCTTTATTGAAGTATCAGAAACCATCAATCAAATCAATTTACAAAACTGAATTATGTGGGACCCCAGGAGTAAAAAATGACAAACACAGAGAGTTAAATTGATAGCAGACCAGCATAAAAGCTTTTAGTCAATGCAGGCTATAAAATTAATCAAATGCAGTATACTCCCTAAAAATTAGAGCAGTTTCCTCATCCCCTGCACTCTACTCAATTTCAGATCTGAATAACATACAAAGTAGATTAAAGTTAATCAATACAGCAGATCCCACAGTAAAGCAACTAATCAAGAAAGCAACACATACATTTGCAACCAATTATTTATTACCATCACCACGTGTGGCCAGGATGTGAACGCATATGGCATCCCTGGCTTTTCTTGAACCGATGCCAAAGCTGATGGGTCTATTTGTTTTTTGTGGGGGCCACTAAGAGAAACCATCAATGGCTAGGGCATTTGGAGATATTTGCTTGAACCTTGCAATTATTATGAAGGGTGCAGCAGGCCAAAATTATATCTATAACATGGTATGCAATGGCATATTTTTCTCTGTCTAGGACATGAGTGCTCCATCTCTGAGTCACAGTGCCCAGGTTTTCTTTCTGGATCTATGTGGACTAGGTAAGACTTCCCAAGTCACAGTTGGAGTGAGAGGAGAGTCCTTCAGGCATTGGGAACCAATACCCCATTGGTGGTAGCAAAAATTTCCAGCTTATCCAAACGTGTTAACACCATCTCCCCTTCCTATCCTTGCATTAAGCTCTTTCCCAAACTTTTCCTGTTGATATTCATGAACTTGCCACTGCATAATGAAAAAGAAGCACCAAAAGAGAAGGCAAACAGGGAGCATGTGTTTCATCAGAGACTCAGACGCAGCCAGGGAACCCACGGCTCTGATCGATGACTTCAGGCACATTCACAAAACCCACGGGCTGAACATGAGCTGCTTAAAAAACTGCTCGGTGAATCTCCATCACCAGCCACCCACCAGCTGTTTTGCCAACACCAGTGTGTTACAACACGTACCTGTAGCAGTTTGTGGTAGTTGGCTTCGTACATCGAGAACAAAGTAGACTCCCTTTACTGCGATTTCCAGTGCTAGAAAGCCAGCAAGTTCCTCTCCCCGCGTCGCCAAGCCCCATTTTCTCGCACACAAGCTCTGCACCCGTCGCCAGTCAGCCCAGCTCTGCAAGATGACATACACCCGCCAGATGGTCCCAGCACTTCTGTACCAGAAATGCTGATGTGCACAGGGGTCAGCAAAAATCCACCGTCTTTTCCTCAGCTTAACACGCTTCCAAATCACAGGGAAGTACAAAAGGCCATGGAACATCACTCTGTTCAGCAGCACGAACAGTTGGCCTGTCATCACGTGCAGATCTCTTGTGACAGTGGGTTAAAATAACTTCGGTTATCAGGAGAGGAAAAGAAAGCTGCTTCACCATGCAATGTAAATGAATGTCACGTGGATCCTAGAAAATTAAAGATGCTTTGTGACAAATCCTAATGACAGGAGGGACAGTGGGGACTTGGGCATTCACTGAGGGCTGTGCTTGCATGCAGCAACTCAGCATAATGCCACAACATTGCCTCTGCCCTTCCTCTGAAGAGTTAACGCTGAACATACGTGAATAGGCTATGGCTTTGTCTGGGAGTTTGTCCCCATTGCCAAAGGAACTTGTTAAGGAGAAACCAGGTTCCAGCCTGGGACAGCCACCATGAGAGCATCATTTCTCCTTTCTCCTCCTTGTTCAGCTGCTGTAGCTCTGGCTGCTGGGGCAGCCTGGGCTTGGCTGGCTGCAGGCTGCAGCAGGCGTGGGGCTTGCTGCGGGGCAGACACATAGCAGGGCTGGCATGCTGGCTCCTCAGCGGCTCCCCGTGCTCCTGTAACGCTAGACCTCTTCTCAACCATTTCTCAGCAGCCTGGGCTAAGGAGCCCATCACACTGGCGGTGTCAAGAATGGGATACGGCATCTCTGGCATCCCAGGCTGGGCAAGTTGTGTTTTGCAACACACACTGATGTGCTTTTGTGTGGAAGGGATCTATTTCACACTAAGCAGCCGTCACATGGTATTTTTGATCGCCACCTGTAAGCAAATCCAAGCAAAGCTCATTCCAAGGTCAGCTGGGTATTTCTGAAGACTTAACTCCAGCCTTGCAGGCTGCAGAGCGGGCCACAGCGCCGGCCATCTAAACCTCTGCTAGATCAAACAGAGACAGAACTGAGCCACACTGGCAAGAAATAGATTAGGATCAAACAGCCTCCTCTGTCCCTGCATTGACAGGTGTCCTGGATGTCATTACAGTCTGCAGACTTCTCCAACTAATGAGGTCTTTGTCTTCACAGTGATTATTATTATGTGTTTTTCTTGTTGGTGGTGGTGTTTTGTTTTGTTTTGTTTTGTTTTTCTTTTTGGCCAATACAAGGCATTAAACCTATTTGAGCTTCACTATTAGTGAAACTGATTCTGTATATTACCATTTCCTCTTTCTTTGTGGCCTTGTGCCTTCCCAATTTGGGGAAAGGGTGCCCAGACCAGAATATTCATATCAATGCCTAACCGCAAGCACCCAGCCAAGGTCCTCAACCTCAAACAAACAAGTCCTGCGCCACATTTCCCTCCCTCCTGTGACTTCCCACCTTTTGCCATCTCCCCATTTCCCTCCTCCCTTTGCTTTTCTCATGGTGCCAGAGGACATACCTGCCTTCGGGAGCAAGGTGGGCAGGGGCCGTGGCAGCAGCTCTCTTGGGTAAGCTACCAGCCCTGGGAATTCGTTTGTGGCTGAATAAATGACCCTGCCATCTGAAACCTCCACCAAAAGGCATGTTTCCCTTTTTTATTAACTTCTCCATTCCCCCACTGTCTGCCTGGGGTAGCAGAAAGTAACTCATGTGCTTACAGCAAGAGATCAGAAAGTTGAGAGCCTCCTCGTGGAGGAAGATCGCTTGGCAGAACAGGAGACTAAATGCCTAGTATCGTAAAAGTCTCAAATACATAAAACAGTTGATGCTGCACAGAAAGACATAGCACTTAGGATGCTTCTCTTGCATAACTATACCCTTCAAAGTCCTTTGCTTTGATTTTGAGCCTTTCTCTCTCTCCTTTATAGTCAATTTCCAAATGTTGGCATTCATTTTCTCATGTTTGTCACACACCAAGAGCACTGATGCATGTATGTATTCAACCCCAAACCACATCTGAGGGTTTAGTGTTACACGGGGAGAGAATCAAGTGAACATCCTTGAAACTGTCTGTTCTGCCACGATGGAAGTAGAGGTGCGTATAGCCAACTTTGTCCTGAAAAGCATTAGGTATGTTGGTGTGGCATTAACATCACTGTTTCTCATTGAAGATAGTGAAATTACACTTTTTACAAATTGGGAACACTGTTTATTTGATTGGCTTACGAAGAGCTGTTGAAAGCCTTAATGTACGTAGACAAACAGGTCTCTTCCTCTATTGTTTGGCTGATTTGCACACAGATCCAAATATCAATAAAACTATTTGTAATTCCTTTACATCTGCATAATTGTTAAAACCACAGACACTCCTGCCACACCAACTATCTGATTCTGAAAGTGAAACCAGGAGGCTCATCTCTCTGTGCCAACACATGGTCACATCAGGTTGCTCCTGTAATCACAAGAGAATCCTTTTTCGACTATCTTTAAAATGAAAAGAGGAACTGAGTTATTCTCTCAGGTTTTGTGGCAGCCAGAAGAATAAAGCAGACACTGTAGTTGGTGCTGAAACCCCTGTTTAAAGACAAAAGTTTCAGGCCAAGAGGTTACAGCTGTGCATGTAAAGAACATGCAAAACAATCAAGACTTCTTGTTGGGCGTATGGAAGGCTATTTTGAAATAATCTGTATTTTAAAAACAAGTTTGTAACTAAGAAGCCACAAGCAGAACTTGCCTGCTCAATTGCTGTGCCTATATACACCATCTGATAATTGCTTCTGCGGATGATTGTTTAGATATTGAACTGTTTATTCTTATGCAGAATTTAATTGTGCAGACTTCTGCTGATGGAAGTGCAAACACTTCTTAATAGCTGGACCTCAGCTGATATCTACAGTCTTTGAATGGCAGTGAGTTTTACCATGCCTCATTACCTTCCGATGAGTCGTGGCAGCCCCCTCTATGCACTCTGATATTGCTGCAGGGCCTAATTTATCACGAGTCTAACTGAGAGGGCAAGAGACAGAAACTTAGCAGGCCATGGAGTGTTTAGATGTTTGTGTAATATGCCTCTTTGATAATTATTCTAAGAGTGAAATTGAAGATGTAGACTAATCACCTTCCCTCACCTATAAAGGGTGTTGGTAGGCTTTAACGCTTTGCTGGGTGTATGGCTTGTGTAACATGGCAGCCTCGAGTGTGTGCTGAAAGGCTGAGCGAAGAAGGGAGCTGGTTGTACTTGGCAGGGAAGATGCACGTGATGTCCTGTTACTATGGCTTTGTATAATCACAGGAGTTAACGTCTATTAGATCATGTATCAGGCTTCCCAACACCCTCATGCTACTTCTGCTGGTATAGCTGGTTCCCTGGAGCCCATTTGTAGTGTTTTATCAGAGAGAGCCATCTTTTTTTTTTTTTTTCCCCCCCCTCAGAGATTTCTGTGACTAACACCTCACAGAGCTGTGTCTGGCTCTCCTGCCTGAACCATTTTCCCCTGAAAGCCATGCAGCCCTTTGTATGTGAGGAGCAGCCCTTCAGCCTCCTTGCAGCCACCACGAGGCTCTCGCTTGGCTCCGAGCCCCACTGGGCCGCTCGTGGTAAAGCCATTACCTCCCCGCACGTGCACACCACGTGCCTTCCCTGAGCAACTTCCACCGTAACTCAGCACCAAGTAACTGCTGAACGCTTGAAACAAGCAAACTGAATTAAAAAATAGGGAAGCGGGAAGCATTATTAGCCCCCGGGGGACGTGCTGCCTCCTAACGCACTGGTTCCTCGCGTTTTCGGAGCAGGCCTTGCAGCTGCTGCTCTCTTCCGCTCCTCCCTTCATGAGGAGCCCGATGTTTTCTGAGCTTTGGCAGCGGGTTGTGGAGTCCTGCTTTCAGCTGGGGAGCTGGGAATGTGATTATGTATGGATACGGGTGGGAAGCGAACAGTGCCACGCTCGTCATCGGAAGTATTATTCTAATACTAATCAAAGAATCACTGACCAAGTGGGTAAACTGAGGCAGAAAATAGTAAACCTTTACTTTAGGCTCATTTAGGGCTCATTTAGGTTCCAGCCTTTATTGGGGCACACGGCTGATGGTGAAGCCGAGCACTGCAGGCTGCACCCCCACCTAACATCTTCTCCGTGAGGTAATGCCTCAAGTCAGAGTCTGCATCCCAGCAGCCTGGTGGAAGCCGCCTCCCACACAAATACACACCCTCTGGTGACTGGATTTCTACCCGGAGAGCAAAAAGAGGTGTAACATCAGCTCAATGCGCTCAGCCACATTTCTTCATCGCTGAGGCGGACTGAGGCACAGCCCCATCAGAGCACGCGGCGAGAGCACTCTGCTCCCCCTGGTACTGGGAGCATGAGATGATAAAACACAGGCACGGGGAGCAAGTTTGTCCTCATAAATTTCAAAGGCAGATGTTGACAAAATGCCAGATTTCTGAAAAATTAACACCCTCTTTCATCATCTAATGAAAAAGGCCCTCTGTCTCTTAAAATAACATTTTAAGCTATTCTGAAATACGTTTAAAGTTATTTAAAGAAATTAAGTTATTTTTAAAAGAACTGTTGACATTACTGCCGGTGCCCTGCTTATTTTTCCACACTGGTACCTTTTTTAAAAGTAGCAATTGGCATTTGTAGTCATCTCTCTGTTTGTTTCATTAAAGTCAAAGCCGAGTTCAGCTTCACTTTCACAGATCCAAGCCATTTAAAACATCAAAGGCACTTCACATCTTGCTTCATCGCCAGGTATGTACAAACAGACCTGCAGCAATATTTTTATAGATTTCAACGTGCAGTCCACGTTTATATATTTACACACACACACACACACACACACACAATCTTTACACTCACCAAAGGTTAAAGGCTTTGACAAGGGTCAGCCCAAACCACCTCCAGCACAGGTACCACAGGACTGCAGAGGGGACGAAGGCAAAGCGCTAGGGGCAGGAGAGCAAACCATGCCCCCGTGAAAGGTGCCACGTTTCTCAGGTTCTCATGTCTGAGAGAGTCTGGCTTACATTTTGCTTGCTCTTTTATAAAAAAACTCTTTATACTACAATGCCTTAAAGACACCTGGGCTAGCCCTAGCCCCCTGGGGGTCTGCCTTGGCTAGCACTACTTGCTGACAGTTTGCCTGGTGGCAGCTGGTGGGTTTGGAGCTTGGCGGCGAGGAAAGGAGGCATGCAGCCACCGACATCAGCCTTTGCAGAGAGCAGAAAGGGCTGCTCTGACCCAACACTGCCTGCAACACGCCTGGGGAAGCTGCAGCCAAGACATATCACAGAGGAGAGAGGAAAACACACGCGGGAGCAAGGAGAGTGCTTGCAATTGAAGACCACGCCAGGGACCTCAGCCCTGGAGTTATTTTTAAAGCATACAGCAGTGGCCTCTACTGGCCCTCATAAGGACATCAGTTTTGTTCTTTTTGCTGCTTCTCTCCCTGATGCAGCCACTTGCAGCAATGCCCGGGCTTTGCGTGGCTCAGGGCTCCTTTTCCCTAGGGAAAAGCAAGAGCTGTAGAGGATGCGTGTCTGCAGGAAGCATAAGGGCACCTGGCAGCATCCCTAAGCAAACAGGGCTATTTTGACATGTCCAAAAGGTGTGTTTAGAGGGGTGTGATGAAACTTGGCCCAAGTTCCCGAGTAACAGTTACCTGAAGTGAACCCACTGAAGTGAACCCACTGGGACTGAGCAGCCCGAGACTTTGCAGCACTGACAACACAGGAACCCCATTAACTGTCTCAGCCTCTTCCCTGACCTCTCCATGGGATCCCTGGTTATATCCCACGCTGCTCTGCATTGTGAGGAAAGGCACGGGTCACCTAGAAAAAGCAGCAGAAGGCTGGGAGCATCACCCAGAGCTCCCTTCTCCCACTTGGGTGCCCTTGCTGCTCCCCCTGCCACCCACCACCACTGCTACCACCCTCCCAGGAGCACAGAGCGGGCGCCTTCCAACAGCAGCGACTCCTTTAAGACCCTGCCCACGTTCCTGCTGTATTTATGTATTTATGACCACCAGCCCACAGCAGCTGATAAATCCCCAAAGTGGCTAGCGCTATAGGCAGGCGCGCGGTCACGTGCAGAAGACCGCCTACATCTGCTCCCCAGCTGCTCGCTCCCCCGGGCCATCCGAGAGGATATCGGGTAATGTGGCTAAAGGCTTGTGGGAGAGCTGTGGCAAGCTTCCCCCCGTATTAAGCAGCCTTTAATTTGGCCCTGGCTGGGAGGAAGTGACAAGGACAATGCAGAGATCAGACACTCAAAATTTTTGTGCTCAGTGTGAATATTTGACATGCTTGTCAAGCTGTGCAGTAAACGACGCAGGGCTGTAGCCAGCTGTAATTTAACACAGTGGGATCAATCCAATATGAAGAGCAACAGACTGTATCTTTCCTCCATATGGACATCTAAACAAACGTTTTATTGATTTAAACATTTCTCATCATTTATGGGAGCAATTTATCACCACGGTCTTTTAAAGCACCCCGTTTTGTACTTTCAAGCTGTACATGGGTGCAAGGATCATACAAGCTTTTTCGACTTTAAATGTTGAAAAATTGCAGCAAGGCAGGGGAGGGCCCTGCTCTGAAGCCATCTGCATAATTATTGCTCTTAATTAGTCGCTTTGCACTGAAATTGATTTTAGCACCGTATAGGACAGAAATTGAAACTGCTCCAGATCCAAGTCAGCTGCAGCCAGAACAGGAGAGGCAGAGCAGGGCATGCCCAGGGGGCCGGGGCTGTGGGGACGTCAGTCTGTCCTTCTGGCTCCTTGGTAGAGCCCAAAGCCAAGCTTCTTAGAGCAAGCACTGCGAAATGGAAGACGCTCCTTTATGTGCAGATCCCCCACCTCTTTCTTTCAAAACACTGATAAATCGGTACTGTCCACAGGGTCTAACCCCGGGACAGAGGCAGGGTTACTCACCGAGCTAAATTCTTTTTCTAAGGAGTCTCAGTCTTCATATTTTGAATTCTAATGTTTGCTCTTGACAGAAAAAACACTTTGCCTCAGCTACTGAACCCAGATGTTCTCCCTTTGCTGGTCTTTCTGATGGGAAAAAGCAAGGAAAATCCAGTCCACCTAGAAGTCTATTTTCCTCCCGCAGCATCCTCTCAGCTGAGACTCTTTGTAATGGTGCTCAGCTGAGTAACTCAGCTGACCTCTTTGTAATGGCACCTCCGTCAACTGCTAACACATTCTGCTTTCTAAAATGTTTAAAACCCTTTCTCAATAAATAAATAAATAAATAGATAGATAGATAGATAGATAGATAGATAGATAAATGTTTAACATTTACCGGTAGATATACTGCTTTACTTTCTTTGTAGGTGTTGAACCTGTCCCACTTGCAAGCCTTTCTCCTTAACAGCGAGGGATAAAACCACTATTAAATTCAAAAGCTGAGATCCCAGCTTCATCCTGCGACTCCAGGAGCTGGGGCTTTCAGAAAGGCAAGCGGATGCTGGAAGGCTTGTGATAACCTTGCAGGAGCTGGCAGCGGAACGGGTGCTTACCCGTGGGTGTTGCTGTGATTCCTGGCTGCCATTTGGCATCAGGCATCCACTTCTCAGCAGGGGATGGAAAATCCAGCAAAGATCCTTTTATTTTTTTTAGTTTTCCCCCCCCGCCTCTGCCTGTTGTTGCAGTAACAAAAGCGTAAATCACGAGTCCTTGGCGCTGGGTGGGATTTTGTGCTCCGCCGGGCTCTGCTGCGAAGTTGCATTCCCTCCTTGCTCCCTTGTTCATAAGCCAGCAAAACCCATGAGGCTGCAAAGGGTGTCTGAGTGTGCGAGTGTGTGTCTGTGCGTGACTGTGTGTTTGTCTTGGGTCCCACACCCGCCACGGTCAGGCCAAAACATATTTGAGAAGTGTTTAAAAATGGCGTGGCAGCTTAGATCACTGTGCCTCCGCTACAATAAGAGCAAACATGGGGGGATACGGCAACGGCCCGGCTGTCCAACGCGGAGTTAAAATACACCATTGTGCATTGCTGTAAATTGGAGGCACAAACCAGGCCCCCCTCAGTGCTCCTCTCGCCCATCCCTGGCAGTGCGTGTGACATTTCCGTGAGTGAGCACGTTGTGCACCAAGCCCACCGTACCACGGTCGTGTTTGAGCTGCAGTTTGGTGCCCTTTCACATCTGCCCATCACCCAGAGAAGATGAAGGCTGAAAGGATGCTCCAAGTGTTCTGCAAGAGCCAACCCCAAACTGGATGTCGAGCTATCTCCATGCAAGTCTGTGAAACACCATGTTTTTAAGTCAAATACTGCACTGTGTACGGAGCACAGCTTTAGCTCTTTGGGCTGGAGCCTTTGTGGACCTAAATGGAAGGAGCTGCGCACATGCCCCTGCCATGCTTCGTTGCATGTCAGCCCTGCAGCCTGAACCATGCTGCTTTATCCTTATCGTTTGTCCCTGTACTTGGTTAGACACTGGCAGAAGCAAGTTGCAGTGGCTTTGAGCAGGTGAGGTAGTGCAGACATGGAGCTCATTCCGAAGTGACATCATTTAGCAACAATTCCTAAGAAATAGGCCCTAACTAGCAGCAAGGAGTTGTGCCTCCAGGCAAACAGATGCTGGTTCCAGGCTGTTATCAGGTAAAGTGTGTGGGTGAAAACCTTCTCTGCAGCTTGTCTGTTGCCATGAAAAGAAGCAAACAAAACAGGGACAAGGCTGAACTCTAAACAGATGAGGCTGCTGACTGGCTGGCATCACATCCATGAGAGAGAAATGCACCACTAGAGGTGGTGATGAGATGCTTCCACCTGATGAGGGCAGGCGATATGCGGCATCCAAGTGTCTCAGCTCTTGGCACAGCAGGAGCCTGCAGGCAGCTGCTCCCGTGAGGGCATGCATCTCCAGGTTCAGAAACCCAGCAATCCCGGGAGATAACTGGCACTGAGATGTTTTCTGAGAGAGAGAAGGGTGGAAACAAGTTGGGTTTACATTTTCATCACTTCCCCTCATAGCGTGGCTTCTCTCGTCTCTCCCACTATACACATGCAGCATCAGCCGTCTTTTCCTGTACCCCTGCTCTGTGGCATGACTTCAACCTCTCTGGTCATTCATGCACTGAATTGCTGCTGGAAGGATCATGCCAGAGCCTGCAGGTCTCTCAGTCTGGAAGTGTACAGTGAATCCTGCTTAGCATTGCTATCTCAGCTGGCTGCAGCTTTGTGCTTGTGTCCTGGGCTGCGAGGTCATTAAAAGGCACCAATTCATGACCTGGTGTGTTGGTCCAACCAAAGGTCAGGTTTTCTCGAGGGCATTTTGGGGTCAGAACTCTTTTCTTTTTTTTCCCCCCCTTTTTTTTTTTTCCTTAAAAAATAAAACAATGAAAACATCTTCAACATTTTGTCAGGGTTGGTTTTTCCAGCTCTTTTGCAGCACCTTCAGGCAGCCAGAGCATGGGAGAAAAAGAACCCAGGAAGCAGCTTTACATGTAGCACAACACACTGCAAGGCCTGCCAGCACACTGCAAAGCAGTGATTTCAAGCAGTGTGTGTGGAGATCCCCTCCTCTGCCTCCCCTTCTCTCCTTTGTGCAAGGAAGTGCTGTGCCCACAGAGGAACATAGTAGTTGATTGTTTGCAGCACTGGCAAACTGTGTGCATGGGGAATAAATCTTCCAGGCAGCAAGCACACATCTGGGCAGATGCACGCATATGGTGAAAGGAGATGATTAAGGGAGTGGGCTGGGTTTTGCACATGATCTGCTTCCCAGCCTGTTAATGAAATTGGGCAGAGGTGAGGCCGCAAGCAAATGCTGGAAGGAAGGCCAGGAATTGAATCTGCAGTGCCCTGGCAATCCCACAGCACCTATTTTCCCCATTCAGTCTCCAAAACATTAGGGAAATCTGGCTGCTTTCATGTCTGGCAAGGACAGGGAAGACTCGGATCCCTCCCCAGCTCAGATGCATGCATGCACATGAAAAGTGTGTTGCTTTGAATGCCTTTTGGATCTGTAATGAAGAAAACTCCCTTCATGGAAGGAAGGCCTGAATGAAGGCCTTGAAGAAGGCTTCATCTGCATGAAGACCGAGAAGCCCTGCTTCACCAGTAGATGAAGAAATCAACAGAGAGGGCAGCATAATATCATCTTCAGGGAGGGTGTCAGGGACCCTGATGCCTCCAGATGAAATGTGTTTACTCCACATGTGCCAGGTGATGCCATGGAGGGCTTCAGGCTGTGTACACAAGATTTATGCTGTGCTGTAGCTTCTGGGAGAACTCACTCCTGGGTCATACATAGGAAGAAGGAAAGGCAAGGCATCAGCTGGGGATCACATAAGGGTCCACCAAAAGAAGCTTCAAGCTTCACAGTCTACTGATGGACAGTGTTGAGTCCTTCTTGTTCACCTGGCACGCTGTTTTATGGTGCCTCTTAAGTATACAGCACATCCCATGGTGAAAGGCATGAGGGTAGATCCCTAAAAACATACAGGCTTAGTGATGTGCTTGACACAGCCCTGAGATTATAGCAAACCCCATGAAGGAGAGGACAAGGACAGAGACTGTTATCACACTTAGGCTTCTGCATATCACATAACAGTGCAAGCCTTGTGTCTCCCACTAAGCGTGAAAACGTTGTTGTCCTATGGTGGTGCTGCACACCAGTGTTTAAAAGAGTCATCTACATTATGTGGGGCATCTGTCAGCTACCTGGTCTCCCAGAGGGCTTCCCAAATGACTCTTAACAGAAGACTGTGCCCAGAGCTTGTGCTGGGAATGGCAAACCAAAGGATGCTTCAGAAGCTCAGAGCAGGACTGGGTTCTGTCTCTAATGTCATTTCAGATTGTGCGATATGAAAAGAGTGGTCTGGAAATCACATGAGAGCCAGTCCTCTCATGGGGTATCCAGCTAGTCCTGCTTCCAGCTGGACAAGACAAAAGCATCTTTATTAGCATTGAGCAAGCCTGTGTGCCCATCCCTACTGTGAGGATCAAACCCCATGCGTCTTGGCAGTGGTGTTTGTGGTCACATGCTGACCTGTCAGACTCTGATGAGAGCTTCTGACACTGGTTTTACATGTAGCTAGAGAGGATATAAGCATGAGTCATGTAACCTGCAAACTGTTTTCTTCATTAGCTTCAATAAAGAGCCATCACACGCTTTGCAAAACCAAAAGTTTGTGGGTTTCCTTTTTGACTTACCCCGGGGGCTGGGTGAAAGGAGGAGTCTATCTAATCCTAGCTAATGAAATTCCTGCTGCAAGGCACACATGCACATGCAACTGGCATCCAGCTGGCTCCTGAGGAGAGGGAGGACACGGTTTGGGGAATGGTCTGTCAGTTGTGGGGCTTGGGATTACAGTGAATGCAGTGCTGCATCTGAGCGGCTCCCTGAAGGCCTCCCAGGAGGCAGGAATGGCAGTCATAAATTGGAACGGCTCCTCATTATGTTTGTTTATATATAACAGATATTTTATTACATTAGTCTTATACCAGGGCATGTCTGAGAGTAGAAAAGCAAATCTCCTCTCTTTTTTTCTTGAAAGTAGCTCACGTGCTGGTCCAGGACTACATCTGAACACTCGTGTTCGCACCTGCACCAATGAGTCTGATTCTGAGGGAAAACTGTCCTCAAAACCAACCTTAACTTGGCGAATCTGGGCAGGGGCCAAACTTCTCAGCACAGTCCCACCTGTACTTCCCCAGAGCTCCTTCAGAAGAACCACACAATTCCTCAGGGCTGAGGCCCAAGGGGCCTCTCATTTTCTTTACATTGCTTGGCCTGTGGATTTTGTGTCTTCATTTCAAAGAATCATAGAATCACAGAATCACAGGATGGGTTGGGTTGGAAAGGACCTTAAAGCCCATCCAGTTCCAACCCCCTTGCCATGGACAGGGACACCTCCCACCAGCACGTTGCCCAGGCCCCATCCAGGCTGGCCTTGAACACCTCCATGGATGGGGCATCCACAGCTTCTCTGGGCAGCCCATGCCAGTGTTTCACCACCCTCATTGTGAAGAATTTTTTTGTAATATCTAATCTAAATCTACCGTCTTTTAGTTTAAAGCCATTACGCTTTGTCCTATCACTGCATTCCCTGATAAAGTCTCTCTCCAGATTTCTTGTGGGCCCTCTTTAGGTACTGGAAGGCCACCAGAAGGTCTCCCCAGAGCCTTCTCTTCTCCATAACATAAACCCCAGCTCTTTTGGCCTTTTTTTTTTTTTTTTTTTTTTTTTTTTCTTCACTGGAGAGGTGCCCCAGCCCTATAAGCATCCTCGCGGCCTCCTCTGGATCCGCTGTAACATCTCCACATCCTTGTGCTGGAGGCCCCAGAGCTGAACACAGCGCTCCAGGCAGGATCTCTTGAGATCAGCACGGAGGGGAACAATCCCTCCCTCGCCCTGCTGCCCACGCTGCTGTCGGTGCAGCCCGGGGTGCAGCTGCCTTTCTGGGCCGCGAGCCCACACAGCCGGCTCACGGCGCATTTTTCATCCACCACCACCCCAGGTCCTCCTCAGTGCCGTTCTCTATCCATTCTCCTCCCAGCCGGTATTCATGCTTAGGATTGCCCCCACCCCGGCGCAGGACCTTGTCCCTTTATTCATTTATTCAGTCATTTATTTATTTTCAGCTCGTATTTTGGCCAGCAGCTACCAGGAGGCCGCAGGAGCCAGGCAGGCCCGTGCCGCCTGCTGCCGCCTGCTGCCGCCTGCTGCCGCCTGCTGGGGGCGGGTGGGCCCTGCGCCTCCTGGTGCTTGTGCTGCCGCCTTGGTGCTTTTTTCCCTGCTTTCCACCGCCCCCTCTTCACTTCTGCACCCGGGATTTTTATTTATTTTTACTTTTTTTTTTTCCTCCCCCTTCTCTCTCTTTTTATACCGAGTTTCTTCCCCCGTGCAAACAGTTCTGGTGCGATTTAGAGCAGCCTTGTGTATAGGACTGGATGCAAGGACACGAGTGAGCAGCTTCCACTAAAAATCCCCCAAACTCTTTTTTCTCTAACTTTTATTGAAGGAGGGGGAAGCCCCCTTGCTTCCCTCAAGGAAATTCCCCAGAAAGCATGGCTTCAGGAAAAAAGGCTCCTCCAGACAAGTAAAAAATATATGAAACACGAACCCCACCTTCCCCTGCCTCTTTGTTTCTGGTATCACAGGTTCACATAAAACTTCTTTGTAATATAATATAGCACATTTTCTTACACCCTTAGATGCCCACATAAAACAGAGTGTTCCTGAAAATTACTCACATGAAAAGAATGCTGTACACCAGGGCTAGAAAATTTACTGTAATTACAGAGTGATCGTGGAAATGTGGGAAGGCTTTGCAAGTGTAGCGTTTATGGGCAATTTAAATTGAATAACAGCCGTAACTAGATTGATATCCAAGATTGACAACCTATTCTGTTCAGGGCATCATGAAAAAACCACCTATAACCGTCATCTGTATCACAATAGGTACAAAGGAAGAGTACCCGTATTAAGGTTGATATGTATTTAATGTAACATATAGAATATATGTTATATTAAATATGTATATATATTTGCTCCTTAGAGCCAACTCTTTTTCTGATTTCTGTCCTACTCTTACATGAATTGTTATGAATTTGCAGAGGATGCATGCTGGGTTTACGCTATTAGATTTTCTCCTTCATTTCTCATAAAATTAATACCTATATACACATACAGAGCGAGACTAAGCAGGCTATAATGTTAAATAAATCAGGTGTTGAAAAAAGCCATAGAGCACCATTGTAATAATTCCTTGCTTATATTGCAGACTATCCATAAAAATATAATCTCTTGAAAATTGGACTGCCATATAGAAAAACAAAGTCTTTTCTATTTTCCAGCTTCCATTCTGTGAAATCCCACAAATAATGGTTATTCAATTCCCAGCAGCTTCTGATCTCCTGACTCAGCCCTCTCTGGATAACAGTCAGGCATGTACCTAACAAAGGATGTTAAATATTAATGCCAAGGATTTTGTCGTTGATTGTGCTATTAACATGTAGGGAACTATTCATCTTTTCCACATAAATAAACTCTGCCTAGCACATAAGAGCTCTGCAGAGTCATAGTTAACCTGATAATGCGTTCCACCATTTCAACCTTTTTGAAAGATGGAAAAAAAAAAAGGAAGAAAAAGATGTTTGAACTGCTCTTTAATGGTTCACTGCAATTTTACTCGAGATTTTAAGTCGTGACTAACAGAACCATTAGTGGAAAAAAACAAAAGAAAAGAAAAAAAAAAGGATAAAGTTTAAAGTGATCCTGGAGATGCCTGTCAAGGATGCAGCCATTACAGAGACATGATGACACAGTGCAGTGCCTTTAGCAGAGCCTTGCATGTGACAGTGACAGCTCTACACCTGAATGGGTCTGACACTGTCAGCACAGGTCCTACCATGCTCATTAGCTTGGCCTTTGCACCAACACCTGCCAACATAGCTGTGTTTTTCTACTCAGGCCTGTCTTATGGAATGGTTTCTGCTGGATTAGAGAAATTTAAGCACCCTTATCCCTTCATGCTCAACCATTTGCAGCCAGTGATGCTGCTGATGGAAGTCTTTCAGCATTGCATCTCACCGGCCCGTCGCAGCATGCATCAGGGGCACCTTTTAAGAGCTCTTTGGAAAACCAAAGTTTCAATGTCACAAGTAGTTTTTAGCCAAGCTCTTATTATTACGCTCATCTGCTATTTTTCTAGTGTGGCCCAGCCTCTCCAGTTCACATTTTCAGCTCAGGTGAATTGATATTGCCACAATGGCTGCACTTTTGCCTTGAAATCTCAGCATCAGTGGAGATGTGCCAGTTTTAGGTAGTGTGGGAGCCCTTTTATTTCGGAGTACATCAAAGAGCACAAACACAGATGGCATTTTGCAGCCCTGCTCTTGTGTATCACCTCTCTGAGATGAGCCACTGACTCTGCAGTGGTTCAGTTTGCTGTGATAACCAGTGCTTGTGCCAAACAGACAGTGACCGGTTAATCTAAGAAAAAAAGTATTATACTTGATGAAAACAAGCCTTAGACAGACAAGCTTAGAATTTCAATGTAAAAGGTAAAATGTATTGAGATTTGTTTCCCCTTCTTCCCAGTCCCAGCCGTTAGTCACTCCTTATAATATTAACATCAGCAGATGGCAATGAGGGCTAGCAAGTGTCATGCTTCAGGTGTCATGTATATATGAACATATCCGTGTCCGTATATACCTGAACTATGGGCACAGAAGGCTTTCAGAGATCCAAATCCTTATTTTAGCATGACAGATTTCACACTGGACATAAACCTCTTTATGCCATGTTTATCTGCTGGGGAGGATCTGCCATCCATTTCCCAAACACACGGCAGCTCTGACCTGTGCTGGTGGGAGGCAATGCAGTGCTTCCACACCGCAGCACAGCTTGGCTTTCTCCTTTTGCTGCTGGCTTTGTCCTCACAATTTGTTCGTGGGTCTTGGCAATGTCACCCTGTTGCAGCAAGACCCACAGCGCAGAGGACTGACAGCTCTTTTATTGATATCCAGATTTCTTCCATCCACATTTTACCTACGTCTGCCAGCAAACAGGCAGCAATAACAGTAATTAGACCTAGCACTTGTATTGCTTTTTTGCATTGTATTCATTATCCGTATTAGTAATGCCACTCGCCAGGTACAACAGCAGATGGAATCAAACATCGCTTGGGATCTCTGCATGCAGATGATACAAAAGGGCTCAGGGCAGCAAAGAAGGACAAGTGGGTGTGCATGTGAGGAGAGAACCCTAAAATCCAAACCCCAAAGCCCTGTCCTGACCATCTGCTGGTCTCTCAACACCGGGGATATTGAGTGCCTCTCACAGCAAGCACCCTGGCTTGCAAGCGATAGCTCTGGCAGAGCCATGAAGTACGCATTGCTGGTGTGTTTTGGAGACTTTCTTTTTCTCTAATTACCTTCCTTTCACTGGACAGCCTGTAAGCCTTCTTGCTTTGCTTCAGTTTCCCCTGTGCGCCTTCCCAACAGCATTTGAGCAGCTGCAGAAGAGGAGCTCCCCTGTTTGCCTGGCTCCACAACACAGCAGTTAACAGAGAGAAGCAGGGATGTGCCTGGGGTGCAGAGGTAATTAAAAGCACTGATGATCACAGTCCAATGATAAGGAACGCCTCCCAGGTTTTTTGTCCCCTTCCTTGCTTATCCTGCAATGAGACGTAATACAAATTTACTCTAGCTAGATCTATCACGCATAGGCAGCAGAAAGCAGTGCAGGTATGGAAGTGAGGGGCTTTGCTGGGCGTTGAGAAAAGCCCAGCAGGAACGGTGGGGTGCTTGTTCAGCTGGTTTGCTGCTTCTTCCCCGTGATGCCAGCTGCAGATGCAAGGCAACGCGAGGCAGAGCAGCTGCAGTGGACTTCAGAAAGCACCTCTGGGGCTGCCCCAAAGACCTCTCTGGGGAAATGCAATCATGAAAGGTGCTGCGCTTTCTGACCGTGACCCACGCAAGGTGCAATGAATCTGACACAAAGCAGAATTACTGTGATCTGAAGAATTTGAAGATTTAATGAGCTGGAGAAATGACATGTAGGGTGATGTGCACACAAAGTGGTGCTCAGTGTCCCTGTGATAGATTTGCTTTGTTTTCTGTTCTGCCATAGCCTTGGCCTGTAGCATACAGGAGGGCTGATAATAATTTGACTTCTGAAGTGCTTCCACATCAAAGCAGTCAATGCACTGTACCAAATACAAAATGCAATTAAACTAATGTATCACACTGGAGAGAATAAAGCTGAACTTCAGATTTTAGTTCCAATTTTTTAAATGAGTGGGAGTGAAAATAAGTGTATTAATCACCTCCTGGACTTTGCATATGGAAGTGGTGCCACCAGTACAGTCACAGGAACTGCACCAGTAAACAATTGGATGCAGAAAGAATTTTTAGGCCTCATTTACAACGCTGTCAGCAGTTGCAAACACATTTGAGCTGGAGATTCACATCAGGTGAGCTGAGACAAGTGAATGATCTGTAAAATAAAGGACAAAGAGGCCTTGGAAACAGCCAGGTGAATGATGACTCCTAGTACTGGTACAGCCTGGAGAGGCCAGTAGCACCAGCAGAGTCTCACAGGTAGGGAAACTGAGGCATGGGGCAAAGATGTGGCTCTGTAGCTGTCACCTGCTGACATGGAGCCAGGAGGAATGGCTGGGTCTGCAGTCCCAAATCTTTCCTCTGTCCCTTTGGCAAGTACACGGGATTCATGCTGCTGGGTAATTCAGTCCCGGTTTCCTTACCAATAAGCCCGTAGCTCCGTGCTCCTCTTTAGCTTTAGTTTATCAGAAGCAGCAGTGGAAATCCTTATTACTACTCCCCATTATCTGGACTAATCTGGCATTTCTGCAGCAGGGATGTTGCAGGGTGTGCCCCCCATCCCCAGCCGCTCTGGCAATGCTTTCTTAGTTATTATAAACTCAGTGGGCACATGGAGAGTATGCCCCACTGCAGTCTGGTGCTGGGAGCAGCCTGTCGAGCAGTCCCCAGCTTGACCTGAGCAGGCTAGCTGTGGGATTGTAACCTCACTAAGGTAAGCAAACAGTGCCAAATCTGTGGGGAGCTGCTCAGGCGTTAGCTCAGCCTGAGCTCTGTGCTGCTGTGACCAGTATCCAGGTAGCTCAGCTGAAGCGAGAGCAGAGTTACAGCCTACAGAGTTACAGCCCTACAACGGGATTGCAGTGTAGCCAAGCTTACTTCCCAGTAAGACGCCTCTTTGCGTTGTTTATCTCTTTTAATACTACAAAGTGACTTGGGATGGATCTTTGCAGCAGAACAAGTTCCACACTTTTACCCACATGGTCTCTTGCAAGCACGAAATTGCATGGACACCGGGAGTTTTTCTGCTGCTGGTGTTCTGGGAATGAGCTCTCAGTTTATAAACACAAGGGGGATTTAAGCAGAAGAGGTTTATTCTGCAGCAGGATTATCCCCTAAACATGGCATGTAAAGCATCACCTTCCCCAGCCTCACCCCAGGGACAGGGTCTTGCATGCAGCAATGGGTTAGTGCATAAAGTGGTGAGAGGAAGGGTGCCGGAATAATACTCAGTCATGCTGGGATCCCCTCTACTTGCAGAAACATGCCTGCATGACGGCAGTAAAAATCAAAATAAAACAAATAAATAAGTAAAAAAGGAAAAAAACATGCAATGCAGAACTCTGCTAGAGCTGTAACGTTGAGGCAGCGGGCTGGGTTTTATTACCGTGAGGAAATTACACGAGCTTCATCTCTCTCCCTCCTTGCCTGCTGTGCAGCCTCTCGCTCTCTCCCATCCCTCCTCTCCCTCCCCTTCGGCTCCGCAGCGGGGCTGGGGTGGGTGGCGCTGCGGGTGGGGCGAGCAGCCCCCCGTTTCCCTCCCCGCCTTGGGCTCCCCGGGCTGGGATCCCCAGGGCTGCATCATTGGCATGCAGCGCCCGGCAGGACTGCATCACTGCTAGAGGAGATGCCGGCTCGGAGCCTCCCGCTGCCGCACGCCCCGCTGCGCCGCGCAGCCAGCAGCACCGGACACGACTCGGGGTGCCCAAGGTAAGAGCGAGGTGCTCCCTTTCTGTGCTCCATATAAAAAAAAAAAAATAAAGGGTGAGGAGAGGCTGATGGAAAGCTGGCAGCTCCTGGGGTCTCCGTGTTGAGTGCCGGGGAGGTTAGTGTAAGAGGCAGGGAAAAGCTCTGTCTAAAAATTAATACAGGAGATGCCATGAAATGAAGATGCTTAAGGATGCGGAGCCGGTGGCTGAGTTGGGATGAATCCACGGGAACCGTCGGGGACTGTGTTAGTGGAAGGAGATTGGAGGTGTCGGGGCAGCCGGGAGTGAAGCAGCGATGCAAACTCGCCCCGTCACGCTGCCCAGCTGCCCGTGCTCTCTCCAGAAGGGGATGTGCTGCTGTCTTTTATACTCTTCACTTGGGCTCGGGTAATTTTTAAATGAGTGCTCACGGTGTGTGACCAGGTCGGGGTGGGCTGGGGTGGAGAAGGAAAAAGTGCCCAGGGGAAGGGGCTGCTGTGTCCATGCGGGAGCTCTGTGCACCCATGTGGGTGTGGGTGTAACACCCCGAGGTGGCTCTGCTCACCCCGCTGCCCACCACGCTGCCAGCACCCTTTTGGATTGCCCCCGTCATCATCCTCCCCAGACCCTGGGAGACCTTAAACGTAGTTAAAACTGAGAACTGCAGTTTGTCACCTCTGTTAGGAAGGATGAAATGAAGCCACAGAGAGAAAGCGATGGTTTGGGGCACTGGTGGGGCTGGCACCCTGACCGGTGACTGTGGCAGGACACGGGTTCTCCGGTGGGAAGTTCCTGTGCGTGTGTGCGTGCACCTCTCTGCTCCCCACAACACATCCAGACCTACATCTCTGCGGGGACTGCTTTTTCTCTTAGAGAACAAATGTCGTTCAAGGGAGATATTCATCTAGCTGCAGTAATATGATTCATAATGCCAGGATCCCATTAAAAATCACGGATAGGAACTGGATTCACAGAGAAGTTAATTGTAATGGATCGCTTTGTCTCAGGAAAAGAAAAAAAAAAGAATTACAACTCAACAATTATAATGTACAGGTGAGGAGGATTGCAATGCTCAGAGGAACCCTCGCTGTGTTGAGATTGGGTGCTTTTAAGCACAGTGGTAGAGCTTAAAGGGCTTTTCTGCCATGGGAGGTCTGGGCAGAAATTACAGGCAGGAAGAGAGTAAGTCATGTGTCCGACCTAGCGTGAAAATTGCTGCTTCATGGCTCCTCTGGCTCCCCGGTGTTATCCTTTGGGGGAAGAGAGAGGAAAGGGCTAATTATCTGCCGTACTTAGGCAGATATATTATTTTATATATATGTTTATATAGATTGAGTATACAGTAATGCCTCACTGGTCATCTCAGGGTGAAGCACTGAGCCAGGACTCTGATCCTGCAGCAGAAAGAGGAAGGGAACCTCTCCCTTCCCTGCGGGAGATCTGGGAATTCAGATCTGAACTCACACCTTTGGTTTTCCTGACATGATTTTGCAAGGTGTAATGGAAGAGCTGGAGGAACCCTACAAGAGCATTGAAGCAAGACAAAGAGAAAGCACCCCACAGGACAGCATCCTGGTCAGCTTGCCCAGCAGAGAGTGCTCTGCCCCATGAAGTAGCTCTGTTATTTGCACCCTTTTTATGTTCTGGGACATCCCTGCATGAAAGTCCCTGGTACCTGACAACCGTTTATTGAGGGACATGAGCTGGAGGTGGAAGCCCAGCTTTTGTGCATCCTCCTGCCAGGTTTAGCCAGGTGGTGCCCAAAATACAGCCAGGCGGCCTGGCCCATGCAGACGATCTCCATAAATCTGGCTGCCTGTCTGCAGGTAGGGTGTGGGCACCAACTTCTGGAAGTGCTGTTAAAGTGGATGTGGAATATCCTGTGATGAGTGTAAGAGCACACAACCGGGTATTTGGTACAGGGGGTACACGAGTTTAGATTCAAAATAAGAATTGTTTCAGTCTGTCCTAGTACAGAAAAAGGCAGGGTGCTGAAGAAGGGGTTTTTGTCGCTCATAATAACCCCTGGGTTGGGAGCGTTGCTTCTGGTGCAGTGAAGAGATGCAACAAGCAGAGGAGCCCCCGCTGACCTGCGGTGATGCTCTCCAGCCCGTGCAGCACGGCGAGGCAGGTCAGGGTTTGGAGGAGCCCGCGCCTGGTGCAGCATGAGTCAGGCTCCCTGCCTCGCCCACGCCGAGCGCCAGCCCCCAGCTTCGCCATTCCCCTTTCCTGGCCCAGGTACCAAATCCCAGGGCTAGGAACAGTCCTAGCCAAAGCCCAAAGCCTGCTTCCAAAATTCTCTTCCTGCACTGTCAGGCTGGCAAATTAATTTTCCAGATCACGAGCTGAAAACTCATGAAATTGTTCCTGTCTGAAAAGATTATGGAATTACTCCCGTGCTAATGAATGTTTAACATCACAGTAACTGAAGGACCCATTAGGGCTTTGACAGCCAAATAAAGACACAGGAGGAAAAGAGAGCCTGTGGTGGCTGTGCCAGACCTCACTTCGTGTCTGGGCGCACTGGAGGAAGAGGATGACTGAAGGTCCCGACTTTATCCCTCTTTCTGTGAAGGTACAAGCAGGGAAGGTACCTCCCTGCTCAGTGCTTTTCCTTCTCAGCAGCTCTCCAACAAGTACCTGCCCCTGGGGTGGCTGTGCTGGTTGCAGCATCCTGCAGTGGGATTATCCAGGTTTAGCACTACCCTTTATCCTCCCGAGGCATTGCTGTCATGCCCTGTAGTTTGGGACCGGGGCACAGGTCCCAAATACACAGGAAGAGCTGTGACCCTACCAAGAGAGTCTGGCAGTTGTTAGGGAGAAAATATACACCTGGGGATGAGTCTGCCAGGGTCCTGCTGCCTTTCCCAGAAGTGCATCCTCGCCCTTACTCTTCTCGTGCCAGAACTCCCCAGTTGCAGCCGCGCTGGGGCATCCCCTGGGGCGGGATGGGGAAGAGCGAAGGAGCTGCGATACAAAGCGAGGGCCGCTCTATATTTAGGCGAGGGCTCTGTACAGAAGGGCTAATCCTCTTTCCCTGAATTATCCAGCCTGGGGATTAGACTGCGTTAACCCCCCCCCAGGCCTCCCCTGCTGGAAAGGGCAGTGGCAGGGGAGGGAGGCGGAGGTGCGGGCAGGTTGCTGGTGACTCACGGCGCTGCTGGCAGCCCTGCCGAGCGTTCCCGGAGGTCACCGGGGGCCCAGGCGCAGAGTGACACCCGAGTGACGTGCGCGGCACAAAGAGGAACACAAAAAGGAACATTATGGCATCCCGATTAGGAAGGAACGCGGAGCTTTATAAATAATTGCGGAGACGAGGGAGTGCGGCAGCAGGTAGGAGGAGGAACAAGGGACCCAAAGCAGCAGTTTCCCGAAGTGTAATCTCCTCCCTAGGCTTTTCCAAGCTGTTCCTTTAATCAGAAAAAGGGATGTTTCTTGGATCACGGCCAGTGCCCCTGAGAAGATGTTCCCAACGTACCTGCTCGGGCTGGCCCTGGAAATGCAGTGCTGGGGACGCAAGTTCAGGCTCAGCTATTTGGAGTGCGAATGAATCGCTGTCAGTGCTCCATTAAAACGTTGAAGGGAAGCCAGCAACGCAGCTTGGGGACAGCGAGTGTGTGTGGGGGGAATGGGACGTGAGGAAGGAGGCAGCCTGGATTGCACCAACAGCCAAAAAGGGGAATCTGCTTCTGAGAGGAACAGAGCCGGTGCCACTGCTGATCCGTGGCTGGGCGTGTGGAGGGGCCCTTGCTTTTCCTCCCTTAATCTCCAGAAGCTGGAATCTATCTCAAAACAGTATGGTTTGTCTTCCTTCACTCAGCTTTTCACACCTTAACAAGGAAATCAGTCTTTTATCTTTGCATTTTACCATTTACTGGGGGTCCTGCCACCTTGTCGTGGAGTTACATCCCCCACTGCTCACCCCGTGGACCCTCACGGTGCAGCTGCCATCCCCCAGACTCACCCTGGCCACCCTCGACTCAACTGCTGAAAAGCAGAGTTTGCTAGTGGGGAAGCCAAATACACCAACACACTTTATTTTTTCCCTGCATTTAAATCAGTTTATTTTCTGCTCTACGTCCTACATAACCTAAATCAAGATTTAGACCCCATTGTATTTTCCCCTGGGACAAATAGAAAGCCTCGTCCTGCTGTTCAGCATTCCCACGTTTACCCCCAGCATCTAGAGGATGCCACTTAAATAACTTTGTGGCAGTTTGATTTGGAATGGGAATAAAAGGCTGGGCTCCCAGCTCGCAGTCAGGAAGGGAAATACCTCGGCTGGCCCTGCAGCACCTGCTCTGCCTGTGCAGGCTCTGCCTTATTTCTGAGCACGAGGTTCGAGCTAGAAATCGCCGGGGAAATCCTGGATGGAAGAGAGAGAGAGCAAAAAGGGGGAAGACCATGGGAAGTCTCTGCCTTTAACGTGAGCTTAGTGCCTTTCCTCCGTGTGCCGAGCATCCCCGATTTCCTGTTTAACTTGGAGTCAACACATCTGTCACGTTAGCATCTCCCGCTGCCTGGTTCCCCCCAGCCACCCCCCTCCCATCTGCTCTCCCTCCTGCCTCCAGCCTCCCCCCGCTCCTGTCGCTTTGTGCCTGGGGTGTGCGTGCGTGCGCCGGGCTCTGCCGCTGCCCGATGGACTTTTCCACTGCCTGTGCCTCAGTACCTGGACGCGGGCGCAGTGGGATGATCGGCTTGGCTTGCAGAGCATTTACTTCTAATCTCCAGCTTGTGACATCCTAGCGGAAAGGGACGACCCTTTCAGGAGCGGCTCCCCGGGTTGGAAAGAAGGGAAATGGATGGTGAATGGCTGCGATGCAATATTTCCCAGCTCTGGTAAGAGATGCTTTCCTCTTGGTCCTTTTCTGGACGAGCAGTTGGGATGTAAAAGTAATAAGGTTTAAGGGGTTAAAAAGCAAAGGGAGGGGAGCTGAAAAAGCCACAGGATAAAAAAAGAAACAAACAAAAAAAACAAACACAATGAAAGCCAGTTGGGTTTGCACTGAAGCTTTTCTAAGGGTCAGTGCTCATCAAAGCAATTTAATTACTGTTAGTGAGAGGATGGGAGCCGAGCGGATCAGACAATGTGTGTGCCGAGGCAACCAGAGCAGCTTTAACCTGCATACTGTTTCATTGCCCACTCTGTTTCTTTTTTCCTGTGGTATTTCCAGCTTGGTCTGGGGAATATTTGGAGAGGATGGGCAGGTGCTGCTACCCAAATGCTGCTTTTTTAGGTCCTATGCTCTTCACTGCAGGAGTTTTGCATGGTCACTCATGAATTCTTGCCTCTAAGTCGGTGCGTAAAGCCCGTCAACTTTTCTAGCTGATAAACTTTCTCTGGTGTGAGGTCTCACACTGCATTTTTTCCCCTGAAACCAGTCCCCAAGGCATTGCAAATATCTGCTATATATGGAGGCACAAATGCAGATGCTAGGAAGGAAGAGGGTCTATCTGGACTACGTGGACCATGAGCTGTCGGATGTCCTGGGCATTGGCTTACTCTGAATGAGAGGTCCGCGAGTCGATTTAACTCGCATGGCTCTCAAAATGGGTGTCCTGCGTCTAAGTCGACTGCTAGCAGAGTACACCAGGGATGAATTTAGGGCCCTTGTTTAAAGAGGATCAGGGAGTAATAAAACTAAGAGCAGCCTTAGCAACCTGGTGGCATTGAATCCACAGAGGTCTGTAGATAATGTTCCTGTTGGGAAAAAATAAAAAAATAATAATAAAAAAAAAAATTAAAAAAGGGGGGAAAAATAATAGAGTGATGGAGTGATGAAGCCTTGGCAATTTTGCTGACAGGTACAAAGCTATGACCTTCTTGGCAGACCTGTATTCCACCCAAAACCTGGTGCTTCGATCCAGTAGTTCCTAAGATCATTTAGTGAGAAGAGGCTTTTGAAAACATTTGGATTTACGGTCCAAAAACAAATTATTTCTGGATTTATTTATGACAGGCAGAGTTAAAAAAGCTACTCCTGGAGAAAATTGCAGGGGTGTTTTGTTTATAAAAATGTTCCTCTCATGAAGTGTTCATACAGAAACCTCCACCTGCACCAAACTCACCCATTTCCTACTCCTTGATGTCAGGCACCTCGACACTTGGAGTGGGGTACTCTGGTCCTTGCGCTCACTCTAGAGCATCCTTGGAGTTTCAGGCACCAGTCACATTAAATCTGAAGATAAGGATCCTCCTCTCTTAGACAGCAAATTTTGGCATGTTTTGTTTTTTTTCTGGTGGGTTTCAGGGTGACAATTTTCTGTACAAAATCTGTGTCTTGTGATCAGTGGGTGAAGTGAATACAGGAAAGTGGAGTGAGCTTTGTGTGTCTGAATCCCAGCACTGTGTAAGAGGGAAAGAGTGCAGGAACTGCCAGATGCGTAGTCTTTGGGGAGTTTGATGATTGTATCAGTAGGAAAATCGTAGAGAGGACAGGTTTTGCTTCCTCTGACTGAAAAAAAAAAAAGAAAAAAAATGGTTTGTTTCAAATGATTAAAAATCCTTCATTCCCTGTTTGCAGGAAAACCACTTCTGAGCACCAGAAATGTGTATAATTTCCATATTAATTTTTTTTTTCTTGATGAACTAGGTTATAAAATCTGCAGGGAGGTTGATGCCAGAGTATCCTTGCTATCTGTCGTGTGTTTGTGTGCACCCGATGTTTCTCCCACGTTCAACCTGAGGTGTTGGCCAGGGGTGACTGTGCTTTCCTGGTCCCTGCTGCGGTGCTGCTCAGAAGGGTTCATTTCCTCTGTGTAATTAATGTACTCTGTGCTATTTATAAAGAGAAAATCCTCATACCCATCTGTGGTAGTTTGGTACACCTGCCAAGATGAAATTCTAGGGCCAAATTAATATTACAATATGCTAGATGTATAGATTTTTATAGCATCCCAAAGATATTTCCTGAGAGATGCTGATTTGGTATCGGAGAAGTGAAGGAAAGTTTCTGAAGTCTTTGACTCTGGACTTCTGCTTGAATTTTAATATTTTCTCATGGACATTTGGGCTACAGAGGGTGGATTTCTCCTGTGAGAAGTCTACATGGTAAGGGCAGGGAGCAGTATGAAATCCTAAACAAAAAAATGCCCTACATCATTCATGTGAAGACCCTTAGCATCAGTGTCATTATCTCTTTAGGATGAGATAAGCAAGGAGATGGAAGACGAAACATTTCCTTGCCTGGGAAAATTCCACAGTATTTGATTCAAATTGGAATCCTGTCACCTCGTGCTCGTCTCTCCAGATTTTTCTTACCACATCTGCTAAATTATCACCATCTATTTGTGTTTTAAACGAGGGCTTCCTCCCTCACAGCCCATCTGCTCAGCCTGTTTGTTCTTCCCGTGCAGTCACGACTTTGTCATCACGTTTCTGCCAGTCGATACACGCTGGTGTCTGGGGGGATAAGGGAGGTGAGGTACAAGGTGGCCTTGCAGGTTCCCTTGTCTGGAATGAATTAGAAAGGAGGGTTGGGTCAGGAAAAGGTGAAGAGAATTGAAACTGAAATGAAAGGGTATTTAGCCAGGGCAAGACAGCTAGGAAGTTCAGGCCACCTGAAGGACAACTCATCTCTTTTTCTTGTGCTGTCCTAGTGGATGCTTACAGTTAGACTTTAAGGCTGACTGTGTGCCAGAGATGTAGGGTGTCACGACCCGGCCTAGTTTGGCTTATATGACAGTCAGTCTTACCTGGCGCGCATTTTCTATAAAAAGAAGGATCTGTAGTTGGGGGAACACCCACCCACGAACTCTGTGGGGTGTTAAAAATGTAAGAGGGTGAGCAAAATCCCTGCGGGAGATTTTGACCATGGGGAAAGTGCAATGGAAGCCAGTCTGCTCCTGCATGTGTGATGCTTGTGTTTTACTCAGCAGTGGTGAGCTGAACACGGGTCCTGTGCCCCGATGCAGGTGGGCACAGCCAGGTCTCAGGGATGCTCCCAGCACAGCCTCCGGGCAGCAGAGAACAACTGGCCTCCTCCATGGGATGTTTGTCCTGTCCTTTATGGCACATGTTCAGGCTGCTGCAGATTTACCAGCTCTGAGTACTCTGAATATTGCAGCTCACAGGTTCCTGACCTCCTGAGCTCACACCCTGCTCTCTTCGGGCATGTGGGATGCCCCTGGCGACTCCCTCTTCAGTGGCAGCTGGAGGAAAACCCCGTAAGGGCAGCGACAGAGGCTTCTTTGAGGAATCCCATTTATGAAGCAGCCCGACAAAGCAGTGGCAGTCCTCAAACAAGCCTGGTGACATCTTGTTTTGGTGGCTGCCATTTCCTCTGAGGCATGGTCATAAGTGGATTAGCACAGCCAGAGTACGAGTTTAAAGACAGGTTTAATCAGATGCCTCCACGATGATGACCAAGAGATTGGCGAGGTTTGAGGAAATGGAAGTACACAAAAAAAAAAATCCTTCTCCTGTTGTACTTGGCACAGAGGATCTATTGCAGCAGACACTAACACTAATGGGTACAAGCTCCTTTAGATTTGCAAGCTATCCCTGGGTGGGTGGATTCCGATTTTAGTCCCAGGGCTGCAAATCCAGTAAAATAAGCAAAATTCTTCTGGGTTTCTGCCAGAAGCACAGATATATGGGCTATTGTGAGGGATATGGCACCTCATAATATAATAAAATTGAAAAGCGACCATTCTGTTCTCCCTATATGGGGGCCAGGGCTCACTGCCCTGATTGGTGGGAGGGAGGAGGAAGAGAGGGTGCTTTGTGCGAAGAGTTTGGGTACACGACAGGTGTGGGCCTTTTCCAAAAACCTGCAACAGAGGGCTGGTTCACAAAAGCTTTCAGCAGACACGAGTGAGGAAGTCTGACCCGAATTCCTCTCTACTTCCCCTGAAGCTCAGAGCAGGCACCAGCAAGACCAGCCCCTACTTGGGGAGCTTTAAGGAGGTGTTCTTCTGCACCCCCACCCCACACGCATTCACAGTCCAAACTCACAGATATTTTTACAGGGCTGTCTCATTGCAGGGATCGAGCGTGCTTTAATTAAGAGCACTTGTGGAGGGAGTGTTAAATGATTTATATGCAGACACAGATTGAGAAATCCCAGTGGTTTCTTCTCCTGATGTGTAGCTGCAGTTGGCAGGTCAAGGTTTTCTGGCGCTCGGGAGCAGCTAAGGAGCTTTTCCACTTGTGATATGGGCCCAAAGTTGCTGGGTTTGGTGGAGGCTGAACCTCCCTGGTGAGCCAAGTCCGGCTGTGACCAGCATAGAAAGAGCACGGAGCCCATTTCCAGCGGGGCCAGCATGTGTGTGTGACAAATCCTGCGGTCACCACTGCCATCCATTAACCTTCTGGTGACTGTGGCTGTGCTCTGAGGTTGTGCCACCTTGGGAAAGCAAAGGTGTGTTCTCAGAGCTGGAGAATGGTGAATCAAAGCGGAGAATTTGTAATTAATCTTGCATTTATTATCATTAATTGAATGTGCTTTGGGCATTTTTTTTTTTTAGATGAGGACAGTTAGGGTTGGCTATTAGTATCTTTTTTACTATGCTAGTAGGATATCTTTTACGCTTAGGAGCTCAGACACTGTAAACTATCAGAGGTGCTGCTTGTGCCGCAGTGCCTGTGGTGCTGTGCAGCACGGACATCCCCAGCCCCACGTCTCCAGTGGGAGAGGGAGAAACCAGAGCCTCGAGGGGCTGCTGGGGGGCTGCAAGGTGCTGAGCAGCTCAGGGGGTGTGCAGGACCCTGGTCCTCTTGTAGGAAATGTTCGTGGATTAGGAAAAGCCTAATGCATGCAACTTCTGCAAAGTCCTGCCCGCAGCCAAGATTTACACAGGGAGAAGTGGGCGAGAGCTCAAGCCCTGCTGACTTACGGCTACAGGGCGCTGAGCACAGCAGTTTCCCAGCCATCAGCAGGAAAGAAAGCAAGGTTTACACCTGGGAGGCGGCTGAGAAGCTGGAACAGAGGAATGAAAAATAAGGTGCCTCAAAGCCATGCTGTTTGAAAGCTGAAGCAGCGGCCAGGGCTCCTGTTTGGCTTCCTACCACAACAAGCTCGCAAAGGAGGAGAGAGGCTCCGGGAGGACGACAGGCTCGCCCCTGGGCTGCTCCACACAGGCAGCTGGGGCTGGTAGCCGCTGTTTCAGGCCATGCAGCTGATTAAATATTGAAAGGGTCTGCTTGCTGTTGCTTGAAAGCTTCTGTCTGGATGGCAGCGAAGTTACGTGAGGACAAGTTTGCGCTGGTGCAGTTGCTCTTTGCTTAAATGGGGGGGGCCGTACACAGAGCAAAAATAGCTTTGTGGGTTTGAGCAGAAAGGTGCTGTTAGGACGTGGGTTTAGGTTACTCCTTTTACTACTCCAAGGCAA
This sequence comes from Cygnus olor, assembly GCF_009769625.2. Taxonomy (NCBI): domain Eukaryota; kingdom Metazoa; phylum Chordata; class Aves; order Anseriformes; family Anatidae; genus Cygnus; species Cygnus olor. The sequence goes on from NC_049179.1 coordinate 15,184,227, forward strand.
GCTGTGGGAGAGCTCAGGGAGGAGGTAGTGCAGCCGGGGGGCAGGCTGAGTTATCAGAGGGACCCGTGGCATCAGAGGCTGTTGTAGGTGCTCAAAGGCGACGGGTGCGGACACCCAACGTGGGTGAGCACACAGCAGCCTCGCTCCAGGCTGCAGCCAGGATCACCTCCGGACTTCCCTGGGAAAGGAAGTGATGGATGGAGGCACAGGCGGAGAGGAGGGAGGAAGAAGGGGTTTGCGGTGGGTTGGAGGATTAGGGGGAAGAAGGTCCATCACCGCCTTGTGGCATAGCCAAATCTCAGAGACAGAGAAGAGTTGTTTTCAGGTGGAAGGAGAAAAAAAATGACCATTTTCCTGCTCCCCAGCCAGGCCTGCTGTTTCATTCCCATCTTCCAGAAGGATGCGAAGGGGATGCTATGGGCATCTTCCACGCTGCACGTGGCTGGGAACCTCCTGAGCCCTGTGGCTTGGTGCCTTCCTTACAGAGCACAAAAGGGGCAGGCTTCCTTGGTGGCAGAGATTTCCCATCAATTTCTCCTATCAGTGGGTAGCAGGGTTTCCCCATCACCCCCCTGAGCTTTCGGATAAGCTCGTGGAACCACCCATGGAGGTCCCAGAAATGACGCCTATTCATGCTTTCATGGATTTCTACAAAACAGTTTCTTTTCTGCTTCCAGCTCCACTGAGGATGTGGTGATTTCAGTCTCTCAGTAGGGTTTGTGCTGCAGGGAACATCCCAGCAGGGACAGCTGCAGGGCTTCGCCAGGAGTTTAAGTCACTTTGAGCAATCAATGCCCTGGAAAAGAAAGTTACTTTTGTTGTCTGAGTGTCCAACACAGCTGTTCACACCTTCTTATACATATAATTGGTGTCGAAAATTGGTTTCTTGTTGTTTGCACCTACAAATTCAGTCAAATCTGCCACAATTCAGCTAAGTACTACTAGAATTTGGTTGTAGCATCCTTGTGATAAGGAGTTCAGCAGAAACGCCTGTGAGCAAGCAGATGAGCAAAGCTTTGCTTTCTTTCATCCTAAGTGACACGGACGGTGTTTGCTTTAAGGTTTGCTAAACCCAACAAGGAATTTAGCAGCTAATTTTTTTTCAGCGGTGAGGAAAAAGGGATCATATTTATTTCTCCTGTTCAGACTAAGGTGGTATGTCCACAGCAGAACTTGCTGCTCGCTATGCATTGCCATTATTATTCTTTAGAGCTAATTGAAAGTAATGCTGAAACTTGATTTCAAAAATTACGTTAACCAGTTCAGCTTGTGCTGGCCATTGATCAGTTCCTAAGCGGTTTTTAATGGCGTTACGTGATCACTGGTAATTGTACTTGATTAGAAGAACATAATCACAACAGGGCTGATGGATGAATTCGCAGCTGATCAAATCTGGGTTCATCCACAGCCCTGAGGTTCTGATGCATAATATATCTGAAACTAAATTAAAAAACAGACTGGTGGTGTTATTAGAATGGGATGTTTGTTCATAGTGGAAATGATCTGATAAATTATTATTATTATTATTTTTCTTTGGGAGTGTCTAGCGTAGCTGTTCAGTTTCAATTATTTTTTCCTAATTGTAATAAAAAAAATTATCTTGGCGCTCAGAAATATTCCAGCTGGAAGACTTCCAAAACAAAATATTTCCTATTACCTTTAAAAATCAAATACCTGAACCATATTTTATTCCTACTAGAGTCAGATAAGGCATTTGATTAAAAACCATCCAGAATTTCCGTCTCCAAACAATATACAGTCAAATGCGGGACCTGATAATATTTTTTCCATTTCTAAGGAAGGGGTTTAATTAACTGTTGTGGGACTTATTTTCTTGTTTGCTTGGTTGTTTTTTTGTTTGTTTGTTTTTCTCCTACCTGCTATGAAATAATGCTATGATTTTGGCATGCTCGCAGCACGTGAGACCATGCAACTCCTCAAAAGCCTGTGACACGTAGGGAAGAAAGCACAGTCTGTTACATCCGTACTAGACAGGTTTTCCCTCAAGTGGGAAATAGCACAGTGTCCATCAACCCCAAAAAGTTGCAGAGAAGCTCCCCAGGCTGACAGATCAGCTCCTCACAGATGTTTCACAGGGGCCTCAATCTCCTGGGCGTCTCCCTTGCTTGGGATGGGAGGATTTTCCCGTTATGATGCTTTGCAAAAGAATGGGGTGGGGGCTCAGGAACCGAGCACAACCTACGGCTCTCACCAAAAGGAGCTCTTCAACTCCAGCAGGTCAAGGGCAGCTTCTCACTCTGCCAGCTGGTGGGTGCCTGCCCGTGGGGGCACAGAGGAAAACGCTTCCCTGATCAACTCTGGCTGCTGAGTTAATTAGCAGCCCAATCTAGGATGCTGACAAGAGGCATTACTAATGTGAACGTGAATACAGCTTGGAGCTGGGAGGGGTTGGGGGGAATATTGCTCCCACCATCAGTGAACATCAGTGAATATTCAAGATCTGTTTCAAAGTGAGCATTTGAGGAGGAGATGCCACAGCTGCTTCCACTGTGAGATTCTAGGGGACCGCATTGAAAGATTCAATCTATGTAAGATTTCAATGCAGACTCCATGAATGGCTTTATTTTGCATCGGTCTGGTCCGGTTTGCCTGTGTCTGGACAGCCTTGTGCTTGCAGGGAGGTCGTCATTCAGATTTCATCTCCCCACCAAGGGGGAAAACCTACTTGCCCCAAGATCAGGGTAAGCTTAAGAGGCTCCTGAGATGTGCTTGGAAATAAAAAATGTCATTGCAGAAGTGGAGGCTTGCTCTCACCAGCCATGCATGGTTAAAGCACGTAAAGGCAGAGATCTCTCAGGGTCCAGCTCACATGCAAAGGACAGAGAGGATCCACAAAGCCTTTAGTGACCTCACAGGGAGCTTGCACCAACTCAGAGCATCCCAGTGAGCGTGCACGTCCCTGAGCTGGAAAAGAGCCATTAACAAATGTTCACAACAACAGCACCCATTTAGCCATTGCCTTGTCTCCATGCCAGGATCAGTGACGATTTGTTTCCTGCCTGTTCCAGGCAGACAGACATTTTCTTTGGGGGTGTCACGCAGGCTGTAAGTAGTTTGGATCAGCGTATTGCATCTGCACCATGTCGGCACTCATCAGGTGCTCTTTCTAAAGGATGTTGGAGATAACAGTCTGCTGAGTGGGTGAAGGGAAAAAAGGGAGAGTGGAAAAGGAGAAAGGGGTCAAAATGGAGTTGCTTGTTCAGTTACAGCTCAGTTACTGGAGGAAGGTTTTTTCTTTTCTTTCCTTTCCTTTTCTTTTCCTTTCTCCCCAGCAGTTGCTGAGTCAAATGTGCATATCAAAGTTTACTGAACAAGCCCTTTCTGCATCTTTATGCAAAACATTTCTTGCTTGAAGATGGAGCCAATTATCGTGCATGTATTTACCCTGTTCTAGGAGCCTGCCTGGCTCCTATCTATATTTCATGAGTCTCCACACTCCCTGAGGCTCTGCTCTGCCTGCAGTGAAGGGCTCCTCCACTGCAAAAGCAACGATGACTCAAGCAAAATGCTCAGACAGATGAAGCTCCCTGGATTTACCTCCCCGGCAGCCTGGCCTTTATCCCCTTTAGTGCTGGGTGGCATTTGGATGCTCTTTCAGAGCCAGCCAGCAGTCAAGCACATGCAGTAGCCACCAACTGATCCTCAACTGATCTGCCTGCTCCTCGTACTCCATGCATCCTGTCCTTCAGCCTCAGGAATATTGGCATCAGGCACTGTCTAAACTTCAGCCTCAGGCTGAATTTCAGGCTTCCACATCTGCTGCAAATGCCCCAGAACCTGGCCAAGCTGATTTCTTATTTGGTGCACCTGGGGATAGATGAGCAGGAGTGCAGCACTCCAGGCCAGTCCCCTCATTTGCTCCCCAAGTAAACCTAGCCAGCTCTGTTTGAGAAAGAGACAATTTTTTTTTTGACTCATTGATTGCTTTGAAACTTTCCTTTTAGTTCCCAGCTGAAACGCCTTCCTGGCCAGTTCACACTCTCCTTGTTCTTGCATTCACGTTGGATTAAGTAGCACTTTTTCCTTCATTTTCTCTTCCGCTGCTGTCAGTGGAGCTGGGTCCAGCTGGACACTACGGACAGTCCATTTACACTCCAGCAAGGCCAATCTATTAGTGCAAATGAGAAGCTCTCCATCTTTGGAGAACATGCTCCCTCTTTCTGCTCAAAGAATTTTCATCCAAACTTTTTATTCTCAAAAGACAAAAAAAAATCTGTTCTGAACAAATTGGAAATGCTTGAGAAGCAGACGTTCCCTTTTGTCCTTTTTTCATTGGAAGAGACTGAAGTCACTGCAAAATTCTGTATCTCTAGGGAAAACCTGACAAATTTTGAAGAAAAATATTGACTGTTATGAAGAAAAAGGTTTTTTGCTTTTTTTTCATAGAAAATTGGACGATTTTCTGGTCCCTTCTCCCACCTTTATCTCCCTGAATGAAAGAAACAGGCAGGCAAGGAGGAGAAAACATTTCAGACTCAATTTTTAATACTCAAGGTTATTCCAGTATCTTTCCTGTGGACTCCAGGTTTGCTGGGTTCTCTTAGTCAGAACCATGTGGAAGAAACAAATGTCTGTTCTTGTCAGCAGAGCTGTATTTTTAGAAGAGATTCGGAAAATAGAGATAATGTTGTATTTCTTTAAGTAGTGTGGGGGCTTTCCTATGGTGCTCCTTTTTTTTTTCTTTTTCTTATTTTGAATTTACTTTATGGTTGAAATACTGTGGGTCTTGACTGGTATTTGAACCCAACTGTGCCTATGTAAATTTTTTTTAATATTGCTTTTATTGTGGAAAGAACAAATGACACATCAGAGGTAAATCTTCAGTCGTTTATGGTGCAGCATGCTATTCTTCCAGTTGGGATCTTGCCAGAGGAATAACCATGTTTATCTACGCGATGCATATCTCTGAGATCCACCGTTCCCATTGCTATGCAATCCAAACCCTGGTGATTTTACGACTGCTAATAAGCACTGTAATTAGGAACCTAATTAAATATCCTCTGATCTTAGCTTCGTAGAGTTGATCAGCTCAGGGGGTTGGTTTGGATTCTCCATTCCTCACTTCACACAGACTTACAGAGCAAGCAAAGCACAACTGCTTTTTCACATCCTTTGAAGTATATCAGGTACTGCTCATCAGCAGCGCAGAGCTCAGGGACAAACAGACCAGCAGCACGAGCCAACGTGGCTGGTAAGTTCCTGCAAATTATATCGAATGTGTTAAGAAAAATCAGACAGGATGCCTGAGCTAGGAGGGAGCCAGGAAGGGCAGGGAAGCTTTGGCACCTTCCAGCAGAGAAAGTTAGCGGTGCCTCGACCATCTGCTGCAGCACAGCTGGCAATTTCTCAGGGTAGTGTCAGAACAACTCTGAAAGGATCTAATCCATGGCCAGGGGCAGGTGCTGAGGGTGCTGTGCAGAAGGATCAGCAGTTCTGCCTTCACTTGGCAACCAGGATTACTCTACCAGAAGAAATCAGTGCGGTCTGTGAGCCAAGGGAGCTCTCTGCGTGATGTCAGGCTGCAGGGAAAGCCCTCGCTGCAGGGAGCTGCGGGCATCGCTTCCCTCCTGCCACGCACGTGGGATGGGGGGCAGAAAGAGAAGCCAGGTAAAAAATTCCCTGCCTGTCCTGTGGGCTGTGTCACCACAGAGTGGCTTTCAGGGCGAGGTGGGCACCCCGGATGAGCTGGACAGAAGCGGGCATCGGACCGGAGGAACAGCACTGAGGCTCCCTGGGGATTACAGGGGGCAAGCATGAGGGATGACTTTGGGTTCATGGAGCCCTGCTATGTTTTGCAGTCCACTGCTTGAGTGACACCCTTGGACTGATGCCCTCTGTCTGACCATGGTGGATTTCCCTCAGACTTTATAGCACTCAGACACGGCAGCAGTCTTTCTGAGAAAGAAATGTTTTCTCAGCTTCCAGCAAGAGACTCAATTGTAAGAAGGCAGGTGGTTATTTCCCAGAGATCCTGCTCATTTCACAGTCGAATTTCAAAGTAAATCATGTTCAGAGAGGAAATGTCTACAATCTTCTTGACCTTATTTCAAATTCCAGTACCCCAAATTCAGGCACCATGCAGCAGTTGGTGAGCAGAGACCTCCTGCAGAGCCTGAGTTTCCTGGATGTCCTTGATGGGGACAGCTGGGCAGGTGGCACTTAGGAAGCATGTATAGCTGTCACCTGCACTTTGTAGAGGATGGACACTGGTTTTAGCCACTAAAGTTTACAAGAAATTTGGCTTTTTTAAAAATCAACAACAACAACAAAAAAAGATGGGCCAACTGCCTCACCTGGAGGATGATGGATCTGTTTTGGTGTAGTCTGCAGGTGTAGCGTGGCTGGCTTGTGTTTTCCTCACTAGCCCTGGGGAAAAAAATATCACACCTGTGTCCTATGGGGTGTTGAGCAGACACAGCAGTGAAAAGCAGCGAGCTGTGAACATCCAGCACATCATGTTGGGGCAGAGCTGGGGCATGAGGCCTATGAGTGCCCCAGGAGAAAGGCTGGGCCCCAGCACTGCAGAGCGTGGGGGTCTGGGCAGGACCAGCCCTGGCAGGGCTGAATAGTAACCATCAGTACTATTTATCAGGACTATTAGTAACCTGGGAAGCCTTCACCATCCAAGGCATCTCCAACTCTCAGCTTCTCCATGGGGAACTGATAAACATTTTATGTTTGGAAACAAAACTCCTTCCACAGACCAGTTTGAAAACCCCAATCACAACAAAACCCATTTACTGTCAAATACAGGCAGTATTGACCATCTTCCAGCAGCTTAAAACACAACAGACTCTTCGGTGTCTTTTACTCACTGCTCTGTGCCCATCTGAGATCCATTCGTGGTTCTCATATGGGCGAGAATTGCAGAGACTCGGTGCTGCCCTTGTTCCATACCCATTTCCTGGGTTCCTCATATCTGTGCTTTGCAGGAGAAAGGTAATGAGTGAATTTAGTGCTCGGGCAAAGCAGTGACTTTACAGCCCCGAAATCCAACCTCCACCACGGCACAGGCATACCACTTTCCCCAGGTAACAACCTTTTGATGGCCCTTGTCCAGGTGAGATATATCACCTGCCTCTGTTCCCAAGCACCTCACAGCACATTTGGGAGGCAGAAAGCAATCAATCCTCTTCTGAGAAGGGGAAATAGAAGCAGAGACAGCAGTCACACGACGTCTTACAGAAATTCTTTTACACAGAAAGGATTTTATATGTCAAAAGTCCAAAACTGATATGTTAATCATAGGTCCATATTCCTTTTCCTACCTCTGAGGGGAGGGGTCAGCTCTTGCCCCTTCTGCTTAGCATATGGCCAAGGGACCTGTTGCAGGCTTGGCGTTTGGGTTTCATTGCCATGGCTGCTTCCTCCTGAGTAATCAGGGAAGTTTTGCAGCCACCACCGTATTTTGCATTGGTCACTGAAGTGTCATCATAGAGAAATCTTTTTCCCCAACCCGTCTGGGTGAGATGAAAGGCTTTGTATCCACCCACTGTCTGCAGGCCATTCCCTGGCTTCCCTTCAAGTCAGCCTGATGTTACACTTTGATAAATAACTTTTGATTATCATCTTCTTCTTGCCACTTCCTTCACCTGGGATATTCTATTCCTTTTTCCCCTGAAGAAGCACCATCTGCCTTGAAGTATTTGTTATCCCCTTGAAATTTGCCAGCGAATCCCCCCAGGCTCATCATCTGGAGGACACCTGCTCTCACACTCCATTGCTTGCCTGCTTTCTCCTTTATATCATCCAGGATTCCTGCTTCTAGCAAAAGTCTTGAATTTATTTTATCTTAAATTTACTCAGAGTGTGACAGACTGTATTTCTCTCTTCCCTCTCAGGAGCAGAAGCCATTTGCTGTGATAGCACTATCTCCTGGTGTCGTTTCTGTGTGAATAACCCCAATTTAGCTGGTCAAGGGAAGCCATTTCACAACCTTCCTATTACTGCTGACCAGGAATGATCACCAAGGGAGCTCTCTAGGCTGGGATCCCCTCTCTGACAATAAGCAGCAGCAAATATATCTAAAACCTCCTCAGTAGACAGCAACAGAATAGGCAACACAACCATGAAGTTTTCCTCTTGATAGCTGGCTTATATCTTGAAGAACTTTTTTCTCCTAGTAGAAAAAAAGATTGTTCAGGCCAATGAGGCTCATGGTCTCCTTTCCCTCAGACACATCCTGTCCCTGTTTTCAATGTAGTCAAGGCCTCTCCTTTTATGCTGACTTGTAGATAGGGATTTGCTTGTGTGGGATTTCAATTTCTTGTCTCACGAATTTCCTGATGTCTCATTGTCTCCTATTCTGAGCCAGCAGATAAGTCCATCCCATTTACTGTCTTAGGGCAAAGAGCCTGATTTTTTTCCTTTTCCTTCATGCTGAAAGAAATACTTATGTCCAAGAGGAAGCTTGGAAACAACACCTACACAAGGGATAAGAAAGGCAAGTATTGCATGGAAACCCCTCGCCAAGCTTGCTGCCTTGTCCTGCCTTCCCTTCCACCCAGGTCGGGCTTTCAGCAGCCACTTGGCCACCACTGCCATCTGCCACCATCTGACTTCACCAGTCTCGAGAAGGAGTCTTGCAGAAAAGCATCACCAGCTAACTTGGGGTTGAAGTGTGGAGCAAAAATAGAGCTCTGCACGGTGGTGCAGGACGTGATCTCTAAAGCTAGGTGGGGACGAGTAGTATCAGCAGTAGGAGTGTGTGTGAATAACACACTTTGGGCTGCACACTATGCCAAATTTAAGAGTTCCCCTCTGAGCACTGAGGAAAGCAGGAGCTAAAGGAAAGCCCACACTCTCTGATCCTGCTCATAAGCTCATCAGAAGCCATGTGGCAGTGCACTGCTGCGGGAAGGGCTGGCAATAGTCATACCCAAATCCTGGCAAGCAGTCCCTAGCATGCCTTTCAGGAGTAGCTTTCTGTGCTCTTTAAGACCCATTGTGCCTGGCTTTGCAACACAGAGAGCGTGGCCATCTCTCCTAAAAGTCAAGACCATCAAAATGGCAGAGCAACAAGCAGTCAACATGGCCCGAGGATCCCAGCGAGGGATTCCCAAGACATAAGCCATCCTTCCTCTAACCAAACCCTCCTGAGTCCCGACAAATGGCTGCCCAGACATGTATTTTTTCAAACTTTTTCCTTACCATATTTTACAGAAAACTCGTAGGTAAAACATAAGCAGAAGTAGCCTGAATTCAACTCTCCTGGCATAAATTGCGTTGATGGCAATTTGACTTAAACTCCCATATGTACTGCCGCATTCCTACCCACAAGCATGAGTCACACTAAGTAATAAATAATAGCTAAATCTCTCTGCCTCAACAGGTGATTTTGAGGATTTTCTCTCTTGCATACACAAGAACTATAGTGCTATAGCCTGATGATGTATTGAAGCTATTAATTTTTGGAGATGAAGCTTTTTCATCATTAACGTCCAGCCTGAACACAGGAATTTATTAGGCTGTTTGGGCGGCAAATGTGCTGCCTTCTCACCACTGCGCATATGCCTAACTGCATAGTTTTTGCCCTTTTACTGTCTCAAGGTAATATTAGTTTCCAAGACTGGGTGTTCCAGCTACTGTTACATCTTCTCCTCCCCCTCCTTCACCCTGCCTTGTCTTACCTCTTTTCTTTTTTTTTTTTTTTTTTTTTTATTAATATATCTCTTATCCTGCTGTTGCTTTCTCTCCTTTGGGTGCTGCAATATTGGCTCTGTATCAGTGTTTTCCCCTTTCTCTCCTCTTCCTTGCCAATTCAGCAGAGGCATGAACATAGTTTCAGAAGACTGTAGGAGACCCATGTTACAGCTGAGAACTGCATGACTTTGGGCTGTCAGGATACTGCCCGAGCTTAAGGCTCTGCATAAACGAGTTGCTCTTGCAAAGAGCTATCCTAAAAACTCCTGCAAGGACAAGAAAGGAATATGGAATGCCTGGGAAAAAATACTGCCAATCCTTCTTTCCACGCTGTTAGGGAGCCTACTACATGAGCTCAAATTATCTGCCTTCCTTCTCTGCTGCATGAGTGCGCAGAAACTGCTGGGGGCTCTTGTGAGTTGAAAGCCTCCACATGGGTGTAAAACATGAGTATAAACGTAGGGTTGCTGTATGCAAGGTTTTGTGTTACTGTTAAATGAGTACCAACATATTCCAGACCCTATGACAATTTCTGTTTGCACAGCTAGCCAATAAAATAAAAAAATCTAGTTTTTATATATATATATATATATTTTTTTTTCCCTGCAAGATGCCTGTTTCAAAAGCAGGTTTTACAAAGATCCAGACATCTGAGATATTTACAGTACAGTTTCCCAGCCAAGATAGGCTTTGCAAGTTGCCTTCTTACAGAAGAAAACATCACTCTGTGGGCGTACATTGTGAATACGATAAACACTTAATGATATCTGTTGAATGATCCTGGGTGCTACAAATTTCAGGTCTCTTCAGTAGTATTTCATATCTAAAAAAATGGTCAAAGCAATCAAAATGCTATGAAAACAGATGGAGCAAAAACAATTGCTCCAGTACTTTCACTGTTAAATAACCTTGAAAAGAGTCTCAGAGTGAACATCTTTTTAAATTCGCTGCTGCGTGCACTTGCATTTCTCCACAGGCAAGGTGTATAATGAACAGTGCATTTGCAATTTGGAAAGCTGTTGTGGCCACAAAACAATTGTATTGGAGGGCTCATTTAAGAAAAAAAAAAAAAAAGAAAGAAAAAGATGCTGAATTTAGTTTGAGAATCACCCTTCTTATTTGATCTAAATCTTAGCTTTGCAATACACTTCCTGAGACTATTTTCATGTAGCTCTGAGAGGAAGCATAAGTAACAAACCTACTAAAGAGCACGATGGAAGCATAAGGTTGGCTGTGACAGGCTGCGGCACGGGGGATTTCTTGGAATGAGTCTGTGTTCTGGCACAGCCAGTGCCTTGGTACACTTCACTGGAGCTGGCAAGCAACTGCCTCTAGAGGCTGATGCCTGAGCACCCTGGGCAGGGAAAGAGCTGTTCCCAATAGGAGGAACAGTTCCCTGCAGGGAAAGTGCTCAGCCAGTGCAAATCTCTGTGCTAGAGCCCTTTCTTGACACTGTCTTGGAAAACAAGAGAACAACCCTGCAAGAGCTTGGTGTGAAATGCATTGGATATGTCCTTCTGTCTCTTGTTTGTGGGGAGGTTTGTCAGTCCCACCGCAACAGGAAGGTGAGCACAGGCAATGGCTGCTGATTTTTTACATTAACTGAAACAATACAGTCATTTCATATTTGAATAGGAGATGATCATAGAGCGGTTTGGGTTGGAAAGGACTTTAAAAGGACCTTAAAGCCCTTCCAGTTCCAACCCCACCTGGCCATGGGCAGGGACACCTCCCACAGGACCAGGCCTGTGCCAGTGCCTCACCACCCTCATACTAAAGATTTTTTTCCCTACGTCTAATCTAAACCTACCCTCTTTTAGTTTAAAGCCATTACCCCTTGTCCTATCACTACACTCCCTAACAAGAGTCCCTCCCCAGCTTTCCTACAGCCCTCTTTTGGTACTGGAAGGTCACTATAAGGTCTCCCCAGAGCCTTCTCTTCTCCAGGCTGAACAACCCCAGTTCCCTCTGTCTTCACAAGAGAGGTGCCCCAGCCCTCTGAGCATCCTTGTGGCCTCCTCTGGACAACGATGAGACATTGCACCCTGGCTACAGCAATGTGATAACTCTGGACAAAGAGGTTTTGTGGCACAACTGCCCTGAAGACACATCATCTGAGAGGAGCCAGAGGGGGAGCATCAGGTTTTGGCACAGCAGAAAGGTGGGAAGGACAAGAGCAGAAAGTGCTGGAGTGACACAGACACAGCAGACCTTGATGCCACTCTGTTAGCTAGAGACAGTAGAAAGAATGAGGGATTTCATAAAGATACTTGCTCAAATTAAATCCCTTCTGAAAGAAAGCAGCATTTGGAAATCACTCAGGGTTACATTGGCTTTCATGACTCTGCCACTGGAACAAATCTATTCATCACAGCCCTGTATTAATGAATTAGTTAATTAAGTAGCTCGTTATTTAATAACACAGATTGTAAGTGTGATGAAATAAAAGTCCCCTTTGTAGCTAGAGGCACATCTTTGCCAATGAGCTAAGCAGTTCGTAGTTAATCAGGCATGCTTGCTGTCTGACACGGTCAGAATTTGCTGAATCACAGGCAGTTTATTTCCAAGGTTATTGCTTACAGTCATTTCTTGGAGCTTGTCAAGGCCTCCAAGCCCAGGAAACTTAGAAGCTGTCCAAGGGCATGTACACATGGAAATGCTCAAACTCATTAGAGGGCACCAGGGCACAGTTATTTCTGAATCAGCACTAAATTACCGGTTGGTTTATACTGCCAGGTAAAGTGCTGATGGAGGGGTTGGTTCATTAATAAGCAATAAAGCCCCAGAAACTCTAGCTTTAAGATATTGAAAAAGACAAAGACATAATGGAAATATGGGTTCAGTGTTTGACACTGGTATGGCTTCCCTGGGTGACCCTAAGAAAGCTCCCTTATTTACATCTGCTTTGAGATACCTGGGAGCATTGCTTGGTATCCAGGTCAGGGTTTGTACTTCAGCTCCACATTAGGAAGAGATTTGTGGGGCAGCAATGCTCACCTTTATCTTGGTCATGTCAAAGATGGCTGGGTGTGAAGGCTGAAGAAATCCTCAGCTTGCTGGTCTGCTGGGGCCCTGGGACTCCGGGGCAGTGCAGAGCACTTCAGCGTGCAGTTGAAGCCTTAGTCTCTCTTTGCCTCAGGTTGTGATAATGTTAAACAAGCTTAAGAACTTTTCCTTGCCTTACAGAGGATGTGCAAGCACTGTAAGATGCTTAGGTACTATGATAATAGGAGAGAAGGGGGAATAGGCATCTGGGAGACGTTTATAGGCCACGAGTGTTTCTCCAGCAAAAATAAGTTAATCTCAACAAGATGGCCAAATTCTAGTTCACGCATATGCATTTCTAAGTTGTCTTTGCGTAAATTACCATCTCCATGAGTTCTGGCACTTGAAATCAGATACTTCTCCCACTAGTCCTCCTGCTGTGATCCTCTCCCATCATCCACGGTTTTGTTCTTTCCCCCTTCACCTCCTCCCTTCTGACTAAGCTCTCGGCTGTGATTTCTCCCTCCTTTTGCTCCTTGAAGCAAGTCTGTTCATTATTTATTAACTGCCATACTCTTATACCATCTGTCTCAACTCGTTATCCATATTCAGGTTGTCAAATAGGCCCTAAAAGGTCATTCTCTGGAATCCTAATGTGTAGTCTGGCCCTCCTTATATAGCTCTGTGCTGCTAAGCCATTGGTTTCCAACTCCTACTGTTCGACGTTCCTCTGTATCTCACAGACACCCAATTTACTAGTCTGTGTCCTTAACTTCAGAAAAGCTGTTTATTCTGCTTCACTGATGCTTGTTCCTTCTCTCATCTGCTACATATTCACTGTGCCAGCTTGCTGCAGCACATGCTGTCTTAGCTATGACCTTTAAAGCATCTGTACCAAAAGAATATCAGGCTTTAAAATATAATCTCCCTTAACAATCTAGGGGACTTTCTGTCCCTCGGTTCATAATGTAACATGGCAGATTACAAGTTCAGCCCACAGTCACTCCACTGTGAAAGTCACCACCACATCAGGCAGTTGGATTTTAGTGCCTGATGTGCTGGAAACCAGAAACCTCCCTCAGCACACTCAGGATGGATAGCACAAAAAAGTGTAACAGCATTAGAGCAGTAGAGCCAGGTTCTTAATGTAAATCAGGATGGCTCAATGAAAAACAGCTGGACTCTTGACATTCATACCACATCCAGCTGTGCCCCCAAATTCACAAGCTATTGTAAACGCATGATCTTCAAACATAACTTCTCTTCACAGAAATTATGTTGCTGTAGCAAAGTAATGCAGGATGCTCAGAACATATTAAAGTAGGTGTTTTGCCACGGTAAAATAAAATTTACATGGTATGGACCTGCACAGGAATACGTATAAACCACCACAGATCAATAGAGATTATCCAGAAACCGTAAGACAACTTAAGTTCAATAAACTCTGTAGCAGAGAATTTTGAATTGCTTTCTCTGTTAAATAATTAATCTGATCTGCTGGTAGCGCACCAAATTGCTTGAGCTCTCTTTTCCCTTCATTTCTCAATATACTAGGGCTGTATCAGCACTGATCATCCTCCCATTTACAGCATACGCAAGCTGAATAAATGAGTCCCGTCCCAGAGATCCCAGCAGCACATTAAAGAAAATCATTGATTTTTACACTGAACAGAGGACTTTTACCCTACTTGTCCTACCTGTGCTGCAGGGGAGTAATCATTAGGTGCCATCTGTACTGCTGAAAGCCAGTTCTTTAAGCCAGGCGATTTCAAGCCAATGACTTTCAAACATCTTGCTCTCCTTTTAACTCACAGCTACTCATGCAGGATCTGTGGCACAGATAGCTTGCTTAATAAGCTCCAAGGAAAGTTTCTGAACCTGTGTTACATATCTATCAAATAACTTCTTAATAAAAATCTTAGGAGAAAATTGTTTTTGTTCTTAGTTTTCACTTAATGTAGAGCTCTCCTCTGAAGCCACAACAAAAGAAACCTCTTTATCCAGAGCTCAGACTCTTTTTAAGATAGGTACCTGTTACAGACGTGCATGAGGCAGCTTTGGTTTTTAAATCTCTCTTGTCCAGACCCAGTTAGCCTCTTGTGAGTATTTGCAGTGACAGCTGATTGCTATAACAGTAAACAAGTAGCTTTGCACCTGAAAACCATTTATTGGCATGCCTACACACACATACAGTGTCTTTAGTGGCAAAGTAGCTCCCTTTTGCTTCCAGCTACCATGTGGCTGATTAAAAAAAATAAATAGAAGACTCACTCACCTGCCTTGATTTCTTGAAATGAAACAGCTCTGCTTTCTGCTAGATTTTCTAAGAAATTCAGGCTGGAGCTGACATTCCTCCAAATCCAAGAGTCTCTGACCTGGAACTGTGATGTGGTCCTCTCTCAAGAAGGCCTGGTGACCATGGTTTCTTTTGGATTTTATTTGGAAGGACAAACATTTCTTCCATTCTTGAGAGACTGGAGAGGAGATGGGAGGAATCAGGGGGATTTTTTAAGTGGTATATACACTGTCCATTTATCTGACCACGATCATATATGAACTATATAACTTCTGTCTGAAGAGCTGACCTGTATTTGTAAGGAGACCAGATCTTCAGTGAATTAAATCATCTTGATTTACTGACTGGTGTTCAGATCTGAGACCATCCCATTGGAAACTCCTCAGGGACTTGTTTCTCATCATCACCTTAGGATTAGGATACTTGATGGAAAGAGAAAGCAAGGAAAGAGACTGATGAAAACATGCAAGACATGGCCTATATGGGTACAATTACCTCAAGTGGTCAGTAGGGCTTCTTTTTTGTTGTTTGTTTTGTTTTGCCTGAGTGATATTCCCCGTGGCCAACTGTGTCCAAAAGTATTTCATAATCATATACTCCAAGACTTTTTTCCCTGTCTGGTTATTATTCTCTCAGTGAAGTAGAGTTGCAAAAAGTCAAGCAAGAATTAGCGAGGATTACAGCTGAGCTCTGACAGAGATGGCCTGAGATGGGTTTATAATCCTTAGGTATGAAGCAAGAGCTGCTGTTATTACTAAGGAATAGATTTTTTTTTTCCCCCTGTTAGTGGATCAATAACCTGTCAGAGCTGCCATCCTTCCCTGGCCATCTCCCACTCTCCTCTGAGCAAAATTTGGACCATTATCCCCATTCTCTGACTTTTGACTTCACTTGCTTTCTACCTCTCTGCCACCAAAGCCCCCTCATTCCTTTTTTCTAACTGCACTCACAAATGTATTCTCTCCAGATCTTGCCACTTTTCCCTCTGCAGGATCCTTGCCAAGAGCCCAGCCTTGCCATTTGTCCAGGAAAATGATGATTCTGCAAAGCTCTCTTCTGGATGTTGAACTGTGTAGCTGGAGCAGCAATGTTAATGTTAGCAAAAATATATATATATAAAAAACAAAACAAAACAAAAAAATAATCAGAGCCTTGTGATGAAAAAAAGCCTTTTTCTGCCCCACAACAGAGGTCAAATACTTTCAGTCACATGCATATAAAGAACAGGATTACTTTTCCTATATTATATTTTTCTATATTGCTTTCTTAACAACATCCCTTAGAGAATATTACATAAATGAAAGTAAATTTTCGTTGATAAGAAAAATGTCAGTTTTTCAAAACATGATTTTTTCAGGTAAAAAACTGTTTCAACAAACATTTCTAATAAAAAATGGATCGAGTAGCTGACAGGCTGGCACTTCCTAAATTGTTTTTCCTTTTGAAACAATTCTCCATGCTTTTTTTTTGTTTGGTGTTTATGAGAAGGGCAGCCTTCTGCCATAGCTAAGGTGAAACAGGGAAAATAATTTTTAATAGTTAAGAACTGTGAAGCTGGACTGCAGAGGTCAGTGGACACCTGACAAAGACCTTGAGCCTCATTTATAGAAAAGGGAACACAGGGAGCTCATCTCCCATCTGCAATTTATTTAGGCTTTTGGGGCACAAGTTGCCACCTATTCATGCAGACACAGCTGCAAAGGGTTTGAGCAATCAAGTGACAATGTTGTGCCCTTCCCACTGGGAGCTGGGGACCCCCAGGCAGCTAAGTGACAGTCCCCTAAGGCTGCTCAGAGGGTCTGCAGCACAGTGCTGCAACACCTTAATCTAGCAGCGTGGCGACCAGACCTTGCTACAGCCCTCAGTCTAGTGACACTCGTGTAAATGTTGGCTGTCTGAAACCCAGGCTAGTGCTCCCCTGGGAGCTGCGAGTTGTTAAGCATCTCAAAAACCTGCTCCTTCACTTGTACAAATGGAGCCATTAGTTGCATCCTCATTAAGAGGATAAGATTGGAACTTTACAAAAGCCAATAACACCGATCTGCGCTATTCCCTTTCCGAAAGGAGGATTTCCTCTCCAGCTCCTTCACAGCCAGCTTTGTCACTGCAGTGTCCTTATGGCCGCAGCAGGATCTTGGGCATCTTCCCACTGCTGCCAACAGAAGGCAGCTCTGGGGGCAGGGATGTTTTGCCAGAGGAGTCGTCCTTCAGGCAGAATATTAAACCTCTCTGCTGTCTGTCTTACAGGGATTTTTCTGATGAATGCTAAAAATCCCTTGAAAGCAATCCTGCAGTGTTCCTGCACTGCTCCCCACCATTCCTTCCTTTGCACTAGCATTAACAGAGCCTTCCCCTTCAGCTCCGTGAGACCTTCCCCTTTCTGAACGGGGAAAGGCAGAGAGGAGAATCCAGATTTCAGCTCCTAGCTTCTCTCTACCCCCACCACATACAATTATACACTCACAGCTCCCATAAAGCAATGGCCTTGATCTTCTTGCTTTGCCAGAAACTCCCTTGTGCCCCAGGTATTCCCAGGTACTTTATTTATTTGAGTCCAAAGCTGTGGTTAGTGGGGACAGAAGCACTTTGAGGAGACCCAGAATAAAGTTTCTCTGCCTCTGCCTCTCTCCCCTGCAGACTCCGCCTTAGGACCTTACAAGTGTTGCATGTTTAAACCTTGCCTGCATGCCTTGGTTTGGTAGCGATCATTTTAAAAGGGCCCAAGCTTGAAATAGGCTCGATGTTATGTGTACATTTGTCTCAAGCTTTCATGCACCACTGTGAAGTATAATTACAGTGATCCAAGCCTGCAATCTTTATGAGAAGTCATGATTTCTCATCTCAATGCTAAATGGGGCTGCTAATATGAGTAAGTGCAGCTTAGCTCAAGTGAAAGGGTGTTAAAGAATCAGGTCTAGAGTGAATCAGCCCCTGCATTCATGGCAATGGAAGGAAGCAAGTAGTGTGAATTATCTAAGTGAAATATTGAAGAGTACTAAATAACAGCCTGCCTCTGAGCACTGCCCCCTCTCCTGGGGGAATTCTCCCAAAATATCCATCCTACAAGTTCAATAGGAAGCCAGAGACTCTTATTTGCTGAGTCTTGTTTTCTGAATTACACATTCTTCCTCACACGGGTGGCAGTCACTGGTCTATGGGACTCACCAGCTCGTGTCAATATTTCCTGTGCTGCCCATGATGTGAGTGAACTCAGAGTAAAAAACAATCTTTGTGTATCAGCAAAAGAACACAGATGCTTAAACAGGTCTTTTCTGAGTTTATTGTCTTTTGTGCTCCTGCGTTTGTAGGAGGCAGATTGCCCAGGTTCCAGCCATGGCTTTTTAATAGAGAAGGAAAAGATTTCCAGTGCTTGGTCTTCAAGAACATATGTCACTTTTTGAAAAAGAAGGTGTAAGGCTAGAGGTAAGGTCTGTGGAGATCTAGAATCTGATGAATCCTATTCTTAATCATTAATAATACTTCACTTCCTAAGACCAGTTTTCAACCCACTTCTGAAGCAACCAGAGGACGAGAACAGTGAGGTCACTGCAATTCCTGCTCTGATGTTTGAGGTCACTTTGAAATATAACCTGCCAACAAATGATGCTTAAAGACTTCCAAAGCAAGGTCTAATGATCCTTAGCACATATTGTTCTTCTTCTTTTTTTTTTTTTTTAAGGTTCTTTCCTCTACTTTTCAAAAGAAGTTATGTCTCTATGGAGCTACATTTTCACTGCCTTGGAGAACATGCTGTTCAGTCATGACACATCTCTGTGTAATCACAAAAGTTACTTCAAGACTGGGAGGTTCTAAGACTCAAAAGTACCCTTGGATTTTTTTTTAACCATTAGTGGTGACACTCCAGCATTGAAATAAGAGCTGTAAAGCTGATTTAAGTACTTTTAATGACTGTAAAATGTATTAATTCCCCTCCATATTAACATTTCCACTGTGGGTGCAAATGCTTCCCTTTACTGCTACATGCACTGTAGTCTCCTAATCTTTCTGACTTGACCAGAAAGCCTATGGGATTTATTTTATTTAGTTTTTTACTTTATTGATTACTTCTTCTGCCCTGGAATAATGCCCTACTGCCTTTTTAACTTCATACAAAATGTATTGTGTGATTCAGCATAAAGAAAGGAGCAGGAAACACATTGAAAGCAGTGACAAATGGCAGAGCATTCAGAGCAAAGGAGGATGCTCTGGAAGGGCCTGCAGAGACCGTGTTGTAGTTATATGACATGAATATAGAGGTAGCTAAACACAAATGAATAGGAAGCTTTTAAAAATTTTCTCAGAGCAACTCCCGTGAACAGCATAGGTGAGACTCTTCCTTTTATCCTGAACATATGGGATGCAAAAAATCCAAAGCACTTGTAGGAGTGATGCCCTTCTGAGCACGTTGTGAGAGTGCTTCTACCGAATTTCTCCTCTGGAGTCATTTTAGCAGCATGTACTTTAAACCCATACATGTCTGCTAAATAACATCACAAAGTGCAGGGATAGCACTGTTAGGTGCAGTGTGTGCTTTTCTGCACAGCTCTACAGCGTAACTGTGTGGGTAACAGCCACACGTGGCACTAAGGAACACGTGGTGGGACTTAGTAGGTTAGATTCATGGCTGGACTGGATGATTTCGAAGGTCTTCGAACCAAAATGATTCTAAGATATATAAAGTCATGTATAGCCCAAGTCATTTCTTAGCTCATGTACGTTTTATTTAGGCAAGTAGCTCAAAGCTTGAATTGAAGTCCACATTTCTGTGCATGCCTACACTGTGCTGGCTCCTCTAGCGTGACTCTACTCAGTTTCCCATGTGAGACTCCTTTCAAAATCCTTGTCTACAGCTGTGTGCAGCAACAAATGCACAATGCTGGAGAGCCAGCTGGCTGAAAACAGCTTGAAAAATAATGGAAATCAGGTGTCTAAAATCAGAATGTGTTTAGATGTGACTTGGCTTCCCTTGGTTTCCCCTGCAGACTGCAGTGATTCCATACTAACTTTGTTTTTTGCTTTCTGTGAAAATCATCCTCCATCGATGGTTAGATATGGGAGAGCAGGGCTTGGTGGGACTTTGGGTGACTTTATCTTGGCAGACACTGCCTGTTAGTTGTACATCTGTCACACAGATGGGTAGACACGAGGGGAAGAAAAAGAAAAAAAAAAAAAAGAAGCCACCAAATAAAAGTAATTTGGGGATCTGGATGAAAAGGAAAACCAAGCTCATATTTTGTGTCATTATGATGTTAACCACTCTAGATACTCAGGATGAGCATGCTCTGGGTAGGTGGCTATACACGGATTTGACAACTAGAGAGCTCTCTTCAAGCAATCCAGCTCGGTACTGTTCTGCTCTCTGCAGAAATCAGCACCACACGTGGGAAGTAAGACTTCTGGGAATGGCAGAATTTGAGACCACACATTACCTTACAACCTCCTTTAGATTCCTTTACAGTCTATGCTAGGTTCTCACTTAGCTTGGTAATTTTTCATGCCTGTTTTTGTTGTTGTTTTTTTCCCTGAGGCTTTGGGTTTTGCAGATGCAAAACCACTCCCCAAACATTCTGTTGCCATTTTTTGCAATGGAAAAAATGTGCATTCAAAATGTTGGATGTTAAACTCAATGCATGCGTGCTTGTGAGCTTACCTTTGTCTCATTGCTATTGTTTCCTCAGGACGTGACCTTCACCCCCATGATGAATAGAGGAAAAGCTGTCAAATCCTCCTAGCTCCCTGGCTGTGCAGTTTGCTGTTCCCTTGCTGTTCACCAGCCAGCAGCCCCAGCTCTTCCCACCCAAAGCAAGGAAGAAGCCAGCAAGTCACAAATGACAGCTGAAAAGTGAAGCATTATCAACAACTGCGTGAGACTGTCAGAGGGAAACTTTATATAGAAATTCTCCCTCGGAGCCTGGGCAGCCGTGTATCACATCACTTCCAAAGAAAGGAGAGAAGATATGCTCAAGTAACTCAGAGCAAAAATCACACAAATCAATACATATATCTGAGTATCTGCACACAGTGACCTACAGCAGCAAGAGCTCTGCATTCACAATGGATGATGGCTACAGAAACACAAACCTCTATCAGGGGGGCAGGGACACAAACCAAGTTTCGGATGACTATAGGTACCAGGATGGTAACTACGAAGGTTACACACCCAACGATGGCTACTACCGTGGTGGGGACGAGCCCACTCATGAAGAAGATGCCCAGAGTGATGTTACAGAAGGGCACGATGAAGACGATGAGGTCTATGAGGGGGAGTACCAAGGGATCCCACACCCAGATGACATTAAAGCCAAGCAGAAGCAGCGAGCTCCTGCCGGGGATGATGACTACAGAGACCGTGCTGACCTTATGGCAGAGAGGATGGAGGACGAGGAGCAACTTGCCCACCAGTATGAAAACATCATTGAGGAGTGTGGCCACGGACGCTTCCAGTGGACGCTCTTCTTTGTTTTAGGGTTGGCACTGATGGCAGATGGGGTGGAGCTGTTTGTGGTTGGATTTGTTCTGCCCAGTGCTGAGAAGGATATGTGCTTATCCAGTTCGAACAAAGGCATGCTAGGTAAGTGCCACTTGCAAACTGCTTTCCTAACGCAACAGACTGTACTTAGGACATCTAGTTCTAGTGAGACCAGCTTTGGAAACCCTTGGTGGCCCCTTTCTTATGTTGCATGTCGTGCAGAGTCATAGCTGGGTGGATCTGATTTGAGAGGGGATTGCAATCTGCTGAGAAGGCAGCTACTGTAAAACAGCAGCAGCATCACGCCACATCTCAGCCCACCTTATGAATGTGCTGTGGATCCGGTACTGGCCACCACAGGCTGGATCTGAACCAGGCAGCTCACAGTCAGCAGGTCCACAAGGCAAAACTCCTTGAGATGTTCAGGGTCAAATATATAAAAGGTTAAGGTTGGCTTTCCCTAATTAAGCATCTAATGACTCAGATTTCAATGCTTTTAGAAATTAAATGGTAATGAGAAGTCCACAAGGCAGTACCATCCGAGTATGATGAATATAACAGGCAGGGGTCAGCTCGGTCTGGATCACTTTGCAGTCACGTTATGGCTCCTGATGTTGCCCTGCTCTCCAAAGTTTCTCACTACACCCAGGTTCCCCTTTTCTTTAGCTGGAAGTCCCGGCTGGCAGATCAGCTGTGCAGACAGTTCGTTCTACACGCTAACTTCTCAGCCAGGGCAGATTGCTAATATGTGCTGGGTCAGAAATAGCCTACAGAGGTTTCTCCTTAGGTCTGTGGAATGAGATTAATGTGCTGCATGGAGATTAAAGGGCCAAGCTACTGACAACATCCCCTCTGCATCACCATTAACACCTCCCTGCGGTCAAAATACAAAGGCTTATTTATCGTGAGTGAGACTGGGTGGAAAGGTTTGGATGAACACTTTTTTTCCCCTTGCACATCATAAGCCAAAGAAGGCAAAGTCTCCCAGATCTCTAAGAACCAGGAAAGCATCCAGCATGTCCCGTAGTGAGAGCCAGCTGTGCTATAGTACAGCACATCTGGAAGGAAAATAAAGTAGGTCTTGGAAGAGCTGCTTTAGGACGAGATGGTGTGTCTGAATAGAAGTGTACCATGGTCACAGGGAATCATCATGGCCTGCAGTGCATACTATATGACCCAGAAGACCTGCCTGATGCAAGGTAAATGCAGATTTGGGATTAGACCAAAGGCCTTGGCTCCATTTTATTTGTATTATTTTCATGTGACAAAGGTGTTATATAATTACCCTTATATAGACCTCTCTACTTGGTGTATCAAGGTCCTAGAGATTCCTCTCCTTTTTTTTTTTTAGCTTGTTTCTTCTTTTTTCATCTCAGGATGCTTATTCCCATAGCCAGCTTGTTCCTGGTTTTGTGCCTGAAAAGGTATGGGTAATATTTTTTTTTGCTTCTCGAAGCACTTAAAATTTCTAGCTCAAAATAGCTCGAGTCAAATACCTAAAATCACATTGCTCACAATTGGATCTTGATTTCAAAGGGACTTCCGAATTGAGCAGCTCCCTATGGAACACCAGGCTGGGTGCCTTTTCAGTGACAAGACCTTTTTTGAAAAGCAGGTCATTTATTCTGGTGACTATATGAAAACTGAGATCTTTTGAATCTCCGACCCCTTAAATATCCATCTCTGCAGTCTCTGGCAGGCACCAGAGTTAAAAAACTTCAAATGTCACACAAAAAATCTATCTTTGAAGTATTTCTGGCGCAACTACAGGTAAAAAAAAAAAAAAAAAAAAAAAAAAGAACAAGAAACTTCCCAAGAGAGATCTTTTCTTTTCTGCTTTTTCCAGCCCAGTATTTGCAAGGCTGAAAGTTCAGGATGTTCTGATAAGCTCTGGACAAACAAGGAGACATTTGGGTCCATATCCAACTTAAGCTCCAGCTCACTGCACATTAACTGAGCTAAACCGGAATTCCTAACTGGGGGAAGAGCACTCCTCCTGCTGCCTTTTCTCCCTGCTTAGAAAGACAGCTTCTGAGAACCTGGTTCTGCAGAAGTTTTCTCTGTCCTTAGCCTGTTCCTATTGAGGGATCTGCAGTCAGAGCTTGCATTCATACTATTTTGTTGTTTAAACACGAGGAAAAAGAAACAATTTTCCTAACAATAAGAAAAGTTTATTCATCTTGGTCTGAGACAGACTAAAAAGAGAAGAAAGTGGATACTGATGGTAACACCCATTTGTTACTGATGTGTGTTGTACACGAGGAATGTCTGTGATTCGGTGTCTTTCTTGTTAACACACTTCCTCAGCAGCTGGGTATTTCTCTGCTGCAGGTTCTCTTGGATTTGAGGTTTGCCAGATGATCCTTTCTAAAAAAAAGGAATTAAGTGTGGCTTAGAAAGCATGAGACTGCAGAGCACTGCACTGGTACAAGCAATGATTACTCAAAGGCATCAAGAAGTGAGGATGCGAGGAGGCCAGAGCGTGTACGGGGCTGCTGGTGGGCACAGGGCAGTGAGTTTTGGGGCAGAGCTGGCTCCAGCACAGCCTGCTGTCCCAGGCTTCGTCCCTGCTGGGAGCAGCTGTGGGTGGACACTGAGGACAGACAGACACCGACTCCTGACAGGCAAGGCTGGGGAAGTGCTATTGATGGAAATGAGAACATAATCTTCCTCAAAACCTTTCCTGGATTAGCTTCAGCACCCATCCACTGGTGACAAGAAGCAGCTAACTGCTAACGAAGCTCAGGGCCTCCAACATATGCTCGTTTCTCTCAGGGTTTCCATTCCCTCGAAGGTCTTTGGGTTGTGCTATTGCAAATTGATCTTGCTAATACCCGGGGTTCGGTGGCACTTACAAGCTGACTTGTCACAGAAATGGGTGGCAATCAAGGAGCTCTTCGCCTCCATTTCTGCCTAATGTGTGGTGATGAAATTGTAAGAGTGTGTCTGCACCGAGTGGAGGGAAGGGTCAGCAGGGAGGCTGCAGATTTCCCTTACATTATCTTGAGGTTTTAGGAATATGGGGTCCTTACATACACAGGCATTGCTGTCCCTTACCTTATCACCAGGTAACAATAGGTCCCTGCAGAAAGCTCTTGTTTATTCCCAGGTAACTGTTCATCTCAACACATATTTGCAAAGGAAACACAATCAGCTTATCCCAGCTTTATATCAGTTTATCCAGGTGGCGTTAGGGTCGCTTCCACGCAGCTGCAAATGGTTAAACACCTGAAAGGTCTCAGCCATAACCAGTGAGGCCAAGAGGGGGAAAAAAAAAAAAAAAAAAAAGAAAGAGAGAGAGAGAGAGAGAGAGAGAGAGAGAATAAATCAGGTGAGTAATTGAACTCACACAGAAATAGGAAGGGACAAATGAGAACTAAAGTAGCTGCCCCCTAAAGACCAATTTAGCAAAGTTCAGCTTTTGCTTAAAGGACATTTCTCATTAAATAATCTGTGTATTGCTTATTTTTCCTCCCTCAGAAAGCAAGAGTGGAAAAATATCAGGGAAATTATGGCCAAATTATGCAAAAATTACAAATAAACAGATGCCCACAGTGTTTTATGAAATGTGTGAAATGAATTTAACACTTCTTAGAAAACGTTTACATTTTGTTCTGAAAATAAACACATCTACATCAGATGCAAATTAACAGCTATTTTAGCCGTTACTATCCCTCATGGGACAAAACACATATTTAGAATTTTTCTGTGATGTGAATTGTTATCTTGAAGATGACTGCAGGGGTATTAAAAAAAATGAAAAGAAAAAAGCGCCAACAACTCTAGGTGTTTTAGCTGTTTGATTTTATAATTTTTAAAACTAGTCATTAAGTATAAGCTTGCTAACTTGTAACATTGTTTTAATGTATTCATTTCGTATAATTGCTTTTGCTGAGCTTTCCTCAGCAATAGTCATAATAATAATCCATTTGTTAAATTTATTGCACTAGTATATTCTTTTTCAGTATATTTCAGTATATTCTTTTTCAATATAACATATCCTGACAGAAACAGTCTGTATTTTCATTTGATAAGGACAATCATATGGAGAGTTATAAATTTTCTATTTGCTGATGTGCTGAAAAGCACACACCATAATTCTTTGGAGAAATATCGTATAAACGTGCATCTTCAAGTGCTATTAATCACCTCCCAGAGGACTAAATCTTATGTTGGCAAGCATGGAGTAGTAAGTACACTTGTACTTACTACTTACATGTTTTAAACTTTCTCACATCCTGTGTATAAAAAAATGAAGGCACAGTTAGAGCATCAGACTTCCCAGACACCAGGGCTGCAGTTGTTATCATCATTTCACAGTTCAGTAAACTGAGACAAGAAAAATGTAAAGCCCTTTGCCCATGACTGCAAAACATCCACACCAAAGCTGAGAGTAAAATCTGTCTTTCAGGCACACGGCTCCCCTTCCTTTTTATGGTATAGTAATAATATTTTAAGGAGAATATCATCTTACAGACTCTTAGACTCATAATGTTAGATCAAAAAAAAACATTAAAAAAGATCCTATTTGTAATTATGCAGTTATGCAGAAATTCAAGCTTGGCCGTGTGAGTCAGGTTAAAGCAGATGTGTAACACCATCCTTTCTTTTAGTTGTGTGAAGAGGATGCTTTCTCATCAACTGCGATAAAACCTGACCTCATCTTCTCATTGACCTGAATTCACCTGATATGACAGTAAATCCTAATTCCCTCAGCTCAATGGTTTTTCTCCACTTCTTCTTCTTCTTCTACTTCTTCTTCTTCTTCTTTTAATTAATTAATTAATTATTTATATTTTTCTGGATAAATGCAGACCAGGATCCCAGCCGTGGCTCCCCTGCTTTTTCCCACCTCCATGCCAAAACCCACCTTGACCTCCCTGCACGGGCATCCCGAGCATCCCGCACGAATTCCTGGTCTCACACTTGTTCTTGGGCAGGAAAACTCCCGTGGCCCAATGAGTGGCAGCACCCTGAGCAGGAGGGATGTGCTGGGCAGAAAAAAAAGGTGCTTTTGTGATTTGAGAACACCCTGCACCTCATGTGGGGCTGGTATGGGGAGGGCTGAGCCCCCCTTTGTAAATGCTGCGGGAATTTCATCTGCAGAGAGCCAGCACAAACAAAAGCAGAGAGGCTAGATGGGGGGACCAGATGGTCCTGTGACTGTTGTAGTGATGGACAAGTCCTGTGGGGGGCTGTGAAGCCGGATAAATGTAAGCAGCCACCCACGCCGTGCTGGCAGCGCTTGCTGAGGCGTTCGGCGTGCGTTGTCTCTCTGGGGCCGTGCCGAAGCGCTCGTGGATTCACGCATCCACCTTTGGCTTTCCCGTGCAGAATCCCCTCAAACTCTACAGCTAGATTTGCTCTGTATCCACCCCCAGAGCCCTGAAAATGGAAAACCGCCTTTCACAGTTGCAATCCTTTCTCGGCAGTAGAGCCATTAGCGTAGATGAGGTCTCTCTGCTGATATTTAATCAACAAGGCGAGTGCAATGAGACTCCCCTTTCACTTGATTCCTATTTAAAAGATCAGTGCAATTCAAGGGTAAGGACTAATAAGCCTACAAGCAAGGGCAGATAAGAAATTTCCCTGAACTAACCCTCTGCTGAGACCGTTCTCTGGGAAATGCCGGCCACCGTTAGAGCACAAGCTAGGCAGGACTGCTGGGTTTTATTCCTCTTCAAATCACTCACACACAAATGGGTCCTGGCTTTGCCTCATCCTTCTCCCAAATAGGCCAGACCTGACTCACAGCATTTCGGTCATGTCCATTAAATGCATCCTTATATAATAGATGCTAAGCTCATAAGAGTATTCATAAGAGAGTTTCAATTTTGTTTTTATTACAGTTTGAATCACAAGATGAATAAGGTCCTAATCCTTTTGGGTTATCAGAATGCTTTCCCCATTCAAAAACGCTCTTATTACTGTTCTGCCAGCAGCCTGTGTATTAAATGCAGGTAAGAAATCCCACGTTCCTGTGGCTCCTGGCTCTGTGTGGACCTATTGGCAGAGGTGAGCTGCTGCTGCACCCCTACCCATCAGCTTCCTTGCTGTTCTGACAGCCCGAAGGGATCTGGGACTAATGCTTCCCATTTGCTGCTTGGATTTTCCATTTATTCCTTGAGTCCTTTGCACAACTTGAAAAGGATTCTTTTAAGATGTGCCTAATTTTTAAGAACTTTAATCCCATTAATGGTCAATGAAAGTAATTCAGGCTCGTGATGGAGATTTAGGTAAATCTTGAAATTTTCCTTTTCTTTCTGAAGTCTTTATGAGTTTGCTTCTAATGATGCTGAAACAGTAAAAAGACAGTTTGCACATACATAGGCACGTCCTGCATCTGTCTTTCTTTACTCCTAGAACTTTATCCTTTATGTCCATGATTCCTGTCTAACATGGAGCACATAGCTTCAGTAAAGGCTAATAAATTTCTTAATGTGAAAATTCTATATATGTTACCTCTTTTCCAGTGGGAATAAGCCCAGTCAGTGGTCACATATTTTCCTCATAACTTCAGCATTGGATGACTCATAACCCAAAATTTATTCTTAGGATTTCAGCTCTTTGGTTTTCCACAGATTTTATGGGAGGCTATAGCAGACTTTCCTGCAGGCATTCATTATACTCCATTACTCGTGGAACAGTCTGCAAATAATGGCTTATTCAGAGTTACCCTTAACATTTCACCCATCCATTGCATGTGTTCATTTGGAAGCTGATCTCTCCTAGCACAGCCTAAGCTATATGGTTTGAAGCTGAGGTTTTAAGTCAAGTTTCTGGTACGGATAGTTGTAATGTTGTTCCCTAGAACAACTGGTAGACAGAAGGAACACAGCAGAAGAAATACCATTTAGTGATCACTTTTCTTGGCCCAATTCTCCTTAAAATTTGTGTTTCCTTGTTATGAGATGGTTCTCTTACAAAGGAAACAACCATTGCCACATTCTCCTGGCAGTACTCCAGAAGACTGTCACTCTTACATGGACAAGTAACTAGTATGAGTAGCAACTAGTATGAGTAACTACTCCACTCAGCCCTGGGTCCCCACCACCTTATTGAACAATTTAGCGTCTTACTGGCAACAGTGCTGTGTGAGTCAGTGATTTGGGGATCCTGGTAGTGTGGGCAGTGCTCAGGTCGGATCTGACTGAGCAATCTTTCCATCAGCTTGTGTTTTTTTTCCCCCCAAATTAATGAAGTTATGTCATGCAGTCCGTAGTGCAGGGCGGCCAGACTTTCTGGCCCAGTGGTTGTACAGCTGTGGCCGTACACCAGCCCCCTGAAACAGTTGAGAAGTGCAGGATGAAGGCAGCAGGGAGCCAACAGGAAGGGGAGCTCTGTTAGAAACTTGCTGTCTGCTGGAAACGCTGCTGGGAAGTGATGCATGCAACTTTTCAGAAGTGATTCGCTATGGAGGAATGACAGCCAAGGTGGGGTACTAATCCAGGACACAGGAATCTGCAAAGCCTGAGGTTGTTCTGTACCTTGGGCCCCAAGATCTGTTAGTGGATGGAGTGTTTTATTGCAGCTGCCCCAAAAGAAGGTTTAGTAATATCGGCCGGAACACGCAGTCTTCCCAGAAGGGACCTCTCCATCACCATAAAGTGTCCTGCTGATTTTGTTTCAGCCCCGGAGTAAGCATTTATCTAACCAGCATCCTTCCCCTCAGAAACTGGCTGAGCTAACAGTCCCTGGTCATCCCTCAGGCTACCTTTACTAAAGATTTTCATTGCTTTAAGTTTCTAAGGGACGATGCATCCATTGGCTTATCACAAACGATAACCAATTAAGGCCTCGTGCTCTTAATGAGTTATTGATGTTAATAGCTCTGCTGTGTTTTACGCTGCTCACTGGATGCTGTGTTGCAGAG
This sequence comes from Cygnus olor, assembly GCF_009769625.2. NCBI lineage: Eukaryota > Metazoa > Chordata > Aves > Anseriformes > Anatidae > Cygnus > Cygnus olor. The sequence continues at coordinate 15,213,513 of NC_049179.1, forward strand.
GCTTAATCTTCCCTCCCATCACAAGTTTGGGCTCCTTGAGTAAGGGGAGTCCTGTACTGGTGCTTAGAGCTGGCTGAGTCTTTGGGAATAATGAGAAAACCTGAGAACTCTCCACATGATCAGTCTCTTGTTTATGTTCCTGATTAGGGAGAACTTTTTGCTGCAACTGCTGTGTTCTGGACACTGGAAATCATATGTGAAACATTTTAACTGCCCTGTCTCCAAACTGTCTTTCCACAGATTTTTACACTTCTCAGGGCTTGGTGGATGTGTTAAGCTCTGGGGAGCACAAGCTGTTGATCTGATGAGTAGGTTGAACACAAGCTACTGCAAGACGGCAGACACAGAAAGGTTTATATTCACCATATCCCTGTGGTCACTATTAATGAGGCAAATTACACTGAAGACCAAGTCAAACCCAACTCCTGAACTCCACTCCTATGTCCATGGCATCCTCTCTTCCCTCCAAGCTGGTAGGCTGCTGAGCCCTGGACAGAGCTTGCTGCCTTGCACCAGCTAGGGCACTTGGCTGTAAAAAATCCCAGGCTAGAAGGGCTAAAAGACAGTAACAACATCCTCCACCGCCTCCTAATGAGGGACCTTTTCTGTTGTTAAGAAGCTTTGGATCAACATCTGTCATCCAGGGATTTTCTCAGAAAGGAAAAAAAAAAAAAAAGCAGCAGCAACAACAACAACAATAGAAACACCCTTATATGTGTATGTATAGGCAGATTATTATTATTATTTTTTTAATTCATCTGGGTCTGGTGACGTGGGCTGAGCTGCGCCACAAGCCCTGTGTGCCGTGCTGTCAGGTGGTGGCTGCGATGCACAGGGTGCATCCTCACTTTGTGCTGCTGGCTGCCCTCAGCACTGCTCCATCAGATGTAGCTCAGGAGCCAGGGTAAAAGCATTAAGCCTCACGGCACTGCATTAAGGTTCTTCCTTCAGAAAGATTTTGTATTGAAAGCTTTTTTTTTTTTTTTTCCTCAGCTCTCCCTTGTAATTTGCACTCGAGTGAACAAGAGGAAGCCCGAATCTAGTAGAGAAAGAGATCCCAGGTCTCCAGCTGTGTGTGTATTGTCTCTGAGGGCTGCAGGCGACTATCTGAAGGCCTTGCACACCTTCAGCTCCCCTCGGCAGGGCAGCAGGGCTGAGCAGGGCAGGCACTGAGCAGGGTATGTACCGCACACAGCCGAGTGCTCACCGTGGAGGTACGACCACGCTTTGCACTGGCAAAATCCCACGCCCCTGCTCTGGTATAAAGGCAGTTAAGGAGCTAGAATACATCAGTCTTTCGCCTTTGACACACAAAATCCTGATTGCCCATAAACATTGTGTGGATAGAAAAGAAAGCTGAACTGTTCGCTGAGAGGCGATCCCACCATCCTGCGATGGAACATGGTGTTTCAGAGTCTGAACTTTCCCACTTGTGATCAGTGTGAGACAAGCATCCTTCAGAATGCCGCAGCGGCTCTCTGCTGCATAGCTTTTAATTTGGTAATGTATTTTACATCAAGTGCAGGCATTTGCAAGCAAAAGAAAGACAGAATCAGCTGCCAAGTACCTCTCTGCATTGGTCCTTAGCTAGCTTTGCTGGATGGTACAAAACAGGCTTTGGCCATCTGACTGATTGTCTTGCTATAACATTAATGAATTGCAAAAATATTCATCATCACCTTATTTCCCAAGTGATAACTTTGACAAAACAGGTCCTGGGAGAGATGTTGGCTCTCAAGAGAAGTCAGCACTTGGATCAAGGTGTGGACTGACCCTCCAAAGAGCTTTGGAGACACATGCTCATGCCTGACCCCTTCCATCCTTACATGTTGTTCAAACACCTGGTCCATTTGCTGCCAGCTGCTGGACTAACCAATTCCCAGATGCTATGCCTATCTGCAGTATAAAACCTTTCACTGTAGCTGATCAGTTTTTCTAACCCCTGCAGCATTGATTGCTATTAGATTTTAAATGTTTAATATCTGATCCTGCTGTTCTTTCACATTGTAACTCCTGCAGGCTTCAACAGGAATTTTGCCAGCAAAAGGAGCACAGCTTGTGGAATGTTCTTGCCCAGTGAAGTCTCTAAATCTTGAAATTAGATAAAAGAAATGAAAATGAAAACAGTCCTGGACCTGCGCGCATTATTAATTAGTGTTAATTTGTGCTGGTACCCACATAAAGGAAAAGGTAGAATAATAAATGGCCATTCCAGTGACGGTCTCGGTAGAAGAGCCAGGGAAACTGCCTGTTTCTTTAGGCCAGAGTTGCAGGCACATAGTGAGCTGGATATGAGGAGCCTGTTTGGAGAAGAAAACCATTCTCTCCTATTCACTCTGCACTAAATGTGCTCACAAAAACTGTCTTTCAAGGACCCCACGGTAAAAGATCTAATGAAGTTGAGTTAAAAAGAACCCATTTTTCTTAACAATGTCGGAGTGGTTACTCCATAGAGCAAACTATCAAGACAAGCAGCAGGTTCTTCCTTCTCCTGAAACGTTTAGATGAAGACTCTGCTCTCTTAGACATCAAATCTTGGTTCAGTAGCGAAGGAAGTATCTGTGCTACGCAGGTCAGATCGGTAACAGACTGATCCTTTCAGGTACTGCTAGGAGAAGCAGCAAGTGAAAGAGATGATATATTCCAAAGGAAGCATGGGCAGGGTAGGCAACCTGCAAAGGGATTTATCCATGCTTTAGCAGTCTCTGTCTCATGGCTTCCGTGTATAAACAGCAGCCAGAGAGCCTCCTCCTTGCACATCCTCAGTCCCACTGTGCTCAGGGGGGTTAGCAGAGATAAGACATCAGACTTCTGTTGTGCCGGTGATGGCACACAGCTGGGACACGTGCACCCTAAGCTGCTTATGCCTGGCCATTGCTTACGTGCGGGGGATATGTGAGCAGAGAGGCTGGGAAGGAAAGATGTGGGTCTGGTCAAATGAGGGTATATCCGTACTGTAAGATGTGATGCATTGGGAGCAGTGAAAGGTCATGGGCAAATAGATGGGGAAATTAGGTTTTGCCAATGGACAGAGGTTCTTTCATCTGTGATGGCTAATTTGGGGAGAATGGGGGTATCATTCTTCACTGCAGTGTGCAGTGCAGGGGCAGCTTTTAAGCTTCATGTAGAAATTCCTAGCATCAGCCCTGAGTTCAGAATAGGTTTTGCTGACTCTCCAGGTGAAAAGCCTAAAAGGGATGAACAGAGTTACATATGACAGTTACAGTAGAGTGTTAGATTTTGGAACAGCCCTTATTTTATTTATTTGGAAATACTAATGATTATTACTTGGAGCAGTAATAGTGTCTCTTGATGACACCTGCAAAATACAAAAAAAAAAAGGGGGGGTTTAAATAAACCTGAATGTAGTTCTCTTTAAATTCATGTACTGATTTTGAAAAGCGTTGTCTTTGTAATTTTTTGGAAAACAAGAATTCATAAGAGGTATGCAGAGCCTGGCTGAGGCAGGTCTCACTCTGCATTACATATGCTGGTTCCTGACAAGATTGGCCTGTCATTGAAATAGCCTGAATATTGTGAGGCGCACGGCCTCGCTGGTATTTCCATCCTCATTTCCCTCTCGGGTGGTAGCTGGCTGTGACCTGGGGGAACAGCACCTGCTGTTGGCCACGTATGGAGCAGCAAAAGATTTTCTCATGGCAAACAGGATAACGGGTGTTACCAAGCTCACTGTTTCTCTCCCTCTCTTCTAGGCTTGATAGTCTACCTAGGGATGATGGTGGGGGCCGTCATGCTGGGTGGCCTGGCTGACAAACTGGGAAGAAAGAAATGCCTCATCATATCACTTTCAATCAATGCTGCCTTCGCGTTCCTCTCCTCTTTTGTCCAGGGATACGGATTCTTCCTCTTCTGCCGCCTTATCTCAGGCCTCGGGTGGGTAGCAGGTGAATCCATCCCACGTCCTGGAGGAGTCCCATCACAGCTCGGCTGCTCCTGAGCAGCACCCAGGGGTGCAGGGTGGGCGAGGAAGGCAGATCGGGCGATGCATCTCCGGTACCAAGCCAGGGGGGACACTGTGGTTTAACACATGTGGTTGTGTTACCTTGCTCTTGAAAGCTTTATCAGCAAGAACATTTGGTCATTAACATTTTTTTCTGGTACTGCCAAATTATGCATAAAGGCCGGGGAGACTGATCAATGCCCACCTCAGTTGGCAGTCGCGGTTGCCAGGGCTTTATACGAACTGGGCATTAAATGCAGCTTTCAGAGATAACAAGAAACTTGTTTATTGTAGATATCTAAGACCAGTCCAGCCAAAAAGAGATTAGCATTTTTCCTGCACAGCATTTTGTGCATCACATCCGGTGTGGCCTTCCCTTTTAACTTGAACAATCCCAACTATGTGATGTTGAAGACTGTTATTTTTCTCATGTGTTGTTTTTTCTCCTCAGTATCGGGGGATCCCTCCCCATTGTGTTTGCCTATTTCTCTGAATTCCTGTCTCGTGAGAAGAGGGGGGAGCACCTGAGCTGGCTTTGCATGTTCTGGATGATCGGTGGCATTTTTGCTTCAGCAATGGCTTGGAGCATCATCCCCCATTACGGTAATTGTTTTGTGCTTTTGACTTTTGGCAACATCACCTTCCTGCAACACTACACTACCCCAAAATCCGGCACAGATAACATTAGTCAGTCCTTACGCAGCTCAGCATGAACAAAACTGAAAATAATAGACACCTGAAGTGCACACAGAGGGGCTGATAAATGTTCTGATTGATTGCTTGGCTGATGCCAAGGTTGTAAGAGGGACTGCTTCATGTGAAGGCTGTTTTTCCTCAAAAAGCTTGAAATACACTGCAGGAATTATATCTCCAGAGCCCATGCAGTTAATCAAAAGGGCATTGTATTAAGGGAAAACTGGACTGAGATTGTATTGCAAAAAATTGATCTGGTTGTCAAAAGTAAGTAACTTTAATGGGGGAATTACTGGGTGCTGTGAACGTTAGCGGTGAGGACAGCACATGTTCTTTTCCTCAGCCAAGTGTCAGCAGTCTCAGGGCTGTGTATCTGGTGACACATCTCTCCGGCGTGCCACAGGCTGAAGTCATGTCTGGCTTCACCTAATGGAGCTCAGGGGTGGGTGGGTTCCCTGCACGGAGCTGCAAGTGGGAGAGAAAAATTCGATGGGTGAACTCTGAGCTGCGCCAGTGCTCTGAGGAGCAAAATTTGCTTGTGACGTGGTCCTCCTCCCAGCTCGTGTGCATACCCCAGGAAAACATTGGAAGCAAATATCTCCTGGAAAAGATTAATTCCCCCGGTATTCAGTGACAGCAGCTGTCTGCAAAATCCTGCTTGAGGAAAGTAGGGCAGGCCACAAAGACCATGAAGAAAAACACTAACATTTATGCATCTATCAATTTGGTTTTAGTATGTCTAAAACACAGTCAGTATAAAATAAAATGTTATCAATATGACAGAGGCCGTTGGAACAAATATGCAAAGTTACTGCATAGTGGTGTCAGGCTGTAGTATGTATTTTTTATTATTTGTAAATACATAGTTTTTTTTTTTTTAATATATATGTATTTACATTTCTTTTTCTTTTTTTTTTTTTTTTTGGGGGGGGGGTGTTTTTATATTTTCTCTTTTTGATTTCCCAAGGTTCCCCGCTACTTTGGAACTTGAGGAAAGGATTAGAGCACCATGACTGACTCATATGAGACCTCTGAAAAAGCCGTTGCTTGATTATTTCATTACTACATGAACAAAAATGTCTAAAGAAAATGTCTATAGAAAAAAAATAAAGTAAATGTTCCTTATTAAATTTGTGTCTAGGGAAAGTAAATTAAAGAAAAAAAAAAAAAGCTTATATTCAAATTATCTTTTCTTTTATTTTTTTTTTCTTTAATAGCCTTTTGTTTTATTTTAAGAAAGTATCTACATGGGTGCAGTTTGTTAATGGAGCAACATAAGAATGATCCTGTATTTTCTGCTCCTTGTCAGGGGAATACTGACCTGGTCAGACATCAGGGAAAAGCTGGGAGAGGAGGAATCCCAAATGCTGGATTAGGATCTTGATTCTTCTGAGTTTGAATCTCAGCTCAGTATCTGTAGCTCTGGGAAAAGAAAAAAAAAAAAAAAAAAGAAAAAAAAAAAAAAACTTGCTTCCCTAGCTTGCTTCCATAAAAAGTGAAGTACATGTGTGAGGTATGAGAAGGAAAGGAGCTGTTTCTAACATGCCTGCCAAATCAGAGAAGATTTAGCCTTTGTAAATTTTCTGTAACAGTACTGAGAAGCAATAAATTATGGCCTGATTCCTCTACCCTTTCCCAGTCTTACTTGCTTACATCTGCATAGAGCTATTTGTATTGTTAGATGATTTCTAAACTCAAAGATAAAAGACTTTTAAATGGCAGAGCATGAGCAAGGATGTTCAATTTTCTGTAATGAACGTGAACTCTCTTGCTGTTATCTACTGAACATGCTATCGAGCCTCTAAAAGCCATCATTACTAAGAACAGCAAACTTTCAACCTGTCCCCATGTCACGCAGAGCTGTAGAGTTCAGAGCTGCTTTAGGAGAGAAAAATCAGGCTCCCCGGTCAGTGTCTTTACCTGTTGGCTCTTGCTGTTTCCAGGCTGGGGGTTCAGCATGGGAACCAAGTACCACTTCCACAGCTGGAGAGTCTTTGTTCTTGTCTGCTCTCTGCCCTGCATCGCCTCCCTGGTGGCACTGAAGTTCATGCCTGAAAGCCCGCGGTTTTTGCTGGAGGTAAGATGATTCATGTGAACATTGCAGCCTGGTATTAGCAGAGGATAGCTGGTGATAGCGTGTCACCATCTCTCTTTCTTTGCCCCTTCAAACACACACACCACAAGCACAGAGGCAAAAGTGGTCCTACACATCTAAACTAGCCCCGCAGATTGCTTAAACCCCAAAGACTGCAGATAATGGGGTTAATCAATGATGGCCAGTGCTTTACTGGTGAATGTGGCATAGGAAGAAGGTGCTGGGTGCCAGGAATTTTATAAGCCCAACCAAGGCATTTTGAAAACATCTCACAAAGTCTGGGCATGTAACTAGTGAATGCTGGTGGAAACGCAAAGGACAGCCCCTGCAAGTCAGAGGTGGGAGTAGAGCCCAGGTCTCCTCGTACATCTCCTCTTCTCTGATTAGGACATAAGGCTCTGTTCCTGACTCCTCTCCTGCCCCAGACAGTTTTGGGTAACTCCTTTTCCCAGCACAGAAATGCTGCACTGTGCATACAAACCACACTTCTAGTTCTTTGCCCTTAACTCAGCCAGGCCGTACGGGTGTTCTCCAGTATATTCAACCTTTTGATTTCTCTCTACACTTTGCTGAATTAGACAGCTGGGAATTGCAATGTTTATTTTCCTTTCACCCGGTGTTTCCAGATGGGCAAGCATGATGAAGCCTGGATGATCCTCAAGCAAGTTCACGACACCAACATGCGGGCCAAGGGCGAGCCAGAGAGGGTGTTTACGGTGAGTTTTACAAAGCCACTGGCATTCAAAAAGAAAACCAGGACATAATTTCCCTGGCGCAGCACAGCACCAGCTTATTCCTTCTTGGGAGCCTCCCTTTCAGTGCGACCACCCCCAGCCATCAGGGCTCTGAGCTACACTTCATGCATTTAAAGTTAGGTGCCAGCCTGTTTTTTCAAGAATCAATCAATCCTTTGAATTGCTGTGAATACTGTTCATTCCTGATGTTCCACTACATTGTATAGAACAGTGATTTTCCAATTACATATACACTTAATTGGTCTGCTCTAAGAGACTAAAACCAAGTAAGAGTGATATTAGTCACGTGGGAGATCTGAGTCACTCCTTTATCCATTCCGGCTTCTAATCAAACTCTGATTAAACCTCACGTACCTTCTAATGAGCTTCCCAAACTCCATCTGCCTCATTCCCCATCTTTAAAAGTCTCCAAGAGAAAGCAAGATGAGTGATTACTACTCATTAGTCGGCTGCCTGTTGCAAATAAGGTCACACCAGGGGTCCTGGTTTATAGCAAAATCAGGTAAAAGGTGTATGCTGGGGTTAGTTGCAAATTACTGTAATTCAGTTGTGAACTCCCAGTGAGCCAGCTGGGGAATAGCTCCTGATTTATGCTTTTAAAGATAAGAAGATGCATGCTCTTGAACGATAGAAAGAAGGAAGAAAAGGAGTTATATATGTATGCAAAACATATCATTTTGAACAAAAATTTGAGCCAGACTCCCTGTTCAGAAGAGTTGTCATGAAACAATGCCCCTCAGGAATGATCCTTCGAGAACATAAAAGATTAATTTCCCTACCTGACAATTGCATGCAGTTCAAATAGGACCTTAATGAGCATGTGTTATTTTTAGCCCATTAGACTGCTGTGAATTAGCAGAGGTGAGAGAGAGCCCAGCATCTCTAAATGCCTACCTGGCTTTCCTGTAATGCCACATCGGGCTGGCCAGTCTGCTGCTTATCCATGAGGAGAGAGGCTTAAAAATGTGTATATCTGTAAGTAAGGCACTGTGAGAGTCTGAGCTGTGCTGGAGACCCAAGGAGCAGCCGTGCAGCACCAGGTTGTGCTCATTGCTCCGTCCAACCACCATGGGCTGGGCTGAGCTGAGCATTGCACTTCCAGGCACGGCGCCTCGGCTGAACCGAGATTGATTGGCAGCCACTGGCACAGGCAGACGATGGGTTCGGCTGGTGTACTACAAACTGTCGGATTTTGGGTTTTTCTGATAGGTCAGAAGTTGCCAGTTTGTGGTGAATCAACTGTAACCAGGACAGCTCCCAGAGCTGACATTTAAGTGGTGCCAGCAAGAGGAACACGGAGACTCTGCAGCTGAGCCAAGGAGCTCATTCACACTCAGAAATTTATTCAGCAGATTTTCACCTCCTTCTCGTATTTACAAACTGATCATGGTTTTCTTGAGCATATCCTTTATTTAAAGTTACTGAGCAAATATTTTCCAAGACTTGTTTTTAAGGTTTCTTGAGCAGCTCAGTTAAGGTGTTCAATGTTGGAAATTCAGGCTGTTTTGGTGGAGTGAACCGATTGCATGGTGTGAGCTCACCTCACCAGTGAAGACATTTTCGGATGCAAAGGTTCCCATCTACTTGTTCATTTGTCACAAAGGTTCTGCCAGGGGTACTGAAAAGGTGCTAAATGAGAAATGCTCCTGCCAGTTGTGATTGAAAAGGAGATCCTGGGGCACAGTTTGATGTAGATGCAAGTGGCTGATCGTGAAGATATTTTTTACTGTAATTGTCTGGTCCTAATTCCTAGTGGGAATCTAAGGGATGCAGAAATAATGTAGAGCATAAGCACATTAACCAATACGTGAAAGACTGAAGCGGAAGTGATGTTCTTTAAATACTTCAGGGAAGCAGAGAAATAAAGAGAGAGAAAGGATGGAGGGAAGGAGGGCAGTAAGGAAGGAGGGCAGGCAGGAGGCTTCTTTCTATAGTAAGATCTCATGTTGTAAATAAATCAATTAACTCCCTTTGTTGTGATAACTTTCAAGAAAAAGATAGTAAGGGATATCACATGGAAACATTGTCCAGAAGACAGCAGAATTTAAAATCCAACCAATATCAGTTCTGTAAACTTTGGTCCAAATTGTTTTTTTTTCTCTCTCTCTCTTTCTTTTTATTTTATTTTATTATTTTTATTTTATTTTTTTAGGTTTCCTATATCAAAACTCCAAAGCAAGTAGATGAATTTATTGAAATCCAGAGCTCAACAGGGACCTGGTACCAGCGGTGGCTGGTCAGAATCATGACCACTTTCAAACAGGTAAAGAGAAAATAAAACATCCCAGAGGCGCTTTTGAGCTTGGGGCTCCAGTGCCTCCTTGCCTCAGGTCATTGCATCTTGAAACCCTCTCACTCAAAAACCTGATGCTGCTTGCTAAGAGATGTAGTTGGATTTAACTTTCTATACATTTGTGAGCACATGAAAGATGCCACAGTGGCAGCCAGGTCCCAAAATGCCCCTGTGCCCAGCATGGCAATCACGCTGTGCTAATGGCAGCACAAAGCCACAGCCCCAAGCACTTGACTCTCCTTCAGAGCAGATAGATATCGATTCCTCTCCCCCAAGCCTAAGTGAATTTACCTCCTGCAGTGGATTCGTGAGTGCTTGTTCCTTGCTCCTGCTGAGACTGAGTTTCTAACAGCTTTACATTATCTCTTCAGCTAATTTAACCCTTCACACATGTAGAACTTTGTGAAAAATCTTGTTGGATGATTCTAGTCTAGGAGAATGAGCTTAAAGTAAAGGAGTGTCCTTCTTAATTAATAGCAATGTGGGTTTAAACTATATTTATGTGGCAAGTTAGGAACATGAGGAAGTATGTCCCTGTATGTTTCTGTCAGTAATTCCTGCAGTAGGTCAAGAAAAGCAGATCCTGTTTTCTATCCTGCTCTGCTTGGCTTCATCCCTACCCAAGTTCATCGTACCCCTCTTAAAGTGCCAACCGAATTTGGATTTTTGCTCTTCAATGAGATTTGGAGCTTGTTTTGAAAGCTCTTCTGAGGTCATACTTATATGTGAAAAGACAAAATTGTCAGAGGGTCTGAGAAGAGGCTCATAACCACATTTACTGGTGTAGGCTGAGGGGCATGGTGTGTCACCTGAGCTAGCCCTCATCAGGCACTCCAGCTCATTACAGAGCATTCAGATCAAGTACCCTGGCACACAGCTGAATATGTGATCTTTCTGTAAACCATTCATCTCAATAAACATGAATTTGAACTAATACTGAATATAAGACATGCATCTGACCTTCCCCTAGTGAGCCCTTTTTACTGACAACATTAAATTTATGATGCACTCAGAAATTAATATTTCAAGTCTCTGTGAGGATTTCCTTGTAGATAATTATTTCTTATGGATTTGTAGGTCTGGGACAACGTGCTATATTGTTTAACAGCCCAGTACAGGATGAACACACTGATTCTGGCTGTGGTTTGGTTTACTATGGCCTTAAGGTAAGGCACTCCCACAACATTTTCAGGAAACTAGAGGGCTCTCAGAGTCTGCATAATTATTTACACTTTTAAATAAACAATTTCAATATTAATCCTGGTATTACTTTAAAGATTGTTTGTGTACTAAGCCTTGTCTCTGATGAACTATTGACCAATCTGATTGCTTTATATGTGAACACAAGGTGCTTTGAACAAGTCAGGACTTGAGAATTGGTCAGTAGGACAGTAGTACTTTCTGATTTTTAGTCCTTTCATTTAATTTTGTCCACAAAACAAAAACAAAACCAAAAAAAAACTACCCACTTTTAACTGTTCATCAGTCTAAATCAGAACTATTCAGGTTAGCTCGAATCTAATCTACAAGTAAATTTTATCTAATTCACTCTATACTCTCATACTTGCAGAAATCTACCTTCCAGAGGAAGCTTCCAAATTTCTTGCCGCTCTGCTGGTCTCCCTCCTCAGGGGAACGGAGGGCCCTATTTGTCGGCCTGACCCCACGCATAGGGAAGTCTGCTGCCTCCCTGGGGCCAGGGTCAGAGACGTTACCAGGAAGCTTCCAAACCTGGTTCGCCCCTCTGACTATTACCCACTTTTGATAGTCCAGGCTGGCAGTGATGATCTTGAAAAGAGAAGCCTGAAGGCTATCAAACAGGACTATAGGGGGCTGGGACGATTGGTGGAGGGAGTGGGAGTGCAGGTGGTGTTTTCGTCTATCCCTACGGGGGAAGGGAGAGGCACGGAGAGGACATGGAAAGCTCACGTGGTTAATAGGTGGCTCAGAGGCTGGTGCCAGCACAGAAATTTTGTTTTTTTTCACCATGGGGAGCTTTACTCGGCACCTGGCCTGATGGCCCCAGACGGGTCCCTATCTCCAAGGGGAAAACGGATCCTAGGCCAGGAGCTGGCGGGGCTCATAGAGAGAGCTTTAAACTAGGCAAGAAGGGGGACGGGGCTCAAAGAAGGCTTGTTGGAGCCGTGCTGGGGGAAACAATGGCTAGGCTGGGGAAGAAGGCGATAGCCCAGCTGAAGTGCATCTACACTAATGCACGCAGCATGGGTAACAAACAGGAGGAGCTGGAAGCCATCGTGCAGCAGGAGGGCTACGACTTGGTTGCCATCACGGAGACGTGGTGGGACCGCTCCCACGACTGGAGTGCTGCAATGCCTGGCTATCGGCTCTTCAGGAGGGACAGGCAGCACAGAAGGGGTGGTGGCGTGGCTCTCTACATTAGAGAATCTTTTGATGTTGTGGAACTCCAGGCTGGGAATGATGAGGTTGAATCCCTGTGGGTTAGGATCCGCGGGAAGGCCGGCAAGGCTAGCGTCCTGGTCGGGGTCTGTTATAGACCGCCGAACCAGGATGAGGAGACGGATGAGGAGTTTTATAGGCAACTGACAGAAGTTGCAAAATCGTCGGCGCTTGTCCTCGTGGGGGACTTCAACTTCCCGGATATATCCTGGAAACACAACACGGCACAGAGAAAGCAGTCTAGGAGGTTTCTGGAGAGTGTGGGAGATAGCTTCCTGATGCAGCTGGTCAGCGAACCTACCAGGGGTGGTGCCCCGCTAGACCTTCTCTTCACAAACAGAGAAGGACTGGTGGGAGATGTGGTGGTCGGAAACCATCTTGGACAGAGTGACCACGAAATGGTAGAGTTCTCTATTGTTGGCGAGGCCAGGAAGGGGACCAGTAAAACTGCTGTATTGGACTTCTGGAGGGCTGACTTTGAGCTGCTCAGGACGCTGGTTGGCCGAGTCCCTTGGGAGGCGGTTCTGAAGGGCAGAGGAGTCCAGGAAGGCTGGGCGCTCCTCAAGAAGGAAATCTTAACGGCACAGGAGCGGTCCGTCCCCACGTGCCCAAAGACGAGCCGGCGTGGAAGAAGACCGGCCTGGCTCAACAGAGAGTTGCGGCTTGTGCTTAGCAGGAAAAAGAGGGTTTATAATCTTTGGAAAAAAGGGCAGGCCACTGAGGAGGACTACAAGGATGTAGCGAGGCTGTGCAGGGAGAAAATTAGAAAGGCCAAAGCTCATCTGGAGCTCAACCTGGCTACTGCCATTAAAGACAACAAAAAATCCTTTTACAAATATATCAATGCGAAACGGAGGACTAAGGAGAATCTCCATCCTTTACTGGATGCGAGGGGAAACCTGGTTACTAAGGATGAGGAAAAGGCTGAGGTGCTTAATGCCGCCTTTGCCTCAGTCTTTAGCGGCAATACCGGTTGTTCTCTGGACACCCAGTGCCCTGAGCTGGCGGAAGGGGATGGGGAGCAGGATGTGGCCTTCGCTATTCATGAGGAAATGGTTGGCGACCTGCTAAGGATCTTGGATGTGCGCAAGTCGATGGGGCCCGATGGGATGCACCCGAGGGTACTGAAAGAACTGGCAGAGGAGCTGGCCGAGCCGCTTTCCATCATTTATCGGCAGTCCTGGCTATCGGGGGAGGTCCCAGTTGACTGGCGGCTAGCCAATGTGACACCCATCTATAAGAAGGGCCGGAGGGCAGACCCGGGGAACTATAGGCCTGTCAGTTTGACCTCAGTGCCAGGGAAGCTCATGGAGCAGATTATCTTGAGGGTCATCACGCGGCACTTGCAGGGCAAGCAGGCGATCAGGCCCAGTCAGCATGGGTTTACGAAAGGCAGGTCCTGCTTGACGAACCTGATCTCTTTCTATGACAAAGTGACGCGCTTGGTGGATGAGGGAAGGGCTGTGGATGTGGTTTACCTTGACCTCAGTAAGGCTTTTGACACCGTTCCCCACAACATTCTCCTCAAGAAACTGGCTGCGCGGGGCTTGGACTGGCGTACGCTTCGCTGGGTTAGAAACTGGCTGGATAGCCGGGCCCAGAGAGTTGTGGTGAATGGAGTCAAATCTGGTTGGAGGCTGGTCACAAGTGGTGTCCCCCAGGGCTCGGTACTGGGGCCGGTCCTCTTTAATATCTTTATCGATGATCTGGATGAGGGCGTCCAGTGCACCCTCAGTAAGTTTGCAGATGACACCAAGTTAGGTGCGTGTGTCGATCTGCTCGAGGGCAGGAAGGCTCTGCAGGAGGATCTGGATAGGCTGGAGCGATGGGCTGAGATCAACTGTATGAAGTTCAACAAGGCCAAGTGCCGGGTCCTGCACCTGGGGCGCAACAACCCCAAGCAGAGTTACAGGCTGGGAGATGAGTGGTTGGAAAGCTGCCTGGCCGAGAAGGACCTGGGAGTATTGGTTGATAGTCGGCTGAATATGAGCCAGCAGTGTGCTCAGGTGGCCAAGAAGGCCAACAGCATCCTGGCCTGTATAAGAAGCAGTGTGGCCAGCAGGTCTAGGGAAGTGATTGTGCCCCTGTACTCGGCTCTGGTGAGGCCGCACCTTGAGTACTGTGTTCAGTTTTGGGCCCCTCGCTACAGGAAGGACATGGACGTGCTCGAGCGAGTCCAGAGAAGGGCGACCAAGCTGGTGAGGGGTCTGGAGAACAAGTCTTACGAGGAGCGGCTGAGGGAGCTGGGCTTGTTCAGCCTGGAGAAGAGGAGGCTCAGGGGCGACCTTATCGCTCTCTACAGTTACCTTAAAGGAGGCTGTAGTGAGGTGGGGATTGGTCTGTTCTCCCACGTGCCTGGTGACAGGACGAGGGGGAATGGGCGAAAGTTGCGACAGGGGAGTTTTAGGTTGGATGTTAGGAAGTACTTCTTTACCGAAAGGGTTATTAAGCATTGGAACAGGCTGCCCAGGGAGGTGGTGGAGTCACCATCCCTGGAGGTCTTTAAAAGACGTTTAGATGTAGAGCTTAGCGATATGGTTTAGTGGAGTGCTTAGTGTTAGGTCGGAGGTTGGACTCGATGATCTTGAGGTCTCTTCCAACCTAGAAATCTGTGTCTGTGTCTGTGTGTCTCTTGGGCAGCAAGGACAGAACATTGTTGTATTTTCCAGCTAAGGTGTCAATGTCAGTAAAATTTAAATGCGTTGCCCTGCTTTAAGTGAACAAAAATGGACCTACATACTTCTGAGAGCAGCATTTTAGAGTAGGGAGACATTTTGCTTGTTCCTATGTCAGAGCTAAGCAAGAATTCCTCTCAGAAATGCGTTTGTATTAGGAATTTAACAGGTTTACAAGTTATGAAGTAGATGCTTGGGAAAAGCACTGCAGTACTTTCAGTGCTAGGACCTGGTATCCCTAATGTATTTCTCCCATTGTGCTGTAGTTACTATGGTCTTATTGTCTGGTTCCCCGACATGATCCGGTATCTCCAAGAGGAGGCATATGAATCCCGAGTGAAGATCTTTGACGAGGAGGAAGTGTCACACTTCACCTTTAATTTCACCCTGGAAAACCAGATCCATAGAAACGGGGAATACAGAAATGATAAGTAAGTGAACAGAAATTGATTCAATTGATGCTGACGGGGAAGAGTGCGTGAGCAGATGTGGGGATGACATCCACCAAAACACACACAATTTGAAGAAGTAACCCTGATTGCAAAGTAACTGAAATTAATTTTTGGTAAGCTCTTTTTTATTAGTTATCCACAGAGCAAATGTCCTTTTTCTCCTGCTTTTCACACACACTGCCTCAGCCACTCACATCTCCATACCCAAGGGCATGCATCCGACGTGTCCTGCTCCCAGTAGCACCCTTACTGGGATTAGGGCAGTGGGGGCACAGGGCTGTGCTGGGCAGCTCCGGATGCAGCCATGACTTCTCTTTCCTTAGCACACACTGACATCTACTGGTCTTGGGCAGCAGAGCCCATCACTCGAAACATCTTTTTTGAAAAATTAAAAGCTGTGTTGCGCTGAAGTCCTCGGTATGACTTACCCAAGTGTCCATCCTGCAGCCCAATAGCGTGAGCAGTGCCATGGCCAGTTGCACTGGTGTGCCGGCCGGCATCTCCCCACAATGTGCCGTCTTCTCTTTTAGTGCTCTGAAGTCAGAGAAGGTACTCTAGGAGAACATTATTGCTTCCCTCCCTTTCTTCTTTTTGGGCTGGGCCTAGGTTTTTCTTCTGTATCCAGCCTGACCTCAACCACTGTAAGCTCTGCAGCAATATAAATCCTAGTGATTTGTAGCAGGACGTTTTCACTTTTCTAAATCCCAATATAATGGGTGGGAAAATACCCCTATGTAAACTTTATGGTGATCCCATTGCCCCAGAGGGCCTAGACAGGGTGTTGTTACTCCAGCTTCTTGCACTATGGGGAGATCATACAGGGCATTCACTGTTACAAAATGATTTATTATTTCATTCTTCAACTGGAAGTGAGGATGCTCAGCACCTTCCAGGATGAACATGTATAACTGTGATGTATATCACTACACTCCTGCCTTTGTCCTCTCCAGTTTAATAACTCGAACTTGATTAAGCTACATTCCAACAATGTCCAAAGCATATCTCATGATTTATAGCTCCGTTTTCCCTCTAGCCCTTGACTGTAAGTTAAAACTCCACTGAACACCAGGCCATGGCTGCATGACTCTTTTAAAGACAGATGTTAAGAAAGCAAACTGCAGGCAAAGGACTTCTAACAGCCTTTGTGACTAAATACATCACAGGCTATTACTGGGCAAATGCAGAACAGCTGAAGTGTTGCTGTAACCTGTGAGACCTTCTACACGATGCAAAAGACTTGAGTAGTCTTCTTGTTATATTTTGAGCATTAATAATATCTGTTTGTAGTCTCGGTTAAGAAGCCCTGCAGTGTTCACTTAATGGTGTAAACAGCCATCATGTTAGCCTGTCTTGTAAGTGCTCATTTCAATTATGTTTCTGGGCATATGTTAGTAAGCCTTTTTATTTGGTGACAGTTGTGGCGTCCTCAGCTAGAGCAATAATGCTTGCACTTAGTACCTCTTACATCTTCCAAACATGTCTGTGCATTAACTAATACATCTTCCCAGTGTCCCTGCAAAATCTCACAGGTAAATCAATATTGTGTCATCCTTCAGGCAGGCAGGTCAGACATGTCAAGCTTCCCGTCAGAGGAGAAATCAATCATCTGACACTGTTGATTATTTTTAGAGTAATCTGTTTTCTTTACACGATATGCAACAATCCTCGAACAGAGATGGTTACAAGCAGTACCCATAATCTCCCTGCTCCCTCTAGAAAGCTTACAGCAATTTTGCTTTAAAAATCACTTTGAGTTTAAACAGCTGTCAGAAACCTTTCACCAAATGGCCAAATGGGCTCCTGATAATGTCTGTTTTTATTTCTGCTTGAGGAAGGGGCAGAATAAAGAAGTCAGGAAGGTCAACTGCCAAGGAAAATGCCATGCACTGGGTGAGACCATCTTCTTTGGACGGGCTAGCATTTAAAATGAGAGGATTTGTGTCCACTTGGTTTTAAAGGCACGTTTTCTTTTTTGTGACTACTTTGAGGAATAGAAAAACTGCCAGAAATTCCATAAGATCCATCTCTTTAAAAATGTCTTCAAACCCCTCTTTCCTAATAAAGTACAAAAGCATTTTGTTGGAAGATCAGTTACACATTTAAGCAAAACCTTTTCTGTAAATGACCCTAGAAATTATTGTCAATGCTGTCTCTTGAAACAGCCATTGCATGTTATATAATGTAGGAAATACCTCAAAGTACAAACTTCTGCTTCCTGCCCCACAGATTTATCGGCATGAAATTCAAAGAAGTGAGATTTGAGGACTCGTTGTTTGAGGAATGCTACTTTGAAGACGTGACATCCAGTGAGACCTTCTTTGAAAACTGCACCATCATCTCTACTGTCTTTTATAACACTGGTAATGGGATTCCTGATATGGTTTCAGCCCTGTAATTAGGAGCCATTTTATCAGATTCTGGGAGGAAGGATGATAGGGATCTGTGTGTGTGTGCGCGCTGGCTAATGAGAGTGGTGATGGAAAAAAGAGGGTGAAGGCAGACTAAAGGACTGGCTGCTATCTTACCTTTATGGCTGGGGTTGTGGTGGTGCTTTTGCCTTATGGTTTAGCTAGACATGTTTCTTTTTTCACTAACTGAGTTTAGCTTTCCATGCAGGCATCAGCCTGCCAAAAAAAAAAAAAAAAAGTGTGCCTCCACTAGCATTGCCCTGAGGGCTGAGGCTGCTCCCATCTGTGGTTCAGGTTCTGTTTCTTGCTTAATTCTGTGTTTCTGTTGCTACATTTGGAAGGATGCTCCAGGTCGCTCCCAGTGTTTTTAACTACTTGGCTCCCGGTCTCATTTGCTACTGCAGAGGAAATGCAAAAGTCTGTGCTCAGGCCTCGGCACATTAAAGTAGTGGCAAAATGCCTAGCAGTTTAAAAGCTCGATCCAATGAATTTAGCTTAAAATATAATTTTTAGTTCTCTATTTTAATTCATATTCAACTTTTGGTTTGATAATTACAGATAATAAAATATTCATTAATTTGTCCTGCAAAAGCTTTTAATTTCTATTCTAATGGAGAATAAACCATAATGCCATGAAAGTGAGAGTCTGCTTTGCCCCATCCATGTGGCATGGGGATACTGGTTCAGGTCATTCAACAAATAAAATATGCCACCAGCTATCAGGCATGCAGGTAGAATTTGTCACTAAAATAAAAACTCCCTGACTGTTTTCATTCGGTGAGAAGCATCTCTGAGATCTTTAAGTTGATTTTGATCCTGGCTCCTTGCTATATGAAAGGACATCAGTAAAGCCGGATCAAGACTTTGCCTCTTCCTCTTGCAGATCTCTACGAACACAAATTCATCAACTGCAGGCTCATAAACAGCACATTTCTGAAGGAGAAGGAAGGCTGCCACCTGGACTTCGAGGAGGACAATGATTTCCTGATCTATCTGGTCAGCTTCCTGGGCAGCCTGTCCGTGCTGCCGGGTAACATCATCTCTGCATTGCTCATGGACAAAATAGGGAGGATAAAGATGATCGGTGAGTGGTCTGTAGGGGTCTGTGCTGAAGCAGGACCACCTGGTGCTGTGCAGCTGATGCTGTTTTCCACAGCGTTCTGTATAAATAAATGACTGATTTTGCTTGTAGTGATGAAAAATCACAAAAATTATTTGCTGTAGCTGTTTGACAGCCCAGGAGATCCATCTTTGAGGTTTCTGATCTTCAGATGATTTTAAAAACAGCTTCAGGAAACATATGGTAGATTAATTGCCCATGTCACATCCAAGCAAGATGCCACCCATTAGACACATGGGACTAAGTTATCACCTTATCAACTTCTGATTACTTTGGGAATTTCTGGTGTTGCTTGCTCCAGGGTGCAGACCTCGCTCTCTTGCCAGGTACTGTGGAGTCATGCCTCAAGGGATAGACAAGTGAGCTTAGTAAAATCAGGGATGAGACACTCTCTTGAGTATCTCACCTGTTTCTCTCTTCTGGGAACAGATGGAAGCTTAGTTAGCTGAGCTTCACTGTCAGACAGGTAAAGGTAAGGAAGATGATCCCATCAGTGTGTCAGGAATTTACACTTGGAGGGCAAAATGAACCTTCATGTAGTGAATTTAGAAAAGACCCAAACAAATGAGTGGGTCTGTGGGAAATAAATTAAAGCTGAATGAGAATCAGGTTGTCCACCCCGCAGACATGTCAGCATTTCAGCATTTTCATCTGGAATTGAGATGACAGCTGGAAACCTAAATGCTTATTTCTTCTGCAGAATGAAAAGTACAGGACAAAAATTGGTAACGACATGCTGAAACGTTTCACTATGGAATTTCCAATTGAAACAGCCTTCTGGCATCCCACCCGTATCACTCTGCTGAACATATTATTTCTGGTCAGCTTAACGTGAAAACTGAATTTCTCTTTTGTGTTATGTGCCTCACTGGGACTTCAGTTCAGTTTTATCATGTTCCACTAAATCCTCTCCTGTGCTGAATGTCAGATCTGGGGCACACACGGTGACGCTGATGCTGCACTGTACCTCTGCAGCAGAGGAAATATCTGTACTGCACAGAGAGGGATGTGGTTTGGCCGTGGAGAAGAAGTGGGCAGAGGTCCTGCATGGTAGCTTTCCATAAGCAGAACATTACAGTGGCAAAATACAACTAAATATACAAAATGAAGCATTTCAGTTCCAGTTCAGCATCCAAATCATTTTGGTTGGTGTTAAACTGATTAAAAAAAACTCAAACAAGCCAAAAAAAAAAAAACAAAAAAACCTTTGGTTTCCTGGTGATAAATGGAGATATTTCAGCAGCAACAAAACTTTCCAGTGAAAGAGATTTTGATTTTGCAAAATTGCTTCTTTCAGGTGAAAATTCCCAACTGGGGAAGAAGGCTGTGATGTAGCCATTAATATTCCTGAATCTGAACTGTGGCTAACTGAGCATGAATGCTCTCACTTTCTCCCTCAGTGGTGTTCAAAAAATTATAGCTCCCGTGCAAATGTGCCATGAAATCTAATGATGTTCTTATAATTAAAAGAGACCTCAAGTGCTTCTTACAATCGGCTGTAAATTATCCTAATTGAGTCTAGAAATGTGTCAAGTGATTTCAATAAGATGTGAATTGCTCTATCTCTTCACTCAAAACTCAAGTTGAAAAACCTTCACAACGATTCTTCCTCCTTGTTGGCTTTCATGTTTACTTGCCTCTACTCTTCCTGGGTCCATCTGGAAGTCTGAGGTGCTGGAAATCTGCCTGGAAAAGCCTGTCTTCAGCCTCTCTGTAGAGCAGGAATATCAGCATGATCAGATGGTTACTGAGAACATTTTCAGGCTGGTTTCCAGCATCACACAGTGACAGATAGGCAGCATCACTGTATTTTTGGATTTTTGCAGATTTCATTCATTTCGGGGTGAAGCACTGTCACTTAGAAGCCATCTTTATCAACACTGTGGCAGCCCAGCCATGGATGAGGGAAGTTGGTGCCAACATTTTTCTCCTGGTTCCCCCGCAGGTGGCTCAATGTTGATCTCTGCAGTGTGCTGCTTCTTCCTCTTTTTCGGCAACAGCGAGTCGGCGATGATTGGCTGGCAGTGCCTCTTCTGCGGGGCCAGCATTGCCGCCTGGAACGCCCTGGATGTGATCACCGTGGAGCTCTACCCCACGGATAAGAGGTGCACAGAGTCTTCTTCCTCTCCACTCTTGGCCCTCTGACTCTGGCCTCTCTTTTCCTGATAGCAAAGGCCAATGCTCACTCTAGATACGTTGATGGGGGAGTTGTATTATTTTTATTTTAAGCAGCCCTTAGCGGCCTGGTAGTCCTGAGGCTATACTGGATCAACATAGACATTTGCAAGCATAATTCTGCATGCACCGTGGCTTGTACTCAGGGAGTTGCGGGGAAATAAATTATAGAGAGTACATCATTTCTGAGTATGTGCATGAGGTCTGGCTCTTCAGACTGTGTCCTCCAGCTTCTCATCTTAGCTCGTCACCACAACAGCCTTTCCCTCCACAACAAAGAGACAACCACGTGCACAGAATGATCTGGGAGATGAGGTAGCATTGGAAACTTTGGGAGAATGAGCTGCAGATGAGATCTTTCCTGCCAGCATCATTATAAACATTTTTTTTTTCCTTTTCCAAGCTGTTGGGGAGAGCCAGAAGTGAAGGGGAAAGACTGTGCTATGTATGAAGACAGCATGCTTTGAGCTGCTGGGTGAAGCAGGGTTAGGAGGAGAGACCTAGCTGTTGCTCTGGTGACAACCCACCTCAGCCAGTGCTTGGAAGGGCTTTGAGAAATTCTAGAGCAGGTTGGGTCCTGTTTTCCTTGGGAAGGGCAAAGGCTGTCAGAGTGGGCAACTGAAGAGCTAGGGAGAAGTTAAGATGAAGAGAAACGAGTACACACAGACATTTACCTCATACAGACAGACATGCAAAACAGTGATATTTATTTATTTACTATCTATTCTGGCTGGCTTACTTGCTGGGAGCGTAGCCTAGGCAACATAAAAGCATTCACAAAATAATCCATCCAGATCTTCTGTAGTTATGCCAAGAAGATCCCTCCTAACCATTGCTTTCTGCTTCTCTTCCCCACAGGGCAACAGCCTTTGGCATCCTCAATGGGCTTTGCAAGTTTGGTGCCATCCTGGGGAACTCGATCTTTGCCTCCTTTGTAGGGATAACCAAGGTGGTTCCCATCCTTCTGGCTTCCTCTGCTCTGGTTGGAGGTGGCCTGCTCGCTTTGCGCCTGCCAGAGACTCGAGACCAGGTCCTGATGTGAGCAACTGAGGCCAGGGGGGTCAGGGGTGGACGTAGAAGAAGAAGAAGAAAGAGCCATGTTTGGAAAAATCAAAATGTCCTTTTCTATTCCGTTTTGTCGATACCTCAAAGAGAGGGAGCAGAGGCGAACGAGCCCAAAGGGATAAAATGAAGCCCCTTAGTATCTGACCCTTTTACAGCCATGATTGGTGCATGCAGCTACTTCACACACTCTGCAGAGCTTTGCTGTTTGGGTTTAATCCTGCCTACACTGGGAGCCTGTCCTTTCCCTCTCCATCCCCGTGTAGCGACACAAGACACGAACAGGGGCTTTGTGCGTGCATGTGCCTGCGGGGGTGTGAGCAGATCCTGAGCTGAGCTGTGAGAGCCTGCCTGCCTTGCTGAGCACTCCCTGGCCATTCAAATAAGCTGTGCTCAGACACAAAAGGCACCCAAATGGCAGGCAGGTAACAAACCTACCGTAGGTCAGATCCAGCAACAGGAGCAAGAGCCGTAAATGTGACCAATGACCTTAGCTGTCTTGATTTGGGGGTTACAACTTGAAAAAAAATGAGAATCCTGGTTTCTGGAGGATTTGAGAGTGGGTGCTCAGCTCTCTTAGAAGACTCAGTATCTCAAAGCCCCTTACTGTCTTCACTTGGGCATAAAGAATCACTAGGCACCTTCTTGGTCTGGGAGAGAAATATATACATAATTTTATATCTATAGACGTATTTACACTTACTTGCAAATGTATGTGCACATATTGAAGTGATCAGCTAGTGAAATTTATAATTTTTAATTTCTGCACTATTTAAAGGACGTTAAGAGAGGCACTAAAAACTATTACCACTAATTCAAGTTTATCTGGAGCTATGACCAACTTAGTGACACATCATTCTTTATACCAGACACCAAATATTTAAATGTATTGATGACTGGGAGTATATATTTCTATGATGATAAAGATCTTTTTCCTACAAACTTTCATGGAGGAGAAATTGTTATGATGATGGAGCGATGATGGAGCATTCCACAAACCAAATGTGTACATATAATCCAGTGTAAATAGAGGACTTTTTGTCTAATACCTAGAGTATGTTAACAGAGAATTTACCAGCATTTTAGCCATATTAGTTAAAGAATATGATGCTTCATTTTCTTACATATTTGGGTCTCATCGAAACACTGTAAGCACAGTTACGTATAGCCATTTAACTTGCTACATGGGGAATGCACACAGCAAGCTTTCACTGTACAGAACATTAAATTCTCCATTAAGTGGGACAGTTAAGTTTGATATCCTGTAAAGACTCTCTTTGAATTTCATATGCTCTTTTTATTGTACAACTTCAGTTCTGTTGCACCTGAAAGCAAAGTGAGCTGTGTATTTTTGGATATATTTTCTTGGGAAGCAGGAATGAAATGTATACTGTTAAATAACACATATTAATACCTAGATAGTGCTAATTAGACCCATTCAACAAGCTCAGCCATAGACTGGAATTGAGTAGAAATGGTCACATAATGCAGGGAATTTGTCTCACCGTGATATTTTCTGACATTAAAAGTTATAAGTTATTTTGTACTTTTGCTAGTGACCTTTTTACTTTTCGTTGGTTCCTTTTTTTTTTTTTTTTTTTTTTTTTTTTTTTTTTTTTTTAAGAAAATCAAGCAGTGCTAGGCTGAAATCCAGCAGGACTAAAATCTACCACCTCTGCCTTCAGCTGCACAGGGGCAGTCAAATACACCCACAGCTTACACCAGGGCCAGCCCCACACAGCTATGGCAGTCGGTGTCAGCACCACTGCAGAGGACAGATGAAAGACACAAAGTATGGTGAGATCACAAGAAGCAAATCCTTGCGGATGAGACAAAAGTGTCTAAACAGCATCACTTTTGTCACTGTGTTGGCTGGGGATAAGCACTTAAAGAGCAACTAGACTACAATGGGCTATTTGGGATTTTTATAGATTTACTCTGAGGTTTATGAAATTGATAAAATCACAAGCGGCTTTAATAGCGCGGCTTATTATGCCTCATTTCTCATTTTATGGGTAGCTTAGGGCCTTTTTTCTGATTTGTCTTCAAAACAGCAAGGTTCCTTCGCTGAGGTAGGAGTGAATGTAATTATGTCCTTTGGCAGTGGTTCACAGCTTCTTTTGAGAATCACAGCCCAGAATGTGTTTTTTCTCTAAGAATGTCTGATCCCTTTGCATGGTAAAAAGCAGCTAAATATGTGTTTCAACACAAAAGATCACCATGGTCTTTATGTTTCATTCTTTCTGTGGGGTTGTGAATGCCCATTAAGTCATTGTATTTACAGGGAAAAAAGGTTTGTTTCATGGTCTGGACTATTCTGTTTTGCTGCTCTGTGGAGCCAGAACTTATCTTTATTTATTCCGTGGAGCACTCTTAGTTACATCCATATCCAGTGCTCTGACAGCAAACCTGATTGTTTATGTTCTCCATTGACATTGCACAGTTACCAAAATGGCATCACTTATTTTGCAAAACTTCACCATTGGTTTCCTTAAAAAGAAGAAATTGAGGTCTTAAGGTGATAGAAATGGTAAGGTAACATCAGGAAATGTTATCCAATCTTAGGAAACTTTCTTCTTTGCAGAATGGGTCCTTCACAGGGTCTGCCTGGTAAACCTCATGTCCGAGAGGTTAGCTGGGGCAAGGTAAAGAGCAATAGGATCTGGCAGTCAGTGTCATCCTGGCTACCCATGTAACTGTACCCCTAAAATGCGTGGGTCGGTCACTTCGGAGCTAGGGGACAATGGGTATGGGGCTTGACAATGTTTCTATCCCTGCTTTTGACCAGGGAGTTCATGACCAGATACATAAGCGCAAACACACACTGCAGCTGGTACACCAGGGCCTGGCAAGGACAACAGAGAAGGACGAAATGAAAAGCTGAGGGGAAACCACATAAGCTAGCCTTAGACATCTACAAGTCAGCTGTCTGAATTCAAACTAATCGCCCAGGGTTCCCATTACTCCCAGTTACAAGAAACAGTGAACAACTGTGGCCACTCAGTTTTGATTTGGCTCCAAGTTTCAGGCTGTGTGCTACCAGCTAGGCCGAGCCCAAGCCACGGGGCACCGAAGCACCGTGCATGGGGAGGTTTCTCGTCAGACACCTCCTCTGATGGCTCAGCTTCGTTTCTGCTGTAAAATCAGCATTGTAGCTGTGCTGCAAGTGCCAGTGTGCCTCCTCCAATGGTTCCCCCCGCCTACACTTGCCACAGTGAACAGTCTCCATGTCTTGGAGTTCTGCTACTACTGGATCATCCGCAGAGAAGAGGAAAACTGCTGATCACAGCCCAATAACAATCCTCGCTGAGCACCACTTCCTCGGATTCGTGAACTTTTTCGCAACGAGGGCACAGAGGACCAAGACAGGGGACTTGCCTTAAATCCCAAAAACCTCCTGTAGAGGACGGTTGGACCTCTTCATGCATATGTGGCACACCAGTCCAGCCACTCAACCGGGGACTTTGTGGCATGGAAGAGATGGGTGTAGGGAACCCAAACCAGCCTGCTGGGTCTTGGTGTCTTCATCCATACAGCGGAGTAATGGGGTTGCTGGAGCAGTTCATTGCTGGGTTCCTGAGCACGCAGAAACAGATTTTTAGAGGAACAGAAAGCACTGTTACTATTGTAAAAGACCAGTGGTATTACAATAAGTGTTCTGCCTCCTTATGGTCCCGTTGATTTAACGGGTTGTTGTACTATTTTTCCCAAACTTTGGTTGTGCAGCACTGCTTCTGCTATCACATTTCATTCTGCCACATCCTGCTGGTGGTGGCTGCTGCTTGGGGCTGGGTGGGGTGACCCCCTGCTTGCCCATATCATCCTCGTCTCTCAGAAATGCTGTGCAATTTATAAATGGCGGTTTGTGGATCTTTTGGACTAAGAAAAGGGTCACTCTAGGAAAACCCAAGCCCAGAGCCAGATGTTCTGCACTCTGGGGAGAGGTCCAGCAGCTGATGTCCTTTGGTGACAGGGGAAAGGTGCAGGACATTCCCTGAGCCTGGGAGCTGTCTGGTCCCTGGGCTGGGTTCACATATGTGCACAGAGCAAAGCTGTATGGAGCTGAGCTTTCTGCAGATCTGAAGGTCTCTTCTAGGTCCTGCTTTGAGACTTCCAGCAACAGAGTATACTCTGACACTGTTAAGGACGTCCTAGGTCCCTTTCTGTCCTTGCTTATGTCCTTTGACTCTCCAAAGGGCACATAAAACCTGAGAGTATATTTTTAGGTTTATGTAGATTCGGGCCCCATGTATTATATTTCCATCAAGTTTCTCCCTTGGTTTCTCACCCTCGTATTAGCCAATGCTGCTTTTAGGAAGAACGAAGCCTGCGAACTGTGAAGGAAACAAAATGAAAGAAATTTCTTTGCTTTGTGTAATGCTAGAGCTGTATAAATGTTCACACACTGCAAGTTCCCCTGTAAATAACACCCAGTGTCGTGCATTTAATGAAGTGTTTCATTTAGGTATTCTGTTGGCTGTGTGTGTGAGATAGCCAATTCCAATCCCTTGGTTCCTTGGTTCCTCTTCATTTAAAACTTTTTTTTTTTTTAATTTGATCTGTGTCTGGTTGTCACTGGAAATTGCAGCTGTTCCAATGGACTTTGTTTTTGTTCTCCCTGTCACATTAAAAAGCTGGAAGAAAAAGAATGGCTCCTGCAGTGTTTGTGTTTAATGTGCACTTTGAGTCCTTTTACAAGTGCTGCTGTGGGTGACTTTGTACTTTGAAAATGTGGGGACTTCCTCTGATGTTTGCAATGTGTATATCCTTGCTATCTCACACCATCCCACCTCAATTAAGACTCCCTTCTACTACTGCATTATCACACTGTGCATTTCCTAATGCATTACATAAGAAACTCTATAGCCTGAAAAAATTTCTGGTGAAGAAAGCATAACATATTTTTAAGTGCCGTGTAGAAACAGAAAGCTTTGCAACAGGAACATGCCCAATAAAAATGTTGTTTCTTGTAGCTACACACACCGTTTGACATAGAATGCTCTCTTCAGGCTTGTTGGTAAGATACTAGGTGCAGAAAGGTTAAGTCCATCAGTGTCCAGTTCTCTCCTCGCTTGCACTACACATGCAACATGCTAAAGCTAATATTCAAACGAAAGTTAAACAGCTGTAAGATATTGGAAATATAATAAAGGAATCATGAAGGTTCACCAATCATCAGGAGATGAAACCAGGCATTTTTCCTCAGCTTGGGTTCAAGCAGATGCCATAGGACCCATCTGGGCTGGGGTCTTACTGGGTGGACCACAGCCAGCAGCTGGTAGGGACTGGTCTTGGGGAGCTGCCAGCTGGGAATTTTGCAATACCCGTGTCTGGCTACAGAGTACAGAGCTACAGTGTCTACAGCTCATAAGTCCCTTTTGTGTATTCTGCTTTTATACAGAAAGCTGTGTATTAGCAACCACCGTCAAGAATAATTTTCTTAGAAGAACCAGGCTTTTAAATAAAGGTCAGAGATTTGTACCTAAAGCCTCAGAGGTGCTTCTGAGTGGTCCTTACTCCAGGCTATCTGACATTCTGTGTTTAAGGCTGCAATCTCATTAAGCAGGAAAATCCCATATTTGAATGGGCAGACAAGGTTTCTGAGAGAGGAGGTAAAAAAACAGAGGTTAAAAAAAAAAAAAAAAAAAAAAGGAGGTTAAAAAAAAAAAAGACTAGTTTTAAAGTAGGACCCGGGGAATTTAAGAACAGGATTATGTGGCACAGTCGCCTCAGATAGCATGGGATAGACTAGATGGTAAGAAAAGCTTTGTAAATCTGTGTTGCTGTTTTTCCATACTGATGATTTTACCTTGACCATCTCGTGTTCCTCACCAGGTGGCGTTTCAGGCACAGATTCCCGTAGCCACCAATAAATGACCCAGATTCCCTGGATGTGCAGGTTCAGCCAAGTTGTCAGAGAAGGTTACCTGGTGGAGGAAGAAGGCTGGAAATGATGGCATTTTCAGCAGCAACTAAATCCAGTAGGTCTGAGTGATGCTTGAATTGTGAATTGGAATATTGGGAATGTGATTTGAGTTGGTGTATGGTAAACTAGACCATTATTTTGTCAATGCTCCCGTATCTCAGAACTTTACTGGTTTCGAGACTTTTCAAGAGGAAACACAATTTGGCAGTTTGACTTCACACTCACTCAAAAGTCAACCACTTGGCCGGGCAATTGGTGCTGGGCATTGAAGTCCCGAATTTCCAGTTTGGGGCAGAAACTGCTGCAGGCTGAGCACCCTGCTGATGTGCAAACACTGCTACAGCTTTGTGGCTGATATCAGTTCAGTCTGTAGCTCTCAGACCACTTTTTTTTTTTTTTTTTTTTTTTTTTTTTTTGTAAGCTGATGTATAAAACACAAAGAAAGATAACCAAAGAGATTGCAGCAGTTTTTTGTTTTGTTTTGTTTTGTTTTGACTCTTTTCAGTGGGAACTGAGGAACTCGCAGCATCCTTGACCCATGATAAGGTTTGGGGCTTTTATCTAAGTTTTACATTTTGAGTGCATTATAGATATTAATTAATCCTTAAAAGTACTATTTGAAAAGTGAGAGCTTATTTTTTCCATCACTTGCTTCACCTATACAAACAGCCATGTACCTATACCTACATATACGTGCACACACGTGCACATATAGAGTGACCTCGACTACCGCAGGTGCATTTGCTGGTTCTGCCCCAGTCCTTGTGGATCAGAAACGAGCCTGGCTCAGGCCAGGAGATGGCAGCAGCTGCACACAGCACCAGCAGCCCCCGCAGTGCTGGCTGCTGGTGGATGCGCCCAGCACCGGGGTCCCAGCAGGACCCGCACCGGGCACGGGTGCTGCCGTCGGGTGCGGAGCACAGGAGTCTGGTCCCCCAGGAAAGTAAGGGAAAGACGGCTAAAGAGAGCAATGGTTAGAAAGTTTTGAAAGGACAGAGCCCTGCCTAGCACCAAAGCTTTTGAAGAGAGAGTTGTGCAAACCTGGAGCAAAGCAAATGTAATTATGGAGGAGAAAATGAGAGTTTCTGCTTCAATAGTCTAGTGCAATGGGTTTCAAGCTTTCCTGGCCTGCAGCTTCTATGTGTTTTCCAGCAAAGAGGCAAATACCTTGTGGCAAGACTCCAGTTAGATGAGAAAAACCCTGAGCTGGCTAGGGCTTTTCCCATAGAGCTAGGAGCAGGTCGGCACCAGCGTGGCTCCTGTGGCAGCCACAAAGGTAAGACGAAGGGCATCGCACATACCTGTCAGTACTTTGCTTACCATCTCAGAACAACCCACAGCCACAAAACCTCAGTGCCTTGCCAATATGGGTGGTATATGATTCAATCAGAGGACTGAGCCTGCTGAAAAATAACCCAATAGCAAAAACAAATGGTGCAGCTGCCTTTCTTACAGCTTCTAGAAATCACGGAGCCCATCCTGAGGCCTGTGACATGGTTAAGTGGGTTTTTACACCCCAGATTTGTGATCTAGGTCTGTTCAGTCTGCACCACCATGGCTGGCTGCAGCTGCTGTCCAATGTGAATTTTATAGTGAGGGTTTCTATCTGGGAACCAAGAGGCTGGGTTCCCCTGGAAAACTTCTGCTTCAATATAAAAAATAAACAATCAAAACAAACAAACAAAAACAAAACTATCCAGTAAATACAAGCAGACCTAATTACAAGGAGACCAAAGCCAGATCTCAAGTGGCTTGCTCCTCTCTTTTGTAGCCCTGGTAAAGCAAGGAGGCTTATGCCAGCACTGACACCTCTTCCCAGGGCTGCAGCCCCTCTCTGTGAAGAAATGCCTCTGGCAGGACAGCAGCTGGAGCAGGCTCTGTGCAGGCTGTGGGATTTCACAAGGAGATGGCAATATTTCTCCAGAGGGAGCCCTTTCTTAGCCTTGAAATCTGCTACAGACTGGGAAGAGGTTATTGTACGTGGCCTCCTGAAACACATCTTTGAATGATAAACTCAGTGCTTTCATCCCTTCCTATTCAGGATAAGGATAAAAGAGCTTTGAAAACTTCCCAGCAGCCCTGTTCCTTCTCTTAGGCCCCTGAACAACAAACTGCTCTGCAGAAACTAGCCATGTACTGAGCCCTTAGGCCTTTAAATGTTTCAGAACAACTTTTTTTTGCAGCCCTCGTTTGACCTAACCAAAGAGAGTTTGTGTCCCTGGCTCAGCACAGCTGTAGGGTGCTGCTGTATTCACTTTGTCCCTTCTGTGTCCCACCTGGAAGGGGACAGGAATAGTGCCACCTTTGCACTGGTCTCTGGGGGCAGATGTCTTGCTCTCTGTGTGGTCACCAATGCATTAGGTGCCTGAGAGATCTTCTTCAGCAGGTTTTTAGAGGTTTTGTGGGGGTCATTTACTTTCAGTGTCCTCATATTTTGGTATTTCAGCGTGTGCCTCCTCCAGGTCATTTTAAAAGAGCTTCCTTTTAAAGCGGTGCAAATTTAACTCCAAGTAACCAGTTTCCCTGTCTCCTTAGGTCAAGGTTCAGTAGAAGACTTGAGTGGAAGAAATGTTGATTAAGGAGAGAAAAGAGGTAACTCTGGGTGAATGCCATACACACCTCAGAGTTCAAGGCTGCAGCTTAGTGTATCCCTACATCATGACCAAGTTTATTGCAAATTTCCAATGTCCACTGGGGATGAAAAAATGCCTTTAATTAGTTTAAGAGACAGGATTTCACGATGAAGAAATCCAAATAGGAAAATGACGCATGAAAATGTTAGAAAGCATACAGAAAAAAATAAAATAAAACAAAGCTCAAATCCAAACCCTTTTCTGACCACTATCTGCTTGATGTGAGGCATTATAATGGGCCTTTCCACCAGGTTCTGGTTTCTCCTAGTACAACACTGATGAAAATGCAAAGCAAAAAAACCTCACCTTGAATTTCTATCACATGTGCAAGCCCCAACCAATGGAGCGTGGGTGGCAGGTTCTCTGAGAATAAGGACAATGCTGTGGCTCACTGGAAGACTGGCAGTTTTTTCTCACTTCAGAAGGAAGACTTTCCAAACTAGATCTCTGAGATAATTCAATGCATAGCAAAAATATGTGAAAATCAGCTCCTGTCACTTTCTTTCTCTGTTTTATTTGTTTATCTTCAGGTATGTCTTCCCCAAAGATCCACCCCTGCAACTGAAATCTGGCAACACGATGCAAATTCCATGTTGATTTTTAAGCAAGATTATGTAAATCCAATATGTTCAGTCACTGTCGTCCCAGGAATTCCCAGTATGTGAGATAGTGCCAGGGAAGGAATAAGGGCTGAGCTAATCAGCATGCATGTCTCGCAGGATTTTCTTGTGTTTCTTTCAGAAGAAGGAAGCTGTAGGTTCCTGTGCACCTGATCTCTGGGATTCTCCAAATACAGGAGAGTGCTCTGGTAGCAAAGAACCACACAGTGGATATCTACGAGCCCACTCTGCTGAGGGAGGCTCATATACAAGGCATGGTATAGTGCATTATGGCTACTTCTTACTGGAAGATGACTCCTAACAGATCTCCTCTTCTGTTGTTTGGTAGATACCTCCCCAGACCACTTTAAAGTATACTTCTGAGTATAATGACACAAAGCATTAAGGAAACCAGGGAGGAAAATCTCCATCTTTGTGTTTGCCGTATAGGGCTCCTAGTCTAGTTGGGTGTCTGCCCTTGAGCTAATTCAGGAACAAAGGAATACAATTTATTTATTTATTTATTTGGTCTGAGCAGCTCCATGGTCATAACCCTGAGCTATTAGTTCTTGTGTTCCCCTTTCCATCTGTAACAAGAACCTATTGCCTGACATTAAACCTTAGAGTGAAGTCCTTGGATGGGGGCCTTATTAATTGTGTTTCAAACTGAGACATGGGGATGATGCTGACTGTATTGGCCTTACATCTTTCTTACTAACTATCTTTGCAATCACACCTCACAGGTAACTACCTTGTTTCTCTTTGGACATAATTGTGCTTTATTTATTGTCATCATTGTTGTTATCATTCATAAAAGGGATTTCCAAGGTAACATGGCTGATGGACTTTCAAGCATTTGGCAATGACTTCTGCAAACCACAAAGAAAAATATACCTTCCAACCTGAGGCATAAACAAAAGCAGGGCAAGGTGATGATGAGCTTTAAGGAATAGGTGTCCTTACAAGTCAAAGATTCATTCCACATCGATTATCATGCAGTAAATAATGCACCTGAGTCTTTGACAATAGAAAGCAAATTTACACTGTTGCAAAAATACTAATCACTAGCCTAGAGACTCACATTATTAGCTGAGAATAATTATTTTCTCCAAGGAAAGCTCAGACCTTCAAAGGAGATAACATCTTAAATCACGGCAAATTTTAATTTAAATTCAAAGTGTAGGAATGTCCATAATACCCTATCTCTACGTTATCTGGCTGGGATGGTGTCATTATAGTGTTTTAAAGACAGCCCCAATCATTAAACTAAATACCTGCAGCCTAACACTTTGCAATTTCATTTTCCTCTTGTCAGAATATGTAACGGATATTTGTACTGGAGGTAACAAAACAGAAAATGTGAAGGTATTGATAACTTTGCCATTACTGCCTCTTAAACTGCCTGAGAGGTGGAGAGGACTGGATGGCAGTGGAGAAGTGGTACCTCTATAATGGGATGTAAAACAAGGCAGCCAGTCAGTGCCTGCTGGGGTAGGGATTCATGGTGTCTGGGGACTGACGGCTCCCATCGGCAGTCGTCAGCTTCTGGGGAAGCAGCAGATTCTGGTACTCTGTTCCCCCACCCAGGGATCTGTTTCATGGCCTTCTTGCTGAGAGTCTACCAGGTGAATTGGAGTGATTCTTTGGCCTCTCTTTGAGCTTGTTTTCTCCTCTGAATGCCTTGGGTCCGGTAAGAGCATTTCTTCTATGACAAATTTCTTAAAAGTGTCAAACTACAGAAAGGGCCAGGCAATGGCACATTTCTCTGATGATTTTCAGAAACATCTGAAAATACAAAAGCTACACATTGCACTCAAGATGCTCAATTACACTGACGTTTTATTCCACAAACTAAATACAAATATAAATAAGTTAGATGAGCACATTCAAATGATTCCTGAACCTTCACTCATCTCTCTGAGTGCCCTACTTCAAGATCCAGAGTTTATTGCCTGTTAATGGTATGTGTGCAATTGAAGGGAAAAAAAGATGTCCCTAAGTCAGACTATTCACATACCAGGAAATTTCTGTCTTTTGCTTGTCTGTCCTGAGATACAGAAATACAGAAAGATATTAGAAAGGCAGGGCAGAAAAGGCACAGTTTAGAAGTGATTACTGATAGATATGCAAGAGATACTTGGTTCTTTGAAGACATGGATGCAATGAGCTAGAAGCAGAAGGACAAGTCTGTGGCTGTAAAATGTTGGTGGTCAGGATTAAAAAGGTGACATTCTGGCACCACAGATTTCAATTTACTCACATTTTCATATAGGGGGGCTGGATATATTTTCTTGATCTCACCACAGCTTGCAGTAGAAACCTTCAAGAGTCAGGTCTGCAAGACTTTGTATTGACACACCTTCAGAAAACTTGTCCTCAGCCATCATAGCCCTAAAGCTATGTGAAATGCCCAAAGACTTAATTGTCTCCATTACTTTCTGATCCTTGGCAGGTTTTGCTTTCAAGTTTGTGCAACACAAAGTGCACTAGGGAGGATGAGGCAGTGAGATGCAAATGGCACAAAGAGGTGATCATAAGTCTGAGGCCTTTTGAAAACTTGGACTTCAGTGTTGAAATTACCGTTCAGGAAAACACAACAAAAGAAAACACGTCCCCTCAAATGTGAATCATTTGTTGAGAGAGTCTTCAGGGGTGATACATAATTGCTATCTGTTCTGCCTCCGAAGCAACTCAAATCAGCCTGGTGACATTTGTCACAAACGGAGGCAGATATTAATAGGCAGCATATTTATGAGGCTTCTTTACAATGCAAATTGCTTCTTAGTGAGCTGCCTTCATCCTGGCTTTTGGGCCATTTTATCCTTTTATTCCTGACATTTCACTCCTCTGTGGTGCCTGAATATTCTTAGAAGACAGAGGGGTGAAAGCCCAGTTGACTTTGTAGCTTGGGACAACACCAGGAGCTCTGGAAGTGCTCTGTCAGGGATGTAGGGCACTCTGCTCCAGCAAGAATTGAAGGCCGTGGTCCTTCTACTGTTGGTAGAACAGACCAGAATAAGTCCTACAATCTGGCTAATGTACTTGTTATCCAATGCTCGCTGCTGGAGAGCAAGATGCTTGTACCCATCTACTTGGCAGAGCTGATCGAATAAGAAGTTTAATTTATTTCAACTTCAGAGATGCTTTGGCAAATGTAGTTGGGGGAACACTGTCTTCTTTTCAGCATTATATGAAATGTGTATTTTTAGCACTTGTGTTCAGAACTAATTTTTCAGGAATTTCCTGGCTCTCAGCCTCTCAGTTTGAAAAATAATCAGTAAAACATTAAGAAAGGCTGACGAAAGGCAACAGGGATAGGGACAGTTATAAGCAGTAGCTGATGTCACATGTTGATTGTTGTTTGCATCCTCAGTGCCAGGAAGGAAAACAGACAGAAGGTGGTAAATACAATGCAAAACAAAGTATGTAAATGCAAATTAGCCAGTAATAGTGGCAGTGACACAGGGGCAAGCGCTTGCTGGAGACTAGAGGCTTTCAGACTTCCAGATGATATTTAAAGTCACTGTGCTGAGCTCTCCTTGTCAATAGCAGATTAATGAAAAGCATACACACGCTGTGTAGTAAGATGTCAAAAAAGTGAGTGCTGAAATCCTGGCTGGATATTTGTGTGCAGCTCAGTGCACTGAGTGGCAACGAGAACCCAGGTTTTGCTTCTTCGAAAACATGCCCCCACGCTGGAAAATGCCCATATATTTATACACAGATGAAATTAGACTTACTGTAATATGTGTATTGTATAAACAGACTCTGGTAGCTTTTGTGGTCATATGTGATTTACAAATGCAAATTACTGTTATTATTAATAACTATGATCATGACCAGCTGGGGTTTATAACCCAGGACACGCTGGTCCTGGCAGTCTATTACTAATGTATGTCTCCTGATCATTATCTTATAAAGCAGCCAAGCAAAGTGCTATACTGCATGTAGGAAATCATCCCCTTTGTGCTGCTAAGTGAACTAAACACATAGGTGCCATTAGCCCTCCATTATGTGCTCTTCCAAGTACAATTAAGCACAGACAAGGTCTGAAACTGGGGCCTGTTGTTTTTCCCAAGTGCACGATGCAGGTGGAGTTGGCTTATTATGCCCATTTTAATTCTTTTTTGTCTGTTTTTTTTTTTTTTTTTTTTTTTTTTTTTTTTTTTTTTTTTAAGGCTAAATGGTCTCATTAAAACCTCATAGAGGAAATCTATTCATCTTAACCGAAATATTTTTGGGTCCTTCCAAAACCAGTAATCAGAGACTGAAGACAGTCATCTGCCTTGCTAATGGACCACAGTTACATGTGTAATTGATTAATTAAGGAAATAAAATCACTGCTGAGACCAAGGGAGGAGTCCACAGCTTCAGCAGACATTGGAGTGAAATAGCAATGAATTTGCCTTCTGGGCAAAGGGGCTGAGCTTGTTTCAGTTATTTTTGTCCTCCTTATACTGCTGCATCCTTTCTATACAGATTCTTATTAGGTATCCAGTGTCACAGGCTCTCATGGTTCACTGTGAGGGTAAAAAATAGGAAAATGATAAACACCCCAACCTTCCTTTTCTAGCTGGCAGGAGGAGCAGAGTTAGGTTTAGTTTTACCCTGTGTACTTTTATTTCCATGCAGTCGTCCATTGGCTTTGCGTGCGTGAGCAGTTGTGCCGTGTGCATGCAAAGAGGTGACCAGGGGAATTCAAACAGGAGAGGCTTTGGCTGGCTTTGGATGAGTGTGTTGATGTCTGCTGTTATTTGCAAGCTGTGTTGTCATGATTTACCTCCTACAAGGGCCATGCCTTCTGCCTCACCACTCGCTTTACTAGCTGGGAGCTTCACTGGTGCCTCATAGCAAAGTGGCTTCAGTGGATTCATGTGTAGGGAGATTTCATGTGCAGGGAGAGCCAGACACAAATATCTCAGCAGACTGAACAGGGGAAGCGGTGCAAAGCAGTCATCTCTGGCAAGCCCATGGCAAATGTATTGCTAGGAGGATGAACCGTGTTCTGTAAGAGCTTCCTCAAGGCAAAAGACTTATTTGAGCACCTAAAGAAGTGCAGCACTGAGGCACTGGTGAGCGCTGGGACCTTGGTGCCTCCACAGCACACCTGACCTGAAAGGCTCCCAGCACTTGGAAAGGACTTGGTAGGGCTTTCAGTGGTATGGCTACTTGTGGCTGCATCAGAGAGAACAGAAAACAAAAATGTAAATGTTTGCCCTTACAAAATCTACTCCTTTTCTATGGCTTTCACACACCTTCCAGCCTGGGTGCATTAGTTTTACCATGCACAAAGCTCCGGGCAGATCCAAAGACCAGATGGAGTTTATAGAGGGTTAGAAACAACAGAGAGCTGAAAATTGATGAAGAGCCCTAAACCTGCCTGCAGATAAATGTCCTGAGCCCTCTAATGGCTGAGCCATTGGCAGTTCAGCCAGGCAGCTCAACCAGCACCAGTTTTTAGCAGTTAGAGGCCGAGCTGTTCAGCTTGCTCTCTGCACCTGCCTGTTAGCTACCACCCATTAAGCACTGCCACTCCAGTTGTCCAGTGGTCAACGATCTCCTGGAGAACAGATGGCTCTTCCAAACACCACAGACAAATTTTCTTTAGGCTAGAATAGTTTTATTTATTTTATATTCTTGAGGATACATAGACCACAGGTACAGTTTTGGAGTCCTCACTCCACCTACTCTGGCATAGAGTCTTTTATGAGTACACTCCATACATTTTTCAGGTTATTTCTGTCATTGTTGGAGAATAAGTGTACTGATTGTAAAGAGATAAATTATTGCTTTGGTCATGATGAGTCAAGATAGCATCTGAGATATTGAAAGGTTTTCACTGTGGTGGCCTCATTATTTGGTCATGATTTTCAGGTATTGAAAATTGTAGGTAAGCAGCTACGAAACAGCACCCCCAGGTTACCTTCATATTTTGAAACATGTAAAATAAGCTTTTAGGCAGATAAAATGAAACGTACAGAAGCCTTCTGAGTTTTATGGCAGCTAAGAGCAATTTTTATCCCAAGAACTTTAAAAATAGCATCTTTGTGCATTTATTTCTCAGAGCTTTTGTGATTTTTGACAGTTGATTGAGCCTTCTTATCCCAGCTTCCTTGAACTTTTGCTTGTGAGTGGCAAAGATCTAAAGTCAGGTACATTTCCTTAACTGTTCCCTAAAATATTGGTCCTTAACTCCTATGAACAACTGTAATAAGCTGCTTTTTGAAGGTCATTTACACCTGCATTGCTAAGGTATTCAGTGCCATAAAAAGATTTGACAAAGCACTACTCATCTGGGCTGAATTTTAAGCATGACATTAACCGTGTCTAACTCTGCTTGGTATCAGCGGGGCTCACAATGAGTTCTGAATGTTTCACTGAATAAGGATGGATTCAAGCAGGTGCATATTGTTAAGCAGGCACATAAGTACCTAAGAGAGATAAATGGAGAGAGTTACAGAGCAGCTGGTATCTCTGCCTTCCTATCAGGGTGATTCCATTTGGTGAGCAGGTAAAAAGGGAAAGAAATCAGAAAAGAGAAAAACTAGATTAAATTAAGGGAAGAGAGACAAATAGGTATTTCCTGGGTATGTACAGAGTGATGCACTGACACCTTCTGACATTTCCTCGTATGGGTGCGTCCTTTTTTGTTAGGGGCAGGCGATACTACGGTCATGAATTGTGGCCCAATAGAAGGATCATCAAGATGAGTGCAATCTCATTCGTGGTCCATAAACCAGCAGAGGAGAAGCTCTTGGTTTTCTAATTGATGCCAGCTCTGAGATCAAGCCAGAAAACCCAATATCATGGAGCAACATTGAATGAATGTGCACGCACATGTGTGTATGTGTATGCAAAACCAGTCAGACACGGTAATGGAATTTTACTGGACAGGAAACAAACTTTCCTTGTCTTTTTGCTTTCTGATTCATCTCGGAAATGCAAAACTAAGGTACCTCCTGCCAGCCTAAATTGCAATGACTTATGATCCATGGTTATTTTATTGTATATTTTATTTTCTTACAAATTCAGATGTCAACATAGCTGGGAACAGAGAGTGTGAGGGTAACATCCAGAATTCCTGGGTTTTCTTCATCATTTTGAGGTTTGTCTGTTGTTTGATCTCTCTCAAATAATTTGATTTCCATCCTGAAATTCCATTTTACCTATAAAATGGGAAAAGTGATACTTTTCTTTTTATCTAGGAGGCCCCATTTTACTCGTATGTGTGCTGTGTGGTTTTCCTGGCACTCCAGGACTTGTAATGGTAGCTCTGTATTGATCTGTCACTTCCTCCTTCTTTGGATGCGAATTTATTTCACACACATACACCACTCAGTTCATGCTCTGGTCTGCTGGGAATATTTAGCCCTCTCATGATACCCAGCCCAATTTGAAAAAATCAATTCATTCAGACTTGTGAAGACAACGATCCTGCAGAAGGAAAATAAATGAGCAGCGGATGTTTACTCTAATGGATGATGAAAAGCTAAAGTGTTTTAAACACTAATTTATTACCATTGAGACTAGCAGTTGGATTTAGGCACAGGAAGGTCTGAAGCTCCTGAATTGGTTCATTTTCTTGCTGACATCTCCATTTTTCTAGTTTAAAACCCAAAGTTTGTATTAATTAGTTAAAGTGGACAGTGTCTGTAAGGCACAGCAGATAGGCTGTAGGATGACTGCTTAAGGACTGGAACCTCAGACAAAATTCGTGCCTATGTTAGTTAGTTATAGAAGTGACTTGACCCTTTTGCTCTTCTGATAATTTCCAGTGTACATCTATCTGGGAGGTAATGAAATCAGAGCTGTTCTTGTTGACTGGCAGTTTGTCAGTCAGGGCAATTCTGGACACAGTTGTATACAAAAGCAAACTGAACTACCCAGCATAAAGAGATTAAAACTTTGAGGAGGCCTAGCAGTGCTTGGAGCTATTATTAATTAGTATTGTGACCATCATCTGATCTCCGAAGCCTGGGTAAAGTCCTATCTGCCGCTGTGGTAAGTGCTATCCCAAGAAAAAATAAAGAATGTGTTTGCACCAAAGTGCTTAGGACCAAAGACTAACTCTACAGAAAACAGAATGGAGGATAAGAAAACAATGAGGAGGCTGCAGAAAACATGGCAGGCAGGGATATTTGCAGAGCTGTCTCTGCAGTCCTGATTTGCAGAGGGTAATTGTGGCAAACCTGGTTTTGTTCATCCTTGTGCAATTAGGACCTGCTACAACAGAGATAGTTTATGGTTTCTTTGGAGCAGTTTTTCTTTTGGAGACTGGCATGGTAGCATCCCACATGCATTTGATATGGAATGGGAATGCTGAGTCTCAGGGAAAAGAGAGAGAGAGTGCTAGGCTAAATTTGAAAGAATAGCGTGTGGGCATAGCACAGGTATAGCAGCTGTAGCTTTCCCAGGTAAAATGCACTTTTAGGAGCATGTCTCCTTTTAGATCCTCTGCAGAGGTAAATGTGCAGTCTTTCCAGCATTACACTATCTCCTGTAGGAGAAAAATAAAATAAAAGGTTTTAAAAGTGCAGACAAGCACTGAACCATTTTACAGCCCTGACTATCCCAGCAGGATTGACAAAGGCCAAATGCTTAGCTTCACTAAATGCATTTCATTGAATGGTATTGACATTTTCCATCTTCCCTTTCATTATGCCCCTTCCAAAATCATTATGTATAGGAATGAATTATTATCTTCCAAGTGGAAGTGAAAGAATATATAGTCTTTTTTCAAATTGCTTAGGGTTTTACTTTTGTACGGAGGGGATTGGGCTAGGAACTATCAGTGGGCATGTGAATAGGAATATTTTTGTGTTCCTCCCTTCCATGGAGCTTGCAGAAGTTGGTGCTGAGAGGTGTATGGGGAAAGCTGAGCCATACCATGGGCAGTGGGCTGCTTCCCTCTGGGCTCACCATTGCTCCTTCAAGGTGTGTGGCTTTGTTCCTGTGCCAAAAAACAGTCCTTGGAGATGGCTTGGAAGTAAAATGTTCACAGGTCAGGAAATGCACTATTCAATTTCACTTGTCAACTTCAAGTCTGATGCAGATATCTCTGCCTTAAAGTACACTCTTCCTTCATGCCCTTGCTTTAATTGTTTCACAGCCCTAAAACACCACTCAGACCACCAGGGTTGTTATCACTGTTGCTCCCCTCCAACTAGTGAAGCTTTGCTGGTCCCACTGGAGGCTTAGGTCATAGCTGTTTGTCACAAACCAGCCATATCTTTGAGTTTCTATATCCACCCCAAACCTACAGTATGCCCTGGGTGTCTGGTATCTACAGCACGGTGCATCCAGAGCCTTGCAAGCTGAGCCCTGAGGAGGTAGGTTCATCTGACAATGTTTGGTATCTGTTAACACAGAGACTCACTACAACAGACCGGCCACTTAGGCAGAGAAAATACAAGAGATTGCATTCAACGTAATGAATACAGGAGTCCTTTTTTTCAGCATATATCCTATTAAATTAACTGGAAATGAGTGTTCATCAGTCTCTAAGGGAAAGAGCCTGAAGCCTTTTCTTTTCACTTCACATCAGACATTCATCAGGCCTTTGATCTTACTGCTCGTGACTACATCGGCTTACAGAAAAGGTCAGTAAACAGCTCTGCAAGTACAAGTTGGATTTCCAAGGGCCAAGTCCTTTAATCCTTAGATGGGATTTTTTCATTAAAATAATAGTCAAATTCAGCAGGTCAGTCTCAATCTTTTTATTCATTCAGAGCTGTTTGGGCTGTGTGGAGACTTCAAATTCCCTGTTGCTTCTCAGTAAAAATGGGATGAATTCAGGATCAGGGTAAAGTTATCCTGTTCTTCCATGCTCAAAATCATAATTTTTTTACTTCATACTCTAGGCTTCCTTTTCAAGGAAATTCTCTTTGACTGTCAGATACCATTCCAGTTTTGGGGCAAAGCTGAGGTTTTGCTTTAGGGAAACTGGCTGGACTCAGAAACGTGAAAATACTTCTAAATGCTTCTTGTTACCTCTTCTGGTGGAGATTGCCTCTCTCTCTGTTTTGGTGGCAAGGTTACAGATGCATCTAGAATTATATTTTTTTTTACTTTTTTTTTTTTTTTTTTAAACGGTACTTATAGACTTAGAGATAAAGTCCAAGTTTGGTAAAGTTAAAATCTCTCATTTAATGCCTCTTGTTATATGATGCTCTACTATACAGAACAGTATTTGGGGGGAAAAAAAAATCACAAAATTCTGCTTGACTTGTGACTCGTGTGTGCTTTTTGTGGATGAACTGGGTGCCAGAGTCCTTCTGCAAGAAAGCAGCACAGCTTTTCTTCTCAACTTCGTAATTCTAACATAGATTAAAAGTAAACTCCTGGACCCAGGCTCTTGAGAGAAGCTTAATACCTCATCTGCAACCCTTACATCCTCCCAGTTCTGGGGGGATAGCCATCACACAGGCTTCATGGTGGATGACACCTCCTGCAGTTACGATATTGTAAAGGGGCTGTTCTTGTGCTGTGTGAAGCTTTTCCGAGCAGTAAATGGTGCTTTCCTCTCTCTCCATATCCATCAAAACCTCTTCATGAATTTGATTGCACCCTTGCCATAGAAGTGAATTAATATCAAGAGGAAAAGTCAGTTTTTCATTAATTCACATCGTTTTTTCATTTGTCACATTATCTTCTCAGCTTTAAAATCCCTAATGCTCTGGGTATAAGCCACTGATTAATGACATAAACTTTCACCATTCATCCATGCACTTGTATAAAGCATGAAAAATGCAAGGCAAAATCAGACCATCTACAGAGTGTCTCTGCTCTACCTTTTAGTCTCCGCAGTGACCTGCACAAGCAGATGTACTTTGTGGGATGTCACGGTTAGGTTAACAACTCTGGGACGATTTCAAGTGAAAGTTTGTCATAAAGCTGAGGAAATACTGTGCTGTCATCTCCCTCCTCCAAAGTGAGGATGATCTAGCCCAGTTTCCTTTAACAAGTGCAGTCCTGGTGATACAGCACGAGGTTGGCACTTGAACGGATGATTTACCCTGAAGACCTACAGAGCCTTCAGGACAACCTTCAAATGCTTCCAGAGCAAATCCTCTGGCAAGCACATGTTTCCATTAGCCTTTGCAATAGCTTTTCCTTCTCACTAACTTCTTGCACGCAGAATTTTTCTGGATGGAGGCACCAAAATGAACACTTCCTCAAGGGATGGGAGCAGTTTTCCAGACTGCAGCCAGGAGCACTGTGTAAAAGAATAAATCTCAGCCTGGGTTCTCACCTTCCTCTTCTGTAAGACAGAGGAGATGGACCAACAGTCAGACTTTGAGCCACTGCAGGCCATCGTATTGCTGGGCTATACTGGTTTTATGGGAAAAGAAATCAGTGATTAGGCAGTGGTCAGGTCCCCTTATCAGGCATCTCATTATTGAACAGCTCTGTCTTGCTTAACTGCTCAAAATTATACTTCTGGTCTGTCACGCTGACTAATGGGCACCGTGGACATTATTTTCATTTTAGACTAGATGCAAACTCTTGTCTCCATGGATGCATAAATGAATTAATTTATCTTATTGAGGTTCTTGGCCCTCAGTAGAATGTCAGAAGTAAAGTGGATTTTTAAATTTTTTTTTATTGTTATTGGTTTCTTTGCTCTTAGATAGGAATATTTTGGGCATGTTCTGTACACATGCTTCCTGGGGAAATTAATTATTGTTATTTTATTATTATTACCGTTTAACACTTGTATGGTGCTTTACATCTTCAAAGCACTTTGTGAGCATTTAGCTAATTAATTAAAGTGCATTTCATGCAAACTGTTCCATTTCCATCTGGATTTACAATCAGCCCTCCTTTATGGGGAAATTATGTCACACATAAACCGAACTGAAATAAAAAAGCCCATCGTAGCTAGGAGCAGTAGCTCGCGCGGAGCAGCGGGAGGCAGGACGTAACGATGCCTCTACAGCTGCCACCCTCGGCTGGGGTCCT
Organism: Cygnus olor; assembly: GCF_009769625.2. Taxonomy (NCBI): domain Eukaryota; kingdom Metazoa; phylum Chordata; class Aves; order Anseriformes; family Anatidae; genus Cygnus; species Cygnus olor. The sequence continues at coordinate 15,256,739 of NC_049179.1, forward strand.
GGCAGCTGCTGCACCGCTCGCTGCTCCGGACAGACCCCAAACACCGCAGCTCACAGCGAGACAAGCACCCAGAGCAAGATTTAGAGGCAACCCAGTGGCCTTATTTCGGAGGAGAGTTTTGGAAGTGTTGACGGCCGCCTGTTGTTAACAGCGTTCCCCCATCCTGTTGTCATCACGGCGCTGACAGCAGTTGTTTCAGCGTTATCCCAGGCTGGAGTGATGGCACTGACATCCTCTAAACATCTCGGTCCTGGGGATGCAGAGAACGCTCGTCGCAAAGACTTCTTTACCCCTGTCGGAGTTCGATGAGGCTTGAAAGACACTGAGTGCAAGTGACTAAATGGGAACATTGCTTTTGACAATGTGGCATCGGGGACCTGTGCCTTGTTGGTCAGCCTTTTCCAGTGCTACATGTTGGGTCTGGCTCTGCCTGCTGGCCTGTCTGCCTCCCACATCAAGATATTAAAGGCTAAAAAGTGCTCAGATGTTGGGATGAGGGGAGGAGAGACCTTCAACACCGTGCCTTTGATTGCTCATGAAAAACCAATGCTGGTTACCTCCAGAAGAGGGTTTGCCAATGACTTTGAGATATTCTACAGCATTTGCTAAATAACCAGAGTAATCCCCAGAAATATGAGAAACAATTCAGTAGATGCAAATAAGGTTGCAGCTCCTAAAACTGTGGGTTGTATTTAGATGTTCTGGAGTGGTCAAGAAAGAGATCATATGAAATGCTCACCTAGAAGAGGAGAAAAGGAACATAGCTGGTACCAGTGAACTTGTAAAAATAACCTACAGAAAGAAAAGACTTCACCAATGAGGAGAAAAAAAATATATATATTTTTGTTGTTGTTGTCAAAATTATTTTTTGATCGTAAGATGTTGATTTTTTCCTGTTTTCATTGTTTTTTCCTATTCTGTATTAAGCTGCAATTTAGGCAGTCAATGATCAGTATTTTTCAGGGGAAAATTAAAATATTCTCTTTCAGAACTTCAATTATTTTCTAGGCGCATTCCCAGACTTTGAAGGAAACAATAGACATTTCTTCAGCACTTTTCCCTCCAGTGAAAATGAATGTTCTCTTAAAAAGAAAAAAAAAAAAAAAAAAGGAAAAAAAAAGAAAAAAGAAAACCCTTGATTTCTATAAGAATGTACAGTCACAGTAATCTAAGAAGCATGGTAAATCACATCTGTAATACTTTAAAGCTATCCTGCTTCTCCCCATGTGTCACTCTCACTGGACTATGCAGTCATAACCAGTACAACTGTGGTTTGTAGTAATTTAACTATTGGCCCAAGTCCATGAGAATCCTGATCTTTCACTGAGGTGAGAGCAGAAAACATTTTTGAGCCCCACTGCAATCGAGATATCTGTATTCCTTTACTACCTGTTAAGTTTGTATAATATCTATGAGGAGAGAGCTAGGGTGAATGAGATCTCAAAGCAACCAGAAGTTCATGGCTGTGTTTGCTCTTTGAAATCTAATGCATGTAAATTGTAAAGTTAAGTTCTAATACACATTTTTCTTGAAGGGAAAAGGGAGCAGGTGAAAGTTGGCTATGAATAGACATTTTCTGCATCCTGGCTGCATTCTAAAGACTTCCCCTCCTTCTAATGATGCCCTTTGGCTTTTTAGTTTTTATCTATGTTGGTTTTCCACTTTGATGATCATTTCTAAATTGTTATTTATTATTGCCATATTGGTTCTTTGCAGAGTGCTTCCAGCAAGATGTGTTAAATCACAATACAGAGCTACTATTATAACTACAATTGATAATCTGCTGTGCCTGCAAGAACTTTGCCAAGCTGAGAGGTGAGGTAATCTGAATGCTCCCGCAAGAGGAGCAATTCATTTTCTCTCATTTGAATATTTTTGGGTGCAGAAAATTCTGTGACTGAACTTTCATGTCTGGATAGCACAAAGCAGAACTCTTCACACCAAGACCTGAACTGTCCCCAGAGGACCACACAGAGCCTTGGCTCCTGGAGAACCACAGCAGCTCCAAGGTAGGTGGCAACCACAAAAATTACAGGGCCCTCTGTAGATCTCTACAACTTCACCGGGCTTTCTGTGGGAGTGGGAGAGACACTTATCTGACTAAGAACACTTATCTGTTCCTACTTCAGTCCTACTGACGACGGAGCATCTAATTCTGGTAGATGGACATCTCAGTGGCACCAGATGACTGTGCACTATTGCCTCGAGGTCATTTATATGTGCAAACCATGGCCCAGACTGACTTTCCTTTCCCCTGGGGAGGGAAGGGTTCCCTCTCCTCTCTGAAGAGCCAGCAGGACTAGTTATGAAAAACAGTGCTCAGTAACATAGCTCAAACTTGGCTGGTGGGTGCTGGGCTTTCAAATTCCAGCCCCCAGTGGATTACTTCCCTAAGCACAGCAGGGAAAGCCATGGATGGATTATTTCTTGGCAAACACTGACTTTAGCTAGAGAAACCAAAGGGGAAAATATTTAAGAAATTATTTTCTTTTCCCTCTGTGCCTGACCGCTTTCTTGCCTTCCTGAGATTCAATTTCTATAGCTGAGCTCCAATTTTCAGCTCCGTGCCTCCTCTCTGAACTAAAGATTGAATTTAGTGTGATAAAATCGCAGAAGAAAGATTGACCTACCTAATTCAGATCTTGGTCTATGTTCATGCTTCATCCTGCTCGTGTGGTTGGAGGTAGCTTTGTAGCTGAAATGCCTGGACAATTTTGATTGTCAGAGTGCAGTTCAAGAGGCTTCTTGCTCCTCACCAGTCTTTTTCCCACTTCCTAAACCTCACTGCAGTTAGGATATTTATTGTGTATATTCTTCCATTGGGCAACTGCTCCTAACTAAAAAGCCTTTTTTCTCAACATCATACCTTCCCAAACAAGGAAGGCTTGAGGTTGCTGCAGGTCCAGAGAGATGGCTCTAGGCAGAGATGGAAACACTAACAGGGTCCTCCATTTTATCCCTATTCCCTTGCTTCACCTGCTTTTAGTTTCTTGAATGCCAGACTGAATGATGCACCCACCTTGTTCATGTTCCATCCCTCTCCAAACTGACGGGGGAAGCAGCAAATGAAGCTATGGCCCACTCTCTGCTTTTATGTAACGAAGAGTTTTCAGTGACTGATGCCATGGCTGGCTAGGATCAGCTTCACCTATCAAGGCATCCTTTGAAAAAGGGACTTCATAAATCATTCAGCCATCACCATCCTGATAGCGTTCCCACATCCTGACCACAGGGCAGCAGCACAGCAGCTCAGGCTGCACAGAACGTCTTTATTCAGGGGGTTGTTTTCATTTCTTTGGGCTGCCAATATCCTGTAACATTTCAGCAGCCAAAGAACTATTTGTTCTTGGGCACTACTTTCTGAACAGGGAATCAGTCAAGTACATTTGCATGGTTAAATTTCAGTGACTTTTTGTTTGTTTGTTTAAGCTCTGATCCCCTCCAGGTTTTGAAAATTCACTTTTTCCCTGCATTTAGTAGAGCCTGATTTCTTCCATCCCCCAAAAATCCTAATGAAGTTTAAAATAAACCTCCCCTTTCAATCCAAAGCAAACAAACAGTTTGTGTCCTTCTGTCCCAGCTGCCTACCATGTTTTTGGAAGCAGGCTTCTTGGTTAACTTACACTCTTGGACTGGCTGCCTTGCCTCCTCCGGCACATAGTGAGTGGAGTGCAGGCACCGTGCTTGTCAGGGCTGGCATGAGCAGGCTTCCTAGCAGGACTTCATGGTGATGGATTAAGAAAAAAAAAAAAAAAAAAAAAAAAAAAAAAAAACGTTTAAATATGAGTAGCTGAATTTATGAAACCTCTTTCCTGCCATTTTGTGTCTGGTGTTTGGATTATCCTGGGTTTAATAGTGTGGGATGCAGCTTTTCCCATGGAACACTAATAATAGCTCTGACTTTCTTTGCTTCTCTGGTGTCTAATAAGGAAAAGGGTTTTAACCCTAGTATCAACCTAAACATAAATGCAGACTCTTTTCTACTTGCTGGACTATTTCCTTCTGGGAACTTAACATTTTTCAGAGTATTCACATATCTGGTTCAAATCAGTCATTGGACTTCTTAACGATTTTTAGAGAGCCATAGGCAAAGAGAAAACAGTTGCATATGTAGAGTTGATCACATAAACCTCATTTTCTCAGGTAAACTGGCCAAAAATCATAATCTTCTGGTTGGCCACAGATTCACCCTGGAGTGCAAGAGTTCCTTTAGTCGAGGCTTTGTCACCCCCATTGCATTTGGTGACATCTTCTCCTCCCTTGCCAGTAAACTACAACAGACTCCCGGTCTCTTTCTGCCTGCTTCCACAGAGCTGTGGTGGGAAAGGGCTGTGGCTGAACGGCCGTGATTCTGCCGCTCTGCATCCAGAGCTTTCAACCCATTGTCTTTTTTAAAAAAGAAAAGAGAAGAGGGAGAATCCCTGGCTCCCCTTTCCTTTGGTCTGTGTTTCCAATTCATTCTCGAAACAGCAGCAAATCTCACCCTCCTCACCCCCAGGCCCCAGAGGAGCAGAACACTGTTAATTAATTCTAATGAACATCAGACGGCCAGCTCCTCTATTTCTACATTGGGACAGGGGTTACTTTTATCTCCATCATTTTCCTTCCTTGATCAGATTTCCCCCCAGCTAAATTAAATCTGTCCTCTGTTTCAATTGATTTTTCCTTTCTTGCTCTCTTTTTAACTGAAATAAGTTTACATAAATGTAAAAGCAACAAGACAAGGTCTCAGAACAGACACATTGGCTGTCTAATGTGACCCAGGATGCTGTAAATCAATTGTAGTGCAGTTTAATTTATATTTTCGTAACTCATTCAGTTCTTCCTCTCTTCTTCTCCCCTAACCCTGAAAACTAAGTTTTATTTAAATGTCACCGGATCCTGGGAGACTTGGGTGGAGCTGCCTGGCCCATTGGACCATTCATTTGATGCAAGAGGTGGAAAGTCTCAGATTTATGTCACAGGAGCAATATTTCTTACATTAGCTATTTATGGATTTACACATCTTTGCATTTTCTCAACAGTAAATAAAATAAATAGCAGGCACCGAAGGTCTGGCAGCGTGACAGGAACCTTTGTAGGATGCAGAACAAGGACAAAATTAAAAGCAGAGAGTAAATAAATCTTTGGGCAGGACTTCTGCCACGTGGGTGATTGCTGCACTCTGTGCATTGCAGTCATTGTATCTGTGTGGGGTCAGGGGAAACAGGAGAGAGGTGGTTCTTGCCATGCTGCTGTAACATGAGGCCAGCCTCACGGGGAATCTGGTATGGGAGAAACCTGGAGATAAACTGGGAAATAGAGGGAGAGCTGGTAACACCTTTGGTTATGAAAGCTATTTCTTATGTTCATCTCATGAACTTGGAAAGTCTTAGGCTTGTGTAGGTAAATGTGATGGCTACCAACAGCAAGCTGGCTTAATTATTTGAGAAAAGCATTGGGGTTATAGATGATGAAAGGATTTGTACCTATTTGGATGAAAACATAATTCAAGATTTTTTTGATTGTGAGCAAACCTCAGAAGTATTTACACTGTCTGTTGTATATAACTCAGGCCAAGGAAAATCCCATTGACTTATGAGACTCCTTAAAGAAGTGCACAGCAAAACTACTCAGCTCTAAGCTTGCAGGATTTGGCCCCATTTGTGTACAGCATCAAGGGCGCATAAAAAGCTGTAATGGAGCAAATATGTATGCGGGACTATATACATATATACCCACATATAAAAAGCATAAAATATTTGCTGTCACCATAGTGACAGAGAACATGTGTGTGTGTTGCCGATGCCTTGGTAACAGCCTGTGTGTGTGTACACTGAGTTGCCATGGGATTGGGTGTGGCATATACTTAAATAGAATAAGTTAAAACAAAACAAAACAAAACAAAAATACATAGGCATAAGAAAGCCCAACAAGACATCTGTCTGGCAAATCATTACTCCCTTTACACATCTCCGCACAACCTCAGCATGCAGAGCAGCTCTTTCCCATAACTAAGAAAGACTGAAAAGCCTTTGGAGCATCATTTTTTACTGTGCTCATCTCCATAACTCCACGTGCACTAGGCAAATGACAGGTAAAATTTAAAGAAAAATAACAGCATTACAACACAATGGTACGTGGGCAGGAATTAAAACTGTTTTAATTGGTGAATCCTTTTGCCCTAAAGAATGAGTGCAACAGAGCACCAGTAATAGTGCACCAGGGAGAAGGAAGGCAGAGTGAAGTCAATTATATCTACGTAGGTAAAATCATGCTCTAGTCCAAGTGGTAAGAAATTCCTGTTAGTACACAGTAGCCATCAACAATTAGGAATAGTTCTAAATCCCTGATTTTCTAATACAATAATTAGTAACACCAAACACTGATATAAGCATCAATACCTAAACTATTTCAGCAAGATTAATAAGTTTGTTGGGTGCCTTCTGAACAGAAATGTCAGGCTACTCACATTCATACCCAGAACAGAAGGGAGTCATTGCTACCTTGGCCTTTTTCTAAAAGACATCTTGAATCACTAAATTTAGATATAGGTATGAACAATCTTGAAATTAAGTAGTTCCCCAGGTTTCAGGATAAAATCCCAAACTCTAGGCAGCAAACACGAATCATCTGAGTACTGGAGCAAATTTTAGTTGTCTCTTACAAGAAGCTACTAGGTGTCCTAAAGTTTTATGAAATAAAAACAAGGAGGAGATGGGTTTAATATTTACTGTGTCTTTTTTTGTCAGCACTGCTTATCTTGAATTTGTATCTTGTATGTGATCATTTTAAATTGTATCATACACGGTTGCCCAATGACCTGAGTATGAGTAAAACTCTTTTTGGAATCAACCCCAGGTTCCAGAAGAAAGCACTTTTGGAAAGAAAGAGGTAGTGAAATGCTCTGGGTAGAGAAGAAAGGACAGTCTTGTTAAGCTGTGGTCCTACCAGTAGTGAATGTCACTGGTTTTAGATTAGACATTATAAAGCAGCACTATAGGACAACTGTTGTTGTGTGAGAATCATGAGAAAACTCTTCATATCAAAGCAAATCAAACTTATTATCCTATACAATCATGCCCATGAACCCAGGGATCCTTGAAATTCCCCTCCTGCATTTTCCTGCATTGATTTAAAAATCATTTTCACTGGTTTTATTAGACTGGAAGTGTAAATCCTAGCCTGACTGTCATTCCATCTCAGTCGGTAGGAAATTATATTTAGCAGTGATGAAATTAATGCCTGAAAGGATACAATAAATAGAGGAGGAATGAGGGAGAAAAAATTTCATATGGAGGAAAAAATAAATAAATAAATAAAAATAACAGAACAAGGAGCAGCGTTGCATTAGGCTGTGTTTGATTGCAAATGGCAAATGCGACCCTGATGGCAGCGCTCTGCGTATTGCTCTTCCAAGTACTCGTGCAATCAAAACGTGGAAATTCTCCCTTTGGAGCACGGAGGCATGTTCCTGCTCAGAGCTGTCTTCAACACTCGCTGCATACTAAATAGATTCTTTTCATGTTTCAGAAAGTTTGATTAACAGTGCTTGTCTCCGTGCCCCTGCCTGTACCAGTGACTGTTTTACAGGCGGGTTTTTCTGCTGGCAATCGTGGCTGCAAAGTACATGCTTCAAGTGGGCCAGTGAATGCCCAGTCCATAATGCAAAATTTCATTTAATGTTCCAGTCCTGTTAAACGTCAGCTTTCTGCTGAGGACTGTGTGTGATATCAGCTCAGGGAAGCCTTTTTTTCCTGGAAGCTCATACTGGTAACACACAGGGCTGGAGTTTTACCAGAGCCTGGTAATGAACGGCTCTGCAAGATAATCCTTGAAGCTTCAAAAGATCTCATCTCTAACTTGATTATATATTTAAAAGGAATCAATTTTTAAAAACAATGAACAGTTTTATAAGCATTAGGAAATACTGACATGAACGACTTATTTCTGCAAACTTCTTCAGCTCTTATGGAAGAATTCTGTAGAAATTCAAAGGAAAAAAAAATTCCCTGAAGAAGTTTGGGGTTAGAGGGTTAATAGAAAAATCATATCTCTGGTGCGGAATTTATTTTTTCTCAGTGCACCTCAGTATAACATTCTGTTGGACATCTAAAGGAAAAAAAAAAATCTATCAGAAAGTAACATTTTCTAATCTAGCTGACTACAGTTCTGCCCTGCAAAGAAATAAAGACTTTCTCATCCCATGAATCTAGCAACTGTGAACGGCAGATAGGAAATAATTTGTCAATAGATTTCCAGATAACACAGAGATGTGGAAGGTTAGGGCAGGCACACACCTCTGCACAGAACCATAATTTGTCTAATATTTTCTTTAGCAGCTCAAGGAAAGCAAATAGTGTTTCATGAAACTTTTCAGGGGAGGGCAATGAAGAAGCAGGCCCTCAACAGCTGCTGACTTTAAAATTGCTTTTCAGGTGTTCACAACACTGTCTCTTGCCTGCTGTATGGACCAGAAGCCAAAGGAAGACTTCAAGTAAGAGCCCAAAGAAAAATAACTTCATTAGTTCTGAAGACTGCTCAGTAGGCTACATGTTGAATACAAGGTGTGCTTTTTCAGGGTTTACATTTTTAAGGTAAATCTAGGCAGCCAAATGGCCAAAATAAGTCAGGCTGGGCACCTAATTCCTTCAGCATCTTGCAAAACCCAGCCTAGGGTCATTGATTGAACCAGTAAAGGAATGCCAGAATGCAGTACTAGATACAGCCAACATCCCAGTGATTTTATCTGGCACAAAAAGAAAGTTGTAAACACTGTTAAATGCAGCAGGCATTAGCCTTCCCTGGCAGTAACTTTTTGTGGGTTTATTTATAGCCTGTTAGTGCTTATAGAAAGTTAGGGAAAATAATCTGAAACAGAGTCAGCAATTGCATGGCCAGAGTCAGAAAAATCAGTTGCTCTCATAATATAGCTTGCTTCTGGCCTAGGATACCTTGTCCTGCTCTCCTGCCTGTCTGTCCTCACACAAGTTACTTTACCCATGCAGGTGGGCTAAGGGGTGCAGGGCCTCAGGAAATCTGCATTATCCCACGAGAAATTTTAGCTAAAATATGGAGAGCACAGATCTATTCAGGGAGAGTCCAGAAGACAGTTGTTCTCTCCCAGAAATATTCTGGTAGAAATAACATATTTCATCCCCTTTGGATCTAAATCACCTTACTAAAACTTCAGGATTTTAGGTGAAAACTATTTTGTTTCCATAAAAAAAGGCTATTCTATAAAATATACATATAGCGAGAAAGAGAAAAAGCAGCCTCCAGACATAGTCTTGGAAATGCTATGAATTGTGACATAGCATTGGCAAAATCCCATGTTGCCTACCCAAATATTTATCCTTCCCCATGCAGGAGACCCCAGCGCCAGCTTTTGATCTCTTGTATGCCTGTGAGAGAGGGGAAGGGGAGTAAGGGAGCTATAAATAGAGCTGCCACAGGAGGCCCCAGCCTTCCTTGTGATAAGATGGAAGAAGCGTGCCATCTTTCTTGATTACTAATTGAATAACTGGATTACAGGCTCATCAGAAACCCCAGGCCTGGATTAAATGATGCCAAGGTGTCTGCTGTGGAGAAGGTCTCCTCTCTGTCCTCGCTTCCAGGAGAACAGAAAGGAGCCTGATTTCCAGCAGCTAATGCCCATCAACATTAGGGGAAGGAATTCATTTTTGCAGTTGAGGCTCTGGAAGAGGTGTCACTGTGTATTTAGAACCAGCTTATCTGGAGAGCTGTTTTCCTCCTGCAGCAAGGAGTGGATGCAGGCTAGGGTCTGGGCTGTTGTCCTTGCACCAAGCAGCTTTCCTTGGGGGTGGTGGTGGTGAAGGTGCCTCCAGACTCAGCTGAAACCTGCTGGGGAGCCTAAAGAGGAGAGGAGCAGCAGAGGAGAGGCGGGCTGCTTGTAACCCTGCTTGTTTAATGTTCAGTTAAGTGCTGCCCTATGCTTGCCTTTACCCCTGACTGTCTAAGACCACTTAAAGCTGTAAATAACACTTAAAACTTTCCTATTTCTAATGTCAGCCTACCTTGTGCTGGACCAGAATTGCTACCCACAGCTGGCCCAGACCTGCAGGAGATCAGTTAGAGCAGCAGCAGGTAAAAGAGCAAGGAGTTTTTTCCCCTCTCCTATGGATTGCAGTCGAGGTGAATGCCTGGAGTCTGCTTGCTTTCGGCGCAGAGGGAGGACAGAGCAGCTGTACAAAGCAGCTTGCAGAGGGCTCCCTGTTGCTGTTTTGAGAAGCTGTCAGATGAAAGGAGTGTCATGGACCGCAAAGCAAAGGGTGGAGGCCACTGATGGAAGAAGGGCCGTAAGATCTCATCTACAAGTGTGGCAGAAAAGCACTGACAGGGAAGGGCTGACCTGTGAGGCTGCTGCAGCTTAAACAAGAGAAGTTAAAGTGGTTCTTGAAACCAGCCATTAGCAAGCTGCAAGTGGAAAATTCCCCCCCAAGTCCTGGCTTTTCAAAAAGGGAGAGGTTAAAAAAACATTTTAAATCCTTCAATGCAAACGTGCTTGAAACATGTGTGTACCTGAGACAAGGAGCAGCACACATCCCCTGCTGTGCAGTGAAAAAGAAGCTACAGGTGTGCTGTGTTGTCAAGAACATTGCAGAACCAACTCCCCAGAAAAGAGTGGAAAACTTGTACGTCAGTCCACCAAATGGGTAGGTGCTGTGCACATGCAGACTCATCACAGCACGTGGTTCGTGGGATGGGACAAAGGTGTCGGGACGTGTGTTGGGAGGAGAGCTGTGGGAGAGCATGTCACTGGACATTAAAGGAGGGATAGCAGGCCTTGAGGTAGAAAGCATTAGTGGGAACAACCCTGGCTAGTTTCTCTTCTGTACACCTTGCTCTTCTTTGCTAGAAATCTCAGCTTTGAGTTGTTCTGGAGCTCAGAGTTACCTGGCAGGTTTAATCACAAGGTATCTCATGTAGGAGATGCTGAGCTTGTGTTTGAATAATTCTGAAAAGGGCAGCTGGGCCCCAGATCCTGGTGATCAGAGTATCAGCTGTGTGGCCCGCAGAACAAAGTGGCTTGGCTGCTTCCATTTAAGCAGCAGTGAGCAGCAGAGCACAAGGAGAGGAAATACAAGGTCTTAAATGAATCCAATTACTCATGCCATTAATTTAGATTTACTTGAGTAGTTAGAGCATGTTAAATAAACAACAATTGATTAGTTAGATCATGTTCATTTGAAATTTAACCATGAGTGGATGGATATTTATCTTATAATGTAGCTGTAAAGGTTTGCCAATAGCTTTCTGTCATGTTTAAAAGGAGGTCATTCAGACTTTTTGGTCCTAGATTTGCAATTATTCCCAGGATTATTTCTTTCCGGAAAGCCTTTTTCCAAGGTTAAGTGATAGGGCTGCAATGATGGCAGGGGTAGGCAATGCTTTTTTGCTTGCTATAATTGAATTGGTAGCACAAGAGAGAAGGAATGAACCCTAAGATTTGCCTCTGGTTCATGTGAAGATCAGTACTGCTTGAAACCCACACTGGCTGCAGTGGTGTAGCAGCAGGGAGAGGGAACACCATCCTCATGGGCTTTGCAATGAAGTTAAACTAAGAAAGCTGGTGGAGCAGACATGCGTGCTGAAGCAGCTGAAGAACAAGAACTCATTTCACATTGACTACTTCACATACATGGGGTAGTGTTGGGGGTGAGGGGGAAATCTGGATTATTTTTTTTTTCTAGAAACAAGGAAAATCTCCCTTCCTCCCATTTCCTCTAGATAAATCACTGTCTTCCCTGTAGCTCACACCTCCTCTGTCTCTTCACCGATATACAAGGTCAGATGCATCTTTATGCAGCATTTTTCCCATGATGTGTTCTACCTTAACCTTTTTCCTGTGTAAAATAAAGCTGGGATTACCTCCAATCTGAATTGGTCAAAGTACACAATCTCTGACCAAAAAAAAAAAAAAAAAAAAAAAGTGAGAAACATTTCTTCTGGGACTTAAAGTCTTAATCTGAACCCAAGTAAAATGATTATAAAGTAGTGTGCTTCTTAACCACATTACTATCAGACAACATTTCCTGCTCATTAATGTTTCTGAGATTGCTCCATGGGTAAAAATGGAATTTAAAAAATAATTTATTATTTCCTCCAGTGGAAACAGAGTTAGGAAGTAGGTACATGTAAAAGCAGAATATTCTCTTATGTTTGGGGGTCTACATAATATTCTCTCTTGCAGATACATCTTGATTTTTATCCTGCATCTGTGTATCTGCATTTTTAATCCATAAACTCTGCATTTACTTTCAGTCAGTCTGGTTTCTGTAAGGTGTTTTTCTGATGGAAACACTTTGAGAATACAAAGGTAAAGCCCAGTTCTCCCATTTGTGGAATATATGTGCAGAGAGAGCAGAATATTAAAATAAGCTCTGTGTTGTGAATCACAGAAGCATTCTGCCCATAACAAGGGTTTAGATGGCAAAACTGGTCTGTTTATTTTCAGGTTTTATGCTTCTTATTTGGTGGTCCTCACTGTATATCAACTCAGTTGCTTTTACCTGTGTCATTTTCCAAGTCTCTGAGTGCCTGAGTCAGTCTTCTTCAAGTATGCCCTTGTAGATTAAATATTATCTTCTCCAACGCATTTTTAAATAAGGTACTTTCAAGTTCCTGCTTGGAGAAAAAAAAATCAAATCTGGCAATTTTGTAATATTTCAGTTGTGTTCGGGTTGTAATTCAAGCAAACAGCTCTATGTGCAGTCTTCTAATTAAAATGAACAGATATTATCAGCTTATTAGATTAGCTTCCCATCTGGTAATTTCACTTTTAAAAATAAAATCTATTCTGCTTAGGGGAAAAAAAAAATGAAACCAACATAGCAAGTACTGAATTCATCTTGATACTGACAATGCAACAGTCTTTCAAAAGATGAGGATGACATTGCAGTAGGGAAAAAGTCTAGTAGTAGAAGGTGAGGACAACTTGGTGGAGAAGAGGGTGAGTTTGGTCCTGAATGGTGTAGAGAAAAAGGAAGTTGATAATTTTTGAAGTCTAGTAATAGAAGGTAAGGATGTCTTGGTGAGGAAGGGGGTGAGATTGGTCCTGAATGTTTTACTTCTCCAGATCAGTTTGAACTGTAGTTTTTCCTCAAGCTTCCAGTATTGTCTTGTCATCAGTCTGTGAGTCCTATGTGAATGATTCCTGCTCATATTCCATATAGCATGGGTAAGTTTAGAAATAGATGTATCTTACTCATGTATTATTGCGTATGTACATTTGATATTTCAAAAAGGAGAGTTCATATAAATAGTCGTTTTATTGATGTGAAGCCATTCTTACATCACTCTTGGTTCACTCTTGGTATCTTCTAGCATTGGCAATGGTGCCCATTTGGTATATGAGGTGTAGGTTCAGGTTTTCAAGTCTGGTCTCAGCTTCATCACCATGTCCCCGTCATGTCAGGGATGTGCCCTCCTTGCAAGCTGTGACACTGAGTTCCCAGCACTGAGCTCAGCATGTGCTTGCACTTTCTCCTGCCAAGGCCAGCAGCAATAACGTGTGCTCCAGATTAATCCTTGTAATTCTCGTCTGTCTCATGTCATTATTAAGGGATGTGCTGAGAGCCGTCATGGATGCCCAGGGACAAACATCTGTCCTGGAGTGCTGCTCCACAGGGAAGACAGCAAGAGGAATTTCTTCTCAGCTCCTGAGCTCCTCAGCTCAGTTTCCTGACCTTTTCAACTGAAGGATTGCCTAATCCAGAAAAAGAAATATAAAGAAACAAATTTCAAATACACTGTGATGCGGTGTAGCTACATGAGTTTTCATTTATAAAAACCTAAAATAAGGCTGAACTTTGAATGCTCTTGAATTAATTCTTCTCAATTTTGTTTTGTTTTGCATCCATGGGTGTTCATGTGTATAGTTTTAAATCTCCTTTTTTTCTTTTCTCTTTCTTCTTCTCATCTGGAAAATCACTTCCCAATGGCTTGAAGACTCCCCAGGATCAGAGGCCCACAAATTAGGAAATACTGCTCTGGCCAACCAAAGTATTAGAGAAGAAGACCTGCTCCATAATCATTCATACCCTTTTCCACTGCCAAAGCCTACACAGTGGGGAGCAGGAGTGGACCAAATAGAGGCACACAGTCCTGAATGTTTTATGAATCAGAGGAATTTCTGGGAAAGTAAAATCTAATGGATAGCATCTGTTGTACCTGGCAGCAGTAGCACAGGATAGATTCAAGTTCTTACAAGCTTATTTCTTATGACTCACAGCCACCTTCCCGAAGAAGCAGAGGCTGTAGGGTCCTTGGGAGGAAGGGCTGGAACCCAGCACTCCCGTTCTGGGCAAGCAGGGTGAGAGAATCCAGGCCAGGTGACAAGGATAGATCCGTCATGTCAACGTTTCCCATTTTCTTGGCTCCCCACTGATTGGAGTCAATACACGAAGAGCAAAATTACAAATGAACAGCCATAGAGAACCATCTGCTGGAAGAGAAAGGCATATAACTGGAACAATTATTCAGCTGGCTCCATGAACTGCTTTTGGCCAAGGGGCCTCCCAAATGGCCATGTTCACTTCCGAGAAAGGGGACGCCTCAGCTGAGACTGGGAAGAGCAATGGGGCATGGGGGGCAGGAGCAGCTCAGCCAGGACCACTGCAGCCACAGTATCTTATGCATACAATGTAAGAAATAATGAAACTTACTTTTTTGCTTTCATTGAGCACCTCTGTCCTAAGTGGGAGACAAATAATGTCTCTTCCAGGTCTGAGATGAAGACCTCCTCAGTCTGATATCCACTGGGACCCTGGCTCAGCAGTGACAAGGCAGTAGCATTTCTGTTGGATACCAAAGCAAGAAAGAGAATCTTAGCCCTTAATTTATTGTGTTCAGCTACCTTCCCAACAACACTGCCTCCACAGAAATGGGGAGAAAAAAAAATCAGAGGAGCATTTCATTATGAGCATTTCCTCATTCATATGAGGAAAGAAATTCAATACAGATGACATTTGCTTTGCAAAGCAATAAACTAGGTTCAATCTGTTTAACTGTTAGGTACTCTTAGGCAGGATTTAGCACAGAACATTTTCAAAACCCCATTGCAATGTTAAAAAAGGAGAGATGTGAAGTGGAGATGAGGACACTGAGGCACAGAGGTTGCAAGAGACACCTCTGAGATGAGCAGTGGCAGAATTGCAGCTGGGATTCTCAGGCTTTGGGGTTTTAACCTGGGAATAGAATTTGTCTAATCCTTTTTTTTTGGGTGAGGAAAGAGCAAGTGTGGTGGACAGCACGGTGATTCTTCCAAGACTCAGAACACCACAAATCTGCTTTAAAAAGGCAGCTCTTTTCTTATTTCAAGGGATTGTGCCAGTGTTGAACATGTCAAGTAAGGCATCCTCGCAACAGTGCACATCTGCTGAGATGTGAGATACCCAACTCCAGCCTGTGTCAGGAAATAATTTGATTCCTTGTAATTAGATTCAAAGGGCAACAGCTCCCATTGCTTTGCGTAGGTCAGTGATCTCCAATAAAAGGCAACTGAGAAACCAGCCAGACCAATTAGCATGTGAGCACCCAATCAGTTACTGCGAAATGACACAAAATGCAAAGCAGAATAAAGCCCTGGCCCATGTTATTTCCGACACAAACAAAACCTTCCAATAAATATTGGAACGGTGTGCAAAATACCTGCTTCAAAGATGTTCAAAAACCACAGCTGGGCTTTTCATAAAGGTTTGCAGTTGTGATCTAGCACCATTTGGTTAAAAGTTCATTATATGGTATGCATGTGTATATATGTATAGTTATTATGCATGTGTATATGTACATAGCTATGTGTGCAGATTTGGTGGGGGTGGGTGCCTCTGTTGGCATTCTCTTCCTAGGAGGGGTGCCTGCCCGTATGTATCCGTGTGATTGAAAAGTCTTGTTCATTAGCTCAGGATGCTCATATTATGTATATTCTATTAAGCACATATTGAATATGCATCTCATTTTCATTTCAATTAGGATCAGAGGGCTGATTTCATTCATGACTATAGATTCCTTCCAGGCCATTTGCATTTTATTCTGTTCATTATTATTTATATGCTCTGTGCTCTCAGAGTAATTTAAATATCCCTCTCGTGATTGCCCCCAAGTGATGAATTATATGCCCTCCTTCAAAAATCAACACAACAAGCCCTGTGTTAACCCTCTGAATTTTCTCTGAGTATTTATGGGGTCTGCTGTCCGCAGGCTCTAGTGCCTACTGTTGGGTTAGGAGCAGGTGATCTATCACACAGTGAAGACGATTTACAGCATGACAAGCCATCGTACCTCCTGTAGTGCTCCAGTGGAAAGACATATTTTGCCCCCAGCCCCAGTGTGAGTATTTCCCAGCTCTGTCAGGGCTCTGGGTCTGCGGGAACAGTCCTGTCTGCAGCCAGCATGACAGCTGAACCACAGATAACCCATCTCTTCAGAAAAGCACTTGAATTTCAGTTCACTTCTCCCTCCCCAAGCACACCCTCTTGCCTACTGTTTCAGAGCATCATAGATGTAATTAAATATTCTCCTCCTGTTTTTATAGGAAGGCTGCATCCTGCTAGCTGAGACACTGTGTGTAAAGGTTTTGTTTTGTTTTGTTTTGTTTTTTTTTAAAGGGAGGTTTTAGTCCAGTGGTTGCCATGTACAGATATGTGTGACTGAATTTGCCTGGTCCCTGACCTCCACTGAGATGAGTGAAGAACTGGAGATCCTTCCTGACACGTAGGGGCTCCCCAGTGCCCTCTGATGATTTGACAGGTACTGCCTGAGATCAAAATTTGCACAAGCCTTAGCTCGTAAAGGAAACTTCAAAAGAGCTGGAATTGCAGTTTAAATTGCCAACAAATTGTGTTTGCATTGGAAGAGGTATGCAGTGATTAATTGCTTACTTAAATGTAGCTCTGCATCTGAAAAGGCTTTGGGGAGATATAAGGAGGTCGGCACATTAAATCTGACAGTAACATAAGCTCCTGTATTGTTTTGATCTACCTTAACAGCTGGAAGGACACAAAAGTGCAATGATAATAAAATACAGACTGAATGCATTTAGATGTAGTAAAAAAGTTGTTTGCTTGAATAGGTTTTGATGAAAACAAAAATAAAATAAGAAAGAGGAGAGAAAGAAGCAAATGAGATCCTCATTTTCTTAAACAAATTACTCCCCGTGTCCACAGTTTAGGCTTTCGTCCACCCATCAGCTAACGCAGCAGCATCGTGCCACATGTGCTGTCTCTCTACAGAAAGGAAATAATGAAACCTGCACTGCTAGGTCTGCTGCTGCTGTTTTCTCCTCATGAGGGGAACCCTGGGCTTTCATATCAAGGTGCAGCAGAAGGCAGAAAGCTCCAAGACACTTCTTCAGTACATGCATATTAAGGACAGGTTTAAATGGGGTGGATGTTAGCTATCATAGTTTTGGCTCTTCAGTCACCACATTAACTGATTAATAATTAGTTTCCTGGTTGCTCCTGTGGGGGATCAACGTGGAAGCAAAGTTCTCCTGGTGCAAGTACAATTCAGGTGCTGAGGATTCCCACCTGGACAGCAGGACTGGGGCCGTAGCAGCTCCTCAGCCCATCGGGCATGTAGGGTAGGTGGATAGGGGAGAGAGGTGTAGGAAAGAAAACAAAGAGCAAATATCAGTAAAGAAAGCAAAGAGCAAATAGCAAAGGTTTCCTAACTGTACTAGGCTTCCTTAAACAGAACAGGGAGAAGTAGATGTTGGCCACGATTTTAATTCCTTATAGCAAAATGTGAATAAAATTATATACGTGTGCATTTTTCCCAGTAAAATTATTTTGAGGAAACACATTAATACCTCCTGTAACATACGTCAAAGTTGCTGATCAAAGCAAGCCCTTTCACAGTTTTCTGTGTGTAACTAGGTGGAGTTCCAGCTATTTATTTTTATCTTTAAAATCCCACCTGTCTTGTGATTTGGCCATAGGACTGACGGATACCCTTTCTCACCAGGCTGCTGAAATCAGCAGAATCCTCTAACTGAGCTTTGCTTAGTTCTTTTCCTTAGAAAATTTAAATATGTCCTACATCTCATTGCAAAGGAGGGACAATCTGCACCAAATGGTCCTGCCCTGGTGGTTTTTGCAGCTATTGACTCTACTTCACCTGTACTTCAAATGACTGGTTCGAGTTCACTGAAAATTTGAAGTAACCTGGCTGTGAATGCAAGTGGAAAAGTGATGACTTTGTCTTTAACCAACAGATGACAAAGTGGACTGACCTGAACTGTAAAATATGTCTCTGAAGGGGAAACATATCAGAAGTCAAAGAATGCCCTTTGGCAATGGTTATTTGCAGGACCAAAGGTCTGATATGGTGAGAAGTTGTGGAGAGGCTGCTCTTGCCCTGATGGGGACCCCTGGCATGAACCAGATGGGACCAGCCCCTATATTCCGAGGCAGAGCTCCATCCTGAACCCCTATCTATAGAGCTATCTATAAATTACCAAATCACATTGCCAAGGCTACTTAACTGACTGCCTTGCTGCAACAGAAGCTAGGTGTATATGATGTACAACATGGACCATAGGTATCCTCACCATTTTATCTCAATGCCTGCCACCTGCATACCTCACATTAAGACCATCTAATATCAATGCACCTAGATGTCCAAAACCCTATCACAAGCTCAGAAGTCTAATAGCAGAAAAGGATGGAGCAAGGGCCCAATAAGGTGTCCCTGGAGCTTGCTCTTATTGCATCAAGCCAAGAAGACAGTTTCTGGAGTTCTTGTTGCCTGTTGTCAGATGTAATCCACTCTGAATCCCAAACCAGTTTCGAGGTCACGTTTGTGAGCAAATCTGTCATTTATCTGGATTTTCAGAGCCTTGTAAACTGGGTGGCCATGCTTAATTACAAGCTCTGTAATAAAAGTTGCTTATTCCCAAAAATATGGGAAAGGGAGATTTATTTCCAAATCAATCTTAAACTTTTTTTTATATAGAACTGTAGCTGAGAAGCTCATCTCTTCTTTTCTGTCTTCTGGGATGTGCCAGTGAGCTACTGGGAAGATACATTTGCTCATTTCATTGTTGCAAAAATAAAAGCCTATTTGGCTCAATGTATAAAAGGCCCTATTGACACCAGAGCCTATGCTTGATAGAAGTCAATTATGTTGTACATACCCCTCAAAAAAAAAAAAAGAAAGGTTCGTGCCTCTTTCATATGTAAACCGTGTATTCCCTAATTTATGTTGGAATAAATGCTATTAAGCAGCCTGTAACGCAGCAGAGGAGATCAAAGGGCTGTGTCCTTGCCTCTCTGCAGCAGCCAGTGAAGATGCTGGAGTGGTGCAGGCTCCCCGAAAAACACGCTGCTCGGCTCTTTCACTCCTCAAGCCTAAGTTACCACCTCTGTCTACAAAGGCGAAACTGCGGGCTGCACGATGGAGATAAGACACTGAACTGAAGCACTTGCAGATGGCAGTCGCTATAGAACAGCACAAAGGCCTCTTTAATTAAGTCTTCCCTTCCCCTTATTAAAATTCAGGAAAGATTACCAAGGAATTTGTACTGTATCTGGAAAACAAATCATAACAATTACAGCAGGCTGCCCCAGGCTGGCTAGATTGTAGCTTATTATTCCACAAAGACTTGATAAATGTGTAAATTTATATAGAAGGCTTCTGCATGTCATCATTGCTGTGCAAAGTCTCCCTGCTTTCCATATCCAGTTTTAGAAGGAAGACCAGCTGGCTAGAGTCCCTTGAATTATTTGCTGTTGTTGTTGAATTTTTAAAATACATATAAATTATGTCTCCCATCTACAGTTTATCTACAAGCTGTCAAACTGGGACTCATTCATGCTCTTTTTGATGTCTACTGTAAATCCATCTAGCAGCACAGTTAACCCTCTGGCCCCACATCCATTAAACATCACAAACAACTGCAACCCAATAATAAACAGATATTTTTAAATGCCACAGGCTTTTCTTTAAGGAAAGAAGCAAACTTAAAAGCATAATTGTTTTGTACCTATGAGCTTAATTGCCTCGTAGTAATAAAACAGGTTGGTTTGCATATGTGCACATCCCTAATGTCAGTCTGTTTTCCCTCTGGATGATTAAATGGTGGCCTGAGGAGGGGGGGCTGGGTGAATCAACCATTATATGCAATCCTACTTAAAAGGGTGGCTTTCAACAAAGATCAGGACTAGATTGGTTCCTCTTCATCACATCCTTTGCCTGTGTGATTCCATGGTGAAGTCTGGAGCCATGGTGTAAATTATTGATAAGGCTCATGGATTATTGTACCAGGAGGGACTGTTCAGATCATCTTGGTCAATTCTCCCGCATAAAACAGACCAGAAGACGTCTCCGAATTAACATCTGGATGAAGATCAGAGGTTTGGAAGCTGTGTCCACTCTTAATTAAAACATAGCCATCACTGCATAATCTACTAATGACCCTGGGGAAATGTTGCTAGTGGCCACGTTGTTTAACAGCCATCTCTTAGTCAGAGGGCAGACAGATCCGAATTCAGCTCTTAGCTATTTGATTTTGCTCTGCTCTTGCCTGCAACACTGAAGAGCCCTCATTTCTGATTTTCTTGTCCTTCTGCAGCTATTAAAGATGATGATACATTGCCCTCTAAGCTCATCAGCAATGCACTAAACAGTTTAGATGTCTTTATTATTATCATTACTATTTTTGGACAGGTAGCAGGTTGCTCTATCTTCACATATTTTCTGATCCCTCTTTAATTTTCCAGTATCCTTCTTAAAGTGGGGATATCATAATGGGACATGGTATCCACTTAAGCTGATGTCTGTGCCTGGTAGTGTCTCTCTGCCTTTACAGTTCTTCTGATTTTGTACCCGAGAGCTCATTTTTCGGTGTTACATAGGGATCTCCTTCACTATGCTCCCACAAATTTGAGTATTTTTGCAAATTTTGGATGATTTATATGATGCTGGTTCTATGTGCAAGGTGCCTTATGTTTGCCCTGGAAAAAAAGGAAAATGTAGATTTTGAAAGATAGTGCTTATGTGTTCTATTTCCCAAATACAGCTAAATAAAACGTGAGGCCACCTTTCTAATAAATATGTTCCCAGTAAACTTCGGCTATTGCTCAGAGGTCTCACTGGAGATTCCTTCATGGTAATAAGGTATCTTAATTTTGTGCTTCAGTGATCTTTTCTATTCCACACCAAGCTGTACCTGCTAATTCTCTTTTCTCTCATAAGGCTGTTGTTTTGCCAGGACCTTGGCACTGGGATCAGTGCACAGGTACAATTAGGTTCTGTGCTAATGGTGTCAAACTACAGAGATTATAATTAGATGTTTAAAATTCTTACTACAGTCATTCTCAGAAAAATGGGAAATTTACTTGGGTGGATGAAATGTCTCAAAATTAGCAGACCACTATTTTTTAGCCACAATATGTAGATATCAAGTAATAAGGGGTTTACAAGTCCCAGCGAGGCTGAAGATGTTTTTATTACAGTTACTAATATTCATTTCAGAGACATTTAGTTTTAACACAAAATTCCTTTTCTAGTATGTCCCCTTCTCCTTTTCTTGCAAGATTTTAAATGTTCAAATACACGCAAATGCTTTTTACAAAGAAAATACCAGACGTTTCCACAGTGCCTGAGAGCTCAAAGCACTATGTGAGCACTGCAAATATTTAAATAATGTTCATACTATTTCAGTGACAACTTGAAGCTAGGACTTCACGGTCTGAAAACACCGTGCCATGACAACAGCTGAGCTAAATTGAACTGAAGGTCACATAAAACCAAGCTACACCCCTACAAAATCTGCAAATCGAGGCATGGGACTGTATATGATGTGGCCAAAGCCATGATGAGAGACTTGGCAGAGGAAGGGAAAACACAAGGGTTTCTGGTTTTGTTCATTTTCTTTCTTTCTTTCTTAATTTTAAACAACTTTTGTCATTGAATCTCCATGTAAATAATCAAAAGGAGATCCTCAGCAACCTCTCCAGGACTAGTTCTTATTCTTGCTTTTTATCAAAAACACTCTGGCTGGTGTTGTCCACTGAATCAAAGTTTTCAGCTGATCATGAAATTAATAAATAAAGTGACACATTTGATCTCCACTGTGGATGAGATTTCCCATTTCACGCTTCAGTTGCCTGAAGTAAGAACGAGAGAGAGAGAGTTTTTTTTTCTTGTGGTTGTAAGGAAAGCTGATGAAAGATTACCTTAAAATCCCTCACAAGGGATGAACAAGCAAGAGATTTTTTTTTTTCCTTCCCTTAAAAAAGATAAAAGCAAAGGAATAAATAAAATAGAAGGGGGCACACTTTATATTGATTTTCCGGGTCTGCTTGCATGAAGGCATCATTCTCCCAGGACTGCAGGGAGAGACAAGCTTAAATGAAGAGATGAACAGATGCCACCGGCGTGTGGGCTGGCTACCAACCCGAAGTGCGGATGCGGTGACGCTCGCCTTGCTGCCCACCTACGCCTTTCAGGGCTTCTGTCTGCAGTCAAGGCTCTTCAGAGAGCACTCGCAGCCTTGTCCCTGAAGATGGGTTAATTTAAAGAAAAAAAAAAAAAAAGAGAGAAAAAGGGAGGCCTCCTGTTCTGGGAAAAAAAAAAAAACACACACACACTCAAAACAAAACAAAAAAAATGTTGCAGGTCTGGAGGGTTTTTGCATACTTTTGCAAAATGTGGAGAAGAAAATGTGGAAGAAACACATCTTCGATTTCATCTGATAAAGTGGCCTCTAGTCCTGGAGAGCTGCAGAGTGCCGTGAAGAGACTGATGCCCTTCAACAGCCAGAAAAAGAAACTCTAGCCTGGGCATACATTCATGCACATACATACACATGACCCAGCCACAATTTTTACAAATTATCCCATTAATAAATATTTAGAAAGTTAAATTAAAATAAAAATAAATAGATAAATAAATAAATAATGGATAAATTATCTCATCAAAGCAAACGTTTTGTTTGTTTTGTTTTGTTTTTTAATTTCTATTGAGAAAGAAAGACAGGAAAAGGTCTGCAAGTTCTCAGATATAGTACTTGCAGTGATGAAAGCATCTAGGAAAATACAAGAGATCATTACTATTACTTAGAGAATGGCTTAATTATGTTTTTGACTGAATGTTTGATGTTCGACGGCACGGTGCATTCTTCAGCAGCTCATAAAAGAGCTTCTCCTTCAACTTCATGGGTTTGAAATGACTGTCCTATTAGTGCAGAGAGGGAAATGCTCAATTATTCTGTGAAGTGTCTTTAAGAACATAGAGAACTTAAAAAAAATAAAATAAAAAAATCTCTCTTTCACCAACAAGCGGGGAAAAATGAATAAGGTCTGCGTATCCTTTTTCAGAGTACCAAATCTCTCACTGACATGCTGATCTGTATCTCTCTGATATAATAAAAAATCTTTATTAACAAATAATGTTTTCCATGAAAGAGCAAATGGAAGGTGGGGTGAGATCAGAGAGAACAGTGAAGGCATCTTTAGGACTTTATTTGTACCTCCCCCTTTGCAAAACAGCAGCTATTTTGACACAGGGAAAAAAAAATCTTTCTTATATGGGTAAAACAGTTTGAATTCTTGTTAAATGTTAATTTGTTGGTTAGAACGTGTACTGAGTGCAAAGGTTTTGGGAGGTTATTTCTGAAATTAAGTCATTTTGACATTGAGGGTATGGATAAAATATCAGTAAAGTTACTGGAAACCAAAATGATTTTGAGGAAATATTTGTAAGATCACTGTGAACTGAATCATGATAAAAGTGAAGAAATTATGTTAATAAAAAGGAATTAGGTAACTATTGCAATAAGGTAGACCCAATATACTGTACAATAATGGTAAAAGGATATGTAAATTAAATAATTTCTAGAAGAAAATGTTTTGAAAGTTATTCCCAAGATTTTCTCACTCTGTTCTTCCAGACCAAAGAGACTGTGAGTACAAAAGGTCTAACAAAATTTTGGAAAAGTTTTGCTTAGAAGAAATTGTTCTTTATTAACAATGAAGTACATCAGTTCTGTTTTAGTTTCTGTTTAAAATGCCTTTACCTCTTTATACTAATTTTAGTATGGCTTGTTATAGGCATACCTAGTAAACACGACAGGGGTTAACTCCAGTTTTCTCTTCTTGGTCTAGCCTTAATATAAAGAAGAGTGTGGTTTTCTAGTTTCTCCTTCACCAGGAGCTACATCCTACAGCAAAAAGCTCATTATCTCTCGCTGGTGATGAATTCGTGAGCTGAACAGAAATTTCTCTGCAGTTGAAGAATGTATTAAATGTTCCTGGTATACATTCTAGCAATTTAATGAGTTTATGCGTGTGTGTGTATAAAAATGTTAACTTATAAATAAATCTTTCTCCCCCCTATAATTCTTTATGCCATAGTTAGTTAACCCCATAAGTACGGGGTTATATTACCTTATAGAGTTTGGGTTCTTTTTTCCTGTTCAGCCCAAAGAAATCACAGGCTGATTGATGCTACCTTTGAGTCTTGGGCTGGGTAAACTCAGGGACTATCGAGTCTTCAATTTAAGTGGGCTCTCTCTTCTCCTGTCCAATAATACATAAAGTAGAACAGATTTCTTCATTTTTAATTTTTCCTTTCCCTGGGTCTATTGAAACTTTTTTTTTTTTTTTTTCAGAAAGTGGAGTGTAAATTGATGATCCTTTTCTCTATAATTATCATCTGTAGCTGTTTGTTGCAATTTATGGAGCAGAAAGCAGAAATCTCTCTTTTTTTGTCGTTTGACCCTCTCTCCCCCTGCACGCTGCTGCGTGCAGGAGATTCAGAGGGCAGCAAGGCTGCAAAAACTGTGTGGGAGGAAACCCTAAACAGGAAAGAATCCATTGTACAGAAAAACCTTTTGTCAGCTGAAAATCGCACTTACAAAACAACAACAACAACCACAAACCCCAATGCTTGTGGTTAAAGAGTAATGTCTTTAGCTCTAATTTATACTGACAGCACAACAGAACCATTGCTCAGGCTCTGCCTCCTCTTGCCCCATCTCAGCAAGGGTGTTATTAAGTGATAAATCAATTACTTCAAGGCAAACTGGGGTCCTTATACAATGTTCATTTGTAATTGAAAGTAAATAGAAATACCTTGGGACAGAGGCTTGATAACCCATTTTGAGGGCCAAGCTTGAATAAATGCCCCATGGGGCAGCACAAGGCTATGGTTTGTATTACAAATCAAGAGTGAATGTTATTCTTCGGAATCTGGCCCAATAATGATTTCTTCTTTAACGTAATGAATATTCTGAGCACAAAATTTGGGTTTAAATGGTCAATGCTGGCAGAAAGGTTCTCCTTTGGGTCTGAGGGCAGAGTCTGAGCTGACGGAAGGCAGAGCCCAAATAGCCAGACCTGCCCACACCAGGACCTGCTGCATCTCAGACCCCGTTCCAGGCAAGGGCAGAGCCAGACAATCCAGAAGATGCAGGGGTAGATCCAGCAGTGACCTGCTCCATGGACATGTTTCTTCCTGGTCCCCAGAGCAAAAGGCTTGTCCATGTCCTGCAACAAGCAGCTTTATACCTGCTGGAGCTGTGGTGGGCAAGCATCTGCCCAACTTCTCTCCTGTTTTGTGAAGCCACCTAAAATGGAAGAACTTTTGCCACTTGATCTTTTAAATTCTGTTTTAATCTCTGAGGATTTTCTTTTTGAAGCAGAGATAGCACTTAGAGAGATCATGCCTGCTTGCTCCCACTTGCTGTTTAGGATAAATTTCTCTCCCCATTCCTAACTGTGCCTCCTGCACGTGTCCCCCAGGGGCTGCCCTGTCCTGCTCACATCTCCAGGTCCAGCACAAGCTCTCCATCATGTGAGATAAGAGCATATCCCTCCGGGCCTGTCACCACAGTGGTTTCATTCTCTCCTGCATCTGGGGAAAGCTGGAGTGAAAAATCCACTGTGACTATTTAGAGTGCCATTAACGAGATCCAAATGGAAGCAGCCCCCCTCTCATCTGCTGCTTATCAATTTAACCAGCGGCGCCAAATGCTGAATGGGGACAACAAGTCTTTTTCCCTTTGGCCTGGTAACAGTTCTTTGAAAGGGTCTCCACCACTGTGGGCTGGGATCAGTGCTCAGACACAGGCACCGTCGGGAACACCTGTGGGATGGGGAAGGTCAGGAAGCGACGTTTAATGGGGATGCAATTAGGAGATCAGTGTGAGCTTCTGAGGGGATGTCCACTTTCTTCTCCCTGCCAATGCCCCCCAGCAGTGCTGGAGGAAGTGGTGACGGCCCAAAGTTTCTTTATTTCGCTTGGCGAGAAGCCAGCTGCTTGAAAGGTGTGATTACCTTTCTGCTGAAGCTCCTTGCTTTGAGGGGGCTTTCTGGTAGCGCTTGCAACCTCACCAGTTGTGCTCAGCGACCTCTGTAGTATCTTACCCGGCTTAGAAATGAACTGTGCACATCTCCGACCATTGCAGGGGTTCAGAGGTGACCTCTTGGCCAGCTTTATCTCCAGGTTTAGTCTTCCACTTAACCAGGAGAGTTTTTGTTTGTTTGTTTTGCGGGGAGGTCTATAAACAACCTTCCTTTGGCTTTGGCAGCTGCATGACAGTGAGGGAACAGGAGGAAGAGCTGTCGCAACAGAGGATGACACTGTTGAATTGCAGCGGCTTGCAGGCAAAAACATTTCAGCAGCCGTCGGAGGAGAGAGGAGATACTGCCTTTCTGCTTCTCCAGCCATGCTGGAGCAGAGGCCCGCTGTGGGACAGGGCTTGTGGTGCTGCCCACGCTGCAGGCAGCTGAGCCGCTGCTGCTGGGAGCATTTTCTGGCCCATCCTTAGCAAAATCAGAGCTCAAGGCACCGAAGTAGCGGGCTGTTTGCAGTGCTGGTCTCTGCACCCTGGAGTGGGTTAGGGAGGGCTCCCATGTGCTGTGCCAGGAGAGATGTGAGGGGGGGCACCCCTGGGTGCTGCGGGGTGCTCAGAAGTGCCTGTAGTTGGCAGAGGGAGCGTGGCGAGGGCCTCCAAAAATCACGGGTGCTCAGCTCCCCGCAGGCTTTTCCCCATCATTAATGGGCTCGGCGTGTTCAGAGGTCTCATTAACAACACGGCAGCAATGCGCAGTGAGTGGCACGGTGTCGTTCTGCAAACGGCGCTACTTGGGACCATTACTACAGATTGCCTTTGCATTATTCCTCTCCCAGCTACAGTTTAATTTGAATTCAGCCAGATTCCATCAAATATCCAAGCGCAAGCTCTTACTCAATTGCAGTGGAAGGTACATCTGAGTCAAGGCTTTCCAGCAAAGGCCCTGGTGATTTTTCAGTCACCCACTTTGTCTCTGAGGTGTTAGTTTCTTGCTAACTACCAGGAGGGAAGACACAACACAGCAAATGAAGGGGAGAAGGAAAAAGGAGCAAACCTCCAAACCACAGCTGAGCCATATGCAATGCACTTTGTCCCCAGAAAACTGCTTTTTCAATGTCTCTGCCTTCTTTAAACCTACTTATATTTGTAGGAAATCTTCAGCAGGAGTTTGAAATTGGCGTTCCCTTTAATGGACCACAGAGAGAGACAAACAGGTTTACACTGAAAATTCAGTGTTAAAAGTATGATTTTAAAGGAAAAGAGCTCCAGCAGGCCCTAGAGTCTTGTGGTTGGTGCATTTGATCTCTTCATCTCAAGTTACACACATGAACTTTTGCTTGAAATAAAGTTTTAACTAGTCTTCAGTCCTTTGTTAAAGCACACGAACCTTGAGAAAAATATCTTGCCTTCCTCCAAATCTTTCTTGTTTGCATATTTTCTGACTTATCTGAGAGTCGCCCTTGCTGGACTTATCCCCGACACAAACAGAACCTGTTCTCAAGGACAAAAAAGAATAACAGGTCTCTAAAAGAGGCCAAAATGACACTGAATCACTGTGAAAGCTGAGGCCATCCCTTACACATTGACCCAGCTCGCTGTCAGTACAAATGCCAGGTTACTGCAAACCATCTGATAAATGTTCCGGATTGATTAACACAAAGGAGAAGCTGGGGGAGGACGCATGCTGGCAGCAGCTGAGGTCAGGTCCCCTGGGAGAGGGCAGGGAGAGGTGGCTGCTGCCAGGGGGATGCAGCAGCCTCCCCGCTGCTTGCCCAGGGATGGCAGCGCAACAAAACCACGGAGCAGATTGAGGCCGGCCCCACGATGATCAGGCTACGTAATAGAGGTGTCCAACTTAGACACGACAGCTTCATCTCCACAGGGCCATGAGAACAGAGGTGGGCGGCCTCGGAAAGTAGGTGACCTGAAATCTCCGAGCTCCCTCTCCTGAATTTGGGGCATGGTTACGTGCACCTCCAGCTTAGCCGCAAAACCAGGTGGGGAAGTCGCAGCACGGCCGCCAGTTCCTGATCTCAGGCCACCACCCACCACCAGGCTGTGCCACCAGGGACACCTGCAGAGCTGGGACAGAGCGGTGACAGGGCTCTTCAACCGCCTTTGTGCTCCGAGTGACCCCTAGGCAGCCACCAACCATGCCAACACTGATGTCTGGGGCTCACACAGCCCGTCCTCCCAGGGCTGCAAATGTGATGCTGCAAAGGGTCGAGGAAGAAGATCCTAGCACAGACCACCCGGCCCATCACCTGGCTTCTCAGAGAGCCAGTCTTCCCCTTCATGTAACACAATAATTTGTTAACCAAGAGGTAGATGGCTGTAAATAAAGAGCACATGAAGCAGGGAAGGGAGGGATGGAGAACAAAAGCATCTAAATGCAGACCGCTGTCGCTGGAAATAGTAATGTGATAGCACTCCAACATGCAGGAGTTTTAAGTCTTTGTGTCTGAGAATTTGCTGCACAAAAGGCATAGGCAGAATTCAAAGCAGTTTTCTCCCTGTTCTTGTCACGATATGAATCTGTTTCTTCTGCAAATAACCATGTTTTTCCCAGCTCATCCCTCTCCGAACGGGGGAGCAGGCAGAGACAATTTAATCACGCTGGTGCTGCCTGTTTGGTGTTTGCTCATTGCTCTAAGCTCCTTTGTGATCTCTCTCAAAATATTTTCATCCGCTTGTTTGGGGAGAAACTTTTCTCCAGGCAGTAATGTATAATGCAATAATACAGGACATTGCAGCAAATTTCATCATGTCCGAAAAACAAGATGCAAGGTGGATTTGGTCTCCCATTTGAATTCTCATTTACTTACCTAAACAATAATACTGTTTTCCCCACAATGAAAGGAAAGTCAATACATTGCACATAATGATGTTTCTCTGTGGTCTGCCTATTCTCTGCATTCTAATTTTCAGTGTTAACTTCCAGACACATCTAATGTTTCATAAAAGGCAATGATCCATCTCAAATTCCTTGGGACATGTCTCATTTTCTGAAAGATGTCTGTTGTTTACTGCTGGCTGGCAAAAACAAACAAAAAAAAACAGAAACAAAAAACAACTTATTTCTTGTTGTTGGCCTTTCTGTATGTCCTACACTTTATTTCTTTATTTCTTTTTAAATCCTGATGGAGAAAATAGAAAGGGTGTTGACCTTCATTTTATGCAATTTCATCCCAGTCAGTTTTTCTCTTGCTGACTCCTTAGGTTGTTCAATCCCTCTTCCTACAAGCGATGTTTGCATACCATTAAGGGCAATGTTTTCATAATTGTAGCTCTCAGGCTGGTGCCTGGGGCCTGTGCTGTGCTCGAAGGCAGCGACTGTGCTTGTCAAGCCTGCTGTCCTTGTCTCAGACCCGCAGAAGGGCCGGTGTGCCTGGGAGCCAGCTGTCTTTTCTCTGTTCCTCTGTTGTACTGCAACCGGTCTGCTCAGCTAATTTAATAAAAGGTATCATTTCTCCCTCTGCATCCCACCTCGTGCCTTTTCTGGGCAACATTTCAGACTCCTGGTAATTACACAAGGAATGCCCTTGGGCTTTCTGGGCTCTCCTTTTCTCCAGTTAAAGTCTTGCCCAGATATAAAACCATCCCCTCTCCCAGGGACAGATCCCAGCCTTCCCAGGAGGATGTTCGCAGAGAATATCTTCCCTGGGTTTCAGCGGACAAGTCCTGAGCTCCCTTCTCTTGTCCCAGATGAGTTTACATAGCCTTTCCCACTTATTCCCAAACTTATTAGGACAGGGGTGCTAAATGCCAGGAGCACTCGGACAGGGGAGGGAGGCCTCAGGAGGTCCCCGAGTCACAGATGAAGCACATCGGTGTGGGACAATACTGACACAGGCATACGGAGAGAAAAGCTGAAATACAATGCAGAACATCAGCTTCACTGCTCCGCACAATGACACGTTACATAGAACAACCCTTTACACCCACAGTAATGCTCAGGCATCGAAGTCAAATAAGTAGTGGGTTTACGGAGGATTTTTTTGTATTGATTTGTAAATAGACAAACCAATTTTGCCTGACTCCCTCAAGACATTATTGATATTTTCTACTGTAAAATCTTCCCTTTTTGTGTGTATATTTTTCAAGGACAAGGCAAATAGATGACAGGACTCATGTTTTGTAAGGGTAGCTCCGGAATAAAATGTCAAGAATTTGTTTTGTGTTTCCTATTTCCTTCAATAAAGTCAGTTAAGTCTTAATAGTTACTCAGCCTCTTATCTGAGACCCTTGGACTAGCAGATCCTTAATTATTCACACAGAATGTGTGACCTCCCATAAGAAAATGAAAATAAGAGCTAGTTTACACCTTTGCATCTATAACCATCACTTTTCAATATGAGCTGGACAATCCTCTGCTGAAGAGGTACATTCTGGTGCAGGAGAGATTCATTAATACATATTTTTTTATATAACATGTAATATATTAATGAATTGTGCTGAAATCTGCTGTGTCTTCCACAGGTACTGATTAGCTTGTTTTAAAGAAGAGTAAACCCCATTGTGGTGCAGAGCTGCAGAGGGATCTAAATATGCCAACATAATTCTTGATGGATATTAAAATACAACAGGGTGTGTAATTCCCGTTGCTGTTGTATACATAGATTAATTCCTGGCCCTTTGTGATCCTGGCACAGAAGATGCTCAAGTTGAGAATGTCTCAAGTGTTTGTACTAATTAACCATTTCCAGAATTTGCAGTCCCCAGTGCATGAGTCAGCCTCCAAGAACACATGATATTTCAACTTATTTTTAATGCACCTTCTGCTTCCTAAGCCCTAACATTGAATTCAAGCTTTCCTATGCAATCCTGAAGGCTGAAAACATACTCCCTCTTTTTACCAGTAGCTGAGATTTCTATCTAATCATACATCTGCAGGAGCTTCAGTGCTAAGAAAAACATGAAATATCATGAGAGTCAGAGAGTTTCAATCTGGCAGTGAAAAATATATATATATATTTCCATCCATCTCCTCCACGATGCAGTTTCTGTATTACTGTTCCAAGGTAGTTCAATTTATAAAAGGATGGGAAAGGCTTTTATTGAGATTCACGCAGGTTATTCCTGAGTGGTTTGAGAGCTTGATCTTTCACAATTCAAGTTAATAGAAAGCATCCCATTGATATGAGCAGGAAAACACCAAGCCCTGTGATCTTTTCCTTCCTTTGGACAAGAAAATAAATCAGGACTCTACAGCGATGGAGAGGTTAAAACCTGAGGCCAGATGCTTATCGCAGCATGGGCTGTGCTTTCCTTCTTGACCACCAGCTGCTCTTTGGTGGGAACAAAATCTCCTGGAGACCTCCACGCAGCAAGTTGTACACCACCTCTTTAGCTAGAAGGGTTTTGAGGGCTGATGGGGAAGTTTTGGTGGTGGCAACAGCTTCCATGCTCTGTGCCAACTCTCCTATTTGTGGAGCAGCTGCTGGAGGGTGACCACCAAGAACACCACTGCCAGGTAGTGATTTCTTTGGAATCCCCAGTGCAGCTTAAAAAAAATAATGATGACTCTCTGTCCTTCTGCTCCGTTACCCTAAACATGCTTTTTCTTTCAAGTGGATATGTGCCATAACACGAACGAACACCCGGCAAAGTGTGTCTGCGGAAGTGCGCCGCTTAAATCCTGCGCTAAGCCATTTCCACATGAGCAGACTAAGAGATGCAGAGGAATCACAGATGAGGAGGAAGTTAGTTATCCTGAAACATTAATCGGCACTGCCAGCACAGCTGTTGGGCTAGGAAATGATCCATGCCACCATCGCCGTCGCTCTTGGCTGCCAGCTCGGAGCTCATCAGGTGGAGCCAGAAGTAAAGGCATTGTGTGCAGGGGTGCAGATGCACAGGGACTGCCTCCAGAGCTGCCAGCTCAGGATGGAGGGGGCTTTGCTTCGCTGCCCTGACCAGCCCTGCACTGGAAGGGGATGGCTGTGGGGCGGTAATTCCTGGCTCACCCTGCCGTGCTCCCACTGGCATGCTTGCAACGTTTTTCCAGGGAGCAAACTGGCTCTTGGTGGTGCCAGTTGCTGCTTTTGCTGCGAAGACATTGTGCAGGTTTCGATCTCTCTGATGATGTTCCCAGAGATGACGGCAGGTCTGGGGTTAACTAACTTCTATTTACTTCCATGAGAGGTGCACGAGTCCTGCTAATTACTGGGAGCTGTTTCCAAGGGGAAATGCAGACCAAGATGGATAGCTGCTGTTACCAATGTCTGATCATTTCCAAAGACAGCTTTTTGTTGTTGTTTTTTTTGGCTGCTTGTCTAATAAGTGCAGAGCAACTACCAAAGTCATCGCGCTCAACAGGAATTGGCTTTGGGCCATGGCAAGCTGGGGCTGTTTTTGAGCTGGCAACCGAAAATGAAATTTCTGTATGCTATTTACCAGCCCTCTGCACCTCTCAGTCCCCCCCCCCCCTCCTTCCTCCCTTCCTTGCCCTTCGTCACATGGCAGCATGGATCTGTCAGTGATGGATGAGATCCAAAACCAGGTCCTCTCCCTGCCGTCAGCTGAGAGTGACAGGCAGATCATGACTGCTGCGCAGGAAGCGGCCTCAATTTTAAAATGTTTAACAAAAGCAATTTCTCATCCTAGGAAATAATGACTGAAAAGAGATGAAAAATAATGGCTTGTTACTGCAGATTTAGTTCATTCCTGCCTTTGCTGTTCCTGGTGCTGACTCAGCTGCCAGCCTGCCCCAATGGCTACCAGCAGGATTTGGGAGCCCCACGTTGATGGTACAGCCACGCTACCCACAGATCCCTCCATCACGCTCTCCATTTTCTCCATAAAACTCATTTTCATCATGAGGGAAAGAAATGCTATCTTGTCAAACCTAGAGGGGCTTCTCTACAGCCACAGGCTTTCCTGGCCCCAGCCTGGGATGGGGCTGGGTGCTAACGGGCGCCAGGAGCTCAGTGGGAAGGGGAAAATGTCCGTGCTTTAGGGGTGTAGGGGGAGACTGGGTTTCTGATGTTTAAATCAGGTGGGAATAAGGGGGATGAGGGGGACAGTATCCCAAAATTGTTAGGAAGAAGATGGAGGTAGGCTTAGGATGTCGCAGTGCTTGGAGAGAGCAGAAGGAGGCAATGGGGAGATAATGCCTGGAAATAGCGAGGGAGGGAGAACAATGATATAAGGGTGGCAGAGGATGAGGGGACTGTGCCCAGTGCCAGGCAGGAAGCAAATGGACTGTTCAGAGTGCACTTGCTCCCTTTGGCTCATGATGCATCTGATAATCTTTTTTTAATTGGCTTTTCTTCTTTCATCAGTCACCCGTACTAACAGCTCTTCTTCCAATCCTCAGAAAGGTAACATTTGGGAATAGTTTGCCAGCCAAAATACTAGGGGTGAGAAATTTAACAGGTTTCAGGATGGAGCTTGTTAAATTTATCAAAGATATTAAGCAGTGGATGTGCCTATGAGATTTGGTTCCCTTGGAGTCCCTTTTGGGCTTGTTTCCTAGGTTCCTATCTCAAAGCACTCTGCAAACATTTAGCCTGTAAGCCTCAACAACTGGCAAGCTGATATTATCACTTCTATTTGTTATCCAGGGAACGTTAGACACAGAAAAGAATTGGGCAAAAATCTTGTTGCCGATGAATTTAGTGGAATTATTCAACTGCTTAAAGAGAAGTACATGCTTCAGTGCTCAGGGTCGCAGCCTCCCTTTGCTCATTCGGACCCATTTGTGCCTTACAAATGACACCCTCTTAAGATACCAGCTGGCCCCTTTGCTTCCTGCTTGCTTAATGTGACTTGTCTTTCCACCACTGCCTTTCCCATTCCCGGTCAGATGGCACTGGGCATTTTAATACCTTTGACAGCTAGAGGTGTACAGGGATGCATCACATGCTCTTCTTGATAGTTAGTGGAAAAGTAATGGCACAGCAGCTGCAGCCCCTCTTACTCCTTTCTCCTCCTTGTGTCCGTGACAGCAGCACTGTGTGGGCACCTGGCCCTGGGGGCAGAGCAGACCTTCACCCAAATGTCTCTGCTCTGCAGTCACATCTTTTCATACAAATGGGCTTCTCCAGCTGCCTTGCAGGGCTTGTACAGCATTTACCAGGGGCAGGAGGACAGAAAGCGGAGAGAGCAAGGAGAAAGACGCAGTGCTCACAGCTTGTTCTGCACCAGGCAGTTGCAGGAAGAGATTTCTGTACCTCGAAGAAGTGAACAATGGTTAACGTGAGACCAAAAAATGAATTCTGTTCCTTTCCTGCTTGCTCTGTGTTTTTTGTTGTTGTTCTTAACATCCAGTTTTGAAAATCCAGTCTGCAGCTCCAGAAATGTTCAAAGCTCTCTGCTTCCTGAGAGATTGATGGATGCTTGCTGGGAAGGAGCAGACACTGCCCTGCATTTCCACCTTGCAGAGCATGAACGTCCGTTCAAGAAATTTTACTGCTGTAGCAGTAATTGTGGCAGTAACTATACTGGTACAGGAACTGGCAGAAAGGTTGGATCGATATCCTGCCAGAGAAAGAATTGCCGTATAGGAGACTTGTTAAACACTCATGAACCATCAACCATAAGTTCTTTTAAGGGCAATAAATTTGCTGCCTTGAAGTATTTGCTGCTCAGAGTACAGGGCTCAAACGATACTGGGTGTTTCAGATTCTCAGAACATTTTTACTACTTTTTTGATGTGGCCCCATGTAAATCCTGAGTCAAATTTGCATGAGTAGCAGGGACAGGACTGTTGGCCCACTTGCCAGGGCTATTTGTTCAGGTCTACTGCTAAAAAACAGTGGGTAGATGCTGGAGAATTGTTTCTGCCAGATTTAAAAGACGGCTGAACTCAGAAAGCTTGAAGGTAAAGTTCCATGTAATTGTTGCAAATATTGATTCAGTCTCGTGGCTGCTACTAAACCTCTCTGGCACGAGCACTGAGAATTACACTGAAACCAGACCGCTGTTTGCATTGCACAGGAGTCTGTCCTGAGCAAAAAGCAGAGACTTTTGAAGGTGAGAAGTCAGGAGGTGAAGTTTCACTGCAGCAGAGACCTCCCTGTATCAGGTTTTTGCGTGTTTTGATAAAGGAAAAATGTTCTTTGCCGGCAGCTATTTCTGTAGGTATGTCTCTCGAATCCTCCTCTGCAACTCGACAGCACTGCTTGTCAACAGTTCTTCAGCTGAAATAATGCATGACCCTCGTGCATCGATCTGCTGGCTCGGCCAGGGTAAGCCATAAGCAGCATGTTAAATTTCCATCATTAAAGTCTCAGATGCAATTTACTTCTTCTTGATCTAATGTGGGCAGCCTTGTAAAGCCTCCATCAATGAAAACTGGCTACTTGCACTCAGAATAAGCAAAAGGGTAACAACTTATTTAACGCCCTCTCAATCTGTCTGCTCAAAGGCCTTTTCTTTGGGTATTTACTGCAGATAAAAGGCTCTGGGATAACCAAACAAATTGTTGGTACTTATCCAAATTGAATGAAATCTGAGAAACTCTCCCCTCTTTTCTTGTGGGTAAATCCTGGCCACGCTGAAATGAAAGGCAAAATTCCTGTCGGTTCAATGGGGCTTTCGTCATTCAATCCCCATGTTCCCGGCACTGACTCTGTGGCCTTTTTCTCATGAAGAATTGTTCAGAACACGGAGGGGCCCCGGCACCAAGTGTGCAGAGTGAGCATGGGCAGGGGAAGGGGGGCTGAGACAGGATGCTTGGCTGCCCAGCTACACCGCATCGTGCCTCAGCAAGTAGTCAGGGTTTTGGGGGGAAACTGCTGGGCCCAAACGAAGATATTCACAGGTTGCAAACTCTCAGGGCTGGCAAAATGCTCTCCAGGAACCGGTCACTGCTGCGTTCTGCTGTGTTGCCTCTTCCCATGGAGCTCTAGCGCATCGCTGTCTGCGTAGGGCAGCAGAAACAAACTCCACATGTTCTGCAGATGCACCTTCCTTTTGCATGTAAACTCTGGTGCTCGTCACTGAATTAAATGAAACAGCCTAAAATAATAATCTTGTATACAGTGGTGTACCGCTTTATACCTTCAAAGTATTTTATGAGCGGTAACTATTGATTCATTAAAATAACATGCGCATCCTTGTTCTTCTGCGCAGGACAATGTGTGAAAGCAGTATTCACCTTGAATATTAATGCATGAATCATTTGAACAGTTTACAGCTTCAGTTCAGATAAACAATTAAATGCAATCCACGTCTTGTTAGAATAAATGAAATACTTAGTAGGGAGAAAAAAAAGCCATCATTTCCAGTCAGGGCTAGGAAAAAATCAGAAGGTATGGGAATAGGATGGAAAAAAAAATATGTTTTGAGCATCCAGCTCCGTTGCGTGTGCAGAGGGGTGTGGAAATCACCGAAGGCAAACGTCTTCCTGAGGCTGCCTGATGCTGCCCGTGGCCAGGCAGGCTGAAAGAAGCGCAGCATTGCCTTTTCAAAACATTTTTACCATAGGTCATCCTACCTTCGCTACTTGCAGAGAATTACAGAGGAAAGGCACTCGGTCTAACTTCAGAGGAGTCCAAAATGAATCCTCTTGCCAGATTCTTATGAGGTTGCTGTCATAAGTGATGCTGGTGTTGCAGTAGAGCCTGCAGGGCTCCAAAAGCCATGCAGATGCCATTGCCACTGGACAGGCAAAAGTGATGTCCTCCCCAACAAGACCTCCAGTTGGGCTTTAAACCATGGGGAAGCAGTCAGGGGTGCCAGAGAGAAAGAGCAAGGAGAAATGAGATTACACCTCATGGCTGCCCAGTGCTCGCTGTGGGTAGAGACTGTCAACAGCCATGGGCAGTGGTGGTCCCTGTCCCTGGGCTTGTTCCCTCACCAATGTCCTGGATCCGTCAGTACCTCCTGTACTGATGGGGTCTGACCACCAGCATCCTTGGCATGGTTATTCCAGCTGCACCAGTGTAAAACTGCCAGAGGACAGCTACCCTGAACTGGCTCCCATGGATGACAAGCATGGGAGATGTCCAGGAGAAATACAAGTTGGGGAGATTTTAGGGCATCCTGAGAGAACCTTTAGCTAAAGAGGTCCAGGGTAACCCCAGGAATCATAGAGTGAACCCAGAAGAGGAAAATCTATCTCTAAATTGTGAGAAAATCAAGGGCATCCTGCCTGGAAACTCTTTGTTTGATCTCCTCCCTTGGCACCCAGGTTAGGTGCACTTTGGGCATCTGCAGAGAGGCAGAATACTGACCCGGGACCCAAATCCTGCATTTCCAAGAAGCCCAGACCCAGGCCTTTATCTGAACAGTGCAGCTTGGAGACTTGCAACTTTTCAAGAGTCCTACAAAATTCAGTCAGAAGATAAAAAGCTCTGCTTTAATATAAAGGCACATACAGTAACGAGCTGTGCTGGGAAAGCTTGGGAGCAGACTTAGAGCTCAGTGGATGGGATTAGCAGGGGCTGCAATTGCTTTTACAGCCAGCTTCTCATTAACCCTGTGGTGTGCCCAGGCCCACAGCTCCTCAGCAGCTCTGCACCAGCACTGCAGGACTGGAGATGGCTTTTAAGACGGTGAGTGAGCCCATGAAAACTTATTTCTTATCAGCGGTGCGAATGCAGGGCAAATCAGCTGGCAGTTTTCCCAAGGTGAAGTATTTGCCCAGCTGTCTGGCCAAAATCTTTCTTATCCAAACAAGGTTGTGAAGTGTCTTCCACTAAAAATGTAAATGCCTAAAGACCTAGGTAAACAATGAAAATATGTGTACACACAGAGAGATTTGTCCAACAATCACATTTTCAGAGACAATGAAACTTACAAAGATTTATTTATCTTGTTTTCTTTCATTGTCTCTGGCATACAGCTGTGCACAGTGTTTTAAAGTTCCTTTGATCGAAAGCCTCTACTATAGTTATTAGAAATAATTCATTAATTGGATGCTGTTGTTTTTCTAGGTCTTCAGCATCCTGTGTAAATGCTCCCCACCTGTTGGGATGTACGTTGGGACATCTGCATTCCCATCTGCGGGCTGCATTGTCCCAGAAACTGCCTCCCTGCATCTGCACGAGGGGATGTGCACCAGCACCACGAGTGGTCCTGGTATATTGACTAATGTCTGGGTGCTTTCCTGACACAGAACAAGCGGCTTGGGGTAGATATCATTCAGGAGTTAGGACTTAGCAAATATTTTTACAGGCAAGAAACCTTCACAAATGAGGGTGGTTTTGTGATATTCAGAGCAAACACTGAAGGAGGACCATTTCTTTATATTACTCATATTTCATTCATCTTCTAAGAGAAGAATAAGATGAAATAGAGAAATTGTCTGATTCTGGTGTTTCTGGATCAAAACTTCTCCAGCTCTGCCCTTAGCTACATGGCATCCAACATTTCCTGAAGGTGCGTGAGATCCAGCTAGGGCACTCTGTCACATTCTCAGGATTTACTGTGCATGAAGATACCTGAGATTCCCAGGTGCTCTGGACAGATATCAGACAAATAAATGTCAACCCTGTGTCTCCAGCCTGCTAATTCCAATAAGGCAAATTTTTTACTTGAAAAAAGCATAACCAGAAATTGAATTTTCACAAGCATTTGGGGAGAAGAAATAATCACTTTCTTCCAATTCCTACTGAAATGCCTCTCCTTGCAGATCTCGCCCCTATTTCCCCCTCCCAGACATTATACATTCTTTGACTTGATAATTGGCTTGAGTAGGGCCAATACAACCAACCTGCTCTGATAAGCATTTGCAAACTGATCTCAGTTGCTGTCCCCAGCCTTCTTCAATTAAAGAGGGAGGAAACCACCTCCCAGAACAGTTCTTTTAAGGACCAGTAAGGGCACCTTTAATCACCTAAGAGTTCTGATCCATAAAGCATTAGCAGGAGGGGAGAGTGCTGGGCCAGAAGTTAGGAGAATTGCAATCTTTTGGCTCTGGTGAGTTGCTCTCATTTATTCTTGGAAGCTTTTCCAACAAATTGTTTTGGCTAGGTGCTTTTCTCTCTTGTTATTGGTTGAGCTACTTACCACCTTTCTGCATTTGTGCCTTATGCCTGTGCTGAGAAAAGGAAAAATCGTGAAAGAAGGATTTCACAGAAAAATCGTGAAAGGATTTCACGGAAAAATTGTGAAAGAAAGAAGGCCTTGCACACTGTGCATTAGCTGGGCTCCTGTTGTGTGAGGTGTGTGCACGTGGTCAAAAGAAAGACCTCTGCATATTATGAAAGGGGAAAAAGCATACAGCTCTGCCTACAACTTAATATAGGTACTGGTGCTGCAACAACAGCATGGTGTTTGGCCCTGTCCTCTACTGAAGTAACAAGGTGGGGATTTAGAGAGCTAAATTCTTCTGTGTCTCAAAGGGCATGGGGAAGTGGAACATGGATAACACCAATGCTAGAGAGCACTCAAAGACTGCCACATTAGGAGCCTTATCCCTATTTCCAGGTTATTTTATTTCTTAAGTATACTTTGCTATGTTTTGATATCTTCCTTGGAAGGTAGCGTTCCTCCTGCAAAGAAAGAAAGCAGTGTTTAATGTGTGCCCTAATGAAATTGCTCAGCCAATTTCTCTGGCTATTCCTTTCCAGTAACCCATTGGTCACAGCTAGGGTGAAAGCCATGTTTCACTCTACTTCTGTTGTCACCAGTAACAAGCCATAGAAGCTGCATTAACAGATCAAATGATGACCAGCTGCTAAATGTAAGACCTTGGAAGGGGCAGGTGATTTGAGTGTGCTGCCTGTAAGTGTTGAGCATCAGGGAGATGTGCTGTTGTGCTTGTTCTGCTGTGTGAGACATCAGTCCAGAGTGGTTGCAGAGAGTGGATGTGTCTGTCCTGGAGACCCAGATCCTGAGATGGGTAAAAGGCTGGGGGATTTCTGTGCTCCCCTGCCTGTTGTGCTATCAGGATAGATGCTTTGTCAAGCTGTTCAGGCTGTTGCTACCTGATTGTTTTTTCTTATGGCAATGATGATTCTGGAGCTGATGTTAGGGCCATGCTTTTCCTATATTTTCCTTGTGCCATGGTGCTATGGAGAAATGAGGTCAGGCCTCGCGTTTTCATTGGGATCTTGGGGCTGTAAGGCACAGAAATACCTCTTTCTGCTCCCTTTTGGTCTTCCCTGCCTTCCCTTGCACTGAAGCCTGCAGACCTGCTGAACTTCTACTATATTTTCTTCAGGGGGAGAAAGCTTTTTAGGTTTCTTTATGGGAACCTTCATAGCTT
This sequence comes from Cygnus olor, assembly GCF_009769625.2. Lineage (NCBI taxonomy): Eukaryota > Metazoa > Chordata > Aves > Anseriformes > Anatidae > Cygnus > Cygnus olor. Next base: position 15,297,196 of record NC_049179.1, read on the forward strand.
TTATAATGTGTCAGGAATAATTAAGAAAAATGAGAATACGTGCCTCACCACAGCAATGAATCAGTGCAATGTGAAGTACCTAATTTGAGGGGAAAAACAAAGAGTTTTAACCTTAGCCAAAGTTATTTATATGCTCCTCAGCATCAATATTTCTTTCCTGCTAAGAGGTTGCACTTCCTTGAGGACAGAGGCAGGAGGAGATGGTCCTCCTGGGGATGGCTCATAAATAATGGGCTGGCTGGCTGGTTTCTCAGTAGTTCTGGGTATTCCTTGTGATGAAGGAGGTAGAAAGTGTGTGTCACGTCAAATCTAGTCTTGACCAGCTTATATATTGGGTGGCCCCTGTCTGTTCCCAAAGAGTGAGCCTTCAGTCCTTAGAGGGGTGATCCCAGCAGACCAGAGACCAGCTACTCTGTGTTGTTTGCCCCAAACAGAGATGGTATGTAACAGTGCCAAAATAATTCCCTGTTAAAGTGACCCCTACTACTCATCCTGAATAATAAAGCCCAGAGGAAGAAGGGTGCAGTGAAGGCTTCTGGACATCTTGTAAAAGGGGGAAGACTTCTCTATCCAGCTTAACCTTTGAGTTTGCTCAGGGATGTGAATAGGAGCCCCTTGAGGGATGCTCTAGAATTCAGATTGACCACCTGATTGAACTCCAGCCCCCATTTCAGATACCTGTAATGAGGTGCCAGGAGCTGCCCTGTGCTGCTATTGCACATGGAGCTGTTTGGAGGGGATGATCAGAGCTAGACCTGGCTGTCCTCATAGCCCCTTTCTAGGCAGCTTCTGTCGCATCCCACTGGCTGTTATAAATGTGCTAACTGCAATCAGTCAGATGAGTGTTTCATTATAACCTGCACAGCTCTGCTCAGCAAATTATTTCTGAGTCCAGAGCAATAAATAACACCTGCCTCTGTTCTGCAGAGCACCCTGTTAGGCTGCTGTGCAGTGCCTCTGCTTCCCCTAGAGCAGGAGAATTCTGGACCTGCTGCTCTCCAGAAGTGCTGCCCTCAGCAGCTTTAACTTGGGTTTGTTGGGATCCTGACAATGGGAGCCAAGGGTGGTTCTGTTCCTCCTCTGCAGGTTCTCAGCTGGTCTGCATTGTACTAGGAGGATATCAAAGGAGGTATAAAACATCAGCCCTTTTGTTAACTTAGGCATTTTTCTCCTCCCTAAAGGAATAAGTTCGGGAAGTGTAAATTCATGTTTCAGTAGTTCTCTTAAGCACGGAGCAATGTGTGCTTTACACAAAGTGTAATGCAAAGGGAAAGGGCAGCAAGAGGATTTGTGTGTGCAAGATGGATTTGACAATAGAAAGTATTGACAAAGATTTTATCTGAGCAACTATTTGTGCCTTCTACAAGCAGATCCATCTATCTCTGCAGAACCAGGCAGCTAAGTTTGTGTTGTCTGAGGGAACCTAAATCACAAAGACAGCAAAAGGAGGGAGGCAGAGACAGAGTTCATGAAATTCTGAACAGGCTTTTTGCTGCTCAGGTGTAGTTTAAGACTAAGGAGACTTTGAAAGTGTTGTGTGTGAGTATGCAAAGATGTGCAACAGAAGGTGAAAAACTAGGTCTGCTATTTTCTGGGGGGAAAAAATGTGATTTCAAGTTTTCTGGGAGAGGGTTAGAAAAGAGCAGGGTGAGGTTAGGGAGCTGGAGTAGATCTGAATAACTAGCACACTATAGTTGTCATTACCATGTGGGGCAGCTCTTCTGGAGCTCTGGCCACTTGTAGGGTCCTGGTCCTGGTAGGGGTCACCCTTGGTGCAGAGAGGTACAAGGAACAAAAAACCTTCTGCCTTGCACTTATGCAGTGAAGGAATTTTCTGATGCCAGGAAACAATCTTTTAATGCATTGATGAAGTGACAATGTGGGCATGCATTTTTGTCATCCAAACAGGAAACACAAATGAGGAGGGAGGCTTAGGCTGTGACTTAACATTGCATCCAGCCAGGATCATGCTGCTGCCCATCACCTTCCCCTTCCAAATCCCAGCTTCACCCTCTCCCTGCTTTCCTTTCACCTACTCAGGGCAAATTAGGTCAAGAAACTGATCTCCTGGAAGGGTGCTCTTTTTTTCTCCCCCCTCCTGTCAGTTCACGTCACTGAACTGCCTTGTTCAGGCTCAGCAACTGAGTGCCCTGCAATGCGGGGCTCTGACAGTGCAGGAAGCTCAGTCTTGCCATTCTGCAAGGTGACAGGCACCTGAGGTGGATGTTCATCTGCCAAGGCAAGGAGCAGGTAGATGCTCTGGGGTTAACGGGAATAGTGTGAGTTCAGGGCATAGTAAGTAGTACATGTTTGGAGGGAATTGCTCTTTTTGCTCCAAGCTTTTACTACTTGCCTTTTTCCACCTGAGGAATCAACCCAATGTATTGGTTTTATCCCTATGTAGCTTTGCCAGCAGTGATGCATCTCCTCAGGAGACTTATTTTACAGCACAAGTCCCTAGCAGGAAACAATGTAAAGCCACAAAGCGACCAAAGGAGGGTAGGTTCAGTAACTCCCCAAGCCGGGGGGTGGAAGCTGTCAGGCTTCTGGAGTGTGATGGAGAGGGGAAAGCAGGACGCTGGCTGCAAAACTATCCCTGGCCGCAAGAGGGTGGCCTAAGGTGGCACTTATTCCAAAAGGCCTTGTATTTTGGAACTAGAAAAAGCTCTACCAGTTTCTGTGACTGTGCATTTCCTAATTCCAGACAGAAACACGAGCGTTGGAAAATACGAAAGGCTGATTTAGCTGTTGTCTTCCTGCTGTGGTTTGCAGATCAAGGGATTTTTAGATGGCTTATTTGGACAAGTTTTGCATAAGCTTTCAAACTTTCTGGGTGCTTATCAGCATGATGTTAGCTCCAGCAGGAATGAAGGATGCTCAAAATCCTAAATAGTCAGTGAATTGTTCATAATCTCCAGCTGAGCAACAGTGCCTAAGAAGCTCTGTTTGTGATCTGTAGTGCTGCAGAAAGTGGGATGCTCTTCTGCTTCCACATCTGAAAAGTGAAACATAATAAACAAGTTCCCGTCATTGGAGAGAAAGAAGAGGGAACGCAAGTTTCCCTAAACATTTTCTCCTATGCCTTTACTTTGTTAATTCTGTTACCTTAGCTTCTGTATCACATCAGGAAGCCTGTCTGCACATGGCAAAAACCACTAGATTTTTCATACATTTCTTAGCTTTTCAAGCATAGCTGCAGTTAGAGATGACTTCTTTTTGTATTGAATCAACTGCTGGAAAAAACTTTTGATGGGTGCTAAGATAACAGATGTCAATTGCATCATTATCATGGGCTTTGTTACTTGTGAGCTGCAAAGAATATCCTATTGTCCCAAGGCTTTGTTAGAGGTTGGTCTGAGGGTAGAAATAAGTGTGTGTGTTATATTGAATTTGTATTTTTTAGTGCATTTCTATTCTATATTCCTTTCTTATCAAGAACAGCTATCATTACAGCTGATGAAAAAGCTGTAGAGATCAGCCTAGCAGCAGACAGCCTGTAGTTAAGTGGAAATGAGGTGTTTGCAGGGGAGGGTGATCTGGGTGCATGGAAGTCCTAGTTTTGGAAGGTTCACAATGGTTAGCCAAGGCGTGTGATGTCTGAGGGTAGCTGAGGTGAGAGATCCTGGAGGGAATACCAGAGGCAGGGGGACTCTGGGAACTGAGACCTAAGCAAGAGAAATGGGAGGTGTTGGTGGGTGCGAAGCAAGATATGAAGTGAGTTGTCCTCCTCCACCAAAGGGTGATGGTTCAAATGGCAGCTGTGATCTCGCATCCTCCATGGAGCTCCCAAATCAAGCAGTTTTACACCACAGTGCTTTTGAGTCTAATGATGCTCACAGTACCTCTCAGCTGCTCCACAAAGCAGCTAAGGCAGATGTTCAGACCCAGGAACACAGGTTTTTCTGCAGGGGGTTAATTTGCTGCCTTATTGCTTTATTTTTTCCTTTGTTAGAAGGAAGTTCTGACTTGCAAAGCAGAGAAGCCATTGCATGCTCTTGAAGGGGACAGTCTTGGAGGGTGTAGGTTAGGAAACTGCTCGCCATGGCTCTACAAGCAGCTGCAGCCTGCCCAGCATTTCCATGCCTGTGTATTTGCAGGGCTACATGCTTGTCTGGAGATTAGTGGAGGGCTGATGAAAAGAAGCTGAAGAAAAACCTGGGTAGTCATTGTACCAGGGAATTTGACAAAGATGACTAAAGCAGAACAGGTTCTGTTTCTAATTTCCTCCTTCAGTGCTTAATGATTACTAATAGAGAGGCACTCCCTTGGAGCCTGGGCTCTGAGCATCTTCCCTGCAGCTTGCAGGGCCTTTCTATTTGAGTTGAGCTGTGTGTAGCTTCAGCTGAGGCACCAGTCAAGCTTTGAATGCTAAATGTTCATTAGTATGGGTGGTGATGAGGAAGATGCCTCCAGCTTTCTTTGGTTTTCTCCCCTGGGAAGATGAAAGAAATGGATGTTAGCTTATATCCACACCTTGCCAGCCCTGCCTCCTATTTTGGGGCAGAATGGTGGTAAGTGGAAGGCTTAAAGTGATGTAATTTGATGAAAGTGTCTTCCCTAAACCACAGTGAGGGGGATGTTGCCAGTGCATTGGCTCTGCTTAGTGAGGAAGGATGGAAGGATGTTTGCTCAAACCAAGCATCACAACTGGATGCCCTGGCCTGGAGAAAATAACTGCAGCTGTGGGGGGTGTGGCTGTGGTGCCAGGAGAGGAGGAGCAGGAAGATCAGCAGCTGCAGGGCTGGCAGATGGGCACCAGCAGGGCAGTTTGGGTTTGTACTGATCCTCCTGCAGGGCTGGACCCGTGGCAGTGTTGTGCAAGCAGAGCAGGGAGGTCAGAGGGGAGAGGTGAGGAATTATTCTTTTTTCCTGCAAATGTACACCTGTGACTTACCATGTTCAGGAGGGGACATTGCAGAGGTAAATGGACTCTGAGGCCCTTGAAATGGAGCTTCAGCTCCGCCCTTGTAGACACCCTGCAGCCTCAGTCAGAGGGAAGCTGGTGTTCTGCCCTCTGATTTGGGGTGCAGGTTTCCTCCCTAACACTGGCCTGACCATCTTCTCTCTTCAGAGAGGACTGACCAACTCCAGGCCTTCAGACAGTCTGGATCCTGAGGCAGGGCAGCGTTATGGTATTTCTCAATGTTTTCCCATGAAATCTCCTCCCCAGATGTCCAAGCTGCTCAAGCAGATTCCATTTTAGGAGACGAGATCTTAGAAGGGGAAGAAAACCCAACAAAGTGAGCATTATGTCCCCAGAACTTCTAAAATTAAACATCTTGCCCATTTTGCTTTTTGCCTAGGTGTTACCCAGCACTGCTCTCTTCATATTCAAATGCATGTTCATGCCCTACATATCTATTTTAAAGAACAAAATGCAAAACAGATGTAAATGTGTGGTGATTGCACTGAATTTCATTGATCTCTGTGCTTGCATGAAATGTGAATTCATGCTGAAAGAAGCTGAGTTATTACTCATATGGTCATTAAATACCTATGTGTTGCAAATGCTGCTTTTTTTCAGGCATTTTAAACCATTATTGTGATTATAATGTCCTGGATCTTATTCAAATTCACATAATTATATATTAATGGGATAAGAAAAGCTAGCAGCAAGAAAAATCTTATGACAGAACATACACAAGTGCCCAGCTGCCTTTGCTTCTTCAGCACAAAGGATCCTGCCTCTTTTATTTAAAAGTTCTGTTTATCTGTAAGTGAACCTGCTGCAGGATTACAATAATGCTCTTTCAAGGGAAAACAATAAATACAGTATCAGCTGACAGATGCTGTCCTTCCTGGCTGCAGTTTTATATCCATTATTTAATAAGATAGACATGATGCTCAGGAGAGCTGGAGTGTTGAGGTGTAACCATATTGTTCTGCCTCACAGAGGAACCTCCAAAGAGATTAATGGAGGAGGAAAGGGGGAAGCATTTCCTTTGGGTTTCTGGTGTTTCATGCTTTTGAGCACAGCCAGGACTTTGGAGGAGCCCTGCTGGATATGAAGACTGAGATGCACAGGGAGCTGCTCAAAAATTTGTCAGTGCATCTGCAGCAAATGTATTTTCTTAATGCTAATCAGAAATGCTGTACATAAGGTGAAGTTGAGTCAGGTCCTGCTCAGATGCTGTTGATACTCTTGCTTAGAAGGAGGCACAGGGATAAAAGTATTGCTCCTGTTAGTGGATAACAGCTCAGTTGGTGGACAACTGGATCAGGTCCATGCTGGAGGCATCAGCTGAGACGCCAGGTCAGGGAGCATGGCTCACTTGAACATTAGATGTCCTTCTGAAGGAGCCAGCAGAAGGTACAGTGGGGCTCTCTTAGGGCTGGCTGGGAAGCTTCAGAGAAAATGGATCTTGGAAAACAGCATAGATATGAAATATGTTCTGAAACTAGCTGTAATAGTTGAGTTGTGTAGTGACAGTTAGGAAAACAGGGCCTTTTTGACCAAGAAAGGTGCACTACTTGGTTTTCCAGCTATCTGAAGTTAGGGAGGTTTCTAGGTTCTGGGGAAGAAAAAAGTCTAGGAATTGGGCTGATACCAGTAGCTTGATCCAAATAGTCTTCCAAAGTAGCTCCTAATAAATCCTATGAGCTGGTGTGAAAAAGTTCTTAGATCTGAAAGACAGGGATGTTCAGATATGGACGACCTGCTGAGTTTGAACTCATCTATACTGGCACAAAAGGAAAACCAAACCCTTAATCCTGGCAGGTCAGATCAGTTTTAGATGCAGGCTTTGTGCCTGGTTACTAGCAGATAACATTGCTTTGGGTCCCTTATCAGAGGAAGTTATCCTTGCCCATACCACTCCCAGCCTTACTATTACAAGCTGACACACCCCAGGTGTGCTGACTTCATCTGATTTGGCCTTAGTTGCTAACTAGTCTTCCAAATACCTGAGAAATGAGGCAAAGGATTGCAAGTTAGAGGGTCAGTGCCCTCTCTTTGAGAGGGTGAGGGGGTTAACACTTAATAAAAATGTTCTGTCACCATAGAAAGATGCATCCTTATCTCAGGAAGCCACATATTCTATTACCCTGGAAATGACTGATTGACCCTAATGAAGCTCCATGGGGAGAACATACAGCAGTATGACTGGCTCTGGTTACCTTAGCAACTCTCTCCTTGAGAATTTGGAGGCTAAATTTATATAAAATTGGAGATCTAAAAACGTCTGACAATATTCCAACAGAGAAAAATGTTACCCGCAGAAATTAACCTTGATTAAGAAGGATGATGTTGCTGTAATTGATTAGGTGTGTGCCTCCAACAGAAGGACTTTGAATGCTTATTGTTGCTGTGACTCAGGGTAAGCAACAGGCAGGCTCTAGAGGGGCCCAAAGGAGCATCCAATGCAAACCAGTGGGGTGGCTGATGGAATGAAAATCAGCAAGATGGGGAGAAAATGCCTCCATCATTTGGAGCCATCCCACTGTGAGTGGTGTTAGCTCTTGCAGCCCTGTGGCTATATTGCTGCTGTTTTCTACCTCTGGTGTTTTTCTTTAGGTTAGAAACTTCCCAGCTATCAGACAAGGTCTGTTGCTTTGCTTGTTGAAGCACCTGCTTGGGTCTTGACCTAGACTGGCAGACCTGAAGATTGCTGGTAAAGAATACAAACAGTGGACCAGCTACCTTTGTAATAAAGTAGTCGTGTGCTCTGGCTTATGTGATGCATAAAAATGTATTTGCCTGGATGTCCATGCAGATATAATCCTATGTTTCCTAATCATTAGCCACAATAATGTTGCATAACTTGAGGAGAGGACTAAATACTTTTAATTCATCAGTTTTTAGCTTTTAAGTGCTTGGAGTCTGTAGACAGCTTTACAGATGTAGATGAGCAGCAGCAATATATCAATATTTTTAAAGCTGATCTGGACTATTTCAGGTTTTTGAGGCCTGAAGTGGAGGTCAGTCTGGCCTGGCTGGGGTAAGGTGCAGAGATGGAAGAAGCCCTGAACTCCCAAAGGTGAAGTGCAAGCAGCTGCTGGCTGGGATGAGGACTGGGAGCCCCTGTGGGCTGCTGGCAGCAGTGGCTCACTTTACTTGAGGAATTTGTTGCTGGGGGAGGTCACCAGGCCAAATACTACAGTTGGGTTTTAAACAGGGCTGGATAACTTCATGATGTCTAACAACATTTGCAGCTCTGCAAGGCAAGCTAATGAGGTTAATCAAATCTTATGCTTCAGGGAACTGCCTTGCTGGGCTGGTTTGCCCCAGCCTGAACACTGCAAAATGGTGCATTGTGGGTGTTTAACAAAATATCGGGAGTCTGCATCAGTGAGCAGCTTTGCTCTTAAGCAAGAATGGTCAAGGATTTGATCTGATATGGAAAAATGGACTATCCCTCATTTGATTTCAGTCAATTGCTCCCTGAAATGCAGCCATGCTGGCCTCTATTAGAAGAAATCAGGGCAAATGTGCAGCCACTGAACCCTGATGAATTAACAGCTATACTTCAGTGCTCTGATAAGTGAGGATCTTAGAGTCCCTGTTGTACTTAATGTAATACTTGTAGGACAGCATTTTCCCTCTGTACCTTGGTTTCTGCTTGGTCAGAAGCTCAATAAGAATGGTAGGCAATTAAAGGTTCACACAGGAGAGGCAGGGCTGCACAAGAAAGTGGTTGTCCTCCATCTTCTAGTGAAGCCAGTATATTTCAATTTAAAAGGCTTCCCTGTGGTGCTTACAGACCCAGGGAGGGGATGATCAGTGCAGGTAATGGGGGCTTTGGGGATGACTTGGGTTCACTGCAAAGTAGAGTAGATCCTGTGCTGTGGAGATCTGGGGTATTATTTTTTGACAAGCCCCTGCGTTTGTGATGTAATGGATGGAAGATGCCAGTCTTTTTGGTCTTGTTCTGATCTGTCATAATGGGTTTATACAGGTTATACCCATTGACTTAATGATTTATAATTTATATTCTGAAAATTAATAGCAGGAATCAGTTGACTGCATTTGTTTCTTTCCTTGCTACTCAGCTCCTGGATGTGATGCCTGTAACAGAGCTGAAAGCAAGTACAAGACAATCTGGCTGCTGAGCAGCTCCACTTCTTGCTTGTTTGCACGGGGTTATTATGACTGTCTTCAAGGGAATCTAGAATGAAAATGCTCCTGGCTTGACTGCAGCATGGAGCCAGGTGCTTAGGCTAGGCTTGGCTCTTCTGCTTTATTGAACATCTCCTCCTGGGAGATGGAGGAGAGCAGAGCTGGAAAGCAGCACACATTTCTATATGCTTGATGGTGTCTTTCCTTTGTCCTTGCATCTTAATCTCTCCATCTAGCACTTGGCATTATACTGAAGCCTGTGTTACCGATGGTCTAAAAAATTCAGGTTTTCCATGGACTCTTTCAATATTCTGGCTGAAATATTTAAATTAAGAGCTTCTAGACTTAAGTTATGTTGTCCTTAATTTACAATAAGCCAAGGCATATTTAAAGTGAAAAACAAAAGGAATTAAACACTTCACATGTAGTAAGTCTCCTTCTTTAAGTTAATTCAAAAAAAAGAATTGCAGGTTTGGGGCTACAGATGCTTTCAATATATCACAGTAATTAGCTGTTCACATATTCAATTATTGTTTAAATGTAAAATAATAGATGTAATGCATCTTCCATTCATGGAAATGTAAAGTGATTACAGCTTCCTTTTTTCCTCAAATAATTGCATGATGACCATGCAAGGTAATATTTTTGAGGATTATGGGGGAAGATGACAAAGAATTGCCCTCTGCATCTTTATGGTGTGCTTGGGAGTTTGTAGAAATAGCACTTGATGCTGACCTCTGAGTAACCTGAACCTGTGGTGAAATGCAATAATCACCTTCAAACTGCTTTTATTGTATGATTGCATGTATGTATTAGCTGTACATATAAATAAAGTATTTAAATATTCTACGTAATTGCTGTGCAGGGTCAGGCTACCTGGTGTATCCAAATTAACCATCTACTGTGCTCTTTCTCAAGTGGTTCTTCCACAGGGGTCATACTTGCTGGCTAAGTGTCTCAGCAGAGTTGTCTGACCTCTGAGAGCTTCTAATATTGTGCCACTTCAAAACCTGCCTGCAAATCCTTCTCGAGTGGAATAAGCTAAAGAGGACTGATATTTAGAAAAAACATCTCAAAATATGAGGTTAACTGATGGTTAACCCACTTGATATGGAAAATTGTTGCCAATCAGGACTGACAGGAAGGTGGTGGCATGTGTGACATCTTATGGCATTGCAGTGGATGATAGTCCTCTGTCAACACTCCAGTTCAGAGCCAGCAATCAGTCACAGGAATTTAGAGTGGGGCTTCTCTAGGTGTTTTTGAGTCAAATGTGAGGTTACCAGACCAGGTCTGCCTGGCTATCGATGAATATGAGGATAGGTATAATGTATGGTATTAAACCGTTATGGCAGTGTCGTCTTTTTGGAAAAGTAAGTTATCAAGTTAGTACTTCTGGTAAGGGAGGCAGTCTGCCCTTCCTGGGTGGAGTGTGCTGTAATTGCCCAGTGTGAAGGTCTGGAGGCATCTAAGGCTGGCTGCAATGGGAGCAGCATAACCTATACTTTGTGATAATGTGTATTTACAGAGATGGATGGCTTGAAAAGAAAAATGCGTTGCAGATGGTTGGATAGTCAAGGACCCAATCCTGTGTTCCTATGACATAGTTTCTTTGTCCTGTCCAAGTAAGATACCATCTAACCAAGTAAAATATTGCATCTGCTGATGGAAGCAGGGGGTAATGAAGTCCCATAAAACCAACAGCCAGAAAACTGCCGGATCTGTTTTCTGCTCAATAAAACCTGGTTAGTGTACAGATAATCAGGTATCTGATCTCTTGCTAGCCTTGATGCTTCTGGTTGTTGCTTTAATCACATTTAGCAATGAGATGCCTATCTGTATGGTTCAATACCAAGATGAGCCCCATCAGACAGTCCAGTAACTCATCAAGATCTTTGTTTGCAAGGGGCTCTTTCTGAACATGTGCAGAGCAGGTTGTGGTGTTTCTTTCCAGTATCAGGAATACACATGGTGTCTGTCACCTTCCAGCACACACTTGTCACTTAATAAAAGGGTGTGGAGAAGCAACCTGAGCATAATGAAAAGCCCTGGATAAAAGGAAATTGAAAATGAAAGTCCCTGGCTTTTGGAATTAAAGGATGAAAAAAAAAAAATGCTGGTTAGCTTATTCCCGCTAGGCAAGCCCTCCAGCCTCTTGCAGCCTGCACTGTAAAGAAGCTTACAGTAAAATATGCATTTCATTTTATTTTCTCAAGAGGAAGAAGGATGAGTGAAATGACCAGAGAAGAGGTGGATGAGGAGTGGAGTGGAGTCTGCACTTTCCATTATGTTTCATTTGTCAAGCTAGTTAGTCTTGCTGCAGAAATAATCTCAGGTTCTCTGGCCTCTTTTCCTCTGGACACCTGCTGCCCTTTGCAGTAATTTAGCTCCTTGCCTTGTTTATTCTCCCTGGGAGGGACAGCAGAGGGTTTGGTTGTGTGGCTGGACCCTCTGCTCAGAGGCTGAGTCCCTGCTTCAGTAGTTTGAGTTTCCTGCTGCTTCCACTGGAGAGGTAAAGATTTTATAGATCTGTTGAACCAGCATCTGAGGAAATGTTTACCTAGGTGTGTTTTCAGGTAGCTCCTGTCAAGCCATCCTTCACAGGGCACATCCGCAAAATGCTGGATAAATCTACAGAAACTGCTAGGTTTTACATGTTCCCGCGCTGCCTGCTTTCCTAAGCTGCCATGTGCATCTTTCATACAAGGGGTCTTGAGTAATTGAGCCATGACTTTTTCTTTCTCATGGCTAATAGCATTTCCCCCCATACCTGTATTTAAGGTCTGCTTGTGGCGAATGCTCTGCAGTTGGGTTCTGCTGTCTCTGAGTACCTGTGTCCATGCCAGGCTACAGGCATTCCCTAGCCAAAACTTAATCATCTTCAGACTCAAATATGAAACTGCTGTGCTGTTGGGGGAGGTTAGAAGCTGCTGCTTAAGCAAAAGCAGACAATTAGACATTTTTGGTAGGGACATGAAGTATATACTTGTACCTGTGCTCAACTCCCTGCAGGGGCTAGCTTACAGTCCAATTAAACCATTACAAATCATTAAACTGAATCTTCAGCATCCTCTGGGTTCTCTAAATTAGTATTTACATAATTCTCTAACTTGGAATAATGAAGATAAAATAATCTGATGTGGAACATCCTTTTCAAGCATATGAAAAGATAATTTTGTTTTATTCCTGTGTGCAAATACTGTCTTGTTTGATAGTGACAAATATAATTCAGAGGGTATTTTACCCACCTGGCATTTAGAGTGAATAGGACCTACTTAGTTGGAGAGGCAGTATCTTGGGGGAAATATTCCTCTATAAAAGTCCATCACCCTGTGGTATGCTCATTAAGAGAATGAGGTTGCTGAAAGATGTAATTTCTGGAAATGGCCTATGCCAGACTTCTCGCACAATGAGGAGTGAAGGCTGGGGTGAACTTGCTATGTCTAAAGCCTGGTAAAAGAATTTTGCTTTTTGTTTTTCTTCCCAGTTTATCTACCAGTTCACATTGCCCTTTAGAACAGAAGTCCACTCTTGCAAAGGCAGAACACTTCCTACAGATTTGTCAGATTGTCTTGGTGGTGTTCCCCCATGCCCCAGAACTCTTGAATAGTGAAATCCAATAGGCTTCCCATGACTTTGCCCATTCACTAGATAGAAGTAAAAGGACAAAACTTGTTCTAAAAGCTTTATTTCAGCTAGAGCTACTGAGTGCTCAGTGTTTTGAAAAATACATCCTTCAGCTGACAACTTGATGGCTCATCCCATATAGGACATGCTTAAATGCTTGATGAAACAGTGAATGGCTTAAACATCTCAGGTGCACTGACGAATACAGAATTAAACTGGATATTAAGCTGTTGCAGCTCTGGCTGTATACCTTGGCACCATAGCTAGAAGTGGCCTGCTGTAGAGAACAGAAAGCCAAACCCCCAAGCTCCAGGGCAAGGCAGCTACCTGTGCATGTTCATCAGGTGTGTTTCTTGATGCCAGTGAAGTTGATGATTTCAGGGTAAATATATTGGATTCACCCAACTCAACCAACAGACTGGCACCTCCCGGAGGGACAAGCACCTGGAACTAGCTGATGCTTCGCTACTCTGAGAGGACCTGTGCCCCTTGTCAAGTGACAATGTGCTGCAATTAGAAGCATGGTTTCAATCCAGTGTGACCTTGCTCTGTCACAGCCTGTGAGATACCCTGTAAATCACACAATGGTCATTACCAGAGTTAGGCAAGGGCTTTGGGTTTGTTCTGGGTAACAATATTACCACTTATTGTCCCAGAGACTCCTCAGCTTTGGAAAAGCAAGACTCAGGGTTCCCTCTGGTGTCCTTCACTAGGCCTTTTATTGTGTCTTCTGGGCATGTTTTATAATGATCCAGCTTTGCCATGATCACTGGTGGCTCATAATGGCCTCGAGGCTTTCTAAGCTTGAATAACGTGATGTTTTGTTTACAGCATCTTTGTGCTCGAGATCTTGAGGGGCAAATAAACTAAGACTGGAGTGATGGCTATGATTTTAGTATGAGGCTTTCCTGATTTTTTTTTTTGTTTTCAGGGAGGTTTTCTTACCTAGTTTTTGAAAATAAATTTGGTTGGTAGCATGTATTTATAGATGTAACAATTAAAGAAATGCTGCCCTTTGGCAGAGCTGAGGAGCCCACAGGCATAGAACAGATGAGAAAAGGGGCAGTATCGCCTTGAGAAAATGGGAAAGAGCACTTCTCATTCCTATGGGGTAACTCTCCTTGGTCTTGCTCATCCAGGTGGATTAGAGCCCTTGGAACAGCATGCTCCCTGCTTTTAATTTATGGAGAATTTAGCATGCCTGTGGAAATCATTATTTGCTCAGTCTCAGAAGTTGCAAAGTCTGGGGATTCCTGGGGCAGAGATGTGTCAGCCCTTGCCCCTGGCTGCCTGTTCCTCTGGGGAGCTCGGGCTTCCCTGCACCATGCCTCCTAGCCTGGCTGGGGGGAGAACTGGCACCAGAAGTAATAAACAGAGAAAGGAGTTAGTTGTCTGGAAAGAGGAATGGGAGAACCCTGTAATTGATGTTGAAATACTGCATGAATGTGGAAATGTGATTTGTCTTCATCTGAGCTCTTTCAAGCCACAGTTTTAGGGCTTTAAAATTTTCTCCCAAAATTCCTCACTTAGATTTCGATAAGTTTCCAGTACAGGAATGTCATCTTTGGCAAAAGGATATGTTTTAGTAATTCATCAGCAGTGATGGTCTTTCCACCAAAACATTCTATACCCCTAAAGAGGTCCATTAAAAACCCTTGAACTGCTGCAGCCTTGAAGTTTCAAATTCTGCTGTAAGATCCCACTCCTGGCTTTTCCTTCAGTGGATTTGTCTGAATCTGTTGCATGCCCTGGGAAGGATGCTCAGGCCTAGCTGCAAACACCAGCAATGTGCAGCTCTTGCACCCTTGTGCTTCTGTTGGGCAGCCATGTGCAGTACAGACCAGGATACCCCTCAGTGCCTGTGTGAGCTGATCAGAAAGTGCTGGAATCCTCTCCCACTCTGTGCTTGCTTTCAGGGAGTAGCAAGAAATTTTTTGCACAAAAAATGGTCTCTGTTCTGTGAGAGGGGCTGTCAGTGTCCAGACAGAAATTAACACGAGTTTAAGCTGTTCCCATTCACACAAAGGCTCTCTTTCCCACCTTCCCACCATGTCAGGCACCTCCTGAAGGCTGAGCACTGAAAAGAGTAGCACTGTGGTGAAATAGAGGAAGCTAAACCTCCCATTTAGCTACAATATTTAGCTCAGAAAAGAAAAAAGCACATTTTCATCCTGGAATATGTCCTGTGTGACTTGCTAAATAATAGGATGTGTGGCTGACACAGGTCATGTGGGTGGAAGATATGCTGGCTTAAATGGCCAAACTTAACTCCTGTGCCAGGACATCTTTCAAGGACCAAAACCTCAAGTCCTTGCTCTTTTTTTAAGAGTAAAAGGATAGAGTAGACTTCACATCCTGCTTTCCTGAATAAAATGGCATCCTAAAGCAGCGAGATCCTGTATTCCAGGAGTGACCTGTCTGACCCAGGATGTCTGCTGTAGAGGCCACAGGGTTTTGGAGGAGTTTTTCCTAACAACAGAAGAAATTCAAAGAAAGCCCCTCACTTGTAGATGTTTGGCTGAAATTTCTCCCAACTGTTCAAGGAAGGAAGCCAGGCCTTAAGAGGAAAAGTCTTTCTTTGAGTCATGTTTCTTCTACTTCCTATAGCTATTTTGGGTGTACAAAGGGGGGTGGAGGGTGGGGGAGCAAGCCTGAAGTTTGTGTTAATGCAGCATCACTAATGTCACCAGGAACTTTCCATTCATTTCAGTGGAGGCTCTTATCACTGTTTCACTTCTGCCTGCCTCTAGCACTGCAAAGCAAATTTCAGCTTTACGGGAAGGTGTGTTGAGCTCAGAATCCTCTTCCTGGGGAATAAGTGGGGGCTTTCCATTCAGCTTATATCTGTTGTGGGACTTTTTACTTTGTCAGTGAATAGGGCAGTTCTGGGCAGCCCCCAGACTGTATCCACAATCTTGTGTAGTTTATGCAGGGACAAGGTATCACTGCCCTGTACTAATGTACAAGGCTATAGCTGTAAATCTAAAACATACTGCAGAGCTATGGCTGTGGTGTTGAGTGTTTTGCAGTAGCAATCCAAAAATCTGTAGGAGTGTTACTAGTATAGGAAACCTGTGGGGGGATGTATGAGGTCTGTGTCTGAGAAGAGGTAAACTTGTGGTTGTAAATCCCAAGACTGTTCTTTCAGGTCAACTACTTACTTGTTTTCCTGCAAAACCAGACTGCCCTGCATTGCTGGGCACAGCACAGACCTCTGGGGTTGTGGTTACAGAAAGGGACATCTGCAGGATTTTTATCCTGAGCATTTAGATATTTGTGGAATCTGTTCTGTTTAGCTCTGGGTAGCTTCTCTCCCTCTTGGTAACTTGCTGACTGCTAAGGATGTGTGAAGAAGCCTGCAGTGATCAGCTCATTCCCATGCATTACCCAGAGCTTTTGTTCACCTTGCTGTAATATTTTTCACCTGTCCTGTGCTGCAGATTCAGTGAACTTGTATGGGGGTCAGGTCTGCAGCTCCACTTATGTCAGACAACAAAATTGTGTTGCAACAGAGCAGACTCCTAAATCACACAATTGCTCTGATAATGATTTAGGGAAGGTGACGACTAGATCTCTCATCTCCCAAGGTTAAATATCTTAGAGGTATTCGATTGCCGCCTTTGTGTGAAAACATTTTCTTCCCTTCTAGAAAAATCCCAGCTCCCTTCTGCATGCAGAAACTCAAAATACTTTAAGAGGTTTGCTTACTTCCTGCACGTTACTAGGGAAGATTGACTATCTCATAGTGTGCGTGATGTTATCTTCTTTCTACAAGTCACACCGTGCAGCACATGAACCTTCTCCAAGATGAGAGGAAGACAGTCCTCAGGAGTCCCAAACCCCTGCTGTTGATACAGAAGCAGCCTCCTCTCTTAGTAAGACTTCAGTTTTGGTTTCATAGAAATCAGTTTCCAAAAACTTTTGGCATTTAAATCTGCTTCCTTGTGTGGAAAGTTACAGGCATTTTAGCTGTGCAGGCATGAAAGAAAAGGGAATTCAAGCAGTTGGCTGCCCCCCATGCCATCCCAATAATCTTTTTATTGCCCTGCAATATTTAAACAGCAGCTTAAAAACTGTCAACGAACTGCTAAGAAAGCCAGAAGTATCTCATTGCTTGAGCTTTAATGAGTCTTTATTGCCTAAGGCACAGAACTAAGGCTTCCTAAGGCTTGTAGCAGCCCCAAGCAGCTGCCAGTTCAGAACTGTGCAGGTAACTTCTAATAACACTCTTATTTCTCCTTGGGAAAGGAGGGTGCTGGGCAGTGCCCCTTTGCTGGGATAAAACCCCTTTGCTGCAGTGACTGTGCAAGGCTTCAGGAGTCTGTGCAAGATCTCTGAGCAGCCACATGCAGTTGTGCTGAAGGAGGCAGCAGCCAGGCTCTAGGGCTCTGTACTTGTGGTGTGCTGGGGCTATTTCTGCCCCCACAAAGCATACAGAAGTGGTGAAGCCAACCACAGGCTCATAGCCCTTGGAAATGTCAGTCCCAAAGGTCAGAGAGGTGGAAACCTCACCCTTTCCAGGCTGCTTTCCTTCATTGTCTCTGCTTGTGTGTCCAGCAGTGGGGCTTATCTCAGAGGAAGGGGTGTGGAGGCTTTTGAAACAGCTGATTCCCATCTGTTTTTCTTGCCGTGGGGAAAATGTCATACCTCCTTGCATCCTCCCTGCTGTTGGGGTGTTTCTGAATTGTTTGTGAGAGTGCCTGCAGGAGGCTGAGTGGGGCAGGATGCCCAGGGTAGGGGCATCCCCTCAGTTTCTCCCAGGAAGGTGCAGCTCAAAGTAATCTCTGCTATAAAACCAGGATCAAGGTGGCTTAAAGAAAAAGCCTGCAGGAAAGTGGTGGTTAAGGGAGAGCATTAAAAGAAGCCACCGTAAATCATGCCACCAAGTGTAACGTGATCTGACTAATCTGCTGTGTTAATTTGGGAGGCGGCATATGGACAAAAGGGAGAGGAGCCCTGGTGGTGCTGAGAGTTCGCTCCTGGGCCACCTCTAGGTGTTTCTTCCCATCATGGGAAGGACAAGTGGGCAGAATGTTCTTGGAGCCGCTCATGTCCTTGATTTTATCTGGGGGGAGCTGCTTGGCTGGTTCCTTAATGGCCAAAAGGCAGCATAGGTATGTTGTGTGCCTGTTCTGCCTTCAGCCCTGTTTCCAGGTCACTGAGATATCCAGAACCCCTTATGAGCATCACTACAATACACTTTCAGCAAGCCCAGGATCTAAGAGGCCAAAAGCATGTAAAGAGTACAAGAGAGCAGCTGGGTTATACCAAAAGGTGGCCTTGTTTGGAAAGCTCTTGTCACCGCTTAGATCCCTCAGTCTTAGGGAGGGAGGATGCCAGCCTAAATACAGACCTGACACTGATGGACTGTCAGTGCTGATGAATTCATTTTGGAGCTGTCTCAACCACGCAGCTCCTTAGAGGACACCTTTGCTTCCCTGCCCTGAGGTGGTCCTTACATCTGCATCGTGATTACATGCATCACTATGACACCCGAACCCCTCACTTCTTTAAGGCTTATAAACAGCAGATCCCAGTGAGTTTTGCCTGATGCCAGACTGGATTCATGTCCTTAGCTGGGCTGCTGACCCTCAGGGTAGAGTCCCTGTGCTCCGTTTCCCTAGTACATAAAATGGCATTAATATTTCCAGCTCGAGATGCAGCAAATCTTCATTTTTGCTTCAAAGGTGCTCTGGGACCTTTAGATGAAATCCACTGTTCGCAATTCAATATCTTTGAGTTCTGTCATTCTATTTTTGTTACATTTGTTGTTCTTTGTACAGTAAGATGCTTGTTTGGGCTCTGCTGAATAAGAAGTGCATCTGTGGTAAAAGAATTTCCAGTGGTTATTTCTCTGACCCTCTGAATTTTCATGCTTTATGTATGGGTGGGGGTTATTTCTCTGCTGCCCTTTGCATTGTGCTTCAAAGATGAGAACTGTTTTTTCAAGGCTTTGCTAAGATTTAATCTCAAGTCCAGCTTCAGTCCTGGAGGCGGGGCATAAGAGGCTAATGCATTACGGAGGATGTCATGAAGAGTTTAAGAGAAGACTATAGATTTGCTTCAAAAAAGCTTCTCTAAAACAAAAGTAGTGTAAAATTGGCCTTACGTTTGCAAGGCTAAAAGGGATCTCCCCAGTCATTTTCAGATGTGGCATTTCATAAGCCCAGTCATTCACTTAGAAAATTTCATTAATATGTTTGAGAAGCTTTGTATACTCTAGTGGGTTTTTGAGGTACGCATTGTTGAACCCTTTTCAGTAGGAAGCTCAATTTGAGGGAAAGCCATGTCCAGGAGCAGACTTGCTCCCGCTTGTGCAGCCAGCACTACTCTGGTTCTTCATCAGGCAGCTGCTTCGTGGGGTAGAGGAGTGTGAAATGGGAGAGGAGCCTTCGGAGCCTTCCTTTCCTGGATCTAGTTAGAAAAGCAGCACAAATTTATACTAATAATGTCTTAAATCCTGTGCAATTTGTAAATGTACATTTCCATGGTAACACGAAGGTAGTGAAGTAATCCTCAATTCATCATCTTCCATGAAATCCCAACAACTATTCCTAAACATTCATCCTCTTCTAATCCCAGAGCTGTTGCCATGGAAATGATCAGATAAGATACAGGTCCTTAGGCAGATGGGTCTGTAAAGAACGCTGAATGTTGGCCCATCGAAATCTACAGAACTATTTTTTTCTTATTTAAAAGCAACATCACTCACAGTGATTTTGATTGTTTCAGGATTAATTAAATTGACTCCACAGAAGACTTTTGTACATGACCCCCAGGCACTGAAAGCATCCCTGGTCACAGCTGTGGTGCTCAGGTCTCTTCTCCATGCGAGCTCTGATGTGGTGGCAGGGACTTGTGCAGCCCATCTGCTTGCTGCTCTGCTGTCCCTGTTCTCTCCACATGCACATAACTTAAATTCTTGCTGTCGTTGCTTGGAGTCTGGGTTTTAGGCCTGCTTTTCAGATATTCAGTCTTGCAAAGAAGCTTATTTTTATTTTTACTATTTATCAGAGCAAAGGGCAGCATCCAGATTACATCCAACACCCCAGGGATCACTGCTTTCCAGTGCATTAAATTTTCAATTCCTACAGCCGTACAGGATGAGAGATTTACATGTGCAGAGGCACCTCCTGAGCGCTCTTCCAAGCTGGACCTGTAGGTGTGTAACTGAGTGTTAAAATGGGATTTTGTTTTTAAGTCCCTAAGTCAAATATTCCTGAGTCACAAAGGTGAGCGGCTTCACTGAGCAATTTCTGTGCAGGAGGAGCCATTTGCTCCTGTCTCCTGAAATCAAATGGAGAGCTTTTCAAAGACAAACCACTCTTAGGCATCGATTTTTGCTGACTTTTAATAAGGGCTGGGGATCCAATTCCCATATATACCTTAGGCATTTTTCTGTAATGTTTCTTTATCTCACTGCATGCAAAAATACTTGTAAATTATTCTGAGCAGAGAACATCTGAATGCAGAGTCTTTTTTTTTGTATTAGTTTTTAGGGACAAGAGTCTGATGGTAAGAGGCACCCTGCTTAGACAACTGCTATGGGAACCACAGGGGTGATTAAAGAGCACCCCCCTTTCAACCAACCTGAAAGTTATCACCTTGTGAAAGGTTACGAGGTTAAATAGCGAGAGGCTACCCCTTGTAAAGCATAAGCTAGTAAAGAGCTGTGGTGTTCCTTGTTTGCTCCAGCATGAAGTCCACTGATGTAGCTGTGTTGGTTAAGGAAGGTCAAGTAGATGCTTTCTGTCCTGAGGCGCTAATGAGAAGCGGAGGTAGGACAAACAGTGAGAAAGTGGATGGCTCTAAGCATCATACCAATGGAGATGGCTTAACCTGAGGGCAGTGAGAAGGCAGGAAAGAAGGAGAGGGATAGGCATGGAGGCTGGTTGTGCTGGGACTGGAACAGGGCAGGAGAGGAGGAAGGGCTCTGCCTCCTCAGCACAAGATGCTCCAGGGAAAAGGCTACTAAATATTACTGATATCCATCACTGTCTATGCAGCTTGTTTCTGCAGCCCCTCTGCTTCCCCCAGTATGGCAGCAGTTTTGTTCTCATTATAAGGTTCAAATCACAGAAATCATCCCCTGGAGCCAGTGCCTTGTGCCTACCACTGCTGCTGGCAGCGGCAGCCCAGGGCACAGGTCCCTGGAAGACTTTCTGCAAATCAAAAGCTTCTCTATTTGCATTCTTGCAGAGTGGTATTTTGAAGACTCCCTATGGATGACCTGGCTTATCCTCGTAATGCCCATTAAAAAACTCTGTGCAACTCTTTACAGAGTTTAAAAAAAATCAATACCAGCAGCTCTGTCTGGGTTTTAATCATTCACTGGCACTGTTTATTCCCTAATAGTACTGTATGGTTTGCAGCTCTGGTGCCAAGCACACCACAGATGGGGAGGGGGGAAAAAAATCTCAATGGCAAATGTGACAGCCAAGGGCAGGCACTGGCCTCAACCAGAAAATCTGGCCAGTCCAACTCCTTCCAGAAGAGGTTAATGGTGATCACATCCTGCATTTATGTGGTGCCAAATTAATGATACACACAGTACCACTTTTTTCAGCTTCTGCTTGTAGATTGGGGAAGGAGAAGCAGGGAGAGGTTAAGTTGTGAAAGCTCATAAATGCTGGCAGGATTTGGCCCCTGGAGTCCTGGCCTCTGGTCTGCAGCTGTCACTGAGGTTATGACACTAATCTGGGGACTACCAGGAGGGTGAGAGAGGTGGGATGAGGAGGACAGAACAGGGCAGGAAGCTGGGACAGGCAGAGGATGATGAGAATGCTGAGGAGGGAAAAGAGGCAGTGGAGGAGTACACAAAATGGGAAGGAGAACTTCTGGTGGCTTCAAGGAAGAAAGGATCCTGGACTAACAGGGAGGATAGATGGGCTAGAGGACAGAAATATTGAGATGGTGCTCAGCAATGACAGACACAGAAAAGATTTCATGCTGGGCTGGCCAACATAGCTGCAGCCCATATATCTCCATGTCTGCTCATGGAGCTCACTAAGAAGTGATCTGGGCTCCATCAGAGCCTCCCACGCTCCTGCAGGAACGCCGAATCCCCTGCAGCACAAGGGAGACAGGCATCTCCAGGGAGACAGCTTGGCTAAAGCCTCAGACAACATCTTAGTCTCTGCCATCACATGCTAAGTAGCAAACCACTCTGATTTCTGCAAGACTTAATAAGTTCCCTAAAATATCCCTTTGACTAGGACTGGCCATAATTGCTTTGATTTGCAGATGTGCAAAAAATAGATGGAAAATGCAAGTGTGAAACAGGTGCTCTCATGCAAATGGAAAAAAAAAAAAGCAGTGAAAATTGTCTGCCTTCTCTCCCTCCTTTTCCTTTAAAGATACTTATCTGTTTGTAGCAGTTCTGCTCCAGCACTACTTGGTGATCTGCTGGGACTCTGAAAGCAGCTGGAACTGCAGAGCTGCAGATTGAAATCTGCTCTTGTCCATGTGGTGCCTGTTTTTTTTTTTTTAACAGGGCTTGGAGGAAAAGACAACACTTCTGATTCTCACCTTTCTCCAAGCTGCAGGCACCAAAGTTTATCATCAGCTTTCAGAAAGGTTTGTGGTTCTGTCTCTGTTACTAGTGAGCATCAGTTGCCTTCTCCTTCCGAGTGTCTCTGGGCCCATCAGGAAGAGCTGCTGCTCCCTTAAAGGCCCTGGCACAAAAGATGGAGGTGTCACATCATGTTGAGTTAGGTTTGAGAGAAGCAATGCTTTCCCCCCAAGAGAAGAGGAGCACTGATCCATGAGTGCTGCTTCTGCCCCTTGACTGGTGGCAATTCCCTCCCACCAGCTGCTGAGATGTCCTCTTTCACCACTCACTTGATGTCAAACTCAATTTGGAAGTAGGTGTGTTCAGCCAGATGAGTGCTAACCAGGGCCCATCAGTCCCCAGGAGCCATGAGGAGTCCCTGCAGGGTTCAGTTCTCCCACACGATGGAGGATGTGTGGCAAGAGCAACGATTCCCATGGAAAATAGAGGGGCTTATTGCTATGGACAGACTCTCTCCTGCTGGGATTATGGTGACACCAGGCTGGTTGGGAGGACAGCAGTGAGCAGCAGCTGGGGCTGGTCCTAGAGCCTTTGGCACCATCTCTCCTGCTGGAGCTGAGGGAACAGCACCTCGGCTGCTGGAAACTTATTGTCTGCATGTGAAAACTCACAAAGCCCCGCTTTCTCTAAAAGCAAAACACTTAGAGCTTGACAACAGGCTCACCACCTTGGCTCTATTTCAGAGCAGACAGCTCTGAGTGCTGGCAGTGAAGGATGTGCCCAGCTGCCCTGAGCAGGTTACAGGCAAGGTCTGTGGGCTGCAAACCCTGGAACAAGTAGCTTATCACTTAAGCTGCTTCAAGGATTTAGGGTGGTTTAAATTACTTAAAGTGCTCCAAGGGACCTGATCCTGCACCCATTGAAACCACTGGTGATTTTGATGGATACTTACAAGACACCAGGATTTGGCGCTGAAGGCTTAGCTGAAGTGGATAAAACCTCTGCAGACCTTTAGAGATGGTGAAACCATCCCAAAGCCTTAGACCCATTTACAGCCCACAGAGGTTGGCCAGTGATGGAAATGCCTTAGGAGTTCACTAAACGTCTTGCTGCTGTGTACATTGTGTATTTCTTCCAGTCCCTGTAATTGCAGCAACTCATCTCTTTTTCATTTCCTATTGACAGCAGCGGTATGATCCTGCTCACAGCAGAGCTGGGCTCCTGAAGTCAGTGACTCGAAGAGAGTTGGGGTGCAAAGTATTTGCAGAATCATTCCTAGGAGTTTGGCTGTTGTTAACAGGGCAGGAGAAGACCTGGGCCCTGAGAGGGCAATTTAAGTGTTGTTTTTTTCCTTCTGGTCCTTGCACAGGGATGCTTTTTCATTCATTTTGATACATTACATAAAAGCACTGTCATTTCCTAAGTTCCTGTCTGCCTCCCATATACCTTCTTTATAATTTAAAGCCATGTTTAATACTGATCTTTCCATTCTTGTCTAAGAAAGTATCAGCACTAATCTTGGCTGTTAAGCTATTAATTAAGGTATTAGACATTTACCCCTGAGGCCCCCACATTCAAGAAAAAATCATACACTTCTTTTCAGAACAAAAAAAGAAGAAATGAGGGGTTTTTGTACCCTATGAAAACCTGGGAGGAATGCTGCTCTCTGGAGATCCTTCCTTCCTTTTGTGCACAAGCCTATCCTGTTTTTCATGGAGATCTCGAATATGATCCCAGCCACAGTGATAGGCAGCAGCATACTGAGGGACCTCAGCTTTGTGAAAGCTGCTCCAGCAAAACATTCTCTAACATCTCCAGCGTGGGAGGGTGTGCGTCCTCCCTTGGTCGCTTATTCCCCTGCTTCCTGCTAGATATATCCCCTTAAGGCTTAGTTGCTCTTTTTCATGTCTTTCTCATTCATTTTTTATCTTCGTGGATTTTTTTCCCAAAAAAATTCACTGGGTTGGTTTTATTTAAGACTTTCAGGAACAGTGCATGGCTAACTGTAGGGGCTGAGCCCAACCTACACCCAGCACACGGAGACCCTCAGCAATGCCCCAAAACCAGGGCATCAAGTGAGGATTCTCTTTCTAGCTTTCTCCCATATCCTACTTTCATGGACAACAAACGAGCAAAAACATTAATTCTCAACAGAAATTCAGTAATCCACTATGTAAGGTACTAAGGGATACATTCTTCGTATAAGAGCAAAGAGAATTTGGAGTTGTGGATAACGGCATGGTGATAAGGAAGCTTTAACAAACCTCCTTGCTCCTGTAGCAATTGCCTACTAAGCTATTCCTCCTCTTTTAGATGCCCTCACCGTCTCAGCAGTCCCTCATGGTTTTGCATTCTCATGTCAAAAAAGAGAAGAATTGCAGCAAAAGCTGAAGGAGAAAATTCATATCCCAGCGGCCTTCAGCTATTTTTTTCAGCAGTTGCCAGAGCATCCTGAAATCCTGTCAGTGGAATAAAAGCCAAAAGGGCTGGAAAGAAGCATCTGAGAACCATCAGACCAATAGAAATGCTCATGTAGAATTAAAAAGAAAATTTAGTTTAAACATTTTTCTGCTCAGTAGAAGTCTCTTTGTAGAACACAATCTGGCGAGACTGACTAGAAGTCTAAGTTAAAGAGACTCATCTATTTTCATATATATACCAACCTCGATGTTCATATTTTAGATTCATAGTGGATAGCTCAACAGTGTCCCCTGAAGGATATACTGTAAATAAGAGGGGTTAAGAAAGAGGTAAAAGATGACAAAGGTAGAGAATAAGGAGGAGAAATGTGTGAAAATCTGGGGAAGAAATAGTTCCAGCTGCTTGTTTGGTAATGATAACAGCGGTTTTGCAGGAGATCGGTTCGTTGGGGCAACGATGTCCAGTTAGATGGGCTTGACCTTGCTTTGCCATTGAAAGAGCCTTGCACTTCCAGAGGGCATAACTGTAGGGGACGGAGGAGTCAATGCAACTCCTCCTCACCTGATGAGAAAGCATTTTTTGGTAGGGTGATCTTATGAAGAACCACTACCCTGTTGTGCACAGGGGATGTACCCCATGGCTACCCAAGGGATGCTGAGTTGTCACCAATTTTGCCAGACTGAAGTCATCCAGGCAGACCAAAACAGGCCAGGCACCCAGAGCCACACCACCTTCCCCAGCCGTGTCCCTCGGTGCCACCAAGCCGATCTGGGCTTGTTTGGGAGCAAATGCCTCTGCAGAGCCTTCCCCTGAGCTCCCAGACTCTGCAAGTCAGAACTGCTCTCGTGCAGCCGCGTTCGGCTCGAGGGCGTGATCCTGCTGCGAGTTCATTGTGGGAATGCTGCTATCAATAACAGCCACAGCAGGGTTAGGAAGTTCCTTCAATTCATTTAGCATCTCGTGGCTATTTAAACAACAGCGTCAATGAGGGTTTTTTGGGTTTTGTTTTTAAAGGAGAAACGATTTGGCCACAAGAAGTTCAACTCTGGTCAAGGTTTCTGTAGGGAATCCATTAACTTAGCCACTAAGTCCATTGTTACTTTGCAGCAATGCCAGCTTTTAGTAAATTTTGGCCAACGTGCCTCTAACTACTATTAATGAAGTTAATTAGCAACAAAAGTTTTCAAATGTGAAAAAGCTACAGGCATTGCCATGGTTCATTAAGCTTCTCAGAAGCTTCAAACAAATCTTAACTGCATTTCTCAGGAAAATGTTTTTCTAACTAGTCGAAACATTTTAGCAGCTCTGCTCTATTTTGTGAAAACAGCATCTAAGAATATTGGCATCCTCTCTGCAGGCAAACTTCACGGGAGGAGGGGTGGCAGAATGAGAATAGAAAAAGAAAAATGTGTTTGTGCAGCAGCGTGGATTGAACGTGAGGCTAGTTTCCTTCTCCTTCCACATCTCTAATGGCAGAGATGCCAGAAACAGGTGTGGATAAGCTCCATGCTTCTGCAGCCTTTGATACCCTTCACTTCCCATCTTACAGTAGAAGGATTTGCTGCTGGAGAGCCACCAGCAAAAGACAAAAGCCTGTTTGGGAGTGCTCAGCAAAGCATCCCTTACCCCTCATCCTCTCTGGCGCAATCCAGCACTGTAGGTACCTGCTTCTCACCTTGTAAAATAGGTGCAATTTAAGAATATAAAGCATTGCTTGGTGGAAAGGGATTGCCTTTTGCTTTGCAATCCCCATAGGGAAGATAGTTTCTACTATCCTGGCATGGCCAGGAATAGAGGAAAGCTTGCAGATTGTCCTGGGGGAATACTTACCTGCAGGTGACCTCAATGACGTCCCCTCTTTCCATTCAAATGGAGCTGATGGAGCATTTAGGAGGTATTTAGGATGGGAAAGAAAAGAGCATAACCTTTTTAATAAGCAATTTGCCTATGACAGCGCTGGTCAGTCCAGCATATCCTTCGCACATAATTAATCAAGACCAAGTGCTAGATTTGCAATCGTCCTATTTAATAGCATTATGGCAATCCAAGATTTAAGCCAGTGCTTTAATGTCCCTGCCTTGCTCAACACCATTACTGCATTATAGATTTAAGGTAGCACTTGGTGGTAAATTTTCAAAGCGATGTCTGGACAGAAGTCCCAGATACCTCCTCTCTCCTTCCCCATCAGGAGCTGCAGGTTTGCATAAAGCTGGTGCTGGCGGTGCTGTTTCATGCTAATGTCCAAAGTCATCCTGATTTGGGTAGCGAGGTTGCACCGACAGCCGCAGGACGATCAGTTTTCTCCTTGCTGCTTCCCAATTAAAACCAAAATGAGATTTACTTTGCTGGTACCTTGTGAGTCAAGTCTTCTCCATTTTCAAATCTAAGCTAGATGGAGCAATTATTCCCTTAAATTCAGGGGTCATTGTAGCACTAGCAGCTGATTCATTGAAATGTTACCTATCCTCCTTTACCCCACATCTGATAAGCTGGTATCACAGTCTCTAACTAGGAGTGAGACTCGATTTCCCAGAGAATGTGCCCCCTTAAATAGAAACCTAATCAAATGCATTCAGCATCCTTATTGGTTGCCAGAGCCTATTTTCCAATAATCCATCTTTCTCAGCCTGAGTATTAAGTCCAGTAAACTGAAAAAGTGAAGTGTGGGGGAAACTAAAGTTAGTTCATTGTGGCAGCCATCACTTTTTGTTCAGCCAGCTGTCTTGCACCTCACTGCTGTGAAAATCATTTTGCAAGCAAATTCTCCTATTGCACCCTGATATTTTATCCCCAACTCCATGAAGTACTTGAGACTAGAGAGCTGTGACGTGGACTGCAAGGTCAGTCTAAAGAGAGTCCAGGAGAAGTTAATATGAGGAGAAGCTTTGCCATTTCATGGTCTATGCCCCTGGACCACTACATACATGTATAATCTCCCAGCAAGTATATTTTAACATAGCTAGAAATATCTGTACCTGAAAGTCAAAAATTTTGGATTATTCTCAACCAATCGGGGACAAACCCAGTATCATATTGTTTACATATTTTGTAGGATTTAACACCCTACTAATCTCCTTGCAGATGAAACACAGTTTTCTCACGTATAACGAGAACACGATTCCTTCACCAGATTTATTTACTAAATTGCCTTTCGTGACCAGTCATCAGAGCAGAAAGCAAAGCAGTAATGAACTGAGAAAGAGGTGATAGAAGCTAACCAAATATTCACACGGTTTTATTCCTTTGGGCTGAGTCCTTGTTCCACCAAAATCAATGAGAATAGAATAAGATGAGTTATGATTTATTGGTACAGTCAGCTTTCATTGTGGTGCATTAAAGAGGTCGTGATGATTACAGGTTCTCCTTCAAAAATGCTACAAACACGGCAATGTATTTAGAAAGCATCAGATGTCAAACACCAAACTGTTTCCAAGGGAACTTACAAAACGTCGCATCACAAAATGAATCCAAATGATGCCTTTCCCACTGTTTGCTTTGTTTCATTTTGGCAGATGCTAATTCCTCAACGCACGCTAATCCAAATTCTTCCTTGATGTAGAGCCATTGTAGTCAGTTCTGAGGACAATGGAGTCGCGCTAGCCTGAATTTGGCAAAGTATGTTGCATCTGGAGCATAAATCAGCTTGGCTTTGCTTGTTTCCTTCCTTGATCATGCACCACGTAATCAGGGATAACTCGGAATTACTCAAAGAGTAGCTATTGCCAGTTCACTTTGTTATCCTGAATGTTGTTTTGTCCATGTGTGCACTAATCATGCTTCAGGGTAGTGGGATTTAATGACGGTGTCATCAGAAAGTGGTAGTGGGGTTGTTTTTTTGAACTCTTTGCAACAATATAATCCAGCTGATGCATTGTTCTTGATATTTTTCTGCTTAGATCCTCAGCGTGGATGGTACAAAGATGAAAGCAACACTGTCAAGCCCTTTTGACTACAGTTAAAATTCCTATTTGCTATCAGAAGAGATTATGTTAAAGTAGCCGTACTTGGACTGGAGGTACCTTAAAGACATACTGCAATGACAAAAAGCATTAACAACATGAAGATGCAATTGCCTTTCATGGGAGCTTAGCTTCCAGGTATGACTGATTGTTTTAGTACAGCAGCACTGACAGGCTGGGCCAATTTTATCACTTGGAAATTTCCCTCTATTTTTGTTTGATTTATTTAATTGGAAAATGTTCTCAAAATGCTGGTGTAGGGGGTTTGTATATTATGCCTTTTTTTTTTTTTTTTTTTTTTTTTCTAGAAGGGAGGTGCCAGGCCGTCAAAGTCCATCTGATGGTAAGAACTGGTCAGTGACTTTCACAGGGAGAAGGAAGGTTGCAGCTCTGGGGACTTGAGCTCTGCTCTCATGGCTTTTTGCTTATCACCAGGAAGGGAGCAATCTGCAGGGTGCTCGCATTGCGTGGTCACAGGGGACTTTCAGCTGAGCCCCCTTCAGCCTGCCATGCTGGGAAGCTCAAAGCCTCACCATTGCAATCACCCTACAGCATCTGTTGGCCCCCAGAGCATCAGCTCCGCGGCACCATGGAGGTAGTGCTCTGGAGGAGTAATGAAAAGGGGTGGGGAGCTGGCAATCAGCAGAAATGTTGGATGTGGGTAGAGAGTACTAGGTGAGGTCAGTTATGGTTTGTGAAGGCTTTGGTGCAGCTGGGAGGGGTTTTCATGCACAGGTAGAAATGTGCCTCCTGTTAGATGAAAACTAATGGTGCTTGGAAAGATTCTGTGAGGCAAAATAAGTGCATAAGCTTGTATAATCGCTCTAACCAAAGTAAATTAATGGATTTTTTTTTCCTGTAAACTGTTCACAAAGTCATCTCAAGTAACTTCGTTATCTGAAGTTTACCTAGTGATATCCAAGGAAGACCCCTGGTGCGTACCTGGCTGGTGGGAAGCATGATATAAGGATGTCGCAGGGAAACACCTGCCTGTTAGGAAATGTCCACCAGTATTTTGAAGGACAGATCTTTGTGATCTCTGAAAGAGGCAAAAGTTCAGTTGACTCAACTTCATCCTTCCTAAGGGAAGAAAATAGCTAACTTTTCAACAGCAGAGTGCAAGAAAAGTTCAGAGATCTGCGGTTGCGTGGGGACAGAAGAGAGGCTGTGTGAGGAGAATTTTAGTCATGCATTTAATTATGTCATTCAGCCAAAATATATTGGTCATCCTAGAAGACAGCTGGGATCCAGAATCACAACCATCTTCAGCGGTCCAACAGCAAACATGTGTCATCTCCCAGTTAGCTGTGCTCTGCTTGCGTGGAGTCTGAATCACAGCCTGAAAAGGGACCCTCCCCAGAGATCCGGTGAAATATTGAATAGAAGGTTACAGATGATAGAACAAGAAACATGCTCTGATACATTAATAACACTCTTAATAACACATGTCTACGCAGTAATGATAGCTCATATCTAATGCTTCACAAAGACACCGTAGCATTTTATCTGGAGAACAATGATACTCTCATTACAGGCAGAATTAGAGGCGATATTTATAGTGAAGCTGCAGAATGATTTTCCTCATAAGAGCCCCTTCAGATCAGAGCCTGCAGGGGGGAACAATGTGGGTTTTTTTTGTATTCAAAATTCATATGGGTATGAATTAAGATTGGTTAGACAAACTGAATTCAGTGCGTATCTTACACGTTGAGCACTTGACTGTAGAACCTCAATATCCTCTTGTTTTCTTGAGACAATTTCACTGATAAGGAACGAGGATTATGAAGAGTTGTGTCCATGGAAGAACCAGGTAGAAAACAATGGAGACTTTTAAACTTTCTTAGGGAGAGAAGTCTCAAGTCAAAGCCCGAGGTGTCTCAGCTGCAAAGTATATGCCCCACTATAATCTGTCAAGAGAGAATAAGAGGATAAACATGAATAAAAATGAGCTTTCTACTCTGTATTTTACTTTGTCTGTTAAAACTCAGTGCCAAGTTGAGGTTAGGCTATGGAGAGATACCCTCTACTCCTTTTTAAAAAACTTGGTTTTTAGAGGCAGATTAATTTTGGGAAGTAAAAGACACTAAAGCAGCATTGTAAGGAAAGAGAAAGACGCTTACACTACATTTTAAGGAAAGTGATGGAGTTTGCTCTTCCTGCAAGCAGTATCTTCCCAAGTCCTTCCTTTTTCCATTAAGAGTAACAGTCAAGAAGGCTGGTGATTACTTGTGGTTTGTAGCTCTTAAACACCAGACAGCAAGGAAAGATTGACTTGCTGCAGGATGATAGTTCCAAGACTTGGTTACATGTCAGTGGATTATAGATTTTATTCTAAATTAAATGAACCATTATATGTTCAATATTGTGCACTTAGAGAGCTGTAAAACTCTGAAATAAAATTAACAATAAAAAAGGGAAATTATCTAAAGAATACAGGAATGTAATGGGGGTGCAGAACTCCCCTGTTCCTTGCTGTTTTGTTTCACAAGTAACAACCTTTTTTTTTGTGCTACCATGCTTATTTATCCTAGGCTCTGATAAAAGTGTGATTTCCATGTTATGAGCTTCAGCAAACCCATGCAGGGTCCTGTATGAGAATTTAGACTATGAGAGCTAGCTGAATTTCCTGCTGCTGTCATTTATAATGCTACTGATGTCTAAATCAACTAAACAAACTACTGGGGGGTGTTGGTCCATGCTGGGCTGTAACGTGGACATCCTTTCTGCACAAGGTATCTTCATCTGGCAGAAAATACAGAATGAGATTGTTCTGGGCGTTAGGAAGAATGATCCACAGCTGGATTATTTTCTGTCTCTCTGGAGTGAGATGGAGTTTCCATTAGTGGATACTTTCATGTGTGAGGATAGATGCTGGTGAGATATTTTGTGTCTACATGATGTCAAAACACATCTTTGCAGTGAGAGATCAAATACAGCAGTTTAGCCCAAGACTAACACTGGCTCCCCAGAGGCTTCTGGATGGAAACCAGTATTTTGGCTTACTCCTATTAGCAGCAGACTAACCAAAAGGGAGGATTTGCCAGTGGTCAATGAGCTAATCCATGGCTTGGTGGTCAAAATGCTCTGTGGCTGTGTGTGTGTGAGTAGGGGTGTATTGTTTCATTTCTCTGTAACTTAGTTTCCCATCACTAGGGAATGGTTAATATTCCCTTCATTACTCTGATAGAAATGGCATTCACTTTTAGGTTGACATCTTAAGGGCACCCATACCTTTACCTTAGAATTACGTGTGTCTAAAGGCAGAATCAGATTCCTACATTCTCTCATCACTTGTTGCAGGCCCTTCAGCAGAGGAGAGCTCTTAGGGAAAGAAAAAGAAAAGAAAAAAGTCAACTTGTTTCTTTTTGCCTTTTTTTACAGACATTTTTTGAAGAATTCCATTCCTGGAAGAGTGTATGCACAAGAGAGCAAGAAGGAAGGAGAATGTTCTAAATATGTCTTTAGCCAGAAGAAAAAGAGAGAATAAAGTAAGTATATCTTAAAAAAAAAAAAAAAAAAAAAAAAAAAAAAAAAACACTTGTATTACAAGTTTTCTTCTTGATCGCACTGTAAAAATCGTATTGATTTCAATAGAATTACCCAAGTGCAACTTCAAGGAGAATTTGGCTTATGTGGGATCAGAGCGGGAGGCTCAGGAGCAGAGGCTGCCAGAATGCCAGAGCTGTTTCATTCCCCACGGCTTCCTTCTCTGGGAAGGAGGCTGCAAGGAGGAAAACCCCACAGCACACGTACTCAAAGTATTTCCTAGAACAGATCGCTCACCCAAGCCACAGTCAAGAAGTTTATTCTCCAGCTCCTGTGATAAAATATACAGAGCTCTGACCTAACAGAAGCTCTCTGTGTTGGAAATCTGGGGCATCACTTCGTGCAATGCAAAATTAAGTTCGGTAGAAGGAGATGAGAAATGATGTTTTAGGGAGGGGGATTTCTGCTTGAATACTGGGGGGTCACTGTGCTGCCGATGGCACACAAATCAGCACCACTCAGCTCCCCGTGAAAACCACAGCCTCAGCTGCCAAGCCAGCTGTGAGCACAAAGAACTCCTGATCTCTCTTCTGCACATCAACCAGTGGATTAACTATTCACCAGCAGTACCTGATCTATAGCTGGGCGTGATCATAGCTTGGTTATTCTTCTGGCTGACTAAAGACCTCAGGTGCTCTCAGCCAAAACTTCCACGCAGACACAGACATGAATCTCCCTGAGGGTGAGATTTCAATAACCCGAAGGGTCAGAGCTGTCCCAGCAGTGCTTAAGGAGCTGGCTCCGTGGACAGATTGACGATGGTTTGGCAACTGCAGCCTGCTAGTGAAAGTAGGGGTTTTAATAATACAGGGACTAAAAGTAATGTTGTATTTCTGCTAGCTGCCTGTGCATTTGCTGATGTATTTAGTTTCTCGGCTCAGGCCTAGAAGGCCTTACTCATCACAGCCCTTAATGCTCCTCTCCTACCACAAAGTCTGGCACCTGGCTTGATGAATAGTTACTGGTATTAATCATTGGAGGGGACCGGTTCCTTCTTTGTGCATTTGTCTGAAAAATTGCTCTTTGTGGAAGCTTTTAATGGATTTCTCAAGTCTTTCTCTACCGTGACACACGATGCCTGAAATTCAGTGGCAGCAACAAATGAAAGGGACAAAAAGCGAGGTGGAAGCATAATTACCCTGTATCAAAATATAGTACTCTGGTAACTGAAACTCACAGGTGATGTAGCACCAGCTTAACTCTGCAACTCTGTCGGGGCTGACAGTCCTCTTTGTCACCGCCACCTGTGCTGCCACCCTGCTCTCCCTCCCCTCAGCCTGATTGCCTTGCAATTAGTTGTTAGGGAAAAAAAAATGTAATCACAAGAGATTAATTGCATCTCCCTGAAATGCCTGTTTCTGGAACTGACAGGGAGAACGGTCTTGGGGCTTCTGTCCATAGCATCACTTAACAGAGGAAATACAGCGACTTTTTTGGCAATGTCAGGGGAAGTTTCCAGCTCTCCTCTCAGGCTCAGATGGCTACAGGAGCACCATGAGCGCTTTGCTATTTCCATTACAATGGGGCACAAATCATCTGATTTTTCACAAGCAACAATGAGAAACCATTTCTGGCCTGCAAGAGATGCTGTACTGCATATAGACTGTGAAAAAGCAGGAGCAGAGTTTACTTGGCTGGAAGCAATAGAGAGAAGAAATGATGCAGACTTTGGCTGGGGTGGCACTCCTGCCTTTTGGGGGAGAAGGCTGTAATGGGATCTTACTGACGCTGTCTTAGGCCTTCTCCCTTCTGGCTTTTATACCCTGAACTCTGCTCAAACCAATGTGCCTTCATGATCACAATTCACAGATCTGCCCCTCCATTCAGCACCTGCTTTGGTCCAGGCAAAGACTTGAGGCTCTCTCTTACCTCTCTCCTGAATTATGGCTTGTCACCAAGCTCAGCTTGGCAGGAACACTCAGTACGATCTATACCTTCACTTCACACCTTACAAGTGCTTCTGTTTTGTGTACGTGGAGCAGTATCCAGCATATTCTCAGCTATAATTAAACAATTGTTGTTAACAACAAATGATGCATGAAAATCATGTGTCTGACTGAAATCTCCCAGTGATTTGGGGAGAATCTTTACAAAGACATTTAGCAACCACACTGTGGAAGCTATGGAAACACAGCCACCACATCAGTGCAGTTCCATACTTTATAAAATGAAATTCTCATTCTGGGGTATGTGCCATAATTTTTAATAAAAACTGTTCTAAAATAGAGCAGCTGCCAAGCAAAGCATTACCAGGGCTGCCAGAAGGCCTCCTGAGGTGCCAGCCCAGCAGAAAACCAGGCAGGGTTTAAGCACGGTAAGGAAGGTTGCTTCAGAGACCTGGTGGATTTGCACAGGAATTCCAGCAAATGGGGGAAATTCTTTTTCACTGAATTTGCAAATTTCTGATGGAAAAAAAAAATCAATCTGAAAATTTCCAGTCTGCACTACTACGCTTTACACAGCAACTAAGAACGGCTCCTTCTTCAGATGGTTTGAGGTAGGAAAGGAAAAGCATGTTTTCCATGCAAAACTGTATAGTTCACAGAGCCAGATGATAGTGATGGACCTGGTCTGTGAACAGGAATAACAATCACACACATTGAAATCTTGCCTTTAACCAAAGCACTCTGTTTTCTGCTCAAACGCAGTCCCAGTCATTCCTGATACAGGTTAAAATCTCCTATGGCAGCCTCTTTTACCTGAAGATATCTAGTCAAATAAACCCAGACTACCACAGCTCAGAAGATATACAAGCATTTCAAAAATGTGCAGCAAGTGCACTCTAAAGTGCTTAAATCCTGCAGCCTTTGTTCATGCCAAGCCCTCAAGTAGTGGCAACTGGACATAAAACTGATGACAGAAAAGTCTTTGCTGCTCGTACTAAATGCAAGGTCTCTTCCTGAGAGCATCAAGCAGCGTTGGTGGCAACAAACCCTGGCATCAGTTTCTGCGATACCGGTGGCCTCTCTGCCCCACGTGCTGGCTCTTTTATCTCACCCAAAGCACCACTGAAGCTGTGCTGTTAAATGACTGATTGAGTCCAAAACACATATGTGATAAGTTGCCAGGGCTCTGCTCTATCTTGACAGTTTATGCTACACAACATGATTTTTTTTCCCTTCTGCATCTGGAAAAGGAAGATCAGTGTTGTAGAGAATTTTAAATTGTCTCACACTGTGGAGTAGATTTCATTACCTACATATTAATCGTTGAGGTGCATAGTAATTCTCTGCCTTACATTACTGGAATTTTTTGCATCTTTTCTAGGAACTAAGTATTGATCCCTGGAAAATGAACAACAATTAAAGTAAAATATAGACAACTGCAATCCCAGTGGTCCCATTAAAGGATGAAATGCTTCATTAACACCTCATAAGAACATTCAGAACATGAGAGGAGGGCAACTTTCTTCCTTCATCACTGGTGAATGGTTTCCAGAAAGGAATGGCCTTTAAACTTCCTAAGATTAGTCTATGCACAAATTTGCTAGTGTAACTAAACCAGTTATAAGTTATAAACCAGTTATAAGTTTTATATATATATATATCATGTCAAGCCACTTTTGCTACTTTAAAATTGTGTTTTCATATTCCAGCATAAATCAGTTACCTAGTGATTTAATCTTAAATTAAGTAAGGGAAAATGTAAACCAACACAGAGTCCATAATTAGTTTGATAAAACTAGGTCATGCCATAAATTAAATCAAGACAATATGCATATGCCCTTAAACATCCTGACAGTGCCAAACCTACAGCACATTGTTGGACAGGAGCTTCCTCAAAATTTCAGCTTTGACGTTTTGACTGGGAAAAAAACTTCATGTTGGCAGAGGTAGAAAATCTGAATGACATTTGAACATTGCAGAAACACTGAGTCTCTACCCACGACTATTTAGTTTTCTTATATTTATTTAGTGTTTAAGAAATAATACGAAGAGAAAGCTGAGCAATACGCTGAGCTCCTGCTGATTTCCACAGGGCAATGGTACCTCTGAAAATTGAGCCCCTATGAGTTATGCAAGTCATAGCTTAGTACCTACACAGGAGGAAATGATAGGTAATTTAATTGTTTTTTGGTGGTGGTGGTGTTTCTTTTTTTTAAATATTCTTTTTATCAGTGTTGATCTCCTTGTGTTTGAGATACAGAGGTGTTAAGCCACTTGAAATGATAGATAGCAGAGTGTTTTTGGCTAGAATCTGGACCTTTGAGTTCTGCCAGGCTATAAATAAACATAGATTGATTTACATATTTATTAAATTCATACTTGCTAGGTTGCAAGTATTTCAGGTCGTTCACATACTGTGGTCAAAATGCCAGCAAGGTCATTCTAAGAAACACAGAAATTTACAAAAATGTTTCCCAGTGACAGAAACACATCACTTCGGAAGCAAAGAATAAAAGAAGAGAGAAAGCAATGCTTGGGGCCTGAAGTGAGTAGAGGTGGGGAGGACTTGAAGGAATTTTGTGGATGTGTTATATCATAAGTAGACAAGATATTGATGGATACCGCTCCATTGCTGCCACTGGATCCACGTGGCATAGATTAGCTCATGCAATAGCAGATCAGACCATATTGAAGAGCACGCCTGCTGCCTCAAGGAAACATTAAGAAAGTTATGGTGGAGAAGGAAAGAAAGAAAAGCATGCACGACCAAACATACACAACTGTCATTTCAAATGTGCCCCTTCCAGGCATCCTTGAGAAAGCAAATCTACCCGAACCTTGAGCTCAGCTCTTGGAGGTAGCTATATATCAGTTGCACCAAACTGGGGATTTCAGTGGTAGATTTTAAGCAGGAACTCAAGTCCCTATTTCCAAAGACACCAAAGGACCAAGAGGCATCTCACGGCTTTTCCCAAGGCCTTGTATCTCTCCTGACATGGAATGAAATGTTCCGATACCAGAACCTACTTGCATTTTAGCTGCCTTCAGTCCAATGCAGGATTTCGGGACAGTAAGACGCATCCATGCTGTTGCAGCTAGGGCTTAAGCTCACATTTGAGCAGGTTTCCAGTGTTAACTACACTGCCGCCTTATTGCCTGCTGCCTGGCTCAAGGCTGGGGCAAACCAACTGGCTGCTGAGTGGAGACACTTGGGTGTCATGAGCAGAGAAAAGGACTGTCTTACCCTTGGCAGCACAGCTGTGAGCAAATTTTGCCACTCAGCACGGCAAACTCAAGAGCACGCTGGCGTGTTTAACAAGGACAATATAAACAGTGCCAGCATGAGTTATGTTGGGAAGGAGTGATGCAACTTTTTGTTGCTACTTTTCTTTCACACCTTCAAGCCTTTTGACCAAGCTGCGCCACAAAAATGTGAGAAACATGTCATTCACTGGAGGGGTGAGGAAATACTGCTATTCTGAGCAGGAAAGAATAAAGTCAGTCACTGAGCCAGTATGTAGATCACCACAGAGTTTTCATATTGTCATCAAGTATGGGTGCCAAACCTGATGTCTTTGACACCACATCAGCAGCCCAATTAGCAACATGAAGTCATCTCAGCATTGAGATTATTTGTCACTCTCTAAAAGACTGATACTTGACATCTGGTTTAGCAGGTTATGAGGCATCATGAAAATGCTCTGATAAATGAGCAAATTCAGTTCATCCATCAGAGCCTGTAAATGACCCTGCTGTGATCCTGAAGGTGCTGGGTTTCCTAGGGACATTGCAGCAAGGCAGAGTTTGGCCATTTATCCTCCGAGGCCATCCAGCATATTGCCACCTCAACCTTCACGTCAAGAAAAAGAATTTCTGATCTCTTTTCAACTCACACATATACAAAGACTCTGAAGTCAAAGGATCAACGGGCATGAGGAAATAGAAGAATAGGTAGAAAGTTTGACCTAAATGTGTTGTGATTGAACTACCAAACAGAACCACAACGTATTCCTACAGTGGGACATAAATCAGTCATTCACTAGTACACCATTAACTACAGGGCACTTTTAAACACCGACCCCTGCGGAAGCAAATACCTGGTCAGTACCAGTCCTGATGTGACTCTGTTTCTCAGGGACGCAGGGACTGAGGCATGGTTTAGTATCTGGTGCTAACTAGACATACAATAACATGCAAAGCACTGAAGCACTGTACAACATTTATAAAAATATAATTCACTCTGCTTAGCAGCTGTAACAGAGCAATAAGATCATGCCAGCAAGCACCAGTTCACCCTAATTGGATAATCTTTCTCTTTGGAAAACTAGAGCACTCACGGTAGTCTCCCATTTTTGTGTGCAGATGATTTTACAACACTGCAGTGTATGGAAAAGGCTCCATCCTCAATGTCACTGCTGGTTTTGTGCCCAGTGATGTTCAGGTGAGCTTTGATGAGGCAAGGACCTCGGAATTTTGTCTCAAAGCAATCATCCTGCTAAGAACTGCATGGGATGAGAGTAGAGGTCTGTCTAATCCAGTACCCCCTCCCTCCTCGTGGCCTAAATCAAGATATGCTGTACTCCACCCTGATAGCAGAATCAGACCCAAGCACATTTTCATTGCACTTGTGCATCAACAGACGTAGATTCTGGAGAAATAACATGGAATATCTATTAAAAGCTGAGGGCTTTCCAGTATTAACTCCCATAAACCTATCACACCCATTGAAATCAACTAGGCATGCCATTTATTTGGTGTTTTGATAAATTATAGCTCTGGGGTGTACCGAGGGCCAGATTTTTAAAGCTATTCAGCTGTTTAACTCTCATTGATTTCAGCATAATTGATTTCAGTGGGAGTAAGGTGCCTGTATTGCTCCACACTCTGGGCCAGTCCCTTCTATGGTAACTGCACCAATTAGGCAGGAGAGCTATTTATCAGGGGCCCCATTAAATAGACTCAGTGGTGCCCAATTACATCTAAATTACCAGCTCAGCTACCCCGATGGCTGAGCAGGCGGCGCGGCTGTTGCCATCACACTGGCACCACAATTGACACAGAGAATCTCTTCCATTGTATCCCACTTACAGGAAGGCTCATCCAGGAACAACACCCTGCTTCCTCAATCAGCCCGTGATGGTTTTCACCCTCCCACCAGGTCATTTCTGACATTGCGACCGACTAATGGTGTAATGGATACTAGGAAGAAAAGCACGCTGAATCCAAATCCAAATGAGTGGGGCTTACATAATTAGAGGGTGAGAGAAAGAGAAACTGGAATCAGAGACAAAGTCTTTTCAAGGTTTCCAAGGCAGCAAGTGGCTGCTTCTCACACAGCATGCACCACAATTGTGTTTTCAATTCTACAGCATCAGTTTTCTCTGTGATGAGGAGAAAAAAAAACACTCTTTTGAAATGTGAGCGCCTTTGAAATAATAGAGAGAAGGTCTGAGACGTTACGCTCCACATGAGTAGTTGTGGTGATATCTTCATTTATTTGATATCATCTTCTGACATTTCATTCTATTTGCAGGCGAGTCATTTGTAACGTTACGTACAGAGGATTCTGGTGTTGTGATCTTTCACTTTTGCCCTGCATTTAATACTGAAAATCATTCAGCCATGGTGAAACCAGATGGAGGAAATTCTCTCCTGCAAGACATGAAGGCCAATGACGGTATGAAAGATGTGGGGCTGCTTTGTCATTTATTGCTCCATATTCCATATGCTTGCCTGATTGGTGTGGGGAAAGGTCTATTTATTAATACAACAGTTCAGATGACAGGGGGAAAAAAAAAAGAAAAAAAAAAAAAAAAGGGCAGAACTGCCTTAAGGGAACACGGGATACTGCTGAAAACCATACAGCGACGGTAGGTCTGGGGGACTCAGCCTTCCCCAGCACCACGCTTCAGGCAGTAATCTTGGGAGAAGGGTTGCAGCAGGGAAAAAAAAGACCCTTTCTGGCAAAACCAGACAATTTCTGTTAAGCTGTCAGAACAACACCAACAGGTAAAGTGGGTGTAGAAGCTAACTCTAAGAAATATAGGAACATTCCCATAAACAGATGGATCTTTCTATATAGGTCAAACTTTTGTTTTCTGCCAGCCTTCTTTCTCACTCCTAGGATGATGCCAGCTGCACTACACAGTACTGCTGCTCTCTCACTCTTGAAAGAAAGCTTTTTCCAGGTGCCAAATCCAATCAGAACAATGTAGGTAGCTCAGCTGATGACAGGGAACCAGATCCAATGTGCTGCTAAGAGCAAAATGCACCAGCAGCTTCAGGAATCCGCACCCTCAGGAGACAGACCACCTGGCCTGCCCACACCACCAGGTTTCCTAAAACATCCTTCCCAGCTCTAGCAAACTTCAGTACCCCCAGGAGGGCCTGAAAAAGGTAAATGCGGCCCAAAGCCACTTTTTTTTTTTTTTTTTTTGAGATCAGCCTTTAATGAAGCTCCTTGTTACCCACAACCTTGCTTCAGAATAAATGAGCCAGTTAATGCACTGCAGGTAGATCAGTGCATCATTGTGCTACAATTCAATAGCTTGTGCTTACTCCCGGTAGGGAAAAATATGAATAACTCATTTAGCAAGATTTCGTTCCCTTACTCTTTGCAAGATCTACAAATTAATTCCTCAATGGGCTTTTGTTCTAGCACTTAACCTGAGCTTTTCAGCTGAGCCAGTGCTCATTTCTCAGTTTCTGCCCTATTCTGTAAGAAAATTGCTCCACAATACGCTGCCTTCAGTGACTTCTGCCTCTGCCCTTGGTAGAGCTCTCACACAACCGTGCCAGAAAGGTCAGGAAAAAAAAAAAATCACATATTTGGGTGAAATTTTTAATACCACAGTGGTTATTTAAAAAAAAAAAAAAGGGGGCAAAAAAACTTGCTTTTCACAGAACTCTGATTAAGCATCACTTCTAGGTGGATTCCCTCATCTGGCTTCCACCAAGGATAGAGAAAATATTAAAAGTGGCTCACTTCTGTTAAAATAAATAAATAAATTATCTATTATTTTGTTT
Organism: Cygnus olor; assembly: GCF_009769625.2. NCBI lineage: Eukaryota > Metazoa > Chordata > Aves > Anseriformes > Anatidae > Cygnus > Cygnus olor. Next base: position 15,338,227 of record NC_049179.1, read on the forward strand.
CCTCTTCCAGACTATTTCTTCTCTGTTCTTTGCCCTACTGAATTGTTCATTCACTGTTGAGTCCAACTAACCCCTTTTATAATGTGCTGGTCTTGATGGTTGTGGAAAGGAGGGCATGGAAGCTAATGAAGTAATTACTCCCCACCTGTTACTTGTAGAATCTGGCATTTAGGACAGGCTTCAATGGTATTTTTTCTTGTGATGAGGAAAAACAAAAAAAAAAATGGTGTTACTTGGCCAAAAGCTTGGTGACTGAAGAAATCAGCTCCAAATGTACATAAATCAGGGTGAAAGCTGGCTTTCTCCACCCAGGTTAGTTTATGTTATCATGTGCTGGGTTGTAAAATCACTAAGTGGAGTAGAAGGGATTGAGGTTCCTCACTGTGGATGGCACATTAGGCACCTTCTTGCCATGGCAGTAGGGCAAAAGAATCAAGAGTTATAACTAGAAAATGTACAAAAGTAAAGTTACAGCAGAAACAATAAAGGTGGGCAGGAAATGGTTTGCTCATCAGGGAGCTTTTTTGAGATACTGGGTGGGAAAAAATGGCAAAATCTTGAATATTGCCTGAAGTAAAACTTATCAGGATCTGGTGCTTCAGTAAATGTTGATCTAGAAGCAAAATGAAGCTGGGAGTGCCACTGGGCTTTCTGAGTCCTGCCAGCATTCCTCAGGTACTATTTAACATATTGTGTTATTAACACATTGTGTTTTTTAATATATTTATATATATACACCTATATAAATAATATATTTATTTTGTTGTTGTAACATTTACCATCTCGTCCTTTCGTAATTATCAACTTTCCCCATTTCTAAAGCAGTTGCTTCTCCCCCATTCTCCCTAAGACAACGCTCTCCTGAGCCATAAATATCCCTGGTTAGTTCATCCTGAGACCAAACTCCTGGTGGATTTAACGAGCACTTGGCGCAAAACAAGAATGACACCAGGGCCAGGAGACCTCTGAGCAGGACTTCAGCCCAGGTTAGCGCTTTTTTCTTTTTCTTTTTTTTTTTTTTTTTTTTTTTACTATTAAGAATGACTAATCTCCAGTGCCTCCAACGGAGACGAGAGTGTCCTAGCCAAGAGTTTTAATACTTCCCGAAGGCCTTTTGCAGTTGATCCAGGCTGGCCAATAAGCATATAGCCCGTGCACAAGCTTTTAAACATCTGCTCTAAGTGCACCATATTAGCCCTTTGACTTTGGCCGTGCATGTGCTATTTTTGGCTTGTGCTAGTGACTGACATGTTGTCCTGCTGACTGTGTTATTTCACATCCTGGAAACACCATGGGCTGAGAGCTACAGGGCTCTCGGTTTGGGAAAAACACACGTTTTTTAAACCTCCAGAGCCTGAGCGCGTCCTAATGAGGTTCACCTAGCAGTGACAAGAAGGGAGAGAAATGAGATGGGTATCGCAAAGCATTAATACGTAATAAATAAAAGAGCAGCGTAGCAGACAGAATTTGATCAGCTGGAATTTCAAATATCGGTGTGGAAGAGGAGTATTTATAGATAGGGGCTGCCCCAGCCCTGCTTAAAAATGCTGGCAGAAGTTAGAGGGAGAACTCAGATTACTGCATAGGGCGGAAATGGCCAACCTACAGCGTAATGTTTGCACTTCTCTGGAAATCTTTGGGATTTCAAGCAGTGTGGGGCAAAGTATACTTCCCACACATGGTGCCTGCCATGTGGCCAGCTCTCTCTACTCGGGGGGCCACCTGCCAGCATTTGTGTAGTTTGTGTGTGCAGGGGTTTGGGTAAAGTGTTACTGGAAAGGGAGCTTATGCAAACTTCTCTTTGCTGGGGTGACCTGAAAATTTCCACACGCAGTTCTAACACTGAAGTTGTTTTATAACTAGAGCTCAAACTTTGTCACTCAAGATTTTTTAACCTTTGTGACTGTTACTTAATTTCCAGATGGGGAGGTCTTTTTCTGAACTTTCATAGCTCAAAATGAGTGCCTCTAGAAGTACAAATACCTATTGCATCTATTTCACGTTTCCATGCACATGGAAACAACCTAGGGCATACAACACCTGCAGCAATGGGATATAGATTGCACCTCAGTATTTATCACTAAATAGTTCCCATTTCCTCAGACACATGCAGCAGTAAAGTGTTCGGGGTATTGGAAAGACAGTTGAGTTTGATACAGGTCTCATTGATTCAGCAGATAATAATCTTTCCTCTGGCAATGCGAATGGGCTTGGCAGTGCCCAAAACGTCTCTGTGTCTGCTGAGGTGGTGCCAGCTGCCGTTGTGGGAGATTGAATTCAGCCCGGGAAAGGGGGAGAATCAGCGCTGGTTGTGGCTGCAAAACAACGAAGGGCAAAAGGAGAAAGACAGGAACATCCAGCCAAGTAGGTGGGTTTTCCCTGAGATAAGCCCTAGGGATACATTTATAATGATTGCCCTGAGTGTAGCATTTGTTTGCTGTCAGTTTTTTAACTGCCGTTTGCTGGGCTTCTTGAGGTTCAGATCATCCCGTGTCTTCACGTCTGCCCCTAACCTTCCCCCAAACTACCGGGCCTGGAGGTCAAATTCTGCCAGCTTTCACCTGAAGCCAGTTTTCATTTGAAGCCAATTTTCAGCTGAGGCAAAGGCTGAACCGTGGTCGTTATTAGATCACTAAGCAATGTGCTCAAAAGAGAGACAATAAATGGATGGATTCAACCAGAGTTCAGACTTCCCCAAACACTACAAAACCCAATCACTAGGCACACCACCATGATTAACAAACAGCAGTAACGGGTCTGTATACAAGCACGATGCTGCCGGAGTTACTATTCAAGTCCTTTTCTGCTTGAGAAAGGTATTTTTTAGGTGCCTGAAAACAGGTTGATTAATCATCAAAACTAGAGTCACTCAAGTGAGAAGCACTTCAGAGATAAGCCAGTAGCAAGAAAAAAAGGATGATATTTTTCCTAAAGGTGACAGACCCGACAACAGTTTGTTTCTTCTGGATGAAGTGATGCTTTATCCGGGTTGGCATCAGGGAGTGTGGTCAGGGTATGGGACTATGCAGACTTCATTTTATTGATACTGGATATAGGCAAAAAATGATTTTTGCATCTGACAACAAACAAAATACTCATGAAACTAGTGTTTCGTGTAGTACAGTTATTTAAATTCAGGTTACAAAGAGTGACCAATAATCAAAAGAAATTTGCTTAATTACATTTGTTTACCCATCCGATTTTGCAAGATGCTATCCGTGGAGAACAAGAAAAATGTCATAAGGAACTGTGGCCCATGCCTTTAAATACTAAACACGGTTCTTGCACTGACAGTGAGAGAGAAGATGATCTATATCTCTAATTATAACCAGTTGGGGACCTTCCACACTTGATTTGGCTTTCTGCCAGCGAGAGCACTGTGCCAGCATCTTTTCCTTTCAACCTTTTGCACTAAAATGAAAAGAAAGGAATTTATGGCAAGCAGCGTCAACTTGCCGGAGAGTTAACGTGAGTTAGTATCTGCGAGATGCTGCGGAGATGTAAAAGGCTTCAGAAATGCACCTTGTTCTGAATATCAGAAGACACTGTCGCAGCCAGCATGCCTGTGCTGCTCGGGGAGGGGGTTGGGGCGGAGGAAAGGTCTGTCTGGGTGAAGCGTCAGATGGAGAGCAGCGCTGGAGGCACCGTGGATTGCAGTGAGGAGCTCAAGGCCAGCTTAGCCACTTGAGAGAGCAGAATTGCTGTCAGCCCCCACTCCAGGTTTGAATGCATTTATTACAGCTACGAAATTCACTTTCTCTCTTTTTTCATGTCGGGGGCAAACACGCTTTGTTACTTACCTCTGCAGCCCCAGCACGCACCGAGGCTTTTCTCTAGGACTGGGCCGCACGAGGGACCTGGCTCACAGCAGGGACAAATTCTGGCAAATGAGGGCGACTAAAGAAGAGGTCACACTGTGCAATGCAGAGAGGATTAAGCCATGCCCAGGCAGTACGTGCAGCCCAGGAAGCAGTATTATTGAGCTGTTGGATCTTGGGAGAGCCAGCCTGTTTGTTCAGGAGCTGCAGGTGTCACCAGACGTCACCACGGCTTTGCCACCACTAGGCCTGTGTCAGCATCTCCACGAGGAGCTCCGCCGTGGGATGGAGGCACGGCAGCAAGAATTTCCCAGAGTTGCTGGGTCACACCACGTTTTGTCTCACAAGATCAGGGTGAAGGGACAGAATATTAGAAAGCCAGAAGACACCACATGCCAAATATAACAATTATCAGTAATTTTTCTCTGTTAAAGGTGCGGACTGGTGGAGTTCGGGACAACGGCCTTTCCTTGCTGCCTTGTTTCACATGTCATGTATATGTTGTCCAACTACTTTCCAGTACCACCTGCTTTGGCAACCATGGTACGGGTTTTCTTTGCTGGTGCAGGCAGTTTGTTGCTAACAGTGGGACTTCTGCCCTGCAGGTCGCTGCCTGTCTTGTACTAGGCCTGTCCTTACTGTCTACTGACAGCTGGATAGGTGGCATGTTGGTGAATTCTGCTCTAACAGCAAAGGTTCAAAGAGAGCAGGTAACATCTCTTAGCCAGAAAACTCCTGCTAAATGGAATCCTTCTTGGCCTTCATATGAGCCAAACAGCCCTTGCTGAAGATTTTCTTTTTCAGCTTAACTCTTAAGATGTCCTATGTATTCTCTACCCAGGGAATATCCACCAATAAGGTCTGAGCACACTCTTGTAATTTCTTTTAAAGCTAACTAATACTAACCTATCCCGTAAGGGTTGCTTTTGTTTCAGGACTCTACCTTAATTACTATAAATTTACCCATGCTCCTGGCTTATGTATTACTGGCCTGTCTTCCAGCTTGACACCTCCTTTCTAGATGTAGGCAGGTTTGGGGATTTGAGGCAGTGCAGATCATCTGCAGGAGCAGACAAAGAGCAAGAAACAGTCAAACAAGTTAGCATATTTCTCATTTCCATCTGTCAGCCCCCAGATTTCTGAAGAAGGGAAGAAAAAAGAAGACAAAACAGAACTGGGATCTAAGAATTTGGTGGCTCCAGGAAAGAATCCAGCTGAAATATTTTCAGCAAGAGCATTTCCCCCTAATAGTGATTCAGATGGACTGAGACTACGCGTTCGAGCTGACTTAGGCTAACAATGAAGGACGGAAAAAGTGAGGGGAGCAGATTCTTATGTCCTAACTTCCACGTACACATTTTTCAAACAAAATATCTCACTTCTGGCATGGCATTTGCAGGAGTAGGTTTTCAAGCTGAAAGGATTTGCCTCTTCATGCTGAGACAGGAATTTTTACTGAAAAATTGACCTAGAACTGATTTTTTAAAAGGGAGAAAAGTTTATAAAGGTAAATAATCCAAAGCTGGAGAAAACTATTTTTTTGAAATATCCATTTTTACTTGCCCTAAACTGATTTTCTCCAGTACTCTTATTTTCTATTCCAGCCATTAAATCCAAAAGTCAGGTTTTTACTGCACTTCAGCCCTTACGGCTGCGCCATTCTGACTCCTCAGCACTCTGGGTTCCTTTGCAGGAATTAACTGCATCGCACAAAAAGACACATTTCTAGGGTGAAGGTTTAATTTGATTTTGGACTGTGTGACTGTGGGTAGACAGAAAAGCAAATAAGAACTTCCTCATGCCTCTACATCAGGTCTGCTAATCAGAGCTCTGCCTAAATGAGTTGATTTGCTCGGTTACGGGTGGGAAATGAACTGAAGCAATTCTCCACCCACCAAATGTCCGGCCAAAAGTAACCTAGCCAGCTAGGAAGTAAGGAAAACAGTGCTGTGCTGCTGGTCTATGCCAGCCATACATTATAATCTTCCCCAAGCATGAAGGCAGTAAGACATAAGTTCAGATCAGTAGGGACTCCATGGCACCACGCGTTCGTTAGAAAAGCTCAGCAGGGAACACAAATGTTTCTGGGTTGGGATGGGAGGGCTGGCCACAGTGTTCTGGTGTAGCATATTCAATGTACATATAGTCTATTGAACACATGGCATTGAGGTGGCCACCTCAGGGCTGCATCCAGGGTGGGATGTCCGGCTGCATTGAACACATGGCACCTTGTGGAGCAGTGCAGAGACAGAGGTGGGCTCCCAAAGCGATGCAGGCACATCGGTGTCTGCCATCCCCCAGCCCATGTTGGCAGCCAGCTCAGCCAGGACGTCCCCAGGGATCCCCACCAGTGCACACATCCCCTTAGGGAGTAAGCAACGCAACCAGAAGCATCACCCAAATTTCCTGGTATCATTTAGTCTTCTTTACCAGCTAAACTGTAGTTCTGTCCTGGGAGTACCCTGGCGATGCATAACTTCAGCTGATGAGCTAGGATTAGAAGGACTTTATATAAGGCCTATTTGATTAAGTGGCTATTACCAACTAAAAACTTGGTGTTTCCCATTAAGTACTCTTAAGTGCATGTCCTCATTTTACACATTCTGTGCTTGCATTGTGCTTTGGAGGAGCCAGCCTGGCCTTTTTTTCCCCACCCAGGCCCACTTTGCCAACACTAATAAGATGCTCTGTCTCGTTGAGGGCTAGTATAAGAAATGCAACGCCCTGATGGAGCCTTTCCTTAAAGATATTTTTCTATAATCACATCTGGTAGCTTACAGTGTCAGTTAGCCCAGTCTCTGTGAATTTTCTGCTCCCAACTAGAACCCTCTGTGCCTTGCCCCAAGGCAGCTCTCTCCTTCCAGCGGATCAAAGCGTGCACCATGCACAAAAGACTAAAACAATAGCACTATCACCTTTTGTCTTTGTTTCTGTTACCGTGCCAGTGCAGTTTGATTTCTTGTCTTTTGCAGCATCTGTGCTCAGGCTTCAGTGATTTCCCATAATAGCCCAATATACTTTTTGTGATCCATGTGCAATTTATACACACACATCACTTTAATCCTTCTGCCCAGATCAGTTATTTCATACTTTTGTACATCAAATTGCATTCACCATCTGCTGGCCCAGTTGCCCTACATAAGCCAAACGCTCTGAAGGTATAACTGCAATATTGTTCATTATTTGCTTGCTCTCTTTCTTCCCAATATACATAAGGATGGCAAAATTGAAGAAATAATTTAAATCTAATTTAAATTCCCTTCAGGTTTTTTGCACTGCACTGATCAAAATAGTAGCTAAGTTCCTCAGAAGAAGAAGCCATCCATCCCAGAAGACCCTTGATGCCCTCAGATTGCTGTCTGTGAAAGCCAGCGTATTTTTGTAGGACAGGAGTGTGATGTACCAACATTAACTAAGCCGAGTGCAAATGCTATCGGCACATCAGTATCCTGTTAAATCATTGCACAGAAGAATTCCAATCTGGTTAATCAGGATCTGACTTTACACTGCACGTTCCATGAAATAAATGTACCCCAAATATTATTTTCTTCTTGTCATACCTTTCCAGGTCTATACTCCAGCCAAAGCCCGTTGATCTTGGACTGCGTACTGTGCATCGTGCTCTGGCAGTTTTTCAAGCATCTACAGAGAAAGCTTGTAAGCACCAACCCTCTTCCCCAGGGATAACTACTCCTTGAGCTTTGATTTAATTTTTCCTACAGCCAGGAGGCCACCCACAGAACTCCAGTTCTGCCTCGTTTGCTTCATTCCTGCTTCAGCATTAATAGCAAGGGCAGGGGAGGAAACAAGGCTCTAGTACAACCCACAGGTAGTCCAGGCCTGGGTTTGCATTTACCTACAGGACTTAACGGTGGGGAAGAAACTGCTGCAGAGCCATGGGGAAATAATTCTGACAAGCATTGAAGGCACACGTTCGAATGCAATACATTTCACCAGCATGCACCTCCTGGAGGAGCAACTTAGGTGGAGATAAATAAGACATGTAATTTCTTGTCAGGCTGTTGCATTTCCCACCGCTCGTTTTAACAATTACACTCTGTGACTTTTTTTTATTAAACAACCGAAAAGAATAGATTCTTGTAACCTAGGAAGAAAAATTGCCTGGAGAGATGAAACATATCCAGACTTAATTTTCTCTCTTGCACTTTTTGAGGTGTTTGCTATGCATGTGTTTTCCGTTCAGCTGCCAGAACCAGACCCGCAGCTTTGGCAGTTCTCTGCCACACTCACCTCTTCAGCAGCCAATTTCCTTAAAATCAAACCCAGACGAAATAAATGGGCTGATCCAAGCTGTGGCTTTGCTTGCTGCTGTTGAAAGAGAGGATACAACTTTCTCCCACTGAACTCAATGGAAACATTGCCATAGATTGCAACAGGAATCATTAGAGTCCCATAATTATTTCATAAGCAGCTTTCTCTAAATCTTATTTTTAAAGCAATTAATGAAAGAAGTGATTGCCCTTTAGTAAGCAGTGTCCCAATGTGAATTGTAATCAAAGCTTCTTCCGAGTGTTTCTCTTTGCACTGATATCTGTACCAATTAGAGGTGTCTTCTATGGAAAGGTTACACAAACATAATTTTATTTCTTCTTATTAATTACTTTTCAGACAGGGCCAAGTTTTTAGAATGTGTCTGGACTTACAGCTTCAGTATTGGATTTGCTTTTGTGAAGAAGAGGCTGCCTTTAAGGCTGATCTGGAAAATACATATTCAAGGAGCATACTTGCTAAATGCTTCAGCTTTTCTCTTTGTTTCCAAAACCAGAAGGTTGTACATAAAACACACTCCAGTATTCATGACTAAAACTTCAGTTCTTTTTTAAACGGTGATACTTCTGAACTCAAGATCAACCTGTTGTAAACAGAAATAAGATCAGTCTGAACTCCCATTTGTTTGCTTGACTGAGGCAACTTTGAAAGCAAAATAAAATGTAGAAGAAGAAAATTGAGCTGCCTTCAAAGACCAAACAGAGAATGATACAACTGAAAAATAGTTATGGAGACAGAGATCAACCTGCCCTCTATAAACACCTATGGTTAAATCAGATTCAATAAGATGTAACATGGTATAATGGTGGCAGAGGTTATTGAAATCGCCATTGACAGATTTGCCGTGTGTTTTGGTGCTGAACACATTACAAACGTGGTTAAAGGATCTCGTTATGAAAAGCAGTTACTGTTAGGATTTATGCACAATATATTTTACTTACAAGCCTTTTGTCTTGGAAGGATATGACACAACAGAGAGAGGTAAAGGTTGGGAAGGGAGAAAAGGGGGGGCATGAGGGCTTTTTTTCCACACGACTTCCATTTGGATCATTAAAAATGCATCTAGCTATACCTGGAATATTTCTCTTGTGAGGGATAGAAATACAATCCCGCTTGACCAGCTACAACAGTTTTGTTAGAGGGATTTTCACAGGCAGAAGCAACCCAAATCTTCCCCAGTACAGCCGGGCAGAGCAGGTCCCTCCCAGCAGGAATACCTCAATAAACTCAAAGACAGGCTTGCAGGAGTAACTTGCCATTGCTACTGAGTTTCAGGGGTGATTTTTTAAGGCAACTTCTAGGTTACAAACATGAAAATAGGGCACTCCAGACCCTCAGCCGCCTGAATACAGCTGACAGTGGATGCTCATCTCTAACATTTCTCACCAGAGCGGGTATTGATATCATTTCTCACTCTAGACTAGTCACTTGACCAAGCTGCACTCCAATGTTTAACGTGTTGGTCACACTGGCAGGTGGAGACTCGTGGTCTGTAGTCTATCTTATGGTGACCTTTATGACTGGCACAGTCTTAATCATAATAGAAAAGACTGATGTAAAGGCGTTCACATCGTTATTTTTAGCAATAGGGAATGGAATAGTTGAAGGAGTAGTAAGGTATGAGTAGAGTGGCATTTATTGTCCCCTGTGGACAAATGCAGTGATTTCTTGTGCAGTTTAATTTTTTATTTTATTTTTTTTTAAGGACAAGGACAAAAAGTTGGCAGGCTAGGCAGCTGAGAGGTGGTAAGTGCTCTGTTGTAGGAGGAGTGATCAGAATGAATGCATCAAGGCTGAAATTCCTCACATTAAGTGTTTATATTTTCCCAGCATCGTTCTTCCTCTCCAACAAAACTGAGCAAAACTAAAGATGAGCCAGTGACCTCCTGAAGTCTTATACAAGTTCCAAGTTTGTTCAGCTCAACATGGAAGATGCTCAAATTCTGTAGCCATTAAAAACCACCAGTAGAGTCCAGCCGGCAGGGAGTTTGCAATATATGATGCTGACCTATGAGCTGGAAGATCTCTGCTCCCATGAGGAGCCCTAATAGCAGAAACTGCATTTTTTCATGGAGACTGGTCTCACCACACAGCCTTTCCCCCCATCCTGTAAGAAATAAAAGAGAGGGATCAATATTTCTTCATCCTGATTTTGTCATTTGCTAGCTTTCCTGGTAATTTTTGACAACTTTCCACTTTCCAAACGGTCCCTTCTTTCTACAAACATTACCACCCATCCAAAACATTTCTCAGATATTACAGGAGCTGTATCAGCAGCCCCCAGCAGAGATTGGCATGTAGAGCACAATGCTGGTAGGAGACAAGGAAGACGTACGCCTCCTTGCACCTTAAACACAATTGACCCCAAATCGCAATGTCTGTGAGCTCAGGAAGAACCTGTGATTTATGGTGAGGTCCTCCCTGCTGTGAAGGGTTAACTTGAACCTTGTCTGCTACTCGAGCTCCCAGGCTGACCCTCAGTGAAAATTAATAGCTTGTATCTGTTTAATATTCCTTCCCAGTGCATTGCCAGATCGTTTCATCTGTATTTAAATGGATCAGTGGTTTTCATCGTCAGTTGTTTCCTCATTCCTCTTTTGGTTTTTACTAATCCTTTCCTGTTTGCAGGTGTTTTTTAAATCATGAAAGAAAGTCTTTTGTTCATTGTTTTTATTTTTATTTCACCAAAGTCCTATCAAGCTGGAGGTAAAGGACTTCTGCCATTTCAAGAAATCTACACTGTTTTGCTCCAGTTAAAAAAGGGGTCCCCATCTATAGATTTTATAGGTTATATTGCAGAGACGGCAGCATCATTTGCAGCTAACCAAACTGTGCCAGTTAGGCCCAGATTTCCTAACCACATGGATCAGTATTATTCATCATGCAAGGCGCTGATTTAAAACTGATGCATCTGTTACAATCATTGATGCTCAAGATGGAAAAGATCCATAGGGAGGCTTTCAGCTTTCCATTTAGTGCTAAAGCGGAACTGAACTCTATCAGATGTATTATTATTGTCATTATTATTTAATATCCCCCTCTGCCTCCGCTGTGTGCTCGCCACTTAATGGAAAACATGAGTACAGACCTTGTCTCGGATTGCTTGCCATCCGAGTGACAGACTAGATGTCCAAGTGACAATAAAACAAATATGACAAAGAGAAGGGCCAGGATCCTCCTGGCAGGGCTGTAAAGGTGGACACAGCAATTTTGGGATTGGTTTTGCTCTTGAAGTGTAAATGCAGTGGTACAGTTGTGAGTTTTTAAGAATGGCATGACAATTCATGGACTCGAGGAGTGTATTTGAGCACTAAAACTTTATTAGCATTAACACCAAAACGTGATAAAAAGAAAGAAATTTAATGAAATATTTTGACGATGCTTATTAACAGAGATGATTGACCACTAAACTTGCTGCTACAAATTCCCTCTTTGAGGAGTGACTTCAAATGCTCCGCAAGCATTGGGCACTATCTTGCCCTCATGCCACCTCCAGCTTGAAGCCTGTCCTTGTGCAGTTTCTGCATGACTTACGTGCTCGGCTTCCAAAAAAAATGAGCATGGCAGCCAAGGCTGGGACCTGCATGTCTTTAGGGATGCACTTTATTTGTTGCACTTCAGTGTGCAGGTTAAAGAACTGCAGAGATACCGAGTTTCCAAGAAAACCTCACGTACATTAACCTTGGGCAAAGGCAGGGGACATTCTTCGTGCTGCCAGGTGACCATTGGAGCTCAATGACGGTCACATTCACCACCCAGATGAGATGTTCTCAGAAAAGCGTGTCTTGAAGTTGTTCAGATCTTAATGAGTCATCTATGAACTATCAAATATTTCACACTCTATATGGAAATTTTGAGTGCCCTAAGTGCCACCATGGCTGGGGTGGCTGCAAATATTGTAAATAATCTCCTCAGTTTAATGAGTTACCAAACGAGCAAAGGCTCGTCTACCAGGTAATGAGTCACAGCCTCACTTCGTTGTCGATCAGCCGAGACACCCGATTTACTGCGAGGGCTACCTGTACCAAAACTAATCAGAGGCTATCGAGGAAACCCAAACAGATCCAACCCACCACAATTTAATCTCCCCACAAATAAAATGTACTCATAAATCAGGTCAAGCAAGTAAATGTGCCCCTCTAATGCTGCTATTAGGAAAAATAAAACCACAAAAAGCTCAGTAGGATGTGAAAACCATTATGGTTTCCCTGGGTAATGTCAGCAGTATTACACTAATTCATAATACACAGGGAGCTATAAGATACTTTCTGCCCTTACAGCTGGCTAATTAGTCAAGACAGGAAAAGCAATTTGACAAAAATGTTGATGTCTCAGTTTCCATTTTAAAGCTTAGAATGGATATGTTTTTACATTTTCCATTGAATTTCTCAGATAAACACAGAGGAAAAGATAGATAAAAGGTATGAAAATCAACATCATAGTTTTTATTTACTGAAAGAATAATTGTGACAGAAAATCAAGTAAACAAAATATACTGCTTTCAGTAAAAAAAAGTCACAAACAAAATGTTTCACACAAATATGCACATTTATTATGGGGAAAGCATCTCTCACTAAAAACAACAGTAAGGAAAATATGATATAAATACTTTGATCAGATCAGGTAATGAGCTATTCTGGCAAACTGCAGCATTAGTTCATCGGTGGTCTATTCAGCTTGATCAAGAAAAAGCATGTTGATGTAATTGAATGACTGCAGTGAAAATCCGTGAATGATCGTTACCATATCGTATGGTGCAGGTGGTAAATGAGTATCTACAAAGAGAAGAGTGGAGACAGAGGTTGAACTTGGGAGAGTGGGACCTCTGGAACTTTGATCCCAACAGGTCAGTTCAGCACTGCTGCAATTTATGTAAGACAACAAACTTGAATATTATGAAAGCTGATGTTTTATTTTATTTATTTGTTTGTTTGTGAAAAGAGCTTGATTCTCCTCCTCTTAGCAGAGGTACAACTTCACTGTGCTGTTTCAGAACTGCAATTTTTCTTTGGTTTTAAGACAGGAAAGAATCAAGAATCTTCTGCTTGGGAAAAGACTAATGATATATATCCACATGGAGGAAGTTGTACAAAAAAGTTTGTTGATGTTATTTATTGTCTTAAGATGTTGTACTCTATTTTGCCTCAGTGTGATGCACGCAGACTATTAATAATAGTAACTGATTGCATTTAGGACAAAAATTCTAGGAAATAATTTATAACAAAATCTACATTCAAAGCTGTCTCTCAGCTTCCACATACTGGTCATAAATCATTGAAGAGACATTTATGATTGATTTACAGTGAGATTTTTATATTATCATTGATATATACGTTGCCCTCTGTACAACTGTCCTTCATCCATAATTATGCAGCCAAACATATCCTCAGTAATTGATAGTCAGGATGTTTTCAGAAAAAGACACTTTGAATGCCAGAAAGGAAGCCAAGATACAGCTGTGAAGGTTGATACTGGATGATGTTCACAAGTGGATGTCATTACTCATGTATCTCCTGTGCAGACCAGAAGAAGAAATTAGGGAGCTGGGGTTAGCAATGGGACATAATTCTTACCCTTGTAGTGACAATAATGGTTGTGGTGGCTTTATGACATCAAATGCCACTAAACTCAGGGAAATATCCCTGAAAACAGTTTTTCAAGACTATTTATTTCACTAGGTTAGGCCCTGTCAGTAAATTTCTTAAATGCATATGGTCTCCCCTGGGAAATTAAACAATTTTAGTGGGGGAATGTGTCCAAACTCTTGATGCCCCATCTTTTGTATTAGAAGCTGGTTTCTTAGTCTAGAAGGGAGGGAAATTTAAATGAGTAGGGAGAGATCAACTATCTTTTCATTCATTTGAACTAGCCATGCTATTCTCTGCCATGCTTCCCCTCAGCATTAGCAGAATGTCATTCTTCGCTTGCGGACAACTCTTCATGCTCTGCAAATGTAGGAGAGAGAAATTGTGGCTCTTTTTAAATGGAAACTAACTGCTGAGTGCTCACCTGCAGGTCATACTACCTAAACAGCAAACATTCATGCTGGAGCTTTCAGGGCATTTTCTGTAACCCAATTATTTTCTTCTTAAAATGCCAATGAAAAGTGGAGCAGGAAAATAGCTTTGATAAGAATCTGTCAGACTTTTCCTCTTCTTGTTGTTGCTCTTCATTTTGTTCCATTTTCTCCATGTTCATTAAATGCTCTAGAATTGGATTCAGATGGGGCTGTGTTTGAGAAGCATCAAGATAATAGGCTTGCAAATCTCCTTTAGCAAAACCCTCCTCTCATATCCTGCTTTTCTGCTGAGGGGTCAGTCACAGGAGGTCTGTTCTATTACAACATCCAAAACTGTGGGCTCAATTGTTTACCATAAAGCAATAGGAATTGGCCATTTTTTTCCCCAATTGGCCTTGCTTATTTAAAGGTCAAGTAGAGAAACTCTTTGTCTTATTGAGGTGCTATCAGATGACTTGTTTTAATTCTTTGACCTTTCCTTGCACTGCCCTGTTTTTATATTGGAGGTCAGTGCAGTTCTCTTTATCTTCCACTGACTTATCTGAGTTCCACTGAGGTCAACAACTCCCGTCTCCTCTGCATTCCTCAGTCCTGCATTTTTATCATTACTTCAGAGAGATTAGACTCCTTCATAGCAATTGCTTTAAGGGTCCTTCATAAGAGGAATTTCCTGCAGCTAAGGCCTTAAAGACAAAAAAAGCTGCAGCAGGACTACGAGGGTCCTTGGATGCCTACAGTTCCCCAAGAAATCAGCAGCACGGTCCGCAGCCTATTGTAGTGCCTTCACTAAAGGTCGTCTCGCACTTAGTTCAAGTGTTTATGCCAGATGATCGTTGCTTTAAATGCCACTTAGTATACTCCAACATTATTTATTACAACAGGGTGTTATAGACACTTCAGTCTCACGTGCTTTCACAGACTCAAAGGAATTTAGGGATTTTGCTACCTCTCAAAGTTGAAGCAATAAAGCACAGTGAGGACTAATCACTGTTCTCCAGAATGAAATAAGTAACATTACAAAAAATTATCAAACGCCTTTCCTGGGGTCTCTACTTGCTCCCGTTAGGCTGTATATGAACCTCTTGAGGACCAAAGGCTGTCAAGAATGCTGGAAGTCAACTACTACAAGCTCTTAGAGCAGAGTATGAGACACAAGGAAAACATTTATTTTTGGCAAAAATGCTCACTATATTCTCACATTGCTGCCAGTTTTTGAAGGCACATCATAGCTTATTAAGGTAAACCCACAAGATTACTATTCAGCTCAGGGATATGTAATCAGCCAAAAAGATGGTGACTGACCTTATGGTGCCCGAACGTGTCGGTATAGCTAAGGTGACAAAAGGGTGTTCTTTTACATCGTTAGCTCAACTGAAATTACATAAGTATATAAGGTAACATCCAACAACACTGCTAGCTGCTGCTAAGAAGAAGCTGTTGAACTGAACTTGTATTATGCATCAGTTGATGGGGCGAGAGAATCCAGTTCTGGCCAAAAAAAAACCTAAAAGCTGGCCTATGGGAGCTGTTTTCCTTAGGAGAAGCTGGCGTGCAACAGCACAACAGACACTGTTAATGCACCTCCTCCTCCTTCTGCCTGTACTGCTCCTACTTTGTGTTTGCTGATTGTCTTGGTTCTTTCATAGACAGCGAGGACACTTTTTAAAATTATCTGCTCTATATTTAGCTTAAAACTGTCCCATGAAGATCATACCTTAGCTTGACAGAATATCGCCCACAGTGGTACATGGCAGGTCTTTCACCTGCAGCTGCAACGTGTATTACAGACTCTCTAGTACTACAAACTCACTGCGAAAATCACACCAGAGAGTCACTTCCAAGGGGAAGATCCAGGCTAATCCAGCAAAGCCCTAAGACAGGTTGCTACCAGGTCAGAAATTTTGATAAAATCTATTCTGCAAATAGATACACCAGTAATTTCAATAAACTCAGGGACTAGTGTCATAAGACAGATTCATGCTGCACATAACATCCAGAGAACAAAATATGACTGCGCTGAGTAAAGGAAGCATGAATGGCAGATTGAAAGCATTCATGCAAAAGTTCAAGATCCACAGAGAATATCATCGTGGACAGTAAATAAAAGGCTCGACAGGAAGTCAGGCTGTGCATACAGGGCTAGATTTCAAGATGCTATTGAGTATCTCTGTAAATAATTTCTTTATTAAATAGCCAATGTGATTTAGAAGTATTGGGTATTCAAATTATTATCTAGCAAGGAGATAGCTGTTTAGTGTCTGGTTAGAACCCTAGCTGCTTTCAAAGCGCTTACAGCCCCCATGGTCCAAAACACATTGAAAACTTGCCTATAAACTTCTGCTGCATTTTGCTATTACTTGAAGTTACTTATGAGGTAGAAAGTGGTTGTTGAAAGGGGGCAAAGGGGGAGAGGGGAGGAAAAAAAAAAAAAGTAAAGGGCCATAATGTAATCCCAGGGATGAACTTTGGGCTGACGCACTAAGACTGATGCTCAGAGCTGGGCAGAAGTACCGTGTATCACCAGCAACTGTGACTGTGTCAGAGCTTGGTGTGACTTCCTACACAAAAGATGGCACCATCACTTCTTGTACCACCCCGCCACCTGGAAGACAAATTCTTACTGACTCCAGGGAACATTGCCTTCTGCTGCATCATCAGCCACGGATGAGTCTGGCCAAGAACATTTTCCAGAGTGTGACAGTGGCAGGAAAGCAGAATATTTGTAATAAGGTGTTCCTGCCATTGGGATCTTAGTTGTTTCATAAATACACAACAATTTGTAAAATACAAACAGATAACAATTCCCACTCCCATCCACCCTTCCCCCTCCCCCTTTTTTTTGACTGACTAAATAGAATTATCTCCTGAAGTTAGAACTTCAACGTCTCATCCTTACAATAAAGAAATTAAACATTTTTCTTGTGTACCACCTTACAGTTTGGACAATCACTTCCTTTTGAGATGCTAATTAACAATCAGGAAAGTGGTAGTCTATTGTCCAGTAATTTGCTTTTCAATTTCTGATTCTGCAAATTAACTTTCCTACTAAATGAGGCGTCAGGCTGATGTCAATATTTGCAGGTACTCCACAATTATACTGTGCTTGCTAAATCACGTTGTTTTAATTCAAAAGTCATTCTGATTCCCATTTAGACCATGATCCTGCTGGGTGCTTAGTTTCCTTGTAAAAGCGTCGCATGCCCCCAGGTCTCATGGAGTCAATGGCATTAGAGATTACTCAGCTCCCTTCAGATTTGAGTCTCATTTATTTGGGAAAACCATAATTAGAGGTTAGGAGCCAGGTTTATGCAGTGTAGATTGTAGACAAGTCATCCAGTTCTTGCATTTATAAATCTTTTTTTTTTTTTTAACTGTTTTCATAGTAGGAGATTTCAAGGTGAACCAGCACCTCTTGTTAAAATAATGTCTTAATTTTCTGCAATTTTTAGTCTCACTAAGGTGTTCTCCAGCTTTTCATCAGCTGGGGGAAGGAACAGCTATCTAATCAGCTTGTCTGAAGGAAATGCCTTTTTAATGAGTCCAAGTCTCCAGCAGGACTCAAAATAGCAAGGCAGTAAAGTCAGAAGTGTTTATAGAAAGAAATAGCATTAAAACTGCTGGCATCGTGGTATCTTGGAAATGATGACTGCTGATCCATCTACATGCCGTACCAATCTCAACCCTCCCTTCTGCTGTACACACTTGGCTGATGTGCATACTCATACTCCCCTTCTACACTGGTAGATCATCAAAATCCTCTCCTGTCACCTCCCTCCCGTGCCAGCTGACCCACAAGATTTTGCACCAGAGAATTACAATTTCAAAGAAATCCCAAGGAAAAGCCTCTTGTCTGGCATCTTGGGGTTTCTTATTTATGTGTTCTTCTTTGCTCTTTGAACATATCTGAAGTTATTCCTCATTTCCTTTACATCCAAGCCTTTGCTCAGACAAGGCAGGAGTGCTGATACAGTGCTGAGGAGTCACGATTTATGCTACATGCAAATCCATTTTGGCAGCACATGAGTTTTCTTTTCATCCAAATAGCTTAAAGCAAATGAAAATTTGCCTTAACATGGCTGCACAGTCCCAGAGAGAAACCCAGATGGGTGTAGTTTGAGAGTGATATCCGAGACAGCTGTGTCTGACTTTAACTTCACAGGCATAATTTTGAATAAAGCAGAACGCAGACCTCTCAGGAACGTTATTTTCCAGCACCTAATGCTGCGCTATGACCTCCTAGCAGCCAGGTGGTAGCATCTACTCTGCCAGGTGAAAGGGCAGAACAAGCATCAAGCCAGCAGACTGCCACAGGCGTGCCCCGAAGGTGGCTCTCCAGATAATATTCCTCTGTAGCTCTCACAATTACGCCAAATTAACAGTGATTTGCAACTAGCTTGGCACCCGGGACCACAGGGCAGGAGAGGAGCCCTAATATTGCACTATACAAACACCTGTCATAAAACCATAGCTGCAGGGAAGGGTGAGGATTTAGATACTTGGGTGAGTATCAAACTCTAATAACAGCTTCCAGTGTACAGCAGTGTCGAGGAGAGCAATGAAATAGTCGCCCTGCAGAAAATGCTCAGAGCCCTGCAATGAGCAGCTTTGGCAAATAAATAAATTAAAAATAAAATAATATTTAGGGTTGCAGCACTGCTTTTGTTGAATTTTTTTAATTCACACCACAGGACTGATGTGTGTCCTATGAGACCATTGTCTTCTCTTAGCACCTCTCCTTGCTTTTCTGTGCTGCATCCTCAGCAAGAACAGGTACAATGGGTGCCCATTGCTGCTCCAGTGTGGTTGAACTGGATGAGGCACTCATTAGCTCCCTGGACTGTAAAATACATCTGGAGGGTTTGGGAATATGGCTCTAATGACGACTGTAGAGATGCCTAATGTCAGAGACGCCTGCCTTGGTACATTTCACAAAAGAGGTTTCCACCAGCTCTACCTAAGGAAAGTCACTACTCTCCTGTTCTTCCTCCTGTTACCAACACTGCTTGATGGTTACGTTTGGATTTTCTAAGTGCACTTCTGCTCCTTGAGGTGTGGGATTTTAGTTAAGTGCTTCACTAAGGCCATCATTCCTCATAGCTCTTCTCCCGTGCTAGTCATGAACCCCATAAACCATAGGTAGTGATTCTAGATATAGATGAAAGAAGTTACACCTGCCTTGTATCAAAACACATGACTAAATAGCTAAATTTCATTAAGGTTAACCATAAACAGGAAGGGGAAAAAATAAAAAAATAAAACAATGTTTTAAGAAGGTGATAGATCAAGAAAACTTCAGCTGCTAAGGTTACCCAAAGGTGAAAGTTGACACAAACCCACAGGTACTCAACATGGAGATGTCCAGCAGACAAGATATAGCAAGAATGTCTCAGGGGAGCCAACTCTGTTAAGTCTGTAGTGTTCACCCTTATCTATGACAGCACATTGCCTCCCAGCTATTCAAGTGTTTATGAAAATCTGACAGGATGACTGCAAGAAATTTAATTTAAATTATCATGAGGGGTGGGGAGGAGTTGTTAATGCTTGCTTTGGTCAGGGAAATAGCTGAGAATTGTGTTGACAAAACTATTGAGCCCTAAGGAAAAGGGACTATTCTAGTTACAAAGTCCTTTCTGTGCTAATGATAATCCATGAACATTAGCATTTCACACATTAGTAATTAAAGCTGGGTCAATTTAGATCAGAAAAACTGTTTGGGTATAACAATAATTAACTATTAAATCCAAACAGTTCACTTGTCCATCCCTAAAGCACTCGACTGAGATCCCTCAGGAATGCGGTACGTTAAAAGTTCACAGGAGGCAAGCTTAGGTCTACTAAGGTACTTGGCTGGAGACACAAGGCCTCCATTCTTTCTTCCAGCAGAGCAATACAGGAGGATTTTTTTTCTAAAGAAGATAAGTGGAAGTGCACAAAATAAAGAAGAGAAAAAAATCCAGGCATTCTGTCTCCTCTGGACGACAATTTAACTGATAATTGTATTCTGCTGCAATAAACTAACTAACCAGATGTTTCAGATAATTAGTATTAAAGTTAGATTCTTATAGCAGCTGTTTTCTTTCTGACAGGCAAGCAGTATATCTGCTTCCTGGACAAACTCCTACAACAGGATGTCTAAGACATGACCATGATGCGTGATGGCACTTGCATATATATGTGCATATATGTATTCAAGAGTTTTAAACCATCTAGCTTGAATAGTGGTAAGTGTGGTAGCATGTGTGGGAGCTCAGATGGGTCACCAGATACACATTTGGTGGGTTACACGTGTGTTTTCAGAGCTTTGCTGCCATTAGCACATAACCTAGCACAGGCTGGCTCTGCCTCCAAAAGCTGACTGGCGAGACCAGCAAATTCCAAAACTTTATTTTTGCAGGGAATTGCAAGACTTGTCCTGCCATAATTCTAAATCTTCAAGTGTTTTAAAAGACGCTGTTCTATTTTCACCCATTAAGAAGTCCGTTAGATTATCTATCGTGTTTATAACACGCTATAAAATCCATCTGCAGCAAAGCATCTGTCTAGCTATGTTAATTGAATTAGTCTCCGAATCTCTCTATCTAGAGATAGAGACCTTTCTAGCCTTCTAACATCAGAATTTTTATAGCAGTGGTCCCTAAATAAACAGGAAGGAGATGAGCAATTTTCTAATCTAAAGAGAATTAATGACAATGGCTTTTTTTTCATTTTTCTTTTGGTGGAAGAACCAGTTTTTCTTGATGGAAAACAGCCACCTTATGAATTGGCAGAAACACGTGATGAGCCCAGTTTTCATGACCTCATGCAAAAACCTTGGCATCTGAGGCCTCAGGTAGCATTTGATGTGTATCTCGTGAGGTGCTCCGTCTGAAAGACCAATACGCACCTCATTAAAACCATGACCACTCAGCTACCAGACTGTTCTCCTCACTAATTGTTTGGTGCTGTTGCCTTGGGCCATCAGTGTTGGAGACCATTGCCCTAGGACAGACAGCTGTATTGACACCCACTGTGACCCAGAGGTGCTAGAGAACTTGCAAAGAGCTGAAGTTCAGCATGCAAGGGAGATGTTGGCAGCTAATGAGCAAAGGGCAACAGCTGAGCATGCCAGGTCTCTCGTGTCTATCAGGTAATGGCTTGCAGTTCTGGGCTTGGGTAAAGGTTTATCAACTCAGGCGGAGACTGCTCAACATTAATTTTTCAGCATTATATTTATTGAAAGTACTCCTATAAAAGAAGAGCAAGATAAAAAATCCCCCAAACAATGACAGCATTTTGGAAAGAGAAACTCAGAAGGGGTGCTGGGTGGAAAGTAAGTTCCTTTATAATGTTACTTCTTTTGACTTCGCAGTGTGACTGGTGATGACTAGCTTATGCTGTGAGAAATTAGGATGTTTTTAACTTCCATTTTCACAGGCTTCTTCCTAAGTATTTAGGAGTTTTGAAGACTAAATCATCCTTGAAAATGAAATTTAGGATCTAAATCATGTTGTTACTTCTGAAAAATGTAACCTGTGTTTCCACAGAAAGCTGTTCTTCTGAAAGACCACTGGCATACCAGTACTAAGTGGTTCAATACCACTTAGCTGGGAGTTGAATAACACAAAAATGTGTGGCAGCAGCCCCCCATGTACAGCCAGAAATGAACTGGAAATGTGTGCTTGAAGAGCAAAGCAGATCAGGTTTTGCTGGTACGCCAAGAAGGAATGCGATCTGTAATAGTAGAAGTGATGATTAGTGGTTTTTAAAATAAGATATCTCTTGAAATTAGAACTCAAGGTGGGGGTGACAACAAAAGCCATCATCAGAATGACACACAGCTGTGGACACAAAGCACAGGCCTCAGATCAAAAGCTTGTCCACATGGAAGCGGTGCTGCAACACAGGACATCTACCCAACTCTGTTGGTGAGGCCCTTCCTTGAGAACTGTGTGCTGTTTGGGGTGCCACAATATTATAAGGACATAAAACTCTTAGAGAGTGACCAAAGGAGGGCTACAAATATGGTGAAGGGCCTAGAGGGCAAGATGCATAAGATGTGGCTGAAGTCACTTGCTTTTTTTCAGCCCAGAGAAGAGGAGACTGAGGGTAGGCCTCATGGCGGCCTGCAGCTTCCTCATGAGGGGGAAGCACTGATCTCTTCTCTCTGGTGAACAATGATAGGACCCGAGAGAATGGTGTAGAGCTGGGACAGGAGAAGGGTAAGGCTGGGTGTTAGGAAAAGGTTCTTCACGAAGGGGCTGGTAGGGCTCTGGAACTGGCTGCCCAGGGCAGCGTGCACAGCATCCAGCCTGGCGGAGTTCAGGAAATGTTTGGAAAACACTCTCAGACATGCAGTCAGATTTTTGGGTGGTCTTGTGTGGAGCAAGGAGTTCCCTGGAGGTCTTCCAGAAAATGCCCGAATGTAGAGCTTAGTGACGTGGTTTAATGGTGGACTTGGCAGTGCTAGGTTAAAGGTTGGACGAGATGATCTTAGAGGTCTTTTCCAACCTAAATGATTCTATCCTTGTGGGTCCCTTCTAAATCGGGATATTCTATGAATCTACTGCTATTTATTTTTTCCAACATGCGATATTTATAGTGCCTCCCTCCACCCCTTAGCAGAACACGAAACTAGGACTTCCAAGCCGGGGCAACCAGGAGGAAGACGAGGGCCGGGCCTCTCGGGGGGCACCTCGCCCTCACCCCGCGTCTGGAACTTCCAGCCCGGGTCTGGGGGAGCCTCCCGGGCTGCCTGCACCCACAGCCCGGCCCCAGACCGCCGTGGCCCCCGGGGCCGCGTTGGGGCATGGCGGGGGAGGCCGGCGGGAGGCGGAGCGGCCCCGTCCCGGCGTTGGGCTCCGCGGAGCCCCCGCCGAGCCCCGTGGAGGCTCCGCCAGCCCCGTGCTTCTTTCCTCCGCCCCTCGGCGGCGGGGGCGCGGATCCGGCGGAGAGAGGGAGCGCGGCAGGGCGAGGGGAGGAGAGAAGCGAGGAGGAGGAGGCGGCGAGCTGGCCATGGCAGCAGCCCGCGGGCGCAGAGGCAGCCGCCGCGGGCTGCTGCTGCTGCTGTGAGCGGCACCCCGAGGAGGAGGAGGAGGAGGAGGAAGGCTCGGAGCAGCCTCGGGGCCCGCCATCCCGCGGCGGCGGCGGTGCCCGGGAGGATGCCGGGGAAGCGGGGCTCGGCGGGCGGCGGCGGAGGTGGAGGCGGCGGCAGCGAGCTCCCGGGGGCCGGGGCGCCGCGGCAGCGGAGGCGGCGGAGGAAGGTGTCCTGCTTCTCCAGCATCCAGCTCTTCCTCGTGTCCGAGTGCGCCCTGATGCTGGCCCAGGGCACCGTCGGAGCCTACCTGGTGAGTGCCGGCTCCCCGCCCTGCGGGGAAGTTGCCGTGAGCCCAGGGCAGCTCCCCCCGGGGAGGGGGGCAGCGCACCCAGGCGCGTTTTTCCAGCAGCATTTTTTTTTTTTTTTTTTTCCCCCCGGCTTAAATGACTCAGCACTGCCGAGGGGTTCCCCGCCTGCCGCCCCTCTCGGTGTGCGGCTGGAACTTGTGCTGCTCGCCGCCCCCCGGAGCCCGGCGCGGTGCTGTGCCTGCCGCCTGCCCGCCCGGTGCCTCGGCTCCACGGCAGCCTGCCCGGGTTGTGCTCGGTAAATACCGGGGAAATCTGCTGGGGGCATCTACCTGCTGCCTCCTGTGCTACTCGTTTTCCCCCTCCTCGCTCTCCTTGCCCTCTCCGAGGGGTACAGCAGCGCTAAGCGCAGCAGCCCCGTAAGTCTCCGCTGCTCGGCGTTGGGTAAAGAGCGCTCAAAATAAGTCCTCGCACTGAATCCTGAGTCCTCGCACTGAATCCGTGCGTTGGGATCTGGTGTCAGAACTGTAGTAGAAGAGTTGGAAAGATGTCCGTAAGGCTGGGCTCGTGCCTCCGAGTATACGCAGAGGGAGACAGCCTGTGAAAAGCGAGCGGTGCTCTTCCAGCAGATGCGAGCGTATAGTTGATTTAAATTTCTCAAAATAGCTCGCTGGATTTGAGAGTTAGAGTTTCCATGGAAAAGAAATGTATTTGTAATCTGTAAGGCTTTTTGAGGCCACATACGTAATGTGTTATACAGTAAGTGTAAGAGCTCCACGTTCTGTACTTGTGCTCAGTATTTAGCGTTGCCGCTCTGGCACTCAACTAGTTATGTAAATTTGTACTGGATGTGATCTGTAATTTTTTCAAGGTATGTGGCTAAAATTAATATGGTTAATATTCTCAATTAATATGCAAGGGAAAATTGCAGTCACCTTCATATAATAAAGCATGCCAGTTGAGTTTGGAACACGTTTGTAATTCCAAAGGAAACTACATTGCTTCTACTGAGCTAAATTCAGTAAGTCTTTCAGCCTGTGTGGATAGAGGTGGGTATCACTTAAATTTTAGGAGACATGTCTCTTTTAGGTGAGTAACGCCTTAGTAAGTAAATATATTGTTTCCAATGAGCTACTTGCAAAATGAGCTGTCAGGAGGAAGGAGTGTGTGATAATCCTCCATTAAAGTAATGGCCAAGGAACAGCCCACTGAGGTGATGCCACTCGGTGGGCACCAGTATGCTGGCAATGTATGGGTCTGCTAGAGAACTGTGTATTGGCACACTTGGCTACAGTGTCCGAACACCTGCCACGCAGGATGGGCAGAACAGTCCTGAGCGTAGCATTTCCATCAAACCCCATTGCATTGCTCTCTCTTCAGCAGCCTAGCGTTTCTTGTCCCATTTTTCCCAACTCTTGCAGCATGCTCTGTGCTGAAGTGCACTTGCTGCCTCTTGCTCCTTTGGAGCATTTCACGTACCCCAGCTGTACCACCTGGAAAATGTGCTGCCATCACAGTTCCTGGAGTCTCAGCTCCTTCCTCTGAGGATTTAACACGGCTACAGAGCTGCTTTCCCTGCCCTGTGCCACTCTCAGGGTGCCTGGTGGGAGTGCCCTGTATCCTCCCCAGCCTGACATCATGCCCGATGGCCAGCCAGATCCACAGACAGTAACAGCCAACTGCTCCGTAGGGAGGAAGAAAAAGAAAACTAAACTCCAAACAATCCACAGCATGCATAAGCAGTGGCCCAGCTGCACTGTGCAAGTGTTTCTCTGTTCCCTGTATAACTTATCACCTGTCATTGCAAATACCACGCAGTTCTCAATACAATGATTGGATGCAAATGTGGAATTGTCTTTGGAGGGTGAATCCGTGTGAGTGCTGTGCTTACAGGTGTCGCGGGGGAGCAAAAGCAGGAGCTGAAAAAACTTGGTGGAAAGTACCTAGGACCTAATCGTTTTTGCAGACCAGGCGTCCTGTGGGGCCAGGTGCTGTTCTCAGGTGCTGTCTTGGGAGCGAATTCAGTAGAGGCACTGCAGAGTTGCCCAGGTGTGGCTGCGAGTGAATATTAATTCACTCAGGTTCCTGGTGTAAGTATGGCTGTTGGGCTCAGCAGCTGAGTGCTGGGCTGCTCCCCGAGGGACAAATTAGCAGGCGAGACAAACGGGTGAACAAACAGAAAGAGAGACAAATAGGGAGGTGCTGTGGGGGCAGTCACGGTGTGTTGTTCTGGGCAGTTGAATAAACTACTAATTTTAGCTTGTCAGCAGTGACCGAGTACTGTGTTCATACTTCTGCTTTGCTTGGCCACATGTACGACTTTCCCTAGTTATTTGCAACTCAGGAAGAGAAACCTTTCTGCTTTTCTTTTTTATTGCCTTATACGGCGACAAGTTGATTTCCTCAGTTTTGTCTGCCTGGCTCAACACAGAGATGATGAGGGCAAAAACTGAGCTTGGTAAGGAAACAAGGCAGGGTCTTGGCCTGTTAGGAGTGATCGAAGAGCTCGGTTTTGGGCTTGGCTTTCATGTCAGTAAATTTAGAAGTGGTTGTTCTTATTTCTTAATTTTTTTAGAGATGTAACAACTCTTTTCCCGTGTTCTCTGCACAATAAACTAGCAGTGCCAGCCTGAATGTATGTACAAAGTATACATTCATTCATTATGTCGTTTTGAAGCAAAGATCATTCACTTTTATTTGTTCATAAAACATCGTGCTTGCCAACAGGGCTTTATAAATAATAAATGCTGATAAAAATCTATAAAGTCCAATTCTTTTCCCAGAGAACTCAGCAATGAAAATACCCTGGGATGCCAAAAGTGGACGCCTATGTTTAATTAGTGTGGTGTCTCTGAGGTTCTTTATGTGAAGTTTTAGGGAGTGTTTGATCAATGCCACGTTCCAGAATAGTTGTCAATTATCGGGCTTGCTGCCTGCAAACTGCACGTGTTCCAGAATGACTCTGTGCCATATCCTGCATAGCTTATGCAAATGCAAGCCTGTGCCGCTGCCTTAATTTCTGGGGTTGTTGAATACACCCTATTATTTGCATATTCTTGTAAGGTTTTGTGTATGCGTTTAGTTGGCTTCATCTAATTACTCCTGCGTGCTTTTGGAAACTTGAATTTCCCAGCAACTGCAGTGGCGCTGGGGAAGATGCTGCTGGTCGTCTGCAGGCGTTCCTGCTGCAGAAGTTACTCGGGGTTTTAGCAGCAACTTTTAAAAGCCCAGACGATCTCCCCTGGGTTGCTCTCTGGGAGCTGAGCTTTGTGGATAAGAGAGCTGAGCGTTACCTGGTGCAGCCGGGACCGCCAGGGAAGGAGGGGAACCTCCGTTCCCAGCCGGAGCCTTGTGCCTTTCGGGCAACTGCAGCAGTGTGATCAGTCATGCCGATGAGGATCTTGATAAGGCTGATTCACATACCTTGGCAGCAGCTCCTTCCCCATCCCCTCCCCACCCCAAATTCCTACAAGCACTATATTTTGGTATATTCTAACTGGTAATAACCTTCCGAGTGCTCCTGATGGTTTATCGCTGAGGCATTTCATCACCCTGCCAGTCAAATCTTTTGCCTAGCCAGTGGTGAAATCATTGCTCTAGCAGAAGGCGAAGAGCTCTCGGTCTGACAGCCACAGTTAGTGGAGCGGGAGCGCAATTTAATTTTCTCTCCCTAGCCTTTAGCCTCGGATCGCTCCCGTTCAAACTGACCTAGTTGCAAGCACCCAACATCTGCCAAAGTCACGGGCTTCTTTAGATAAAGGGCACGCATATGGGAAGCACGTTGAGAAGCAGTTATTTGGTGTGCTCCGGGTAGCTGTTTTTACAGAGCTCCACTGAGATGTCTCTGTTTGCTGCAGCTTTGAATGCAGCTATTCATGTGCTTTATCAAGTGATAGAGGATGAC
The DNA here is from genome assembly GCF_009769625.2 of Cygnus olor. Lineage (NCBI taxonomy): Eukaryota > Metazoa > Chordata > Aves > Anseriformes > Anatidae > Cygnus > Cygnus olor. Next base: position 15,365,576 of record NC_049179.1, read on the forward strand.
TGGCCTGAGCATGAGATGGAAAGGAAAATAATTGGTCCCTCCTAAGGAGGGTGCCTTGGTGTTTGTGTGGGAATGAATGCCAAATTGTTTCTTGTTTTCCTGAATGAAAACTTTAAAGCCACGCTTAACTTCCCGCTATAGCTGTCTGCGCAGCGGTGTTTGGCTACAGCCTGCAAAATCCCTCTTAACGTATCTGCAGTAAAAATAGTAGCGTGTAAGTCCAGTTGAGATAGCGTCTACTTATATGGCATCTGGGACAGGCTCTTTCTGTTGGTCTTTATTGCTATTGGGGTTTGGGATGCTAATGAAGAATTTAAAATACCAAATTCAGGAAAAAAAGGAGGTATTAAATAAAGAAGTCGATCATCAGAGGGTTCCTGCTGGAGCAAACACAAGTAGGGTCCTGTGAGATGGACACCAGGGAGCTGAGTGGTTAAGAGCAGAATTTGGATTTGGGATTTTTAAAGGGTTTTGATGCACAACTCCTCCTCCCCATTTTAAATGTTCTAAATACATCACTGTTTTCCTGTTGCAAAAAGGGTTGTGTAGTGACCTGGTCAAACTCTTCTTGAAGGCGGTGGAGAGGTCTATGTGGAGGATGTCACTGAAGGCAGTTTTATAGGAGCACTGCAGTGCCTCATGGTGTCGTCTTGTACATGGTGCTGTACAACCATCCCCAAAGAATGAGTTTGCCCCCGAGTATTTGCAGTCTGAATAGACTGGCTGGGAGAAAAGTTGCAGGTGTGGAAAATGAGGCAGAGGTTAAAAGAGTGATTCTGTGGCTGAAGCTATTGGTAAAGCCTAGGTAGCAGCAGCAGAGTCCAAGTGCCTTGGAGATAGCAGAGTCTGGCACAGCAAGGAATTCCAGTTTCAGGTGCTTCGCTCAAGTGACTGAACTGCAAGCGCATTTTTCCCATTGAATTTATTGGTTTTATTCAAGTATTTATTTTCCTAGAATAAGAATCTACTTTAAAATATTGCTGTACTTCTTTATTCTTTCCATCCTCAGCAGTGCCGAGTAATAAATTAGCTGTAATGCTCATAATTTATTTGTCGCTGGGGCATTTAAGGGGGGAAAAACATGGAGAGAAAATAAATGTTTTAGTGGGGATGAGGATTGCCAAGCATTGGCTGGTTATTGCTTACAGTTCATTTTTTCTTAATATATCTTTGCTGGCTATGTTATTTCTGGAAAGTTGTTTCTAGTATGCCTTTCCCATTAGAGAATATTGTCTGTTTTGCAGCTGAGTTGCACAGAAAGTTATTCTGAACTAGCGCTTTTGAGTACATTCATACGTCTCTCAGAAGCCTTTTGATGTTTTTAGGGTCTCTAAGTGCGGAGCGGAGGGGAAACCTGATCCAGCGCCGGGTTCTGATGCCTGCAGGCTCCAGTGTGGTTTGGGTCAGGAGTGTAGCGTTGATATATTAATGTTCAAGCTTTATATAAATGAATAGAAACAAATTCTGGCCCATACCTAGGTTGGATTTTGGGTACCAGGAAGGCTTATGAGTAACTGGCATTTATGCTTCGGTTTAAAGCTTTCTTTCAGCTACTACTAATAGGTGAAATGGGGACAGCTACGTGTTTATCTCTTCCAGTGCTCTGTACCACTTGCAGAGTAAAGCTGAACTTAAAATCTGATGGCTTTTTGGTTAAATGCATTTAAAGGCAAAACACATTTAACATGCACGAGTGTGGACTGATTGGTTTTAACGTTTAAATTTTTTATTATTTTTAGCAGAAGGTTTGGCAGCTCCTCCTTTTATCCTGTAAGGGCCGAGTGATACTTGTAAGCCCTGAAAGAAAGAGCAGCCTGTTAGAAATGTTATGATCCACCACAAAAAAAAAAAAAAAGTCTAATTTCTTTTGGCTACCCTTAGTTTCCTAAATCTCTTTGGCAATCGCTGTGTGCCTATGTGACAAGTAGGTCTGTGAGTTTTAACGTCCTGCAGTATTAATGCAGCTGAGGTTTAAAGGGATCTTGAATTAGATGAGAGTATACATTGGTTTGAAAGTCTGGATTTGTCTTGCTCAGAAACTTTATGCAGCATGAGCCTTTAAATGGTAGTGTAGCACCTGTCCCATAAAGGGGTCAGCTGAGCTGTGATCCCTCTCCTTCTCTGCAAGGCAAGCAGATATTGCTTGTTTTCCAGAAAGGGGTGTTTCTCAGGTTATGTGGACTTTCTTTTCCCTTACTTTTAGGATATTGTAAAGGTTGAAAAGCCAGTTTCTGTTCTGCTACAGCATAATAAATGTATTGCTTCAAAAAAAAGTTATTTTTCAATTTATCAAGAAGAATTTGTCCTCTGTGTATAATAATCTAAGATATTCCTTTATTTGTATACTCCTTAGTCTCTAGTTGTTCCTTCGCAGTAGCAAGATTAAACAAAGGAATACTGTTTAATAGGCGAGGGTACAGCTCGGATGAATTGCTGTAGCTTGACCTTCTGATCAACACCAGATGAATCTGCAAAGTGTTATATTTTAACCACGATTCAAGGAAGTTTAAACAAACACATAATAATACATTGTGTAGTACCCCCTGTAAGTGCTCCAGTGAAGTCAAAAAGAATCCATTTTTCCTGTTGCATAGAAAATTGCTGCTGCAGATTTTGATTTACAAGGTTTCATTATAACTGCAGCAAAACCAGGACTGGAACCCCAAGAGTCCTATCTCCAGGTCGCCTTGTTGCAACCATGAGACTCTCTGTCTCTTTGTAAATACATACTGCAATGCAAACAGTATTGTCTATTCCGTGGTGTAGAGATCTCACGCTGCCACTCTTCATACAGCATCAGTACGATGAACAGTGATAGCAAACAGTTGATGGAGTGTGTGGTGCTTCTTCCTGGTGGTGCTGGAGGACTCTGCCCTGGTAGGGGAAGCTTTCTGTAAATACTTAAAAAGATGAGTCCTGCATCCAAGATGTTTCTGTTTGAGTAGATGGATAAAAGCATGGAGAAAAAGAAGCATCCCTTTTCCCCAGATTTTAAGTGGGGATACAGTTGTTGTATTCATATAGACCTGCAATGCAGATATGGCTAGAACTACCCCTCCTCGCCTAGCAAATGTAGGGAAGACCTCAGAACTAAAATCAGATTTCTTCAGCTCTCCAGTTAATAACTTTCCCTTTTCCAGCCTTATTCTGGATGTGATATCCTTCTGCATTTTGATCCCTAGATGTTTCTTGCTGAGCTAAGGGACACAGGCCCGCTCTTTTTGTTGTTACACAGTGCCTGTTGTATTGAAGTTGCAGATCAGTGACAGGGGCTCATATTGTGGCGGTGTCTGAAAGCACTTGATGATTTTAGATGACTGCTTGCAGCATAAGAGCAAAATCTTTATTCCAGGTCTGTTGGAATATTTACTTTATTTTTCTGTGGTCCAAGAAGGAGAAAAGCAATTTGCTTTGGTTTGATTTTCGTTTTTCCTTCTGTTGCCTCTCTATCATAGCATCCTTTCTCCTTGCCAACCAGACAGCTGATTTCCCGTCTGTTTTTGAACATCTTTACCTTTTTGGTGTCTGCAGCGATCTCATGGATGATTTCTTGCAGGCCAAATGAATTTTAGATGTGTGGCTATGAGGGCAGGTGTGGGAACAGAGAAGTTGTTTTTCCATGCTCCTTAACGATGTGTTTTTCTGGGCAAGGATTGCTGGAATTCTCTTATTTTTAATATTTAAATGTACTTTTAAAACACTTACCGTGCTGTTCATCTGTATAATTCATAATTCCTTAGTTTACTAAAAGTGGAAAAGGACTTAAAATTCAGTGTTACGGTGATCCATAAAATGACAGTGAAGTGTTTGAAAGAACCTGGGTAATTCAGTTGTATTGAGGTCTTCGTGACTCATCAGCATTATGGTTTCTGAAGCGACTATGTCAGATTTGCTTTCAAGTTTTTTGGTGCTTTGATGTTTGCGTCTGAATCTAACATTTTTTTCTATTTTTTTTTCTCCTTATAAAAAGGCAACTAAAAACTCTACCACAAAGAAACTGAAAGCGTGGCTGTTTAGGAAGAGTTCTGTGGTGTGGGTGTGGAAGAATATAGGAATACTTGAGTAGATGTCATTTTTAGAAACGTATAGTGGTATACTTTCTTTTCCAACTAAAAGTTAGATCTCTGGCAGCATTGAGGTTGGCATTGTTCTTGGGTCAATATATAAGGAATAGCCTTGAGGTGTATATTTTGCATGTGTACTGTAAGGTGATGCTTAACAGTTAAAGCACGCAGTATCTAATGAAATGATGTGGAATTGATTTACAGTGGAGGTGCCAGCAGTAAGTGGTGCCCCCAGAATTCCTAAAGCAGATGAATTATGCTGTGAATTTATGTAAGGTGAAAAGTAAGTATTTTCCATGGAGCCTGCTTGGAACGTGTATTAGATCAAGCTTTGTATGCTCGCAGCTGGCAAGGAGCACCTATGTTCAAATGCAGGACGGACAGAATAGTAAGAAAAACTGCACTTTGTCTAGGCCTGCATGCTTTGCAGCAGCAATGGGGATGTTCCCCATATCAAGACAGAGTTCTGAATTGTCTGTAGATGCAGATTTGTTTCATTCCTTTAATTCTCCAAAGGGATAATAAGGAGCGAGAAAAATAGCATAACTACATAGAATTGCAGCCCGTTGTGTTGAACAACAAATGTTATTTTTCTCTGGTAGAGTTTCAACAGGAAGAGCTGCAAAAAGGTTGTTTGGGGGGTTTTGTTTCTTATTTCTGAAAAGGAGGATGTGAAATGGCTGCTACCTCTTTCTACTTCTCTCCTTGGCTTTGTGCAAACGTAGGTTGGCACAACATTAGAAGTAGAGCAGAGAATTGTTTGGGAGCATGATGTTGGAGTGTAGGCTAAACCTCACGCTTTGGCCTGAAGAAAATTTCTGAGAGGCCACAGGAGAACTGGCATGTACCTCACTTGGTGAGTCCCCCACACTTCTGAGTAATACCAGACCTGTATGTAGACATACATGTCTAAACTCAGAAATGTCAAGGGAGAAGAGGGTCAGCTTTGGAAGCTTCCAAAAGATAAGTTACAAATACGGTCTAAAGAAAATGACGTTGAAAAATATGAAGGAGGAATGCCCCAGTAGTATCCTGCTGCTTGTTGTGCTGTGCTAATGACTTTCATCTGCTGGAAACATGCTTGCTTCTCATCCTGACACGGTTGGCAGTGTTGCATGATGTATGGAGTTGCCAAATTAGGGGTAGATCCTTTCTTTCCCTCTAACTGGGAAATGACAGAAAAATTGCAGTACGTAACAGGGTCTTGATTTTTAAAGAGGAAACCAAGTTTGGATTTCCAGTTTTCCAGTCATAAGATTTGCTTCTCGTGGTTTCTCTAAGATGCAGAAGGAGCTGTATTTGCCACAGTTTAGTAAAGCTGTTTTCTCCAAGTTGCTCCTAAGGCTTTACTTTTCCTGTTGACAAGCATCCACCATGCTTGGTGAGGTGTTGTGGTGGGCTAACCGTGGACTGCAACAGCCAGATGTGCTCTCACTGCCCTCCTCGACAGGACAAGGGAGAAAATGAGATGAAAAAGCTCGTGGGTCGAGATAGTAACAGGGAGATCACCGACCAAATGCTGTCACAGCCGAAACATACTCAACTTTGGGGAAAATTAATGTGTTGCCTAGTAAAGTAGATTTGGAGGTTGGGAAATGAAGGCAAAAATTAAGACAACGGGATTTTCTCTCTCACTTTTTTTTTTTCCTCACTCTTCCGTGTGGCATTTTGCCCTTTCTTATTTAAAACTTATTTAAGTTTTCCTCAGCGTTGCTGCTGCCTCGGTGGTGGCCATGGTGGAGCCCTTGCAGAGCCGGGCCTGGGGCGGCCCAGCCTCTCCTCACAGCAGCCCCAGCTGCCTGCACCTCACTGGGGACACCCAGTGCGGGTTTGTGCTGCCTCTCCGATGGCAGTGGGACCTTTACTACCTCCTACCTGGCCACACTGAGTCTGGAGAGCCCTGAAACAGAGGGAGGCAAGGGGCACGTCCCCTCAGGCCCCAAGAGGCTGCACCTTGTTGGATGCTGAGAGAGCTCCCACACGAGGGTGGACGCTAAAGTAAAATTTGCATCTTGTGTCAGCACTGGCATGCTCTTTGCAGAAATGCTGGCTGCCGTTGGGTAAATTAATTCCCCCGTGCTTGGCTCCTGTCAGCCCTTGGTGGCCGGTCACAGGCTGTTAGGGTGGGCTGGTGAGCAGCAGCCAGGTTCAGGCCGTGGAGGAATGAGTGCCTGTGGAGGGTGTGACTAAAACAGATATTCTTTCTCTCCTGCTGGCATTGTCTGTAAAATTTGATAATTGTGGGAATGAGCCTCACCAAGTGCCGCAGTTTGTGATGCGCAGAGAAAGCATCGAGCATGTAGGCCCTTTATGAGGAACAGTGGGCAGCATTTGTTAGGGCTTACCAGCAAAAGAAAACTGTGTTTTTGTTTTTGTCTTGCTCAACGTACAGGGCCGAGAGCAGTTAATTACAATGGGCCTTTCAGCCTCCCCATGAGATGCACACTTTGTTTCCTGCTGCCTTTTGCTCGTTATAATGCAGGTCCTTATGTCTGAAGTCAGCGCAGCTGCTGGCCGAGGGACAGGAGCTCTCGCTGAAGGGATGCCTTGTCTGGGGGTGCCTGTTTGTGAAGGGTGGTGGCATTAAGTTGATGTTACCGCCTGGTTTGGGTGATCCCGTGGTCGGTCAGTCCCATCTGAGGTGCTCAGCACCATGAACACCCACTGAGCTCAGCTGGGTTTCTGCAAGCACTTGCCATGTTGTCTTCTCTACCTCTTGTGCAGAGGGGTGGTTTGCCCCCACGTTTGTGTTTCTGTCATTGAAAGGTGGCATCAAAAAACGTATGGCTAGCTTGAGCCCTGGGGCTGCAGTGCTAGTCTAGGTTGGATTTTTTGTTTCTTCTCTTGCTTAATCTGTCATAATTAGTAATATTAAAAAGAAAATGTGTATCAAAGGAGCTGGCTTGGGACTACCAAGAAGTTTGAATCCCATAGTTTTGGGTTTGAATCCCATTGGGATTCACTCCTACCAACTTGAAATATCCTGAGAGCAAAGGCTGAAAAGGGAAGATTTCAAGCATTCCATGGACCTAGATAAACTGTTTGCTTCCAAGAGCTTATTTGCTCTGTTGAGGCCACTTCTGCATTAGCAAATGTTTCTGTGAATGAATGGATTTCAAAAACAGCTTGGGAATTATTCGATGGCTATTGAAGTCAAGCCACACTAGCAATCCATGTGCTAGAGGCACAGCTTTGTGGGTTTGCTGCTTACAGTTTGCTGTATTGTTTGGCATGACTGTACAAGCTTTCTCAAATGCTGGCCCTCTACAGAAGTCCAGTGTTTTCTGTGAATTAGGATGCATCAAGGCTGCTGTATTGCTCTTGCTCTTAATCACAGTGCTAGTTCCTACTAGGAAGGCAGAAGTTTCAGATTTCTTTGCACTTTGTCTTGTGGAAGCACTTGGGGCTTATGGTTCAGCCTTTTGTAGCTGAGAAGAAATTTATTGATTTGAATCATTCAGCTTAATTCAATTCTGGACAAGTTTTCTGCCAGAATATTTTTCCTTATTTAAAAAGATCCCTAATGAATAACTGTAGTTGTATATAATGACTCCTGGGAAATACTGGATACAGTCTCTAGAATCAGTTCTGTGCTGTTTTCGAATGCAGATTACAAACTTTTGATGTGCATGTCTGAACAGCGCCCAGGGTCCCTTGTAGCCATCTGTTTTTTCAAGATGCTCCCACATTAATAAGCTGCATCTTTGGTATTCTGTGGACAGGTATTCAGTGAGCAATTGGTTGGCTGGATAACAACTTAGGTAAATCTGGATATAAAAGTCTCTCTGCTTTCAGTGCATTGTTGGGACTAGAGTGTTGCCAGCAGGAGAAACCAGGTTGTTTGCACCTAGGACATGATATTTTCGTCTGGTTTCAAACCCTTACCCTGAAGAAGAGTCTGTGTAGCTGGGATTGTGGATCAAGGAAGGGGACATCCATCCATTACAGATGTCTCTCAGAAATTGCACTTTGAGGCTCCAAGGTATGCGTTCTTTAAGAGATGCACAGCACTTTTCTGGACTAGAAATGCAAGGTGAAACCAAAATTACCTTTGCTTTCTCCTTTATTTGCCCCCAGTGGTACATAATGTATAGATTCAGGCATGTTCATTTTGATTCTCAGCATCCTGATTGCTCTCAGAACTCTTGGTATCAAATATTACATTTTGTGACTCTTGGTCACAAAAATTTAAATTCATGGAGTGTTTCCAGGAGTTAGTGTCCCTGGTATTTCCCTGCTCTCTGCCTTGCCCCTGCTGCACACAACCAAGAGATGAAACAAATGGGAGAACAACAACTTGTTTCATCTGGGCCAATACTCACTAGGCAGAACCTGTTGATGTTGGCATCTTGGCAGGGGCAGAAGAACATTCCTGCCACATGTGGGTTATGTTTTATAACCTGGATTTTGCTTTGCAGTTGGCTGTCCAGAGCTGTCATGTCCAAACTGACTGCCTTCATCAGTCAAGACTAACGTACATGCCCAGAGAAATCTGTCTTCATTTGCATTTGAGCAATGTGACATGTGTCACAGCTAGGAGAAGACAGCTTTGCCGTAGAGTAATGCTTGTTGGCTCAGCAACAGCTATAGGTAGTTTTTGGTAAAGGTACAGGTTGGGATCTTGGGACGTTTGGGTTCATTTCCTGGCTTTGTCATGGCTTTGTCATGGACTTCCTCAGGCCTTCTTTGGGTTTCATCTCTACATTAACTAATTGGGTCGTTGTGATGTGGTCAGGCTTTGTTGTGGGCTGGGATTGTCGATGCTCAGCCTCCACAGTGAAGGTGGCTGGGGTGAAAGAGGCATGCCCTGAACCAGGTCTCTATCAGATATTATAATAAAGTTGATACCAGGCTGTTAATTTATTTAATGCTAATTTTGTATTATCCCACCTGTGGTTGATCTGTGAGGCATCTTCCTTCACCCTGGGCTACGATGCAGCCTTGTTGCCAGCTGAGTGCTATCTTTGCTTCCTTCACACCTGCCTGGAGCTGTAGTGTTGAGCATCCAGCCCTTTGCCTTCTGAGCCTTCCCAGGGCCTGGCTATTTGGGGCTGCTTTCCTTGCTCTGTGGGTAGTGATGGATTTAAGAGCCTGAGGGTATTATTTTTCAAAGATGCTTTCCGAGCCACACTCTAATTGGCAAAAGTGACTTATTCTAAGTGTCTCTTTGAAAACGGTGCTCTTGTTCCAAAGCCACTTAAGTGCTTTTGAAAAATCTTTCTGCCTGTTATTGATTGCAGTGGACTGCTTCAGTGGTGCCTAGCCTCATGTAAAGCAGTCCAGATTTAAAGCCTAAACGTTATGTGCCTGGCTAATAAACTGTACTGTAATTAGTATCTTTGGGAGGCAGGAACCAGGGGGAAGTTGAGTGTAAAGGGAATTAAATTCATATAAAAGCTGTCTGTAAAGAATAAGTGAAGAACTGTGGAAGGAGATGAAAACACAGCAGTTGAAATGGGTGCAGAGAGGATATGTGATAGGAAGAAAATGGGTGTGAAGCTGCAAGGAAAACTTTAATAGGCTTATGTTAAAGCAGACAAAGGATCTAGACTAGCAGGTAGTGAGCTTCCATAAAGACTGATCCACCAGTCGAACAGTTGGAGTTAATATAACCTGCAGGTCCCAGTTTCCCAGCTTCCCCCATGCAAGTTGGACTGGACACATCCCTGTTGTTCACCACAGCAGGTCCCCAGCATCATCCTCCAGTATGAGAAACCCCTGCTCGGGGCTGTGTGGGCCGCTTTGAGATTGCAGGGGCTTCATCTGACATGGATTCATGCAGGTGGCTTTTCGTTTTACTTTGTTCACTGCACGTCTCCCAGGGAAGCTTAGCGTGGCTTTGAGCAGTACACCTAGGGGATGACAGACTCCTGCAGCTGCGTGTGCAGCTCTTGCCCTGGCTGGTGTGTCATGCACCTGCAAAATCAGGGTCAGGGGAAAGCAGAGGCTGGAGAAGTACAAGGACAGAAGAGTGCATATGTTGGCTGCACTACCCAGTTGGTTAGTGAGTCCCTGGTTTGGCTTGGTGCTGAGCAATGAATGCAAAGCCATGCCAGCTCTGCAGTGGCTGAATTCGGGGTTCCTCCCAGAATTCGTTGTGCCACTGCTGGAGGAGCAGTGGTCCTCTGTGGAAACTTCTCTGGTATTGAGCTTTTGCTCATCTCAGGCTTGGGTGGGTAAGTGGTGGTGACTTCTGCTTTCCTTGCACATACTCATTGAATTTTTGCAGGGTCTGGTGGTTCTACGGTGAGGGGACCCCATAAGCTGCTGCTCCGTGCCTGTCTCTAACAAGGATTGTTGTTAATACTGCAGACATGAGGTGAAATTCAGCCATCTGTGTGTACAGCCTCAGCAGACACATTTATTCATTGGCTTTTTTGATAGCTCACTTCCCAGTGAACCTCAAGGAACAGAGCTTTCGTCATCTGGCGAGACATCTCGTTGCCTGTATCTGTATTACAGGGAACGCGTCGAGTCCAAGTGAGCTATAACAAGTCTGCAAGTTACAGCTAGATCGCCCGGCTAATTGTTCTTTAACTACAAGATGTTTTTTTAATTGCCTCTGTGTTACTTTTTGTGTGTTATTTTAAAAAGCACTTGTAAATCACCTTCTGTTCAGGAGGAAAGGGCTTGCCGTTTCTGAGAAGTGGCAAAACGGGGAGATGGTGTGATGGGAGGGGAGGTAACGTTGCAGGGCTTGTGCTGTGCTCAGGACTGCCCAACTTCAACGTGCAGACGTCACAAGGCTGCCCTTCACAACTTCCACCCCTCGTTCTTCGCACAGGAGATGTTCAGATAACGACGAGGATCTCGGACAGGAACAGATTTAAGATCACCTTCACGCCCTGACTTCTTGTCTGGTTACACCACACGCTCCCCGCGCTCACCTCCCAGCCTGCCCCGTTCTTCGCCGGGAGGTTTGGCAGCAGCAGGCGTGCAGCTCCCCTTCCTGCCCTTGGCTCCGCGCAGAACAACGGGAAGGAGGAACGAGTAGTTTGGGAGCAGGACGACCTGGACAGCTCCTGTGTGGGCTGCAGGGAAGAAGAGTCTCTAATTTTTGAGACCAACTTGGGGTATTGGTACTCACCTGCTAGAGACCCCCTAATACCACCTGCAGGTGCTTGCGGTAGTTTTTGAGTTACCACAGATTGCTGGGGGTTGATAATACCATGTGGCCATTTCGTTAGTTCCCTTTGACGGCTTCCTTCCTCCCATCGCTTACTAAGTAAAAGTATTTGTGTGCCGGTCGATGAGAACTGCCTCTTATTTCTCCTAAAGCCGAGTTCCCATTTGCGGTAGCCAGGCATCCTTGCTGCTGGGTGGGGAGAGGAGCATGAGAGGTATCAGCAGAGCCAGAGCAGATGAGGAGAAAAGTAGCAGGACTTGTCAGAAAACCTCCTCTCTCAGTATACAGCCTTTATATAATCACCGTTGTCCTCCAGCCGTGAAAACTGAATTCAGCTCCCATTTTATTAATGCTGCCTGAGAGTGTCCTGCCTGTGTCACTTCTGCCCTGGTTCTTGCCTGGCAGCTGGGAACGCTGCTGCAAGCAGCTCCGCGGCCCTCTCGTCTTTATCTGCGCTGTGGCATGACTCGGATGCAACCCTTAGCCCCGAATTCAGCTCTCGATCGTAAGTTAAGATAAGATGAAGTCCTTTGCCTGACAGGTTTTCCTGCCAGGCTTGCATTATGGTTTCTGTTGTGGTGAGTGGCGCAGGGTATAGTACAATGTCTTATCTGCAGACACAAAGTGTTGTGCTAGGAGTATTTTATTAGATAGACAAGCAAATTTGCATTGATGGAGGGGCCACAGGGAGAGGGAAGTGAGGCTGCTGCCGTGTGACAGGTCAGGATCCTGGCTCTCTGGTGCCTTGACAGTACGTGGGAAGGGGCTTTTTTTGCCAGTAGGAGCCTCCCAGAGACATGCACTTCATCTCCACTCAGTGTTTCTTCTGATCCATCTGCATAGTGCAGATCAAAGGCCCTCATCTTAAACTGAACCCGGGGTGATGGTGCCCTGTTTGCACAGTCCTGGGTTTGCGTGTGAATCCTATCGCCAGTCCTGCGTGTCGCCAAGAGTGTCTTTCATGCTGTAGGAGTCTGCATTTAAGTTGTTAAATACAGTTTGGGTTACTTTTGGTCTGGCTCTGTTCAGCTACTTACCGGACACAAGAAAAAAATGAAAAAAGGAGATTTATCTCTGAATGCGTCGAAGATGCTCCGGCTGCACTCCCTCGGCCATTTACTGTCACAGAGCTGAGCAGCGGCCCCTTTTCGCAAAGCCCCGCTGCCGCCTGCGTACCCCACGTGGGTTGTTCACCCTCCTGGTCTGCAGTGTGCCAGTTTTGCACCGCACTTCTTAAAGCACACAGAAACTCAGTCTGGGGTTGCGGTTTGTGCTCCTTGCGTGTTTATGATGCATTATTTTGCTGCCTGTGAAAGTGCCATAACATTTAAAAATAAATCAGGATTCAAATATCTGCTAGCTTCGTTGTACGCGTGCCGCTAAAGAGAAGTGTGGGCTACAAATGGGTTCTGGCACTGGATATATTTATGCAGATACCCTGTCAGAGACTGAAATATCACCTGCATTCACGCAGTGAGGCGAATCTTGAACAGCAGGCTTGGAAGAAGAAAGGTTGTGTGGACGCTTGGTTTGTGGCTGCGGAAATATTTTCAGAGGTTGGGACTCGAAAGTTTTGTTTTGTCTTAAAAAAGCCCATCTTAACTGTGATGCTTATCTGCGTCAGAGCAGCAGAAAAGGCCTTTCGGGCCTCTCTAGGAAGTTCGCTGTGGCCTGGTGCTCTGTACCTGTGTCTATTTCGAGCTGCCCGTGACTCACTCCGTCCTGCCGTGACAGGTAACAGCCCCGACAGTCGTCCTGTTTGCGCCTCTCCGAATGGGGCAGCGCTCCGTTTCCCCAGGGGAGGCAGGCAAAAGGGGGCAGTCTGGTGTCCCGTGCAGGATCCTTAAGAAGCAAATGCAGAAGGTTAACAGCAGCCCACTGCACGGCTGTTCACTGCAATGGTTGCCTGCATTACCGAGGTTAGGTTTTTCATGCTGCGTCTTTGATCTGTGTGGAGCCCGCTCTTGCTAGACTAGTGGAAAATAGACTCGTTCGGCTTCGCGAGGCACGTGACTTTTTTTTTAAGCTACTCTGAAATGAACTGTGGGTTTCCATGGGCGTATCGACTCCTGACCAAACAGGATATCTTCTGTGGGTGCTGCCTGCTCTTTGCACTGTTTGCAGTGTGCAGTTAGCATTGTTCCGAGCGGCTGTGGCATAGCTGCACGGCCTGGCCGAGGGCTGCTTTGTGCCTCGTGTCGAATGAAGGTGAGTGGCAAAGGATGCTGCGACTACTGAGATGCAGAGAGAGAAGTCACCTGAAACACAGCGGGGTGCAGGAGGTAGCAGATAAGTTTTCTGCATGGTTGGAGTAAAGAGGGGAGAGAGGAGGTGGTGTCACAAGCGTGCATCTGGCCTCGAGCACGAGTGCATGGTGCTGCTTCTCTTGCTGCATGCTCTACCATCCTTTCTGCTCAGGCCACTGAAAATCTTGGCCGTGAACGTGTACTTAATTCAGACCGGGTCAATAAGCTCAGGGCTGGTCACCAGAAAATAAAATAAATTGTCTGCACCAGGCAGGAGAGTGAAGCACAGATCCGAGCTGCGCATTCCTCGTGGCACCGGCACAGTAACTTGCAGATTTACCGGTACTGGCCTAGAAACAGCGTAAGCACATGCTGCAACAGCCAAGCTAACAACACCCTCCTTCTCAGCTGCGGCACTATTATCCCTGTCACGCGAATGCAAATTTCTATGCAGAGACAATTTCCAGACCTTGAGCAGAGCCAGCTTGGGTGTGTTGGCATCGCCACCCTTTTTGCTTGCTCTTCTGTTCGTATGCCCAAAGCCAGCACAGGTGTCAGCAGCTCTGGTGAGAGCGTCTTTTATGTTCCCACCGACTTGGTTGGACTGGGAACGGCGTTGACAGAAGCCATCAGCAGGCGGAGATGGGCCCTCCCGATGGCCCCGCTCGCTATTTCGGCAGGGAGGGAGCAGCGGGGTGGGAAGAAGCAGTGGGTGCCGATGCCTGTGCAAAGGGCTCTGAGCTCCCTGCTCTCCTCCCGGCCAGCCGGGGAATGGGCAAAATGCCACGGGAATTGTCCATACTTTAAAAAAAAAAAAAAAAAAAAAAAAAAGAAAGAAAAAGGATCAACCCTAAACGATCATCATGGTGCTGAAACCATGGAGCGTAAAGAATAAAGACAGGATTTGGCCCTGTCCCGCGTGGCTGCTGGAAGGGAGGACGAGCGACACCTGAAGACGGGGGTGGAGGTGCGTGGAAGCAGCAGAGCTGTTTGCGGGACGGTTGCTTTGGCCCTTCGAGGAATCTTACGTTTCCCAGCTCTGTAACGGAGACTGTGGGAGATGGTTCACGTCCGTTTTCCTCTGGGAACGGAGTTGCCAGGCAATTATTTTACACCCTATAGCACTGCCGACATGTCTCTTCAAGTCCGATCTCTTACCACATAACTGAGAAAATGTATTTTACATTAAAAAGCAGCCTTTAAAAAAGGCCCTTCAGGCATAAAGTCAATGTGTTTTCTATATATAACCCCGTGTTATTAATACAGTGAACTTATCTGTAGACTCCGTGGGTGAATATGACTTACCATTGGAGATACGAACAATATGATGTTCGTTTTCAATGCACGGTGTGTATGACTCCGGTCATACACACGCATGACATACGCGCAGCGGTGCCCCCAGCCTTCAATTCGTTCCTTCGTGACAAAGTGGGGCAATGGTGTGAGGCAGCTTTGCGGATTGCATTTTTGCTGAGCATTAATGTAAAATAAACAGCCTCTAGAGAGAACAAATCTACCTTGGGTCAGAAATGCCAGGATGTATAGATCTGGGGCAGACAGGAATGATGAATGTGAGCGAGTATTATCGAACTGAGTCCAGAATGGCATGACAAAAGCTTCGCTGGGTTTACTTACAGGGGTTGCAATATAAGTCTCTTTGGCTGAAAAAATTTAAGGTGGTGATTGATTTTGTTGCTTTTTTCCTTTTTTTTTTTTTTTTAAATGTGGGTAGTTTATCAGTGTATGCATCGTGTGAGATCATTTTCCTCTTTCAATCATTGAAGAGCGTTTCGGAGGGGACTGAGGAGGCCCCTTTAGCCCAGGTCCTTGTGAATGCTGAAATGTCTTTGAAAACCGAGACGGACACATTTGTGCAGAGTTCCTGGGCTCTGTAAGAAGAGGAAGGAATGAGGTACATGAGCTTGCAGATAGCACAAGCATCGTATAAGTTTAAATTACGGTTATTGTACGTTAGGTGGTGCCTTCGTATAGGCAGCAGGCTGGGTTACGTGGCATTTCGGGATCCCCAGGCCTGCTTTTTGGGAGAGGAAGACGTGCAGGAGCCCAGACTGATGTAGTTTAGGGTGGTCCAATTGATTTATCTGGTGTAGGCTTACTCTGGAGGAGCATGAACTTGCAAAAAGCACCAATAGCTTCTGACCTGTTGATCTCATAGCTAAATCTTAGTGCTGAGCAGGGGGTGTCTTGAGTGGGTAAAATGGGGCTCCTGGAGGTGGGGTGCAGTTAGGGCTGGAAAGGCAGTTCCCGATGAAGGAGGTGGGATGGGTGAAGGTCTCGAGACATGGAAAAAAAAAAGGCCGTGGGGCAGGCACGCTTGTGTGCGTGCAGTCCTGCAGCTAAAGCGCTCTGCAGGTGCAGCGCCCTGTGGCCTGCTCAGGACCGATCTATAGGAAGGACGCGAGGACATAACAGTAACAGGGATCTCGGCAGGGCAGAGCTGTGTTCAGCCCAGGTGCAAACGCGTACGAAGCTGTAGCTGCAACGCTGCTCCCACCATGCCTGGGTGCTGGCATTTGCCGTGATCACAACACCGTCTGTGCTGCCTCTCTCCTCCCACTCCTCTGGACTTGCCTGGTCAGTGGATGGTTTCACAGTTACCTCTTTGGGATAAAACTCTCCTTCCAAGGCACTGGGCCCATGCATCTCATCTGTCTGACTTTTACTGGGTTGTTGTAACAGCGGCCCTGTAACTATTCTCGTCACAGAGCAGAAACTCTTAACTGAACGTCCTCCTAACCTGCTCATTCCAGCCGTGACAAAACAGCTGCGTGACTTCCAGCAGCCAGGAAATAGCGAGTTCACAGCTAGCAAGGCGGGCTCCTGGCGCGTCCCGCTGTGGTTTAGCGGGAGGCTGTCCGTCTGAAGGCCCCGTGCTGCCGCACTGCTCCGTGCCCCGCGTCCCTGCTGGGAACGCAGCCGCCTCGTGGGCTGCGCTCCCGAGCGCTCGGCCTGGTCTCAGCGCACAAGGCCTCTTTGTAATCCTCGCAGCCTTTCCACGTGACGTCGGTATTTTTGCAGGGACCTGTCGTGTCTTCTGCAACGTTTACATAACTCTCGGTAAATAGAGCTAGTGTCGGGGAGCTGCGGTGGCTCCTGGGGAGCAGGCTTGTGAGGAAACAGGGGCAGCACAGCGCTGGCTTTTCAGCCGGCCGTGTCCCGCACGCAAGCTGCAGCCGTTCGGTCAGGTTACAAACGGGGCTGCTGGGATGCAGGAAGCCCTGGAAAGGTGGGGTGTAGAAGAAAGCGAAAAGAACGACTTGACCCTGGGCAGAGGTTGGTTTTGGGTAAATGCAGGTAACATCTCCGCTGTGCTAACGCTGGTGTTGTAGTCAGTGTGCGTGTTTAAGGTCACGGCCAATGTCAAAGCAAAAATTGGGGCTGTGCTTTCGGCTCCTGCCACTCTGGATGTAACAGTTATATTCCTGGTTTATCTGGCTAAAAATCTGCATGTTGACCAGTTATTTCCAAGCCCTATTTTTATCTGGGGATTTTCTTCCGTGACTGTCAGTGGTTTTGCACGCTCCGAGTTGTTCGCTCATCTTGGAGAGATTCCCCCTTCTGCCAAACCACGTCTTGGTGGGACCTCAGCTATCGCCGTGCTCCCCTGGGGCCGTGCTGAAGGTGGTGGCTGGGTTTTGGGAGGGCAGGAGGATCTGCACTGTGGCTGTTCTGCCTCAGATGGGTGCAGCACTGCCGGCTCTGACCGCAGCGCCTCGAGCTACAGCGCTGGTCGCCAGGCGTTTTCAGCTGGGGGATCTGGGAGAGAAGGAGCTCGCCTGCACTCCTAACGTTCCTTGCACCTCAGAAACCGAGGATGTCTCTTGGCGCGAGTAAGGATCGAAACAGCAGCAGGAGCTCCTCCAGCCTGCTGGCACAGCAGGGCTAGCAGACAGGAACCACGCAGTTCCCAAGGGAAGTCCGAAGGCGCCTGCCTGCTTCTGCCTCCCCGTGCCGTTGCGGCCAGCAGCCTCGCCCCATCACCTTCTGCTTTAGCAGCTGCAGGTTGTGCTGAGAGCCCAGGTGCCTGAAGGGGGTTCCCGTAGCAGGGGGCTGTGCAGAATTTGTGCGCGTTGGCTGCGTGGTGCTGAACGCTGGAGCCCTCCTGGCGTGAGCGCACTGACCCTGCCAGCTCACACCTCGCAGTGAAGCCAGCCCGTGCCGTGGGTGATGAACGCAGCTGTGTCACGGCAGTGCCTGGTGGGATAGCCTCGGGCATCGCGAGGTGGTACACTTCTCCCTGCCTCGGTGCACCTCACCATAAAGATACCCAGGTAGTGGTTTGGGGCTGTGTCTGTCCCCACCTGCTCCACTGTGCCTCCGCAGCTCCCGCGGAGGGTTGGCGATGGTGGCGTTGTTCCGTGTGTGCTCAAGCACTGCTGGCTGGAGGTCGCTGGAGCCAGGGACAGGCTGTGCTGTGCCCTCTGGAAAGGGTCAGCATTTCTCCCGGTGAATCACAGATCTGTTTCACCCCAACAGGTACCATACCCCCCGTTTCAGGTGGAGCCGCGGTCTCCTCTCCGTTAGACCCACACATCTTCGCTTGGGTTTGGTGGGGGGAAGAATTATTGCATTGTCTGCAGTCAGGGGCTGGATTTTTAGGGTTTTTGTTTATTTGGTTTTGGCCTTGTTCACCTCTTGGCTCTTCAGTCCAGGATGATTACAGCACTGGCACAAAATGGCCACTGCCTGTACGGGGCAAAGGCTGGATTTTCCAAAATCACGAATACCGTCGGGGTTTGTAGACCTGACTCTGACTCTTCTCAGGTTGAGGTTTGGGGGCTCTTGCTGGTGCAGAGCAGCAGCAGTGGGCTGTTTCTGTTCTTCCCTTTTGTGGCTGCTGGGGCTGTCTTTGTCCGAGCTGTGCCCTGGTGTCCCCTAGCAGAGGCTAGCTGCCCCCGGACAAGAGCTGCTGTCAGAATACTTTAAAGTCGGTCAGGCTGGCTCCTGCTTCGTGAGGTTTATCAGCAAAGATTTTCAGTGCCTCCAGTGGGAGGCTATTTTTGTTCTATCCAGGGGCTACCTTCTGCTGTGAGGTCTTTATAATGTGGTTTTTTTTTGTGTGTGTGTGTGTTTGTTTTTTTAAATAAAAAAAAGAGAAACTTGCCTGTTTAAGGACGACCTTAAACATCTTCATCTTTTGCGGTCTGAAAAAAAAGGTAGTCTTTTATCCAAGGTAAACATTTTTGGCATTTCTGTGACACTTTCAAAAAAAATTTCTTGTGATTTTCCCGTATAAAACGGACGCTGCTATAGACAGGAGAATGTGCTGAGCTTTCTCCCTTGAGCAGGGATGACAGCGAGCGAGGCACCCAACGTTTCGTCTCCCCGCTTTGATCCGTGCCTTGACTGTTGCATAAAACCCACGTTGTGTTTCGTTGCACCGAATAATCAAAACTGGATGACATCTCAAGAGAGCAGCTGGTCCATTTTCCTGCCCTTTGGCGAGATCAGTCGTACCTGTGTTGCTCCTGACAGATGCTGGCCTGTGGTCTTTTTAAAGAGCTCTGCAGCCTCTCCAGGCAGCCTGTTTCCCTGTTTGACAACCCTCGCCAGCAGAAGGCTGTTTTCCCCCCCAACCTTGTGTTTAACCTGAATCATCTTTGCTGCAGTTTAAGCCTGTCACTGCTTGTGCTGCCCAATTTGAAGACAAAGAACAAATCACTCCTTTCTGCGGCAATGTGAAGCATTTGAGGACTATTCTTGTACCTCTTTCATGTTAAATAACAGCTATTTGTTAAATTTTCCTTTCTTTGTTGTAGATTTAGATCTTCTGTGTAAATCTTAATTTGCTACTCTTCTCAAAACTATTCTGCAATTGAAGATCCAAGTCATTAACCAATTCACAAACAGTTTAAGCCATTTGCTCGGCGTTTTATTTAAATGCTTTAATGGAAGCCTTCTCTGCCAGCCAAATTGCCTATTTGTGCGTCGCTGTCTCTGACTGACTTCATGGCCTCGTGCTAGCCTGGGAGCCAAGTACCCGCAAGGTTTTCTGCTGCTCAATAACCGCGGTTCTTTCCAGGAGGAAGATCAGGTGCCTGGCGTGATGTGTGGCTTGGGGCGGTTTTGCATTGGTCCTGTGGGACGGTGCTTTAGGAACATGAAGGTTGCATGGTCAGATGGAAAGGAGCCCTAAGAGAGGCTTGCTGATCACGGAGTCTCAGGGCTCTGTAAGCACCCAGTATGTGGATATCGATGTGTTAGGAATTTGGAAATGAACACGTGTGCAGACAAGTGGAAGGTCGTGAAGTGTCCCTTGGTGTTAGGACCTTCCAGCAGGGCTGCGTTTGAACTTGGAGGTCAGCTGCCGCTGTGCTGTGATTTGGATGTCCTTGATTTGTAGGTTTTTGGCTGTAAGGGAGAGTCGAGGAAACTTGTGCTTTAGCAGGGCATACGAGGAGGGCAGAAAGCAGTTTGTGTTCCCTTTCAGTAACTCTATCTGGATTTCTCTGTTGTAGGTGAGTGTTTTAACCACCTTGGAGCGGCGATTCAACCTGCAGAGTGCTGATGTGGGCGTCATTGCCAGCAGCTTCGAGATCGGCAACCTGGCCCTCATCCTTTTCGTGAGCTACTTCGGAGCCCGAGGACACAGACCACGCTTGATAGGATGTGGAGGGATAGTCATGGCCTTGGGCGCCCTGCTTTCCGCATTGCCTGAATTTCTGACCCACCAGTATGAATACGAATCTGGGGAAATACGCTGGGGAGCCGAAGGGAGGGATGTGTGCGCTGCCAACGGGTCCGCCAGCGATGAGGGACCAGACCCGGACCTTATCTGCAGAAATCGGACTGCTACCAACATGATGTACTTGCTGCTCATCGGAGCACAGGTCCTCCTGGGCATTGGTGCTACCCCCGTCCAGCCCCTGGGAGTTTCCTACATTGACGACCACGTGAGGCGGAAAGATTCCTCTCTGTACATAGGTGAGGCTCGCTGAACTGCTCGCTGAAAGTTTTCCTTGAGGGCAGGTGTGTCCCTTTTGTCGTATTTGTCGGCAGTGGAAGGGATGCCTTGACGTTTCTTCTCTGTGTGCATCTGTGCCCGGGAAGGTAACGAAGCACTGGGCTGTACCGAAGTGGTTGGTAAGCAGCAGGGAAGCACACTGATACTTTCCTTTATTGTAGGAGTTGACAGCTGTGGTAATTATTAGTGGGTAATTAGAAAGATGCTTACTCCTTTTATTGCGTGTACCCGTATTGCTTTAAATTCTGATATGGTTTGTTTACGGTTGAGTTTTAGGTGAAGAATTTCCAAGTAGCATATGTGGTGATAACTTTTTTGTCCCAAGACACCCCAGTTCCTTTTCCCTTCTGAAGCACCTGACTGCATCTGAGCAGTCCTTGCTGTATAAGGAGACAGAGAAGAGATGCGTGTCATGGCACTACCACCATCACATTTCAGCAAGCAAGTGCCTGTTGTGGAGTAGGACCCCAGAAAATGTGATCCCTGTAAGGAAACAGGATGCGGAAGCTGGTGATGTCTATTTTGAGATCTGGTGAGCCTAGAGTTGAGCTCATGATTCTGGTGATCATGTTGCAAAATTATTCCAGATGGCTAAGATATGAAATTTGGGTTCGGTTACCCGGTCAAACATCTCCACTATTTCAGTAAAGTTCTCATGGGTTTCAGCAGCAGTACCCTCTGTGACAGTTTTAAAGAGGATGCTGTGGGTGAAGCTGTTCTCTGGGGGAAAAAAAACCTCCCTGGCTTGGCTCATTCTTCTTTCTTCAGGACTTGTCACCAGGTAAATGGCTCCAGTGCATTAAATCACAGTAGAGGTGAAGTCTGTGCTGCTGTTAATGTGTTCTTCTGCGGTAGTTAGTAGAGTTTTTAGTAACAAAAACTGCGTGCACTCGTGCCTTCATCCCTCACTTGGCTTTTAAACATCAACCAAGCAGACGGTCCCATTGGCAGCTATTCTTTTTTCTAAGACACTCATCAAGCTCCCAACCATAACTGAACACAGCTATGGGATGGCCAAAGCTGGGCAGTCCCACTGACTTTCTAATGGCCTTAAATGTCTTGGGGTAGCGCAGAGGCCTGTTAAAACAACTAGCTATATAGCATGGTATAGCATTCCTGGATGTATTTCTACCTGGCTTAGATGTTCTTCTACATATTCAAAGTGTGTCTGTGTTTTCCTGTAACTGGCCATAAAATCCTAGTATTTCTGTTATTGCTTGTTACTACCTTCACTTTGTTCTGTAAGTGCTTGCGAGGGATCCTCTGGATAGAGCAGGGTGATATATATAAAACGCAAGGTACGGTACAACCCAAAGGTGAATAATGAGACTAAATTCACTGGGGCAATTTTGCCAACACCATAAATGATGAGTTGGAATTAAGAGCGATTCTACGATTATCTATTATAAATAACTATATGGAGGAGCAGCAACTTCTTTCAGGCTGTTCCACGGGCGTTTTTGAAGCAATGCTTCATGTCTGAGAACAGGATTAAGGAGGGTGCGTAAGAGGAAGATTAGGAAGAGCGATTCTTTCTGTTCCTTAGATACATTCATCTTGTATGCTAAAATATCTTCTTTAAAGTTGGCAGCTCAACTGTAGCTGGGAAAATACAGCCAGAAAAAAATGATTTCTGCTTCCTATGTGCAGTTTCATGATTTTTCCCTCAGATACGCGCTTCTAACCGTGTAGCGTTCCTTTCTACAGGTAGAATGTATCATAATCATAAAATCATGATCTGGACTTCTATATATAAATTGTGGGTTGCAGAAGAGTGCATGTGTATGCACACTCAGCCAGTCATCTGATTGAATGAAGTTTAATATTAGTCCTGTCCCGAGCTATCCATCACAAGTAGGTTTTTGGCTAGGGGATGATTAATTCTTACATCAAACCGCAATCAATTCGGTTAGTGAAAATAAAAGCTAGCAGGAAAAAATGAATAGGAAAAAATGCGCTCTGTGAATGAATATAAATGGAGAGGGTGCTGGTGGAAATACGTGTCTTCTCAGGTTTGTGAGTGCTTGAGAGGTGGTCCAGTTCCGTAGTTTAAGATGCCGTTTGAGAATTATGTGCTTGGATTTGTGTTTAACTGATTATTTTTGTCGATGTCGTCAATGCAATTTTCAGTGGCCTTAGCAGAAAGCTGGCTGAGCAGCTTACCCGCTTCGTTCTCCTGTTTCACAGAGGAAATAACTGCAGAGTGCGTACTGTCACTGGGCTATGTTTATAGCAGTTTTCTTTCTCATAATAGCACGCTCACTCAGTAGGGGCTACTCTGTGTGTGACCGGATGAAACGTTTTTGGGTAAGTTCCCTCAGTTTAAATTAGGAGTAAATCTGGCATAGGCTGTTCCCTCAGGATAGAAACTAATTAATAACAGTGGTAATAGTCTGGCCAAGCTCTCCATCTTGGCTGGGAAGAAATGATCAGATTGACCAGACCGTGCTGCCTTCAGTATATTGCTGCTGTCAAGTATGGATGGGCTGCATTCGGGCTCCGTTGTAGCTGGGGGAAGAAATAGTCTCTTACCTGACAGCTTAGTGCCAGTAATTGTTCACCTGCAATAAAATTCCTCTTTTGTCCCAAGGCAGTGAATTAGACGGAACTAAACCCATGCACTGCATTTTTCCCTTCCCTCCAAGTTGTGCAAGAGTTCAGTGGAGTAACTTCAGATAATCTCATACCACCTCCGTGCAGGGAAGTGACAACACAGGAAGACTGCTCTGTGTAACAAAAAAAAAAAACCACAAAAACAAACAAACAAAAAAAACCCACAACCTTTTTTGTATTAATATAAATGTGTCTATGAAGAAGAATGCAGATGTGTTACTACACGGGATTTAAAGTGGAACTTTACTTTCCAATAGTAGTGAAAGCCAGTAGCATCAGTGAAATAGAATACATTTATGGCCCTGAAGTCTGTGAAATCCTGCACACTGGTTTCTCTGCGATGACATGCACACGGGAGGTGGGCTGTGCCCCTCTGCTGTGCACCCTTTGAAGGCAGAGGCTGTTCAGGCTTGTGCTCTTCCAAGGAGGTGGGGGTTGATGGAGTTTCATAATTAGAGCGGTAGGGTGAACTACTACGGGAAGGTATCTCTGTGGCACGGGCTGCTGACATGTAGCTTCATGTTTCTGGAGCTAACAGCAGTTACGGGAGGTTTTTTGATGCCTGCTAACAAACTCAAACAGATCCTGTTGCTGTAGTAACCAGCCCTAGGAAAAGGGCTGTGCTGTGGTAACTGAGGGCAAATCGAATCAGAAAGATACACGCACACGAGCACGCGCCAAGGGATGTCCAACAGAAAACACATTTGTGCTGTAACAGAGTTTGGAAGGTAGCAGGACCACGTCTGCTCCTGCTAATGATGGGAAATACATTCCCTTCCATTTCAGCAACCAAGAGCATGCTCAACCAAGAGCAAAGGTCATGAAGCTGGCAATAACATCGAAAAAAATGAGAAAATGTAGGAGTTTTCTTAGCTGTTTGAAGTTGGGGAAGTCTTCTGTTATGGTGCTTTTCTCTCCTTGTCTGCTGTCGGATTTAAGATCTCGGCTCCAATTCAAAGATTCCCAGTTGAGCAGGATAGTGCTACCTGCATTTATTGGCATTTGGCATAAGCAGCCCCTCCGAGGGGAGGAGTTCCTTGCTCCTGCAGACTGCAGGACTCATTGCTGCAGTTATACTAATATTAAAATCCCCTCAATTTGTGGCATTGTTGGCTTTAAAGGGGGAAAAGCATTTTGAGGACTCCTTACTACACAGCTCCTTTTTCCACCCGCTAATGACTCACTTGACATTTCCCTCCTCAGTGCCTCTTCTGCTAGCTCTTGCGACGTTCTGTGGAAATCGATGAAGACTTTGTCACTGGGAGGGGGATCAGAGGCATCGCGGAGCTGATCCAGAGGAAAAATGACAGCGGCTGTATGGATTTGCTGCCTCCCAGATGAGCAAGAGCTTGCAAGTGGTTTCTGGTCACTGGAGTGCCCACGTTGGTGTCAGCAGTGGTTTGCGTGTTCAGGTAGAGCCAGGGCAGGGCCGTGGCAGGTGAATGTTGTTGGCAGTCTCCTTATGCTCCTTCTGGGCTTCCTGCAGCATTTACCATTTGCTGCTGAAGCTGTTGCGCCTCGTCTAGAACACGGTTACCTGCAAAGCACAGCGAATAGCTCGGGGAGCCGCTATTCGATCTGGGACAATTAAAGGCTGCATTATGGAGAGGAAGTCGCTGTTATTCTGTCTCCTGTTGATGGAGGAAATTGATATTGATGTTGGAGGGGGGCAGTGCCAGGCTGCGTGGCGCTTGGCTCGTTCAGAAGAATGCTGTGTTGGTCTTTAATGTGCCGGGGACTTTCATCAGGTTCTCCCAGGCTGTCTCGGTGCTTAATTTCATGTCCACGTGCCCCACACAGAGGACCGAAGTCCTGGTGACCCGCAGAAATGGCTCTAAGAGGAAGACTGACTCGAGGGAAGTCCCAGAAAGGGCAAGTCTGAGCCAGAGTGAGTGACGAGGAGCGATGAGTGCTCCTCCGTCGGCAGTCCAAGGGTGTGTGCCTGACCTCGGTGTGCTCGGGGGAATACAGCTGTTCTTGGTCTGCTTCGTGGCGGGGTGGAGGAACAGAGAAACAGAGAACTCGGCTCTGCTGGATGCGTCCCTTTAGCTGCTTTCTTCCGCCTCATCTTCCAGGCTTCTGTCTGGCCTGTACTGTGTGTATTTGGGTTTATTTTAGGGCTGTTCCCACTGCTGACCCTGATGTAAGAGGCAAACCCAACAGGATGGCGTTTTGTGCCCAGTTCTGCCCAGATGGGACTTACCAGCCCCAGGAAAGGGGACGGTGCCCGGTGCTGTCACTGCTGCCTCTGACCTTTGCAGGGGTTATTTTGCATCAGACGTGTGGAAGCACTTTTGGTTTTGCCGCCACAGTTGCAGAGCAATGCTCGCTCTCGCTTCTGGTGCCTTTCTTGCTTGCTGTAAGCATCAACTCGAGATTTGCCGCAGAGGAAGACAAATGTGCCCTAGTTGGAATCTCGCTGTCTCCGGGGATAAATTTGTCCATTTGAAAAATCACTTATGGTAGCTTACGTCAGTCAAAATGACAGCAACCATTGTGTTTTGGAGGAGCAGGAGCGTTTTCGCTACTGACAAGAATTAAATCTGAGCGTATCTATAGCAGTGAGTTAATAGCAAGTTATCAGCGTAAGATGCTGAAATCATCAGAGTTTGAGTCAACATTTTGCGTGTGCCAATACAAAGAAATAGTACTCAGATTTCTATTAGGAAGCACGTGTTGGCAAGCTAAGCAGTTGCTGTGAACCTTGAAACCATTCATCTTCTGTGTATCTGGTGTTACGTATGGTAGGGTTCATCAATAAATACCTACAGGGAAAAAAAAGAACAAAAGGGGGCTTCTGATTTTAAAAGCAAATATAAAAATATGGTCCATGACATTAAAGAGAAAGCCATAAAAAGCAGAGAGCAGAAAACTTTAACCATCTACAGGGCAACCCCCCCGTTGGCTAATGTCCTTGTGTGCAAGTTAGCACATTTGGAGGAGTGTGGAATGAGCAGTCAGTGACGGCACCTTTCATGATAGAAAAATAATGAATAAGTGTCTCCCATTTATTCTGAAGCCTAAGAATTCTGTTTCCTGGGGGACACAGCATGTAATGCTGGGAAACACGAGTATTTTGGAGCTGAAAGCAGATTGTGCAGATGATCGGGCTTTCATGCTGGAAGCATGTTCTGTTCTGCACGTAGCTTGGTTTCTGCAGCGTGAGCGGTGCTATTTAAAGCTGGTGAGGACCCTCGTTCCCCGCAGAAGTGCGTTGAGATGGGCATTGTTTTGTCCCTTCCCAGTTCTTTAGAATATTTTCTCATCCTCAGATTCCCTCTCCCCATTACCCCTGGGTGCTGCTTTCCTGAGCTCACCTTGTTAAAGCTCAGCCAGCCTTGTGCTTTCCTTAGCCCTTTTCCTTTCGGAGCACACTTCTCCCATGTCTTTCATAGGGGATTTCAGCTGACATTTCC
This sequence comes from Cygnus olor, assembly GCF_009769625.2. Taxonomy (NCBI): domain Eukaryota; kingdom Metazoa; phylum Chordata; class Aves; order Anseriformes; family Anatidae; genus Cygnus; species Cygnus olor. The sequence goes on from NC_049179.1 coordinate 15,392,026, forward strand.
TATTTGTTGTATACCTTCTGCGTGCCCGTCAAGTACCTGCAAGTTTGGTGAGGTGGTCCACCTCCACATGGGCACGTTTGCTTGCAGTGTGAGCTCTTGTTCCACAGAATTGTTTTTCTCCTCGCTGGGGTGTGCAGTTCTATAGGTACGAAGTATTTTTAGCCTACAGATTTGACAGAATTTTGTGATCGTTTTGTTCAGTAAGTGCATCCTCCTACAGATGATTTGGGGAGCCATTCCTTTCTGCCACAGTCTCCAAAGGGCTGAGAAAGACAAGGTATTAACACAGCACTGAAAGGAGAGTTGTTGCCAACGTGAGTGCTGTGATGCCTGTTCATTAGCGAGAGGTGTCTTTGCGTCAAATTCACTTGTTGTCTTCCCTGTGGACTAACTCCAATCAGTTTAAATTGCACGGCTTCATGTGGATATACCACTATTAACTGTGCCGGCCTAGCCCACTGATCCATTGATAACCTGCAGCCTTTTATAATAAATTATCCCCCTTTGGGGTGAGATCTCTGTCCTCATTTGCTGTGTGTCAGCAGGGCTGGCTTGGTTACACGTGGCCCCTTTTGCAGTGATAATATCCTGGAAAATTAAACGGAAACCTAAACAAGTGTGTAGGGTGTCTTAGAGCAGTAACAATAATCAATTAACAGGAATAACCTTCCCCACTGCAGGCAGGAAGGCTGTTGGGGAAGGCGGTGTTTATTCAATTAAATGTCTATATGTACAAAGTCATAACTGGTATGGGCTCCGTTATTTTACAGCAAGTGCTCCAGTTACCTTAACCTTCTGTTAATAGCTTTTTTGTTGTTGTTGCTAAGAGTTGAGTAAATAAAGCTTGGGTCCAACACAAATGAATCCGTGAGACCGTACTGAGGGTGGGAGCTGTTCCCCTGTTACTCTGCGCTCTGTCTGCTTCACAGCTGATTTTCGACTTTAGGGATTTGCTGATTTCAGTGTCTTTTAAAATTAATTTAATTTTTGAACGTGTTGGTTTCTCTGTCATGTATTTAAAACAGTTATCATCTGAGAGCCTCATGAGGTACATCATTTCTGTGGCAGCCTCTTTGAAGCAGTGCCCTGGGAGAGAGCTGTTTGTCATTTCAATGGCAGACATGCAGAGGACGGTACGTATTAGTTCTAAGTTCATAACATTAATTAAATAGATTGGAAGGTGCTGAGCTGACCATGTCAAGAACTGAAGGCCGTATTGTATCTCCTTAATGGCACAAACATCAGCCAGAGCCAACATGTCATCCTGCGTGTTGCCATCAGAGGCTGCAGGTGCCGGCCAGCTTGTGTCTGTCTTGGCCCTTCTCCTGGGCACGTGACGGATCTGCAACTCCTTGCACAGAAGACGCTTCAAGATGTGAAACCGATAGGTGGGATGCCTCACAACTGTGGGACAAGGCACAGAATTTGCCCCTTTGCCAGCATGAACCAGGGCCCTGGTCTCAAAGCAGTGGTGATTACTTGTTGCCTGATACTGAGGCTTATATTGTCCTGTTCTCTTACCAAAACAATTTGGTGTGGAGGGTATTTTAGGATTTGTCAGAAACGATTATCCTACTCACCCTCACCCAAGTGAGCAAAAGACAGCTTCCATGAATTTTGCTGTACCGCTGTAACCTTGCAATAAAAGAAGTCAGTGAACTGCATGGCAGGGGGACTAGTGTTAAAAGATAATCACTGCCTTAAAGTTGCAAGCAGATACTGCTCTCCTTTGTATCCGGACACGCACATGTACTGCCTGGTGTCAGCAGGGCTTACCAGAACGTACCCTGCTGCACAGAGGGGCAGGCAGGGGCTCGGGGCAGCTTGCTCAGCACTGTTACTGCTGCTCTCGGTCGCACTGGGTGATGTCTGCTGCCTTGTGAGCCTCGGGGAAAGCTTGCCTGCATGGCTGCGTGCCTACGGCTAGCTGTTGTGTGGTTATCTGCAGGATAAGGTGCTTCACGGAAGTGTGTAAGTAAACTCGAAACTTTCACAGAAGCTCAATTTGCTTGTGAGCTCACGAGCATGCCCGTGACCCATGTTGCTTGTCACTTTCCATAGGCTTTTTTCACGTGCTCCGAGAGCCAGTGTGTCATTTTTGTTTGCTGAACCATTTTTCTTTTTTCTTTTTTCCCTTTGAAGGGGAGAGGTTGCTGCAGGTCGGCTGGAGCTGGGTGCCTGGCCTGCCGGTGTTCGCACCCTTTGCATGCCAGATAGCGCTTATCTGAGTAACCTAAGTGTTTGGTTTTGCTAAGTCTGGCAGTGCCACGGCGCGCACACACGTGTCGAGCAGTGATCTCTCCCCAGCACAGCAGCTAAATGCAGCAGAGCTGCTGTGGGAGCGGGGCTGGAAGGAGCTTTTCCCTGGGGCTGGGAGGGACAGCAGGGAGGGAAGGCCAGACCTGGGATGAGACTGCCCAAGGCTGTGCGCGTTAGCTGGCACGAGACATCCGAAAGGCGCCTGAGCAACGTGTCAGGCTCAGTATGCGAACCTGTCTAATTAGAAATTAATCGTGTTAACAGCAGAGGAACAGCTGTGACGTGAATCAAAGGTGTGAGGCAGCTCAATAGTGCATGTTTCTGGGGCAGAGCTGCTGTAGAGCCATCGGTGTGGTCCCATCAACTACAGTCATCCAGTTACCCTGAATGGACTGACCGGAAGAAAAATGATGAAATCAAATGGTGGGGATTGTATTAAACATGTAAGTAATGTTCGAAATGCTTTGTGGTGGTGTTATAAGCCAGTCGGAAGAGCTCGTTGAAGGGGAGTCCATCCCTGGGGTAGTGTGCAGGCTCAGGGAAGTCAGGCAAGGCCGTGTATGCACGGGTCGGTGACGAACTAAACCCTCCCACCTGGCAGGTTTGTCACCAGGGGCCTGGTGCTGGGATTTAACCTACCGACGATCCGACTCCTGATTTTTGGAACCCTGTTTGCTGTGCTGGCAGGAAGGCTGCCTCTAAGCTCGTGCCAAGGTGTTTCCCCACTGACTGACTTGTCACTTCACAGCTGTCAGATCAGCCGCACCTTCCCAACCAGCTCTGCTGTCACGAAACGCTGAGTAAAGGACCTAGACTGAGTCTGGGAAAGGTGGAATCGGCCATTAGCTGCACCCCAGAAGCTCCAGCAGGGAATGGTGCAGCACGGGTGTAAAATGATGTTCCTCTGTCACGTACACGGTTTGGTTCACCCTGGGGGTACGCTCAAGGCTTTTTTGATCTTTTTTTCCGTGGAGGAAAATCTCTGGCTTTGCCTTAGAGATTGAAGTTTGGTCCCTGAATTTCTCCTTTGAATTTTGCTGTTTTGAAAGCACTTGGAAGCTTTTGGCAGATTTCTTTTTGCCAAGGTGCAGCCATTTCGTTAACTGGGCTGCTAATGAGGTGTTTGGCTTCTCCTTAGAGGAAGCCTGCCCTCACTAAGTCCCCTTTTGATTTCAGTAATAACGATTTTGTCCGGAGGAGGCTATCCAAATGTGGCCCTTTATTAATTAATACCTGAGGATTTCAGTAGTTTCTCAGATGAGTTTTAACAGCAGGTCACTGACGAATACCTCAGAGCACTTCTCTGCACCTAGGCAAGACTCTTACAAGGTGCAGAACCCGACCAAAGGCAGCAGATCGAAGCAACAGGGGAAATCCAAGAGTTTAAACAGGTAGGAAAGCAAGATGCGCTGTGCAGTTCTTTCCTTCCTGTCTGCCTCTGCTTGCGTTTTCCCTGCAGTTTGCTTTATGTTGCTGTCTTCAATGTTAGACAAAACATTCCTGCTGCAACCGCTTGTATGAGACAGCGATGTTGCTTATTAGAGTTGAAAAGAAATAATATTAGGAGGGGAAAAGAAAAAAGACAACTGGGACTACTTTCCTGCGTTAGTCATTGCTGCAGAGACCAATTACCCCTGTGATGAAAGACCACCTGTATCTTGTTAGCCATCAGCTAACAACATATGGATGTCTTAATTCAATCATCAAAAGGATAATGCTTGTTAGAGAGAGCTTCCCCTCTGTACCCTTACAAGCTGCGCGCTGGGGGGGCCTCGTAGGGGCGGTGGCTTGTGGGGAGCGAGCTGCAAACATCCCCGGCCGTGCTGCGGAGGCGGAGGAGACACGAGCATCGTTTGATGCTCTGGTCCTTGGCTGTGGGTCGTCTCTTATTTGGGGCCGTTGATGGCTTTGTCCTCTAGATGTAGTTTCTCGTTCATAACAGGATGTAATGTGGTGAAGTTCAGGGGGGGGGCTCTATTTTCCCCCCTTGTGTTTGATACACAGGCGTACATCCCTGCCGGGCGAAGATGTTTTACTGTGCTGTTCTGTGGCAACGCGTGCCTTTGTTTCTGCTCCGTAAATCTTGCTGTTCTGGGACTTGTTTTGTCGTGGACAAGCGTGCTGCTTTGTGGACTGTCTGAGGGGCAGCACTGCAGGAGACTGAACCATTTGCAGTGGCCCTCAGTAAGGTGAGAAGAGGTTCCCCCAGGTAATGGAGTACGAGGTTTGTAGGGAGACATACACCTCCTATTTGATCAGCGGAGGCAGCTGGAAAGCGCGCGTTAGTGCTTGGTGGGCGTTGTTCTGGCCAGGATCGCTACTCGTGTGGAAGGATTTGCTTTTTGTTTCCCCGCTGTCACCTGAGCTGGTGAAATACATTTGTCTCTCCAGCCCCTGCTTCCCTTCCTGCGTTGGTGAGAGTTACGTACCAAATGGAAGTGCAGCCTGTCCTGTAACTGGATACAGCATCTCGTTAGGTGCCTAGCATCCCGGAGGGACTTGATTTATAAGCAGTAGTAAAACCCGAACTAAGCATAGGTTAAACAAATACTCTTCCTTCAGCAATGTCTCCCGGGTTATAAAGCGAGTTAGTGGGAGGGTGAGAATGGTCTCGGGGAATTCTGACTCCAGCGCCCTGCTCTTGCTCTGACACCTGAAACGTTTCGCTGCATTCCTGCAGCGCATTGCAGCTCCTGTGCCCTTCCTCCTCGGTGTCAGAGGGGTTAACGGGTCTGGCTTCTTGTCTGTTAGCACCATCCTGCCCCGCCTCGGCAAACTATTTTTAATTTGTCTCCAAGAGCTGGGTGGCTAAACGAAGAGCAAGGCCTGTCTTTACAGAGAGGCCAACGGGGAGTGAGAAGTGGGTTTAGGGCAGTCGTACTCCCCGCTGCTCTGTACCCCGCTTCCAGGAGCCCCCAGCGCAGGGGATGCACCCTGGGCTTGTGCTGTTGCTTTTTAATGTCACTTGTGCTTGTGGCCTGCACAACGGGAATGGCAAAGAATTTCACTCTTCCCTCCGGCTTTTTCCTCATCTCCTACTTAGGCTGTGATTTTTCTTCCAAGTCTGTTTCTTTTCTGTGATACCGGTTTTAATTGCCTGGATGCTCAGGATTTGGCTTTGAGGCTGTGAAGGTGGTGAAGCAGGTGTGAAGCTGTTCCCCTGGCGTGAAGGTGTTTTGGAAGTGGCATCTGCCAGCCAAAAACCTTGCGGTGCCAGAGGTGGCGGTCGTGCCATCACCCTGGCCTTGCCTTCCTGCTGCCAGATCCCACCAGGGGTAGGAGCGCTCTGGAAATCCCTTGAAATGGTGAGAAGGTGCCTGGGGGGAGATGAGGCACAGGCGGGTGCAGCTGGCAAAGATTGGGGCAGGCCATCCCCTTAGGTGAAAAATGTAGCCTTAAATGGGTTTTGTTGATGCATAGAAGACCTGCGGAAGTGAAAATTTCAGATAAAGAAGGGGAGCGAGGATGAAGCCGTGCTGCTCTCCGATATTGATAAAATACTCCCGGGTGTAGCTCTGAGTCTGTCTCACACGCAGCACACCCCAAGCCCCAGTGATGTGGTGACTGCAGCAGCTTGAGCGAAGCTTTCTGAATAAATTAGCCTCGCTGTCCTGTGGTATTCCGAGTCTGAGTAAACAGATGAGACTTGCTCCATGCCTTAAAATCAGCAAGTTTGGGCTTTATTAGCCCTGGAGGGGCAGTAAATTCCAGAAGTGAGCTGGAGGAGCAGGAGGAGGAGGTGGCAGGTGAGGAGGCGTAGTGCGAGATAAGGATGTGCTCGAGGATGTCCGTGCTGCTCACTGAAGTCCAGGAAGGCAATTTGAAATTGAATCTACGATGCACTGGGGAGCTATTGCAGGTGGCTTAGGATGGGGTGAAGATTTGGGAAATCTGCACGAGCAAAGGCAAGAAAAAGGCAGTGTGAAAGGGGAATGGGGGAGAAGCGTGGTGGTGAGCAGCAGCATATTTAGATGGGGAGAGGTGTGTTGGAGCAAAGAGAGTTAACGTGGGAGCTGAGCCCGTACGGGAGAAACCACGGTATGTGCCATTTCCAGTAAGCGTACAGAACCCTGGGTCCTCCCATCAAAAAGCTCTTCAATTTCTATTAAAATTCGGTCTCTTTGTTTTAACCGCTAACCGTGGGAATTAGGTGTCTAAATAGAATCTGGGCTAAACGTTGCCTTTCTGGATCACGGTCCTGGGGCGATTCTCTAAGGCATTGCTGTGTGCCTCCTCCTAGGCCACGGGTTGCACGTGGCCTCTGTTTTCTTGCAAGGCAAGCTTGTTTTGCGAATAAGCAGCGTGTTTGTTGGCGGGTGTGGGTGGTGTCAGGAGGGGAAGCGAGCCTGCTGGGGGGCTTGTTCCCAAAGAGATCCCAGTGTTTGCTGAAGATGCTAATTATTGCTTCCAGCCCATCGTTATTTGTCTGCTGCCTATAGCACGCTGATCAAAGGTGCTGATAACACTTGCGGTGGGTAAAATGCTTGTAAGAAAAAAAAAAAAAAAGGCATTGTTGAATTTCAGGAGTGCTGCTGTCTGCTGTTTTACTTTTTGGCTGGCATTTTTTGGAGGAATTTTTGGAGGAATTTTTGAGACTGGAGGTGGCGAAGGAAGGAAATGCTTTGTTTTCAGTGTTGTTTTTTAATGCCCCATATGGCCGTTTTATTAACTGGAAAACCTCCAACTGTGAATGAGATGAAGTTACACAGCCCCAGCCCGTTTCCATCCGTGTGGCTGGGAGTACTTGTGCCTCCGAACCTGAGCCGTGCCTCCCCCATCTAGGGTTATGGTGAAAACCAAAAGCTGCGCGTGCCCTGTTTAGCTGACCCAGGGAAAACGTTGCTGCTTCTTATTCTGGGCATGCTGGCATTCTCAAACAAGATACAGACTTTGAATAAATGACCTGTCAGCAGCTCACAGAAAAGCACCTCTGTTTGAGTTGAGGTTTGGGAACAACAGGTGCAGCAAAAACCCCAAGTTTGTTCTTCTTCAACAGTTTGCACTGAGCTTATCCAGCACGGCGTTGGATGTCTGTACGTTCACATCCTTCCCTGCTTATGCGAGCGGGGTTTTCTACCTTACTGTGAAATAACACACTGCAAACCAAACTGCGGGGCGTGATCTGCACTTTGCATTATCCAGGCCCTTCCCGAGCATTTCTTTGCGTTGTCTGCCAGATTTCTGTCCCGTCTCCCATGCTGAGATAAAGAAATGACTTGCCCCGTGTAGCATGTCAGTTGGTAAATGAGACTGAGAATTTAGAAATAGCTTTTAGTAATCTTTCTATCATCTTCTGCATGAATGTATAGGCTTAAGTTACTACCTTAGTTTTCTGGTGAGGAGGCTTAGCTATGCAGCATTGGCCTCATCTGCCTTTACGTGGGTTATTTTCGATGTGTGCGATGGAAGCAAAAGAAGGGTGGGGACCTCTGTCTTTGTTATGAAAGTGTACCTCGGTTCTTCAGCAATATCCTGGTGACTTCTCTCAGAAGGATGCAATGGGGAGTGGGGCAGAACGGGCTTTGTTTAAGCGCATCCCTCTGGGTGTAAGGTTTTGCTTCATTTCCGTGCTCAGAGCTGACGATGGGATTTAACGTTTAGGAGTGGAGCGCTCCCATTTCACACCCCAGGAGTTGTGTGTCTGGGCATCTTCCTCGCAACCTTCAGTGCCCAGCCCAGCTGCTGCAGGGTAGAGCCCATGCTAGCGCCGTCACGAGTTACGGCTAACAGACGGTTCGTTGTTTTTCCTGCTGGCACCTCTCCAGAGCAGTGTCAGGTAGCCCAGACCTGCTCCCTGCTTGCTAACGGTGATGTTCAGACCAAACCAGCTGGTAGAAGCTGCTGAGTGGGTATGCAGAGCTCGCTGCGCTTGCTAGCAGTGACCCGGGGCTGTTGCTCCCTTTTCTGGGAGATGGCTCTGGCCGGGAGACAGCCTGCCACAGCCAGACAAATAAACGAGCTGGACTCCGATTACAGCAGGTGCTTGGAAAACCAGCAGCGTCCTCAGGGCAGCAGCGAGGGGCTGCTGCCAGCTGGGCCAGGAGCTCAGGGAACCTTTTGCTACCCCGAAGCCGCAGGAGCAGAGTCACGGCCGCGACCTGCTGTGCCACCCCCTGTGCCACCCCCCGTGCCACCCTCCTGGGGACAGCGAGCGTGCTTGGCAGGCATCGCCGGCGTGACGCTGCCTTGCTGCTGGAAGGTAGGGCAGCGCTCACAGAGCGGCCACGGACCGATTTTGCAAGGCTTGCACCTTCTGTTCTTCCTACCCTCTGGCCCTGGCTGTCTGCAGGAGGGTGCTGGGAGAGGAGAAGGGCCAGGAGTGCCCGTCGAGGCTTACTGCGCCGACCCAGTTAGATGCGTATTAGTCACAGCTTCCCTGTGTAGTACAAAGTGACCCCGGTTGCCTGAAGGCTTGTCTTTTCTGCTGGTCACAGACATGACTTGGTAGGAGGCTGCCTGGCTCGTAACCCCGTTGATGCTGCCAGGTATCTGCACTGCGCTGGGCCGTGTCGCCACGTGGGAATCTGTATCCTTTGTCAGCCGCTGCCGTTCACAACTGTTGTGTTACGGCTGGAAAAAAGGGAGGTTTGAAGGTGACGCTTAAATTGTCATCCAGTAGGCTCTTCTGTGCAGCAGGGCGGTGAGCTTCTTCCTGTAGTTTCCTCTCTTTTGGAGGGGGGAGAGCCCGAGTCTAACCCCAAGGGTCTGCCCCGAGGACTAGTACAGCCGAGTCCTCTCTGACAGAGATTTTGTCCTGAACCGAGCACGTAGAAAACAGCTTCGTATTATGGTTTAGCAAATTTGTGGTTCTTATGTCTAGTTCTTCTCTCCCTTGAAGAGACTTTTGGGGTTTAATTAAAGTTGCAGCCGAAGCTGAAGTCCCCAGGGTCCCGGTGTTCTCAGCGGCCCAGGGAGGTGCAGGCTGCTCTCCAGGAACTGCTCCGGCGCCTGAGGACGCTGTCACCTGCCCGGCTCCGGCTTTGTTGAAGGGAGGTGGTCAGAGTATCCCCCTCACACACGCTTCGGATGCAGATTGCATGGGATTACTGCTGGCTAACAGCCAAATCCCAGGCAGCAGAGGCTGTTTAATCACACTCCTGTCTCCGCTGGATTAACGTAATTAATGTAAGCCCTTTTGGATGGGCGAGCTGTTATTTGTCTAGCGCAGCTCTCCGTTTGTGCAGTGTTCTGCCTACAGCCGTGATGCTCTGAAAATGATGACGAAGATCTAATCCCCCTTGCATACAACTGGAGACCAAGTAAATCTCCGTTTACAGACAACTGGTTTGCTGCTGCCTTCGGGGGGAGTTATAGGCTACTTAAAAAAAAAAAAAAAAAAAAAAAAAAAGCCTGAGGTTAGGTCAGAATGATCATTTGTTAAATTACTTCAAGGGAAATTAAAATGGGATTTTTTTTTTTTTTAATGTCATCCCTCTAGGGAGCAAAGAAAGTTATTAATAAATTGAAGGTTCATCAGTACCTCATGGTTCTGGCCCAGTTCAGGGGTGACACAGAGATTAACGTGCAGTGGAGATATTAGTGAGTGTCCTTGCACGCCCAGTCACGTGGGGCAGGAGCTGCGCCTTTATCTTCTGCCCTTTGGGATATCTGGAATTGTGGAGAGGAGCAGAAGCGTGGTTCCCAGGGCTGTGACATCCTACGGGCGCTAAGTCAGAAGCTGAGTTCCTCCCTTCTGTTTTTTTTTTGCATTTCTCATGCAGCTGGACGTGATCTAACCCCAAACGGGATACACGGGCTCCCTCTTCTCTTTACTGACTGTTTCAGGGTTTTGTAGCTGCAAATTGGACAGAGTTTAAAAATGGAAGAAAAAAACCTTGCAAAAATTAATTTAACAAGACTAAGTCAAATCAAACATTGATTTCTGAATAGCGGGTTGCCTTTAATACGTCTTTTGTACAGCAGAAGTACTGGCAACATTTCTTGACAAAAGCTATCTTCTGCTTTCATTTTTCCGAGTTTTAATTGTAACCTTTTGTGTCGAACAAAATCACAAATAGGATCATTTCACGAGGAGTAAAATCAACCTTCAGTTCTGTTGGTTTTTTTTTTCTTCTCGATCTTGGCTGTACCCATCTGTGCAGAAGGCAGAGGCTTTCTGGAGCGTTCTCTGAAAAACAAACGCTTGTGTCCAAGCTTGAAAATTAGCATGAAAGTGACATTTAATATTTGGCCGACAGCTTAAAAAAGTCTGTTATTTGCAGCGAGGTTAAAAGCAACCTCGCTCGGGCAGCTCTGTCCCCCGGGGTCGCCGCTGCCCCCGGTCCTCCCAGCCCAGCCGCTGCTGCCCGTGGGAACTGGCAGTGCTCCCGCGGGGAGCTGGGCGGCGTGTCCCGGGCTGCCCTCCTCCCATCCCGCTGCCTCCACGGGCCCTTCCGAGGAGAAGAAACCCTATCCAGGGCGGCGTAAGATGAAAACGTGATCTTGATCAACTAACAGGTAGTAGGCGGCTGTACGTTGCCGCTGATTTGTAGTCTGTGCCGGTAACGTGCGCTCATCGCCCGCTCTGTGCGTGTTTTCCTCTCGTTTTTCGCCCCGGCACCACATATTAGGGTTTTGGATGCTGTGCAAGTCCCAAGTGCCCTGTGAGGGACCACAGTTTGGGATGAATAAGAGACCGGGAGCATCAGCACAGCTGGAGGAGATCTCCGTGTGTAAGGACGGGCTGTCTGTCTGGTCAGTTGCGAGAAGCCCGGTGTTTAAGATTCACGTGCAGCATCATTTGCAACAGACTAAATATCTTGGCATGGCACGTTTTACACAACAGAAATGCTTCTGACTTTCCAGCCTTTGGTATCTGTAGCTCGCTTGAAAGAATTGCTGACGTCTGCCCCAATGCCGATATCTTCCCAGCCGTGTGAACCCGAAGACTGAAGCTGAGGCTAAATGCGAGCGGTATTTCCAGCACGCAGGGAGATCCTGGCTTTTAACCCTCTGGCTTTTTATTTATTTTCCTCCTGTGCTTGTTGTTTGAATTACAAAGCCAACCTAATTCCAGGGCCTCTAAATGGCATATGATTTCTGCGTGATGCTGGCAAATCTCCTCGGGGCTGTTTCTACCAGCTGATGCCGTGAACTGAACAGGGGTGGGTCAGGAAAGCAGGGCGCTGCTGCTCTTTCCTTGCTGTGCTCTCTTTACCCGTTGTGTAAAGCCAGGTCAGAGGCACCTCTATGAGTTTCTTCGCTGCTTTATTCTCAGGTCAGCCCTTCTGAATTTTTACACTTATTTCTGCTGCACCTATTACTGGGGGCTGTATATGGGGGAATTTGGGCCCCTGACCTCTTGGGATTAAGTGGAGGCACAGCCTCAGCCCAGGTGATAGCTTTGGACTGCTCTGATGCCAGCCTGTTGTGGAGCTGATCCTGGGACCACCTGTATGGCCTGGATCTGCCATAATGAGCTTGAATCGTGTCTTCAGGGGTTTATTAAACATTCTGCTGGTTGCCCTTTTGTTTTCCTGCAGATCTGCAGCAGAGGTGCAGCTGTTGGGACCCAGCTCTGAACACTGGACGTAAGGTGGCAATGATGACTTCTCCAGGAGATGAGAGGGTGCTTACACCATTCACTGCTGTTCTGTTTCTTCCATTACTCTCACCCCTAGGCACAGTTTGAATCTTTGGGTTCTTTCTGATTACTAAAGTGCCTTTTTACACAGTGATTCACCTTAGTAAGCTCCTAAGGGGTTGGAAGACTTCCTGGAAGTCTCCTGCAAACGCATGTTGCAAGTGTCACAAATGGAAGAGCAGTGACTGATTTATTTGTAGGTATTAAACATCATGTGCTAGAGCAGAAGTTTGGGATTTGGTGCTAATCGTGATGGAGCAGCTCACCCCAGAGCCCTTTGCATGCTGTTTCCATTCCATCCCTTCCCACCCGCTTAGTTCAGTGTCAAAAGTAAGATCTCAGAAAATGAAATTAATTTCCTCTTGGTCCAGCTATTAATGTTACATGCTTCAGGAGAGCTCTTTAAAGAGGACGACGGCCTTCATCCATGTGGAATAAGTGCTGAATAATGGAGAACTTTCCTGTTTCCACAAAAAGGAAGTGGCTTTTTAAATGAACTGGAGATGTTTGTGACGTGAAGGAGGAAAACAAACTGCATTAGGAAACTGTGGGCAGAGTTTGCATGGAGACAGAGCAGTGGCTTCCACGGTCTGGCAGGCGCTGCTGTTTGCAGAGCTGCTTGTGAACACGTGAAGCTGCACCTGCCTGACTCACCTGCTGTCACCAGAGGTACCTGGGGACCTTTGTACGTGTGGTCCCTTTGCAACGTGTTCAGCCTTTCTCCTTTCCAGCCCAGAGACCTGCCTGGGTTCTGTATAACCAACCACCAGCCCAGGTTTCTCTCTTTCCTTGAATTGATTCACATTACGTGCTTCCCTGTGATGCATTTCAGCCATTCGTTTATGGAAATAAACGTATCTTGGACAATATATATACATAGCCTGTCCTCTGTCTACCCACCTTTAACTTCTTGCTTTGAGGAAGCATCATTTCCCTGCTTCTTGTTCCCCCAGTGATCTCTTTCCTCACCCCGGTCTCGTTCCACAGCTCGTTTTTAAGCTAGCACCGTGTCTGTTTTGTGGGTGTGTGCGTGAGCTCTGCCACCTTGTTGAAGGTCGGGTGCTTAAAGCCCGAGCTGCTTGGGAAGACTTTGCCAGATTTGTTTCCTGCCTGATGTGTCACCAGCTAAATAATAAGAGAGAGATCCTTTTGTGCCTCTGTATCTCACCCGTGAGGGGTGATCCGGGGGGACGTGTCGTTTGAAATATTAGGTGGGATTGGTAATTTTAATATGACTACACAGAGCAACCAAAAACCACTGAGAAAGGCTGGAAATGAAAGCTCCCACCCATCCCCTTTGAAGCCAGGTTACTGACTCTAAGACAGGTTTGATTTGGGATCCCCGTGTTCAAAGTTTGTGGTAACAGTTGTTCTTAAGCCTCTTCTCTCTGTATTGCAGCTGCTTTTTTTTTTTTTTAATGCTGTGTTTTGGATGGTGGGACTTGCCTTTAATCTGGGAACAACAAACAAAAAATGCAGTCGCGTTGCTTGTGTGTGGCTTTTTGTAGTATTTGCATGCTCATGGCAGCGTGACAAGAGAACAAACAGTTTCATTAGTGCGTGGTTACGCTGGAAGAGGTCGGAGAGAATACAGCAGGCTTCCCTGAAAGGACTCGAGTCGGAGGTATAAAAACAGGTCCTCATCACATGAGAGGAGAAGGAGCTGGCGTCTGGGCCTTGGACAAACAGAAGCTATTGCAATTTGGCTTCCTGACAGCAGCTGCTACATCTTGGCAATGCTTGAGGGGTAAGTAGCGGACACCTCGGTGTTTGAGGGGCCACGGCTCGGTGTATTGTCGTGCCTGGCACTGCGGGATCCGTGGCTCCCAGCATGGAGGGCTGCTGAGGAGCTGGGTCTGGGAGGGACTGGGAGGTGTGGAGTGGAGCAGGCAGGCGTTTTTGAGTTTTTGAGGGATGGGATGTCAGGGCTTACAAGAGAACAGTATCCTGGATCCGTCCTGGCTGGACAGAGCCACATTTTGCTCCACTAGGAAGGTAAATAGGAGCTGTTCCTTTGACCCTGTTCGTTTGCATCAGCAGGAAAGCTGACTTTGGCTCGCTTCCCGCAAGTCACTGAACTACTTTGTGCATCTGTTTCTACAACGTGCAAAGAGGAAAGGCAATAAATATTTATTATTCTATACCCCGAGTGCGGATTTTATTCCTTTTAATATTTTTTCACTGCTTCTGTGGAAGCTTCTGTGGCTTTGATGTGTCCCCAGCACGGGGAAAACTTAAGGACTTGCAGGAGGATTTGAAGAGGCCCGCTGCTACCCCAAGAAGCGTTGTTCAACAAATGTTTCTAATGCTTGTCTCTTGGAAGACTTGCCTTTGCCTTTCCGCTTTGCTTGTAATTACAGCAGTCGAAGCAAGCTCTCCGGCAGCACATCAGACGCCGATCTGCCATGTATCAGTGCACGGCTGCGTGAAGTGCCTGGAAGAGGATTTCAAGATGGGATCGCTGCACAGTGCTGCATGTTCAGCCGTGGCCCCTGCGTGCCCCACTGCGAGGTGCCCTGATCGTGCTCCTGAAAATCCCTGCTCTCGGAGCACTTTGGGGTAGGGGGAAGCAGGTTTTATTACTTGAATAATGAGTCCCTTAAAAAATTCCCAGCACGTTAGTAGCATGAGCATTCTCACGAGGGAAAACCAAGAGAAGTCAGATCTTTTATGCAGTATTGACCTTCTGCCGTTGTTTCTCCTGGAGTTAAAGTGCAGTTCCTTTCCATCATGTAAAAAAACCAAGAAACTGAATTAAAAAGCTTGCAATTAAGAGGCAAATGCAGAAAACATAGAGCTACCCTTCATACTTACCTACCAGGGTGATATATTAGTTTGGATCCAGACCTCTGCTCTTGGGTCAGAGGCTTACTCTTCTCTTCCTTACTCTAAAATAGAAAAGGCAGTTTCTTTTCTAAGAGCCCATAGGAGCTGCTGTACACTGGTATTTTGTAAAGGAGGCTTGGATTCATGGCCCGCCTTGATTTTTGCCAGTGGACAGCATCAACATCAGAGAAGTAATTGAATGGTGGTTTGTTTGTTTTTTTTTTCCCCTTGAAAGTGGGAGGAGTTTCTCCGTCCTTCTGTGGTGCTGCTGAGTTTCCCTCCCCTTCACACACGTGCTCGTGCTGTTTGCCCTGGCGGTAATTCAGCAGCTTCTGTGCAACGTTAAACAGAGGAACAGCTGTGGGGGCCCCTCTTGCCTACACCCTGTCTTCCGTAGTGACCGGTAGCAAATGCCCCAGTGTGGAAGAAACCACCCAAGTGTCATCTTCTGGGCATTTACAACCAACGTCTACCTGCTGGGTGGTTTGGAGGCTGCATCTGGACTGCTGCTGTGTTGAATTAGCCTGTACATCCCAAATTTATCTAACCTGATTTGAAGCTGATTTATATTTTAGGCCTTGCAATATCTTGCAGCAGCAAGTTCCCTAAACTAAATTCTTTCTTTCAGATTGCTTTTAATGTTCTGCTTGGGTACCCATAAGCTCTGGCATTAAAAGAGAGAGTAGATGTTTTTTGCTAGCCTTTTCCATGCAATTCAGTTATCTGCTGTTTTCTTCTTAAATTCCCGTGATAGTGGCTCTCTCCTCCTACATTCCGTATTCCCATTCTGTATTTCTGATTTCCTTGTCTCACCTTGTCTACTTTCCTAGTTCTCTTCTCTTCTGTTGTTCTGAAGGTTGGATGGCCAGACATTCATAAAAGATAGGGACTTGTTTCAGTGTCAGACAGTGACATCACGGTGTTCCCTTCTCATCCCTCTCCCAGTTTTGCAGAGCGTGCTCTTAGAGGGATTTTTTGGTATGAAGATGGAGTTGTTTTTTCCCATGGCTGTAATTAACAGCCTGAGCTCAGTCTGACTTTGCAATAACTCGGCGCTGAGATATTAAAGCTGTCCAGTCATCTTGACAGCTCCACAATTATGTCATGGGGCGGAGGGTGGTTAACTTGATTCTTGGGATGTTTCTCCTCTCTCGTTGGACTCGGGGCCTTCTCTAACGTGACTCATTTCCTATCGAAACTGCGATAAGTCCTCAGGAGTTGCTAAACTGGAACGTGATTTGTTCGGGAAGTCTGCAGCAAGGAGCTGAGAGCAGGATTTGCGAGCAGCGGGACTGGGAACGCTTTGTTGGTTTGAAAAAGGATCAGAAAAAAGAGGGAAAAGAGCCCGGTAGGCACAGGTGCCCGTCTGTGTGGAGGTGTGCCTCTGAATGAAGGCATTAAAGCATTGTACAATATGAAATTGGTTATTATTTTAAAATCAATGCACTAAAAAGGCAGAGCTTCAAAAGTTAGCCATAGAGCTGTGTTCCTGCTGCAGTAAATATTTTTGTAAAAATCAATGGAGGGAGCCTACTCAGCAATGTAAATTCTGTGTAATTATCGAGCAGAGAATTATAGTTGTCACGTATCGATTTCCTCTGCTTTGTTGGAGCTTCCTCCTTTCCACAGAGCTGGCTTGCAGTCGGAGTGTCGGCAGTAAAGAATGGGGAAAAGGACAGAGCGTGCTGCCGTCCGTCGATACGGAGGTGAGGGGGTGCATGGGAAAATGCGTGTGTGTACACAGAGTGCTCCGAGAGCATCCGAGCTGCAGAAACAGAACTGCCCAAGGACTCAGATTTCCTCTTCTGACCCCAAAAAGCTCAGCTGCTCCGGCAGCTCGTGTGAAGTATTGCTGCAGGGACAGCCCTAGAGACGAGTGCTTGTGCCTCCCCCTTTGAAAACCTTGGTAATGTTTTGTCCTCAGAGTCGTTCTGGGAGGCTTCTATGGGTTGTTAATCTGCAGCTTCACTTCACCACAGAGATGGTGGCAATGCATAAGTGTCCACTCTGAGGTTCTGTTTGCTTTTGATTTAAAGCCAAAGGATTACGCGTGTCACCTTGGGTCGGGATGTTAACATCACACAATTCCAGCATTTCCCCTGATCCATCCTGAGGAGCTACGCAGGATTATTCTGCTCTAAAACAAGCAATTGGAGCTGCTCAGGGGAGCATTTTTCTTTCAGTTGCATTATATACCAGAGCAATTTAAGCCCACTAAACTGAAACACTGAATAGGGATTTGTAGGGGACTGAGTAGCAAAGTCTTCCTTATGGTCAAATCCTTAGGAAAGGCAGGTGTTGCTTGCTTAGAAAACACAAGAACCTGGGATTCAGGTCACACATGGGTGTTAAAAAAGAACAGTTTCAACCACAGTAACACTGGTAGAGAGCCAAACCAGTGGGAGGAGGAGTGCCCATGGCTGGAGCCGTGTGCAGGATGGGGCACGTGTGCCTTGCCCTCTGCGTGCTGCCGCACGGCCAAAGGTTTCCCTCTGGGCATCTTCCTGAAGCTCCCTGCTGCTGTTACCCCTCCTGATGTACTGCTTGCTGGGTAGATGTTGTAGGGTGGTTTTCGTTCTTGAACAATACTTTGAGAGCAGAAAGTCTTTTTTTTTTTTTAATGTATTTTTTATGGGGGGCGGGGGGGGGACTTCAAAAGAAAGTTTGTCAAAATCTTGGCTGCTTGGGTCATAGCAATGTCACAGGAAGGGATTTTCTGGGGTTTCTTTCAAAAATACAGTATGGAAAGGTGGTGGGTGGGCCGCAGGCTGTACTTCTAGGCTAAATGCAGAAAACGCTTCAGACTATATTTTAACTAGAAGCCACCTCCTGCTGCAGCGTCCCTTCCTGGGGCGTGGGATGAGGCGCTCACTGGTGCGGCTTGTGCCTGGGGAAGGGAAACCCTCGCGCTGGGAGCTAAGGGATGGCAGCAAACTTCCTGGGGTTGGTTTCTGGTTCGTTTGCATTTTTCTGAACTGGCTGAGAACAGGAGAATCCTGCTCTATGCCGCCGTCTGCAGCTGTTAACGTTTCCATTTGTTTTCAAAGGAAATTTCGCATGTGTAGAGGATAAGAATAAAAAGAAAAGTTTAGTTTCTTTTTTATTCCTGTGTGCAGAAAAGCACAGATAACTTCTTCTCGTCCTTCTGATTGCGCCAAGGCAAAATCGTATCACTTATCTGCTGGTTTCTCTTTTGCCAAGGTGTTTGAGTGTAAGCTGTCTGCCCAAGAGAAAGCCAGGTCAAAGATAAAAAAAAAAAAATCCCATGCTAATCCACTGTCTATTTAATTTCAGCTAAACCCTGGTGTCTTTCTACCTTTTTACCTCTGCGGGGTCAGCAGGGAGGCTGCTGTGTTACTGCCGTGCACCGGGGGAGCTGCCTTGTCCTTTTTTTAACCTGCTAAAACCCTGCATTTCTGTGACAATGTGGCCACAGCTTCTCCCCCCAACCCGTGTTGCTGCTGGGCTCCTTCTGTGGGGTCACACCAGGTAATGGGAGTGCTGCTACACAAGCAAATTAAATCAGCATCTATTTGTGTGGATATTTGGCTTTGACTCCACGTTTGAATCCCTTTCTCCTTCTCCCCCCTCTCCTCGGCCCAGAGGCTGCTTTGCATGCTCGCTGGGATCTCCCCTGTGGCAAGATGGTCACCTGTTCCTTGTGCTTGTACCTCCTTTCTGAAGCCTGTCACCTGGTGCTTTTTTTTCCCCTGTGATTCTCCTTTATTCTTCTTTAATTATTATTTGGAGCTCTTGTTCCAGTTTTTGAAAATACAGCCCTTGCACGAGGTCCCCCAGTTTCCAGTGCTACCCTCTCTATTTAGGGAGACTTACCACCTAAACGTCATCTGTGCCCTATTGCTGCCATTCAGCTATTAACGTGCTTTCTAGTGACTGCTGGCAAATACACATTTAAATTGTTTCCAAGCTGAAAACCTCCAGCGTTATTTGACTGGAGGAGAGAAAAAAGAAAATGAGCAGGTTTTGTTGTTGCAATGCGCAGAACAAAGCAGGCTGCTGCTATTTCATTGAGCTATAAGGGTTATTGCAAGAAGCATCTTTTTTTGGTATGATCATAGGATGATGCTTAAACGTAGAGTAATTCAGCTCTGTGCTGAAACACAGCTTTGCTTTTGCTATGAGGTTTCCATCCCAAACAACTCTGAGGCTCTGTCCAAAGTGCTCAGCAAGAAAAGTTGAAGCATGCTGACATACACGTGCCACCTTGCCAGCAAACGGAAAGACAAATCTGGTAATAACACACTTGATGCTGATTTATTAAGCACTCCTTCCCACACAGGCAGTCAGAATGAGCTGAAATAATAGGATCAGGTGAGCAGGAACAGTGAACGAGTTGCTTTTCTATGGGCAGTGAGCAACAGAGGAAGGAAAAATTAAAAGCTAATGCCTTTAGAGGACAGAAACGCCGCACTGCAATAGAGGGAGAGGCAGGGGACCGGAGGATGCAGGCTCTGCCCTGCCTGTAGCTGCTTTCTAGGTCTCGGGATCTGTAGCCACGTGGATTGGGAGCAGCTTTGCTTCAGGTCTGTTAATTACTGGCTTTGGCAGGGCTGGCCTGCGGGGCTTCTGTGACTGCAGAGGGATCCTGGGCATCCGCAGGGCAGCAACTCCTCCCTGCAGCCCTGCCTCAGCCTGCATCCCCGCAAAAGCTTTCTCCTTGGGAAGCCTCAGCTTTTGTAGTGACCCCGGGGGGGCTTTCCTCGTGCAAGGGCCGTGGAGCACATGCTGCTTTCACTGGGAGGTTCTCATCCCTTGCAGCAAGGAAACTGAGTCACAGCGATGTGACGGTTGGGCTGGTGGAAGTGCTCTCTGCGTGTTCGCTCTTTGAAAGTGGCTGTTGCCGGAGCAACAGCTGAGATTTATGAAAATCTGGGTCTTACTCCATGTGCTGACAGCAAATCCATAGGGTTTTTTTCATCCTGGCTCCAAAGATAAGTGTCATTGTTGTCAATTGAATATATCTAATCAGTTTATATTTCAGCAGCATAAGCATATAAGGGACGAGATTCTTGCTTAGTATACGTCGAGCAAAATTAATTTACTGTGCTCTTCCAATCCCCGCAATAAAAAACTCTGACCTAACTTGAAACTTCTTGTACTTGAAATAAAAACGTGCATTCCTTTCTGTGTTGAAAGTGCTTAGCTTTTGAGTCTTCACCTGAGATTTTTCTGCAGCTCCCTCCTGTAGATTGCACCAGTGCCCTTGTGTTGTAGTGCAAAGTCATGCTGGATAATCATGCACCGGCCTAGGAAACACGACTTGGCCCATGGTCAAACCTGTTTCACAGTTCAGTATACTTTGTACAAAAGGGTTTTGGCTTGTATAAATTAGCCTCTGCTGCTCCTGATGCACCATTCGTTTTATTTTTTTATCCTTCCAGACATTAATGACTTTTGGACGTGTCCTTTCCTTGAGGCCTTAAATTTTTTTTTGCTTGCTCATGTTTATGCTTTTTCATAAATAATCCATTTTTCTCGCAGATGTGATGTTTTATTTGGATTTATAAGAGCAAGATGATAAAGTGCCCAGCCCAAACACTTAGGTGCCCTTGACAAATATGGTCAAAACAACCCAGACATGAAAACAAATCTGGGACCAACCTCTGCTGCGTGCAGCAGTAGCTGGGTGAGCTCCCTGGCACTGGGGAAGGAACCACTGCAGGCACTCCTAAAGAGAGCGGGAGTTGAACTTCCCATCCCTGCCATAACATATATTTTCCTCGGGATCAGCAGATTTGACCTTTTGGATTTAAGGGATGAAATGTTTACGGGGAAACACAGGGGGTGCTTGTTAGAATTCAGTATTTCCTGAAAGGAAGATCCTGGGACCCATCTCTTGCTGTACTCAGTGAGCAGCCTCTTTCTTACCCATCGCGCCACCATCAGATCCAAGTAATCGAGGTGTAGCTGGGAGCCCCCCAGCCAAATTCACCTCTGTCAGGTGCAGATGAGTGTCAGGTACTGTAAGGAGCGCTATATAGCACCCTGTGAGCCTCTGTAAGCAGCTGTGTGTAGAAGAACAGTGCCTGTTTGTAATCCAGCCAGACTCCCAAGTAGTACAACAGCTTGGAAGAAAAAACCTTTATTATGCTTTTGGATGCTTCCTGTAACCGCGGTGCTGCCTTCTCTCAGAAGTCACTGATTAAGGATCTTTTTATGCATTAAGAGCTTCTGGGAGCACTGAAGCTAACGAAGCCTGTTCTGTGGGTCTGGGACTGAAGTTCACTGACTTTGTCCGCAGAGTTGACGCGTCCGGTTGAATCCTTTCCTGTTGGGAGGCGTTTGTAAGGTTCCCTCTAATGTGGATTCCCTGGTGTTCGGTGAGATGTGTTCCCACTGCACATTTTCTCTCTTGGAAAAAGTAGTTGAGCTTTTCCGCCTTTTCGGTGAAAATCATAGGAACTTACTTGTGTTTCATCTTCCACCTTTGCTATATTTTCTTAAAAGGCTGTGTTGAGATCGGCGTAAGCCTGAGCGCTGGACAGAAGCTGAGGCAGGATTCCTCTGCCTTCGCAGCTCGCTTGCTGCGTGTCCTTGGGCACAAGGTAGCTGAGCCTACAGAAGTACCCACGAGCTGTGCCTCCAGTCTGGCTACGTTTGCATGCACACAAAACCATCTTTGCTTGTCTGTGCACGGCTCCAGCCCGGTTTTTCACTCAAGCAGAAATGTGGGTTTGTTATGTTCACCTGTTCATTTGAAAACATTGGCTTTAGCCGCCATGTGTTTTAGCTTTCTCATCCATGAAATGGAAATGATAATATTCATTTGCTTACCTCACACATTTGTTGAGAGGATTAATTGATGTTTGTATGGAGCTTTGAAACCTTACGCAAATATAAAGGTTATTGTTAATAGGGCTTCTGGAGTTACAGAATTATCAAAAAAAAGAAACAAAAGCTGAATTGTCTCCGTGCTTTACAGCAGCCTGGGCTTCCACGCTTGCAGCAGGTGTGCTGCTCTGGAGGTGGGAACTGTAGGGCTGCCCATGGCTCTGCTGAGATGTGGGCACAGTGCAAGGCTCCTCCATTCTAAAATGCCCTTCATGACCCAGTTCTCATGCCTGTTGCCCAGCTCGTCAGCTTGCGAACAGCTGAGCTTTGGGCATTTTAAGGACCTTCAGCAGTGTTTTGTAAAATCCTCACTGCAAGATCTGTTTTCAGCTTTCCGAGGTGAAACCTCAAATTTATACTTTGTAGGGGTTGTCTTATATATATGTGTGTGTGCAAGTATAGGTGCAGAGGGGTGTTTCCATTTCCGTTTCGCAATGCCTGTTGGCTTGAAAATGTCATGGCTCTAGACTTTTTTTAAAAAAACTTTCTAGTTTTGTAATCTAAATATCCTAGCCTTAAATTACCGTCAGCCTATGTCATTTTCTGTAGGTCAACCTTCTCAAACCCAAGTTGTTTTTATCAGCTTCCATGCCTGTATCTCGGTGCTCTGTCCTTCCCTTGTGGAAGTTCTTCATCCTCTGGGAAGGAACAAGTAAAGCAAATCACATTTATGTTGAAAATTAGTTTCTTGTATCATCTTGAAATGTTAATAACTAATCTGAAGATGCTTCTCAAGTCCCTGGCATCAGGCAGAGAACACACATGCCACACTTCTTTCACTTCCAAGCACGCAGGGCATTTAATTCCCATTTTTCTGTCTTTTTGCTACTTCTGGCCTGTTAAAATAGAAATTACTTCCACCCACCATGTTCTGGAAAAAGCTGTTTGCTGCTCGAGCCATAAGGCTCTCATTAGAGTTAATGGGAGGTATATGACTAACCCTTGCTGTGCGCCACTTTCGGAAAAAAATGTAATTGCTAACATGGTTTTCGTGTGGAAAATAAGCTTGGTGCAAAAAGAGGACTTGGTTTTCTCCTTGATCTATACCATATTTACGGGGGAGTTTGCGTGTTTCAGTGTGCTCTGCATATCCTGGAAGGGACGGCCCCAGATCTGCTCCTGAAATAGTGATGGAGTTCGGCCAGCACACGACGGCTTTGGAGCCTCCTATTCAGCATGATCCAAATGGAGATCCCTCTGGGAAACACCTCACTCCTAAGGTCTTTGATTGCTTCCATGTCCTGCTTGAGCTTCTTCTGCTTCTCACTTGTTCTTCCCCTAGGGCTCGTGTTTGATACCTCCGTGAGGTATTAAACCAGCTGCTGGGGCACAGGGGGCAGCGTCTCTCTCTGCTGCTATGAGAATCGGACCACTGCGGCTTCTCTCGCCTCTGGGCGATTCTCTGTGCCTGCTAACTGCATGGTTTTAGCCCTCAGGTCCCCGTGGGACAGCTTGCTTTGCTATCTACTCAAGGCAGAACAAAAACTTATAAGCCTCACAGCGTGGCTGAACAGGAGTGGCCTCACGTCGGCGATGCCTCCGCTCTGGGGAGCAACCATAGAAACCTTTCCCTTGTCTGCTAGGTGTGAATACTAGTTGTGGACTGTGTGTTTTTGCAAGTTTTTGTCTCCGTTAGCCAGGCAGATTGATACGTGGACAGTCCCTGCAGCTGTTGGGCTTTTAGCATTGCTGGCTTTTGCCGTTCTCTGATGGAACTCAGCGGGCGATCGGCTTTTTGAATATCGCAGCCGTGCATCAATATCTGGCACTGCGGAGGGAAGAAATAAGCCTTTCTGCAAATGTGAAGTGTGCTGAACTAAAGCCAGCAATCTTTAGAGTTTTTAATTACCAAACCATTCAAAACCTGCCACCTTTGAGAGAGATATTTTGACACCACTTGAAGGCTTTAACATCTGCTCTTTGTATGGAGCTGAGGCACTTGGTGGAATCTGTTTAATTTTTCGTTGTCAGATATTTTACCCTGCGTTCCCGTTAACAACAATATATGGTTTGCAGAATGGGAGCTCTGTCAGCAAAGACAGCTAGGTTTTTTGTGGTGCAAAAATGAGTTGGTTCTGAATCCTCAGCAACCGAGCGTGAGCTCATGTTTGGGGAGCAGGGCTGGAGAAGAACTGCTTGGGTTATAGTCCAGTTGAGGCGCTGCTGCCTCCAAGAATTTGGATGAATGATTTCAATTATGCTTTCCCTGTTTGTAAAACTTTACAGGGTGTTGTGGGCTTTATCGAGCAATATTTTCAGAGATGTAAAAGCAGTCGCAGCTACCAGGACAGAAATTGACAGTCTGTCAAACCGCATAGAGCCGCGTTTTGTTCGTCGTGAGTTGTGGCTGGACATTTCCTGTTCTTAATGAAGGGTTTTTTTTTGCAGCGGTGAAATGCTCTCACTGGGATATTGTCAAATACTTTAATGGTGATGGTAATCAGTGGCGTTCAGCTTATCCCCGTGTTTCTACTTGCATTCAAGGAAAAAACACCCAAGCACTGTGACACGTGGCACTTACTGAAATCAGGGATGTGCTGCTTGGTGTGGCTTGGAAGAGCTGTAGAAGTGGGGGAAGGCCTAAGAAGCTCTCAAGTTCTTGTTGAGGTACCTGCTCCTTCCGCTCGTTTCATACAGAAACCAGAACAAAAATGCTGTGCTTTCCACTGGGCTCTGAGACCTACAGTTACAGCAGTTTATTTTTGCCTTGCTGCCTGTATTTGTAGCGCTGGCTAGAAATCTTTGAGCAATAAAATCAAATGACAATTGCTGCTCCAGAAATATTTCAGTAGAAATTGTAAGAAGGTGGTGGAAAGGGTGAGACTTGAACGCTGGTATCTGAAAGCCATTGCCATCTCCACCTTTCTGGTTTCTTTATTTCACCATTGTGCTTTGGGATAATCTAAATATTCCAGCTCTGGATAGGGCTGCCCTGCGCCCACGGACTACAGTGGGCATCCCTTATGCCAAAAAGTCGTATCGGTCATATTTATTAATTTTGTCTTTACACCAGTGGAGCAGAGAGCGAGATCGGAGCAGAATTCCTGCATCCTGCCTGGGCTAATAACACCGTACCGCAGTAAGGTGCTGTAGCTCTCCCCAAACGGTCTGTTTTATCGAAGTGCTTTTCCCCTCCTCGCCTTTCTACAACTCTGCCCGCAGCCAGAGCTGCCAGCCAGTTTGGTTTCACGCGTAGAAGGGCTGCCTGGGCTGAGATTCGGGTCCTCGATACCAGGCAGGAGCCTGCCACCAGGGCTGGGGCCCTCCTGTTGGGCTGCCTCCCTGTAACGCCCTGCTGACCCACCTCTGAAAGCTGCCACGGAAAGGCTATGGGAAGGGCTGTTGGTCATCTGGGGGTTGATACTATCCAAAGTTTTGCAGAGCCAAGGAACGTCTAACTTCCCAGTCTGCTTTCCAGGAGGAAACTAAAGCAGCTGCTTGTCCAACCATCTGATTTTTGCATGCAGGCTGCTTGCTTGCATGTGTCGTCCTCCTGCCCTGCCGGTTTGAGAATGGCTTACTGTTTGTCTTCGGTCGAATCTTTTCGGTTGAATAAGGACTGGGCTTGAAAAGAAGCTCGTGGCTTTCTTTCTGGGCTGCTGCACAGAAAACACGGCCCCCTCCTTGCTTCACTTCCAGGCGTTGCTCCTCCGCTCGAGCTGCAGGAGGGACTGCCAGTCCGACTGGCAGCAGTTTTACTTGGTGTCACGGCAAGGCTTCGGCACTGCTGCGTGTCTTGTTCCGTGTCGTAACAAGCCTTGAACAAAGCTAGCTTGCTTCTCCCAGGGCTCTAGTGGTAAATTGGGCTGGGGAAGCAGGACAGTTATCTGCGCTTGTGGAAGAAGCAGCTGATAAGAAGTATTTAATATCCCAAACTAGCATAACCCCCCAAAAATACAGGGTCAAATGCAATATAAACACAAGCTCTCAAATTATGAAAATTCAACCTGAAGAAGCTCTGAATTGGATCTTGCATATGTGTATTTTAGTTTTGCAAACAACCACATTCCAGAACAGCAAAGATATGGTTTTTTTTTTTTTTTCTTCTTCCAGCTGCACTCTCATGCAAACACCTCTGTGCAGCTCTGGGCGCTGTGTTAATGCCACACTGAGGTCTGAGTGCCCTCTCTGTCAGTGGAGGAGTGTTGACTTCCCATTTTGTGGCAGCAATTTCCAAATGTTGTCTCTAAGTTGTTAAGTATGCAACTGCTCAGGAATTCATGGGGCTTCCTGGGATGCTACGGCGGTGTTGGCATGGGTTTGTAGCCCAGCATTGCCCTTCAAATCCATGTGCGTGGCAGTGAGGAGCCCGTGTCTCTAAAGCACAACCAGGCTGCTCCTGAAAGGAGTTGGCTGCTCTTACTTGTCCTGTCCCTTATCTTTTCTTCCTGTCTTTGTCTCCTAGACGTATCATCCATTTAAAGATTTTTTTATTAAAAAAAAAATGTGCTGCCATCTTATTCTTAAGGTTTATGTCGAGCTTTGTGCAGGCTAGCCCAGATGCAGGAAGCAATCCAGCTGTGGAGTCTCCGCGCTCAGGACAAGCTGCTTCACCCTGTTATGGAGCCTGCTTTTAGGCACCATCAGTGCATTTATTTGCAGAGTTAGTTTTTAACAAGTTTTATCAAGCCTGACCCTGCTCTCAATTTTCTAGAACATCTCCTGTTTCCTGCCGCTCATGGACACTAATCAAGTTTAGGCAATGAGCCGGTGATTAGATTTAATTCAGTGTTGGTCAGGAAGGCTCCGGTTAGGACAGGCATGGGAACATCTTGATTCATTTCAGTGGAAACCAAAGGCAGGAGGTGCAAAGTTAGGCAGGTGTCAAAGCCTGCCACAGAATAAGGTAGGCTTGCAGGAGCTGGTGCAGTGCTCTGAGTGGGGCCCGAACGCAGGCTGCCCTTTGGGATCACCCCATTGAGTGAAGTGATGCTCAGGCTACATCCGTTTGCTTCTGTAGACATAGACTGCAAAGTGTGCAACCATGTCAGCGGATGCAATAAGTTCTCCAACCTCACTCAGACGTCCATTGCAGGAGGCGAGCGTGGCACCGTACCCTGGGCTGTCAGCTCTCGAGGTTGGTGCTGCCTAACTGCAGGGGGACTGGAGAGGAGAAGCAGATCCTGGAGGCTGGCCGAGTGCCTTGTTGATGTAGCAGCTGTGGGAGAGAGCTGCTAGGGCAGGAGGGATGACTTCAGAGATGGGCGAAACGTGCAGAGAGAGAAAGGAGCTCCTTGCATGGCTCCCTGCCACGACACGCAGCTGTTTGCAGTTGTAGCCTCTCGCTTATGACAGTAAGACAAATTCTCGTTCCTCTAGGTCTGCAGGTAGTCGTGCTGTTTAACTAACCTTCCCTTTGAAGTCGTGGCAGACTGCAGTCTTTGTAAGAGGCTTTTAATTTTGATTAGACACAGAGCTGTACTAAGTGCAGCTCACAGATGTATCCCAGGCAGAGATGTGAGCACGGGGAGGGCTGGCGCAGGAGTGAGAACAACGTGGGGTTGCATAGCAGTCCCTATAAGGTTCCTGTTGCAACAGGATGTATTCGCATGGCCTAATAAACCTAGGTCTAAGTCCATAGTTCTGTTGCAGACTTGATTCTTTTGTTGCATAAATCCCAAACCTATTGCAGAGCAGCTCCATCATCATCTCCAGCAGCCCCCACCTTTCCCTAGGTCGGGGTAGGTAGCAGGGTGAGCTGAGTTAATGGCAAGCGAGGATCTGCTTACAATTAGTCTTTGTTAGAGCAGCAAGGGATGCCCCTGCCCGCCTTTATCTTTTATTGCTGTTAGATCCTATGTTTGATTCAACCAGACGGAGAATCAATATGGGTTAGGCTGAGATTCTTCAAGTGGGTGTCTCCCATGCTTAGGAAGAATTCCCAGATCCGAGCTGGTCATGCCAGTGGATCAGATGGGTCCGTGTCCTGCGTCCTGACTGCATGGTTGATGCGTGAATAACGTAACCTTTGGAAATGCCCTTTCTGCCCCCAGATCTGTGATGATGAAGAGGCTTCAGATTCTCAGCAGTAGGATGTCAACGGGTGGGGACTGCGCTGCTGCACCCTGCCTGCACCCCACTGCTCCCTCTAACTGGTGTGTCCAGGGTCGTCATAGTCAGAAACGGGTCCTGTGAAGCCAAGGGTTTGGGCCAGCTTAAAACTATTTCAGTTACTATTTCAGTTTTGAGGTTAAAGCAACAAGGATACGGGCAATTGTTTGAGGTAACAGTTTCTACCCCCAGTGGGGTGACCTGCCTTCCTGCTGCGTGCACAGCTCAATTGACGTTCTCTAACAGGGTGAGAGCAGCAGTCACTTAGGAGCACATATTAACTTTGGCTTTAGTTTAGTTTAGTCAACTAGCATGACTTTTCTGGGCCACAAACCAGCTATCCTCTGGCTTTAGAGGACTTCATATTTTCCAGCTGAGACAGCGTGTATAGAGTTTATTAATAAATCAGAAGGAGCAGAGTCACTGTGAGTGCCCCTTGGCAAACCACCTCACCTCTGCACTGTCTCAGGTTTCCGAGCCCCAAAACTGGAAGATGATACAGACTTCCTCCGGTGAAGCTCCGCCGCTGAGATCTGTCTGTTAATAACACGATGTGCTCTTCTCTTTTGCTTTTGAGACAGGTTGGTGAAAATGTTTTCCTCAAAGCATTGCTTAGCCCTGGCTTTGAAGGTAAAGTAGCGATGGGTCCTTGTGTCTTCACTAGCAAAACCTCTTCCATCTTGTGCAAACTTCCCGTGGTGTGCTGGAGCTCTTCTCAGAGATGGGTAACCAAGTACCAGCCTTCTTTTAAGGAAAGAAGACACAGGTGAAGGAACCACTAATTCCACCATAACAGCCTAAGGGTTTGTGTAGGTCGTTGTGGGGATCAGACTGTTCTTTGTGTTTTCTCTATATGGTTGTTTCTTCTTTGTGGGGCTTTTATACCTTTTTAATTGTTATCCAGCTTCAAGTATAAAAATGCCAGTTGGTTAAAATTTGAAGGGAAAAAAAAAGGCAAGAAATAGGAGATAACTAATGCATAGAAATATGCCAGGTCTCCAGCTGTTGAGAAATTCCAAGCAGTAGGTGACTCCGTTTACTTTTCAGGCAAGTACGCAGTGTTATTACTCTTCAAGATAGAGCCTTTCAAAAGCATCTTGTTACTGAAATCGTCTTCTGGAATGTGTATTAAGATTTAGGTGGCATCTCCAGGCATATGTGGAGACTTTCCATGTGTCTGAAGAGATGTATGAAAGCATCCTCTCTGTAAACCAAGCATGCCATTTTGTTCATTGATGCTTCAGAAGGGAAGAGGGAAGAACAGAAGAAAATTCATGCCCTGGACTTGAAAGAGTAAGGCAAATTATTTTCTTCAGCTGAGGATAAGTATTTGCTTTTGTGTCCTGATAGAGATAGAGCTGCCCAACATCTGATAAAATGCCTTTTTAATTGGTTAGTTGTGTTGTACACAGTTAAAACCCTATTATAGGACTCTCCTGATGCACTGCATTTGAAAGACCTATTCACATGCATTTGCCTAAGGTCAATTTTGACTTACATGTCTCTCCAAATCCATATTTTCTTTTTCCCCCTCGTCTCCAAGCTGGTAATAAGATTTCTTATTATCTCCTTGCTTATGACTCCTTCAAGGCTGCTGACAAAAGGGCCTCAGCTGCTCTCTTGATATTATCTGGGCAGATATCAGTTGAATTTGAAAGGGTGGATTAAATAAGTGCTTCACTAATGTTGCCAGGCCTAACTTCATTATTGTGATCCTGCAAAGGAGGAGAGGAGAGGGGAAAGAAATGAGCTGTCTGGAGAAAACAGAGTGCCAGGATAGTGGCGTGTTGTGCGTGCATATATTTGTGTACATAAACAAATATGTGTGTGTAGGCATATGGTACCTTCATTTGTAAGACCTTGTCTTCTTTCTTTTGGATATCTAAACTATAAAGTATTTATAGATCCATGTAATACAGAATACTTTCTCCTTTTGGAAGCAAATACTGGAAGTGAAAAGAGGAGTGACTGTTGTTCACGTAGCCATTTTTCCACACGTTTCTTCCTGGGTTTTGTGGTGGATCTTTCTACGTATGTATTCGAGCCTTAGCTTATCAGGGAAACATCTGTGAGCTTTTTTTAGGGGCCAGAGAAATAAGTCTCTGCTCTTTTGACTTCTGCTTCCTATAAGTCAAAGTTCCTTTGGCCTTTTTTTGATCTTTGTCTCCTGTCTGTAGCATGGGGATGAGGCCTCCTGTGCCCCAGTACAGGGAGCTTGTCTGCGATGTTCACAGTCTGATCCAGTGAATGAGACTGGTGAGACATAGGGAAACAGAGTTGTCTTCATAATTATCTTGATGGATGATTATATACGAGCTCCTTTGCCTTGGTTTCCTCTGACACACCTCTAGTCTTTAGCGTAGGGATGATGCTGTATTGCCTGTATCAACATTTCCTAATGCATTGAGGCTCTCCTTCCTCTTGGGTCGTCTGAACATTGACAAAACAAACGGTCAATGCTGTGCTTTGAAAATCTCAGATGAAAGGCAAAGTATTACTATGAAGAATTAGCATCTCCTTCCCCTATGCTAAGATCGATGGGGGAAGCAATTCCCATGGAGGCTGAAGAACAGAGACAGCCTTGAGGATGTACTGATTTGTTCTGTAGGATGATTTCTCTTGGAGTAATTGCACTGTCAGTGTTTATCAGCTAATGAAAACCTATTTCAATAACACCAAATAGCGAGGATAAGTGAGTCTGTTTTCTCTTTTTTCTTTTTTTTTTTTCCCTTTCAGAGCATCCGTTATTCATAAGACAGTTCTGTTCACCACTCTGGTGGATTGCAGAGGATAAGAAAACCTCATCCACCAGCTTAGTGAAACCACACGTAGGAATGGGTACCTAGATAAGAAGAATCTCGCTTATCCAAGAGCAGATGGGGTGGAAGGAGAAACCACAGAGGAAGCTTCAGCTAATTTCACCAAAGCTCAAGTTGCAAAAGCTTTGAATGAGGAAAGATAGTAGCTTTAGCTCTTTCTCTGCTCTGTGGGCTAGGGCTCTGTCTGTTAATCCCAGCCCAGTTTTGTGCACGTTAAGTCCACCTGGCAAAGGCAGAGCTGCAGGATTGCTGGTGCAAGGGGAGTGTTGGAAAGGTCCTGCTGCAGGACCAGTGTTTCCCACTGTCATGGGGAGGTGTGAGCTCAGAAGTGCAGGAGCATTCAAAAAATCATCCATTTGGCCCTGTGTGACTTGTAGATATTGCAGCTTGTGGCTTGGGGAAGAGAAGACCAAGGGTGGGAGCAGGAAAGACAAACTTTGCAAGTCCAGCTCTGTGCAACAGAGAACTTGGGCACTCAAGGAGCTCGTCTGCTTTTTGTGGTAGTACATGAGCACACCCTGACACCGAGCCATGATCCAAGCCTGCATGCAGCATTGTATATAAGCTGCACAATTTCTAACCTATGTTGTTAAGCTGCAGACTAATGATAGTGCTCCAGATCCAAGTGGCTAATTACGTTATTTAATAGAGAGGGAGTTCTGGAGCCCAGTAATTTACAGAGCAGTTTAAACAACAAAAGAGAAGAGAGACGAGGGAGGATGCTCAGTAGGTTCTGTTTGTGTTGTCTGCTGGCTGGGTTTCTGTGGGGAAAGGCAGAAATGGCAAGGAGGAGAGCAGTTTGCTCAGGCTGTGCCCCAGACTCCAGTAGAAATCAAGTTTTCTGATGTGAAAATGGTTCCAGTAAATTGGTAGCAGGGGCTCTACTAATGTCACATCCTGACCAAGGATCAGAGCAGGAGTTACCGGGAATCCTCTTTTATGCCTGTGTATCATACCATTAGCGTTAGAAAATTGGTGTAAGGGGAGCAAGTTTGTGTTTAAAATGATAGAGAATTGAGTGAGAAGGAAAACTTATTGTGCGATAAGGAGAAGTTTTATTTGCTGTAGAAGAGAGCGTATTTCCACGTAGAGCCAATTTGGAGGTGATACAGCACAGGGTGGAAAAGGTAGTGGGATGTCAGCCCATTTCTTATTGGAATAGCTTATTTTGCTCACAAAAGTGAATAAACTGTACATATGCAAGGACTATTACATGCACAACTGCACCCACCGTGAGGCCTGGGGCTGGCTGAGCAGGGTGCCACTTCAGCCACCACAGGCTGGTAAAAGCAGCAAACTTCCTAGCCTTAAACCCTTAAATTGGATTGTCTGATCCATAAAATGCTAGTGCTTGTCTAAAATTTCCCTTGAAAGCCTTAAAGTCCAGGACAAGTTTCACCAGGGTCTCACAATATGGTGGTGGATGAGTTTTTAAACTGTAGTTAAGGCCAAAAGGCCTCTTTGTGAATCTGAGCACCCTTCCCACGTCGATGTTATTTTGTCAGTAATTGAGCCATCAGAGCACAGATGTTTTTCTTATGAAAACATTATGGAAATGTGGCGTTTAAAGGTCAGAATTCACACTTCTCTATTTCTTGCCCATAGTTGGGCAGTTTACGGCCGAGAGTACTTTCCCTGCTTCCCTTACACTTCTTCCTTCCCTTCTCTGTGCTGTTGAGTTGAATTTTCCTGTCCTGTGGTATTTGTGTGACTAAACAGAGAGACAGAGTGCCTAAATAGGCTTTTTAAAGAAATTTCATTAGGCCCAGGGCCATTTGGTCACTGTGTGGTGTCAGAGGGGACTACTTCTGACATGTGAATGCCATCAGAGCCACTTCACTGGGGCCTGTGCTATAGTCAGAGCTAAGTGAAATGGGAGGATTTTATGGTTTTACCTCCAGAAAACACTAAACCCATAGGGCCAAATCCAGTCCTCCTCATAACACACGGTCTTCCAGGCTCTGGTGACAAAATTTTACCTCAGGAGGTGGGAACCCTAACAGCAGGTTCGGAGCTCTATGAATGGGGCAAAGCTGCTCTGGGTGGCTGCTTGGCTTCTCTGCTGCTCTTGGCCGTCATCTGCTCATGCAACACCTGACGGACAGTAAATCCCTAACAGTTCATCTTTGTCGTCATCTGTGCCCATCACCATCTATTTATATCGTTACCGGTGCTGTAATTGTAGAGCAGCAGGACAGCAGGCGGCTGGGGTGTCAGCGCATGAACGTGGGGTAGAAGCCGTAGGTTTTGCCTGGGATTTCCGTGTACAGGAGCCTGTGTGAATGTGCTGTTCACTGTCTTTCCTGGGAGAGGAATGAGGCTTTGGGAATAGTTCTGCTGGAGAATTGCAAGATGAGAAACACATTTAACTGTATGCATGAGGAACTGTGGTGTATATTCCCCACTGTCTGTGAGTCACTTTGGCTACTGAAGTTACTCTTTATATTGGTAGTATTCCTTAATGATACCCGTACTGTGCAGGGTGTTATTGTAGACTGCTGAGGGCTGATTCTGTGGTTTTCACTTACGTTGCCTGCATTAAGAGGAGAGGAAAATCCTTGTCCTGTACCCATCAGTGCCAAAGCGGGGCTCCTGAGCCTGCTAGGGACATAGAGCCTGGCCTAGAGGTGGGTCTAGCACCAGTTCCAAGGGCAGGACGAAGTGATGATATTTGCAGTGTCCCAAATCCTGTAATGTGGGGAGACTTGTATTTGCTTTGTGAAGGATGAACCTGCATGTGCAGCTGCATAACTTGGGCCTGATAGTAGACTATTTCCCCAAGTATTGCTCAGGGTTACAGTTGCTAAAGCCTCAAACAAGGCTTTTCCCATGACCTCCAAAGATTCAATATCAAGGTCATCAGAGACATCTGCCTCTGCCTGCCTGTGTTCTGGGCTTAGGCAGTTATTTTAGGCAGCCTGGATCACCCCATGCACGTGTGCTCACAGACATGCAGGCAAGCCTTTCCCATCCATAGGAACCAGGCACCCAGCTTCTCACTGAGGCATTTGACAGATCCTACAGACTACAAAAATCACCGGGAGAAGTTCCCAAATGGTTTATCTGGGTCTAAATTGCAAGACTGGCACTTAATTTGTAAATATCTGACAACCTGCTTCTCCACTCCCTTCCTTGTGGCCACAGCAGCAGCTAGGCCGATCATTACATGGCACCTACGCAGGAGGACCGGAGAGCAAATATCAACCAAGAGGACCCTGAACGAGAACAGCCTTGACACTGACACTGGAGCTGCTCAGAGGGCAATGCTGTTAGCTGCGAAGGCTGGCAAAACTTTGCTGCGTAACCATCTGGCACTCCATCAGTCCCTGCTACCGCTCTCCGCAGGCTTGTCTGCAGCCTTTCTGTCCGTCTGTCTCACTTCACATCAGCGCTTGCCACGGTTGCTGATCCTCATTCTGCTCCTGGCGCTGGCTGCTGATCAGCTAACTCCTGATAATGATGGACAAATGCTCGGCTACTTTGGGAACATAATTCAGGCACTGCCCACAAAATCCCGCTTTAGTTTAGTCTTTACACCTGAGGGGGGAAGTCATCACGATGTCCTCAGGCTGTGTCCCTGCATTGCTGAAGGAAAGTGGCACTGTCCTGGCAGTGGCAGGGGGACCCCTCGGTCTCACAGGAAAGGAGCTGCCTCTTCTGTGAAGAATTTCTGAAGTGCAGGCGTCTTGTTAGCAGAAACCAGAGCTGCGATACTGGCAGTGTCAAGCTGTGAGCTGAGAGGTTGGCAGCTGAGAGGGAGATGTTTCTGCATACGATGCTGTGGGGAAGGTTGAACTTGTGTTTTCCTGTCAGTGCTTTCCAAACAGTTGTTGGGTGACTTCACCATCATGACTATTCTTGGTGTGCACTATTTCCAGGAGATTAGAGCCTTCTGGTTTATGATCCCTGTAGATAAGCTCCTATTTTCCATTTCCCCAAAGAAAAGACATTAGCAGAAGTGGCCAGGTGATACCATAACGTGATACGATAAAAAGACAGGGACTGGAGTTTGCACGTAGGCTGTGGTTATTTTTGTTGTTGTTATTTTTACCTATAAAAGGGATACCGTGTAGATAATACCCTTAGGTTGCATCCTCCCATCTGCATTTGCAAAACAATCCAGTTGATGTCTCTTGGCAGGCTTGAAAAGGGAGCCGGAGCAACAGATGTCTGAGGTGCTGCTCAGCGTGCCCTTGGGCACACCTGTCAGAAGGAACTCAAAGAGGAGGAAACCAAGGAGTCATCTTACAGCAAAGCCACACAAGGGGACCATAAATGCCTTTTTAGCAAGCATCACAGGAGAGAGAACGGAGGAGGAAACACGGAGGTTATAAGCCCTGGCTACCTTTACCTAAGCATAAATTCCGAGGTGTTATTTTCCTCATGTTATTCTGGATTATGAGACCATTCATACTCTTTCCCTCTCTAAGTGAGATATATTCCTGTCCCCCGCTGTATGTCCTCAGACAACTCAGTACATGTACGCAGTTTTGCCATGCTGTGCCCTGGTGGTTACTGCTCAGCTGATCTTGCTTAGCCTTTCTGCCAAGGGGGTGTCTGGGAAGGTAGATGCCTGTGCAAATTGTTCAAGTTGTGAAATCCTGCTTTATTTGTTCCTCATTCTTCCCTTTTCTTATCCCATAAAGTTAACGCAGGAGAAAAACAAAACAAAAACAAAAAAAAATGCAGAGGGTCCCCAGTTTATCAGTAAACCAGGCTTTTGATCCCCTTACTGCTTTCCTTGCTGTTCCTTGAAATTTCTTCTGGGGTGAAATGACCAGGCTGGCTCCTGCGCTCTGCTTGTTCCGATGCTCTGGCAGCTACCTCGGGGAGTCTGGGGCTCACAGGTGGGACCAAAATGCCTCTTGGCCATGGCTTGTGCCATCAGTTATGGTAAAACTGTCAAGGTTGGAGCACACACTGCTCTGGCTGAAGGTGCACCCATCAAACCCTAAATAAATATCTTTTTTTTTAATGTTGTTGGAAACCAAGGGTATTTCCCCCCATTTAAATTACAAATGTGTCACTAGGGCTTTACTCTTAAACAGGAGCTTGACTTGCTGTGTGTGTGTTTACCTGCCTATGGTTTTGAAGGTTTGTGGTCATAAACTAACATTTGGTGTTGCCCTGAACCTATACATGTGCGATGAGGCTGTAATAAGCTTATTGTAGCAGTCTTAAAGTAAAATAAATGTGTGCGTCGTATTCAAATTGATTTTTTCCAGCATTTTAAAAATAATAATTTATTTTCGTTATTCTTCGTTTCCCTGGCTTTTGCTGCACATTTGCACTCCAGCTGGGGTTGCAGCAGCCAAAATACTGTGAGAAGAGTCTATTATTCTGCTGCACTGAAGCATATTGCAGCAATGCCTACAAACTCTAGCTCATTTTACTGCGTTACCTCCTTTTCATGTGGTTTGCTCCTGCTTTTGGCTTTTCGGAGGCAAAAAGAAATCTGCTCTTGCTCTTATGGTACAGTTAAATTCTGCCTCATTTTTGAAGCTGTAGCTGTTGAGTCTGAGCCTGTTGTGGCAGCTGGGGCTTCAGGGCTATTTTGCCATACAGTGCGAGTTCCCAAAGCATAGCTCATCTGCTCGCAGCCTGAAAAGACTTCCTCTGAAGGGCCCTTTGATTGTGATCCACGTTGCTGCTGTTGAAGGCTTGGCAGATGAATTGAGCCTGTTCTTTGCCTGCAAAAAGCAGCCCTGTTGTGAACAAAACGGGACCCTCAAGGTTGCCTGTACTGATGCAGAGAGGGAAGTGCTGTCCCTGCGTGAACGGGAGAAGGTAAAAGAGATGCAAGAAGACAAGATGTCGAAGTGCTACAAGGCATGGGGTTTACTGGGCAAAGAGAAACTGGTTGATGAAAAGGTACGTTAGCAAGCTGCAGACATCCACGACTGAGTGAAGTTTCCCAGCGGAGCAGAGATCTCGCGGCAATCACCTGAGGTTTCCTCAAATCCTGGCCGCGTGCACAACCAGCCGGCCAGCGCTAGGGACGCGCCTTCCCCTGCATCTTCAGAGTGGTGCCAGGCTGGTGTCACCTGCTCCTGGGTACTGTGAGATGCTGATACAAGCTGGATAACACTAATGCTTTGCATTAATTTGGCCTCTTGGAGAAATCAATCCATCACACTAATTGGGTGCAGTGCTTTGGTGCCAGGTGGCTGTCTTGAGTCCA
Organism: Cygnus olor; assembly: GCF_009769625.2. Lineage (NCBI taxonomy): Eukaryota > Metazoa > Chordata > Aves > Anseriformes > Anatidae > Cygnus > Cygnus olor. The sequence goes on from NC_049179.1 coordinate 15,428,597, forward strand.
GAAAGTCGGAGCACATATGGTCTGCACTGATTTCTAATAGAAAAAAGAATTAGTGCTGGCCTACCTCTATTTTTTTTCACTCGCAGAAGTTTAAAAAAAGATATGCTGAGCCATTGCTGGTCTGACTTGCATCCTTTGAAAATGCTATCTCAACCTTTACAGTTGTTTGATTATAGGATGGAGACTTGGGCTGTCTCTTATGGTCGACGTCTCCAAATAAAAGTTAAATCTGTGCCAGCTGTGAGTACAGATTAATTGCCCTGATTTCTTTGTCCATTGAGCAGCTGGAACAGAGACATTTATCCATATCTTTGTGCAGTAGCTTTGTCTTCTTGTTGTGGAAGGAGCGCTCAGGACAAAACGAGAGGCTTTGGGTTTGGTGACGTGACATTTCTTGTGAGCAGCATCATGGCTCTGTGGGGTTTAGGTCTCCCAGTGAATTGTGTCGTGCTCCCATCACGGCCATGGGAAGGGGATAGACTGAGTGTTCTCTCTGGCAGCTGAATTCTGAAAACTGACATGTTTTTGTCAATCATCCTTCCCTTCTCAAATTTCTTGGCATTTAATTTTTTTTTTCTTTTATTAAAAGGAATGTCATTTGCCTCCAAGAAGTAAAATATTAGATTAGAAGGGAAAAGCAAAGAAAAGAGCTTCTAACCACTGTCGCTGCAGCCAGAATCCACTTCAAGGTTCCATGCCAATACGCCTGCATCAGCTGGTCGAGGGTCTCTGGGCTGGGACCTGGGTTGTTGTCCTACTGTCTCGTGCTTGTGACCGTGTAGTTCAATGTCTTTGTGCCTCTGTGTCTCATCCTATATACATTTATGCAGAATTAGTAATGCTGCTTTGTTCCCTAAAGGTGTCGGGAGGGTCCCTGATGTTTTCTAGTGCCAGAAATGATCAATATCAATAAACCTGTGAGTTAACACCGTCACTACTTGGACGCCAAGAGGAGCACAGGAGCTCTTGCCCATGCTGTCACGTTTCCAGGGCTGTACAAGGACCTCTCTGTGATAGAAGACACGTGGTCCAAGTGTTGAGCAAACATTAAACATCAAAATATACTTGGGGCAGCATAAAACAGCGCAATACACTTGGGTGATACGAGTGTCTGTCTCTTCAAATACATATACTGACCCAGGGCTGGGATTTCAGATGCCGGTGATTCGGTGTGATATTAACTCCACATCGCATCGCCCGTTGTCCCATCTCTAGCAGGTTAAGTGAGACCCTGCTCTCACCTGTCCGCATGTATATGCTGTGCTTCTTGGCAGTAAGAGAGACTTCTTATTTTGTCCAGTTGCTTTCCGAATCCATCCAAGATTTTGGCTCTCATCATGGGTTCCACCACTTACAAATAAATTTTGGAAAAAAGGTGTTTTTGTCCATTTGGTCTTTGGGATACACTAGTATAACAAAAGTTAGAGTAAGCCAAATTGTTCCCTCTGAATTTTCTGCAGCTGACTTACCTCTGGTTGGTGCTTGGTCTTCCCCTGTGTTGTTTAGGTGCTCTAAAAACTTTGGCAGATATCTCTAGCATTACTTTTCCTGGGAAGAAATTGCTTGGGTTGGCACAGTGATCTCAGCAAGGGGGGAAGGAAAGGCCGTGTGATCACAGGTGAGGTGGGGGTCATCTGCATGCCATCTGAGGTGCATTTCAGCTGATGAAAACACTTGACAATGTCTTTGCTCTTCTCTCCTTCTGAATGACTATCTGATTAGGGAATAAGCATGAGAAAAGAACAGACTTCTAGATTAAATTCAACAATTCACTCAAAGACTACTTCTGCTAATTGAGGGCACTGTATTTGAGAAGGCACCGTGGCTTATTTAAAGGTAGTTCTCCTGGAGAGAGAAAGACATACTTGAAAACGATCAAATCCATTATTTTATAGCCTTCTGCTGCATTGTATTTGCATGCCAGGATCCTTGACCTGGATGGATCAAGCTGAGCGTTTTCTGTAAGTGGCTATTTTAACTCTGCCTTTTATCTTCTGTCTTTTCGACACAAGTGCATCTAGCGGAACTGGAGAAATGAGAGTTTGGAAATATTTATTTACAACCTTGTCCTCTCAGGGTTGAATGGAAGCTGATTTCCACCGGTACGTGTGCTGATGGCCCATCCAGTCCGGCTTTGAATGCCTTGTGTGCTGAGGTGCCCCTTGGGAAGCCAGGGCTGCGGTTTGATAGCTGTGATCGGCAGAGTGGCTTCCTGCTGGCTTTCCCTGGGAGCTGAGCAAGGGGATTTCTCAGCTCAGTATTTAATGTACAGAAGCAAAAGGCTATGAATTTTAAACTATCATTTTAAAATATTTGAAATGAGTTTAACGCTCATGAGAGCGTTTGTCTTCATCTAGAGAGTTGAGTGGTGGGGAGGGCTCCCCACGTGCACCTGCTGGTGTTCTTCTGTGTTCTTAACTTTGCATCTCTTCAGAATTTTGGCAGTGACGCTGAGCTTTCAGCAAAGCCCCCAGTTCATGCCGCTGTGGGGGTGGCACATGGCATGGCATTCATCAGGCTGGGGCAGGAGACCTTCAAATGCATTTTTAGATGTGCTGGGAAACAGACGCAGGATGAGAAGGATCTCTTGTGGTTACTGATAACTTGGCTCTCAGCAGAGATCTGAAACCTCTGTCTTCTGTGATCTTTCTGAGGCACCTGGAGCCTTCAAATCTCTCTCCCATCCCGTATAACTCAAAAATGTTTGTAGAAAGAAACTCTTTCTCCGGTTACAAATTATGTGCTCCTTTTACAGTGAGTTTACTAGATGCTTCAAGTCATCGCTGGGGTTAATCGACGAACCCAGGGCAGGCTAATATAAAAAGCTTTAGCCAAATTATTTCAGGGTACAGCGCAGCTAAGAATTATGGAATTGCTTGTGCAACGCTTCAGGTGTTCTGTCTCCTATCATATCATTGATTTTAATACGTGAGTGAGTACAAATTTATCCGCTGTAGATTTAGGAAGTCCAAATATCCTTACGAAAATGTAGCAAAGATATTTCTGGTGCTGATATTGTAGGTTCTATGCTGTAGTTTGCTTAAATATAGATAATGTTGCAAGATTGACTGTCAGGCTTTCAGAGCGATCCATAAGTTAATAGAACTTCCGCTTTTCCTACCGAAGTAGTACTGAAACTTTCATCTTTCTCACGTAAAAGATCTCTGATTTGGGGTTTATACCTTTCTCAAATTCTTACTTTTATCTCTGAGGAGACAAAATGATCAAAATGAACATGTCTCCTGTTCTCAGCACTATTAACCCATCAGCTTAGCTATACTGAAAAATTTTTGTGCTACCAATAAAATTTCATGGTCCAAGTCAACTCTTGAAACACGAGATCGAGTGATGAAGCTCCCTGTATTCGCTCCAGAGCGAGATATCAGTTGCTGTCATTCCATCTGAAAGGACTTTATGGATCTCTGGCGTGTAAAATGATTTTTGTATTGTATCACGAACTGAGTCATCTTCAGGGAGGAATAAAAGTATATTGTTTCTGACATCTTTTTTTTTTTTCTGACAGTTTTACACTTTGACATTTTTCTATCCCAACTTGTTTTCCTACTCACTGACCCAAAATATCATAATGGTCTGGTTCAAAGGCTGCAACTAGCCTCAAATTTTGTGCTCTGTTGAGCCTTCATTTCAGTTTAGTTTACTGAATTGTCAAGTATCTACCTATGGGAGTTGGCGAGCGAGGGAAAGACACTGCTGGAATTCTGATGACTGCGGAACCGTGATTGGGGCAGAAGGCAAGATTTCATCCTGCTGCTGTTGCGTTATTCATGAGAAAATTAAACACAAGGTTTTGACCGTGAAATACATTTTTTTTTTTCCTTTCTGTGTTTAGGGTTAGATACACAGGCGGTAGCCATGGAGCTGTTGCTGAGGTGCCAGGAAATTGATAAATCTGCCTTATCTCTGCACAAACTTTGCATAATTTCTGAGCTGTCAGTTTTGCTGAGATCTAGGTGCACACCACTGGGCTTGGAGGTGTTGGTACAGCTCTGTCCAGCCTACGTTTGGCCACTTGGAGGGCAGCTCGGGAGGTCAGTAACAATTCCTGCAGGGCAGAACCGACTCTGCAGGCAATGGTCTGAATGTACAACTGACTTTGTTGTGGTCTTCTAGTTGTTTTAAAACTTCCTTTAAAAATGAGTTCTAGGTTCAAAAAGAGACTGCAGGAGTGGAGACGTGAAAAATGTGATGCCTTTGCACATTTTTTCACCTAGGATTTGGCAGCATGAGATGCTGGTTTATTGCCTTGTGAAGAGATTTTAAATGTTTGTAAACCATCTGTTTTACAAGTGTTTACCAAGTGTTTGTAAACCATCTCCCAGGAGACACAGTCACAGAACCCTACAAGGGTCTGGGTGTAGAGTGGGACCATCATAATACGCTCAGAGCTGCAACATGGTCTCTTGGAGAGAACAAAAGCGAAAACAAATTCCAGCTTAGATAGATACTGGAATTTGCAATGTGCTTTCACAACACTGCATGAAAGCAGTTGTACAAGTGCAAAACCTCCTCCTGGAGCAGTACCTAGCTGCCATTATCAGTAAATGTCTTGGGTATTAAATGGACAATTATCATTCCTTCTAATCAGACCGTGGGCCGGGGGTATGGTGCTCAATAGAGCATAATTGTAGAGGGTTATGCATACAGCGCTGCAAAGTTTGCGTTAACCACTCATACCCTTAAAAACTAGGTGGAGGAAAGCACAGGAACATGTGTTCGTGTGGGGTGGGTGTAAACTGACAGCAAGCATCTATGTTTTTTGGGTTTTATTCCCCTTTCTGATGAAGCACCCTTTTTTTTCCCCGAGTGTCGGGGTGCAATTGGAGGTCTCCGGAGCCTTTCCAGGAATGGGTGAGCTGGGAGAGGGAGCTCCCAGCCTCCCGCAGGTGGGTCGGGTCAGCCAGGCCTGGAAGACACGTAGGCAGCGAGCGAGGGATCCCTGCGGTGGTGGGAGGGAGGTTTCTCACCTCCCGGGCTCTGCCTTGCTGCTAGCAGAGAAACGTGTTTTCACAGCACAAGTTACAAAAGAGGAGCAAGAAAACAAAATGCAAATTAGAGAAGAAAGAAACTTCAGAAGAGTTTCCTTTCTGATTTATGGTTTGGTTCAGAGAGGCAGACTGTAGCTTTTGATGCATCAAAGGTATCCTTTAAACTCATCTCTTTCAGTGCCGCTGCTTATACAGGCAGGCCCCAGATTTACATGGCACCGCAGCTGCTTGCCCAAACGCTTGCCTGTTGTTGGAAGCAGAGAAAACGAAATAGAGAAACCTCTTGCTTCCTTTTCCACTGTGCCAGAGATCAATGCGTAGCGGTCACTTCTGTTCCAGTGGTAGGTCTGATGAGACGTAAGAGGTGTTTCTGCCCAAAGATAAAGAATTAGACCATGAAGAGGGAGATGTCCTTGCACAGGGACGCCCCGTAGGGCAGCGGCAGGGCTGGGAGCAGCAGGACCCTCGATGGATGTTGCTGCCACCTCATTCCGTCTGCCCAGCAACACGGTTTGGGCTTTTCTCCTCCCTGTGGAATAACAACTTTGATGCTGTGTGTTAACAGAGAGCTTAGTGGGGATGTTGGCAGAGCAACAGGCAGCAGGAACTTGGAGAATCATTGAATTTAATCCTTGTCCCGCTACAATTCAGTTGAATTACATCGCAGTGTCACCAAGTGATCACGCTGCCTTCTATAAACCCTCGGCCCTGTGTTAGTGACTGCCCCGCAGACCTCCCGTGAGACGAGCCGGCTCTGTACATGCTTTCAAGCACTATCCACACATCTTGTAAGCGGAGCTGTGTATTTTGGTGGCGTAACAGCTGGAGACCGTTGTGGTGTGACAACACGGCTCTCCTACACTTGGTAGGAAATTCAGTTTTGTCGACCTACATTTATCTCAGCCTCCACGCGAACCTGCTCTGTAATCTCTCACTTCTGTTGTTGCAAAGCTGAAACACTGAATCAGGAAACAGAGGCTTGCCAAAATTGTTAAATAAGCAGAGCCCGTGGTATTTGGGAACTGCCGCTGCGTTTTCTTGCTCACATGGGCCTGGAATGTGGCTCCTGGTAGGGGGAAGGGAGATTTGTGAATGTAGCCCTTGGAATGAGTCACCGTGGTAAATACTAATTTTTTTAATTAGTGACTTAAGATTAGACGTTTCTGCAATAATAAGTTAGGACCAGGCAAAAATCCTGCAATGGCTGCCGGTACCAGCCAAGCGGCCTGATGCACGTGTGACATGTGAGCGGGGTAAGAAGCATCCTTTTAGGGAAGGCTATTTTTAGAAGTTACAAACCCTACCTCTTCCATGCACTGCCCTATTTTTAACCAGGAGTGCTTCCTAGCTCTCAGCCGTGCTCCCAGCTGCGAGCTGCAGGAGCTTCTGTGCTACATCGCCGCGTTAAGAGCTTCTTGCCCGGTACGGGACACGAGCTCGGTGGTAATTGCACCGGGTTAACCAGCGACAAGGTGCTGATGTTTTACTTTTCTTCGTTCTTTCTACGTCCCTCAGTACCACTCTCAGCAGAAGGCGGCTAACCTGGGAGCAGTGAGCAGAAGTGGATTAGCAGGTAGGTAGCCCAGGTGCCGAGCAGTGCTTGGTGTGCAGTGGAAAGCACAGGGTGCTCCGCAGCCCTCCCTGCTCCTTCCCCACCTACACGAGCCTTCAGCCCCAGCAGCAGCCCTGGCGCTCCTGTTTCCTAGGTTCAGAACAAGGCATCCCAGAGCTATAAATTCAAGGGGCTTTCTGCACATAGTAGTTTCTTTCTACATATATGAGAGGCGTAGCTCAGTGATCCACGTTTTTTGCGGGCGGGCAGATGTTGCTTATTGAGAATTGGGTCAGGAAAGGTTGCATCTGCAATGAATATGTGATTAGTAATTACCCTGAATGGCCCTGTGTGAAAAACATGCTGATTCCTGCAGCTCAGTATCTACTAGATGCTATTTAATCCCACTTGTAAGCTCTTGAAAGTATGGCTAACAAAGTCTTAGCAGATGTGACGCAAGGAGCGCGTTTGAAGAGCTGGATCTGAACAGATGTGGCAGAGAGCGGGGAGGGGGTGATACACGGGCAGGTGAATGGTGTCTGCAAACGCTTTGCGTGTCAGGAGGGAGGGATGAAAGGAGCTTGGCTAAAAGGGAGAGGGGAGGAAGGGTGCACGATAAGGATTCGCGAGAGATCACGGTTCAAAGAAAGCCTGAACAGGCTGAAAAAGCTGGACGTCCCTGCCTGAGTGGTTTCTGCAGCTGGTTCTTCTCCTGCTGAGCCTTTACCCGGTCCGTCCTTGCCATCTTTCTTACGGGAGCATCTCTGGCACCGGGGCTTGGTCGTCCTGAGCGGCTTGGTGTGAGCGCTGCTCCCCAGCTCTGGGAGGAGGGCAGGGGGGGCTGGCAGCCGCTGCCAGCTCCGGCTCAGGACCTGCGCACACCTCTGAGCAGCCTCGGCTCCTGCCGCTCTGATCTCGTGCTGTGCACTGCCTGTTACTGTGGTACACAAGCACCCAGCAGAGGATTTTAACAGGACAACACATCCAATAGCAGTGGGTATTTCAACTGAGCAGGAGACGGCAAAATGAGATCTAGTAGTTGGAAGCTGAAGCTGGACATATTAGGAAAAGGAATAAGGGACACATTTTGTATACCGAGTTTAATGAATCATCGAAGGAATTCACTGAACAATTGTGTCATGGGAAGTCTCTCAGTCCAAGCTGAGCATTCGTCTAAAAGATGTGCCATAGCTCAAACAGATACTCTGGAGTGGTGTAGAAATAGTTGGGTGAGGTTCTTGTGCAGGCTGTCTGGTGTATGTTCCTAGTGATCCCTTTCAGCCTCAGCTGAATCCCCCAAAGGTGCTGTCTCTGTCTTCTTTTCCTTATAGCAGTGCTCTCTTTTTTTTTTTTTTTTTTAGTGAGTAACAGGTAATAGTCTAGGAAAGATTTCTTGGGGGATGGGGAGAAAGAAAAGGCAGCAGTGGACGCAGATTTCTGCTTTGCACACATCCAGGTTTTAGCAAGAACTGCCCCATCGGTGCTGGATGCAGGTTTGCAGTTCCTGGTGTTCGATTTCCCTCCGTCACTGCAGCTGGGCTGGCTCCCTCCCATCCTCCCTGCCGTTTCTCTTGGGTTGGTACAGGTAAATTGGATCCATGCTGGTCTGGAGAACAGGAGGAGAGGGGAGGGCTTTCACCCAAAGTGGATGAATCTCTCACGTCTGATTCACCTTTTAGGTCCTCTCTGTGAAATTATCTCCGAGAGAACTACCCTGATGGTAAAATGGACATGAAAAACTTTCAAACAGTGTGTTAGGCAATTTGGACTTTTTTTTTGAACACAGTCTTTTTGTGGTTGATAATGCCAAAGGATAGGCTTTTTTTGGCCCATTCACTTCTGCTTTTCTGTTGCTGCACGGCCTGGGAATACAATATGCTCCTCTGCGGTGGCAGAGACTGTTCTCACAGTGTTCCCATCACTTTCAGAAATAGGAAGAACAAGCTGTACCACGAGCAAGATTATTTTTGTGAGACTCTGCTCCAGCTTTGCAATTCCAAGAGCTCCAGAGATACGTCTGATCTTTGGCGTGTTTGTGTACACAGAACAAGCTTTGAGGCCAGCCTGCTGAGCACTGGCTCTGCAAGCTTGCACCCTGTTTTACACCGTCTTATTCCAAAGGCGTCTTGCTCCCAGCTCCCACCGGAGAGCTCGGCCTGGCGGCCCCCACTGAATTGGAGATGAAGGGTGGCCTCAGACATCCTCAGGTGAAGGGGCAGTCCCGACATCTGGCACTTTTTTTGGAGGTATGTCCTTGGAGGATGGAGTGCCTATAAATTAGGTGCCTCGATTGTGTCTAGATAGCTGGGATTTGTCTGAGATGGAGAGGGATGATACTCAGTCGATTGTTTCTCTGAACTCAACACGGACACGTTTCCTTCGGCAGCAAAACCCCCAGCAGCAGTGTTTTTCTTTTTCAAAAGCACCGGGACAGAAGTTACTGGATATTGGTGGCATCAGTCAGCAGCCGTGGCTGTTGTCCTTTACTTGGGCTGCTGGGTTAGCGATGCGCCCAAATGATGTGTCCCAGCAGGGTACCTGGGCTTATCGTGATGGGGAGGATGGCATCATCTATTTGATTGTTAATTATCTGTCTTTAATATAGTTCAGGCACTTGAAGCTTTATTTTTAGCGACAGATTCCTCTTTGTAATTAGATATAATGGCTGAAATAGCTGTTCTTTAATGACCCAGTTCTGATCAGGACTGACACTGCAGCCAAACGAAATGTGCTTATCCTTCTTTGTGCCTCTGCATTCCCTTTTCTTAAAGTCTGGGGCGAATGGAAGAGCTTGGTGTAAGAACTGGGGAACCCGAGGGAGTTGGAGCTGCACTTCTCCTCGTCTCCGACTCCTGCGTCAGGCGAGACAAGAGCCAGGATCCGGCCCTGATGGCACGGGTGGGCGGCCAGCAGCAGCAGGGGAGGTGTCCCTTTGGTTTTTCCCCTCCAAGCAAAGCGTGGCGCTGCCACCCAGCCACGTTTTGCTCATGTTCTCCTTAATGGCAGTGTCGTGACGCTCGCAGCTCAAAGCTGAAACTCCAGGAAGGGGTGTTCTGCCCAAATGTTTTCTTTTTATGTCTGTTGACCTAGTCTGTAGGTAGGAACCTGGCCGCCTTGGTTACAAAACACTGCAAATAATGATGCCAGAAGCTAAGCTCCGTCAGCTCCCTCTTCTTAAACAGATTTGTTGTATAATGGTGTATCGGGTGTTATTCTGCTGTGATTTAAGGGTCTGGGTCTCATCATTGGTTTAAATATTTTCCAGAAGCATTATGAACCTGCATATGGGGTTGAATTTCTGGCTTGCAACCCTTACAGTTCAGTAACTCAGGCTCTTTTTAATAAAAGCCCTCAGGAGAAGAGCTGTGGCAGGGTGCAGTGAAATATATGCTCTGCTCACAAAGGCGGCAGCGGCTGCATCAGATGATTAATATTTTGTACATCTTGACACTGAAATTCAGGGCTTGGCTGGAGGATCCAGGTATTGTTGTGTCACAACCATATTTTATTACATTTTAAGCTACAGCAACTGAAACAGCACAGTTGCTTCCACATGATAAATAATGGAAATAAAAGCTGATTAAATAACAGCCCTCCAAAAGGGGAGAAGCTGCTAGGAGCTTTCAGCCATCTGATCTTCTGATTTGCTTTGTCTTCGCTCTTTTTTTTCTGGAGGTAGTTTATGGTATACGTTAAAACGTTCCCTGGGAACTGCATTATATAACTTTCAGCAGTGTTAATGCGTGATGAAACGAACGCTGCGCCATTCAAGTAACACCGCGCTATTACTTGTGCTGATATACGCAGACATATTAACGGCGTCTGCACTGATATTGGTTGGTCGTAAAAATCCTGCCGCTGTCAGCGGGAGAAGCGGCCGGGTGGGTGCGCGGAAGGGTTGACCTTAAGATGCAGGAAAATCCTGGTGATGCTGCTGCCCGGCGAGCCGTGCTCCCTTGCCAGCAGGGGATCTGCTCAGCATCTGCAGTTCTGCCAGCAGAAGATACCCTGGATGAGCACTTTGTGCATTGCTGAGTAGATATTTCAGTAAATATCCAGTTTTCTCTGGCTTTTTCCTTTATTTTCTCCATGGTCCCCAAACCCGTGGTCCCTCTTTTTTGAGGGAAAGCATGGGCTACTGAAGGGTAAATCTTCAATAAATACACATGGGAGGAAAATTTGTCCCTGATACTGGGTGCCCTCCAACAGCCAAGGGCTTAAGAACACCTTGAGTTAAATATCCCTTTCAAATTATTTATTTAACACTGAATTCCAATAAAAATTTTGTCATGTCTTCAAGTTCCTTCTTTCCGGGAACAAGGAACAAATTGTCCTGCATTTAAGTACCAAATCCTGACATCAGAGACGTCTGAGAACCCATCACAAAGGTCGTGTGTGGCCATAAAATGCAACCCACCACGTGCTGGGCTCCCAGAGGCCGCTGGTTATGCCGGCTGTAACGCACGCTCGGCAGATCCAGTAGCTCTTAAACTACTTAAAAAACAAATAACCCAGCAGCGCCAGGAGATGAACAAGAAGGTCGGCTCTCTCCAAGCTCCCCGTTGCACGTGTTATGTTTGTGTAACTCCCACCAGAAAATTTCGTTAGCGGGTTTATGGAGCTGGCTTAGATTTATGGCAGAGACACGGAGCATGAAAGCCCCGGGGGACCGAGGCGGTTCCTGCCCCAGAGCAAAGTCCTGCCCTTATCAGCCAGCTCCCAGCCAGGTGCCTGGCTGCAGGAGTGGGGTTTGAGCTCATTTCCTGCCAGCTGCGTGTTACGAGTCCTTTAAAAATGAACGTGGTGTGCTCTTGCTAAGCCCTGCCACGGTACTTCATGGGAGTCCCGGCGAGAGGGCCAGCTCCTACCAGGGACTGCTGTGCTCCTCCTGCAGCCTCACCTGCCCCATGGTCCGTGGGGGCTGAGAGGGGAAGCTTTGGGTTTTTTCGCCCTTTTTTTTTTTTTTTGAATATCTTGTTTTAAAAAACAAGTTTGCAAAATAGGAGGAGAGGAGAGTTAGCATAACGTGCAGAGTGCTGGCTTTCATCCTGCTTGATCTCTTCTCGGGGTAATATTTACTTATCACAGGTAATGATTGGACCGGCCCCAAATCAGAGTTAAAACCTGTAAGCAATTAATTTTGGTCGATATTCATCGTTTGAGCTTCGCAGGTAACTTATCCCATTTAATTTAACCCACGCAGTACGGGGATGCTCAGCACCCTGATGCAAGCTCCCATAGGGCGAACCGGCGACCCCATGCCGGGAAGCAGGGCACCAGCCGATCAGAAACCTTCCCAGATTGCATTGATTCTGCCTCTGTATTTGATCACCGGGTTTAAAAGACACCGTTCGAGCGCTTTGGGGTTTATAAGGGTTGGCTGCTCCACCTGATGTCTCGTTACATCTGTCCGGAGGTGGAGTGAGGAGCGGTACCAGCTGCCCGCTGGCTGGCCCTGCCTTCTGCACTGCCCTGTCCTTAGGGCTTGCAGCGCTGCTGACTTTCACCATTTGAGCCCGGGATTTCCACGTGAACTTCACATCTCAGGATTACTTCTTATGCAGAGAAAATGATTTTCAGCACAAATGACTGTCTTGGCTTTTTTTGGCTAAGTGCATGCTGTTCTACCCCGTTTAAATAGTACTGTAATTCTTACGGTTATCGTGTGCTCTTGTGCCTTGCAATCTGGGGAGAGATAATTTTGAAGCCTCCGAGGAGCCTTTTGTCATCACTGCAGAAGTGTGCTTAACCTGGGCTAAGCCGTGAGCCTCTAGAAGGTTTTATTTTGCGTATGCTCAGCGGGCAGGATGAACTCTTTCTCCGTGCTGCTCGTTGAACCCAAACATATCTGTTTCCCTGACATAACCTAGTTAGGAGTGAGCCAGCATTTTTTTTATCATATAAGAACAGAGAAGGGTGATTATTTTTTTTTTCCTGGTGAAATATTGCACTGTAACACGATGCAAGTATCTGGACATCGTCTCTGCAATAATACATTTTTTCCTCCAGAACCACCTTGGCGTCGTGCCCGTGTAATTAAGTCAAAATGAGTAAGCAACACGTGCTTTGACTGTGCCATGTGGTTCCTTATTGTACATGTTACAATGGAGCTTCTCAGAACACGCGGGTTAATTAACATCTTTTAGGGACCTGAATAATAGATAATGGTGCACAGGGCATTAATGTGTTGGGCTCTAATCAGTTTATTAGAAGACAGATGAAGACAACACAGCAGGGCTGTATTATTCGTGCCTATAGCCCTGGAAATTAAATTGCCTAGCATTTATTTGAAATTAACCAAATGAGATCGGTTTAAAAGTGTACTGGGTCCCATTTTGTTCAGGTCTATACTTTACTTGTTTGTTTGTTTTCCCTGCTTCTGGAGGGGAGAGAGCGCCTCGTTCAGCCCCTTCTCTAGCGCCTGGTAGCACTCATCAGCATTGCTTTCTGAAATTCCCGCTTAGCTTATTAACATTACAGTCTGTACCCGAGCAGCATTAATTAATCAGTCGCAAGCGGCAGTTCTGAAGATGGCAGTGGCCACCACGGTTAGCGCTCTGCAGTCAGCTTCGCTGCCCACACGCCGGGGAAGGCACAGAGGAGCTGTGAGTAAGCAGCAGGCTTTGTGCTCCGCTTTTAATGTCAGAGGTGGAAATCTTGCTCTCTTCTGTGGTTACACATCCCTGTCTCCACAGGGCAGAGCGCAGCGGAGGGAAGGACAGGCCGGTGGTTTGACACTTTGCACGTTGATCGGTGAATCTCCTTTTCTTTTCCCTCAGTCACCTTGCAGCGTGCTTTAAACAACCTGGAGGGCTGACACGGTGCCTGCTCCGCCGCATCTGGAAAGCGGTTCAGGACCACCTGGGGATAGCTGAGCACTGACCTACACCACCTCTCATTTCAAGGCAGACACTACTGCCACTGCTCTGCAACGTGGCAGTTAGCTGAGCTGCTTTTAAACTCGCAAAAACCTCACCAGTTGAGAGTTAGGTTTTACTTTTACATTTTATTTTGCTTTGGAGATGGGTTTGGTGACCCTTTGCAGGCTGCATGCAGGGATACAGGTGCTGGGTGACCGTGCCGTGGTCACAGCTTTGTCACAGCCCTGTCTGCGGGGTCCCTATCCCCGACTTGTACCCCTGTCCCCCTCATGGGAGTGACCTGCAGAGCCTGGGAGCTGCCTGGTGGTACCCAGCTTTGTCCTTGTTCACAGGGCATCCAGCAACGGCACTGAAATGTGAGTCTTTATGCTCCTAAGAGCAGGAAGGAAAACTGCTTTCCCTACAATGCTTTGAAGGGCTTTATTAGTTGGTGAGTCCGTTTTGGTTTGGTTTTGGTACAGGGCCCCTGAGGATGCCTCCTCTCTCTCCCTCGCTGCTCAGCAGGCTGGCAGCCTGGCAGCCTGATGCCTTAGACGGCAAACTCAAAGCCTCTGCTGAAAACCCTGGTGCTTGCTGCTTTTATCGGGGCACAGCAGCCTCCGTTCTTGAACTGCTTTAGTGCGAGGAGTGAAAGCGAGACGCCTCGGCCGTGACAGCGGGCTGAAACAGGAGCTTTCATCCAGGAGGGAGAGGAGAGCGTGGGTGGATGGTAGGGAAGTCGGTGTGACGGGGAGCTGCTGCTTCCCTGTCCTCGTAGGAAAAACAAAGATCATCCGGGGAGATGCAGCACAGCCGGAAGGGACGGTAACGTGGTCCCTGCAGCGTGTGCAGGGTGAGATGTTTGGTGGTGGCCCTGCAAGCCCGGCTGTGCCGTCTCCTTGCCAGCAGTGGGAAGTATGGGGCAGGTGTATTGACCTCAGTTCCTTCTGGAAGGAAAGAAGGCGTTATTTTGGCTCTTCTTGCAAAATACTTCGAGGTCAGGACTGTGGAAAGCACAGTCCCTGGACTGCAAGATCAGTTGCTTACAGCAAGATTTGTTGCTGTGTGGACAAGGTGGCGTGGACGCACAGAACCACCAACCTAACCGTCCTTAAATGTGCAGGGAAATTTCTGTGCACCTCTTACACTGTAAATATGGCTCCAGGAGGCTGGAAGCAGAATATGCAACTGGATGCTCCCTGGTTTATTCATGCCAGCTCTGCCTTTTCTTACGATGACAGTTAGAGAGAGGAATTTGTATTCTCTCTGCCCACAAAGATTACACGGGGCCAATAGGCAGCGCTGAGCAACTTCTCTGAAATGACAGCACCTTGTTCGTGTATATTAGCTTATTTTGCCTTCTGCCTCTAGATTGCTCTCTAGCGGGACAGTATGCTGCCTAAATACCAAGAGTAAGTAACGAGGATTAAGTGTTCCCTCTAATTCCATCATTATGAATATTTCAGAACTTCCTGTTCAGGCTTAACTGCTATTTGGGTGCAGAAAAAGGCGAGTCTTGGAGCTGAGCTGCTGTTGGCCGTGACATCCCAGCGCTGCGATTCGGGTCTGGCATGACACGCACTCCGCAAAGCTCAGCTCGCTCAAGCCTCTTATGTGGATGTGTCTGGGAACCGCTGGGTTGCGAGAGAAGCGCCCGTTAGTGAAAGTGGTCCGTCTTTAGTATGCCACAAATGCCATTTTTCTGACTGCTGCTGCTACAGGTTTTTTTACAGTTTGCTCCCTGAGCTGCAGAAATCAGATCCTGCGCCAGCGTACAAGTTGGACGGAACTTGGGCAACTTTCTCCCTCTTACCCTTCTACGTCCTAATCCATCCCTACTGAATTGAGGTGCCTTATATAAAACCTGTCTTCTCTTGCTTCCCCCATGGCCAGAGGGGAGGCGATGCGCCTCCCAGGAGCTTGCTGGCCCGCCAAGGCTGCCTTAGCAGATTCCTTTCTATTTGGAAGGAGGGAGAACAGAGGAGGGAAAGGCTTGTACCTTGCGTGGCCTGGCAAATTCCTTGTGGGGATGAATAAGGGCCTTCAGCTACAGCTGTCTCAAAATGTGTTTTTTTTTTGTTTTTCCACCTATAAAGTGCCCAGAGCGATTAGTTCCTGGCAGAACACCTTCCTCTGAGAGCTCGGTGATCATCCTTACTGGAAGTTCTTTCGGAAAGTGCTGGCTCAAAAACATCAAGGAAATTGGGAAGTGGAGGTGCTCGGGGTTTTTTAGGTCTTGTCATCACCCATGAGGAAAGTTGTGAGGACAATCAAAGGAGAGCAACATCCCCCATACAAAGGGGACTGTCACAGCTCAGTGCCCACCTTCAGGGGCAGGTGAGGAGAAGGAGATCTGCAGGTGGGACATCCATAGCATGTTGGATGTCTCATCGTGCTCCTTTTCCCCCTTTTCAAGCACATTCAATCCTTTCTGCCTCTCTGGCACTTGTGTGCAGCACGTTTCTCATCCAGCAGCACGCAGAAAGCAGGATCGGTGCTAGCGAGCCATCCACGGGCTGGATTCTGCACACCTTTTACAGCAGTGCCTGTGTAGTGTCATCACGTCAGGATGCAGGGCCCCTCGTAAACAGCGTCGCTGTCCCCAGAAGGGTTCTGTAATTTCAGACTGTGTCAGTCAGCACCTTTGTTGTGTTATATCACCTGCCGTCTAAAGGAAAAGTAGTTTTCACTGTATCATTTTCATACCTTCGTACGCTACCAAGAATACATTTTCCTGTCTTTTTTCTTTACTCGTTTATGAGTTCACTATTGACCACGAGCATAAATGCTCGGTTTTGCATAACGAAATTACAGCTGTACATGTGTACATCTGAAAATTAGTCCCTTACAAAGGCAGGGAAGAGCATTCCTGCACTGAGCACGGCGATCAAGTAAATGTGACCTAACACGGCTTTGCCATAATACTGCTGAGCTGTGATGTGCTTTCTTGTAGTAATGAACTGGATGGACTCTAATCTGGTTGGACTCTGAAAATTGTACATTGCCAAACTGTCCTTCGTGACACACACTTCAGTTTATCATACAGAATGGTTACCGTCTCCTGTTATTATTACACAGTTAATGGTCATTCACAGGGAAAGGAAACTTTTCTCTTGCCTAAGTGGAAAGGTACAGTAATTAGCCCGCAGGCTTCAATTAGAGCGCTGCAGATGCACACAGCCTGTGATCTCGGGGCCCAGGTAATTTCCTTCAGACGCATGCCCCGCTACAGTCTCGTGCATAATCTTGTCAAAATGCAACGACGAAATGATTAAAGTCTGCAGTGCAAACTCCTACAGCCTGCAGGTTTGAAGATGGTGATAAAGGTCGTTTCCAGATCAGAAAACCTTCTCGGTCATTCCTGCACCTTGCTGGCTTTGGCAATTTTCTGTAAGGCCAATTCGTTCGAATTGAGGTGTTTTGCTGGATTACATCAAACTTGTCCAAATTTTCTAAAGAAGATTTTCACCATTATGTCATTTGGATGGGGGCAAAAGACTTTTAATCTAATAATGAGATGAGACAAACTCGTGGTAGCTATTTTTCACTCTATCAACACGTAACGGTCTAGTAATTTCAGCGAAGCATTTTGGGAATGTTTCTTTTGGCAAAAAAGTCACAAGGTTTGATGATTTGTCTCGCTGTAGGACTGAAGGAAGTATTTCCACGGGGATGGAAAAATCATATTTTTATTGAATTGTTCTTCCAAACTTCCCATGGAGAAACTCAGCTCTCTAGAGCTGAGCTCTTTGACTTTTCCTGGCAGCACGGCACACACCGAGGAACCACCGGGATGTTTGTAAATGTTTATCTCCATGGAGTGCTAACCTGATGAAATCGTACCTTTAACCATGTAAAGGAAAAAAGCGATGAGGGGGATGTTTTTAGAGTTGCAGCTTCATTGTGAAAAGGAATGTAAACGGGATAATGTGAAAACCAAGTCCCCTTCCCCTCCCCGGGGTTCAGGTTACTCTGGGAGAGGCAAAATGCGGAGCTTTCTGGCAGACATATGCCTGCTTTGCAAAGCAGAAACGAGCACAACAAATACCAAGCACTTTGTGTGTCTGCTCTGGAACCTCTTAAACATATTGCGAGGTTCAATAATAAAAACCTTCTGGGAGATGGTAGAAGAACAGAGTGAAAGCAAAGGCACAGTGGTCCCCTGAGATGGCCATTTCATTGGCGATGCTTTACCACAAAACTAAGGTTGTAATTTTCATATATCGTATCCCCCTCAGGATGCGGATTCGGTGACATATGGCAGAGTATCACATTGATTTTTATCAGGATCCTGTGGGTAACTTTATTGAGGTCTGCTTGGAGGGAAGCAGCAAGCCAGCCCGAGCAGCCTGCAGCTGCAGTCTGCGATGAGGAGGATGCCGCAGGAAGCCTGGCCAGAGGAATCCTGACCACGCTGAGGGAATATTTTCAGTCATATTTCCTTTAGAACTTGGAGGCTGTAGAGAATGGAAATTCATGGTGAGCGTAATTGTGATTGCTCGCTTAGGGACTGATGCTCTGTGAAGGTGCCAGGTGCCTGTGTCCTTCGTGCCTGTGGTGTGTGCCAAGCCCTTGGCTTTTCGTGCTCGATGGCTGAAAGTAAAATTAAGACGTGACGAGTGTTAAAAGGAGGACAGAGAGTTCAGCGGGTGACTGCACAAACTATGAGAAGGGATCCAGCAAAGACTGTAAAGGATCTAGTGTGGTCTGTGTGTCATCCGGACATTTCTTGACAACAGTGCTGGAAAAAGAGGTAGGATTAAAATCCAGGGTCCATAAAACCTTGGAAATGTGCTTGGTCATTGGTGCCTCAGTCCTCTGTTTGTTCCCTTCTCTCACTTGTTTAATGAAGAAAATACCCAACGTGCGTGATGTGCAGTAGCAGGAGCCTCTTACTGAGGCAGAAGGGAGCCCGATTGTTCCTCGCGCAAGGCCTGGCCCCCTGCTTGGGGTTTACCGTGGCAGGAACTGTTGTTTCTTTTTTGGGAGCAAGGAGATGGTAGAAATTAGAGGGTGGAAATCAGAAGATAGAGGAAATGAGAGGCTTTCGTTGGACTGAAAGGCCTGCTCCCCGGCCAAGGCACGCTCGCTGCACCCTCCCAACCACAGATGAACCTCTGGCTGCGCTTTGGGATCACTGTGTGACACCATGTAATGAGCATCTGCAACACCTACAAATAGAGCCTGCGGCCGGGATGTTCCTGCTTGACCTTTGGCCATGGCGTTATTGCTGCTCCCCATGGCCGCAGATGCATGAGTTACAAGAATTAGTATCTTTAAGGTCCTTACTGTCTGTCAGACATGAGTCCATGAACCCAGAATATTTAGGGAGCAGGCAACCAGGACGCGCGCAATCCCAGCATTTTCAAGCCTGTCGCATTCCCCAAAGCCAGCTAGAGCACATGAAGAAAATGGGAAGCCTGATATTTGGAAGGTAAAGAGACTCCAGACTCCTACGAGAAGTTTTATTTCATTTTTTAGCTAAAAGTTTGCATTGGGTTTGCTTATCAGAGATGAGTTTTATCTTACCAAGCGTGCTCGATCCTGGTTTATGTGGGAACAGTGGGGACAAGGCTGGTGCTGTCTGAACATTGACAACGGTAAGGACCTCTGTAGGAAACCTCTCCTCTTTCAGTGCTTTCAAATCCGTGTCTTTGCTTACGGTGTTTCCCCGTTCTCCTTTCAAGCCTACCTCTCCCTGGAGTCAGGCTGGCAACACAACCAGAAAGGGCGATTGATGCAACGGGTTTCAGCAGCACTTTAATAACTAATCAAGGCTGGAACCATAGCAGGTGGTTAAAAAGGGCCTGTCGGTCATCGGTCTGAGCTCTGGCAGCAAGCCCGCCCTGGAAAATGTAATTACTGTCCTAAAGAATACGACAAACTCTGCCAGAAATAATAAAAGTAGATCATCATCCAAAGCCACACCGGCTGAAACATGTGGCAGCTCCCGCTGGCCAGCCAAGCGCCATCCTGCGGGGCCGGCTCTCAGCGGGGCCGTGCTCCCTTTCAGCTGGCGGCTCCCTTCCCTATAAGGTTTTTGTGAAACGTGTCTTCATTCCTCTTTGTGGAGGAAAAAAGGCAAATTGTGAAATTTTCCACAACGGAATATTTTGAGGACAAAATGTCTGTGAGGTCATTGTTTTTATTACCACTTCATATTTTTATGTGGCCGTATATCCTGCAGTAAGAAATTTATCGCATAAAAGTGACAATGTTTTTTCAAGACCAGAAATAGTGTTTCATTTTGAAATTCTGAGAAAGGGAATTTTCAAAATCCTGTCCTTATTTCCCTTCCCCAAAATGAAATTAAGGACGAGCAGCCATAATCTCATGAAGCCTCCTGACTTCACCCACTGTATTTTTCCAGTGGCACGTTGGCCAGGAAGCCTTTGATGGACCTATTTCACTTACCAGGACTTTCCAATAAAGATAAACCATATGAAATGACAATATTTTTTAAAAAATGCCTCTATTTGCTGCGTTAGAAATCGCCATTTCCAGTCGTCTGTCGCACTGTCTGTAGGATTCTTCCCTATGGCAGCTCTTCAGCTGGGTTAGTTTAATAGCGTGGGTTTCCTAACCTGGATCGCTCTGCAGGACTGGGCTTGGAAATGCCAACACTGGCAATTTGGCTGGCAGAACTTGCAACAGATAGGTGGTAACAAGCTGCAAACCTTGGTTGAGTTAAACCTGTTACTTGGTCGAGTGCAATCTGTTTGTTGTCTAACCAGGGCGAAGGGATGCTTATACAGAAAAGCAGCTTGAAGCCAAAGGTGCGGGAATTAAGGAGCTTGTATTAATTTAAAATTTAATTCTAAAGAAAGGAAAACTGTAGCTCCACCGTCTTGAAAGCATGAACCTCCTCAACAAGTAACAAGTCCAGAGCTGGTCATCTCCAGACAGTGTGGGAATTGGACATTTATCACCGAGGTATTGCTGCCAGGAGGGCAACGGCTGAGGCTGGGCAGAGCCACAGCATCTCATGAGAGGTCCCTGAGCGCTGGGAGGAGCTGCACGGGGATATCTGTGGACGTCCTGTTTTGGAAACAAGAGGTTGACGTGCACCTTCCTGCATTCGTGGTAGGATGAGCCTACATAGCCCAGTTGGGTTACTTCCCTCACAGGTGGCAAACCTCCCACTAAACACCTTTAACTGGCTCCTGGTGCATTTACCTTTAAATGGGATGTTCAGGTGCCTTTAATTCACCTCCCAATTTAGAAGATTTACTGTGGGAGAGAATTGCTTCTCTTGCTTTGTCCAGGACCTCCCTCCTAGTCCTCCTGGAGGGCTGGAAAAGGGCTTTGTTTTCATCTTTGTGCTGTGGTTGTGGATGCTTAATTAAGGGAGACAAGCCCATAATGATAGCAGCAGCTGTTCTGTCCCCTGGGGAGAAAGAGACTCATCAGGGACAGGGTCCTCCCTGGCACAAAGGAAAATATTCTCACGAAAGCAGCACGGGGGAACTTTGCAGCTCCTCGTGGCTTCTGTCTTTGTAAGAAGCCTCAGCAAAAAGTCTGTGCCCTGCAGTTTGGGGACGTGGAGGGAAGGGTGTGCTCTGGATGGGGGTCCCTAGGGATGGACCGCTGGGTGGTGCGCCCTGCAGGAGCACTCCTCTGGCTCCAGCCCCCAGGGTTTGTGTTCATAGCACAACCGAGCTGCTAGGGACTGCCAGAAATTATATTGAAGGTAATCTTAGATTGGGGGATTATCCTGCATCCAGCCAGCCTCCCCATCCCCCTGAACAGCCTGGCATCTGGCATCCCTCAGATTTCACCGGGGTGAGCAGGGCGTGCTTGGAGGGGGCTGTCTGACCAGGGCACCCCCTGCCTGCTCTGAAGTGGTCCCTGGGAGCACGGTGCTGTCCCAGCCTCCTCTCGTATTTATTCCTGAACATCTCCGTAAGGTGCCCTCATTAGCACATGCCTGGCTTCAGGCTTTCGACTGCATTTCTTCCGCTTCAGACACGGCAAATTAAATTTCCCGGCGATGCTCCCGATGCTAACAAACGGTACATCTTTAAGGCTTCCCAAATTCCTCCTGCTGAGAAGCTTGCCCAGAGCCGGTTGGGAAGTCAGGCTGCCACGAAGCAAGCGCGTCTGGAGCCACGGCAGCGCGTGGCAAGTGGTGATCTCCACGGATGGCTTCCCTCTGCAGCGAGGGACCTCGAAGGCAGGAGGTGGGTGGAAAGAGGCACCAGGATCCCAACCACTACCTGCCATCAGCCACGGCTGCTCCCTAGCAGGAGTGCCCTGGGTCCCTGGCCTGCACCCGAAGTGTCTGGCCATCCTTCCTCCCCGCGGAGCGGAGCGAACGATGGATTTGATCCAAAGCCAGCTGAGGTCAGTGGGAGAGTTCCTATAAACTTCAGCGAGGTTTGGGTCAGTGCAAAGAATGACTATTGTCAAGAGCAAATACTTTTTCTGCTGGCATTCACAATGTGAGGAAGCAGAACAACAGAAGTTTTGTTTTTAATTTCCTTTCCTTCCTCATGGCTCAGCCATTCCTGGAGCAGATTAAATCTACTTTGCAGAGAAAAGCGCAGCCTTTCTTAAATGGCTGGTACTGATAACTGTTATCAGCTCTGCATTCCCAGCATGTCCCTTGTAGGTGATTCCCAGGCCTCTCCTTGCTGCAGGGGTTTGGGGCTTACCCGTGCTTACCCTTCTGCCTGTGCAGCATAGGAAGGAAGAATGGGGACTTTTGCAGGGAAAAGCCTTTCAAACAGGGAGGTTGGCACAGAATAGATCCAATAGGGAAGAAATGGAGCTGAACTTTTCTTCCTGACTGCATCATTGCTCAGGAAAGCAGCAAGCTGTCTGTATTGACATAAAGCGTCAGCTAGAAAGGCGACTTGCTGTTTTCTCATTTAAGGTGTGTGGGCTGGGGAGGGATACCCCAAAGACTAAGGTGAAAGTAGGAGGAAGGCAGTCTTGGCAGCCTTATCCTCAAACTGATGTATCTGTGCTGAACTCTGTGCACAGCTTAAAAAAATAAATAAAAAAGGAAGGAGGTGTTGTGCCAACCTCCAAACTGACAAATGCCAAAATTCAGGTTTTTCAGGCTCAGAGATTTGCTGTCTGTGTGTGCCTCTCAGCGGTATGATCTTTTTATTCTTTTTTCTTTCTTTTTTTTTCCTAGTGTATTCTAATGTGTAAGGAGGATAAGAGGTGCTGGCTTTTATGGAATTCAAGTAATGGAGATAAAAACATCCCAGAGCCACGTCCCCATGTCACAAACACGGGTTGTGCCCACAGGTGGGTTAGACAGCTTGCCCCAGCAGGGCAGAGAGGGATGGGAAGGACATTGTGCAGTTTCCTGATGTATCCCAACGTAGGATCAAAACCACTCGGTGTTAAATGAGAAATCAGTCAGCAAACTCGGAGAATTACAGCCCTGTAGAGAGGGAAATGTGCCCTGGAAGTGCATTTCCATTCTAACCTCCTGCTGGCACGGTTCCTGTGAAATAACACGAGGAAATCTGGCCTTCTTTAGCTAAAGCAGCACCACAGATTTGGTGAAACAGGTGTTTGTGTTTAACGGCTGGGAGGAGATGAACACAGCTCCAAGGCATGTGACTTAAACCCTTCAGAGTGTACTTGGCATCCAAGCATACTTTTCTTTCGGAGTCTATTTGGTGGCTGCTTCCCAAGGTAATTAGCACAGAGAAACTTGCTTGAAATGTGGAAATCTCTCATTCGAGCCCACAGCTACGGCTGGCGTATTTGCACGGTACGTCGAAGGTGTGGAATCTGCGTCTGGGGATGGTGCACGGGGTGCAGAGCTGGCCATGGATGTGTGTGCTATAGTTAGATACATCCTCACACCCACTTCAGCTGAGCTGGCTTCTTCTGAACGTGTAGTGAGGAGCAAATTTCAGGGACGAGAACGGAGCCAGCTGGGTAGGTGGAGCGGGTGACTTGTCCTTACACTTCAGAGATGCTGAAGAGTGCTTAGCATTGCCTTTTTCGCTCTTGGGAGAGCAGGAATAGTGAAGTCGGTGATGCACCTGAGTGGATGTGGCGTGGGTTTGATTCTGGCAGGAGATGGAAAATTGGGCCACTAAAAGCCTTTTCAAAAGGCTTGCTCAACCCAGCCCCCAGTCTGTAATCTCTGGCAATGCATGTGCAGACTACCTGTGAGTAGTTTGGAGGAAGAAGCGCACGTTTTACAAGCGTAAGGCAGTATTTATACCTTCAAGGATGGTGCTTTATAAATAAACCCCGTGAACATAAGCATTTTGACAGAGGGTAATGGAGACAGCGTTGTACGGTGCAGGGACGTCTATTAAATCACGATGCAGGTGTGTGGCTTGGTACGCAGGGTCTGGCCAGGTCTGGCGTGGACTCCGGTGATCCTGCAGGTTGCCTGCATGTGCAGTGGATGTAAATATTAGGAGACAGGGCATCTGAGTGATTGCAGCTTAGGTAGGAAAACACTGCTACAACAATACCACTGCGTTCATAATCCTCCACGAGTGTTCACTGCCTTAGTTAAATATGCAGAGACTGATGGAGATTGCTCGTGGATTAGTGTCTGGTATGAGGCGTGCCAGGGATTGATTAACATAAGCAAATTTCTTCTCCAGCTTCCCATCAGCAAGGAAAGAAATGCAACAAGCAGTCCCTCCACTGCCTAAGGAGGAAAACTGCTCAGGAGAGGGGAATAGCTAGCGCCCAGTGCCAGCTGGTAGGGACCGAAGTAATTCTAAGACTTTGTGGTGGGAGCATCCCCCTAGTTTTCCTTTCAGAGCTCACAGATAGACTATTTAATTTCTATTTTGCAAACAAATGCAGTTTTGGGGATTGTGGAGCTTTTGTCCTTGCACTGTTTGTTCCTCTGCAATCTTGTTGGTGATCCTGTTTCAGTAGCTGGGCAAACCAGTGACCCAAAGGCCAGAACAAATAGGGATCTGGGCTGGTTTTTGTTTGTGTGCTTGGCTTTTCGTTATTTCTGTGCTTATCAGAATGAGGAGCAGAAGCCAGCAAACAGGGGGGTTTTGAGCAGGCAGAAGTGCTCCACGTTATTATGGAAAATTCAGGGCTGGGCTCCGAGCTTGTGCTCCTAATGCAATGGTCCAATCACTTTTTTGTGCCACTCTGCAAACATTGTGTGTGTGTGTGTGTGTCGGGATCCCCAGGGACTGTCAGCTGTCCGTATAACATTGATCCTTTCAAATGCAGTGTTGATAGTGCTGGAGACAGGGATTTGCTGATAAAACAAACTTCAGGCTTGGTAATAATTGAAAATGCAGGGTAGTTCACCTGGCAAAATACCTGCTTATAGGAATGAGACTTCATCTCAAAGGCAGCGGACATCTCCTTGAAGAAATCCTGAATTCTGTTGGAAATCAATATTTCAAGGGACACTGGTAGTCTGGGGAGAAACCTCTCTGTAATGTATCTTCACGTCCTAGCAACCTCTTTAGGGATTAACATCTGAATGCTAAATATAGGCCAGAACAAAGGGCTGTGCTGAGGAGTTAAGCAGTGTTTTACAGCAGGTGAGGAAGGCCATGCTATGAGCTCTCTGCAGCTCTGGAAGGATCACATTAGAAGTTTGTTGTACTTGTAGCACAGATGCACTTTTTCCTGCCTCTTGACAAGTAAAGGAAAACTCCAGCCAGCTTTAAATACAGCCATTAAGGCTTATTAAATACAGGGGCAAATAAGTCATTCCGCAGCATTTCCACGAAGCGATGGGTAGCTTGCATTAAAATAAAAAAAAATCTTCGTGAAGCCGGAGCTGATTTTACAGGCTGCCTGCCTTACCAGGCAGCGATTTCGTAAATTGTTGGAAACAAGAAAGCTTTGATAGGAGAGGAGGGGACGAAGCTGACAGAAGATGTCCAAAACTGTCTGATTTTCAAACCAGGCAATTACTTACTTCACTGACTAAAAGTAGGGCACTCAAATACTGAACCCCTGTGTGGGGTTCCTGTCATGAGCAGCCCCACAGAAATGGGAGAAGTCCATCAAAGGCCGGGGCTGAGCAGGGAGTTCAGGCTGTCGGGAACCTCGGCAGCACTGGGACACCTCTCACAGGCGTCACTGAGCAGCCCTCAAGAGACGCCCACAGCTGAGGGGCTACTGGTTTTGAGCTCTTGAAGGCCGGGGGCAAAGCTAATAAAAAGTACGTGTGCTGCTACACAGAGATAGCCAACCTCTCCCACTCCCCATTTCATCTAATACCAACAGAGGGCTGGGACCGCTTTGATGCCCGTCAGAACAGAGCCTCGACGTTAAAGTGAATTATCCAAAGTTGCTCCTCGTCAGCTGCAGGCACTTGGAAACATCTGCCAGGATTGTCTGAGCCTTCCCTTTGCCTCAGTGGCCGCAGCGAGGAAGCAGAACAGATCCAAACGCCGCCAGTCACGTTTCCTCCATGAGACCACGGTGGGGCCAGGGAGCAGGCCTCAGAAGGAGGCGGGCGGCTGCCGGTGCACACCAGGAGCTGAGCGGCAGGAAAAATGACGTCCGTCCATGGTAAATGAAGAAAGCTGTCCCCAGGAAAGCAGGGAAGGAAAGGCTGGGGGTGTCGCTGGGCGCCGCAGGCATCCCTGCGCCACGGCGGCTGTGGTGCCGCAGGAGGAAGCCATCTGGCTAGGACGCAGCTGACCCCGTACCCGCAGTGTGCGTTTGTGAGGTTACAACAGCTGATGGAAGTGACAGAAAGCCCACTGAAAGTGACGGTAGCTCAGCCCACAGTGAAGCCCATCTCCAGAGCACTTGAGGGCCATTTATTCATGTTCAGGGGGATGCAGCTTTTGCAGCTGGCCCAGCATTGCCTGCCATCCCCAGGGCAGCGGTGTCCCTTTAAGGACAGCACGCGAGCTGTGTTTCCATAATCCCTTCTCAGGGGCCTGCCCCGTCCTCCACGCAGCGCGAAATGTGGGACAGGCAGGGTTTTGAGATTATCTCGTGCTCTGCAAAACTATTCCCTCTGTGCTTCAGACAGCTCGCTCCTGCGGCGGGCAGGAGGCAGCGGCAGCTGGCTGGGGCCGCCACCCGCAGCGCGACACCTCCTCGTGTCACCAGCACCCGCGGGGCCACGGCAGCACATGCGTGTGCCCTGCCCTCCTCTGCGTGCCCCGTATGTGCACTTTGTGACCGTCGCTGAACCATCTGGTCACTGCCGTCTTTGACGGAGATCGCGTTGCGCTCCTCGTTCCCCCGGGGATGCAGTTACTCGGTGCAGCGACAGCACCACCGGCTTTGCAGCGGACGGAGCTTCCCACATCTCCCAAACTGAGCTTGTTTTCCCCACTTCACATGCAAGTGATTTTCACAGCGAGGCGAACGTTTGTGAAGGAGTGCTGGGTGGAGTCAAAAATCACACTTTTGAGTTTAGATGCTTCCCTCGAAACCCCATTCCTCGACAGAGCAGCTGTTCCTGGGGGGCGAGTGGGGCTGAGCCATCCAGGCCCTGCTGGCTTTATAGATCGGTTCGGAAGTGCCACTGCTTTGCCACAATTTCAAGGCACATCACAGAGGTCATTTAACTCCCTGGTGCTCAAACACATCCAGCTTGGGAGGAGCGGAGCAGTGCGGTGTCTGTGCACACACACCTCGGATCCAGCCCATCCCAGCCGTGGAAATAGGAAGCAGCATTTTCAGCAGCATCTGGTTGACTCGAGCAAACTTCCAAGGCGATTGCAGGTCCCCGGAGGCAGTTCTCGTAGTGCTTTCCAGGGACTCTGTTGGCAGAGGGTGGCTCTGCACAGGGGCTTTGCAACCGAGCTCTTCCAGAGTGCATCACGAACAAATGTCCATCCTCTCAGCACTAAATAAAATCCTTGCTTTGGGAATAGTTGAAGCATGACTTCTCTTGCTGACGCTGGCTCTTGGGAGTGGCAGCAGGGCTCTTTTGACAGGAGGGCTTTGAAAAGAAGTGAGGGGGCAGGGGCAGCAGAGGCTGTAATTCAGCTACATCCTACAGCTGGGAGTGCTGGGGAAAGGTTGTCATTTCACAGCCTCACCTCCCAACCTTTTTCCTCTCCCCTAGCTCTCCAAAGTGAGCACTTCTCAACTGCATCTCAGCCTGCAGCTTTGTAAGGCCAGGAAGGTTGACAGCCCTTGGGCTCAGGCTGTTTGCATGGTGCACAGAGCTGAGGAGTGTGTGCTCAAGGTGGGCTTTGAACCAGCTGGTGGTAAGGCAAATAGCAGTCTGGGCTTGAACGTCAGACACATGGCACCCAGTGCACAGAGCAAAGGCATGAAGAGGTCACTTTAGCCATGCTTTGCTGGCTGGGCAAAGCTGTTAGGAAACCCAGAGCCAGTGTGTAACCTGGAAGAGGCGCTGACTTGTGGCTGGGCAATTTGACTTTTGGACCAGTTTGATACCAAGGCAGAGGACAGAAGCCTTTGGCTGCTTCAGGGATAAATCTTGTTTTAGCGTCTGCTCTGCGCCAGTTCCTTTGAAGCCAACATGCTGGATTCGTGTATGTTCTTGAAGCAAGCCTTAGCTCATGTCTGAATGTTGTGTGGAGTAAGTCAGAAACGCATATCCTGCTGTTAGTCATCGCTACATGGTCCGTTACTGGGCAAAGCACGTGGCAGATAATGGCAGTACTTCATATCCGGACTTACGAGGAATGAGAGATGGGACAAGATGACAGCTAACAAGGCTACTTCGCTTTCCACCTCCACTTCCAACATCTCTACCACTATTCACTAAATCCCCTCACAAAGTACTTTAGTTCCTTTATAAAGCAAACCCGTACCCAGAGTCCTGACTCTTTTGCTTCAGGGTTTCATGTAAAAACAAACAAACAAAAATGGAAAAAGGTGTCCTTTAACAGCACGCATTATTTTCCTAACCCATGGCACGGGTGGGAAGCCTTGCTGCATCTCCATCAATGTCTTATTTCCCAGTTTTCTGCTGGGAGTTACTGTCCCTGGGTAATTCTTTACAGAGATCGACTTGATGCGGACAGCAAGAGTTTGGTAGTGTTTTGGGATCCTACTGGTGCTGGAAAGCAACCTGGATTGCCAGGGGACAGCTCCTTATTACTGAAATATTGACATCCTTTATCCCTGGCTTTGTAACTTGTAACTCTGCATGACTGATGGAGCATCCCTGTGCACGTCTCTCTCCACAGAAGTAGCCGTACCTGCTGTTGCTCTCTCCTTTTGCCCTAATGGAGAACTGCATTAGCAGTCCTGGGCCTTATTCACTAAGAAGTGATAAAGTCCCATCATGAAATGTCAGATCAAATTCTTCCCTCTGTCCCTGCCCTTTCCTCAGCTCCTGGAAGATGTCTGTTAGTTGACAGGACAAAGTAGAATTTGGCAAATTGTTCCATTTGAAAAGATGGGGAGGAAAATAATTCTAATTCCTCAGTCCAGCCTGTTTTTCTTTTTTTTTTTTTTTTCCTCCGGACTTTTCCAGAGGCAATCAGCGTGGTCGAAAGGGATAGAACAGGAAAGCTGAAAATAATGAGCTTTTTTCAAAATTAAATGTAATTGTGCTTTAAAAGAGACCAAGATGAAATTAAGTATTTTTGAGTTACCAAAGAAAACTTTGAATTGTCCCAAAGCAAGTTTGTTTGTTTCAGTCCTCAGCTCCTGACCATTTTCAAGAATCGTCATAATTTGGGAAGAATTAAAAAAAAAAAAAAAAGTAAGATTAAAAACAAAAATTTAAAAACCCACCAAACTGCACACAGGAGAAACCTTTCTCATCCTTCTTTCCAGTGGTTTGTATAGGGCTATCCTGGGAATGTGCCCCGCTCCTCCTTGCAAAGTTGGGTGCAGGATGAAGCAGAGCCCCCCTGGAAGAGGGGCAGTCTGCCGTGCAGAGCAGGAGGTGTTCATTTGCAGAGCACTACTGGATCTGACAGTCCCAGCTTTGTTTTCCCTTCTCTCAAGGAGGATGTTACCAAATGTGCAGCTCTGAGCGATGGAAATGAATTTTAAGCTACAAAGGAAAGGGAAGAGGCTGGAGTATCCTGCACTGATGGCCAGCTTTTTTGCCATCAATGGGATTTCTGCAAGAGGCTGTAATGGAGCCGGGATTAGATCTTGGATCTGTTTGCTCCTGGTATTGGTGCCCTTTAGCAGCGACCTGTGTTGAATCAGGTTGATTCGATAAAAAGTTAGAGGGGAAGATGGGAAAAGCCCTAGCAAGTGGTGTTAAAGCCATCCACAAGCTTAAGACATCTTTATCCTTAGCAGCAACCCCAGGGCTGGGAGAAGAGGTTTTACTCGAGCTTCTCTAACTAAGCAGCTTCATGGTTGTGTGGTCAGGCAGGTGATGTGGAAAGTGTTTTCCTAATAACGGTGGTGATGAGCAATCATGCAGAATTTCTCGGAAGAGGAAGGATGTCTTAAGCTGATTCTAATTTGGGTAATTTCCTCTCGAGCGCTGAATTCCACATACATGTTCAACCACAGGTAGGATCCAAATTGCCTCATTGCCTATTTCTTCTGCCCAGTGGTGTGCTCTGCCGACCCTTGAGCATCGTCCAGAGATCTCCAGGCCCCAGTCTATTGATCGTGACAGCCCATGCCTTGTTTTTTTCAGGATCTGTTCAATTTGTGAGGCAAAGTGTAAAATTCTGCAATCAAAGGATTTTGTTGGCATCTCGAAAGAACATAGCAAAAAGGGCATGGGGAGAGTCTGCTGTTTACCTGGTTTTAGGACAAAATGTAGAAAAAGTAAAAACACAATTAACACAAGGGTTTCTTGCACCTACCCTAGAGGTGAATGTTAATTTAATACCTTCCCGTAAGGTCTTAGCTCCTCATCTCCCTGCTCAGTGGATGCCCTATCCCACATTGCCCTCTAGCGAGAACATTTCAGAGTGATGCGTTCTGGATTTCAGCTGCCAGGATATCAAAGGTGGTGCTTTAATAACTGAGGACATGGCTTGGTTTCGAAGGGGCTGTTTGCCATGCAATACAAAGAGCTCGAGGAGGAGCAGCATTCGCCCGTTGCAGGGGATGCCTTGGGAAAGGGAACGCACACGTGTGCGCGTACCTGCATCTGACAGCTCTCCTGCAGTTGGCTTTTTGTTTGAGCCCGCTGCCCGTGCTTGCATCTCCCTGCTGCTGATGGGCCACGGGCGAAAGGCCTCTGCTCCTTTCTGCTTTGGAAAAAGGGAAATTATTCCCCAGTTTTTGTTTGTTTATTTTGAAGGATTTTGTGTGTGTGTGTGTGCTCGTCTCACCCGTTGCCCCATGAAACACATTTTGGTAATGTGTTTTTCCTTATATACGCGTGGTCTGACAGCTCTGCCTATGGTTTGGAAACCATCCCCAGACAAACCTCTGTCCCTCTTCAACCCTACAGGGGTTGAGTTGCCGGAGTGCCATTAGGGTAACAGCCGTGGCCATTCCCCTGCCAGATAACGTCTGTTAAAACTAAACTCTTCCACTACAGCCTCAGTGCCAGCGCTGCTCGTGGGCGAGTGGCAGACACTCATGCCATCTAGTGACCAAAAAAATGTGCTGTGGATGTTTTATGAAGTGCCACGGGAAGTTTTCTAGCCCCGGCCTGGGGAAGAGGGCGACGGTACTGGGTGGGCACAGGGCAGAAAGCTCTTCCCCTGCTCTCCGACCTGGGTCTTCTCTCCTTCACGTCCCGCAAGGTGCTTCACAGCACCTGGGGTCTCCCAGGGGAGCTTTACGGGTCCCAGG
The DNA here is from genome assembly GCF_009769625.2 of Cygnus olor. NCBI lineage: Eukaryota > Metazoa > Chordata > Aves > Anseriformes > Anatidae > Cygnus > Cygnus olor. Next base: position 15,459,655 of record NC_049179.1, read on the forward strand.
GGAGCAAGGCACGGCCTTCCTAAGCTGCTCGGTTGATGCAGGTGCACAAATCCCTCCTCTCTCGGCCGGGTTACGCACGCACTGGTAGCAGGCGGCACCCGCAGAGACTGGGAGGGAGACTCAGGATGCATCCCAAAGCACCCAGGTGTGAAGAAGCTCCTGCAGGGGACATTTCTGAAGGCAGTGACACCAAGGCTGGTGCCACCACAGGCCGACACGTCCCTGGCCGTGCTGTCCTCACCGCACACGCGGCTCCTCTCCGTGCTGTTCAGCCTTGCCAGTGATTCCTTCAGAAAGCCGTTTACAAGGCTCCTTGGGGACTTGTAGTTGTTTGTCCGTCCCACGTGAAGGCGCTAAATATGCTCCCGTTGTCTAATTTACAGCTGCTTTGTGTTATCTCTGCTGCTGCTTCCTCTGGATTAGCCTCGCGTCCCGCTGCCGTTCTGCCCTGGATGGCTGAGAGCTGGCGGCGTGCCTGCGGCGTTCCTGTTGCAGGGCCAAAATGGGAGTGGGAATAAATGGTTCCAAATATTGTGTTAAAGAAGTAAGTCGTAGACTCACAAGAGCTCTCTGCCTGGCATTGCTTTGGCAATTTCCTGCAGGTTCTGCAGGAGGAGCGAGTCTGCAGGAGAGGTCTGAGTAGCCGTGTGTCTCGGGGAATATTTGCTACGTGATATATGCTGGGGAGAAGGCTTTCATGGGTTGCAATGAGGGCTCCTACCTCTCTAAAGGGACTTTATTCAGTAGTCTGTGACAACTCAGAATTTCATAGATTCACTGGTTCTAAGCTCTACAAATATCCCAGAGTTAGCTGGGGGTGGCAAAGGTAAAGACATTCCTGTGGGGAGAATACAGGTCTGCTTTACCTCGTGCTCTCGAGTAAGACATCCTTCAGAGCAACCAGACAAGCAAAACATGGTGTATGTCCACAGTCTTCCCAGCTCAGTAGAAATCCTTCAGCATTATCACAGCTTCATCTATTTTTCCTGAAAGGCTGTGGAAAAGCAAAAAGCATTTAGGGTGCCCTTTTGTCTGAAGCACTCGACACAGACACATATCCATATCTGTTTGGTGTTAGTAGGGCAATGCCATTTTGTAGGAGCCAAGCAGAACAACTTGCAAGGAATAATCTGAGCCAAATACTAATTTTCTATTTTCTCTCTCCTTGTAGGGATCCTGTTTACGATGCTGGTATTTGGGCCAGCCTGTGGATTTATCTTGGGCTCCTTCTGTACCAAAATCTACGTGGATGCTGTCTTCATTGACACAAGTAAGGAGAAAGGGGTTTCATTTAAAATCAAGTGTATTGATGTATCAGCGTGACAACATTGATGCGTGCAAGTAGGACGCTGCTTCTCATTTCATCTTGAGTGCCCCTTATGTATGTGTATCACTTTTAGAGGTTTTTGGGTTTTTATTTATTTTTTGACTAGGATTCAACTATTTTCAACTTCATCCCCATAAGTAACAGGTTTGTAGTGGCTAAAAGATTAAAATATCACTGTGGCAGAGCATACAGGGCAGCGTGGGTGTAGTCATGCTAGGGGGGCTGTGTCCAGAGCAGAGGATGGAAGAGAGAGCTGCCATCCCTGGGACCTGGGAGAGGCAGCCAGGCGCTCGGAGGGATGCACACCCGTCAGACCCACACCCAGCACTACCTGCAAATGACCGAGTTCAGTCTCACAGCATTGTTGTTTTTTTCCCAAAGCAGTGCTAATTATTGCTCACCTTGACACTGCTCTTGGGTTAAAGCAATTTGTTGGCAAATTGTCTTTTTTTTTTCGTTAAGAAAAATGTGCAAATTCTTGTATTGCTACCTGCACTATGCCCTCTTTGCCATTAGAGGGCAATGTGTAACAGGCTTTTCTCCACTGCTCCCAAAGCCCTTTGGCTGTAAGCTGAAAATCTAAGGCTTCGTGTTGTCACCTGTGAGGGTGCGCTCCGGTTTTATGATGTTGTGGATACACCTTCATAGGATGCGTTTGGATGGAGTTTAGCCTTGCAGGGGTCAGAAGAGACTTCTGCAAATCTGGAAAAGTGCTGCTGGCCTTTCTTGGTCTTGCATGTATGTGGCAGGCCAAGAAATCTTAATAATATGAAATGAGCAGGGAAGAAGTCTCTTTTTTTTTTTGATGGCTGGAACTTTTAGCTGTGGCTTGGTCAGAGGGGCATGGCCCCTTTTCATACCTTGTACACCTATGCCAAAGGCTCGCTTGGTTCTGTAGGCAGGGGAGCTTGCTTGAACCCTGCTACACATTTGATCATTAAATATAATTCACTCCGAAATATGAATATGCACAAGAAGACATTCCTTGTCCAGTAGGTGAAGCTATGGAACTCCTCACCACAGGGCATTAAAAGTTTACAAATGGGTTCAAAAACACCTTCATGAGATTATAGAAGAACAAATGGAAAAGCCACCAAATCTAGCTTATAAGTCCCTAAGCCACAAACTGCAAGAAGTAGGAGGAGTAACATCAGGAATATGTTGGCTTTTGTCTTGTGCACTTTCTGGACGCCTGCAGTTGGTACCGTCAGTGGCAAGATGCTGGCCTAGGTGAAAAGTTAATGCAATCTGACTATTTTTTATGTAAGATCGTCACTCCAGATTTACAGCTCAAAAAGCCCCAGACAAATACGGAGCTGTGGAGGAGAGCAGCAGGGCATTATCGCTGAGCAGCCTGGAGGGGCTGTGGCCCAGCAGCTTACAGGGAGGGTACAGCACTTTCCAGGGGCAGGTCCAGCTGGCTTTGGCCATGGTCCTTTGTTGAAGGCTGGGGCATGTGTGGCCGTGGTCTCTTTTGTTGTCAGAAGGAGATTCAGCCTTCAGCTGGCTCTGCCTTGCAGCTCGGGGCAGTGCAAGGAGACCGAGCTCCAAGGGGTGAGCCCAATCCTGCTCCCTGTTCCGGACCAGAGGTGTAGGGTGCCAGGGCAGCTGCTGCACTGCCTGCCATGCAGGGCTTGTTATAGGACGGGGATGTGAGGAAGACCTTTGTTTATATGGCGCTTCTTGTGGCTGTGTTCCCAAGAGCCTGAAAAAATGCACTTCAGGCAGGAGGAAATAACAGCAGAAGAATTCAATCCTCCCAAAACACTATATTTCAAACTTTATATATATTTGAGAGCTACACGTTATTTTCCCTAAGGAGAAAAGAGTTTCCTTCTGTCTCTGCTTGAGAGACAACTTGATTGCCTCACTTGAGACAGATTTTTCAGAGTGGCTGTAACCAGACAGACGTCGCGATGGGGGAGCTTGTTATTCCAGCCACGTGGGCCCCGGTCTCCCCCGGGACTCAGCTCCCAGTGCTGGGCACCCTCTGCCGGCACACTTAGTGGCTGTGGCAGTGAGGTTGCTGTTGGGAATACAATTTCTTCTCTCCTGCTGCTTATTTTTATTCCCCCGAATTGACTCCAGTGCCTTTCTTTTCCTTATCTCTGCTGAGTGGCAGCCTGTAGGATACTCTTGCCTTTTGCTCTGCTTTTCTTCCTTTTCTGATATCTCTACATTTCCAGGCCCATTCGCTGCAGTGAGTGGGTTTCTTTCCCAATGTTTAGGAGTGTTTCACCCTCCTTACAGTCACGGGTGCCCAAAAAGCCCAAATATCCAGCTCTCCTTTGCTGGAAAGGATTCACGTCTGTGAATTCGAGGCAGGGAGAGCCTGATCCTGGATGAGCCAGGATGGGGATGCAATGCCTTGTTTGTGCCGCTTCTGTTCCCTGCATGTCTCTGCATGTCAGCTGTGCTTGTTTTTCTTTAGGACATTTCCAAGGCTTCATGCAGCCGCAGGTCTCAGCTGAGCACAGGTTTCCTGTGCTGGAGCCCATGTCAGGGTCGGTCTGAAAAGCTGCACCCCGTCACAGGCACCTCACTCGTACTCTTATCCATCAACCATTTCCCTCACGGGCCAGCTTTTGGAGAGGCCAGTGAGGGTTTATTTCCTCTGCACGTTTGACACACTGGGCCAGTGATGCCCAAAACCTTGGTGCCAACAAAGGGGACACTGGTTTGTACACAGCAACATCCTAGAGCTGGCAGGGCCAACGACACTGGAGAGAAGCCCTGACTGCAGGGCATTGCAGAAGCTGGACGTGCCATCGGGGTAGACAAGTGATGGGTTGCTTGTCCTAAGGACCTCTTGCAGGGGGAGGTCTGTATGTGCTGGTGGCTCACACGACAGGGGTGTGGGATGCTCTGTAGCCCCTCACCAGCCATCAGAGCCCCCAACAACTGCCTTCAAACCTACAGGATCATTAACCCCTTGTGTTCCCTCCACGCAGCCCTCACTGACACGTGTGCCCTCTTGCAGGTAAGCTGGACATCACTCCGGACGACCCTCGGTGGATCGGTGCGTGGTGGGGAGGCTTCCTGCTCTGCGGTGCCTTACTCTTCTTCTCGTCCCTGCCGATGTTTGGGTTCCCACAGTCCTTGCCCCCGCGGACAGAGCACGCAGGGGAGAGTGAGCAGGCCATGCTTCCCGAGAGGGACTACGAGAGGGCCAAGCCGAGCAACGGGGTCCTGCGGCACCCGCTGGATGCGGAGAACAGCACAACCTGCTTCCAGCAGCTGCGAGGTGAGGCACTGCCTTCTTGTCATGTTTTCTGTGAGAGTCAGCGACAGGCTAACATCTGGCGGGATTTATAATTGGTCTCTGATTCGGACTGCCTACCTCTACCCAGAAAAAAAATACAAACCTAGTATCCTGAGATTTCAGTCCCTAGCTTCTAATTATCTCTGGCATTGTCCTCGTTTTAAAGAGAGACTTTGTTCCACTTGAAAGATTTTTTTTTTTTAAACTACAAAGCTTCTGAAATCCGTGATAGTCCTGTAGAGTTGATAAAAATGAAGGGGAACGCAGTTTGTGGACTTCTCTCCAGTCTGCTGTCCTGCTTCCCTCTGCCTCCTGAAACAGAGAGCGAGCCTGCACGGGTGCTTCAAAGGGACGGGGAGCTCCCAGCACTGGAGCTGCAGCAGGGCTACTGCAATCCCAGATAGAAAGCAACAAGTGCTTTACCAACACAGCTCTTAAACTGGGAGGGGGAAGAGAGAGATACCAGCCCAAATGGCAGCAAAGCAGCAGGGCAGAAAATAGCTTGAAGCAGATCAGAATAGAAAACCCTACATCGTGTCTTGCAGTGATGTCAAGGGGCCTGGCTCTAATGAAGGCCAGCTAACGACCTGGCATTTTGCAGGAGTGTGGGTACGTATCCTTTCCATACTCTGCACCCGAAAATCTTTCATCTGAGAAGGTGGTTCTGTAGTACTGGTGGTTGCTTCCCACTCTCTGTCACTGTGGCAGAGCAGGTTTCATTATTGCCTAATACATTTTGATAAATGAGGACAAAATCACTTACTCCCTGTGCAGTCACCCTAATTGGGAGTTGAATGAGGTACATGAGGGAAGGAAAAAAAGAGGCTTTGGGGAAAAAATGTTTTCTTAAATATAAAAAATCGTTTGAATAGTTGATGTGGTTGTTCATTAAGGGAAGGTCAAAGATGTGAAACTTTGACTTGGTGAGAAAATTCAAAAGAAAGGAAGGTAAAAGGATACGTTGTTTGAAAATGTGCCAGTAAAATGAATTTCGTGATCCTCTTGTCCTTGTTGCAAGGATTTTCTCAGGTTTGGGAAATGGGCTTTTTCAATGGTACGTCCATCTGGATGATTCTGTGGCTTTTGTTGTGGACTCGTTGGAGCATCTGTTTCTGGCTGCTAAGTTTTTGGAGTGGGCACTAGACATTTTTGCGTTTTTGTAGAGAGGATAAAATATGGCATGTCCTTGCTGCAAGGAAGGGTGACAGTTCTGCCTGGGGGTGGTTCTAAGCAAGCTGGGTTTTAGCACGTAGAGAGGCCAGTAGAGGGGGGGTGCTACGGCATCTATTGCTTGTCAAAGTACAGAAATGTAAGTGTCACTTCCATATGCTTCAAAGTACTGGTTAAATCAGGAGGCACTACAGTCTTCCACGTAAGTCTTCTCACTGCAGGTAAATCCCACTTCGGATCAGTGAGCTCCAGAAGTCTCCTTGTAGATGGACTTTGAAGTACAATTTACATCGCATCAAATAAGACAGGGAACGACCTTTTTAGTCACGCCTTTGAGGCTGTCACAGATGACATGGTGTTGGTAGCTGCCATCTCCTTTCGAGTCCCTTGGCACTGTTGTCACAGTCAGAACGTGGTCAGGAGCTGTGTTTGCTGAAGTGCCCGCCTGGAGGAGGTGATCAGACCCCACAAGGGAAGACAAACATGCTTCACTCACTTCTGATGTGTAGTGTTTAAGGTGATGGCTTGAATCTTGCTGTGTATATGCATTATTCTGCCACCAGCTGCAAAATACATGTGCATTCCTGCGTGGCAGGACCTAATATCCTTAATCCATTTGTTGGCTGTATAAAGTTTCCTTTGGGGACGGTTACACCTGTTAATTCGTTAGGTTACATTAGGTTACATACATACGTTACGTTAGGTTACATACGTTAGGTTACATTAACAGATTACAACTGTTAATGGGCTTCGGGGTTTTCAAGTATTTGTGAAGCCGAACAGCAGAGAATGTACCTGTACGTGGGGTTGTGGGTGGAAATGTTCATCAGGGTTTGTGTGGCCAGTAACTCCAAGTCCTTTTTCATATGTGTTGTCACTGCAGCTTGGTCCTGGACAGGTGTGTATGGGGCATAAGTCCACACCTGCAGGGAGGCGTGGGATTGTCCATCTCTTGTGCTTAGTATGGGAAGGAAAAGTTCTTCCTCTGGACTTTGTGTGAACACGTTGTATCAACAGGGCATTCATGGAGGCTAAACTGAAGGTCCTTTTTGGCTGTTGGAAAAAAAAAAATCAGGTCTCGCAGTGACTGCTACAAGTGAGGAGACATGGGAGGAGAGAAGGGGGGTAGTGTAATTTGGAGACGTGCTCCCAGCTGGGTCATGGCTGTCAGCTAGTGACAAGGCATGTCTGGCACATGGGAGGATGCCTGAGACACTACAATGTTTGCTGAGAGACAGGGAGATGTAAGGCTGGGTGAGATTCCTTGGCTTTCTCTAGCCTTAGCACACAGACGAGCTGTAACTAATATAAAAACAACCTTCTCAAAGTGTTGGAAAGTCTTTTACATCTCTACCAAGGTCTAAACAGAAAGGAAGAGCTGGCTTTTGGGAAGCCATGGCATTTCTTCCTGCGGGGTATTTTCACGATGGGAAACGAAGCATCTTTAAGAGGAGCTTCAAACTTGCGATGGAAACCGCGCACCGTGCTGCAGGTAGGACCTGCTGGCTGGGGCAGCTCTTCTGTGCCCCCAGAGAGCTGGGGAAGGAGGCTGAGCCCAGGGCAGTCCCCTTGTCCCCCTGGCTGTCCTCAAGAAAACCCGGGGACAGACCTGGGAGGTTCACCAAACTGGAGAATGAATGCTGCACCATTTTATGTGATCGGTGTTTCAGTTAAGCAACACAAATGCGTTTGGGAGTACAGGGAAGGGAAGGATTAATAGCAGGGAGAGGGTGGATAAATGCTGCCATTGATCTTTGCTCCCAACGGGCAGCCTGGCGGGGTTGTTCCCATCCAGCATTCTTCGTGTGGTCCACGAAAGCAATTGAGGCGTGGGCTGCAGCAGTCCTTGCTGTCCCGGGGGCACAGCTCTGCTTTCACACTTCTGCTCTGCCCTGGGGACCTCTCTGCTATTTGGGGCCGGAGATGACGTTCGGCTCTGTCAGGGCACCTGTGCCCTCTGCTCGTGTCTGCCACGCATCTGCCCCCTCGCTCCACATTAACACGCTGCCTCTAACCCACCACCTGCTCCGGGACGTGCTTGGAAATGCTCTGTCAGAATCATTTTTCCCTATGAAAACATCGCTTTGGTTGAATTTGAGTGGTCAGCTCTGATGAAATTTGGTTTCAAAATGCTTCCTTGGCTTTTTCTTTATTAATCCTGAAACATTCTGCTCTAAATGCATTTGTTTTGTAATTATTTAAACCAGAAATTCATTACATCTGTCTAGCGAGAGATATGAAAAAAATGTTACGGGATTGAAATTGATATGGAATCCTTCAGGTTCGGAGATAGAAATTCATTCACAAGGAATTAAAAGCAAACCCACTGCGGAATTAAATGAATTTCAAAACTGCAAATTCCCTCAATTTGGAAACATTTTGCTTTCCACCCAGCTTCATTTCCAAGAGCGTAGGAGAGCCGAGATGTACAGCTGACAGCTGTCTTGTCTTCTGTTCGGTTCCTTCCTGCTCAATGTGCCGATCTCCTGAGTACCTCGAGAGAGAGCTCCTCTGGATCCTGGCTCTCTGACCCCACGAGTGCTCTCCGGGCAGACAAGTTGTGCTGGGCCAGAAGCTCCCAGCTGTGCACAGGTCCCAACCTGTATCCCTCTGTGGGCATTCGTGGAATTGAGCAGGATTAGCAGGTACCACAAGGAGTTTTAAATTCACAGCTCTAACGTGTCTTGGGGACAACCGTTTGGAGAGGGCTCCAGCTGTATGGCCGTAGAGGTGAGTCGTTGGCCCAGAGCTGTTGGTCCCAAGACCTCGGTTCCTTACCAACACCTAGAAGGCTTGCTGAGAAGTCCTAATTGTAAGGAAGGGGAGGCAGGTGACCGTGAAAGGCCCTACATCAGGTTGCTGCTGATGCTGGAGGCAGGGCGATAGACTAGAGGGACTCACTGCCCAAGAAGCCTGTTTGACACGGGTGTCATCCTTTTTCTTCATACCCTTTGTGGTATTAATTTTGCCCAGGCCTTATGAACTCTGGTATATTAAGCTCACTTGAATTATCTTCAGTGCCTCTTGCCTTATCCCATCTTCTCTCTCTCTTTCACAGGAGCTTCCTCTTTCCAGGAGGTATTTTCTTCTTGCTGCCTTCACTCTTTTCTTCATCCCTTATACCTCAAGCAAGCTGTAGATCTTTCCTTTTGTTTTTGTTTTGTTTTTTATTATTATTATTCAAATTTGAGACTTGCTGCCTACGTTGCTGTTAGAAAGTAGTATTTTGGATCAATGCTAAATTCCGTCTTTCTCCCATCGCACTGTCCTAGGTGGACTGGGCTGTAAACCTCCCTCTAATTTATTACTTTGCTTTCTGTGTTCCTCATCTTTACTGCAAATTGAAAACATGTCTCTGTAGGGTGCTCCAACTGGAAAAAGGGGCCTTGGTGATTGTAATGTTCCAAACAATTCATTTCAAGCACCAACATGATGATTATAGTTTGTCGTTTCTGGAGAGTAGTTAAACCTCATGTAATGAGGTTGCCAATTATCCCCGGTACTCCCCGATGTTTAGTGACAAATCAAAGCTACTTGGTGTACATAAGTGCATTTGCTCGTCGAGCCCGTGGTCTGTCACCCACAGCTGGCCCGTCAGCAGGAGGGGATGCTCGATAACCTCAGCTCGAACTGCTGGTGGTTGGCTTGGTGTTGCTGAGGGTGGTAAAAGGTGTGAAGGTGAGGAATTAGCAGGGGTGTCAGAGAGCTGTGGGGCATCCTCCTAGGTCCCTTCCAACCTGAACATCCTATGACCAGTGCTGCAAGCATTGGGCTTTGGGTGCTTGAGCAGGGAAGAGAGGGTGATGAAGTTTCTACTTCTTCTCAGTGTATCGTTGTTGCTGTAACGTATTGGGTGCATTGGGATGAGGATGTTAAATAAGCTGGTCCTTCTGACCACGGGAGGGTGGGTTTCTTGTGCCTTGTCTGATACAGCTGGTGGGTTCTCCATGAAGACTTTGGAGACTATTTTGAATCCCAAAATCCTTTCCCTTTTTCCATTCGATGGGTGGACTTCAACATCAGATTTATAGCTCCAAAATGGTGCTACAAAGCATACGGCTAACCTTCTGGGCTGGAGCACACATCGAACTCCTGATTGAGTCAGCAAGGCGCAAGGTAACATTTATCATGACTTCCACTGGGATCCAGGGAAGGAGCACCACGCTCAGCTCTTGGGGCTTTCCTGTCCCCCATCAGACATCTTCCATTTTCCCTTCCTACCCAGCACCATATGCTAGACAGCTGAATGCACGTCACTCCAGTCTATGGAGAGGTTTTTAAACTTCACTGCTGACTTTTAATCTTGTTCCTAGAGGTATTTCACCCCAAGAACTGAGACAGATAAGGCAGCAGCAGGTATCAAATGGATCATCTTAACGGGTGGCAGTAGCAAGATGAAAGGATATTCATTTCTTTGGGGAACCTCTTGTCATTTTCCTTAGAAAATAAAAGGGAATGAGCTGGACCATGCTGAGAGAAGATGGTGGAGGCTGCCAGGCATTTCCTGTTTTGCCTTTGCGCTCTTTGTTGTGGGTTTTGTATTATACCCTATTATATAGCTGGTACAGAGCCCCGTTGCAGTATACACTGGTCAGACGTGCAGTAAAGGGCAGACCCTGTCCCAGAAACCTCACGCCCAGATGCACAGAGAGGATGACCAGTGACGAAGTGATGGGACTTGTAGCCCAGCGCTGCCAGGCCAGGCAGTCGTAGCGGCCTCCTCCCTCGTGTGAGATGCTGCAGGGACTGCAAAAGCCTTCCCCTCCTCCAGCATGTATGAGGGATGGGTTTTCACTTTGTAATGCATGATGATTTGGTACCGGCCTTGCGACCTTCAGCAATAAATGTCCGTGATCTTTAACTCCATCTTGCAAAAGACAGGCTGTCACTGTTATTATTTGGTGGGTGAAGTTACGGAGAGACCTCTGTGTCTTTACATTTGAATTGGCACAAAGCTACATCTCAAGGAATCCATTAATCTTGTACAGATTGAACTCCAGAGGCACAACAGGCAGTAATACCTTAAATATGGCTTTCCGAGCTCAGCTCTGCCAAGTCCACCTTTGCTTTTTCCCTTCTTTTCCTGGCAAGGAGGGGAAGTTCTGTGGGTGGCCTCCAAAGAACTGAAGGAGGCAGCAGGTAGCTTCTGAGATCTGTCCACATCCGAATCTCCCAGACTTCTTCCTCCCTGTAATTTTTTGTTTTGTTTTTTTGTTTAAGTCCTTTCCCACTAAAAAATGCTGTGCCTCCAGCACCTTCATTATGTTCAGCAAATCCTCAGGAAGCAAGAATTTTATACAGCACGAAAAAACATTTGTGATATAAAGAGACCAGAAACTGTGGAGTGGTCCCTTCCAGAAAGGTTAGATCAAACCTAATTATAACCTTTTTTTTTCTCCCAAAGAAAGAACCGTGGGGACCCAAGCAGAGCCTTGACAAAGAGCTGTGCATTTTCTTGCTGAGGCCAATGCAATTAGATTTCACACCAAAAAAAACCCTAAGGGAAAATAGAAGCCACACCAGAGAAATCTGTCATCTGGCAGACCCTGGTACACCAGAGGTGGGTGGGGAATGGATTTTCAAAATGCAAATAGGGGCCCATTGAGGCTTCACTACACTTCAGCAGGGTAATTTTCAAACTTAATGATTTTCACATTTAATTCAGGGAGAAATTAGTCATCAGGTATTAAGACAAAGCAAGGCTCTCTCCTGTACTGCGATGCTATCCTCTTCAAGCTGTGTTATCTCGGCAATAATTAAAATGTTCACTGAAGTAGAAAATGTGCTATCTGATTCATTAGCCAAATTTCCCTTTGTAAGGTAACTTGTGTTTCCTTATCGGAAATAGAGACAGGCTTGGAGAAGAGGACTCAGGACACTAATGATGCGGGAGGGAGGAGCAAGGGATCATGAAACTAAAGCAGGTGCGTGTGTGTTAGGCAGAGGGGAGCTCAGCACGTCCCCAGCTACCCCTGCAGCCACCGAGGCTGGTAGGGTCTATGCACAAGGTGTCGTTCAGCTGCTCAAGCTGAGGTTTATGGGAACATACAGGCTAATCTGCCTGTCCTAGGTGTGGGATCCTTTATGCTCATGAGTGCCCCTGGGCCAGAGAAGAGAATTTCAGCTTGTATCCGAACATGCTGCAAGAAGATGTCCCTTGGCATGTGGGCCAGTTAGGCAGGAGTTAAAAAATGAGGCAAATCTGGATGGCAGGAAAAGGAAGGGCCAAATGTGAGCTTGGATTAGTTTGTGTCTGAAAGCCTGAAAGACTGCGGGTGCTAAGTACAGTACTCATGGCACTTATCAGCTGGCTCGGTATTGTTTGTGGGGAGCAGGTAGGAAGAGGTGAAGGAAAAAGAATACCAGGCTTTGACTGACCTCTCTATGGGGGAAACAAAAGCAATACTGGAAAACATTGATCCTTTAAAATTTCAAAATCATCTCTGACCTTTCAGAATAATGACAGATGACTTCCCTTTGCACCTCCTGGTACTTTAGATGACACCGTGGGATTTGTTTCATTTTGTTCTGGCGTTGCCACTTTTCAACCAGCTTGTCTGTGCAGAGTGGAAATTTAGTCCTAATACCATGAGTTTGTCCTCAGGAGAGTAGCAAGGCACCTTCAGCACCTCGAGCAGAGCCTGCACAATAACACCTCTCCCTTTTTTTTCTCTTCTAGTGATCCCCAAAGTAACAAAGCACTTGCTCTCCAATCCTGTCTTCACCTGCATCATCCTGGCAGCCTGCATGGAGATTGCCGTGGTGGCGGGCTTTGCCGCCTTCCTGGGAAAGTACCTGGAGCAGCAGTTCAACCTCACCACCTCGTCTGCCAACCAGCTGCTGGGTGAGTAACCACAGGGACCACCGAGTCTCCAGCATCCAAAGGCACTGAAATATTCGGCGTGACTGGTAGCTGCAACCAGGCTGACTGATAAGGCTGCTCAGAAAGTAACTTGCCCATCATCCAAAGACGTGATGGGCCTGAAGTTCAGCCGAAATCCTAACCAAACTGGGCCATTGGCACAATTACCTGCCAAGCTGCAGGGCTGCCCATCTAACTACTTACCTCCTGGTTCAGGTATTCCAAATTTCTCCAGTTTCTCCTGCTAGTCCCCTCCTTTCTTCTTGTATTGGAAATGAGAAGATTGCAATCATCAGCTGAAATAGCTTCAAAAACCCCTTCTCTCTTCTCATGCTGCTGCTGTTTCCCATATACTCTTCATTTCTCAGCATTCATTCATTCTCTGTCAGGATACTCATGCATAGGCAGGATCTTCATTTATTTTCTCCTGCTGCTCATTTGCAAGCAGTCTAGCAATTTGTTTGTGACAGCCATTCTCTCAGCAGCACCCATCTGAAATATCTGCGAGCTGATCTTGGCTGATCTGCACCCACAGCTCGCCAGATGGGCATCTGGCAGTGACCTGTCAAAAACTGGGACATCATGAAATGGATGAATCTTAATATCGAAATAAAAAACTTGCAAGCTGCTCTCCTGACAGTTACTTATTTTCCCGTCGAACTCATTGATATCTTCTGGTTTGGGCCCAATTTTCCAAAAGAAACAACCTCGTGCAGTCAATCTTGCCTCCACCAGCAATGCAAAACTTGCTGGTGGGTTTTAATGGGTTTTACAGAAGGGCAGAGGTCTCAGAGATGTTGGGTTCTTGTAATTTTCCTGAAAATTAAAGGCTTGGCAAAGGAAAGCAACTTCAGTATTGGCCCAATGGAAGAAGGACAACCACTGTGCTGTTTGAAGGAGGGTGTCTGGCCGGTCAGCATGTGTGTCCAGCTGGCCGGCCAGCAAAGAGGGAACTGCTGTGAGCCAGAGCACGTCCTGCCTCTGACCGAGCAGGGGAAAAGAAGACTTCGATACTTCCACTGTCCTCACAACTTGTTTAATTTAAGCAGCGTTGCTGCCAGATTTCCCAGGTGACTTTCGTGGGAGTCCAGAAATGTGAGGATTTGGATGCACTTCTGAGCTTAGCTTGGGAAGGTGAGGTTTGGAGTGCAACTGGCAGCAAAGGGATTAAAGTGAACCCAGACACGTTCAGTGTGATAATGCCTTTCTGTGCCTGGAAAGTGAGTCACTTCTGGCAGTGATTTTACATCTCTCATTTTAAGGAGATCCTATAAGGGAGGCTTAGCATTTTCAAATGCAACTATTGCCTAATCTCTGAAAATCAGACTGCTTTGAACTATACCAAACGGGGTTCACCCAGAGCTTCTAGACACCTCAGAGTATTTGTGGCTTTTCTGGCTGCTGACTGTCACACAAAGCATTAACAATGCTATTGTTTAGGTTAGGGTGGGCCAGCCTCGGCTATTTTGGCATCCTCCTAAAATATGGATGAGAACTGGAAGAAGATCGTGGCTCCTCCAGCTTGTCTGTTTGTATACATCCCTCTGTGTGGAGCAGCCCCAGTTCGTGTCCTAAAACAAGGCTGGAGAAAACAGCACAGATATAATTGTGCAGTGCCTGAGGCGAGGAGAGGAGCGGGCTGGTGGTCGGTGAGTTGGTCTGCCATCCCAAATGGGCTCTAACTCAGTCACTGCCAGGTGTCAGCGCTTCTGTGCCTTCTGACTGATGACTGCTAAGAAGAACATGCCTGAGTGAATAAATACCAGCTCCAGTAGTTGACCATTAGAAGGTTTCCCAATGATAACACACAGATCTGTCTGCGGAGAAATACAAGCCTGTAACAGTGTGGTTTGCTGACCCTTACCTGCACTTGCTGCTAACTGTTTTTTTTTTCTCTTGCAGGGATGACAGCAATCCCATGTGCGTGTCTTGGCATATTCCTGGGTGGCCTCTTGGTGAAGAAGCTCAGCCTCTCTGCTCTGGGAGCCATCAGGATGGCCATGCTGGTGAACCTGGTGTCCACAGCTTGCTACGTGTCTTTCCTGTTCCTGGGATGCGACACAGGACCTGTGGCAGGGGTTACTGTTCCCTATGGAAACAAGTAAGTCCCCAGAGAGTTTCAAGGTCTCCCGTCCATCCAGCCAGCAAAGGGCACATCCCTCTCAGCCTTGCCAACATAAGTGCCACATTATTGTCCTCGATGAGCAGCCTTCAGGCGGTGCTGGCCCACGGGCAACCATATAGCAAGCAGTTTAAAGAGGGCCGTGTCGAATAATGCTCTCACTCTGGGGGCTCTTCATACCACATATCTCCGTGAGAGCTGAGTGCCTGCAGCTGACAAATGAGCTTTACTAAAATCAGCGAAACTGAATCAAAGGTGCCAAACCCAATCCTGAACCCATGGCCACCTACATAGCATTCGGTCCACCACACCATCTGGTTTCTCCTGGCAGTGAGGGACATAACACTGCTTTTTATGTTTATTGGAGCGCCTGAGGGGAATTTGTAGAACCAGGTTTTAGACACGTGGAAATTTGGATATGGTGGAGAGAGCATGAATGGCTCCAAACCCATTTTGATGGGAGTAATGAGGTACCCAGTTCACTGTAGCATTCACAAGACTTGGAGAGTTATTCCCTGTTTTCTTTTCTGGTGCTCCTCAGTATGCAGTAGTGACTTTTATGAAGATGAAAACTTCAGGCTCTCGGCTGTTCAGTGCTTCAGAAAAACACAGAGCAACCTCTCCGGGCATATCTTTGGATCTCCTTGGGGCTGCTCATTGAGAAGCCAAGGCATCCCAAGTTTTGCATTAGATTTCCTACTGCAGAGTGATGGTGGCCAAGGCATTTCTGTCCTCAGGAGACACTGTAGCCTCAGTTTCCTCAAGCTGGGACCCAGATAGCCTGCCCGCTGCTTTTTGTAATTTGTTTGCCTTAACTGACCCCCCTTCAAAGCCATCTTTGTGCGGCACTGATTGGAAAAGCTTGCTGATATCATTATACTACCTGTTAATTTCTATTTCTGCTTCTCTTACAGCTCAACTCCAACCTCATCTCTGGACCCATATTCCCCCTGCAATAACAACTGTGAATGCCAAACTGATTCCTTCACTCCAGTCTGTGGTGCAGATGGGGTCACCTACTTATCTGCCTGCTTTGCTGGCTGCAGCAGCACGGTAAGCAGCCTTTCCTTGGTATCTCTCACCTGTAGGAATGACCCTGTGAGAGCAAGTGCGGGACGGTAGTGCATATCTGGTAGAGTCACTCGTTTACAGTCAGCAGTGGTTAAACCCCCAAGTCTCTGGTCCTGAGCCATTGATGTTTCTCACTCTGTTGCTTAAAGGCCCACTGGCTCTGGCAGCAGTGTGTCAGGGGCACTCACAAAGCAGGATGGGCTTTCCCTTCGTTCTCCTCCTTGTCATCCCCCTCTTCCAGTCTTTCTTCTCAGCACTGAAGCAGAGGAACACAAGAGGAAATCTGCGTGTTTGTGCATTGACAGAATCCCGATCTGCGAGAGCTTGCTGGCCCAAACTGTGGGGAAAGCTTCTCTTTGCTCCTGCTGCTGCCATCTCTCTGGCTCTCCACCTGGCAATGTTCACCCTGCCCAGTCCTTTCTACTTTTCCTCTTGCTTTTTTCCCAAGTCTGGTTCCTAGACACATATGACCAAATCCTGATTTTATTCATCCTTGTTTAAGATTTCTTTCTACTCCTCTTGCTTCTCTCTTTCACTCCTTTTCTCTGAGGCAATGGCAAGAACGCTTGTCAAGAGAACAGAGACTCCATCTAAAGACATTCTGCATTTTTCAGTTCTCTATTTCTAAGAGTTTATTCCTTTAGAAAACTCTTAAAGACCAAGCCATCTCTGTGTAAAGATGAGGAATTCTTAAAAGTCTGCTTTTCCATTTTTTTGCTGCTGAAATGCTAATGCCCGCTGGGTTACACTGCAAATGAACGCCTGTCGCTCCCGTGGGGGGGAATTAGCAGGGTTTCTGCTGTCTTTGCTCCCTGGCTGGGGCTGTGCCAGGCACAGTGACCACTGCCGTGTTGTGTGGAGCCTGAGGGAGGTGAGCCCAGTCGTGGTGACCGTTTGCAGCTGCAGGGACATCAGTGCTCACCACGTGCAGTTATCCCTCTGTGGTTTCATCCTTCCTTTTTGAGGAGACATCAAACCTGCCTTCCCTCCCTGAAGAGACAAACCGCCTGCGAGCACCAGGCAGCGGAGGCACAAGCTCGCTGCTAACAAGCGCAGACTCGTGGTACAGATGACCCGGGAGCCAGCTCATCTTGCTGAAACCTCTTCTCTCCCGAATTCCCACTCCAGCCTCAAAGATGCAGGCGGCCCTTTGAAAAAAGGGAAAGTGCCACAGATTCAAGGTGTTCTCAGCAACCCCAGAAGGGCCTCCACGAGCGTGTGGCCCGGGCCGTGGTACACGCAAAGATGTTACGTCCTGCCCTCAGCCTCCCGACAAGAGACAAGCCAGCACTTCGGGCAGCAACGTGAGCGTTTTGACAAGAAGCCAGCTTGTACAGAGCACGCAGAGTGGTGTCTCACCAGTTCACCGAGCCCTTAGCAAGAGTACAACCAGTGTTGTTCGTGTCTGGAGTGCAGGAGCAACCGCCTCGCTGTGCGACTCAGGGCAAAGCTCGGGCTCCTCTGGAAGGAGTTCAGGAATGAAAATTCAGCTCCGTCCATTCAGCGAGCAGCTGCCTGACCTCGTGCTCCATGAGAGCAAACCCTGAGCAAGAACCTCTCTCTCCCTTCCCTTCTCTCTTACACACTCATTCCTTCGTTTCTTTTCATCGTCATCTTGGGGTTCTTTTTGATGCTTTGGGTTGTGTGGTTTCTTGCAGTAACGTTTTGAATACAAATTAGTGAAGCAATAGCATCCTCTTGAAAGGGCATTATCAAGAATTATGGACCAGTTTGGCCATGTCATGGCCCTGAGGCAAAGCCAAATTTCCAAACCAGGTTTTAAACCTATAATCCAGGTAATGACCTGTCTAGAGGTTCTTGTGAGTGTTATATGCTCGTGATGAGCCAAGGGTTGCTTTTTACTGGGACATAAAATTCTCTGAATGCTTTATTTAACTTTACTGCATTGGATGTTTCTGACTGCCTCTCTACATTTTCCCTCTGTGAACAATTTCTAAAAGCAGTGTGTAGCTCAGTGTTGTTTTTTTTTCATTTATGCTCTCTTATTGAGCTGGTTGCAGGGGTGCACCTTTCCAAAAAGCTTTAGGAGTATCGGGGCTGATAGGCAGAGCTCTGGCACCCACAGGAAAACCTCTTTTGAGCCATTCCCACAAGTGACCCATGCATGCAAAGCCTTTGACCGTACATCTTGTTTGTTTTGTGCCGTTGCTTTTCTTAATCTCTCTTTTGGCGGGAGGTGCGTGAATTCCAGCCTGGCATTACATTGCTGGCATCTCAGGGCTTTGCAGTGAAGGACCAGCTTGTCCCTCTCCTGTCAGAGCCAAGGTTTAAAAAAGATAGATAATTAAAATCATGGGTAATTTGTGTAGATAATTACCCCAAACTTGGGATGCTCTTCAAGGTGCAAAGTCTGCGTGTGTGCAGCTTCACACGTGCACAAAAAATGTGGGTGTGCAAGCTGCTAGGCGGTGGAAGATAAATGTGTGGTTGAATGGTGGTGGGGTTGCGGACAAGGGAATCTGTAGCGATTTGGCATGGATAACAAAAAGTTGCCTTGCCACGGGGCAAAGGTAAAAGTCCATCTTTGATGTTTCCTGGGTTTGATGTCTGTGAGTTGTATCGCATGTCAGTAATAAAAGATCAAAGATCTCCCAAGTAAGGCTGAGGCACAGCACTAAGCGAGCGGATGTAGCTGGAACAAAATACTTGCATTGCTTTGGGATAGCACCTCGGTGCAAGGTGGTTGGAAAAGCGGATTGAGGGGCAAAGTTTCAGGGTCCGAAGGTAGGGACCTGCTGCATGGTTTGTTGTACCGGGTATAAATCCATACCAATGGGAGGAGAATCTGCCCCATCACTGTCAGGAACAGGCACTTTCTCTTCTTTGATGAGAGCCCATCAGAAATAAGCAGAAATAAGCAGCCAGGTTTGCACGGTTACCACAATGGAAATTTTATCCCAGGATTTTTCAGTACAGGTATGTATTTAGATGTGGTTTAATCTACAGGGCCGTGTCCTGGCTGGTTGGATACCAACAATGTACAGCAATAAGAGCCAGGAGTTACAAATTACTGCACTGTTATTGCTGTGCAAACACCACTGCAGTTGTGCTAACTGTCACCAACTCAAAGCCTTCAGGTGGCAGCTTCTCACTCACAGCACAGGAATTTGTTATGTTAATGATTGCTTGCCAGCCAGAAAGGCACCTGCGTGTCTACTGCCACGATCCTGGAGTTCTGCACTGCGGTCTCTCTTGCCCTCTGTGCACTTATGTGGAAGAAAATCATTTGACTCCTGTGCAAGAAGAAAGAGATTGGTGTCAGAAAGGCTAGAGTAGCGTCCCCACGGATCCTTAACTTTAGAGGCGGTGAACCAGAAAGTGTGCTTTTGTACAGTCCTAAGAGGACCCCAGTAGAAAAGCAAAGGAATTTCTGCTTGAACGTGGTAGAGGGAAGGGGAGGAGACGAAGCTGTTTTTCAGTATGTTTTACTTATGGCATTACTCCTCTTACAAACATGTGACCTGCAAACCCAGCAACCCAACGAAGACAAGACATGAATCATTTATGATCGTTTCATTCTGTATTCATTAAGGGATTTCTTGGTAGTATTGTGCGCCTTAATTGCATTGACATCCCCCACTCACAAATTCAGGAGGGCAAGCTAGAAAATAAGAAAAAAAAACTAAATCTGTGACTGGCAAACAAAGCTTCTTTTCACATCCTGCACTTGCTGGAGACATCAAAGAGAAATGCAGTCATTTCACTCTTCTTCTGATCACATATTGACAGTTTATCTTGCCTGACTTCAGCTTTCAGCTCGACACGAATTCCTCTGAACCAGATGTCATTGATTAGCCCTGCAGTGCACTCGAGTCCAGCAGTGTCCGTGCTGCCACACCACAATAGTCAGCTCTTGGTGGTCTGCAGCACCTGCCATGGGTGTCTTCCTCCCGATACCCAGGGTGCTGGAATCGGGCACCAGTCCCACAGCTAGGAACAGGGCTGCGGATTTACCTGGTTTTAACGTACTTCGATTTAACTGTAAGAGCCACGAAGACAAAGGTAAAGAAGGAAGTAATTAGAACCATAATTTGGGGATCTTTTGTGTCTGAGGGACACAGATCGTTTCTTTATTCTCCTCCAAAGGGGCATAACTTGGCAATAATTTCATCGCCGTGACATTTATGGGAGAGACTTGAAAGGAGCGGGAGAAAAGAAACAAGCCGAGGGACGTTTCCTTGCTGGTCACATGCATCAGAGCTGACATGCTTGGGAATCCTTTCCAAGCCCCCCTCAGATAAGCACTTAGGAGTGACTTAATTGACCATGGGAGCCTTCCGAGTGGCTGTTGGCAGCCCTTATCGCAGAGGGCAGGTGCTGGGGACCACAGCTCTTGCTTTCCCTGAACCCTTGTGCTCCTCCACAGAACCTCAGCGGCTGTTCATGCCTCAGCTCGGTCCCTGCCGAAAATGCCACCGTTGTTCCCGGAAAATGCCCCAGTCCCGGCTGCGAAGAGGCCTTCTTGACATTCCTCTGCGTGATGTGCGTTTGCAGCATGATCGGGGCCATGGCGCAGACGCCCTCAGTGATCATACTCATCAGGTAAGGCCAATGCCAGGAGGAACTGGGGGGCTGCCTGGGGGCTGCAGTCATTGGGGCGCTGCTCTCGGGGTGGGAATGGGGCCAGGGGCTCATGGGGTACTACTCACAGCTCCTGGTTCATCCATGCCGTGGCTGATGGGAATAAAGGAATCACTCATGTACGGTGTTGGTAAAAAGGGAGTGAGGAGGAGCTGGGCTTGCCAACCAAGAAGGTCGCTGCCAGGATGCTGCAAAAAGAGGCAGCAAACTTGGTTTTGACAAGGCTGGGGTTGGCATGGGAAAGGACATGCAGAAGTACAGCTTCCAGTCCAGTCAGGAGGGACATTACAGCTGCAGCAGCGAAGTGGCAGAAATGCAGCCCCGTGGTCTCAGCATGTAATGGCTGAGATACCGTTAGAGATGCCCTGGAGATCTTAGAAATGATGGAAAAATACAAGACTGTGGCAAAGGTGAGCATTGGTCAGTACCCACTTGGCTAGAGTTTGACTTCTCTCACCCTGGACCAAGTCCAAAACCAGAAGGAACTTTAAAGTATGAAGGACGTCTCGGGCTGAGCCAATGTGAATAGTTGAAGTAGCTTAGTCAGATAACTGACCCTGTGTTATTTCCAGACACACGGAACACTTCACCCTATGATACAAGTATATATCTAAGCCCACGTTTATCCAGAGGCTGTCACTTAGTGAGAATAATAACCAGAGGCATAAATAGCAGATCCATTCTGCAGCCTGGAAAATTCCAATAAAACCCAATCAATAAGGTCTGTATTAGAGGCACACTCTTGAGTGGATCTTGGACAGAACAGCTCTGTGAGGGCATGTCTCCCTGCAGGATACAAAATGAGATATTCCATCTACTAGTTCTTTTCTCTCTTTGCATCTACAGTAGCTAAAGGGAAATCAAATTTCTCATGATAAATATTGTGGCAAAAGTAATTTGAAGTTTGAAGGGTTCTTTGTTCGAGGGAGCTGCCATCACCTGTAGGATCCTGAATGAAATTGTCTTTGTGTCGACTTCAAATGAGACAAGCCAGTCACCAGCCAGGAAGAGGAATACAAGAAAAAGGGAAGGGAGCATTAAAAATACTTAGCGCTCAGCTCAGATAAACAAACAATTCACCCTTCCAAACTAGTAGCTGCACTCCCTTCAGAGTTTTAGTGTTTTAGCTGCTAAAATGCATGGGAAAGAGCCGCTCACCATATCCCACCACATGTTCTCTCGCAAATGCCATCTTGGATAAGGCATTGCTAAAAGGAAGTGTTGGCATGTATCCCTGGTGTCTCTGGCAGTGACAACAGCATCATTCGCTTCCCGTGTTTAATTTAAAAACGAACTCCCCTCACCAGACAAGCAAGAGTTGCACTGGGACTGGTAGCTTTTGTGCGCCCGGGCATGTGCCTGAGATGGCCACAGGGCAGGAACTGAAGTTTTAGCCAGAAAACACTTTGATCAGCTGTAACTGATTGCCTTGGAGCTGAGGCTCTGGAATTGAGTCACTGGGAGGTTTAGGGACTGGCTGGAGGGTTGCAGTGGGAGTAAAAATAAAAAGAGGTTTGCCTTCTGCCCCTCAAGGCCTTCTGGTATTGCTCACCCAGCATCCAAAGGGAAGTGGGTACCACCTGGGTAGAAATCAGGGCAAGTCCATATTCTGAAGAATTTCAGCACTTGGTATGAAATTTGTTTGCCCTCCCTGCAGGGTCCACAAATTAGATGTCTTGTCTAGGAAAGTCATTAGTTCACTGTTGTAGTCGAGAAAAGGAGATGTTTCCAGCTGACAAATTGTACTTCACACTAAGGTATGGGGATTGACCTTGACTTAAATAGAAAAAGGTGGACAGACAGACACCAATATTGATTAAAAACCCACTGTGAATTTTTCAAATGATAATCTATTTTTTCCATAAAATAAACTTTGATACTGTTTCTGTTTCCTTCACTTCCCATGCTACCATAGACCCTCTTTGAGCCAAGCCATTAACCACTCAAATGTTTTTCCAAGGGTAGATACTTAACACCTTCAAGTCTTTACATCAAGCCTGGGTGTCTGCCTGAAAACTGCTGAACCTCAGCCAGAGGTTATAGGCTTCATGCAGGAATCCTGATACCACGTTACATGGCCTGTGTAATGTCTGAGATAAGGGCAGTGATCAGAATGGTCTTCTCTTAATTTGAAACCTATTGCTTTTCTGGCTTCTTTATTGGTATTGTCTGATTCCCCTCCGATATATTTATACAGAGGAGTGCCTGTGCCCCATGGGTGTCACTGGCAGCGCTGAGTGCAGGCCTCTGTGAGAAGCTGGGGGAATAGACCACCGAGGCCTTTAACGTTTTCCCGTGTGATGAACCCAGTCACGTGGGGATCACCGTCTGCTTTCCAAGCCTTTGTACACCGTGGGACATAAAATGCTATTATAAGATTTGAGACCAAGTTAATGATTTCTGAAATGCCAGAGGCTTTGCTGAGCCTGCCTCGAGAGGATAACTTTAGCCAATAGGATCCTTGAGCTAAGCCAATCGGAAAACCATGAATTATTTTTTAAGGCACTTTGGAGGCTGATACTAATGCGATAAACCGGGTTCTGTTCATAGCAAAAGGTTGGGCAATGGTTGTCTTCCCGGTATAAAGCAAATTCCATGAAAAGAAGTCTTCTCGAGCACGTCATCACTGGGAGGCTTGTTGTAACAGGTTGGCCGAACATTTTGGTCCATCATCCACCCTTCCCCTCTTACTCCTAGTAGTCTGGGAAGCATCAGAAAGTTTTCTCTCCCACCAATTCTCAGCATATGGAGCCTTAAAAGCATGATGTGGCGTTTGTAAGCGATGATTTACTGGGATGGGAATTTCATTTTTCCCTATCCGACAGCAGGATCAGCTGCTGTTATTAATGACTTCACTAAATTCCTGAACCCATCACATGGCCACCATCGCAATTACTTTCGAGGCTGTAGGCAAAGGGAGAAGAAAACCCCATTAATGACTTTTTGAAGAGGTGGTGGTGGCATCCTGGCTGACAGCACAGAATCGCCATGGGGTGTGTTAATCAAAGCAGAATAAGAATCGATTTCACTCTCTCCCTCTCTCCTCCCTACAGAACCGTGAGCCCTGAACTCAAGTCTTATGCTTTGGGGGTGCTTTTCCTGCTTCTCCGTTTGCTAGGTAGGTACAAAAAATTCTTGTCTTCCTCCCCAACCCTTTCCTCTCTCACAGAAAACACTGTTTTTAATATGCAAGAGTTGATTTCTTCTTCGTGCAAACTTGCACATCAGACACTGGTTGTCACGAGTGGGGTCTGAAGCAATGAGGTCTAGGACCTCCCTGTGAAGGATGTTGCATCAAGGCTCCTAAAGGCGCTTTTCCTGCCACTTGGATTGTGCTAATGGAAGAAAATGTGGTGTTGCATGAGGAATGACCATTTCTGTCACGCTCCCATGCAGACAGTTCTCCTCTATAGTTGTTATTAACATGTCAGCAGCTTGCAAAATTACTGCTGTATTGCATATTGCTGAAGTAGAGGAATGTATATTTTGATCCTTATTTGAGGGACAAGACCTATGTTACATGCTGTGTTTGTCCCTTCCTTCTGGTCTCTCAGAAAAGAAAACAGTGAAATGAGACAGGCTGAGTCCTTGTACTCTCCTGTGGGTTAATATCCCATTAAAATGCATGCAGCTATTCCTCTGGACCAGTATGTGTTTCTCATGTGTGAATTAAAAGGAACACACTGGGCTTTTGTTTGTCTGCTTCTTATTTCTAGGTGGAATTGTTTCCCCTTTTAAAGAGATGGCTCCTATTTTAAAGCTCCTGTATTTCAGCTCATTAATCTCAATGACACATCGTTGTGTGGGTCCATCTCACACACATGGTTTCTTCATGTTTTAGGGCTGAAATTTGCTTTTTTTAGGGTCACACTTCATGCCTCCCGCAGCAGGGCACAGGTGGTACCTTCCCTGCATGATCCCCCAGTCTCAAGGGGATGAGCTGGAGAGTAAAATGCCATCTTCTAGGCTGTAGCAAGGCACTGGGAACTAGAGGACTAAAAATCACACAGTAACACACATTGCCTTGAATAAGTGACTTTGTTTATTTACTTATTTTTAGTAACACCTTGTCTCTCATGAGCTGAAAGGGAAATGATGTTCCAGGCCAGTTTGCATTAAAGCTCCATCAAGCAATCTTATCCAGAGCTCAGATAAGTCAACGGGAAGCTTCTGGGTTGACTTGGCCTGGCTCTGGTTCAAGCCTCGCAAAGACAGTATTTTCCTTCGCTGTCAGTGCTGCTCTCAGGTTTTGGCCTGTCTTTTTTGGCTGAATGTGGAGTGTCAGCAGGCAAGTGTGCAAGGAGGAGATCTGTGGGTTGTTGTTTCCAAATGAAAAAGTACTTAAGGGGGAAGGTTTTCTCTCTTCTCTCTACATTTTGAAAGAGAGAAACCTTCTGAGATAGCAGTATCTTGAATTCCACTAAAACTGGGCTCAGACGCATGTACTGAAGATGAATAGATCTTTTTTTTTCTTCCAGTAAAGAAGCCATAATAAGAATTTAAACTCAAATCCTTATATGTTGCTCTGTCACTAAGGAATTCCCTTGAAATAAGAGAATATATCCAGCAACATAGCTAGAACATATAGAAAATGAAGAGAAAGGTACTTTTCAATATAAGCTGTGGTATGCAAATCTTGCCCTTAACAATCTGAGGTTTGAGACTAGCTTTACTGATTTATTCTAAAAGCTTTTCAGTTCACCTTTAAGCTTTGACTTAAGAAGAGAGTGATAATAGCTGCTTCTTGAACCAAAGGAGAGTATATATTAAATATAGGTGGTATGAGACCCAGAGGTGCAATCGTAGCTAATAGATTTCAGTAAGCCAGGGGTAGCTTTTTTTCTATGGCCCTGCAGTTTCTGCATGAAATATATATCGCAGAATTTTTTGCAACGCTTTGCAATAAGAGGTAAAGCATGATTGAATCTCTTTAATATTCACTATAATAACATGAAACACCACTGAATTCTTCCAGTATCCTTCTGGATGTATTATCTCATTCCACAGGAATTCTGCTGAGAGAGAGCAGCATAACAGTGTTTTCATATAAAAGTGCTATTGCAGTTTCTCAGGGACGAGTGTAAAGCAATGCAGTTGGAGCCAAAGGTTTTCAAAAGCAGCAGCTGCTATACAGGAAGCTCTGATAGGGATGTTCTTTCCCTATAACACCTCATGCACAGAGAGGTAGGGCTGATAGAACTAGAAACCTGGAATCTCTTTAATGCTTCCAGTAGCTGGGGAAGTTCTGAGCTGGATGGGAAATGTCCAGTTCAGGTCCCTCTGAGACTGAAAAATGGCTTTTGGAAACAGCATGAGACAAAACATCCTTGATAATTCCATCCTGATTGTGTCAGGGATTGTCAGCACCGACTGGGCATGTCTGGAGTGGTGAAAGGGTTTGGTCACGTGCAGAGATCCTGGATGCATCCTTTCTGAACTGTGTTCACTGTGCATCCTGGCATAGCCTCCGCTTACCAGGGAACTTCCTTTGTTTTTTTGTACAAGCCCATGTTGTTTGCCTGTCTCCGTCCAACGTGACAAAAATGCAGTGCTTCTCTTGGGAGGACTTTCCTACCACAGTGCAATCCCTCAACTCCCATCGCTCAGAGGGTCTAATCCCTGAGTCACCCTGAGAGTCTTGTGCCCTGATGAAAATGACCTGAAACACTGGTTGCTAAAAAGAAGTTTTTTTCATGTGTTTTTCTTAAAGGTTTCCACACGTGCCTGCATCCACGTAGGTATAGGTTTGTAGTTCAGTGAAACAGGTCCTTCCTCGAGTCTTGTAAGGAGCAAATTCCAGGTCAAATTATCTTTTGAAAAGCTGGAAAGCCAGCTGAAAGCAGCCGATGGGAGCTATTTCTGGAGTCCAGCCTGTGCACCTCCAAAGCTTTGCATCAGCATCTCTCAGTGTGTTAAAATAAGTATGGGTTCACACCTCAAAATTATGATTCGCATGCAGCTTTCCCTTAGTCCAGAACGCATGCGGCTCCTGCTTCCTTGGTCACGGCCCCATCTGTGCGTTAGCCCTTAGGGAGGTGGCATCCAGAGCCACTGCAGCTCCGGACACACAAACTGCATTCAGCAGCACAATCTCTTTGCTTGTTTCTGGCAGGAGCCTGCCTGAATTTTTAAATGCTAGATTGAGTGTGCAGTTGTCCACGGGTTTAAAAAGCAGACATCTTTTAACTTCAGCGCAGACCCAGCTCAGTCTGGAATTTCCAGTCATTGCCATGAGGAACAGTGAGCTGGCACTGACTGTTTTTCCAGAACATAACCAGGTTTTAGATGTGATGACTGGAACTAGTGTTTGTAACAAAAGGATCGTCTCTCTTTTATATCGTCTATTTTTATTTACTAAATCCATGCTATTAATGACTGGTTAAAAAGAGTACCAGAAGTCCATATAGCCTTTCTTCCTTCCTGCATTTATTAACATATAAGGAAGATCAAACAAAACCTGCAGAGCTCTAGTCATCAAAATAAAATAAAGAGATCTCAGCTGCCACAGGGAACAGTGAAGACAACCAATTTATTTGTAGTCGTAGGATATATGTCATGAATGTCACTGTTTTGTTCGTGACAAGCTGAAAGAAGGCATCTTATCTAAGCCTGGAAATCCAGGTTAATGATGAAACCTGATCCAAGATTAAGCAC
Organism: Cygnus olor; assembly: GCF_009769625.2. NCBI lineage: Eukaryota > Metazoa > Chordata > Aves > Anseriformes > Anatidae > Cygnus > Cygnus olor. The sequence goes on from NC_049179.1 coordinate 15,486,725, forward strand.
TTTTCTGTCTAAAAACTGCAGTCCTTGTGTCTGTTTGCCTACACATGTATTTATAGGGACTCAGCCATCACAGCACCTACAAATGGGGTGATACTGTCAAGGCCCAATCTGGGAGAGTACATGGTGCCCACAGTGTTCTCCTCCTTTGCTTGCTGTCTTAACCCACAGCAGTAAGTTTTGTTTGTGTTTTTTTTTGGTTTTGTTCCCCACCCCCTCTCCCCCAGGTTTATCCACTTTCCATCTGATTTTTTTTTCCCCCCATAAATGTAACAGAAGGAAAAGAAACACTTTGCATTATGTAGAGCATCCACATTTAGAGCATCCGCATTTTCTTCTGAGTGCTGCACGCTCGGTGCCCATGTGCTGGATGGGGAGCACACAGCTGGATGTGGACAACCTCACCACTGTGGGGGTAATGTGAAATGGGGTAATGTGATGCTCTACAGTATCCCTGTAAGGTGAGAAAAAGCAGAGAAGAAAAAACATCGCCTTCATTGGTTAACAGAGATTGGAGTGATTGCTTTGCTTTTTGATTGCAGCTCTGTTGCAAATGGAGAAATGCTCCATCAGCCGTTAGCTGCAGCGGCTCTGGGAGAATCCTGCTGTGATGTTTCACTTAATGACACACTGAATTTTTCCCTTCTTTTCCTATTTAATATTGGCATGCATTACAGGCCATTGCTTCTTCTCCTTGGATCAGCGGAAAGCCTACTCCTCTGCCAGCGAAAGGTCCAAAACTAGATCTCAGTTCCCCAGCTGATTTCAGACTCTGGAGTCCTGTGACACCCTTCAAGTGAGCATCCCAGGGTGCAGAATTACCAGTATCTAAACAGAGAGCAAGCTACAAGGCCATCCTCCCCCTCTTTCATTTACTCCTCCACCCAGCTTCAAACCAGAAGCTTAATGTAAGGCACTTAATCTTGAGAAAATCCTACCTGCATTTGGGATATCAGCAGGAGTCTGTTCCATAGATAATGAGTCCAAAATAAAAACTCGTATCCACAGCCTTTGTTTAGGTTGATTTAGAACTGAAAAAACAGGAGAATTACAGGCTCCATCTGGGACCATTAACCTTGATAAGTGTCCTCTCTTTCCATTCACTGCAATCATGTCCTCTCCCTTTATCGTAAAGATCATAAAAGCATGATTTGTCTCTCTTATTTTGACAGGTTTTATTCCACCTCCCCTGATCTTTGGGGCTGGAATTGACTCCACGTGTCTGTTCTGGAGCACGTTCTGTGGCGAGCAAGGAGCCTGCGCACTGTATGACAACGTGGTCTATAGATACCTGTACGTTAGTATTGCTATAGCCCTCAAGTCTTTTGCATTCATCTTGTACACAACCACCTGGCAGTGCTTGAGGAAAAACTATAAAAGATACATCAAGAACCACGAAGGTGGGCTCAGCACTAGTGAGTTTTTTGCCTCTACTCTCACCTTAGACAATCTGGGGCGGGACTCGGTGCCCCAAAATCAATCACATAGGACAAAATTTATCTATAACCTTGAAGATCATGAGTGGTGTGAAAATATGGAGTCTGTTTTATAGTGACTGTGGAGGGGTGAACTATATTAATAATATAAGGGTCCTTTTTAATAAAAACAAGAGGAGAGTGAGAGTGAAGAAGTACAATTGCAAAGCAACAATGGCGACACAGGAAACTTTTGTCTTTTTCTCAAAGTCAAACCCAGTCAGGATTCTTGAGAACAACATCTTTTCATGGGATCACTTGCGATATCCTGCGGGGTGATGGAGAAAGCAGGGAGCTGCTGCGGCTGGGTACCAGCCCCTTTGATGACAGTACGGGCTTCCAAAACGGGAATCGACGAAGGGCATCCACAGAGGTTCATCGGAGAGCTCGGCAAACGGACAGGCTTGGGCATGAGGCATAGAGAAAGCAAGATGTTAAGGGCAGGGATGTGTGGAGCCCTGCTATTCCCGCGACGTGGGCTGAGGGGTTAGCTGGGCTGTTCGAACCCGGCGCACGTCGTGATGGCAAAGAGGGAATGGTGCTGGAGTTGTTCGACCACTCACACTCTGCCACCAGCCACAAGTCCACGATAAATACCTTCAGAGCTGCTGGAAACCTTCCAGGTAGCTGGCAGTGCTGTCCGAGTATCCGAGTCCTTCCAGCTGAGGCGCATTCGCAGATCGCAGCTCTTTGGGTGTCTGTGAATAGCTGTGCTCAGATCTGTCAAACCCAGTAAAGTTCAAGACATTTGCTCACACTTGCCAAACGTGCTGTCATTTTTAAAGGGGGATGAATTCCAAATATTTGTCTGCGTAGTCCTCTAATAAGGTTTTATAAAGTTATTTTCAAATCTATGTTAACCCTTAAATCGCTGACACTTTTCCATAGGGTGGATTTATTTATGCTAGTTCGGGGAAGGATTCTGTTTAATAATATGACTGAAGGGGTTTGTTTAATCCTCTGCATTTTTTATCCATACGCCTTCATTCTAATATGCTACCAAGCCAATGAAGACACACAATATGTTTTTAAAAAAGAGAATGAATGCACTGTGTCTCTCTAAAAAAAAAAAATGTCAGTTGGAAAATTATAGATAATATGATGATTTACATAATATAGTTTTTTCATATTATATGTGACTCAGTGAATACATATATATATGGAGAGACTATTTATGTTCTCTCCGGTTTTTAAAGATATATATATATATAATTTGCAATCTAGAAATTGTGTGGTGGATGTTTTCTTTAAAGTGTGTGTGTGTGTGTACAAGATGAAAGGAATGCTGACCTTGATCCTGAACCCTCACAACTGATATTTTTTCACCTGAGAAATGCCACTCACTTCAATGGAAGCCGTGTGAGAAAGGTGGAATAATCTCCTCTCCTGGAGGCCACATTTTGACCTTAGATGTGCAAATTGTGTTCCCGTGGAAGGCTGGGTTGTGGGAGCAGAGGCTGGCCAGCACTAAGCACCTCTGAGTTTTTCATTCAGATCCTCAAGAGGCACCCATACAAGAACAGATTTGGCTTTGCCTTTGCAATGCAGTCTTAGCCAAGACTGTAAAGAATCAAGGGAAAACTTTCATCTGATTTCAAGAAGCATTGGGCCAGGCTTATTTTGCATGCTTATTTTTCTTTTCCAAAACATTCCTGTTGGGAAGCAATACTAAGTGGTTGTGTTTGATGAGTTTTCCCCAGTCAGAAATGGAAACCAGGCCCATTTCCAATGGAGTAAATGTCAGAAGGGTTTTAAGGGTTAGCATCTTAATAAAAAAAAGACGCCTTTTTTGTTCGTATTTTGAAGCTGTTGTGAACTTGCAGGTGTTTAGAGAAGTAACCTGGTATGTTGAACCGAATGCTGGACATCGCTTCCATGCAGCTGGAGGTTGGGTGATCTTCCCCAGGTCCTTGTCCACTGCTGGCAGTGGACACCCTACAGCTGGTGCAGTTACAGGGGAGTTGATGACTTGCTACTCATGTTCAGCACTGTTTTTAGCAGACTTTGCTCTTATCTAGGCATTTAAACATGGGCGTGGGGTATCAAACTGCTTCCGTTTGACTTACAAGTGTGTTTGTAATTTATGCACAGCATTAAATGTTCAGCAACAATAAGGGCAAAAAAAAAAGGTGTATCAAATAAACTCCATGGTGCCAAATGCTAAACAAATATTGTAACTGCAGATACTCGGTTTTCAGCCATGTTAAGGATCGTTTGATTAATGAAGGAGTTTAAGAAAAAAAAGTTACAAAGCTATGCAGTGCCATTGTTACGCTGGGCGGTAAATGATGCTTTTTAGACCATTGGATTTGTTTAGTATATCCTGTCTGATAAAATAAGAGATACTGCATCCATAAAACAATGAATTTAAAAAAGGCACAGGGTGCATAACTGTCTCATAAAATATGTATAATTGTCAAGTATAAGCCTTTGAAATCATTCTGTACAGTTCTCTTCATTCTGGAAATTTATTACTTAGACTGCTGTCTTTTCAAATGTTAGCTCATAATTTTATACCGTACACACACATTCAGACTTGAACACAAACGTTGGAGAATAGAGCCTTTCTCAAAGCCTGACTGCTTGAAATTCTATAACCCCTTCCACAATTCCATTGCTTCCCCTCTGAAAGTCCAAGGTGAAGGAGAACGACGTGCTGGCATGATGCAAAACAAACTCCCAGTGTTCAAGAGCTGTGGTTTGTCAGTACAGTCAAAAGTCCCCCTTGACCGGAGTTATAGAAACAGGATTCCAGAGCACTTAATGCTTTCAATTTTTTTTTCCTCTTTTTTTTTTTTTTTTAATCTCTTCTTGTGGTGTGTATGGGAGATGCAGTTGAATGGGGTTACTTTTATTATTTTTAAGCCGTAACTTAAAATATCTGCATGATTGTTGTTTTATTTCTTTTGATAATGTGGCTTTTGAAAAGCTCTTCCCATCCCCCTCTTTTTTTAAGGATGTATCAGATGCCTGCATTGTGAAGGGTTTTACTGTCAGTGCTTTGGTACAGATTCAAATAAAAGTTTTATTTTAAAGAAAATGTGCAGACCAGAACCCTCATCCATCCCAGCAACCTCTTTGCTTTTCTGATTTCAAAACCACAAATCAGTTTTGCCTGCAACCCCATTTTTGTTTTAGAATAGCAAGTGGAGAGTCTCCGACACCCTCCTCTTTCCCAAAACGCGGTGTGCGCCTTAGCCTGCGAGCACTCCACTTCCATCCGCAACTGCCTTAATATGCGGGAAACCTGAGAACAAAGATGGGGTTAGAAAAATGTCCATTCCTGGGAGCAGAAGTAGTGGCATGGTCTGAGCCGTGCAGTGCAGATTTAGAGTTAGAAATTCTTTTCCGTATTCAGGGGCATTAAAATTCAGGGTTTTGTTGAGGCCTCTGTCTCAGCAGAGATTTTATTTTGACATCTCCAAGCACTGTGTTCTCTTCATGGCTGTCTGCTAAGGAATGGGATGTTGGAGATTCAATCTACCTGAGGTTGAGCAGTCTCTAAGGTTTGTCTGGTTGCCTTGCGTGACTTCAGATTGGGGTTTCCCTTCCCTAGCACAGATCCCACCTTGATGTTGCCCCAACAGAATTAGAAGGGAATCCCAATCTAAAATTGGTGCAGATGACACTAGAATCTGTCCCATGGGTGGTTTTTTGTTGTTTGGGTTGTTTGCTTGTTTGTTTTACATCCTTTTTCAACAAGAAGATGCATTTTCAGAACCATCTTTTTTTAATACGTGTTGAAATCATACGTTTTTCTGTCTTTGCCCAGCACATTTTGGATGTGTAATGGGAATGAAAAGGCCATCACTTGAATTATCTAGACCAAACCCCCATTCCTTAGAATTTGAAGGGTTTGCAAGGAGCTTAGAAGGGCCTCACGCTGCCATGCCCCTGTGAGATGCTCTGAGCTACTCAGAGCTCCTATTTTTAATCTCAGCTGGGTCTCACCTTGCTGGGAAGGTGAAAAGGGAAAGATGCAGAAAGGAATTAGCTGCTTCAGAATTGAACTGGCAGGCTGCAGACATTTGGAAAGTGATTGGAGTATTTCCAAATGGCTAAGACACGTAGCATTTTTTTTTCTCAAAAGAAATAATAATAATAATAAAGGGAATGATTGAGACTTCTAGTCCCTCCAATCCCCATCAGGGTTCAAAGTAGCATCCTTGGCTGGTTTTTGTTCATCAGAACTGTTGGAAGCAATGTACTGGGGGTTTACCTTTGCGTGTCAGTCCGACACATTTTCTCAGAGTGAAAAAGGGAGACAGAAGGGCAACTGCAACTAGTAACCAGCAGCTTCACCCCAGAGCAAACCCAAGACAACCCCGAGGCCGCCAGCACCATGAAACTTTAGCCCCAGAGTCAACCACGGCCGTTACTGTCAAGTGAATTTTTTTACAGCTGTTTGTGTTGGCCTGTGTTTTCTTAAGGCTTGGACAGTCTTGCTGTGATGTTTGTTTTATTCTTGGCAGGTGACGCAGGGAATTGTCAGTATGAAAGACATATGCAAATGTTTCGCTGGACTGATGTGATAACGGCTTTGTTCGCAGGGGTTTCCAGACTTACTTCCACTCTGCATTTAGACACAGCCGTGCTCATCTATCCCTCATGTATGTGAACTTTTGCAGGCAGAAGCAGGTTTGTTGTTGCTCTCTCTCCAGATCTGATTAATTCCTGCCAAGTTCATAGGCTTTCCATGCGCTGGGCTGAGCACCCTGAATGTAAGCAATAATATTGACCTGTTCTCACTTCCATTAGGAGCTCTTTCTTTCCTTACCTAAGTTGAGCTCACCTCTCCCAACAGCCCGTGTTGCTGCTGTGACTCCCCTGCTTTGTGGCAGCAGCTGAGGAGCCTCCGGAAATTCTCCTTTCCTCCCAACGTGATGCCCTCCTGTCCCCACAACCTCACACACCCCAGGCAGCCAGGACACCATCAGTTGACAGGAGCAGCCCTTCATTCAGGTGGGCAGCCACATGAAGGGAGCCTTTGGCACGAGTCAGGCTTCGCTTCGGGTTGAGGTTGATCCAAGGAGGAAGGGAACGAGGGCACTACAGGGATGTGGGCTTAGGGATGCTATGAGCTTGTGGTGTTTTCCCCAAATTCTTCTGATTAACTGCGGCAGAGCAGAGTATCACAGCCTAGAAAGGAAAAGATTAGCGATACCCTGACAGTTTCTAGTGCTGGGCTTGTTCTACATGATGTTGGTGTCTGCACATGGCAAAAAGCAATAAGAAACTTGTCAAGTCCAACTCAGCAAATAATTTATAGCGACTTCATAAATGAATTTTCCCTTTTATTTCCTCCTTGTGAATTGCTGAGAAAAACAAGAAAATGCCTCCAGTGTATTTGCAAGGTCATTTCTGCATATAATCTGTGGTCGGGAGGGGGGTTGAAAAAGCTTCCTTATAATTCATGCAAGTTGGTTTGTTCTGTCTGGACATCGCAGTCACTGGGGACGTTTCTGATCCCTACTTCCCGAGACTGGAATTTTCTCATCAGTGCAAATGTTTAGTTCAGAAGTATGTGATTAGAAATTGAGTAAGAGGAGCCTTGCTCAATGCCAGTGGGCAGAGCGCCGCTGGACATGCACAGCTTTAGGACAGCCAAAGTGCTGGCTTTCAGCTCCCGGTTCACTTTCCAGGAATATTCTCTCACAGATGCTTGAAATTCTCTGCCTCTCGCAGTGTTCCTACCAGTTAATGCATTCATTTGAGTAATTACAGAGAGCAAATACGAGAAGGGTATGAACCCAGACAAAAACAAATCGGTATTAAGGTGAAGCAGGTGGTGGAAATTTTATTTGCAATGTTTGCCCAGCTCTTAGACCTGAAGCAAAAATCTCTCGGGAATCAACAAGTTGCATATGGCCCGACATATCTTGGTTCTTCCCAGTTGGATTGCCAGTTGCTAGGACAGCAAAAGGCATCTTTCCCCACCACTCATATATTTTAGTCCTTCAAAACCCGTTTCTTTTGCAGTATGGCATCGCACAAATACCAGTGCTTTTACCCTTCAGTGCAAACTGCATCCAAGTGCTATGTTTTTGGTGCCTCACAACATTGTGAACCAGAAAGAAAGAAATGAAACGAGCCCTGTTCTGCACCCGTGATGCTTCCAGTGAGCCCGGAGGATTGCGATCCCCCTTGCAGGATCACAGCTGTTTTCCTAAAGTCCTTAGTGCAGTGGGACCAAAACAGGGCTCTGCTGATCGCAGGTGGCCTACAGGCTGTGCTCACGGGTCTGTGCCCTGTCCTACAGCCCCATGTTATTGCCTTCTTGATGCTTTCAGTTAAACGCCTCGTCGTGCGGATGTACGTTACTGTCACTGACAACTGTTAGGGTTTGCTGGTGGTCTCTGACCCCCAAATTTTGGGAGACCCCATGTTGGCACTGAAAGCAGCTCCCATCCTGCTCATTTGGGAAGGAGCCATCTCAGAGTAAGGCTCAGTGTAACAGTGCTGGGACCACACAGCACCATGAGCAAACGGCAGCTCTCATTGCTCTTCGGTAAAAAGTCCGTGGGGAGGAGGGTGGGATGGGAGCAGGGGAAGAGCTGTGACCTTTTAAAACCCGTAGTGCCTAACACTGCAAACGGAACGCTGTGCTGTATTATAGTATACGTGACGGTCGTGTAAATAAAGTACAATAAACGTGGTGTTTGTTAGGATTTTGATACGAGTCAAATGCAGTCTGCAAAAATGTTTTGTTCTTTTTTTTTTTTTCCCTGCTGTATGTTCTTACATCACATTCCAGGCATGGGGACGTTTGGGGTCGTGTGAGCTAGAAGCACGTAAATGGCATTCGATGGGAAATGTTTGCAATAAGGACATTTTAAAATTCCTCTTGCCCTCTATAGATAAGAAGCAAGCACCATGTGAAAGCCGGAGCAGAGGGAGTGGGGCAGCCGCAATGCATAGAAGGAGAGCAGCTCTTTACTTGGAGTGGTCTGTGAGCAGAAGCAGCAGCACTGCCCAGCCACCTTGCCATGTTTCTGATTTCTCCTTGCTCATTTTCCTGATGCAGAGGTTGATCAGGAGCATATGCCCTGCCTGTGTAACCCAGTTATTCTCCACCCTTGAGATCCCTCAGCAGCAGCTACAGCTGAGCAAACTTGAGAGCTTAAAATTCAAAGCAGATTGGGAAAGAAGTTATCCTGTTAACTCAACCAGCTGGCCCCTCTGTGGCTCTGGCAAACACTGAGGAGCTTTTTTTTTTTTTTTTTTGGCTGATAAGAATATTGGGAACTTAATTTGTTCTTTAACCCACTCCCTTCTCCATGCTCACGTTTCTCCATGGTGCAGTAATGGAGAACAACACACCAACGCGTTTCAGTGAGGCAGATCTGCTGCCTGCCCTCCAAATCCTGATGCCTCTCATAGCTGGGCTGTTGGTGAGTGCAATCCACCATCAGCACGTGGAGGATGCTTCCACGTTGGTTGTCTTGCTGAAGGATACGACCATCACTCACCACTGAGGCCTGAAACTCGCCCCTCAGGACCCGCGATATTGGCTGAGCACCTTCCTGCCTCTGTGCCAGGCCGGTCCGTGGTGTTGGACCCACGTATCATTGCTGTTCTTCCGTCACCTGGGCAGAGCAGCATTTTTGGGAGACTGCACAGCAAGGAGGTCCCTGCTGCGTGGGGCAGCTCCATCGAGGTCTGCAGCACGGGATCTGCCCCTGCCTCAGGCTGCGGGTCAGCCCCTTCCTATGGTGCCCAAGGGACCGTCTTTGAAGCGTGCTGGTTTTACCGCTGGTCATTTTGCAGATGCTTAGCAGCACTTCCAAAATAAACCAAAACTTGGTTTGGAAAAGGAAATATTTCGCTGTGCAATTGATTTAAAAAAAAAAAAAGAGAGAGAGAGAGAGAAACCACGTGCTCGATATATTTTGAGTACTGCATTCTGTATTTTTGCAGCTTATATTTTCCAGATGAGCAGTTTAGAAATATGTGATGTGAAATAACATACTGTAAGCTTACTGTAAATGATATTAAAAACACTATTTTCATTCTTCTCCTGTCTCACTGGATGATCTCTTCAGTACTCCCCTTCTTTACTGCTCAGCTGGCCGGGCTGGTACTCTGCCTCTCCCAGAAGGGTTTGTTTCAGTAAAAGCAGAGCGGAGAGGTTGGGTTGGAGGTGTGATGTCGAGGCGCAGTTTGTTAGGAATAGCAGTGGGGCTGGACATTTTCCTGTGCATTCACAGTGCCTGCAGAGGAGAGCTCCTGGGGAAGAAATGCTTGGTTGTGACAGCACAAGGCAGATTCTTGGAAAGGTGGATTCTCAGCTGAAGTGTGCGTAGTGGTTGTAGAAAAGGAGAGAGAGAACCAGGGCATCCTAAGTGGTTGCAGAATGGGGGAACTTGAACCCCTGGAAGAGAGTAATGCGAGGAGGAGCTGGGAGGGAATGTGAGTGGAGCAGTTTGGAAGAATGCTGGATGTCTTCTAGTTGTCTGACACTCTTTGCGTCAGTTCAGCTGTGCAGGGAAAAAAAAAAAAGTGCTTTTAGTTAAAATAACAAGAGCTCAGTGAAGTGGCTGAGCCCTGCGAAGTACCCTGAGAGCCTGCAGCTGTTCTTGCTCGGAGAGCTGGAGAGGTTTTCTGCCTTCATCTCCATCAGTGCGCCCAGGGCCCCGGGGTCAGGGCAGCACAGTGAGAATGCGGGTATCATTTCTACTTGGTTTGTCTGCTGCTGTGGTCAGGGTAAGACTAGGCGTTTATTTGGCCCATTATTTTTAAATGTTTCAGCTCTTGTAAGAAAAGGAAATCATTTTCTCCTTAGTTTCTACAAAATGATCCCAAATGAGGCATCTACGTTCATACTGAGCAGAATATTCACTCGTTGCACATTTGTTTCCTTCTTTATCCTTCCCTGTTCCCAGTCCCTCTTCTGGAAGGCAGAGTACAAAACAACCATTAAAAGTTAGCCAAACCTGCCGTTTTACTGCACACACCTTGAGTGCAACCACTTTGAGTTCCCCTTCGTACGGCAGAAGCCGTGGGGAGCAGTTTCTGAAGGAGGGTGTGAGGGAAGAAGGAAATACATTTTGTGAAACACCCTCAGCAAAAAAATCATTTATCTTATTTTGTCGCTTTCCCTTGCTACTGCTGGCAGTGGGGCCCACACAGAACCCCTCCGAAGGCATCACTGCCGCACGCTCTGGCTGTCCCCACAGCATTGCGTTTTGCTGCCACCTCTGCCAGAACCCGGTTAATTGGGTATTTACTGAGCTGGGTTCTGTTTTGGATGCAGATTATTAACCTTTATGTCACCTAGAAGATATTACACCTGGTAAAGTTAATGTTTCGAGACCGGGAGGTTAATGTGTCGGTGCTCAGCCCTCCCTAATTAGCAGCAGAGCCATGTGTGGCTGTGCTGTGAGCCCCATTCTAATTAGAAAGGACTCGCAGATGGGTCACATCAACAGCACGAGGAGGTTTGTCTGCCTCCTTCAGCCCTCCCTGCTGCTTTTCCTCCTTGCTGTCCCTGGACCTTGGGTAAGTCTCAGGGATGTGGTGCCAGCCCTGGGGAGGGCACGATCCTGGCAGCCCAGCACCTTGGATTTCTGAGCCTGTGCTTGGTCAATAGCAGTGGTGGAGTCAGGAGATCTCCAAGCTGAGAAGGTGGTTGTGTGTCCAGGAATGTGCCTAGCAGAAAGCCTGAGCTCTGCACCAGGTCTGCTCAGCTCCCCAAGCCTCTGGTGAGCTCGGAGCTGGCTGAATGCTGTGGGGTTATTAGAAATGGTCACTGGGGGTTTAAAGGAACTCGGTTTGGTTGGGGATTCTGACGTTCCTGCGCTTGCTGCCAGAGCATGCCCTGAGGTATGTGTATATTGGAGTAGGGATCATGAAAAAGATCAATTGGGAGGTCAGGAGGGGAGAGTTTTGGAAGGAAAATATATATATATATACCAGCAACTTTGTAGAGTCCTGGTCAGCCAGAGATGACCGACATATCCCGTATTATTCATGGCAGTGCTAAGTTAGTTATTTGCCCCTGGTCTCTGTCTTTTCCTCCTCCTGTGACAGACACTGGCCAGGCAGGAGCACGGTGAGGAGGTTCTTGCAAGATGGGAGCTGCCTGCAGTGGGCCTTCTGCAGTGAGCCTCCTGCCTGGCTTTGCCGCCGCAGGGACCCCGAGCGGCCCTGGACCACATCAGGCAGGTTCTTGCAGCAGGGTGGGAGCACAAAGGTTTCTCTTTGAAACCTTGCTTTTAAGCAGCAGGTGTGTTCCCAGCAGCCCTGTGCTGAATCACGTTCCTGAGACAGAGAGCTTAGGCACGTGTGTGTGCCTTTTGCAGATCCCCCGAGACCTGCGCAATGCTATCATGGTGCCTACAGCTTTGTTAGTGCTGTATTTTGGCCATCGCTGCTCCTATAACAGAGCCAAATTCCTCCCTGTTCCCAGCTCCCAAAAGGGCTCGCTTCTTTCTCTATGGCAAAAGATGGTTTTTGTCATGCACCTACCGAGGAGCCATGCACGTTGAGCTCGGTGACACGGGCACCCAGCGTGTGGGAGGAGGGCTTGGCACGCTCCCGAGCGATGCTGTTACCTGCGAGCCACGTTGCAGCTGTGCCTTGCTCGGGGATACTATGGGAGTATCCCCCTTTCAGTGGTGTTTCATTTAAACAATCTTTTGAGCTCAAAGGGTCTCGTTGGAATTGGATCACGTCAAGTTTTCTTTGGGAGGCGGCAGCTTGAATGCTATCAGCATGTATAATAAAGTGTTTGGGCTCTTAGCGAAACGAAACGTTGTGATGGCCTTCCAGCAACCTCTTCTGCTTAAGATCACGCTTCTGTGGAAATCTCAAAATTCAATATTTTGTTCTGTTTCAAAATACCCGTGTGTGCAGACCTCCTGGAACTTTCCACGGGCGGCTCCTTGCCTCCCCAGACCCCGCTGGTGCCTATTTCTAGAGCATCGTGAGCCTGGTGCTTAACTGGGAAACGAGAGCAGCCGCGGCTGCTGCGAGGGAAGTGCAGGAGCACGCAGCCACCCCGCAGTCCTTGCCGGGCAGCATGAGGATAAATCCCATTCCTACACAAGTAAAGGGTTACCCATCGCTTGGTTTTCCCTCTCTATCGATCCAGCCTTTGAGAGAAGAACTAATGTATGGAAAAATCAAAGCAAATGGTGCATTTTCCTGTCAGTCTGAGGCCAGCGTTCGTTTGAAATTGGCTTTGGGTTTGCTCTTTTTGCAAATTTGCTTCGTGCTCCGAGCAGGGTCTGGAAAGGAGCTGCCAGCACGATGCTGGAGCCGGGCTCGCAGCTCTGTGGTTGGGGCAGAGCTTGCTCGTGTCCTGCTACTTTGCTGCTCGGGTGGGAGGAACACGGCACTGGCTGCATTGCTCCAGCCTGCTCTGCAGACGGCAGGAGCCCCAGTAGGAGGATTTTTATTTTAAGGGTGCAAATCCATGGAGGAAAAGGGCAGCCAGAGAAATCTGGCACTTCCACCAACCTCACAGGCAGGGAAAAGGTGACAAAAAGCTAAAAAGCTTGCAGAGGACAAAGGGCCGATCAAGGGGATCAGTTCCTGCCTGAGGTCTGTGGGGCTCACTGCCGGCCACCAGGCTCTTCAGCAGAGCCGCTCCCCTGCCTCGCAGGCTGCGTAGCCCATTAGTCACCTTCTGGCCTTAAAGAGAAGGAATTTCAGGCTTTTTATTAAAAACCTTGAGCCTTTGGTGATGGCGCTCAGCGGAGGTCCCATTTTCACCTTTAGGAGATGGCCAGAAAGAATAAAAATGGGCTCATTATCCAGCACGTTAGGGAAACTTCCTCTGAGAGGTGGGAGAGGAAAGGGGGCGCAGATTTATCTCCATCTCAAATGGACTCAAGGTGGCAGCGAGGGGTGAAGGTGCCCCTGAAGGCTCCAGGATGGCCCATGTACAATGAGCAGGGGGCCTGGGGCTGCCTCCATCCAGCAAATGACTGCGGTGCAGAAATTGGGCAAATTCAGCCACTGGCTGAACAGGAAAGGGGAGTGGAGCCTCATCCTGCCTTTCGCTCGTAGAGGTGGCCTCTGGGATTCAACTCCTCTCTCCCACCACCCTTTCCCTTCGATTAAATAGGAGGAATGCATTTCCATTGAATCCTGGGTACCTTTTCCTGCAAGCTTTGGGTCTATACAGCGTATTTTCTCCATTCTGAGCATGTACTAATTCCCCACTGAAATCGATGCTCATCCAGTACTAACACCCACACAGCTTCTAAACGCCTTTGGAAAGGAGCAGAGCAGCTTGAAAGACACCTCGATTTCTTGATGAAGCCACAAGTCAGAACACAACCCAGGCTTTGTGGAAGTGACACGTGAACAAAAAGGTCTCTGATCTCTCCGACTTTGTGCACGTGCTGTTGAGTCCACAAACGCACACAGCGGTGCAGAACAGGGTGCTGGGCTGAAACCGAAGTCTGATCATCGCACCAAGGCACTTCACAGCTGAGTGAGGCTCTCAGGGATTTTTTTTGAGGTTTGCAGGCATGACATCTGATCTGTTTTCACTGCAGACCGCGAAGCCTGGTGTGCCAAGTTTTTTCTGAGTGTCATTAGTTTATGGGCTTGTTAGCAGAAAGGATTTGTTTTTACCTTTCAGGCTCTGAATCTCATTGAACCAGCAATGTGATGGCTGAGAAGAATCAGGTTAACAACATTCAGGTTTGTCTTTTCAGCAAATGTTATTTGAGCTGGTTCTTTATTTTCCTCCCTCCGTGGTTGTCATCACCAGAATTAGCTACCTGGCCATGCATTGCCATAGCTGTATTTAAATGTATTTAAAATCACTTGGGTGAGGCTTTAGAAATAAGTCAGCCTTTTGATGGTTGCATTCAGAACAAGATGGAGATGCCTGCAAAATGCATGCTTATTTGTTTTTGCATATGCACCCTTATACAAAGCTGCAAATGGGCACACAATAATGTCTGGTAGCTAGGGAAGTAGAAAACAGTTAGAAATTTCAAGTATGATTAGAGTACAGCAGACCATATGGTGGTGGAAACTTGAGAAGATAAAAGGGCACATCACTTAATTAATATGTTCAGTTAATGTATTGCTACAATAAAAACCGTTTCAATGTGAATGGGGTAACTGCTAGAGGTGCCTGAACAGGATAAAGGTGTTGTGTGGGTCAGGAACACAGCCACGTGTTCCAGCAAGGGCAGGAAAAAGTCTCCAAAAATGTTTGTACCAGAAGGACTGGAGGTTGTAGGCAGCTCTTGATCCACGTTATAGATGCTGACTTGGACTGCTGCTGCTGCTGAAGAAGCTTTTTGATGGTTAAAACTCCTTGATGGCCTGGCCTGGCATCGCTCACCTTTTATCTCTTCTTTTTCAGGTTTCTAGTTAAGTGCAAGCAAAGCCGGAATGCACCAGGGAAAAAAAAAAAAAAAAAGCTTTGGGTTATTTCTGGTGAAAACAGCCTCAGAACCTACTGGCTGCTTTCATTCTTTACCTTTCTCTTATAAGGGAGAGAGCAAAGACCTTGCTGATTTCAGTAAGATGTTTCTCTTACAAGGTAACAACCTTTATAGCAGTCTGCGTTTTGATGGGACGTTCTTAAGATCTAATGCACTGCTATCCAAGGCCTTCCTTTTCTTTAGAGAGGTGAAAGCGAGGCTTTGCCTTCTAGAAGCTCAGTGTAACCAAACAACCTATTGACTTCCCTGCTACGAGGTGTCTGCTTTCACAGGCTGCATTGAACATGACAGATGCTTCTCCAGTCCAAGGCATCGCGGCATTAACTGTGTCTGTGCACCGCCTCTGCTGCAGGGCGCTCTTCCCAGTGTCCAAATTGACACAAAGGAACAGAGATGCTGTAGATACACGCTGGAGAAACAGGTCAAAACTGTAAGCTTTCAAGAAGAGAGTAAATGGCTTCACTTCAATGCTTCTTTCTCGTCTCTGCTCACTGACACATGACTAGCTCATCGATATCTTCCTCTCTATGACAACCCCGAGGGAAACAAGATGCTTCGAGAGGAAGAGGGGTTATTTGAACAAGAATGCTGAGTGGCTTTCAAAAGTAGCTATTGTTTACTATAGATCTGCTGAGATATTTTGGAAAGAGCATCGGCTTTTAAAGCCGTACTGAAATCCCAAGCAGCTTGGCTCACTTGCAGCTCAGGTCGAGCAGAGCCGCAGCTTGCCCTGAAGGAGCTGCCTGAGGTTAGGTGCTGGGAACAGCCTCGGGGAGGCACGTAAGGGCCTATCCAGAAGGCTCACAAATACCTGTTAGACCTCCTCCAGCACTGATTTTATTCCATCTCTAACTATTTGATTGGGCACGAGGATGGTATGCTTCTAGGAGATGTTGTCTCCTTGGCGTGAGGTTGGAGCAGCTTTGTCAGGCTGGCCGTGTAGAGCTGCTCCCTGCACCATGTAGGACAGGCTTTGCAAATCGAGACATCCCTGCCCTGAGCTCATCATTTCCCTGTACTGAGAGCTGTAACCTCAGGAAGCCTAAAATCCACATCTGGAGCAGGTAGTCCTGCTCTGATGTGCGCCGTGCTGCCGCATCGCAGCGGTTTGGTGATCCTGCCCGCGGGTTTGAGTGTCTGGGATACCCTGGGGTCCCTTTGGCCTGTGGAAGAAATCGTAATCACCACTGATTTCTCTTCAGCGATGGAACAGGGCAAAAAGCACACCTTGAGGAGTATGATCATAATTTAAAAAAAAAAAGTTTAGTGTAAGCAGCGTTAGCTTTTGCTTTTTGATTTAAATGGCCAAGGTTCAAACACTGCCACAAGCCTGGACAGGTGGCTGTTTCGTAGTTATGATAAATAATTTAAATGACAAATCCAGACCTGTCTCTTGGTCCTGTATTATTCATGAATGAACAGGCTTGTTTTTTATGACAACGTTCCTTAATCAAACGCAGCCCGTGATGCATCTCAGTCCTCGAGTTCATTTCGATTGCGCCTGGCTGTTTGCCATCCTTTCGCGGCTGTTTTCTGTTTTGCAAAATGTATTACCTAGATCGTATTACTTCTGCTTCCCTCCTGGGGGACCGAAACTTTTGTACACAGCGGGGAGATCTCCGCACGGCTGCGTATGTCCTTTTTGTGGTGAGGCTTCACTCAAATGCGTATTTCTGAGCGTTTCCCTTTGCACAATTGTTTTTACTATCAAAAATATCATTCACGTGAACACTCGTGGCAAAAGTCAGAGGAAAATATTCAAGCATCGTTCACGGAAATCTTTGCAGACACTTCACTGTTATTTGCTCATTTTGGCTTGCGTGAGCTTCACCAGGACGGTCTGGGCATGTGAGGGGCTGGCTCCTCCGTGCCCTCCGGGCTGCCTGGTTTCTCTGAGCATCTCCAAATCCCTTTCGTTTTGCTGGAGATGGTGAGGGTAAAGCTGTGGCTTTCGAGCTGAATTTCTGAGGTTGAGAGATTGGTGAGAAGACGTAAGCCTTGTGACTCAAGCACCATGTGCTGAAAAACCAGTATTCACTTCTCAGTCCTTTATAGACTTCCATTTGCCTTTGTCAAATGGGAATAATAATGCCTACTTCCCCAGGTGCTATTTACTTGTCCTACCGGCTTATTGGCTACGTGCATAGGTGTGTGTCACATTAAAACATGAATCCAGCCTTTTTTATGAATGTACAGACTGCTGAAATATGGTGTCTAGGGGGAGAGTTGGCCCTGGTGCTCATACGAGCAATTTGCTCACACACGGCTGATTTGCTCCCCTGTTGTTGCCACCAAAAACCGATGGTGCTTACTGTTTTCATTCATCCCCTGAAATATAAATGTCTATTAAAAAAAAGATAATTATTTCTGCTTCATTCCCTAAAAATAAGCTCATAGAAACTTAGGAGAAATTAGAGAGAATTTTATTTATTTCTTTTTCGGAGAATGAGCGGTCACAGAACTGAAGAAGTTGGAAATCCAAATGAGAAAACTGGCTGAGCGTGTTTTTAATGCCCTCCATGTCTTAAAAAATGGATTAATTTGCTAGGAAGATCCCCTTGGATGAAAAGGGTCATGGGTTATTTACAAGCAAGTGTTATTTCTCTAGCTATCATCGCTCAAAACTGCAAGGAAAAGAAAGGAGTTTATCGTCCTTTTCTTTCTGTATGCAGGGAGGCTCTGGTTTATCAGAGATCTGTTTTTAATACAAAATCCTTTAAAAGCCATAGGATATACCAAGCCATCCCAGGAGGTGATGAGACTGCTGATCTAATTAGGAAAGGATTTGGAGCATTGCACCCTTCTCGGATGGCTTTGGTGGAAGCTGCGGGTGCGCAGCCCCTTCCAAAAATTCAGTCCGTGCATCCCTTTTGTGGCTGGTCCAGAGACCTCCAAGGAAGCCCCAGGACCCCGCAGAAAGTGCTGGCGTTGGCACAGAACGAGGGGAATTTGTTGTTTCTGGAAATTGGTCTCATATGAAATGTGAAACTAAGGAAAGGCCTTGATCATTTACAGTCATGAGCCATCCTCTGCCGTTTTTGACACGAGCAAGGTGCTAATTCTGGAGTCCTGGCTTAAAAAGCCCTGCAGTGGTGTCTGAATAATTTATCTCTCTGCACACGTTCTTCTTTGTGGTTTTGGGCGGTATTGCCCTGCTTTGGTTACAATGGTGTTCATTCATTTTTATTTTTTTCTTTTGCCCACGGAGCTACTCCTCAGCAATGGACTGAGGAATTTGGGTTTGTAAGGTTTATTGAATACATCCTTGGATGTCTTATGTGAATCCGAAACCCTAGCTGCGAAAGTCAGGTAGGTCATACTATTCGTTGAGATAGCACATCTCTGCAAACTATGATACACATTTTTGGGCTGTGAAGGGCAGGAAGGATTGTGCAGGTCAGCTCCACAGGGTCAGAGAATCAGGTCTGGACCAAGGCCGAGGTGTGTTGATGCTGTTGTTTCGGGGATCCTGGATTGAACTAAATGGAACACGTCGTTTTTCTTCAAACAGATGAATGAGCAGAGCTCTGCGGTGCTCCGGGACTGGAGGAGAAAGCAAGATCAGGCGCTGTCAGACCGAGAGCCTGGATGATAGAAGGAACAGCCAGGGGGTACGTGTTAGGAGTGAGGTGTACCTGCAAGCCATGCAGGCAGATGATTTTGCACAGATCTCTATGTATTCCAGCCTGTGCTGTTTCTCCCTTCATAAACAACATCCAAGCACCAAAGTCAGCACGCATGTGTGTTTGCCCAAGGCCAAATAGAGCTCTGCTGTCATCGCTGGCAGTGAGGACTACCTGCCTGCTTCATATCCAACCACGTATCCACAGAACCACTCAAGATTCAGTAGACTTGAGTCCTTTTGATGCTCCCGTGGATTCAGCATGGGAAATCAGGATCCATCACCGCACGCAAACATCTTGCTTTTTCTGCTGCTGCTCTGTTAACCAGATTAAGTTCCCCTGTTACCTCATTCATTTTGCGCTCATTAAGGCTAAATTTAGAATTAAAGGCAACTCTTCTGCCCTCTGGGAAAGGTAGTGAGGGAGCCCTTGTTGCAACAAGCCCTGAGGAGGCAGAAATAACATCTGGATGCTCTTTCCTTTGAGACAGACGTGTGCGTGGCTCTGCTGAGACAGAGAAGGAAACTTGCTCCCAGTTTTTTTTTTTTGAGTCGGACGCTGGTTGGACCCGTGCATCTAAAGAAAGTTGTGAAATCACTGACGAATGCACGCAGAAAAGGGGTTGGCCGACCCAAATCACAGGTGTGCAGTGGTGACTCCATCCCAGTTTTCCTCGGAAGATGAGCTCTCTGCCTGCATCCGCATGAGATCCTGGTGGGATGCACTGCTCCTTTCCCAAAAGATACAGGCTGAGATCCAGCCTCTCTGCTGCCCCTGAGGCTTGTGTGATGATGCATCTGTGCCGTGCCGAAATGCAGAGAACAGCTTTTCGGAGAAAAAATGACATGTGTGACCATCATGGGGGGGAAAAGTAGCGAGGAGGTCTGTCAGCACTTGATTAATGGAGTATTTCCCAGCGGGCAGAGTCATGTGCAGCTTTCTGCCAGGATGCTGGCAGTGCCAAGAATGAGATGTGGGATCAGCACCTCTTCCAGGGCTGAGAAATACAAATCCTGTGAGCAAACAGAGCCGTCTTTGCTGATAAGTGCAATTTCCCTTGAAAGTTATCAGCACTGCTTGTTAGGCCGCAGAAGTTAGAGCAAAGCATACTGTTGGGCAGTGTCTCAGGAGCTGGGTGACGATGGGACGGGCATCCCTGGCTTGGGGCTTGATGGCTGGAGAAGTAGTGGTGTCAAGCTGATCTTGATCTGCTGCTGCAAGTTGCCTGGAGCCCGAGGTTTCTCTCTGTGCGCTGAATTTCCTCCTGGTTCATTTGCACTCAGCTGGCACCAGCCTCTGAGATGGGCTGCGAGTGCCAATGCAATTCCTTTGGAAAGAAAAAAAAAATGCTTTTGGCTTTCAGGCAGACAGTGATTTTATTTCTAGAAAATAGAGCTATAAACCCGGCTTATGCCAAACAAACACTATGCAATGTCTGCATTAAGCTGGGGGGGGTGGGGAGTTATGTCAAAAGAGGAAGATATTTGTCATTCACCTGTCTGAGCACTGGGAAATGCTCTTTTCTTTATATACTGAGTGCTTGACTTTTTTTTTTTTCATCATGCCTGCATCCCGGCCTCACTTTTTGCTCGGCTGAATTCTGATCTCAAGCCTGCAGTGCGCAGTAGAAAAAAATATTTCCTTTCCAGATCAGCACATAGGTCTGTGGCAGCGAAGAACCGTGGGCAAAATTGCCTAACAGGCAAATAGATGAACAAGGGTATCGTGTGCCCTCAATGGGACACGTGTAGCAAGAAAGAGCAAGACAAAAAATATCATGCCTTTAACTGTCCATCTACCTGACAGGCACCTAGATAGCACATTAGAAACCTGATAGATAAAATAGACAAGGCAGGAGTAGCAGGCTGCTAAATTACATAAAGTGCAGCCACAAATTGCAGGCACAAAAAAAAAAAAAAAAGGACAGCTTAAAAAAAAAATTATACCTTAAGTATCCATTTCAAGACCAGTATTTGTAGTGCTTGCAAACAGATATATCATTTGAGTCCAAAAAAGATGAACTATTTATTTAGCATGAAGACTGCCCCCGGCAATTGTGAATCGAAGGTTATCTAATGTCTTTGCCATAGGCTGTAAGTGTCTGGACAGTTAGCATATGCAAGAGAATTACTCACAGATAAGCATCCCGTAATTTATACAGCGCATTCCAGATAGAAACCTCTTCCGTATCAATTTCTGCCTGTTCCATAAACTGCTCCCATTTATCAAGCGGGATAAATTCACAGGCGGGCACTGAGGGTGTGCTGTGATCTGTGTATACTTCATCAGTTAATACTCGCTGAGGTCCCTCCGACATGATTGGAGTAAATCTTTCTCTCCCTTTCTTTGGTTATGACCAGTCTATAATCTTCTGGGCTAAACGCCCTTCTCGTGAATGAGGAGTAATACTGAGACACGGGGTAAAAAATAATATGGAGAGAGAATGTGTTTCATCTCGCTTCGGAGGTAATGAGACAGTTTAGTATGACATGTCATTTAAAATCAGGTTTTTCTTTTTAATAGATTCGGTATCCATGAAGAAGTGACTGACAGATCAGCACGTGGCACATATTTCTCTTAGGGAAAAAAAATTGAGATTGGCACAAGTGGGGAGGCGGCGGAGTCACGGCGATCTTCGAGAAGACAAAGGGGCAAGGCGTCAGGTGAATAACACAGACCTGAAGCTATGCAAAAACTAAGCTGAAAGCCTCAAAACCAGCATCCATGACAGCTGTAGGTGCTGTGGTGCCGATGTCCTCTGGCTGCAACCTGGAAATGCTTCCCTGCACGGCTCTGCAGCTTGGCGTGGCAGCAGGAGCAAGGCATCCCAAGCAGCAAACACACCGGGCTCCGTTCATCCTCTCTGCAGGCTTTGTCTGCAGCCGGGTGCCTTTTGCTAGACAATTCCTCTCCTTCCATGCCCTGTTTTGCCTGTGCTGTGGCTGTCATGGAAATATCAGCCGAGGAAGTGTTTGAGATTGGGGAAAATCTACGGAGATTGGGAGTCTGCTGAGAAATGGCTGGATGCTGGTAGCTTCATTTTGCATAGGCTGCCAGCAGCCTACTCCAAGCTGTCCGAAATGAACGCACAGCTGTTTCCTCAAAGCAGGCAGATGCTCTGCGCCTTCAGAGGGCGAGAACTTCAGAAAGCATTGCAAATGGAGACAGCCCTTTTCTTGAATAACAAAGGTGTATCAGCAGCATCCCAGGCATGGGAGGTGTTGCCACATACTTGGACAGAGTCCACACTTGGCTCAAAAAAAAAAAAAAAAAAGGAGGAGGAAAAAAAAAAAGACACATAATGAGGCCTGGCACGCGTGTACTTAAGGCCATCTGCTAATGTGATCTGTTGCCAATTTGTAGAGCTAGCAGCTAGCAACCAGTCTCCACAGGTCATGAATGCCAAGATGAGATGGGCTTAGAATAGGCACTTGCGGGACGTGCTAATGGCCACTGTTTATCAGAAAAATCTTCCCAGCAATGAACACTATCAAAGGAGGGCTGTGATGCTCTTTGGTATCGGGGACCACATCGGCTGATACAGGTAGAGGTTCCTGCCATTTCCTAATGTCTCTGCCCCTGCGGTGTGGACTGGAAGGTTTAATCCTATGTAAACACAGCCAGAAGGGAACTTCCAACCAGCCTACTCTGCGAGTTATTTCAGTTTGTTTCCTTCTGCTGCGTGAGCAGGTCCTCCTTCACGTGGTAAGGCTGGAGAAGAATTAACATATACCATAGCACCCTTAGGAGCAGGAGCAAGGCAGCTTACGGGATGCTTAAAAAGCTGTTCTCACCTGCGGCAAGCACTAAAGCCACCCCGACCTGCCCATCAGCCGTGTCTGGAGGTGTCTGCAGGGCGCCCTCAGAGCAGGAGCCTTCCTCCCCTGCCAGTCTCCGAGCTCCAGACCTAACCCCAGGGGCCAGCCAAATATGAGGAATGAGCCGTGGTTACCTTAAAGAAACAGTATATTGTTGATAAAAAGGAGCCCTAAGCAAATCAGATTTATTTCCTAATCAGTGCCTGGCAATGTCATCATCATACATTTGCATAAGCAGGATGTTTTATGCATTGTTTTGCTTTGAGCAGGTACCTCTTCATTTGTGTGCACTCGCTGATGTGCTCTCTTAACCTGCCACAGGCTTCCCCAAAGCTAGTAGCTGTGAATGGTTCTCAGATAATAATTAGGAGTATTCACCCTCTCCGCATCCCTTTTCCAACAAAGACTTAAAAAATGCAACCTGATTATTTTTTTTCCCCCAGTTTTCTCTCTTTTCTTCCTTGTTCAGGTACTGGCTGCATGGAGGGTAGGTGCCTTTTATCAAAAGACGAGGAGTCTTCTCCTTAGGAAATGTTTATGTGCCTGCTGCAACACCAAATTCAGAAAATAGATTACCTCTCAGAAAACCATCTGTTTCAGCATCCTGTGAACTTTCAGATTGGTTCTTGTGTTTTATATGACATTTATTCAAATGTCTGTGATTTCTCCCTTTCACCTGTCTGCCTGTCATAAAAATTATTCTGAAGGCTCAACGCATCTATTCAGATTCAAAAAAAAAAAAAAAAGGCACCACAAACTCCCTATTATACTTTAAGATGGATGAGCAGAGACGAATGGAAGCTGGAGAGAAAATAGAAAGTTGGGAATTTAGGGGAAATTTTGTATTATTTGGTAGTAAACCAACATTTTTCTATCCCAAATTATGGGAAATGATTGGTTTCCATAGACAAATCCCTAGGTTTCCAATGAGAAATGGAAATTTGGGGTAGATGGCCAACATATTTGGTGGAAGGGTTCTTTAGGGAAGGGCTCCAACAAACCATGTGTCCTGCTTGGGCACCTACCCCTAGCAGCATGACTACAGTCTTTTTCTTGGAATAAGTAATTTGGGGGGAATGGGAAGGTTCTCCAGACTCCAGAGTTCTCCTTACAGTCCACTTTGAGTCTTGGAAAGTTCATTTACTCCAATTACATTTTTTTCAATGTGCTTGCCCTCTTCTACTCCCGTCAGAGCCACTCAGTCTCCCCTGAAAATGCAAGTGGACACGAGATGGACTAATGCCAAAAAAGCACTCCCCGAATACCACGTATAATCAATAAATAGCTTTCCCAGCTTAACATTTTCTGCAGTAAAATACTGAGGCTTTAGAGAACATGTACCAAAACCAGGGATATCGCAAAGCACAGAGAAATCGCTATTAATTTCAACATCTTCAAACACGTAGTTTATTTTTGGTGTCATTAGTTGATGTGATGGACGTGATAATGGGATACAAAACTTTTCACCTCTGGATAATGGGTTACAACACGGTCCAGAAGATCAGTAACTAAAGTAATTGACATCCACTATCTGTTCAGTAGCATAAGTGGAAACAGGATTAAGTCTGTCTGTCCAGCTCCAGCGCAACCGGTGTCTCCGTTACCAAAGCCACCCGCACAATTAGCTCTAATGGACATCTCCTCCTGAAAAGATATGGCATGTAGACAGCAATTTTCTCTGTAGAAAAGTTATGTAATTGGTAAATTTCCATTCTGAAATCTAATTGGGTGCTTTTGCACAGGAAGAAAGACTCGGGGAGATGTTCTGTAGTGCTGGGACTGAACCGTGGTGAATAACGTGATGGGAGAGGTGGGGAGAGGAGCTGTGCTCTGGGGGCTGCCTGCCCTTCCCGGGGGGCTGCCTGCTGCTCCTGCCCCTGTTTTTTAAACAAAACCAAACAAAAAGCCACGAGCTTCGGAGCCAGCTCTTGGCCCCTGCTGGAGCCCTGGCTCTCCAGGCAGGTCGTCCTGCCCCTGGGAGCAGCTTCAGAGCCGTGTCAGAGTTAATCTTTCCTCTTAAGCGTTTTGCCTCCTCCCAGGAAAAGGAGAGGAGGTTTTGTTATACCGGCAGGATCCTACCGAGCCCAAAGTAGCATAAAACCTGCTTGCCTTGTAAACACAGCGCAACAGAAGCCGGGCGTCGCAGGGAGAAGCCGCCAGCCCCACCACCGCCTTTGTGCCGGGAGGTTTTAGTGCTGTTGGGCAGGATGAGATGAGGAGCTTTTGTCGCCGCTAGTAAGCAAAGCCAGTCGCTGTGCTCCTGAGCGTCTCTGCAGGCTGCAAACACGCCTCGTAACCAATCATATAGCTAAGCTTACACTTTCACTTAGGGGAAGCTTTGTTCTCCGTTGCTGAATTGATGTAGAAAGCAAGGAGCGAGTGGCGTTCTTTTTCCATTCAGCAGCAGACACGACAGGAGAAGCAAAAGCAAACATCAGACCCTTGTCTGTGGCAATGAGAAGTGATGCGCAGTGGCCCCTTCACATCCCAGTGGAGATGCGAAGTCACTGGGAGTCTTGCGGAGGTTTGCCTCCGTCTCGGATGAAGAGTTTTGCTGTGCAGGATGGATTTTGCAAGAGCCCTGCTGCTGTTGCTGCAGTGGCCGTGACAGTGTGGGTTTTCTAATCATACAGAACAATAACGAATGAAGAAATTGATAGCAATTAGGGCAGGTGCCTTATTGATTGACATCTCAAGGCAAATGCTACATCCATTACCAGTAAAATACGCCACCATACACCCCAATAACTAGAGGCCCATCACTTGATAGCATTAATGTTGGCATGGTAAATCACGCCGCTGCCTGGGGCTGGGGTCCAGCTCCACACAGCAGCACAAAGCCTCCAAGAAGATGACATTTATCTACCAGACCACAGCAGCTGGAAGCTCCATATGAAGCTTCTCAGGGACTTCCCCAGAGGCCAAAACTTTTAATGAGGCAATTAATCACAGTTCTTCAGTACTAGATTTTCCAGGGGAACTTTCTCTTCGCTTTCACCTTTGCAAACCATTCGCCCTCTCTGCCCGCATGTTCCCCTGCCACTTGCTGTTGGCACACCTGATTTTGTCCCCATTCTCTTCAGCTTCCCTTTCCACTGGTTTCACAGTTCCTGAAGCTCTTGTGTTTTTTGGTCATCGCTCAGTTTGGAGAATTCCCATCTCTACTTTCTCTACTCTCTCCATTCCCCCAGTTTTCTCATTATTCCCCTCTATACTAAACACTCAAATCTGTTGCATCTTTGGTACAACCTCTGATACATCTCTCTGACACCCCACAGTCAGTGTATGCTATTTGCTTTTCTTCTGCCCACTTTGTTCACCGATCATCTCCCTGTCCATTCCACTTGGCAGAATATCTCCACATGGCAAGAAAATTGTGTTTTTAACTTGGATTAATTAATTGGAATTAACCAACCTTGGTTTTAATTCAGGTAAACAAAGAGTTTTCACCTCCAGGTTTCTCTGCAGGCTTCCCTACCACTCCCTTAGGTCTTTTTTCTCCCTTTTTTAGTAAAGCAGGTCCTGGCTTTTTTGCTTCTCGCCACAACTTCCCTTCTGTTTAGAGAAATCCCCTTTTCCTGCCTGTCAAGCCCCCCTCCCTTCCCACAGACCTTTTTCCTAGAAAAGTGCATTTCATCAGCTTATGCCAGGTTTGACGTGCTCCGGCAGCACAGCCCACCTTGCAGGTTAATGCTGCTCCCCGTCCAGGCTGTGCTTGTCTGGGCTTAAAAACTCCAGCTGTGGATTTGACTCCATCTCTCAGACGCAGACTGACTACTGGGCACTTGTTAAGTTATTCTAGATCAAAATACCAGTTACTCATCCTGCCCTTATGTCTAAACATTGATCACGTTGTAAATAGGTATTCTGAGAGTGTTCAGAAACTGTTGGAATAGAAATAGGGCGTCGTGATAGACAACCAAACAGACTGCCAGCACAAATCTGTAGCTACAAGTGCAAATATGAGCCACGAATGAGTAAGGAAGGAAATGGTAGGTAGTGTAGAGCTGCTACATCTAAATCTACTGTCATTGAGACTGCGTTTGATACTTTCTTCAGTTTTGACACCTAAAGCTCCAAGAGAGTTTGGAAAAATCAGAAAGGTTTCAGAGGAGAGTTCCAGGAATTATTTAAGATCTCAAAAACCTGCTTTATTCTGAGAGGCTTAAACCCTAATCTATTCAGTTTATCCACAAGCATGCAAAGTGCTCACTCAGTCGCAGTCTGCAGCTTCCTACTTGGGTTAGAGATTGCTCACATTTACGGCTCTTTAATCTTCTCCCAGTGGGAACTGATCCTGGATACACTCAGCCTAGCAATACGGCATACTTCAGTAATGCAGGGAAATCAGCCTTCCAACAGCTGACCTACAGATGTGATGAAGTCTCTGTCACCTGGGATCTTTAAATCAAAACTTAACAGCTTTTTGGAGGGTATGCTATAGCACAGAGGGGACTTACAGGCGTGCCTGCAGTGTAGATACTGCCGGAAGAGGTTCTGCGATCTGGTTAACAAATGCTGTATAAATAAATTAGCACAGTCATTGCTCCAGGTCTTAAAAATCTATTAATACTTTCAATACATGATTTTTGAAATAATCACGCCACCCTCTTACTAACCACAAGCCTGAAACTGTGGTCAGATTATCGGTTAATTACGCTTGCGAACAGCTCTGGATTGTACAACTGAGAAATCCAAGGCAGCAAAACCGTAATTGGCTTTTCCAAGGGCATCCAGCAAATCGCTGGAAACGCTAGGCACTGAGCCCAGGGGAGCCGGTGCTTCCTCTTCTCCCTGCACCTCCCTCTTCCAGCTGCTACTAACAGCAGGGCCACGAGGGCCTCTGAAATCTGCTGCAGGGCACGGTCTCGACTCAGCACCATCGGATTCTTTGCCGAGGGAGGCATCTCCCCAGCGACAGTCCTGCCGTGGTAATTGATGGGTCTGGCTCCTGACACAGGCGTGCCATATCTCATCACCCCATCCCCAGCCTCCTATTCTGACGGGCAGCCTTTTATTTGGGTGTGGGAGAGAGGGGCGCATCCTGGCCTCTTTTGCCTCAGTTTCAGCAGCTGAACAGACCTGTCTCCTCATTCTGCCTCTTTTGCCCGTATAATTCCTTGTGTTAAAGACTGGTCGATTCATTTCCCAGATCCACTCAGTCATCAAAGGTTAAACAGCCCTTGGTTTATCTATTAAAGGCAGGCAATTAGTTCCCCCATGCTGACTCTGGGTGAAAATCGGGAGGGGACGAGGTAACCTTGTCCCCGAAACACCTGCAGGAGGAAGGCACGAACACCCCGATAGCTTCCTACGGCTCCACAGCCATCACCCACCCTGGAGAAAAAGGGATTTCTCTCCACCGTGCAAGCAGCTGAACGAACAGCCCCAAGGGGCCCAGCCAAACATCTGCTGTGAAATAAAAAAAAATGGGGGAAAAAGCTGCAAGGTTGGCAGGCGTTGGTGCAGCCACGGCTGGTGCCTGGGGAAGGACAGTGCTGGGAGCTCAAGTAATGCGTGTCGCCTCTGCTTGCAGAGCCAGCAGAGGGGAAAATGTCAGAGAATTGGCCTGTCAAAATGACGAAGCTGAAAAAGCAAGAGCGGTGCAGAAATTCAGGCTGTGGACGAAATGCTTGAAGGAGCTTGCTGGGACCAGAGCCCGTGGGCACGGTGAAACCTGGGGAGGGAAAGCTCTGACCCTGTCCCACAGCCCTGCTCCTGGGCTGGCCAGGAAACTCCCTTCCGTACACCTGGTTTTTTGTCTGTTTGTTTTGGTCGATTTGTTTGTTGTTTTTTGGTTTTTTTTGTGTTTTTTTTTTTTTTTCCCAGCCTGACCATTAAATTTTTACTTAAATTCTTAACACAAGCTCCTCTGATCCGTATGGAGACTGTTCCTCAGCTCACCGTAACCTCACTGCTGCACAGGTCATTCTGCCAGCGGGCCCAGCACGCTGCCATGCACCCACAAGAAGCACTCAGTCTTTGTCCTTGATAGTTCATACCTTTTCTTTCAAATAGATTTGCCATTAGCATCTTCCCGTTTAGCCATCACTTGGCCAACATAGGAAGCTCTACCTCATCTGTCACCATAAATCACACCCTCCAGACCAGAATATTTTTCAGTCCCCTTCCGTGCTCTCTCTCCTGTTTACAAATACCTTCCTAGAACAGGGCTTCAACCATGCCCCAGTCTCCACAACAGCCTCTGGGGATTACTTTGGAATTATACCTTCGCTGGTTTGCAAAATAAGTAAATAAATAAATAAATAAAAGAAATAAGGGGAAAAAAAGAAAAAACTTGTGGCTATTTTAAACAGCCCTGGGTTGACTGAATCCTTTAGGACTGTGAGAACATTTGAAGCAAGACCTTTGAGGAGCTCCTCATCATGGTGGGCAAGGGGAGTTCAGTGTTGCATCTCTGACTGAGGAGCTCTGGTTTGATTCTTTAGGATCCCTGAAAAGGGGATTCAGGTTCTTATAAATTTTAGGTGTGTAAAGCCCACTAAATCCTAAAGTGAAAGAAGGCACCCTGTTGCTTTTGAGGACCAGGGCTTCAGTGTCTTGGAGCTGAAACTGGAGATGCATAGATTTGAGACTACACAGCTTCCCAAGACCAAGCTCTCCAGGGGTTTTCCACCTCTTGGTGGCAGGACCACGCCATGGTTTTGCCATGGGGACACCATGAGGACATCAGGCACTTTCAAAAACGTGGGCAGCATCCAGGGGTATCTGATGAGTTGTCCTGAGCTGCGTTAGGCTGGGTAGTCCGAAGTTCCTCCTGGTTTTAAGCACTACTCTGTGAATCTGTAAAATGGAGCATTAATCCCTTCCCCGCAGGGCTATTGTAAGAATAAAAGCTCTCAGGCAATGGATGCTAAAGCAATCAGGGCTTTACCCGACACGAGAGGTAGTTAGATTGACTATGCCCCCGCGAAAGCAGCAGAATCGTTTTGTGCAAGCCTGGTGATAAATTGAATGAGAAGGCTCATGCAGCCCATCTATTAACAGCTGGCCTCTGCAAAGGCTCCAGCAAACAAACACGGTGAATGAAGTCGCGAGATGATCTCTTTTCACAGAAAAAGGACTTCTCTCTTTCCCTTTTTCCCTCTCTTTTGTGCGGAGTTCCATCAAAAGGCAAATGCCCGACAGCTTTTCTAAAGCGCTTGTTTTTCGGAAATGTTACCTCTGTCACCTGTTGGCTATTCAGCTTGTTGGAAACGGGATTAAATCTGGGAGGTAAAAACAAAACAAAACCAACCCTGCAAGCGCTCTGAGTATACAGTGGGATGAATGAGAAGCATCAGATGGCGAAACAGACATCTGATGTCGGCTCTCCCTGCCATCCTCTTCCCGAGCAGACAAATTCCCTCCGAACGGCAGAAATCCACGGCTATTTTTGCCTTCCTGATTAGTTTGTTTCAGTAAATCCCACTCCGTGGATAGGCCCAGCTTGCTTTAATTAGCTCTGGCACATTGACAACGAGCAGGAAGACACCACCACAGCACCGTGCAGTCCGGACACACACCACCAAGCAGTGACAAAAATAACCCATTTTGCTACATAACTGCTAAGTGCTTCCTGACTGTCTGCTTTTATCCCTGTAAGCCTGCTACCTAGCTGGTGAAATTAGTCTGAGCAATCCAACACTTTACTGAACAAAATCTATTTTTCATCTCTTGCTAGCAAATTGTTCCAAACCCAGCGAAATCGGTGACCGTCTGGAGTTATTTTTCCTTTGATTTTTGTCTTCCACTGTCTCTCCCTGGTTCCCGCATCCCGTAGTATGTTTTATCTCCTGCATGTTCAGGGCAGTCTGGTCATTGCTAGGCAACATGTCATAATAAATATTTCATCGGCAGAGGAGCGTTTGGAGCTGCGGCCAAAAATCTTGATCTCCCCACCCGGCGGAGGGGTGAGAGGGCTGCAGCGAGCGGGGCCAGGCTGCCTGGACCAGGCTGGTGCGCTCTGCCTTGTGCAGCATCCAGGGGTCTGAACTAGCAATATTGGCCCTTGGAAGCAGATTTTTGGGTATTACAAGACAATTTCATGCACGTGCATGTGCAATGTGGAGAATTGTTGTGGGAAGACAGAGGATGGGTACTTGCATATGAACATCTTGCAGAAGTGCGACACCCAAACCCAAACCCACAGGAGTGTTTGTCCTTGCTTCCAGGGCTCTCAGAGCTCTCTGTCCCAAAATAGCCACATCCCTCATTGCTTTCACTCCCTCTCTGCCTTCCCAGCCCCGTGGGCCACAAGAAAGGTGTCATTTGGGAAATGCCCACAGCTGAAGCTCTCGAGGCGACCCAGCAGCAGTAGCTGGGAAGTTGCATCGTTGTGTGGAGGGAATTCTCATGCCATTGTCTGTCACGCTGTCATTTTTTCACCGTTACCTTATCTAACATGAACCTGGCCTTTCCTGTCTTTCCTTGACTCTGTGGTTGATTATTGCTGCTGTAAGAGCTGCTGTATCGGTGGTACGAGCCTGGCAGTAAAGTGGGACTGTTCTAGCTGGTGGGCTGCCTCATCCCTCTTTCTCAACCATGCATGGAGAATGGGGGTTCAGGATCCCTGGTGACCCCCAAAAGGGTCTGTGTTGGCTGGTCTTTGCTCAGAGGCCATCAGGACTGTTGCAACGAGTGGCATTACAAGAAAGCAGGCACACGGTGACCGCTTTATGACGGAGGTTACCTGCATGTGCCAAAGAGGATGCACTATGAGGGTGCCTTTGGATGACAAAGAACAGCCTTGGGGGGGAGAATTACAGCATCTTGGAGGATACATCACTGAAATGCAGCTGCTTCCAGTTCCTGCTGACTTTTGCAAGCAGCGAAGGGATCCAGGTTGGGTCCCACCAGGGTGCAGACTCTGGCTGAGGTGGGACCCCTTTCACACAGATGGAGATATGCATGAAGAATGGAGATGTGTATAAAGCAGTGTCCTAGCCTGTGATCCTGCTGCCCTAAAAAGCTTGCTTGCTTGCTTGCTTGCTTTCTATCTATCTATCTATCTATCTATCTATCTATCTATCTATCACAATGGCCTTGGCAGCTTATCCACTGCTCTTTCTTCTCTTGATCTGGAAATAGGTTTTGTGGTCATGGATCTTGAAATGTCTCCGCCCTGCTCCAGAGGAAGAAGAGCACCTTCCTCCCCTGCTTCCAGAGACCCGTTACGTTCAGCCAGCACCTCCCCTAGCGTGCTCTGCACTAAAGCCCCCAGCCCTGCAGGGCTGAGCTATGCCTTCAAGGCACCAGCTGCTCCAAAATTCCCCCAACGCAAGGAAGAGCAATGGGAACTTGTCAGATGAGCGGAGCACACTTCTGTCTAGACTCCCTGTCAAGCCAAATACAATCTTAAAACAAATGACTGCAACAGACTAACACTCATGCCAGGATGTTAACAGGAGTACAGACAAGGGCAGGGAGGTATTTTGAGCTTTATCTATTTGCTTTCATCGTGCGTTGCAAAGTGCACTTGTGGCTGTTTGTGTACATCTGATGGAGCAGGATCCTGCCCACCAGAACAACAAGCTCAGCACCGGGTGCGTGCTGCCTCCTGTGTGGGTGGGAAAGCCATTACTCAGGCAACAGTGTTGTGCCTCTGATTGGGATGCTTTCATCACATCTGCCTGCGATCATCAATCACGATCTCTATTTCTTTGCAGGCTGAGAAGTAGGTGAGTTTGGAAGGACTCTTCTGGAGATACTGTTAGCTGACAGAAGCAAGTAAGTAATAGGATATGAATGTATTTCTAAGTATGTGGGAAGTGTAATGGTCTCGGATCAAAACCTCAGTGGTTTGTAGCTCTCTTATTTTATGTTTTATCTTAAATACCTCAGGGGACTTTCATTGCTGGAGAAATGTGTCCAATGCTCAGGCATGCAGAAGGGGTCTGATGCAAAACCCCATTTTGATTAGGTGGAAGACATGGGCTGCAGGGAATTCATCCTTCCCAGTCTTTCTCCTAAGCTGTTGAGAACAGTGCTAGTGCAGTGGCTGTTCTTTGCAGTCTTTAGTCTTTATGGTTTTGGCAATAACTAAGGGGACCTCATTAATGAGTGCTTAAAACTAAGGAAAGGTGTGTCTCCATGGCGCAAAGGTGCAAGAGATGCCAAAGTAGCCCTGTGGGTGAGAAATAATATGTGTTGACTTGAAAGGAGTTCTGTGTGAGTGCAGCTCGGGTGCCAACAGTGCAGATGCTGCCTGTCTCTGAGCTGGCTGATGCAGCTCTGCGGAGCACTGAATTACGCCGAGTGGGCACGGCCACAGTGACAGCAGTAAAACGTTGGAGACCTGAGCAGCTGGGAGGCTGAGACAGGCTCCTCTCAGTCTGCTAGCATGCCCTGAGGACAGAGAAACTGAGACCCAGAGTACAAGGAGAAATGCACAATGCTATCCTGCCGCATCGACAGCGGATGGCATTGCTAACAGGGGACTTGTCTGTAGTCGGAACTGCTCAGGTGGTAGGAAAGGCCATTAGGAGTCATGGTAATTCACTAGGCTATGGAGGGACTTTTGCAATTAATGGCCATCAGCCAACAGGGCAGTCCTTGTTAAAGTTAAAACATTGTTGTATCCAGTTAGTTTCCAGAATTTGTCAGAATGCTGTCCAGAGATCCTGAAATTTCCTAGAAAGGGCAACCTGTGAGCAGAACACTTTCATAAGGACGTAAGAATGGTTGTACTCAGCCTAACCGAACTCCACTGTGCTCCCATTTCTGTCTTCAACAGGGATCAGCAACAGAAGTTTTTTGGTATAGGCACACAGGAAAGGTATGGAGGTGTATCCTTCCAGCTTTAAGCAGTATAGTGTAGGCACTTTTAGCCAATATTTACATCTTTCTTTTTAACAACATTTGATTATTATTTTTTTTCTGACCACGGATATTGTTGTCTTGCACGTCATCCTGTGGCAGTATGTTCCGGGGTTTAAATATGTGCAAAAGAGTTTATCTTTGCTTAATTCTGCAACTTAAGGATTTAATTTCATGATCCCTCATTCTTCTACTATGAGAATGGTGCATAATTGTTTTCCAGTCATATTCCTCTGACATACTTGGTCACAGCACGTCCACCCCTGATTTTCCTGTGCAGCTACACCGGTGTCTAAGTGTCACATCAGCAGTAGATCCAGCCACACTCCATTACCTTGTGCAGGTACCAGCAGCAGTGACAGTGGGGTGATGTGAATGTCGCCATGGGTTAGCAGCCCATGAACTTGTATAGCTCACGCCACCAACTATTCCACCAGACCTCAGCTATCATTTTTATCCTTGCTGGATACATCAAACCCAGCAGAGCTCTACCTCCCAAGGTTACGGTCTCTCTCTGTTAGATAGAACAGGACTCCAGTTCAAAAAGGCGCTATTTTGAGTGGTGGTGGCTGAGATGTGAATGTCTATTAGGATGACACAAAGGTATGCTGAAGGCCCAGCTGATGTTTGAAGATTCAGCCTGGATATTGACTGCCAGCAGCATCTCAACATGGGAATTGTATGCTTTGAAAACCCCTAATTTTCAGAAGTCCCTGACAACTCTGTGCTAACCTTTCTAAAATGAATCCAGTCTGGAAATACTCCACAAGCACACAGCCTATTATTGCCACCACTATTTTCCCCCTGCATAGTACCAAGAAGAATTAAAGACACTGGTAGTTTTTTGCCCCAAGCAATCATATATAATATATGGTACAGGGTCGAATCCCTGCTTGCCTGAGCTAGTTTTGTACAGCCAGAAACTCAGCTGAAGTCAACGCTTAACTTTGCAGAACAGAGCCAGCCTCCAAAAACCCACAGCAATCTGTGTGCTGCCACCCTCCAAAGCTAAATGCCTCCAGATAGTGAGGGCAACTCAGGGCTGAACTTGTCCTGTGTCTCAGCTGGAGGAGCCAGTCGTGAATCATCACGGCTTAATGAGCACTGAGCTGAGGATTATGCACTGATGCAGGAGGCTGCATCCAAGTTCTCCACCAGAAACAGACTGATTGCTTTGATTTTTTTATTTTCATTTTTTTTTGAGAGATGCAAATGAAGGGAGTACACCCTGGCACTGGAGTTCACAGAGGAATATTTGCATGTTGGGATTTTGGTTATATTTACATCCATTTTGGGAGGAGAACTTAAAAAAAAAAAAAAAAAAAAAAAAAACACAGAAAATGTACAATGGACTTACCTGCTGTTAACTTTTTTGTAATGGTAAAATACGGATTTCAGTGAGGTCACTATCCATTAAAAATCCCATTTAAATTGTCACCTTCAATTAAATCATTTCATGTATTTGGAGGGCTAGCCAGTTCCAGTACAGTCTCTTTGAAGGGATTTTTTCCAAATATTAGACCATTAGACAAATGATTTCATTTTATGCCAGCTGAGCTCATCTCTCAGAAGAAACACAAGAGTGCTTTTTGTTTCCTCTAATTGTGGGGCACGGGAAGGCACAGGGAATGACGTGGCACCGCTGAGCAGGACATGACATGTGGTGTAAGTGCCTTGCAGAGGGTGTTGGAGGCCATCTCCGGTGAAGTAGCAACCCTTCCCTTTGGATAAGGGAGAGCAGAGAAGTTGTAGATGTCAAAGTGCCCATTGGGTCTGTAGTCCATCTTTATTGTCTGTCTTGGAGTTATCCCAGCATCATCACCAGCAGTTTTGTCCGTTCCAGTTCCCAGGCTAGGTCTAATCCTGTCAGTTGTGGGAATATTCCTTCATTGACTTCTCATATGCAGCTCAGATTCATTTATTTTCTCAATCCATTTTTGTCTTCACTATTTCCCAAGCGCCTCTTGGCTGCAGGGGCTGAGTTGTTCATCCCCACTTCAGCAGACCAGCAGTGGAAACCAAGGGCCAGTGGCTCGGAAGGCCCACAAAAGGCAGAAAGCCTTGGACGTGAAACATCTGCCCTCCATTACTGCAGCATCAAGGAGCAGGTGACATCCTCGCTGCTGAGGTGAAGTCAAACAAGACTCAGAAATCAAACCGACTTCCATCAGAACATTTTTTTTTTTTTTGCTACAAGAAAGGAAAAACCTCTTTAGCCACATCAGTGAAGCAAAGTCCAAGTGTTTTCTTTAATCCTCCTTAATCATGGCGTTGCTGATTAACATCTGAATAGAGCTTCTAATTAGAAAGAAGAGACACATGCAGCCTCACCCTGCTGAGGAGGTGAATTCTCCTCAGTCCTACCACTCATTCCTGCATACACTGTGCTGATTAGGGCTTGAATGGGACAATGATTAAAGAGGCCACTGCCACTTTGCAACCTCTCAATAGCATAGCTACATTCAAGGATTTATTTTCAACTAAGACTTGAATAAATGTTTTGCAAATGTGAGCCACTCCTGCCAAATGGAAAGAGCTTTTAAACACTTCTGAAGCACTATTCCATCTTGTTCCTTGCTTTATCACACTGATCTCTGCCTGTGTAGAACATGCCCTGTTCGACCATAATGTGTTTCAATTAGGATCGTGGTTTAAGCATATGTATTTCATTTGTTATCTACTTCATTATTCAAAAAGCAGCTGAAGCCTGGTGAAAACCTGAAAAGCGCTCTATTGAAAAATCACTTCTGCCTTCTTGGGCAGAAGTGTTTTGCTTAAGTTCTTCCATCCATTATATAATTTATTACACTTATTAATTTGCAGTAGGCCTAACCAAAGTCAGGGCTCTGTTGTGTGAGGGACTATCTATTTTCAAAGAAGACCATAGTCCTAATCTCCAAAGAGTTTTTGAACTCCGCTTGAGTCGATTGCATCAATTCACTTAGACTGTTTTTCTATGGCTGGGGAACAAAATGATCTCGATTGACCTAAGCCTTGTTGGAAATGGGCGTTCAGCCTTGTACTCATAGGACATCCTGGTTACAGAGCGCTGGCTGATGAATTCCTGCTGCAACTGCTCAAGAAATCACAGCCTCCAGCTGTTTGCTGCCAATTTGTCAAAGCTTCTCTCATCTCAGCCTCTTCTGCACAGGTCTGTGTCTGGCAGCCTGTGGCTTTGAAGGGTGGCAGAGCCTGCTTGGGTGCAACTGAGCTCCAGGCCCATGTTGCTATCTGCTGGCCCCTCTGAGGAGGAGGCAACATCTTAAAACTACTGCAGCCACCTTTGTGTGAGCCCATCTTTCATGGACCTTTCTCTCCCAGAGTGCGTTTTGGGTCTATTTCTTCTGTAGGTATCACATCAGCTAAGGAGAGACGGAAAGGTGTTTGGTGGCCTGTGGAACCGATGCTGTGTGGGCCCTTGTGCACTAAATCCCCCTCAGTGTCCTCATTTTCCCTAAATAGAATCACAAAATCATCCCTCTCTCAGAATTAAAGACCCTTTCACAAATGGGACCTTGACAATATTTTTCATCCTTGTACCCAAAATTAGTGCTGGAGATACGAGTGGGCCCATTATGAGGAGGCCCGAGCTCTCGTCGCTTGAAGTCATTATCAGACTGAGCGCAACAGAGGCAGAAGCGGGTGAAAAGGCAGGGGCAAAGCTTGCAATGTAATATCAGCAGGTTCAATTCAACTCTGGTGGAGAAGTAGAGAGATTTTACATAAAGCTATAGAAAGAAATAATCTCCCACATACCCTTCCCTTCAAAAGTGCCTTTTCTGTAGTACTAGGCCTCATGCACCTAAATAGGCCAAAAGCCAATTAGCCAACTTTTTTTTAAGCCCATCACAAAAGCAACTTTCTAATAGGCATTCTGTGAATGAATTGTGACTGGCAGAGCTTGAGAACGGAGATTCAGCTTTTTCTGGGTTGGAAATGCTGCCTGTGCCCACTTCACTGTGAAAGCTCAGGGAAAGCAGGTCCAGCTCTCCATCCTGCCCTCTCCCCCTTGCAGGAGGATGCCTGGGGTTGATGTCCTCCCAGGTGTGTCTGAGGGTCACCAGCCTCCAAATTTGCTCTGAAAAACTCACCTGCACTGCACACCCAGAGCCTCTGCCTTGGCTCTGCAGCAAGGGCTGGTGTTGAAGGTGCCAGCACAGCTGGGCTACAGGAGAGACCTCATCAGTAAATAGCGGTGGTTCGCCTCTTTGGCATTTATTTTGTCTGACATCTGAGCAGATTTACTGAGTGCTGCTATACGTCTGAAAGCAGGAGAATGAAAGCTTTCTGACAGCCTGTATCACCCAGATCAAGCTAAATTCAGAGCCACAAGCCTATATGTCTACAAAACCCTCTGAGAAAATGTCTTAAGCTAACTCAGAGGTGACCTTTATCGCAGAGGGACTTCTTGGTTGCAGCAGTCATTGGGACCTGCTAGCCACACTGCTGGGCTCATTAGAGAGGGAGATGGTGCTGCCTCGGCCTGGTCCATCACTGGGTGCCACAGGACCTCCAGCTGGTCACAAATCTACCCAACTGTCAGAGCAAAATGGAAAATCGCTCAATTGACTTGACGTTTAACTCCCAACAGCAGCAGCAAGAGAGGAGAGAGGAGAAAGGCAGGTGAGGAAGGGCAGTTTTTGCATCGTTCCTTCCAAAACGGCCTTTCAACAAAGCAAAATGAGGTGACATCTACCCGCGTTTGGAGCTTATCTCCAGAAGCCTGAGTTCACACAGTCCAGTCATGATCTTCATACAAGTGCAAAGACACCTCTGCCATTTAGCAGCTGTTTCCTGGATTTTAAGCTAGCTTGTTCCTATGGGATAGACAAGCTCCTGCACTGGTGCAGCAAAAAAACATGCAAAGAGGCCTCTCTCTTCAGCTTATTTTTGTCCCCTGGGCTTTTTCCATCCCTGCTAGAGTGGATTTGCACCCAGGCCTTGAGATCTGCCCTGGTGTCATTCCTGCTCAGCGGGCAAGTCAAGCAAGGAGTTGAGAGACCACCATGTGCTGGAAGCACACTAAGCTCTTCGGGATCTGCTCTTGGGAAGCTGGCATACCACAGCACCCTGCCTGCCCAAATCAGTCCTGATGGCCTGCTGCGGACTGCCAACTCCCTACCACAGTGTCCCATGCCAAGGCAAGAGCCTGCTGAGTCCCGTACTCAGTTGCCTCTCTTCATACATGCACCTTTGGGCATGCTGGTGTCCCTCAGTAATACTTGAACCTCCCAGTGGCATCTTCCCTCTTTAACGTCTGAACTTCCCAGTTCTGGGACTGCAACCTGTCAGGGCTGTTCTTGGACCTCCTGCTGCTGCAAAGCCAGAAGGGACAGGCAGAAATGACCCCAGAGCCAAGGCAATTCTGTTCAGCTGCTCCAGCTCCAGAAAACAGCAGCTGGGACTCAGCTGGAAGGTCTATGCTTTGTCTACTCTACACCAAAGGGTGTTTGCAGTGACAAACTTGCTCTCTTGAAGGAGGAATGTGTTTCCAGCCCATGTTAACAGGGAACCAAATTACTGCCCACTGACACTGGGGAGGAGGTATGAAATAAATTGGTCGGGGGCACCATTACTTTTAAAAGTCAAAAATAATGTGATGTATAATGTAAAGGACAAAGTTGAGTATTGAAGGCTAGTGACTCATACACAATATAAATTCAAGTGTCGTAACAGAGCAATAGTGGAGCAAATTGCTGCAAAACACAGGGCCTGGTAGGTAGCAGCAGGATATTGAAGATGAAGCTTGCGTGGTGATTTTAACAGGTTTTGAAACCTGCTGCCATAGCTTGTTTTTGATCACTGTGGTTTTATTTGGGTTCATTAGAGTGTCAGGCTTTCTGTGGAGGTGAGGAGTGTATTCAGCTTACACTCGTTGTGCAACCAAATCCATCCTAACCAAATAAATTAATAACTATATTAATACTATATATATTATCATAATAACTAGTAAAACCACGGTTTAATTACAAGAAAATCCAAGCATATTATGAACAGAGCAACCCTCCCAGGAGCAGACACAGCCAGAGGAAGGATGAGGGAGGACCTGCAAGAAACCAATGTCAAAATAGCTGTTCTGCTCTTATTTCATTGAGCTTCTTAGGTACGTGTGTGTCACTGACAGCTTGGTGAGTCACTCAGTATAAGACATTAAAAACACAACAGAATGCCTTAAAATGTGTGGAACAGAATTACATGGACACCAGAGAGGGAGCAAATGAGGGTACCTAGGTACCAAGGAGCATTTTTGGTTAAATCCAAGTGCAGCTGGTCAGAAATCCCTGAGTAAGGGTTTTTCTCTGGTCTCCCAGTCCTAGGGAGGCTCAGATGCATGTACAGTGAGTGGAGAAGGGGATGAGAGCTGATGCCTCCAAGTCCTGGCCTTGGAAACTGCAATTCCCAGGCTTTGGCATTTCTGTACGGCCTATTACAAAGAGAAAAGTGATTAGAGAAACCCCAGCAGGTCCTGTCTGTCATTACAGCTGGATCTAATAGCAGGAGAAGATGAAACTTAGCTTACAGGACTGACTGGGGATGATCCTATTGCCCGTGGGAACAGATATTTCTCTGGCACGTCGGCTGGTTTTTGCACAAGGGAGCAGTAAAGGCTCTGGTTTTGGTCTCGCTTCAGCCTGCCCGGCTGCTTGGGTTAGAGGCAGGAGGTGACATTTTTATTCCCATACTCCATGCCACTTTACCAGGCACGCTTTCAGACCTAATTAAGCTTAGCGTTATCATTGTTTTTATCACATTAAGATCCCACTTGGCTCTCAGCAGCACAGACCACAAAGTCAACACTGCATCTTTAAACAGAAACAACAGATTTTGGTTCAATTAAAAATTCATTAGAATGTAAATTAGTTTGTAGGATTTTTTTTTCCCTTCTAATGCCTATTCAGTGTGGCACTGTAATGGTGCAAAGCTTAAGAGGAGGTTAACTCACAGCACAAAGATAAATTGTTCTCCATAAACTCATAAATTCCTGCTTAGGGAATCTTGGGAAATAATTTAACCCTTTTCCCTCATCCGCTGCAGGATCTCTATCTGATCCCACCAGGCTCAACCGTTTGTCATGATCTGAACACTGCTTTTATAAGTCTAAACTGAACAATTGACCTTATCGTGCAACTTTGCTTTCCCTTCTCCTTTGAAATTCTCCTACAACACTCAGGGATTTCTCTTTCCCAGCAAGGCCTGTCATGAAAGCCAATTGTTTCCTACCAGACCCTGTTACATGCCAGAATAAATTTACTGCTTGTTTCCCTTCTAGTGGTTGCACAAGATGTGGTGGTTTGACCACAGGCTTATGAAACCATGTGTTGCTTCTAAGGTGCTATGAAGCCACGTGTGAGCTTTACTATTATTTTCCTTATCACTGTAAACTCAGTCACTCTTGCAAGTTCATTAGGTGTCATTAATTGCTAACAACACATTCAGAATGTATGGTAAACGCAATTTAATTGAGAACTAATTAACTTGTTATAGTTATCTCATTACATGCCAATTAAACTTTTTAACATTCCTTTTCAGTAGATAAAGGAACAGTTAAAATCCCAGGGACATAATTGAGGGCTGGTGTAAGGGGGTCAGCGTTGCTGCCTTGGTCTGTAATGCATTTGCTGACAACGGTTTTGCTTTGCAACCTGCTTTTTCATAAGATTAAGGGAAATCAAGGGAGTTCAGGTTAACTTACTGCACCTCTGAAGAGGCTGGGAACTCACAGAAAATGCCTCTGGCAGGGGTTTTATATTTTAGGAGAGAAGCTGAAGGACCAGGGCCAGGAATTTCTGCTCTGCAGCTGAACCAGCCTACAGGTTTCATTTGGTAAACCAATCTCCAGCTTCTCCCACATCCCCAAATTTTGGGAGCGAGATATTTGCAGACAACATCTGCTCCGGGGTCCGTGCAAAGGCATCACTCGATAACGGGCCCTGGATCGGCATTGTTGTGCTACATAATTCCCGGGGACTCCATGCTGCCGAGCTCCAGCTGATTGCACGCCCGAGAGTTCAAGGCAGCATGATTGCCTGTGCCTGCCCCCCACCAGCTCTGTGATCAAATCACATTTGCCTAGTTTATGTTTCTCCCCTTTCTCTGCATGAAAGTGTCAAGCAAACAAAGGAGAGAGAAGTAATGGAGGAAAAAAAAAAAAAAAAGCAAAACCACGCGAGTACAAAGTGTTTGCAAAGACACAAAATAGGCAGCTGGAAAAAATTGGGAACAATATT
Source organism: Cygnus olor (assembly GCF_009769625.2). NCBI lineage: Eukaryota > Metazoa > Chordata > Aves > Anseriformes > Anatidae > Cygnus > Cygnus olor. Next base: position 15,528,096 of record NC_049179.1, read on the forward strand.
GCCTTTAATCTCCAAGATAACCAGGTGCAGTCATCTTAGATGTTACTACTAACGTCTGTGGCTTTAAAAAAAATAAAAATAAAAAATCAACCTGTGGCTGAGCCATTAAGTTCAGTGTCACTGCGATGTTGGCTTTTAAAAATAAATAAATAAAACACAAAACAAAATCTTTGAAAGCGAATAGAATCCAGGAGGGGCTTATTAAAGTGCGAGAAGCCCATTTCAGCGCTATTGAAGTGAAGGACAAAGTGCAGGCACTGATGATTAATTTCTGTTTTAGCTGCTTATTTCAATAATTGCATGAGAAGCTTGGAGAGCACGTTAAGAGACCAGCGGGCAGGTTTGGGGGCCAGCTAGGCGGGGCTTTAACCCAAGCAACTTCCCCGCATAAAGGAGTCGCTGCTAAGCAGGAGAAAAAATAAGTCCAGGAGCGCTGCTCCTGTTTCCCAGGTATCTCAGTGCAACACTATGGAAGCCATCTGATGTGAATAAAACCAGTTTAGGTGTCAAGCAGAGTTAGCATGGGCCGGTATCCTTAGTCCCTGGGCAGAGCCATCCCCCAGCCCAGGAGCTATAGCAGGTTCAGGTGTTGATCCATCTCCAGTGAGAGCAAACTGTACTCTCTCGGAGAGAATATAAGAAAAAGTGCTGGGAAGAAAAAAAAAAGTAAAATGAAGCTAGGCCAGGGAGGCAAAGCAAGCTGTTTGTGTCCTTCAAAGTAAAGCAGAGGAGTGCCTGTGAAGATGAACCTTCTCTTAAAGCGCGGGGAAGAAGTGTTCATACAACACCCGTCTCACGCAGCTCTTCCTACAAGAGCTATAATGCAACAAAAGAGGCTGAAGAGGCTATTCTCATGGAATTTTCTACCCAACTTTGTGAAGGCAAAACTTGTCTGGAGGCCTTTCATCTTCTCGGTTTGTTGAATCCAAACAATTACGTGCGTCTCCCAGAACCATTGTGGTTGAAATCGGCAGTGCTCCTTGAGTGGAAGGGGTGGGTGTGATGTAGTGTTGTGGAGGTTACGAGGACACATCAGAAGCCTCAAGAACTCTTCAGCGTTTCTATCCAGGATGTGCTAAGATGGCAATACTTGCATGGTGAATGTATTTTTACTGTGTCTTTTTATGATGTTTTCATTATGTGCTTTTATTATGTGGTTATAAGCTGCTAGAATGGAAACTGGAGCGATAAAGCTTGATTGATCATTATATTCCCATCTATAAAGGCAGATTTTTTTCCCCACTATGAACAACAGGCAAGTCTGATCGGGATGCAAGTCTGAGCATTAAGTCCATTAACTCCAGCTCGTCAGGTCAGGGCTGATGTTTCTGAGCCTTCCTCCAGTCATCAGACCCAGCTGGAGAGGCAGCTGGGAGAGCTGGTGCCCCAAGTCCCCAGGAGCCTCATCCTTGTGGGTTCTGCCACTTCTGAAATCCCAAAAGCTGGAGCAGAGGCTAAATTTGGAAACAAAACAGGTTGTCCTTGACTGTTGTTTCACATCTTGTTCCTGATGTGCTCCAGTTTAGACAGCAGAGCCAAGAACCCTGAGGTGAGGCCATGCGCTCAGTGAGGGCTCGGTGCTTTGCAAGGTGCCCGGGCTGAGCAATTGCTACCAGACACCCCGTGTTCCCCCTGCTCTCCCCAAGGCATGATGCTGCCTCGCGTTGTGCTGCTGCTGGTCCCACTGCTCGCTGCACCCTCCTGGGCTCACCCCAGCCTGCAGAAAGGGGGAAACATTTGGGTGATGTCCACTAAGGTGGCTCCAAGAGCTCGGCTCCATCCAAGTGCTGGGCTCTCTGCCAGGAGCTGGAGGTGCACAGCACCTCACAGAATGAGGCTTTTCGATGCATTTGGTTCCTCTTTGTGCACTTCCCTTCTATGCAACCCCATACTACATAAACGTTCCCATCTGCCAACGTGAGTATTCATCAGGCCGATGGACGTTGCTGCTGGTTTCAGCTGACATAGATTATGTCCTTTTTTGAGCCGTATCGGAGGCCTGTTCTCTGCAACGCTTCTTTCATTGTTCACCTACCATGGAGACAGCACTCGCAGCGAGATTTATCTCCCAGAGATCTCAGTGCAAAAAGAAGCTGTTCTCTCACAGCCCTGTGATGGCTATCAGCATCCAAACCTCCCTGTGGAGCTCCATGGACAGCCTGGCTGGACCAGAAGGAAAGCATGGTGAGCTAGGGGAGGAAACACCCCGGCTTTCAAGGAAGCAAAAAAGGCAAATCTTGGCAGAGACAATAATTCATTTATAGAAGGAAGCAAGGGAAATCTCTCTTGCTCCTCCAAATAACAGTCTCTCATTCCCCGACTCTAATCATTCAATAACCTCACAGGGATCAGAATCATTTTTCCATCCTCTGTAGATTTCGTGTCTCGTGTTTTTGCTTGCTAAATATACATAAGCATGCCACTTACTGCAGCGTGCAGGCTCGTGATCTTTGCATGGCTTCCTCCCCTCTAGGAATGCCATAAATAAATCACTAGGTCAGGAAGTCTGCTACATGCCTGTGGTGTCTCTCCCTCACACTGGCTCTTTTTCTCTCCCCTTCTACGTTTGTACAGAGCACTTAAACCCGCCAGGAGCGTTGCATGTTATCTCCCCTCCTGATAGTACCTCACTGTGCTAGGTGCAAGCCAGCAGCAGATCAATCACCAATATTCCTTGCCACAGAGGACACTGATGATCTAAGATCAGACCAAAAATTGCATCTAGGGACAAGCTGCACTAAAGTTTTTCCTTCCTGAAGAACTCGCTTTGCGTTGGCTTTGCAAAAATGTGGGTTTCCAAGAACATGGTAATGCGTAGCCAAAGTCATGGATTAAAAACTTCACTTTAGGATCCAGAAGGGGACTATGATCGGTGATGGCAGTGTTTGCAATGCACCAAGAGCTTTTCAGATCAAATGTAAGTGATTTCTCTTTGGTTGTGGTCACCAAAAGGCAAGTTCTTAGGTGGGTCCTGGTGAACAACTTCAGTTCTTGCTCCCACAGGGGGAGCTAACCTGGGGCTATGCTCTTGTTGCAGCTTGTGGCTAGGGATCTTCGGGGGAAACCCCTCTGCCATGCTTTGCTCTTTGAAAAGTGCCCTTATTCTGAAGCCTGGGCAATTCACTCAGCAGCTCTTCACACCACAAAGGACATGAAGGATGAGAAATATTAGTACAAAAGAGGAGAAAAAAGCATTCGTTATTGATGGGGGAAGCGAAATGACAATCCCTGTAGACAGAAATCAAGTGCCTTTCTAGACCTGAAATGGGTTTCACATTAACAGCCTTTTGCACAGCAGTTTTTAGTTGGTGGCAAGAAGTGGAGAGAAGAAAAAGTTCGTTCTTTATGTTATCCCTAAAGATTTTGTCATTTTTGCTAAATGGAACATATTGTTAAATCCCATGTGTTCCTTGCAGAAAAGTTCTCATATGCAAAGGGCCATGTGTGTATGCAGGTTTTTTGTTTTTTTTTTTCTTTTCCTTCTTTTTTTGGGGCGTTTTAATTGCTGTTGTAGTCTGCATGTTTTGCATCAACATTTTTGATCAAAATTTTCCCAAGGACTGCAAGAAGGTCAGGGAAAAGCAAGGAAACCTTTTGTACTTTTTCCTCAGGTGTGCTGATCACCAGGGTGATGAACTTTTGAGAGGTTAGCACCGTTGTCGTCTTTATTCGGATGGCCATGAATGAAGGTCATAAAGATTTCCTCGTCCTTCTTTATCTATTCTTGCATCATCTTCTCCAGCCTTCTTTTTCACTCTGTCTTCTCACAGGTGGGAACAGAGTCTGTTATCTCAAATTAATCTTACGAGACCTCCCCCGCGGATCTGCACTGTGCCCATGCTCAGCTTATTTCTTCATCTCATGCGTAGAATTGTTTATCCAAACTAGGTAGATTTACCTCCGCGGCACAGTTGTGGAAAGTAATTGGGTTTCTGTCAAGTACAGGACAAGATTAATCAAACCTGCCAACCTGAAGCAGGCCAAAACTAGATTCAGATTTGACCTGTGCTTTAAGGGCCAGGAAATTCAGACAAGTACAGTGATGAAGGTGTTCTGCAGAGGGAGACCTGAAAGAAATGCCACTTCTTAGCAGCTTTGAACTGAGATAAAAAGATAAAATTCAAAACCAGATGGGGGCTGAATTTGGCATCCGAAGCCTATATCTGTTTATCAGACACTTAAAATCTACCATCGTAAGTGAGAAATACTTATCAATTCGGAATTATCTCAGGGGAATGTTTTGTTGAATTCAAATCACTGCCAGTCATATGCAGGAATTGTGAATGCTTCATATTTAACTGAGCACGCGTACATATTCTGAATCATTGAAAATATGGCCTCGCTGGGTTCACTTCTTCTCTACGGGGTGGGAAGAACGTGGGTCAAGTGCGGAGGCCAGGGGTGGAGCGGTAGCTCGTGCCTTTTCTGGTTCGGGGCTGTCAGCAAGGGGCTGCTTTGTTTCTCTGGTGACCGTGCAAGACAAATGCTGCAAATGCAAATTCGCAGGCAGGGCTGGGACAGCTGGCATTAGCCTGGCGTGCTGGCGCTGGGATTGAACTTTGTGCCTTCGCTCCTTCTGGCTGTAGGTTTTCGCACAGATTGATGGAAACGCAGCGATAATCAACGCTCTTGTGAGCTGAAGCATCTTCCGGCTCTTTCTTTTCCTGCCTTCTTTTGGGCACCGCGGTGGCCTTCAGAGTATCAAAGAGGAGCAAATCATGCCCAGGTTTGTGACCCCCCTCCCCAAAGTAGTGTTCCCTCCATCCTTTATGTGCACTCGTGCACGCACAGCACTGCCACCCAGCGGTTCGCTAACCACAAACAAAGGGGCGATGCAAACGGATTGTTTTTTCACCAAATGCCACTAACAGGGTACAAAAACTTCGCTCAGGCACGTACTGAGCTCTGCCCTCCCAAACTGGAGGTGCCAGGCTGCAAGAGAGGAGCCAGAGTGCCAGCTGGGCAGCTGCATTTGGAAATATCAGTACCTGAGCATCAGGTTCAGATAAGAGGCAATTTGCAATTGTCACACATTTTCTACCTTTTCCATTTTATTTTTTTGTGCATGGTTAATGTGAGGGGGAGGACAGCAGACCTTATCTCCTGCGACTAGTGGTGGCAAAACTGAAAAATTGTTTTCATTACCAGGTGGAAGGCTTTTCACATGCAAATTGTCAATATCATTGTGATGTGGCATTTTTATTAATCCAAACCAGCTTATCTGACCAAAAAGAAAGAAAGATCATTCTGTTTCATATCAAACATTTTGTTCTGACAATGGTAAGTTGTATTTAATGAAACGTTGCATGGACGATCACACTTTTTTGTAATTTACTGCAGGAGAGGAAGAAATAGAATGGACTAATGGGTGAGGTTGGGTTTCTTTGTTGGTGGTGTTTGTTTGGGATTTTTTGTTGGGTTGTTTTTTTTTTTCCCTTTGCTCTTTTTTTGGACAGTTCTCCTAAATACCAGTCAAATGATGCCAGCTTATGAAAGCTTTTTAACTTCTCTCCTTCTACATCAAAGAAACCGATCTGCTGTTACAGATATGCATATTTTTGTCTCTCTATTGTGTGCACTTCCCCTTCAGACACTGGGAAAATAAGGTCACGTTCCCTATTGAGTCCATCCTTTTCTATTGATTTAACTTTCTTAAAATCCTAATAGAGCTTGAAATTAATACAGTTTAATTTTCTTCGCCCTTTCTTGTGAACCACCAAAGGTTTTTTGTTGCTGCTACACCACTTTGGTAATAAAGACTGTGACAGGCTTGGATTCCTCCTTCTGATGGCAAAAATCCCTGAGAAGAGAAAATCAATGAGGGTTATAGCTCCATCCAAGGAAAATAAGGGCTTTTCCTTTCAGCCTATGAGATGAGGAGCAGGGATGCTTTTTGAGGCAATTCAGCAGGGAGCAGACCACAAAGTCTTGGACCCTTCTGATGTGGCTAAATTCAGATTCACCAACATTAGGCCATCTCCCAAGGCCTCGGCTAGGGCTGTGTCTCAGTGCTATGCCTTAAAAGTGAACCACATTCACATTCCCATGTCTAGGACACAATAATTTCCCCAGCATTTGGGAGTCCTTTAATAAGACTCCTCGTTCCTGCAGGAGGGAGGCGAATGTACTTTAGTATCAGACCTGGCTGCTTTGGGATCTGGCTGGGAAAAGATTTATCCAAGGGCAAATAAAGCCTGCAAGCTGCCTGGTTATTACCAGTGTTCCTCCATCAACATGCAAAGGGGCTGTGGACTCTTTATGTCGGAGTGGTATCCCCAGTCCCTTGCCATGGGCTGTGCAACAAGGTGGGGAGCACTGAACCTACAGCATCGGCATCCTTCCCTCCTGCTGATGAACCTACTGGGGAGGAAAAGACATCGCACCCCTTGCCAGCTGCTTGCCCATCACCAGAGGAACCACGGTTTCATTGGAGAAAGCACCTGGAGGCCGGCTCCTTGACAGTAATGGGGCAATGAAACGTCGCGACCCTGGTTAGTCCAGGCTCCCATCCATCATGCCTGTTTATCCCGTCAGAGCACTGTTTAGCTGTATAAAATGGGCTGTAAACTTTGTTCACTTTGGCTGACAGCTATGATAAAGGCTATGTGCATTTTACAGCCTCACGAATTGGAAGGAGAAAGGTCCCCCGAGACCTCCCGCTACTCCAGGTCCCATCATCTGTCATGGCACAGGAACGACCCAGTGGTCGTCTTCTCCAGCCCCCCTTCGCTTGGTCAGGTGCCGCTACCTTTCTTGGTGACGGATTAAAAACATGTTAAATATGTATTATTTTTGCACTCTCTGCATATCCGTGCCTTTCATATCCACATCTTAAATTCATCCTCTCTGTCAGTTGTTTGTAAATGTCCCTAGGTGTTTAACTCTTATTCCCTGAATCCTCTGAGCTATTGTTGGTGAATATGGCTATTACATATTCCTGGTATTTCTGAAAGGTCAAAAGAAAATGTAAAAGTGCCATTCATTTCTTTTCTTTTCTCCCTTCAAAGCTGCAAAATGCAATATTGTTCTGGTGCAGTTACTCTTGCCGTTACGCAAAGATTTTTTTTTTCAATACACCTTTTTGTATTTACTGCAAGTGTTCAGGATACAGAATTATTTCCTCAAATTATTAAAAACTAGAAGATATAATAGCCTTTTATTCTGTTTCAGAACATATTACTCTACCACAACAGTCTATTTTCGACAGTTTGCTCTCATCTTCCTGCAACCCATCTTACAAATGAGACATAAAATTGAGGCTCCGGATGCTTATGGACCCAATCCTGCAGCATTTATGCACCTGTTTAAGTTGAATCATGTGAGGATTCGCAGTGGATTGAACGAGGGGAATGACTAATACTTGAGGAACTATGGCAATTGCTCCAAAGCAGTTTGCAGCTCTTCAGGATAAAGAGCAATGCATAAAGCTAGGATGCATTATCTCCTCCTCCACCAATTCTGGCCAGGATGCTCTAAAAGATGGACTCAGAGCAAATGCAGAATAAAATGTACTCGCCTGCAGCCAGTACCTGGTACACTCATTTCTTGCTATCCCTACCAAAAGACTCCTGGTTGAGCAGAAGTTGGCCGTCAGCAATGCAACAAAATGCAACAAAATCACCGGGTTTTCACCACGGAGTTGCACTTAGTTATGTTACAAAGCCTCGTTAATTGATTACAACATGATTCAGCAAGCTGCACTCTTCCTGACTCTTCTCCATAGCTTGCTGCCTCTCCATTCAGAACCCGGCTGCGCTCCAAGGGTCTGGTCCCTGCGTTTGAAGCCCAAGCAGCTGAACCTTTCTCTCTGACCTACATCTTTCATAGGAATAAAGCAACAGATGACACCAAGTACAGGATTCACAGAGCTCTTTGTGCAAGCCCCTACAGCAGAGCTCCCCAGTGAAGGGCATCAAGCTTAACTCTCAGCTCACTCTGCAAGGAGGCTTTTTCATTCCACTTAATAGCAGCATTTCCACCGACTTATGCAGCAGCGGAGTCAAATCCCAGCATGTCTTTTAACACCAGCTACTCCTCGGCAGAAGGAGCATCTCGGCAAATTGGACATCCCTGCCTCCTGCGAGGTTTCTTCCAGGCAAACCCACTCCCACCGCACGCAGAACGATCCCCCACTTTTTTGCTCAGCCTCCGTCGGGCTTTCTGTTCTTGCACATCGCCACCGTGATTGGCAACTGAAGCAGAAAGATCAGACAAAAGAAGGCTGAGGCACCACCTGGGACGGAGCTGAAAGAGATGCAGGAGCAGATATCTCCATCTGCCTCCTCAAGGCTTTGTGAGGCCGGGATGCCAGCTGCGGTGTGGTGCTCCCGGATCCCAGGGGACCGCTGCTCTGCCCCGCTGCATCTCAGGAAGCCCCGATGGCAGCGCCAGCACCACCAAGGTCACCTTCCTCATCTTCAGGCCGGTCACACTGCTGCGACACTCCAGAGTATGGTGAGCTATAGGAGTCCAGAAAGGATAAAGCAGAAGGAAAAGGAGTGTTTTCTTGGGTGTATGCAGAAGGTAAATTATGGGGCTACTTACAGTACCTAAAATCACTTTCTCTCCAGGGGCCTGAATATGCTCTATTAGAAAATCTGCATATGAGCCTGTAAATGTGCCATATATGCTATAGTGTAGTTGTACCAGACTCACCTGTGTTGTATTTTTTACCTATAAATGTGACGGTGATGTGCTTGTCTCCTCTTTTTACAAGCGTTTCACCAATCCCCAGGAAAGCAAACCTCCCGCAACGGGCTCCTTCTCCCATTTAATCCAGATAAAGAGGAAAGTCTTCCACGGAAAGCGTGCACACAAAACCCGTGTTAGGCACCCCGGTGTACACGGGCATGCTCTGCCCCACTGCAAGGCACCTCAGCACCCCTGCTAGGAATCGCAGGACGAGATCGACAGCCCTCCCGTGCCCTAAGCATCGCACTTCTGTGTCGATGCAAAAAGCCACGCACAAAAGGGAAAATGGCAGCTTTCCAAGTGGCCCCAGTTAATAGCTCTGTTTTGCTTAATGGTGCCTCCCATTCAGACTAAAGATGCTGTTTTAAATATGTAAGCAATTAGTATCTCTCTCTCTCGCAACACATCTGTGCTCCTTCTATCTGCTGCATTACAAATCTGCTGCGTCCCTCTCCAGCTCGGCGGCGCGTGTATCGCCAGATATCCTGGTCTTCAGCAACTTTCTGGGCTGCAGGAATGACGGCTGGCTGCGGAGGTGCTCCTGCCTGGCCCTGCCTAAGCCCTCGGCACCGCCATCCTCTCCTCCCCAGCTGGTGCGGGGCTGACATATAATAACGGTGCAGGGAAAGGGACCTTTTGGTCTGGTTTTGGCCATTCTTCTGTCCGGCCTGATGTTTTTTCCTTCTTCCCAGCTGCCACTTTCAGACACTTTTGTCTCCCTTTCTGGAGAGGAGCGGCAGCCTTTTCTCTCCGTACCAAACCGCAGGTTGCCCACGGGAGCGTGGCCGGGATGCACCCAGTGGTTTCTGCTCAGTGAATTCTGCCACAATTAATTCTGCCTGTTCAAACTCCTGTCCGATTTTGGGAGTCACGGCAGGGCCGGTGTGCTTACGCATTTACGATACACAAAGAATTATTGTTACCACATAGTGAGAGGGGTAGGTGCGATTCGTTACCGAGCACCGCTGCGTGCACAGCGCTTTGCGACCCCAAAAGCCCCTCTTTAGGAACAGACGTGCCCACCAGCATCCCTCCAGCCTCGTTTTGGGCAGACCCCCCCCCGGCCCCCAGGGGCTCCGCAAGGTATCGGGGGGGACCCCACAGGGGGGTGCCTCCCCGCGGGGCGCTTCCCCGAGCCCCCCCGGCCAACTTCAGCGGCGGGGGGCTCTGGGGGGCAGCCCCCTCCCTTCGGCCCCGTCCTTCCCCTCCCTCCCCTTCCCTTCCCCTCCCCGCACCGGGCGGGGCGGGCCGGGAGCTCGGCGGGCGCCGAGGGGCGGAGCGGCCCCGCCGGGGGGCGGTGGCGGCGGTGCCGGGACGCGGAGCCGCGCTCAGCACCCCGCGGAGCGGCTCGGCACGGCTCGGCACGGCTCGGCCCCCGGAGCCATGCCGCTGCCGTGCCGGGGCTGGACGCTGGCTTTGCTCACGCTGCTCGTCGGCTTCCTCATCTTCGCCGACATCTCCGAGATCGAGGAGGAGGGCAGCGGGTAAGGAGCCCCCGCTCCGCGGCGCGGAGGATGGAGGAGGAGGAGGATGGAGGATGGAGGAGGAGGAGCGGGGCTTGGGGAGCGGCCGGACAGTTTTCTTTGTCTCCTGCTCTGCCGGCTCCTTGAGCGCCCAAGTGGGCAGGGAGCTCGCTCCGCACCCCGCGCAGCACCGCGCAGCCGGCGGCAGCCCCGGGAGGGACCCCCCGGGACGCCCCCCCCCAGCGGGACGGGACGGGACGGGGTGGGACGGGGAGATGGGGCCGGTCCCGGTCCCGTTGGGGACGTGGAGGTACCGGGCCGGGTCGGGTGCTGGAGCAGGTGCCGGTCCCCCAGAGGCACGGCATCCCGCTCCGGGTAGGGGTGCTGAGCCGGGTGCGGGTCCCGGTGGCGGTGCTGGAGCGGTGCCGGCCCGCTCCGGGGTGTTAGAGAGAGGTTGGAGAGAGGGGGCTGCGGCTCGGCTGGCGGTGGGGTGGTGGGGCTGGTCCCTGAGAGGGGGTTCGGTGCAGGAGGGCTGGGGATGGAGGGGCGAGCTGCATCCCGGGGGGCTCGGTGGGCAGCGCGGGGGGGTCCGGTGGGCGTGGTGGAGCGGGCACCCTGCACCCTGGGGCGGTGGGCAGGGGGCTGGGGCGAGGACCTGTCGGTGGGGAGGGAGAGAGGGAGCAGGGACGAGATTTGGAATGGGCGGGGGGTGATGGAGAGCACCGGGAGAGCTCACGCTGTTCGGCTGTTGGGTCGGAGGCTTTAGGATCGCGAACCACTCCTACCTGGGGCGTCCTGTATGGCAGGGACTAAGGAACCCTAAATCTGGGAAGAGGAGCAATGCCCCACCCGCCCCGTAAACCCCATCTCCGAAGGCTGCTTGGTAAATGAGGGAGTGAGAGGAGGAAGAGCGGAGAGGAGGGCTTGCGTTAACCTGAGGAACTCACTGCAGCAGCGTGGGAAAACAAGTCACATCACTGTAGGAACGGGGGGTGCACTTGTGGTGCCAAAATGGCACGGGGTCCTTCTTTCTGCTCAGGACTGGGTGGAATTTCCTGCTGTAGTACCTCAAAACAAATACCTAGCGCTTGGCTAAAACTGTAAATGAAACGCGGTGATGTTTGTCATTGTTTCATTGTTGGATTATGCTGGGTGCCACGGGCAAGAAGTGCTTAAAGGTCAGTAGCCTTGTCCAGAAACATCCAGCACCAGGCTGTAGGTTACCAGGCTGGGCGGATTATTGCTCCGCTATGGGCTGGCGCTACCTATATAATAAGAAAGGAAACGAAATGCTTCAGAAGCATCCTCCCCATCGGACAGGCTGCTCCGATCCCCTTGCTTTCCTCCCATCCCTCTTTTCCGGCTTTTGCTCATTCTTCTCCCACCTCGCCTATCTGCTGCATCTGTCTGCTAGAACTTGCTGTGCCCTTATTGAAAATCTATTGTTTTGTTAGTTACTTGTCCTGCTCTTCACCCAGGTTCATTAGGGACTCCCAGGTGTTTTGGGGTTTTGTTTTGTTGGTTTGTTCCCCTCCTCTCTTTGCTGTACATTTTATGGAAATTGGATGTTCGCTGGCTGCTTATCTCCAAGCCCTGGCATCTGAGTTTGTTGCTGTAGTTCTCCAAGGAAGTACCGCCAAGCAGTTCAGCGGCAGAGACAGCAACAGGGTCAGATGAGTTCTGCAGAAATATCGAGCAGCCTCTTTCACACGGCGTTTCAGCAAGTGCGGGAGGTAACGTGGGCAGGAGCAGAGATCCCTGTGCCCCTGGCTCAGACCTGCTCACTGCCCCAGGGACTGAAGGAGGCTTCCTATGATCCGGTGCCCTCTGATACACGTGCGTTAGTCCCAGACCAATCTATTTTCTCTATAGATAAGCTACCACCTTGGCTGGGACACAGGAACACGCAGAGCAAAGGTGAGACTATATTTAGAAGTAACCACGAAGTAGGACAAACTGACCCTTTCTCCTCCTTTCTCCATTCCTACCCACATCTTTTCTGTTTTGCATGTCCCAGATCCCTGAAGCGGCCCATGTTTGAGCTCCTTCATCCCAAACACAGCAAGGGGACAAGCTCTGTTCTTCGTGCACCCTAGGCTCTTAGCACGGGAGCCTGGCACAAGGGGCACCCCATCCATGTGTGCAGTCGTGATGGCCAACACGATGCTGTGACCTGGCTGAAGGGCATTGCTGGGGAGAGGTAGCAAAGTTGCAAAGAGTGCGACAGCCCGGGAGATGGTAAAGGTTTTTCAACTTCTGGGGCCACATGCGAGCGGCGTCTTTTTCAATCAGGACTTGTAGGTAAAGGGGACTGCGTGACAGCAAACGTTGACGACAAAACGTGTGCCGTGGTGTAGAGAAACTGCAAAGTTTTCTAGGAGCTCTCGGCGTGCCCAGAAGGGAACAGTTCCACCCTGCTACAGGTTTGGAAGCTACTGGCTTTTTGTTCAGCTCTCTCCTAGGTCGGGAATATCCAGCTGGTGGATGGTTTAGCTCAGTGTCCTCCTCCCTGACCCCCTGGCACCACCTCAGTGGTCGGCATGTCCCAGACGGGAAGCAGGGGGAAGAGGCGGGCAGGGACCCCTGGCACCGAGGGGCTGGGAGCTGCAGGCAGGTGCGACTCTTTTCTTCTTTTTCCTTGGCATCGAAACACTCTCTAATTATTGCGAGGAGCGAACAGCTTGCCCACTTTTACACATACCCTGCCCCCTGCCTGTGATTTGGATTGTCTTTGGAAGGATCTGCCTCGTACGGGTAGGAACAGGGGGAACATACTTCTCTCACCTACAAATACTGAGAAATCGAAGAAAGAGAGAACAAAATGTTCGTTAGGTACAAAGTAAAAATGTAATTTTACTGGCAAATGGACAAAAAAAAAAAAAATCATGCTGTTTGCCCAGACAATAAGTTCCCAGCATCACAGGTGAAAAAGGGGGCTTGGAGCCAAGAGCATCTCTGCCTGGTGGAGCTTCCTGAAGAAGGAGACTCCTTAGGAGGCAAACATCTTTTGCTCCTCCAGATACTATTATCCCTCCTCCCGCAGAGGGGAGAAGCTGAAACAAAGAGGCTAAATGACAGTGCTGGGGCAAGGATGGAAACTCAGCAGTTTCTGGGTCCCGGCACTGTGCTGCCCTCGCTAGCCCCTTCCTCTTGCCCATTTCGGCACGGACACCCCGCTGCCCGCCTGCCCGGGGCCGGTGCTCGGCGGCGATGGGATGCCAAAGGGGAGGTGGATGCGCTCGCCCTTGCTCCTGTCCCACCGTGGTGACATGTGGACGTTTCCAGCGGTGACATGTGGACGTTTCCAGCGGCGTGGCCACGTCGGTCCCCAGCAGTCACCCGCTTCCCGGCCGCTGAACTTTTCCTGCAGCCCGTTGGCGCCCGCCTTTCCCCACGCTGCTCCGTGCACGGCTCTTTGTTTCCCCAGAAAGGAAACAAAAGAGGCGTTCGGGGCTGGCTTGGGGAACGCGACAGCAATCGCTGCCATTTCTTCATCCAGCCCAGGAGAGGGGAGCGGGCCAGACCTCTCTTGCCTTCTGCGGAGGAAGACAAAGGAGGGGGATAATTATTGGGAAAGCGAGGGGGATAATTATTGGAAAATTCTGCTCCTTGGTGGCGGTTTAAAGGGACTCTTTGTTATGCATCTGCTGTAGCGGTTCTGCGGGGGTCCGGCTGTGTCCCGATTGTCTGTAGAGGGAGCTGGTGACCCACTGCCACCAGGTGACTTCTGGAATTAGCGTGTGAGCCATCTTAGGCAGCACTTGACACTTGATAATGGGTTGGACTTAATATGAGTCAACCTTTTTCTCTGCTGGTCCAGACCACGTGCCTTTCCATCCTGATTACAACAGGAATTATATCCTGCTCTTTGAAGTGATGAACTGGAGGATCAAATATCGCTGGCCTGCCCCGAAGCTTGTCGTCAAATCGCCACGTTTCCCTCTTGCGCCCTTTTCTAACGCCTGCCTCTTGAAGTCTCGGGGGAGCCACAAAAAGGCTTCGCATCCTCTGCGGTGGCTGATGCGTTTGCTCTGAGTGGCCTGTAGCATGCTACAGTCATAACACTTCTTGTCAAGGCTGGTCCACTGACTATAAACATCCTGCTTAAGTCCTTCGGGCTGTGATTTATTGCGCCTGACCCGGAGTCAAAGACTTGCTCTACACCAGAAAGTTTTGCTGAAAAAAAAGTGCCATATTCTACAAACCCCGGCTTTTGTGTGCTCACACAGCGGGTGCGCAGGAACCAGCAATTACCTGGGTGGGTCTGGAGGAGGAATGCCTCTCCGCAGCACAGAGCCCACGGACACCAAGTAACTGTTCATGCAAATCAAGTCCATGGAGAGACCTTTGTACTCCTTGGGTATGGCAAGGCTCTAACAAAAGCCCCGTGACGCATCGGGCTGGAAAATAAAAGCAATGTTGGAGCACTGATTTGAATGAGGAAATATTCGGTGTAGGCTTTGATTGCCACACTTCTGACAATAACTCAAGCAGCCCATTTCAGGTTGGCTGCATGCTCCCTGTCAGCACTGCTGTGGCACAGAAAAGCCCCATCTCCTGCAGAGCCACAGGGGCAGGAGGGCAGGGGCGGCTGCCACAAAATGATGTGCAAAACCTCCGTGCTGCTGCCTAGGGCAAGCTGAAGGGGATGAATCTTAGTTTATCTCCTCAAGCTGAGCTCCAAGGGAATGCAGGGATGAGGTGTCCAGCAGCAGGGCTGGAGCAGCAGGATGGGAAAAACCAGCAGGACCCTGAGCTGTCCAGTGGAGCAAAGCAAAATCCAGCGCCAGGAACATAACCAGTCCCTCTGTGGGGTTTTACAGCTGGTGAAAACTTTGGTCCAGTCCTACCTGTCTGCTGCTTGCAAGACCCCAAGGAGGGGATTTCTGAGGTTGCCCATGAGGGGAGTGAAGGCAGCAGCCCTTTGGCTGCTTCTCCAACCAACTCTCCTTGAGCATGGAAGTGCCAGAGACGCAGCCGGTCCCAGCTGCAACAACCAGAGAGCTAAGGAGCGGAAAGCCACCCCGACAAGTGCTACAAGTTTCCCTTTCACCCAGGTGGGCTTTCTTTGTCCCATCACTAACCCTACAAATGCACCATTTAAATCTGGAAGGGAATGGACACTGATAAAAGGCTCGTCTTTTCTTTTTTTTTTTTTTTTTTCCTCTTGTATTCTGTGCTCACATGCCTGCAGCAACCGTGGTTATTCTGCTTGGACATCTGTTCGTCTTTGCCTACCTGCATGCTAAATGTGCTTCAGATCCTCCAGAAAAGCATTTAATAGGAGCTCTTATACCTTTCCCTGGGCTTCCCAGTTATGAGTATTTTGGTTTTTCATCCCTAAGAGCAGAACTACTCAAATACATCTACAAGCACCGTTGCTATAAAAAACAGTTGTTTCAAAGCCAGGCTTCCTCTAATTGCCTCCATCATTTTACTTTCCTTGGGTCTGGGTCACCTTCAGCAGCAAGAAATAAACCCAAACCACAGTATTAGACAGTAATTATTTTGCTTTTTCTCTACTGCCCTTCCCCAGCTGCCTCTGGAAACCAGGGAATTCCCTGTCCCAGCAAATTTACCGTGGGAGCAGACTTTGAAGTGTCCTTCAGCAAACACCATGGCAGAGCAGGCTGGTGTCAGCAGCTCTGCCCATCGCAATTCAATAGCAAGGGGGGAAAAAAAAAAAAAAGAACATCCTTACAGCTCTGTTTTCTTTGTGCTCCCACTGTAAATCTAAACAAGTCCTTTGCCTTGGCTAAGCAGCAGCCTTGGTGGTGGTGGCCTTGGGAGAAGCATCCTCAACAGCAGCACTGCTGGCACGCTGACATCGCTGGTCTTGCTCTTGACCATACACAGGTCTCTTGTTTGCATGGTGTTCAATTCATCGAGCTGGTTGCTTGTTCACGGGGTCAGCTCTTTCCAAAATTAAGCACTGGACTCTTGCTTGTTGCTACTGCAAATAAAGTCCTTGTCATTGCACATAGAAACCCACTGGGAATAGCACAAACAAACAAAAAAACCCACCAGGCTGGCCATCTGCATGCTGAGCATACTGTCCCTGCCTGCCGAGCACTCTCCGTATGCAGGGCTGCTTTTAAAAGCACATACTGTCACCGTCACAACAAGATTTTGCCGTGCTCTCGTGGCCTCCCTCACTCAGACAGCATCACGGCAGGCTCCAGGCTGTCCCACCACCATCCGTCGCCTCCGACCGAGGTGTCACCATCATCCTTGGGAACATCAGCCAGCAGCTACAGCTGGGGACATATTTCCCCTGCTAAGGTTAAGCGTTGTCATCAGACGTCCCCTGCACCTTCTCAGAAGCACACTCGACTGTCGCCCAACAGCTGCTCACTTGGTAATTAAACTTCTTCCCACTGCTTCCTGGATCTCCACAGCATGGCTTTGTGAGCCAGGGGAGGGGAGAGGAGGCTGAGCTCTGAAACAACCAACATTTTTTCAATGTGTGGCATCTGGACACCATGCTTGGGGGAATAAGTCCGTGCATAGGTGGCTCCTTTGCTGGGGAATGCCTCTGATGGTGGGCAAATGGCTCAGGTGGTTGCTGGCCATGGGGTGCAGCTCTCACCTGGGCACTCCTGGTACCCGACATCATGTTGAGGATGCTCGTACAGAAGAACCACACCAAGAGAATGTCACTGCCCAGGAGAGGTCCTCAGCATCCACGCTGACAGTGGAAAAAGAAAAATGTGAGACACTGAGTATCCCAATGAGCCTGGGGACCCTCAATCATTTCCCAAGGTACGCAGCACCCACGATGCTACAAGAGCCACTGGGATTTCTGCCTTTTAGGACAAGGATGCTCAGGAAGACAGGATCTGCTGCAAGACTGATGCTCTACTGCTTGTGCTCTCTGATAGCTCTGCTCAGTTGGCTGAAAAAATGATCTCGGGAAGAACATACAGTGTAGGCATGGTTTTTAAGTAGTGACACATTTCTCTCTCTCAGCTTTTTGCTAGGTCTTCCCTGGACTCTTGGTATTTCACCTTTTCCCTTCCAGAAGGGGAAAACGAAATCCACAGACAACACCCACACACCCGTCCCAAGCCCCTCTCTGGATGCTTTTATCCTGGTTCAACGGCAGCTTCTTTGCTGGCTGTTTCATTAATATACCCAAATAAGCTGAAGGAAGGAATAAGGTCTGCCGATATGCAGGATGGGGAGAGGTGAAGCGTGTGACATTTCATCCCTGCGAGCACGTGAGCATTTTGTCTTTAGAGCAGCGATAAAACAGGAGTGTCACGGGGTAACGGAGTTGAGCCGTGCTGACATTGTGAGGAACGTGTGCGGATGTGAGACCTGACACTCTACAGGTGCAAGAGAGACAAGAGCCTGTGAGCCCTGGACCCGCAGACCCTGGGGGGCAGCAGGGACTGTCAGCGTGCTGCCAGCATCCTCCTGCCTCTCACAGCACCTTCAGACACAGACTGGGATTTAGTGGTGATGCTCTGGTTACCCCAGCACCAAGGGATTCCCAAGCAGCACCCTGGTGATGTGCTACGGACGTCCCTCAGTTTGCCTCGTGTCCTTTCACCTTTGGAGCTGTGCCTTTCCTGCTGCTTCTGCACCGGTTTTGTCACGTAAGCATTTCAGCCTAATTGGCTTAACCCTATTAAGCAATAGGTGTCTCTGTTTTGCAAACTCATGTGTCTCAATTCCTGTGCCCTCGGCGTACGCTGGCAATGATTGCACACAGTGATTTGCAGCCAGGCAGAAAGCTCAGGGCTAAACCCTGCTCTCATTTCCACAGGAGCTGATGCAGAGCTGTGGTTCTGCCTGGCACACGGGGCTGCTTCAATGCCGAGCACCTCCAACCTTCCCCTTCCCTCGTGGGCCATGGGGTGGGTGAAGTGATGGAGGTGGGCCTGAGGCATGGAAGGAAGCAGCTAAATTAGAGAGGCTGGTTTGTACATGACTGACAGACCCCCTTTTACTCAAGAAGGGTGATAGCAAGTGCTATGAGCGGCAGCAAGGCTGTCGGCTGGCACTTTGTCACCGAGCCGCCCAACCTTGCTCCCCAACCAGTGAGGCAAGGTGATGTTCCTGAATCCCCTGGTACAGGCACGATCTCTGAAATGTGGTCGTATGACTCGATAGAAAGAGTGGAACTTGGAGCTGCAAAAATAGCACCTGATATTTAGGAAGTTTTTGACACCCTGGCTGCCAAGCTGTGACAATATGAACAAGTGAGATTTTAAACACATCGAAGTGAGATTTCAAATGTCTCATCAAGATATATTGCAGGCTCTTTCATCCCAGCAGACAAATGCTTTAGAAATTTCCTCCAAATTAATCCCTAAAGAGGAACCTTGCTCGCCAGGAGAGTGCATGCTGGCAGGGCTGCCCAATGGCCACCACTCCTCTTAATCGCAGTATCCTTCACACCCTGGCGTGAAAACCTCAAAAGCAACTGATGAAATGTCACTGGGAATGATGGGCAAATCTCAAATGTCCTGGCTCCTCCTGATATGATATAAAATGTGATATGGGGAGGTGAGTGAGAAATGAGCCTGGCAGCTGGGTTTCTGGTGCAAGGTGAAAACTGGGGTGGGCAGGCAGTGTTGTGTGCCAGTATCCCATATCCAGGGTCAGAAATGGGGTCTGATGCCATCACTTCTCACCCAGTTTTGGCTTTAGTTTCTCATTTGGCAGTTGGCCAAAGGTATGGGCCTGACTCCCTCTGAATAGAGCATTCCCTCTGCATGTTTTGTCTCTTCTGCAATAACAAGAGCAGCTCATGGATGTGGATGGGCTTTGACGTGCTCCCCTCAGAAATCAGCTGAGCATCCAGCGAGAAACCCCCAAGGGGACTTGCTGATGAATTCAGCCTTCTGCCAGTCTCAACACGAACCCCAAACTTCAGGGAAGAGGAGGGAGGGTTGAAGCCTGTGTCCTCGTCCCAGTTTTGCCGCACTGGCCTGAGTGAATCCTGACCCTGAAGGCCCCTTCCCTGAGGACTCAGGGAGCACAGGGCTTAGCTTGATGACTGCATTTCTCTTGGTCAGCAGAACAAATTCGGTCACTTCAAGGGGCAGCCAGAGGACACGAGCCTGTCTCTAACATGGCGGTGTGTGGGTGCCAGACAGTCCCTGACACCGCCAGGTCTGGCCCACATGCATGCACGTCGGATTACCTATCATTGCAAGCATCAGCAGAGCTAAAGTGTGTCAGGTTTTGGAGGAAGGGGGTTGTCTAAGTGTTTGTGGTTCGTTTCCAGCATTGGGGCAGCGTATCCCTTTCCCCAGGCTTTCTGGTGGCAGTGAGCAGGTCGGCCTGGCCTGCAGGGGGGGTCTGTCAGTGCCCTGCTGGCATTGCCCAGGCCTGGCATCACGCCTGTGATCAGTTCCTGTGGCCTTCTGTGTTACATGTGCTTCCCCTCAGCTATCAAGAGCCATGCTCAGTGAAGGGCAGGAGGCATCTGCTCCTGTCCTGGGCTGTGGGCCCGTCACCTCCAGTGTCACAGGCCGAGCCACTTCCCTGTCACCGTCCCAGCCTTAAAGCGAGGACCACAAAATGCACCTAATGCAAAAGAGGGCTGTGAAAACTCACTCAGTAGGTGTTACTCATTTGCACTCCTCAGATAAAACTGTGGCACTCTGAGCTGTCTTTCTGAGGAATTCGGGTGAATAAATTTTGTTTAACAATCCCGCTACGGGTTATGGAGCTGTTACTACCTCTGTTTTATGTGGAGGAGGGAGGAGAGGGGAGCTGGGGCAACCTGTCTCACCCAAGGTCAGGAAGGCTCTGGCAGTTTTTGCTCTACCAGAAATGCAAATGCAGCTGACTGGGTGCTTGGATGTGGCCGAATTGTGTAGCTCACGTATTTGGACCATCCATGCTTGTTGTGCCTGCTTCCCATGTGTCTTCTGCTCTGGGGAGAAGTAGGAACATGAGGTGGGTTTTGTAAAATACCCGTGGAAAACACATTTTCAGATTTGTAAGCCTGCAAACAGGGGTGTGTGAAGCCTGTTTTTAGAGACCCAGTCACCCAAAGAGGCTGTGTGACCTACTTGTTCAGTCAGAGCAGCTTTGATTCCATCTATTGAAATTGCTGGAAGCAAGACCAAACTGCACTGAGCAACAATTAAGAGCATCATTTAAGAAGTGGACAATGATGAAAAGGGAACCGAAAACCCTAAACAACCCATTCATAGACTGTGAATGAAAAAGTCTTTGCATACCTGGTTTGTCAGGAATTATTCATCCAGGAGAATTTGGACCTGAACCATACGACATTTTTTCATTCTTCTCCTCTGATATATGAGTCAGTGTCACTCTAGAACTAAGCACAGAATATTTTGACCTATATAATATCTTAGATAGTCAAAATTCAGCTTGAAAAATCTTAAAGCAAAAATGAGAAAGGATGGCATAAGCCAGTAATAAGGCATTATCGCATATAGATGCAACTTATCGCTGGAAAACATCCAAGCCGAAGTCAAAAGAAGACCGTTTTGTAAATAATAGGATTAGGAAGCAAGTTGGTACTTTGTGGGGCTGGCTATACAATCAAACTGATAACAGCTAGATTAATAAAGCAATTCAATCTGAACACGCTGTAGCACTAGAAAGCTTTTCAAAATCAATGCCTATCAGTGCAATTTTAATCGAGGTTGGTCTTTGCCTTTTGAAGCCAAGAGATTTGAAACTCCAGGTCAGTGAGGTGTAATAAAAAGCATTGTGTTTGTTTGTTTGTTTGTTTGTTTAACATGTGCCTCTTAATTACTACCTTCCATTTCTTAAAGTTTTCCTCTTCCCAGATGGGACTGGAGAGGTGGTATAACGATAGTGGCTTGGCTGCGTTGGTAGCTGTGGCAAACCTTGGAAAATACGGTGCTTGGCTAAACTGGGGGCATTTTGAGCAACTGGTGTGCCTGGCTGGTACCTGCTGGAGGGCTGAGAGAGACATCTGGGTGGGGGAATCTTCCCCATGGTATCACAGCTCTCATTGTCTTTGGTTGTACAAAGGGAGATTGTAGGGAGGGTGTCCAGAAGTTGCAGTGTAGGACAGGAAGGATCGAAAGGCCGGTGGTTTTGAGGTCACAGGAATGTTTTAGGGTTGACTGGACAAGTGGAGAGCTTCAGCCAAGTACCATGTCCCAGTCTCAGGCGATCTCTGTGGCTTGGAGAGAGAAACCAAGCCCAGTGGGGGGAGCAGCATCCCTGCCAGCATCTCAGGAGCTTGCGAAGAGCATCCTTGCTGCCTCTGGGCCAGATGCTGGCTAGCAGAGCCCTGCTCTCTCCTCCACTGCTGAGCTGTCCCTTCCAAGTTCATATATGACAGCAGTTCCATGCCATAATAGGGTACAGATCATATAAATACCCACCCAGGGAGGAAGGCAGCATTTCCTTGCCCTCTCGGGTGTCTGGACAGGGCAGCCACAAGAACACTTTGTGCTGTTTGCACTGAACGCTTTGTGCTCTGTTTGCATTGCAATGTTTTGAAAACTTTTGTTTTTCACAGTGGAGGTAAAATGAAGAACTGACCTCTCTCCCCACTGCCTCCACACACAGCGAGCTGGGAGATGGGCTCCCAGATCTTCTTCCTCACATCCAGCATTGCCTGCCCGAGCACCTGCCTGGATTTCAGGAGAAAACATGCACAGAGCTGTCACTGGGGGCATGTAAAGCTTAGCTTGGATAAATGCTTTTGAATAACGTGTTGTGATGCTTTGGATCAGTCCTGCTGTAGCCGCAAAACATGGATGAGGTGGGAGCTAAGAGGTCTTCTCCACTTCCAGATTTCTGTGATTTTTCCCCCCCTTTCACAGAGATTGTGAACCAGCACTTATTCAGAGAGCAACATTTCTTTTTTCTAAGCCCTTAATCCAGTCCCTATCTCTCTTACAGCAAGTGTGAAGGAGTGTGAATCCCATTTGGAAGGCTCCTTCAGAGGAGACGTCTCTGAAAAGATGCGTGGTTTGCACGCTAATCCAGCCTGCTCCCACAACCCGCGGTGAACCCCATTAAAGCAGAGGCTTGTTAAATGCCAGTAGGCTCTAGGAATAAGCCAGTCCTGCTGTTCCCTTGATGCACCAAAAAAAAAAAAAAAAAAAAAAAGAAAAAAAAGGAAAGAAACAGCTCGCTAGCTCTCAGGTTTGTCAGAGGAAAAAGGAGAGTGTTGGAGGAAGAATCTCAATGGCTTGGTCGTAGATGGGCTCCTGCGGGAGGGAGGGAGGGAAGGGACAAACATCACAGCATTTCCAAGGGTTTTATATTATGCGATGCTGAGGATTGCTCTCAGCCTAACTAAGAGGTTTACATCACGTCCCACAAGCCTGAAAATCTTTTTAATGCTGCCAAATGGTCATGCTCACTATTTCATTTGTGTCTAATACATTTGGGATCTTTTCAGGACTGCTAGAAATACCTGCTCCTGAGATACATTTTCATTAAGGTATATATTTCCAGGTAATAATATTTCTGCTGGAGAAGAATTTGGTTCTCTTTATGAGCGTGTTCATATAGTTAACTGTACAATGGAAACAATAAAATGGAGCAATGAGGACGTGGCAGCTAAAATGCGTCTGCCACTGAGTGTCACCAGAAAGCAGGGGACAGATTCTTTGTGGCCTGCTTGAAAATAGCAAGGTAAAGCAAGAAGGGGCTCTGCAGACAGCTAAATGCAGAACAATACTGGGATTTGTTTAACCGAGGATTTATGGGCCATACGAGTGACATTGGTTTCTGAAGGGGCTCGGTCCCACCTATTTTAAATTATAGCATCAGTCCAGCGCCTGGTGCTGGAAACGTGGGCTCTCTGTTCTCACAGGTCCTGCTCAGGCAGGTCTGGTGCCCATCCTCATGCGGGGCTGCCAGGTTGTGGCAGTGACAAGGCTGGCCCTTCAGGTCCCAGCTCCAGCTTGCGAGCAACTGTGGTGAGTTGGTCTCGTAGCTTCAGCCAGGTCACACCGAGGGTGGAGACCAGGGGCTTCAGGGCACCCGTGGGACCGGAGCGGGTTGGAACGGGGCCCTGGGTCTCTCTTGGGTCACTGGAAGCTGGGAGAAGGCACACGGTGAGGACAAGGTCTCTGCAAGTCACCCAGGAGGCTGGTGGCTCGTTTGGGATAAACGGAGACGTTGAGTGGTCTCAGTTTAATCCCAGGATGAAGCCAAAGGCATGAATCCTGGCCAGGTCATTCCATCAGTCCCCTGGAGAAGGACAGGGGGACGTCCCTTGTCAACCTGGAGTTGGAGGAGACCTTCTCTAGGCACAGCTCCCACCTGAGGCGTAAAAAAAAAAAAAATAAAAAAAAAAAAGTTGAGATGTATTTAACGCAACCTGTAGGCTGCACGCTGCTTTGACAACAGAGACCAGATGTCTTTGATGGCTGGTTAGAGAGCGCAGGTATTATTAATTGGGTTGGTTAGGAGCTTTTCGCTGTAATGGTTTTACGGTCGCAGTAGGGCAGCAGCGACGATGGATGTGAAAAGCCCTTCACAGGCATCAGGACATCTCCGTTCTGGATGGGGTGAGATGCGAGCGGTGGCTCAGTTCAGAGCCCTTCGGAGCAGGATCTCTTGACTGTTGAACAATGCTTGGCGAAGAGGAGCCGGGTTTATAAATAATGCATTTCCTTTGTCTTGCAGGAGTTCTGGAGGCAGAGGTACAATCAGATCAGCTGTGAACAGCTTACATAGCAAATCTAATAGGTTTGTAAATTAGATTTTGTGTTCATTTGTTTTTGCTGTAAGGCAGCTATTAATCTGCTTCTCCTCTTCACTGGATAGTGCTGGTCTTATTTAGCAAATGTATCTGTTTCTTTTCACTTCTGCTTTGCATTTTCTTAATCGTTTCTCTCCCTCCTTCCCCAGCTCAGTGCAATAATCATTTGCAAATAACCAAGGATCTGCAAGTTGCGGTGATTGAGAGAATGAGAGAGAGTTACTTATTGTGAAAATAAGTCAGTGATAGAGTTGCCATTTTCGTAGTTTACTGTGTGCTATTAGGAGAGAGAGAGCATGCTTTGACATCAGAACGCCATTCGGTTTTATCGTAATGCAGTTCAGTAACGTCGCTCCCTTGCAGAGTCATTTCATGGCATCACAGCCTCACTCGGTGCCTCTCTGTGTTATTTTTACGATGATGTTGTGTCATCCCAGCGCTGCCAAGTTGTAAAGCCCAGCGACACCACGCAAGAAAGAAAGAGCTGTGCCATTCCGCGACGATGTTGCAACACATCATCAAACACAGAAAACGGAAAAACAACAACAAAAAAATCATAGTTATTCCTCAGATTCCTTTACCCTATTTCCTTTAAGATTTTTGACACCTCATAAGTAAGCTTTGCACAGCATGAGATGAAATAGCAAAATGCACGATGGGAAACAACCTCCACTGGAGGCAGCCTCTGGAGAAGGTCCCGTAGCATTTGGTATGTACAAGCACACACAAGGACACTGACATCCAGCCTTTATCAACACATCTCCCTTCGTTTCTGCAACACTACATAGTTTGAGATGTAATGTGTCCTCAGGAGCACCAGCCTTGGGCTGGAGATGTGCTCCCAGGAGCTACACATTGCCTTGAGCCTGGGCGATGAGCTCTGCCCCGTCTCTCCCTCTTTTCCCACCTTGGGCTTTACCTGCCTTTTATAAATGTATTTATTTACAAACTGTTCTCCGTCTGGAAAAAACCCTTTGCGCTACAGAGGGAGATTCCCTTCAGCTGGTAGCAAGTGCTTTGGCTGTGTGTTTTTCAGAGCGCTCTGAAGTGTGAAGGCTTTTTCGGGGCTGCAGACACATGCACAGCTTCTTGATGAGATGTTTGGGTATTCTCTTTGGAGGGCAGCTGGCTGAAATCAAATATGCAGAGGCTCCCTTAATTTATGCCATTTGATGTAAATTGCACTGAAGTGCTGGGGCCTATTTGCCTCTTAGAGCAGGGATTAAAAGCTGGGGTCTCCCAGTGATCATCTCCAAACCCCAGCATGAGTGTATCTGGCTGTTTCTCATCCCCCTGCTCATTTCTGGGCATGGAGCAGGCAGGATGGATGCTGAAATCATTTTGTTCTTTTTCAACGGGGGAAAAAAGTTACCAAGAAGCCAATCTCCCCCTGTTTGGGGTCTTCGTAGGGAGTACCCAACCTCACAAGCAGCACCCAGCAGCTCAATTAATTCATTTCTCCATAGGGTGAAGTGCAGGTTGTGCTTCCCTCTTGAGGTTTTTACCTGTCCCAGGAGCTGAGGGGCTCTGCTTCGGGGTGCAGCCCATCTCTTGGTGACATCTGGGGCTCTGCAGGGCTGTGTGTCTCGTCTGCCAGCCTGTCTCTGCAGTGTGCTCTTGTTTCCTATGCATGCGCTTCTCCAGCTCGATGTGTACAATTGTGTTTTCTGTAAACCTGTAAGTATGTGTTTGTGTGAGCGAGCAGGTATTTAAGGATCTGTGTCGGCTTGAGCGTGGCAGAATACAAACAGGCTTTCAGTTTTCGTTTAGGTAATAACTACAATTTTGCTTTTCTGATGAAGTTTGAATTCTAGCAGCCACAGCTGAAGACAGTGATTAGAAATGCCATTGGGATGCTAACGGATCCTGTCTCTCTCCCTCGCCCTGTCTTTCTTTTCTCTAGAGCTGAAGTAGTAATAAATGACTCTTCGTCTCCAGCTGTTGTTGACAGAAGTAATGAAAGCATTAAGCACGACATTAAACCAGCCTCATCCAAATGGAGACACAACCAGACACTCTCTTTGAAGATCAGGTACTGGTAATTACCTATAGGACAAGAGACAGATCTGGTCCTCTCCAGTGCAAGCTGGCAAATTGCCTCTGTATATCATCTAAAGAAGTCAAGGAAGAAATAAAAGGCTTAGCTCCTGCTGAGCTAGACTTCATATCTGTAAGCGATCGCTTGGAAATGAGTTCCCGGCTGAACCAGCTGGCCCTACAGCTGTGAAACACGGAGCATTTGAGCCCCCAGTTTCCAGGCCAAGTGCAACTGGTGTGCAATGCTGGTGTGCCCCGGGGGGAATGCAGAGACCCCACTGATGGTGGGCCAGCCATGGTAGCCTGCTGGAAGGGCTGGATGGGGCAGGAGAGGGCATTGAGATGGAGACAGCTGTTTGGAAGCTGTTCCTGCAGGGCAGGCAGGAGACAAAGAGTTCATCTTCTGTGTTACCCAAATTCCCTCTGTACCTGAACTGGTGGGGCCGTTTTCTTCCCTGTCCCCAGGAAACAGATCTTGAAGTTCCTGGATGCAGAGAAGGATATTTCGGTGCTGAAGGGGACGCTGAAGCCGGGGGACATCATCCACTACGTCTTTGACAGGGACAGCACCATGAACGTCTCGCAGAACCTGTACGAGCTGCTGCCCCGCACCTCGCCCCTCAAGGGCAAGCAGTTCCCCTCCTGTGCCATCGTGGGCAACTCGGGGGTCCTGCTCAGCAGTGGCTGCGGCCCCGAGATCGATGCACACAGCTTCGTGATCAGGTAGGGGCCGCATCCTGCCATGTGATGGGTTTGGGGGTTTGGAGGATTGGAGAGGTGCAAGCATAAAGTTCATCAACGCGAACGCCCTGCTGTGAACTCCTTCAACCACTGCCAAGCGCTCCTTGCAAACACAGCTCATGCCTTCTCACCCTGCTGTCCCCAGTGCCCATGTCCTGCAGTCACACTGCCCCCACAGACCTGCGGTGGCAGGTCCCGATCTCCACCAAATTCCCTCCAGAAGATGCTCGGAGTGCAGAGGAGGAGCACACCAGCCCTCCCATCCATCCCCAGCACCTGTGTACATCCGCTAGCTGAGGGGCTGTGGGATCCCGCTGATGATTTATGTATGTGCAGACATTTGCTTCCTGGCAAGTCTATTATGAAGACAGCCCAATCCATCAGCAGCTCACGGAGGCAGTCCCCTGCGTGACCTGGGGATGAGGATAATGTCACCTCTGCCCTTGCTCACGGCCAGCTGCTCCAGCCTGGCTGCCGGCAGCTCCCTCCTGGCCACGGGGGACTGGACCCGTTTGCATCCTTAAACATAACCAGAGAGAGCAAAGGAGAAAACAGCTTGTTGCTCTTCTGGCAGAGTTTAGGGAGGGGTTTCATGTCAGGCAGCAAAGTTGCAAGAGAAAAGTTTTGCTGGGCATAAGGTTGGGTAGGACTGGGATTTGGAATGAAGTCTCCCCAGCCACATGTGCTAGTGCAGGGCTGGCGTGGACGTGCTCTTTGAACCATACATTAGCCAAGCCACCACTCAAAACTGCATCCTCACGAGGAGGTTTTCTCCAGGCGGCTTTTTCAGCAGGGCTGGCAGTGGCCAGCAGTGAATGGGGTCTGCGTCCAGGACACGGCTTTGCTCTTCAGACCCAATGTTTATTTTAAGCCGTTTGACTCCTGCAGCGAGCACATCGGATGGGCTCCAGGGCCCCACATGCCGCTCGCTGGGTTTTCTTTCCATTATTTCCCCATCTGCAAAGTGGAGAAAAATAGCAGTAATGGCTGTTTGTCGAGACAGATGGTTAAGACACAATTCCTGCTTGTTAAATACTGTAAATTCACTGTAAAACACCACTGGAGAGCACGGTGTGCTCTAGGAACCCCCCACAAAACAAGGGGGATTTGCTGGCGGTCTATCCCACAGCTCCTCCATCCTCATCCCTCACAGGAGCACCGGAGCCCCTACCCGCCTGCACAGCCCCAGAGGAGGCAGCAATTAAAATGATGGAATGAGACTGGGTTTCTGAAGGTCACAGGCTCCAATCAGCCAAACCCTGTGGAGTCCAAGTCCTGTGGCACCCACCTCCTGCCGGTGTCATTGTCACTGCTGGTGCATGTTTCACCTGGGGACATCTGCCAGCCTGCCCGAGCTGCTGCTGCTGCCGCGGGGCGCGCAGGCACTTACAGAGGCGAGCATCTTCCTTGCGTGGGAAAAGCCATTTCATTTCAAATCTGCTGTGGCAGCAAACAAGGGAGGTTTGTTGCTCTGTGTTATTTTTGAACTGCACCAGCAGCAATACAGACCGTACAAACCCGCCCACCAGTTACACGCAGCATTAGCATTGCCCAGAGGAACATGCACACGCGTGCCAGCGTACTGACATAGCTCATCATTACCAGGTGAGAGCCTCTCTAATTTATTGCAAAGCCTCATTCTTCTTCCTTCCCCTTCCACAAAGTGAGGGCAAACGGGCACATCTGTCACTGCCCCAGCTTTGGGCATCACCCCCACAGTATTTGTTAGTGCCCTATCTCATATCCATTGCAGAGGGCTGTTCAGTGTTTCCCCTCGCAGGTGCAACCTGGCCCCCGTCCAGGAGTACTCACAGGACGTGGGCATGAAGACAGACCTGGTGACCATGAACCCATCGGTCATCCAGCGAGCCTTCGAGGACCTGGTGAACGAGACGTGGCGGGAGAAGCTGCTGCAGCGCCTGCACAGCCTCAACGGCAGCATCCTGTGGATCCCGGCGTTCATGGCCAAGGGGGGCAAGGAGCGCGTGGAGTGGGTGAACGAGCTCATCCTGAAGCACCGCATCAACGTCAGGACTGCCTACCCCTCACTGCGCCTGCTACACGCTGTCCGAGGGTGAGAGCACGGTTGATGCGCTCGGAGCCAGCATTTCGTGAGCTTCCTGAGCTGGGTTTGTGCTGGAGGCAAACAGCACGAGCTGTTTCTTCTGCAGACCATGAGGAAGACTCCATGAGCTGTGGCTGGGCCCTAAATGAGAACCGGAGACCACCTTGCAAGCGGGGGGCTCCTCGCTGGGCTGAGCGTGAGGTCTTCTAGGTGTGCAACAGAGCCTGAATCTGATGGTGCTTTGCTGTCTGTAAGCCTGGATGTCACCACAATCACTCCCCATCCTACTGTTAGGGCTTTCCTAGGAGAAATGGGTGTGTGCTGGCTGGTGACAAGGCTCGTCAACTTGGGCTTGAGTCACATGTGGGGACATCACCCAGCTCCTCACATCAGGGAGCTGGTGGTAGCTTTGAACAGCAGAGACCCAATAGTTCCTGAGTAGTTCTTGCATAGCCCATGTGCTCCTGTAATGCTGCTAATTGCAGTGCTCATCTTAAATGAACTTCTAAGGCAGGGAAAGGTCTGATGTGGCCTAGTCCTGCTAATCAGGTAAATAGGCTCAGGTGATGGTGAATGGATGTGTTGGGAGGGCAAGAAGGGGTTGCTGCAATTTCAGGAGTGTGGAAGGCACAGCTGGAGGGTACTGGGGAGGTTATAAAGAAAGGGAGCCCCAGGGGTGAGACTTCTACACGAATGCCTTGGGGATGAGGTAGGCTCTTGCTTTATTTCTTTGGGGTAAGAGATCATCTGTTAGGTATTTAGGGAGAGCAGGCAGGTGGTGGCTTGTGCAGGAGGTGGCTTAGTGTCAGCCCCTTTGTAGCAGCAGTTCTCCTCTCTCATCCAGACTCCAACCTGTTGCTCTCCCAGGCTGGGAATTCATTTGAGCAGGTGATGCTCCCCCCTCTAAGCCTCAGCACTAACAGTTCTTGATTACTTTGGGCATTTCTTCCCCTCTGCACCTTCCAGCCTGAGCTTTTTGGATGGGTTGCTCCCTGCTGGCATTGCCTCGTGCCAGCACAGGGGGTGGGCACAGGGCAGGCCCTGGGGGTGCTCTCGGGGTGGTTTCCAGCACAAGCCAGCCTAAGCTGGGCTCTGGCATCACGGTGAATCCCAGGCAGCAGTAAGGCGTGAGGACAGCTGGGTCTGCCCTCCAGTGACTGTGCTTGAGGCTTCCCTGGGCCTGAGAGGCATTTTACAGAAAATGCTGGCTTTGAGGTAAAGAAAGGGAAGGAAAATGACACCACAACTCATGTAAAAGGGGGGGAGGGGGGGAAATAACCCAAATTCTGAGCTATTCCTAGCTGTAATTGACTTACTTTCATCTGTCAAAATAGAATTAAGCTCCTGTAATAAGCCCTTTAAATCAACAGGCTGCTAATCCTGTGCTGGCAGCCGCTCCCGGTGCCGGCACCTCCCCGCAGGAAGCTCTGTGAGGGTCTGGTGGGGCCAGGCACTGCTCCTCAGCTCCCCACGGGACGAGAGGAGGGTGCCCCAAGCTGCTGGGCTCCCCTCCTCACCAGGGGAGCTGCTGCCTGCCCTGCCCTCCTGCTTATCAGCCCAGCAGCAGGAAAACGAGGATGCTGTTGATTAATGATTACCAAAACATATGGTGCAGTTTGGGATGAGGAAGGAGTCTTTCCCCAAGTCAAACTGACCAGAATGAGTAACAGTTTAGTTATTTACCTTCTTTGATACTAATTTCTACAATCATCATGTATTTTTTCTTGATGAACTCCTAGCTGTTAGAAGGGCATGGTCTCCAATAACTTCTGCAGTCCCCATCTCTCTGAGGAACATGGTAGTTACAGCATTAAGCTTTTTCTTTGATGGATCTGAGATTTGTGAAATTAAGACACCCTGTGGAGTGTAGCATGCAGCTGAGAAACAATAACCCACAAAGCCTTCTGAACACCCTCTTGCACTACAGTGATAGCGTTGTCCCTTCTACTTTGCTGCTTTGCTGGATAGAGCTACCTTTGATTTATAATCTATCCTAAGTTGTTTTAGAAATCACAAAGAAATGAGGAAGGTCTTTCAGCTAAGAAACTCTTTTAAGTATTTTCCTTTTTTTTTTTTTTTTTAAGAAATTGCACTTTCTACACAGACTAATGTTATCTCAGCCAACTTCAATTCAGCTACAAAAGCTTTGCCTTTACTGTTCTTCCTTCACTTCCAGAGAAATACATTTGTAAGTTCTTGACTCTTCCTTGAACCACGGAATTTATTGTCCTGCTCTGCTTTTCCCCAGACCAAAATGCATTTCCGTGGCAATTGAACATTTCTTCCTATAATTTGCAGTGCATTTGGGGCACTTGTAGAGCGTCCATCACTGAGATAAATAAAAAGCATTTTGTTTTTGTCGTCCTTAACAGCATCATGTGAGACACACCTTCCCAGCTGTGCTGGTGCCTTGAATGTTTGCTGGTAGGCTTTGTGTCGGTGGTTCTGGATAACCAATGCAGTAGGACAGAGGCTCTTCTCTCACGGTTAAACTCACCAGCTCCACTCCCTGCATGCTGAGAAGGGGGAGAGCCATCAGCATTTTGATGGAGGGGCTCAGAAGCAAATTGTCAAAGTGATGGAGCAGAATCACTAGCTAAGGAGCCTGGTGCCAGTGCCGGCTCCATGCGTTTTGGGGTGCATGACTCACTTCTGAGACATTCTCTAAAATGTCTCCTGAGTGATGCTTCTGGCAAGCACAGTGCTCATCTTCTGGCTGGGAAGCAAGCGAGCCCATTATAAGTCATCTGTTAGTGTCTCCAAAAAGCCAAGCAATAGTGTCTCCCTATTGCCAAGCAGCTTTTGTTAGAGAAATAACATGAAATGCAGGAAGTGGGGGGAGACAATTGTGTCTGGAGGTCTGACTATCACCTCTTGTGGAGAATTCATGGGCACGTTTCAGTTCGCCTTGTATAATCTAGTCTAGCATTTCTCTCTGTGTCCATCACAAGGGTCTCTTGGCTGTAACCAGTTCTAATCCCATCAGATTTTATTAAGAGCTTCTTTAAAAAAAAAAAAAAATCAATAGATCTTCCAGCTCCTTGGCTCGCTCTCCCATTAGGTTTACCATTCAAGCAGCCGTGACAGCTCGCGTGTGCTCTCTGTGACAGCAATCGCCTCGCTTGGTGCCCGCAGCTTTCATAGCACGGCTCTGCCACGCGTCCTCAGAAACACAGCTTGGTGGGACATAAGGTGGGTTCGTCCTTGCATCAGATCTCTCTCTGGGTCCTCACACCTGAATAACATCGAAGTAAAGCTGTGTGTGGGTTAGGTAAGTGGTATCACAGGAAGGAACACTTGTGTGGGCAATTATTCTCGCCCCTTCTGCATGAGCAAATGAGGCACGCTGTATCCAAGCTGGTGTCTGTCTCCACCATGTCCCCATGATGCTTGGTTGGTTCCAGTTAATCAGGAAGAAGATTTAGGTTTTCCTTTGTAAAAAGAAGGGGAGAAGCATAGGAAGGAAAGGGTAAAGAAATAGTGATCCTCTTCCCAGTTACATTTCTCCTGTCTGGGGATGGCTCAACTTATGGATGTTGAGTACCCTGTGCGTTCAGACGGGCATCGCGGTTACACAGACCTGCGTAAGGACTCAGTTATTCATCTGTCACCAATCTTTAGCCCCTCAGCATCGATTTCCTTGTGCTGGGACACTACAACCCAAGCTCCATCTCCCCCTGCATGTGCCGTGTCAGGACACGGAGGCTTGGTTTGGGCTGGGGATGAATCCCAGCTCCGGGTCCAGCTTTGGGACTCTCAGTGAGGACCTGAGGGTCAGCCCCCATCCAGCACGGATCTGGTCACTGCGTGGTTATTTTGTGGGAGGTGCAGGAGGAAACTGGACACATGGACAGATGGATAAGAAGATATCGCTGTCCCCCGGGGCTCCAGCACTTCATCTCCTCTCTGTGCTGTTCCCTGCTGGTCCTGTCCTGGCGTGCAGCAGTGGGAGCACGGGGTGCCAGCAGGGTGCTGATTGCCTTCAGCCAGCCTCTCGTGAGCGTTAATGGGAGCAGGATGTGTGTGGCAGGCAGATAATGTGCTTCAGACACTCAGGGGCTAGCACCTCCACAACAGCTTGTGTTTGTATCGCACTTGTACAAATAAGCTGTTTTAAAAAGGTCTGAAATTGCATTATTTCAGCTATTCTGATTTGTATCACAAAATAATGCGGCTGATGCTGCTGAAACTTGATTTCTTCATTGGCCTGGCTTTCTTTTACTCATTTCATCAGCGTGATAGATTTTCTGTTTATTTTATCCTGCAGTTTAGGATGGAGGGTACATGTTGCCTGAGGGTTTCCTCAGATGCATCAGGAGGTGATGTGCAAGCCCAGGGCGGGATCCTGCCCTTGCTAATGATCCCAAACACTGCCTGCAGGGAGGAGTTGTGCACCCAGCATTTCGGCACGAGCTGGGGCCAGACTCTGATCCCCAAATTCAGTGCACAGGACGATGCAGGGGGAGGATGAGCGCTGTCAGTCCCTCCAGATGCAGGTGGGAGCCGGCGCTTCCTATGGGTGGCTTCAGAGCGTTTCCTCTCCAGAGGGATTCCCACTGGGTCTCGAGGGCTGAGCCACGCACCAGCAGCAGCACTGGGCAGTTCTGCTCAGGAGACTTCTCAGAAACCTTCTGGGAAAATGGTGTTGCTGTGATTGCCTCCGTGTGCTGGAACTGTTACGTTTTGCCTGGGTTTTGGGGAGGAGCAGCACTTTTCCCAGTGGCCAGAGGGCACTGGTGACCTCTCTTTTGCAAGACACCTGATCTGTCCGTGGCAGATGGTACCCAGTGAGGAGAAAGCACAGGGCTCTGAGCTGCTCCTTCCAAAACCTCTGTCCTTGGCTAGCACCAAGTATCAGCTCGGATAGGTGCTCAGCCCTGTGTCTGGGCTGCTCCCTTACAAAAGATGGCCTTGATGCTCTGGTGGCATTTTCCATCTGTTGTTATCATGCTCCTCCAAACAAGAGCTGTCTCAGGCAATTCCTGCCTGGCAGCATTATGGCTCCTATTCATAGCTGCATCCCACTCAGGTGCCAGACCATCTCTGTAGCTGCTTACGCCCCTGAGGGTTTGTTTACGCCGCTTCTGAAGGAGGTCGGCGCTCGGAAGGGCTCTGAGAAAGGAGGCATTGAGTTTCAGGACTGCTCTTTGCTCTTCTCTTTTAATTGCTGTCTCTTTCCATAAAATGTTGCAGTTAATAGTTATGGTGATTGGTGTAGCCAATTTGAAAAATAATTACTGCCTGCTTCAAGATTATCTTTCCTCCTAATTAAAATCCCGGACCTCACATATTAAAGGTGTGCTGTTGACACAGCATCCCATGTGTGCCCAGACAACCTCATTTGGATTTACGGAATTAATTAGGTTTTATTTCCATCCCCAGCTGTTCTCTCCTGCACTGGGGATGTGGCCATTGTCTCTGTTGGCCAGTGGTGGGAGAGACGAGAGGGAGATTGTCCTGCACTCCTGCCACAAACGGGTCATTAAAAAGTGTTCCACAGCACTCACTGGAGGTTTTCCACCTGAATTGTGTAAGAAGCAACTTGCAAGTGCTGTGGTGTGACCTGTGGTATTGTTTGGACATTACATATTAGGTATGGTATCTGTTATTTTCATTCTGAGCATCTGAATTGTCACTGAGCCCCGCTGTGATGTTGCAGGAAGGTTTGGAGTGCCCAGTGGGCATGTTGGGTTGTTTTGGCAGATTCCCTTCCTGCTGTGGCTGGGAGGGCTCCTCGGAGTGCAGCCCCTATCATTTTTGTCATTCTTAATATATCACACAAAAAAAAAAGTCAGCATTTCAGGCAGGCTGGGCAGGCACCCCAGTAGCTTGCTGTGGGGTGCCCTCAAACTGAGGGCTGCATCTTCCCCCAGAGCCACCCCCAATGTGACAGCTCCTCCCGGGTGGCTTCCCTGCCACAGGAGGATACCCTAATCCAGCATTAAACAGCTGTGATAACCTCCCATTTCTCTATGCACATCAGGGGTCTGATGTGATTCCCCTGAAGAAATCAAGGAATCTGTCTCGCAGCCACCTGTGGGATGAGGCAGTGGCACCACAGCAAGCTTTGCTGTCCCCATAGCTCAATCCCTGGGCAAGCCCAGAAAAGGCCAATGGTGACGCTTATTCTTGCTGTTTTCTCCCCACTTTCTTGCTCCTATTCCATGCTGGGTGCTGGGGAGAGGTGTCAAGCAAGGAGGAAGTCCTTCCCCAAACACTGCACTCGTACTTCACAAAAGCTGCGGGCTCCTGGCCAGTCCTGGGGCGTTGGACCCCCATGAACCTGCCCCCCCCCCCCCCCCCCCTTTCTGTGCATGCCACTGGAATTTGATTCACCAGAAAAGTCAATTTTCCTCTTATCTTGCTGAGAACAAGCAAGTACATTTTGTGCCTTGGTTGCTAAATTTTAATGGCTTTCGTGAAAAGCTAATTTGCAGGATTATGGCTCTGCTCTCCCGTGGTTTCCTGCTGTCTGAGCCCCAGACCCTCGGGAGCCCAGCGGGAAGCATGAATGAGGAGCAAGACGTGTCCTGTGTTCAGTCACCTGCACCCAGGCCCTTTGAATTATCCATCACCAATAATCCACTGGCAGACCCCACGGCGAGGGCTTGAGCAGGCAGCGGTGGCATCAAACATGTTCGGGGAGGAGGGAGCATGCCTGGGGACCTCTTCCACCCCCCCAGATCTTCTCCTTTCTGATTTTGCTCCTCGACGGTGCTTTGCCGCTGAGCAAACCAGATAACTTGTCTGTGCAATAACACGCTGGGCGCTGGAAACTTCTTATTACAAGATGTTGATACTGCAGGAACTTTTATCAGCAGCCCAAAAAATACAGCTGCTGCTCCTTTCTGCTCGTGCATCACTACAGGATGCCTCCTTCCCCCTGTCTTTTCACCATCCCTCATAAAAACCAGCACAGCTTGCAACAGGGAGCGCATCTAGCTTGTGTATCGTGTGTTGCATATTGCAGTATGTCCAACTGCATGTTTCATGAACTGATGTTGCAAAGCCCGGCACCGTGTTTTGATACAGGGCCGCAGAACAGTGGCTGTGTGTACCACGGGCACCAGAGCAGGTGTGTTTGAGCTCCTTCAGCCTGCTGACCCTTTATTCAAAGGCAAACGTTTTTACAGCCCTGTTGTGTTTACTGTCAGTAAAGTCTTCATTGATCAATGAAAATCATCAGCTGTGTGCGCGAGTGGCTGCTTCAAGGGGCTGCTGGAGTCTACTTGACGTGTGGATGGTTAGGTCTGAGGTATCGATCCCCTAGGTTGATTGGAAGATAATTGTAGGCTGAAGTACCGAAGGCCAGCGTTGTGAGCAATTTGTTTTTCGTAACGGATTGCCGAGACATGAGATGCTTCAATGCCATAGCAACACGTGTGGTGTAACCGCCAGACAGAGAGCGGGAGATGCTTATTCATGAAGCGATCCCCAGAGAGGCTTTCTTGGCATGGAGAACTCTTCTGCTAGTCAGAAACCTCTCACTTTGAATCACCAATATATCTCGGCCGGAGAGGGGGAAAAAATTCACAAGAGACGAGCTTTGTGTGCGAGCCCGGCTGCGGGGGCAATAACAGGCTTTCCTCTGCTGTCCTTTTGCAGGTACTGGCTGACCAACAAGGTGCACATCAAGCGACCCACCACCGGCCTCCTCATGTACACCCTAGCCACTCGCTTCTGCAACCGCATCCACCTCTACGGCTTCTGGCCCTTCCCCCTGGACCAGAACCAGCACCCGGTCAAGTACCACTACTACGACAGCCTCAAGTACGGCTACACCTCGCAGGCCAGCCCGCACACCATGCCCTTGGAGTTCAAAGCCTTAAAGACTCTGCACCAGCAGGGAGCCTTGAAGCTGACTGTGGGGGAGTGCGACGGGGCCACCACGTAGGGCGGCCCCCGGCCGCGTTCCTGCAGGCTGCACAACCAGGGCAGGCCGGGGAGGGGGCGGAAAGGCCGAGTGCGGCCTGGCGGGGATGGTTGTCTTTGTCAACGTGCAGAGCAGCGGCACAAATACATATACGTGGTACCTATATATATTGACCTGAGTATTATAACTGTTTGGTGTTCACCAAGGAAGGGGCAGGAGAGGCACGGGAGCATCCGGAGTAGCCGGCCCGGGCGAGACCTTGCACTCGCTGGGCTGGGAGCGGGCGTTCGACCGACGTCCGAGGCATGTAGTGGTGACCTTGGTTTTTGAGGGTATGTTAGGTGACGGGTAAACGTGAAGCCGTTTGTCGTGACTGGTCCGAGGTTGGTAGTTAGTTTGTTCGGCCAAGACCGCCTGGTGCGCTGCAGCAAGGCACGTTCTTGGCTCCGTGCTCGTGGCGGGGAGGGAAGGGGCAGGGAGCGGGGTGGGCAGGGAAGGTTTGTTGGCGGCTCTCACAGCTGAGGAACACCCAGCGGGACCTGTCCCCTGCCAGCAGGGACCGGTGCCCAGCAGGGCAGCACACAGATCTGAGCGCAGCACAGCCTTTGGAGAGGCAAGGGAGAAGCCTCCAGGAGGTGGTGGATGAGCTGTGTGGACAGTTAGGAGGATACTGAGGATGAATTTCCTCATCCTTTCTTAAGGAGAGATATAGAAGGGAAGGAGCAGAGATGCTGGAACGTGGCAGGAAGGTTTTTTGCTGCAAACCAACGCCATTAGTATTAAGTGTCTTACTGTGCCCCAGTCTAAGACACTCAACATCTGCCAGGGCTTATGAAAACCATAAGTACATCTAGTTCTTAATTCCCAAAAACTACCTGCTAAGCAGCCTGACTTCTCTCCCCCTCCAAGAATAACTGCTGAAATATTGGTGATAGGCCTGAGACCCAGCCAAGCAGAAAGACCACAGGACTGCAAGGGACTTTGTCAAGTCTAAATAATTTATTTTCACTTCTCCACAAGGAGCCAGCACACAGCGCTGCATTACTGAAGTCCTGATCTATCCTTTATTTCAAGCTCCAATTAGTTGTTGTTCTGAACAGTTAAATAGGATGTCAGATAGCTCTCAATGGGATGCTTGCGTAGTAATGAACGTCAAAGAAATAATTAATCTTTTTCCCATGCTTTTCTGAGAGTACCTAAAATATGAAAAAGTTCTTACAACTGCGTTGGCTTTTCTCTAAATTTTGCATTCCTTTTTTGAGGGAAGTAACTAGATTGGTCTGATTAGCTCATTTAATTTTCTGCTTCCATAACCTCCTTGATTCATCTCCTAATTAGTGCTGGGTGCCAGAGTGCAGGTGAGTCCGGGGTTCAGCGAGTGCAATTTCGTTTTAATTTGTGTGCAAGCAAATAATGCACAGCCGAGCCCTGGGCAAGCGTCGCAATGCTTTTGTGGTGAGGTTTCAGCACCTTTGTACCTCCTCCTACTGCTGTGGTTTTTAAGTTGAAAAGTGTATGTTTTGGGTTTTAAAGTACTTCAGATTGCTTCTTTAAAAGCAGAGTGCTTCGAGTGGTAAAAGAAAGAGCTCTCTTTCATGTTTTGGGATGTAGACAGTATGATACCCGTAGGAACCTCCAGCCTGCTAATTAGTGTCAGATGAAGATGCCGAAGATTAAGGTGTAAGCAACATTATAGTGGATAAAAGTGGGCTAATCTGCCGCCAGGGGGACGTTTCTTTCCAACTCCAGAAAGTGATTTATTTTATGTATGCTTTTTAAGTCTGTTTTTTTTTTTTTTTTTTTTTTAATTTTTATTGAGTTTAGTGACAGGATTAAGGTAAATCTGGCTGTGAACCTCAGCTTAAGCTGTTGAGGCTTCCTGAGACAGGAGGAGGCAAAGAGTGAAACTGCAAGGTGGAAGTCGTCTGCAGTGCCAAGGAGCATCCCACGATTCAGGAGTGGTTGCTAAATGGGATGATCCCTGGTTTGTCCTGGTACGGAGGAGGGAGAGATGGGGATGAAGCCACAGGACTGCTAAAGTCAACTGTTGTATTGAGGAGCCTGGGCCACGGTACTGATCGCTGTTAGCAAACCTTCTTTTTAAATAAAAATGCAAGAAAATGAAAAAAATGTGCGATTTCTTTTGATGTATCAGTGTGAGAAGTGGGTTAAGACTGTGAAATGTTATGCTGGTTAAATATGGAGAAAAGGGAAGAGAGAAGGGGGATTTCTGGTGACCTTGAAGCATCTGGGGCAGAGCCCAGGCAAGGTATAGACAAATTATCCTGGAGGATGAAATTGCTGGTGGTGTTTCTATTTCCCTGTTTTAAATGTATTAAACCAAGAGTGAAGCCCTGCAGCTGCTCAAATCAGTGGCAGAGCTCCCACTTCACCTCGCTGCCATCCAGGTTGGTCCCTGGCACAAGAAGCACCCAGAAACCTCCCTGTTCTTTAATGGCCGTGTCAGGTCCTCCGGCATGGTTCTTGGAGGGACTCCAATCCCAATCCCCATTGGCAATGCGCTTTGTCACCTGTTTCCAGCAGGCAGCTGGGACCCAGCTCTCCCAAGCCCCAGCAGCTGGGCAAGCTGCAGAGCCCTCCTGCTTTCTGAGCAGCGGGAGGAGAGTTTGAGGTTCACCTTCTCCGTGTGGGGAGCAGCGGTGCTTGCGGCAGATGGATGCTCTCCAGGTTCCCGAATTGACACCAGCCGCCCTGGTGCTGCCACGTGGGACTGCAATCAGGCAGCCACCAGATGCCTGGGGACCGGGCTGCTGCTTGGTGGATGCCTTCATGCCAGTTAAGGCTCTCCTGCTGTTGAGAGGAAGACAAAATCCCATATGGATGCCATCCAGGTGCATGTGCTGTGCCGTGAACACGCTGGATGCCCCTTGGCTCTTCACTCCGCCATCCTGCTGCTGCCTCCAGCCCAAACTTGCGGCTCTGGGATGCGTATTTCCCTGCTGTGGGCTAGGAATAAACTTTCAGACAGTAACAAGCAGCTGATGTTAGACCTGGACTTGTAAAAATAGAGCTGAATTGGAGTTTCCATGTGGCTGAATCCAGAGCTAGGGCTGTGTTTGTATTGCTGTGGCACTGGTCCAGGGATGCTTCTATCCAAGTGCAATGCCCTTTCCATCCTTGTGTGCCTCCTGTCTGTTCTTCCCTCACCACAGCTTGCAGATAAGGGTCTTGACTGCTCAGCCAAGCCACAGCCAAAAGCACAGCTGCCTGGATTACCTTTCTTTTTAATCTTGGTTGGCTTTGTTACATCCCAGCCTTCTGAGCTGCCACATGCTTGGAAGCCAGCCCGGGGATAAGAAGTGGCCTCGCCCTCTGATGCCCAGCAAGTGAGCTCATGCTTTCCTCTCCCTTTGATTGCTCCAGTGATTTTCTTCCCTGGTGAACAAAGCTCAGGAAACAAGTCTGCCTTTACCAACCCAAAACCGGGCCTCGTCCAGCCTGAGGAATGTCCCTCCAGGAGAGGTTTAACTCGGCTCTGGCTGCGCTTGTCCCATGGGGCTGTGCCGAGGGGGATGCATGGCACAGAGCTTTCTGTTCCTGCTACAAAAATACACATACACCACTGGATGCTGCTCTCAGAGGGGCTATCTTGCCCACACCTCATACTGGC
Organism: Cygnus olor; assembly: GCF_009769625.2. NCBI lineage: Eukaryota > Metazoa > Chordata > Aves > Anseriformes > Anatidae > Cygnus > Cygnus olor. The sequence continues at coordinate 15,568,284 of NC_049179.1, forward strand.
ACAGGGTATGGCTCCTCTGGTCAAGCTGCAGTCTGTGCAAAGGTCAATGATGCCAAGATCCCGTCTAATTAATGCAATTTATTAATTTAATTCAATGCTGCCTGCTCTAACACTGACTTGCATTTGCCCAGGTGAGTTGCAGTGGCTTCTATGAACTCCATCCGCCTGAGGTGTTTTTTTAGTGCTGGAAAACAACTGAATGTGTTTTAGAGACGCTGCTCTTGCGAACCTGACAGACACGATGTTTTGTTTTGAAGGTGTGATGAAAATTGTTTTCAGTTTTATACTGTTTTGGATGCTGCTTGGGAACAACACTGAGAGCGGTGGACTTCAGTCAGTCTGTTTTAAATGGTATAAATGGTTTCAGTTGGCCCAAACACAGATTCATTTTTAATTTTGTGCAAAAGTTTTTAAAATGTTTCACCATCTGCAGATCTTGTTATACAGATGATATTTTTTGACCATCATCCCTTCTAAAACATTTAAGCTACTCAATTTCATGCTAGAGAGGCTTGAAAATATGGAAATTAAAGCTTAAATCTCTGAGATCCCCACTGGGATGGCAAGGACGTGGTTTACTTCAGAGTGCTTCTCGGCATCAGGAGGCAAAAGCAGGTGTGTGACCTTGGTCTCCGGTGTGGTGCCTCCTTACACCACACGTTGTTCAGCCCGTTCAGTGTTTTGGTTCCTTTCCTCATTGGATTTCTCACATTTATGAGTTCATCAGCAAAATATCACCCTGGTGGCAGGCCCAGGCAGAGGATCAGCTTAGGCTCCAGGCTGGAGAGGCCACCACCACTGGGGAATGGACTATATGCCTGATTTTCCACTCCCACAGAGAGTAGATCATCATCCATTTTTGCAAAGAAAAAAACTGAGAAAGACTGAGCAGAGTTCTGAATGCTGACCAAAACACCCAGGAGTAGCAGCATCGAGGCATTTGGCAATAAGCTCCTTTTCCAGCTGGAATCACCCCTGTTCAGCTCCATCAAACCTAGCCCCACGCATGAGCAAAGCGTTGCATGGCAATTACATGCATGATCCAGCTGAAGGCAGATGCATGTAGCTGCTTAACAGCATCTCCAAGCAAATCTGTGAGCATTTCTGCAGGAATCACAGCTCCAACAAACCCTTCCTACAGTGATGCTCTCACAACTTTGGGTCAAGCACAAACACGAAAGAGCACCATGGAGGGAAGTATCTTCCACCCAGTGTAAGGATCCCCAGCACCCAGCCAGCAGCAATCTCCAACCCTCTAAAAAGAGAGGCATGGGGCAGGAGAAGGACGCCCACCCCAGGGGTGGCCTGGGGTCCCCATCCCGTGCAAGGTGTGACAGCAAAACCCAAGCCATGCTTCCATGGAGGGAGCATTGCTCATCCCAGCATCATGGGGATGGGCTGGGGGGCTGGTACAGGGTGTGCTTGCCTCCCAGACCCTATAAATAAAATTAAAATAAAGAGTACAAAAAAGTATAAAATAAAATATAAAATGAAAATAAACAATGTGCCTGTTCCTTATATAGCTTGAGGTGAGCACCCAGCTCTCCTTTAAGACTGCACAGTGCAGGCACTGAATTTACTTCTCATGTGCTCTGACCAGGACTGAGCTCTAACTCTTGCATTGCATCCATGACAAAAGCACGGGGTTTGAGCAAGGATTAGGCACCAGGAAAACCAGCATCCTCCAACCCCTAAAGCCATCCAGGGGGAGGCTGTCATCCCCCCCAAAAGCGCCTGGCCAGACGAAACCAGCCGGCGCTGCTGGAGGAGCACAGCCAGCAATAAAAGCTAAGTCCTCTGTGTTGAAATGGTGGCAGGCCAGCTGATACTAATCCTGTGCCTCCTGCAAACAAAACCTCCCGGGCGTTGTGAAATATCCGCGGCTATTTGCTGGTTTGGTTGCCTGGAGAAATCCCTCCAGCGAGCGCCGACGAAGCACGCCGTGTTCTTGCACGACCCAGGCGGCAGAGGTTAAAGCACATTACAGGAGTGTAATGGGTTTTGTAACTAGCGCTCTGGAAAGCCTAACACACTGCTTTCTAGAAAATGTTCCAATTTAAGCTTCAGCAGGAACCACAAAGCAAGGAAAATATTATGCTTGGCCCATCAGTCTTGTGGCGTCTTGCTGTACAGGTTCCAGATGAACTTGCTTAACTGGGCTCGTGTCTGGAAATGACTTTGGATGGGAGGTTGCTAGAAAAGAGGAGCGGTGGCGTGCTCTATTCCTGGACTGCAGATTAGCGCTCCATATGGGTGCAGAGCCAAAGCATATGGACCCGCATCTGCTAGGCAGGCCCGGCCTGGCCCCATGGATGGTTTGTAATGCGCATAGATTCATCCAGATTTGGGCTTCCTCCAAAGCAAGAGGCGAGCCAATGACTCAAATATTGTGTAAAGCCATTGAAACTAATGGCACTAAACAACAGTCATTTGTCTCCGGTTTCATTTCACTTGCTGTAAAATAATGAGTTAGTTACGGGGGTGGGCGAATGTTGTGTTGTGGATGCGAGCTTTGAAGGAAGCATGGTGAAAAGAAAACAAAACAAAAACCGTCTCCGTTATTCTGTATCAAATTACTGCAATGTATTATTCCCCGGAAAGTAAGCTGTGTCCTTCGAATTCATAACATGGCATTTATGCTCCATCTGTGATCAGATTTAGACACTTGCAAGCATAATTTAGGAAACCTTCAATGACAAACATAAGAAAGCTGGAGAAAGGACTCTTGAAGTTCCTCCGTAACTAAGACAACTGCAGAACAAATTGACTTTGTTCCTACAAGGTCCATATTAACCACAAGCCCTGGGCTTATGGTATGTTTGTTTGTTTGTTTTGTTTTCTTTTAAACAGATTATGAGCACCCAAAGTCTCTAGACCCTATTATGCATTGTCAGTCCTTGCATCGAGAAGCCGTTGTGTGGTGGGACTCAAGATGAAGTCAATAAGAGGCATCCACCAAGCCCAGCGGCACCACAATTTCATCCACCCCCTCAGAAGGTCTCCTCAAAGGCTGGACCTCGGCAGCTCCGTTTCAGGCACCGTGCTGGAAAATTTCTGCCGGATTTTTCCGCCAAACTGGGTGGGACACGTGAGGAAAGCCGTGGGAAGGCCGTCTGACCGCCAAGGGGATGCGCTGCTGTGGCAGCGCCTGGGAGAGTTCACAGCGGCTAGGAAAACCTCTCTCTGCTAAAGAAATTAATTACCATGCATGTTAGCTCTGTGGTTTGGGGAAATGACTGCGGCCTGATTTCCTTCAGCGCTTTTACTCCTGGCTGGAGACCAGGGGAGCTGTTGAGGTTGCTGACTTAAGGCACCGTAACAAATGCCTCGAAATGACTGGGCAGACGTTATGGTTTGTGACCTGTGGGTCTCACCTGCCTTCAGTACGGGGTTCATGGCATTTTTCTGGTGACTTTATGGAATAAAGGGCAGATTTACAGGCACACAGGTGTGCTCCCAGGCTTTCCAGAGAGAGCAGGAGGCCACAAATTCCTTGGCTTGAGAACCGCTGGAGACGCCAGGCAGTTTGGAACATCCCGTGGTTTATTTTTGGAAGAAGTCAGTCATTTTGGTAACTGCAAGTGATAAATGAAATGCAATTAGGGGTGGAGAGAAGGTATTACATGTGTGCTGGAATAGTTGTTGTTTCCTATCCAAGGATCTGGTAGAAATGTGGACCTCTGCGGGTGCTGCAGGGCAATGGGGGCAGAGAGGAGGAGCTGCAGGGGCGCTGAGTTATTTATGGCTTTAATGTGGAACAGGGTATGGAAACACTTGCATCTGTGATATGTCTTTTATGGTCCTCCCGAGGTTTTAATTAAAAACGCAATAAAAGCATGTCTGTAGGAAAACAGGATGCTTTAATAATCATCTGCTATAAATTTATTTTATTTTTTTTTCTGTGTGGGGGGGAGAAAATCAAAGAACAATTGTTTGAACGGAGGCGTTCAGGACACTGAGCTCATATGGAAAAATAAGCCGTGTCGGAAAGGTTTTCCTGTTAGGAAGCACGTGCTGCACAAGACAAAGAAGTGCAGGGGATGTAAGTGGAGGCACGGAGCTGTCGGAGAGCTCGGCCACCAGGCAGGTGTGCGGGTGGCTGCGGAGGGTGCGGGGGTGCGGGCTGGGACGGCCTGGGCACAGCTCGGAGGGGTCTCAGTTTCCTAGATGATACAGCACGGAGCGCTTTGTGCTGGTGGCAGATGTCTCGAAACTGTTTTCAGCAGCACCTGTTGCCTCTGATGGAGGGAGCGTGGCCATGGGAGGTAATGAGGCCCGGAGAGGATGCTGCAGGGCACGCAGGCACCATCTCTGGCTGTTTTAAAGGGGTTGCATGACTTTGGGGTAAGTCTTGGCTATAGAAGGGACCAGAGCTTTGCCACCCATTGCTGCAGATGCCCAAACCCATTAAGAGGCAAACACAGAGAACATCTGCGAGCTGCATGCACCTTGCGTGCACATTTCTCAGCAGAGAAGGCAGCAGCCTCGGTGCATGCCGAGCCAAGCAGGCACCCCGGTACCCCAGCACCTGGCTGCCTTCAGACCTGAGATTCTCCTGTTTGTCCCATTTAGCCAGCCTTTTGCAGGAAACAGACTACCGAAATCCCAAAATGGTCCTCGTTGTTCAGGCAGAAACTTCCTGGGTGGGTTTTCGCTCTGCCTTCCAGGTGAATTCAATGAAAGCCCACAACAGCCGTGGCTCCAAGCAGCCCCTGAGGACCAAGGTTCACTGAGCCTGCAGTTTAAATGGAGATTAGCTTCTAAAATTTAACGAGAAACTCTGTGAAAACAGAGTCCCAAGGATAAAACAACAACTAAAAAAAATAAAAAAAGAAGCCATTGAATACCCATCCAATTAGGGCTTCCAACTGATCCTCATTAAACATCCACTCCTGACATTTGACAGTGCAGTTTAGATTAGAGCTGTGAAAAATCCCCTCGAAAAGGCTGATTGACATTTTGCAGAGAAGTGTTTTCATAGCAATACTAATGGCTTGAAACCCCGAGCTTTTACCTGAACGTGGAAAAACAAAAAGCCTCCTGGGCACGGCGGAGGGGTAATGGAGAGCTGGCTGGTGGGGAAGCTCCTGGCGACCACGCTTGGGGCCGCAATGAGCGCAGGCAACCCCTGGCCTTGGATCTCCGCACGTAGGGCCCTTGAAAGGGAGCATTTAATAAGATACAGAAGCCGGGATTTTTTGGCTGAGCTGAATATGAAATCACCATGGCAACCTTTCTTCTGAGGTGATCCGAGTCAGGTAGCAACAGCAGAGATGAGTTAAAGGTCATCCCTGCAGAGGAAGATGGGCACTGATGAAGCACTTTAACAAGTCCCAGGGGAGGTGGCATCTCAGAGCCACCCAGAGGGCTCGACCACATCCTTGAAGGGAAAGAAATCCGACCGCAGCAGTTGTTTGGGATGCTCACGGCCCAGAAGCCAGCAGTGTCTACCAGGTGGTTGGCAGCACCAAGACATCACTTCTGCAAGGGCTGAGGAGCCACAAGAAGACCAGGGTGAACCCCGTGGCCCTCACTTAGCAGCTTGGGTGGGAGCCAGGGAAAACCTTTGCAAGCCTCCTTTCCCCTGCTCTCGAGTGGAGGAAAATTCTACATGCGAGAAAAGAGCACTCCAGCGGGGAGATACGGAGAGAAAAACATTTGGAGAATAATCTAAGACTAATTGCAAACTGATTTTTGCTGGGACTTGCGCTTCCAAACGCCCGAGGATCTCGGCGAAACATCCACCCCCCTCCGATGAAGGGCTCAGAGCATTCGTGACGACGCGCCAATGCCATTATCTTCACTTCACAGATAAAGGGAACAGAGGCGTGGAGGCTTCGCCAGCATTTCCACAGCTAAAGCCCGGCACTTGGAGATGCAGCTTGGTATTCAGCGAGGGCTGGTGCCCTGTGTTTCTGCAAACTGTGCAGCCAAGGGCTCACATATGGCCTTTGGGGTGGTTTAAGTGACTCACCGCAGAGCAGACGGCGAGGTAGTGGCAGGGCCAGAGGGAAAATCCCAGCTTTTCTGGCCCTTTGATCCGCTCCTTTTGTCATGGTGCTACCAAAAAGCTCTCTCCTGATGGCAGCTGTGAGAGAGAGGCGTGTGGCAGGGGCTCTGCCAGCCCTTAGCATGCAGCAGGTTTGGGGATGCTCATCCTGAGCCCCACGTGCCCCACGCCAGGCTCTGGGGACAACGTGTGGCTAACGTGGGGCAGCCTGATGCTGGCCACGGCTCGGGGAGGCAGAACAGGGCTGTTTGGGGACGTTTCTCTCTGCTGGGAAGGGAGACCAAGCTCTGGAGCTGGTAACCCCCGAGCTCAACCTTCCCCCCAAATCAGGGAATTATTTCAGAACAATGCCTGTGGGAATCTTTCTATATGCCATCTATTTTTAATTGTGTTATTTTTCTCTGCTTCTCGGGGTCTTTTTTCAAGCTTTTTCCCTGTAACCATGAGGGCTAGAAGCTCGCAGCTTTTGTTGTATTAATGAAAGTGGAGCATCTCAAATAATCTTGAGTTCAAGAGCTGTGACTTCAAAAACCCTACGTATCATATGACTGGTGAAAAAACATTGTGCGAGCTCCCAGCACTGCTCTTCCCCATCTCTGCGGAGCTCAGCTGTTCCCCACAGCTCACAGCCCACTCTCAGCCATAACTTTCTTTCATCTGCACCACGGCTTGCGGCTCTGGGTCAGCACCTTCGCAGTCAGAAACCGGGTGAAAAAACCTCCTCTGGGTAAGCCTGACGGCTGGGAGAGGAACCAGAGATTCGGGAGGTTTTCAGAGCTCAGTCTCACTGCTTTATTTCTGGGAGGAGAGACCGGAGCTGGCACCAGGAGGATGCTGGCTGGAGGTGATGGAGAGCACGAGGACCTCGGGGCAGATGGGGCACAGACACCCACATGGGATGAATTTCAGTGTTGTTCACAGGCAGGGAGACACAGGGCAGCATGAAATGCCCGCAGAGCTCTCCCCGTGCTGGCACCAAACACAGCATTATGCAACTGGTCTCTTTCCCGAAATGGGGACAAAATGACCCATTTTGCTCCACTCAGCAGAAGGGGCAGCCTGCACCTTCCTTGGCCATTAGGAGCTGGAGCTGCCGTCCGACTTGTCATCACGGCCCCTCTAATTTGAGCTAATGACTGGGAAACTCATCGCTGATTACAGGGCACTGCCAGTCTCCTAGCTGCGGGCATGCAGGCGCTACAGAAAAACGCCCCCCTCCTCAGCATGGGGGGGATAATATTTCATAACATTGCCAAAATGGACCTCAGCCATTTATTTTGACAGCTGTAGCCTTAATTATTAATGCTTAGATTTCACAATGTGCTGGTAAATGGACTGCAAGGCATTTCATGAAAAAAGAATGAAGTCTTGCAGTGGGCTCACTGTAATAAACCAGGAGGGAGAAAGGTGGAAACGTGGCACCAAAGGACCTGGCCTAGCAATGAGACCACAAGGAGAAGCTGTTTCCTTGTGGAAACCTTGATATTTACCATAAAGCCGAATGCAGACAGATCAGAACTCTGAGGCAGGACACAAATTTGCTCATTTCTAAGAGCACAGACTTGTTGCAGGAGGGAGAGGATCTGTGAGCAGGGAAATCAGTGCGCTACATGCCTTCCCTGTTCTAATCCCATCCTACTCACTAGACAGGGAAAGAGCATTTTCCCCCTGCCGAGCCCTGCGCTGCCTTGGTATTTGCTTTCCTTGGGAATGAAGATGAAAGCCACAATTTTCGCGGAAGAGAAACGGCACAAATGCACGTATTTAGAAAAAGTGTGATTTAGAAAGGCTTAAAAGCTTTCAGCCCGGCCAGTGTTCAGTGCATTGCTGAATTGCTCCCCTGGCATCACAGACTGGATGTGCCGTGCCGTTGTGCTCCTCCATGATTTCCTACGGGCCCGTGAGGCACCTCGCAGGTTAGGTAAACCTGCCCCAAACGTGCAGCCTGGATCTTCCTGGTATGATTTGATTTTCCTTTTTTTTTTTTTTCTTTTTTCCAGTGAAAAACATCTGCCAAAACCTCACTGCTCCTATGGCAAATCTGAAGTATTTTTGAAACTGAAAATTTCATCAAAAATATATACTTAATGGGATATTTTTTTTCCTGGTTCTCCTAGGCAGGCCTTAAAACTCGTGTGAACTTGAGGGTAATTTCACATCTCTGCTGCAGTTCTTCATTTTCCAAAGGAGGAGAACAACAATAGCCCACCTTGTTAAAGATCTTGGAGATAAATTACTGGAGAACATTAAATAAGAGCTCGCTGTTATACCAGGGAGTATTCGAGGTCTTGCCATTCTCCTGTGAGGTTGGATGTGCTCTATAACTGATGCTTGATTAATCTGTGCCCATCACAGAGGCTGTCCCAGGGACGCTGCAATCATTACTTCAGTATTGGTCTGAGGGGACCCATCACTTCAGAGGTGGTTTTAAAGAGGAACCTGAAATGAGCTGAGACTTAACACCTGCACATCTAGAGAAGATAGATGTAAAAACTAAACCGGTATCTCAGGCAGGGGGGCAGGCTAATCCCCAGCAGGGTCCGTTTGCTCGGGTGGGTTTTTAACACAGCAACTGGGCTAGACTTTGCACGTGTTAACATAAAATATAAGTCTTTGAGATAGGGACTGAGGAGATGTCCCTGCTCTGGGACTTTCCTCCTGCAGGTCACACTGATCTTTGCATGGGATATCCCATTGCATACAGGCTGCAGGCAGAGTTACAAGTCCCATCAGGTGTTTTCTGTGGCTGTGTTGTGTTAACACAAACGCTTGCAGAACGCGCAGGGCAGAGGAGACTCAGCCCAGCACTCACAGAGCATTTTGCAAAGAGGATTAGGAGCTGTGGGGGGATGATTATTATCATTAACGACGTCGGGAGGGAGGCGAGCGGGAACTCAGCATTCGGTATTTTGACAAAAGCCACAGGGTCCAGATTTGCACTCGAGCTCTGCAAAACGTTCTGCACTGAGGCTTAGAAAGAAAGCAAAGTAAAATGTTTATTATACTAATAATTCTTTAGTTAATGTCAAGACAGGTGAAGAGGGTGTCCAACGCTTGCTCCCCTGCTAATGCTTTGGCAATTCCACATGCCAAAAAGACTGATGAGAAGATGCAGCTTGCACAGAGGAAGCAGCAGGCTTTGTGTTGCTGAACAGAAAGGGCTAAAACTGCACAAACCTGCTGCCGAAGTGTTTGTGCAGTTAGCACATGTCCTCCTCGGCCTGGAATCCAGTGCTCAGCCTCTCCAGCAGCAAAGGCACCCGGGAGGACACGAGCAGGCAGCTCCGGGTGCTCGAGAGCCTCCTCGCCGTGCCTCCGAGGGTCTCAGCCGCAGCTCCTGGGCCTGTGCCAGGTCTCATTTCAAGGCTGTAAGAGGTGGAGGGGTGTGCAAGGAAGTGCCCGCTGAAACACGCAAATTAACTAGAGGATGACCTTATATGAAACATAAAGAACCAACAAAGAGGCAAGCAAGCTGAATTTGGGGTCTTTTCAAATCCTTTTATGACCAGGTTTGGGTCTCTGGGTGTGCAGGAGCTGCCTCAGGCCATCTCCATCCCCACCCCGCACCCTCAGGGCTGGCTCCCCCATCTCGGGGACGCTCGCAGGGCTTGGCGACTCCGACTTCAGCCTGCAGTTCTGAACCTGGGAAATGTAGGTCACTAATCTTCGGTGTGACCCAGATTCACAGCTCCAAGCAAGCCCCCTTTGCCAGTGCTGATGTTTCCTAGCTTCAGGTTGAACCTAGAATACACACAGGTGGATGGATGCCCTGCTTTGCTGGGCTGTTTGGGGAGGGAGGGCACGGCCGTGCACAGGCAGGTGCTGCACAGTCAGCCCCATGCTGCACGGAGAAGGATAGATAACAAAAGGAATTTTAACATTTCTACTATCTCTCTATTCTTTCTATCTTTCTAGTATGTTGAACAGGGCGGGAAAAAAAAAAAAAACCCTCTGGCAGGTGCTTTTCGTGAATAAAGGAATATGCAGTGTTTCATATGCTTTATCCTTTTCTTTTTTTTTTTTATCAAAGTGCCATTTCCACTGATCCCTTCAGTCTTTATCTTCACTCCATCCATCATGTTACCTCAATACCCAGAATATCTTTAGTCTTGAGAAAATATGAATAATAGCAGCTGGATTTTGCCCGTAGGGAAAAGGGAAAAGCCTTCGCATGCCTGCTACGTTCCCCAGGCTTGGGAGGACATTTAAAACGCTGCCAGACAATTGGTAAGTAACCCCTTCTAGAAGTAAAACAAGAGGAAAGAGATAAAATAGTCTGAAGGAAGAGGAATAAGGTGAAAAGTGGGGGGAAAAAGGAAAGGGAAATTTTTGTATGGACAAGATATGGAAAAGCCACCACTCCTGGTGACACTTGCCATCAACAGCTTGCAGGGGCTGCCCAGGGGGAGATGTGTTTGTGGCTGGTTTCCTCTCATTATCAGCTGGTGAGAGACAGGTCGGGCACCTCAGTTTGATTTAGGATCAGCACCCATCATGGAGGACTGATCCAGCACCAAGGGCCAGGCTCAGACCCAGCTGCAGAACCCGGCTGGGCACCACGCACCACTTCTGCTCCATCACACCTTGTTTAATTTTGGGTCCCATGCCTTGTACATGAATGTAGGTCATTGCTTACACCGTGTCTCGGTGAACTGTGAAATCTCAGCCGAGCCTCTTGTCTTATGTGCGAGAGGATTTTCTCACCTCCCATTGCTCCGGGCTGCTGCTGCTTTGAGTTCTTCCACTGCAGCAAGCCTGTGCTCCCAGCAAGTGTCAGCAAAACTCATAGCAGCAGTGACTGCAGGCTGCAGACATCCCCAGGGAGAAAGGAAGGTCGCAAATCCCAGCATCTCGTGTCAGCACCCCCATGGGATCTCCCATCCGCCATCCCCGATGCCATTCAAGTGCCTCTTTAGTGGGTCTCCCTTCGGTGTGCTGGGGTGACAAGAAAATCAATGTCTTGTGTACACAAGGCATTGATATTCTTAAAATCAGTGGAATAACTGCACATTGTATTGGTGGCGATCCAATCGTTCTGGCCTTTTATTGCTGCAGGGGGCAAAAGAAAGAAGCAAAACAAAGCGTCCACATAGCGAGAACAAAACAAGGGCTCAATGCCCAGGTGCTGGCATCGCACTAAGTCCACTCCAGCCTCCCCTGGCCTTCAGCAGCACCTCAGCTAAGCCAGCTGTGTTTTTGGCAGGAACCCTTCCTCCTCCCTTTGCTAGCGGTCAGCACACACTTGACTGAAGCCTAATGCAGGCTGCTCGACACAGGGCTGGAAACCCCTCTGGGCGCTCAGAAGTGCCACGCTGCATTTCCCAGCACCCGCTGATGAGAGCTGGCCAACAAAACATGACAAAGAGCTGGCTGGATCCATAGGGTGAGGAGATTTAATGTATTGCCCGCACTAAATGTCTAGCGGCAGGGTCTGAGCTGACCTCCACAATGGCCAGCGCTGCAGAAATGAGTTTGTTCCCTGCACTTCCCTGCCTCCATCCCAACAGGATGCCAAGGACGTGTTTTGCTCCGTGTTAAATACGGGTAGTGCAAAGCAGGGCTCTTGGACCTCACATTTTTTGGGGGGGAGTTGGAGAGACGGGGTGAAAAATTTCAGTGCTGCAAAACCCCCCCTGCTAAAACCTCTTTATTTGTGTTCTGTGTGTATTCTGCGTGTACTCTGCATTTTCTCTGTTTGCACACATTTATATTAGGCTTTAATAGGCTTCACTGAAGTATTTTCAGGTTCTACAGGAAAACAAAATGCCAAAGGAAGCCTAAAATGCTGGGTTCGTAATGTCCTTGTTCAGATTTCAGCTTTTTAGATGGCACATCAAAAAGGAACATAATGAAGCTGCTATTATTACTAATGTCTTCCACATTATCTGAGTTGCAGGGAACAATTAAATGACATAAATGACGTGCTGCTACACTTGGGTACACCGCCAAACTGCGGCTCGATTCACCTTCTCTCCTCTCCTTCTGCTCTTCCTGTCAGCAGGCAAGGCACAGCCAGTTTGCTCGGCTTCCTGTGAAATTCAAATTAAAGAAAACTCCAAATGTTCCAAGCTCCTTTCAGAAAAATAAAATAAAACGAGTGCCAAAAACGTCAGCTTCCAGAAGCTTTTGCCCCTTAGCAGCAGCAGCCCCTTGATGCCTCCGGTGCAGGGCAAACTGCACAGCACCTCCCCGGGCTGGGAAGGGACTCACTCTGCACCCAGCTGCCTGCCCTGCTGCTGAAGTGCCCAGCAGGTCTCCTCAGTTCTCCATCCCAGCCTTTGTGAGCCACACTCTTCAATCACCTCTCCCTTACCGAGAGAGAGCCCTCGCTCCGCACTCCCTGCTTGCCAGACTTCTATCAAAAAGAGCCGTGTGTGGTTCCCGAGCTTCTGACCCAAGGTTTTGCAGCCCTCTGGATTGGCACAGGATGGTGCTGTCCTGCTCTGTGAAGCCCTGTTTATGAGATGGAGCTCCATGAGGACTTTCCTGGGGCTTGGGCTGCACGGCTTGGCACGAGCAGCAGGCTCAGCCTTGCAGCCAGCTGTGCAACATGTAGGGATGCTGAGCTCAAACACACAGCGAAATGTCCAGGTAACACTGCCTTGGCACCAGGATCAGCAAGTGGCACTCATGTTAAGGCTGGAAGCAGCCAGGAGAAAGCATCTTCTTGGGCTAGGAAAGACATGCAATGCCTCTGAAGCTGTCAGAGGGTTTTACCTTACACTGTGAAGTTCTAGACACACTATTTCCAAAAACCGCATGTTCTACCTGCACACCAGGGGAAGCAGTGTGAGCACGGGGATAGCTTCAGCAGCCTTGCACTTAAAGGGTCTGTGATTTGGTGAATCTGCAAAACTTGGAAACCCTCAGCCTGCAACTGCATCTTTGTGCAAGCTGCCAGCTCTGTTTTGGACCCACAACCTTGTGTCTTCTTCACTCAGATTCCTCCTCCACCTGGCTCTGAACGAGGAGGACTGGGGTGGGAGGAGGGTCCTGAGCAAGGAAGGCAGCTGGCAGGCATTGGGTTGATGCTGCTCAGAAAATTATAAAGGGCACAAGTGCAGTAATCACTGCAGATGGTACAAGGTGGTTGGGAATTTTTTTTAGTAGCAAAGAGCTTGTGGGGCTCAGAGAAACTCAGCACTCACAGCGAGGATGGATCTCTAGGGGCTTCCTAGGGACAGGTAAGGTAAAAAAGAGCTTACAGTTGTTTTTTTCTAAGTACCTGGATAGCGGGGAATGTCTGAAAGATTCAGCTTTGGTATGGCAATGGGTGAGTGGTTTGTGCCTTCCAATGTCAGCAGAGTGGGATGTGAGAGGGCAACAGGAGCTCTGTGCCTGGTCTTTGGGCTTGAATCTGCTGTTAGGGGCATCAGTGCTCCTTTTGAACTCCCTAAGTTTGAAATACTTGGGTATTGTGTGGCTGAGCGTAGCAATGGCAATTTGGGGAGTGAGCACAGGGTGTGTTGAGCCAGAATTTATATGGCTGTAGGCATGCACTATGTTGAAGTGGGCCTTATTGCAAGCAAAGCAGGGAATTGATATATCTTGAGCGTTGTGCTCTGTATTTGACATCTAACGTGGTTTTTTTGAGCTGTCTTGTGTGCATGTGGGCATTCATTCTCACAAAAGGCTCTTGCCTGTTTGCTTTCTCGCTAATGAGATATTCTCACTCATTTCTTTGTTACGCCAGCTCTAATTTCAAACTCTTTGACATGAGCAACCATTTTTCTATGAAAGGCTGAGATCATGTGGCAGGATTATAAATTTACTCCTGAAATGTCCCATTAATAAATGATAAAGTGTTTATAAATATGCAAAATAGATTATTAGTCAATTCTACAAAATCTTGGCTACAGGAGCATAAAAGTGTGCCCTGCAGCTTGTATATCTATTATAAAAAAGAAAGAAACTATAAAGAAATTCAGGCTTCCTTTTTAACTTCTAAGCAGTGAGTGCTGAATAATTTACTTCTGATAGCGATTATGTTAAAAGCAAATCATTTGTTTCCTTGAACAGTAGCAAACAATGTGCTGTAAATATGTGATTTTAAACATATTACATATACACAGAGGGACAAAGCAAGTTGTACATTTGAACAGCTCATTAAATAGCAGCTCTTCAGCACAAGCCTCGCCCGGTCCATAGGTACCCTGAATGGTGCTATCATTTTATTTAAGCTTAGCAGGCTTCGGAAATGCTAATCCTGCATAAATAGACCTGACTTTTAACTACAGGAGCTCAGGCTGGAGGGTTGGTTTAAGTCTGTTTTTGATTTTGCTCATTATCAAGACAAAGGGTAATCCAGGAGCATGTGTGGGTGACACCTCTGTGCAACGCAGGCCAGAAACATGGAGGGCACAGACCGGGATGAGTCCGGGCCTCTTGGGCACCTCTGGGCCTCTTGGTTTAGCACAGCCTCTGCACCCAGTGCCTGCCAGCTCTGTACCCAAATCCTGTGGCAGTTTGGGGCTGGGATATTAAATGGCTGGCCTATGTCATGGGTTGGATGTTTGCTGTCTCCTGTTGCACAGGCTGGGCCTGCAGCTTTTGTTGGCTGCTGGGTTTGTGCCCTTGGGCCAGCCCTGGGCCTTACATGGTCCTGAGGGCCTCAGAAGCTTTCCTGTTGAGCCCCAGCCTTGTCAGTTGGTTGTTGCAGCTGTATTTTGACTCCTTACTCCAAAAGAACCAGCCTGGTCTCTCTTTTGCTGTTGCTTTATCCAGCAGGGCCTTGCTAGCCTGGTCTGATCCCCTCCTCCCCTGAAAAAAATCTATCAGATCAAGAATTGAAAATGGGAAATTGCTGAAGTAGCCTTTTTCCTATGTACCTGAGAAACTACTTAACACCCCTGGGATCTGCACCTTAGCAGTCCTTAAGCAAGGAAAGGGATGGAGCTGGGTGATTTCAGACGCTGTCCAGAAGGCACTGCTGAGACAACTGCTGACAACCAAACAGAAATGAAGTGGGGAAATGTCAAATGTTCTTGACCTGAGCTAAACCTTTATGAATTGAGGGCAGGAGAAGAGAAAAGTGTCTGTAAAGAGCTTCTTTTCAGCTAAATATATTTGTACCAGGGCAGAGGTAGTCTGGAAACTGATGGCAGCAGGGGAGGGGAGCAGCTTGAGGGTGAAGGCTTTAGAAGTGATGCCTCAAGGAACTGAGGACGATTTGAAGCATTTTATTTATCTCAGCTTATCAGCAGCACTGTGATTATTCTGGGCTGGCATCAGGGCTGATGAGGAACAGCTACATCAACCCCAGGCCCCCTCGTATCTCTTCTAACAGACTCAGGGCAGCAAAAATACACATTACCTGGTGAGAAACACAGCCCTGAAATTCCCAGCTGAAGACGTAATGTGAGCAGGGCCAGGGAGTCTGGAGGAGAGAGTCCCACTTCTGCCCTCTTATAGCCCACAGCGAGTTGCTCTCCCATCTGTATGTAAATGGAAATGCTGCCCCAGTTGTTTTACTGGTTTTCAGATGTGGTGGAGGAGTCCCCAGAGATGCTCTGTGCTGCCTAATGCAGGTCAGAGAAGACGGACGGACTGGCTCATTTGGCTTCTGGAATTTATAAAGGAGGAAATGGTGCTGAGCAGGTACCTGCTGAACTGTTGCTAGGCCAGAATAACAATATGTACCTTGCGCTGAATTATTTAGGAAGAGCCGGTGTAAGAAACCCAGAGGAGTCAGGATGAGCTTTAAGTAGATGATATGCATTACCCTTCATATAACAGCTTTAAAATGAATCGTACTGGCTGGACTGTTGCAGCAGGTTATCTAATCTTTATCCCTCCTCATCTTTCAAATCCACAGTCCCCCTTCTGCAGGCTGCAGAGCTCAAACCCCGGCCAGGGAAACCTTGTTCTTGCTTCACATGCACACCCACGGGTCCCCTCCATCACGGGGAAGGATGGAGTAAGTGGAAGTGAATACTCAGGGCAGCCTTTGAAGGCTGAGAGCTGTTCCAGACTAGAGGTTAAGCATGCTGGTAGAAGCTGGGGAGCAAAGGCTCCTGCTCCAGGGCTGGGAGACTGGGTGTTTGCTTTGTGAGCTGCCCATGCACCACCTCCAGCACCCTTGCCCAAGCCCCAGGACCTGCCTTCTCACAGCCAAAGCACATTTACCCCAGGGTTGGCTGGAGGGTCTCTGCATCAAAGGCTGTGGGCACCCAGCAAGCAGGGGAACAGGTGAACACTATGGCTTATGTGAAAGGAGCAGGAGGGGAGCGAAAAGCCTCAAAACCAACTTTATGCCTCATAAGACATCAAGAAATACATCTGGATTTTTAAGGCTGTTTGCTTTTTAGCTATAAAAGCAATGGTCACTCCTTCCATACTGTTTTCTTAATTGGAAGAGTTGTTTTTCATGAGATGGAAGTGCTTCTTTGAATTAAACTCAGCTCATTGAACATGCCCTGAGCAAACAGTCACTAGAAAAGCAACCCAAGTGGGAACTTGGTTGGTTGAGCTCAGAGGAGCGAATGTCTGCTGGAAACCAGAGCTAGTTTCTGGTCTCTTAGAAATTGGTAATTACCAGCTGATAGGGAGATGAACTGTCTTCAGCGATGTTTTTGTGCAGCCTAGTTACAGACTACTTGGTCTTAAGCAATTAGAGCTATTCCTGTTTCCTTCTCTAATAGAGCTCATTGTCAGGCATAATTCAGCTCATCTCAGAGCTAAGCTAATGCCTCTTTGATAGCACTTGCCAAACATCACTGACAATTTTGTAGTTATCGGTATCAAGGCATCCAAAGATCACTGTCACTAACAGACACGAGAGAGGCAACCCCTCCCTTTTCCAGAGTTAAAGTGTGTATTTGACAGATTTGTTCAGTTAACCTCACACTGCTCTTACTAGCAACCCCTGTCTGTGCAGCAACAGCTTGTATGAAGGTGGCAACAGCCATGTACGTGAGAGGGAAGGTCATGTTATACCCTGGCCCATGCAGACTCTTGTAGAAATCAAAGAAATAACTCTGCAATATGATCCATTTAAAAAAAAAGTATCTGAGGACTTGTCTGAGATAATCTTTTTTGTGCAAGGACTTAAGTTATAGCTCCCGGTTTCTCCTGCCTCAGAATTCAGAGGGGGTTAAAATCAGTCCTCCTTCTCTTCCCAGAGCCCCAGCTGCAATCGTCTTCATCAAGCTCCAGCTTTTCAGCTCTTATCTAATAAATTATACCAGAATTTTGGTCATTTGCTCATCTTCCACTTGAGCTCTCATCAGAAAGGCAAGCACACACAGACTGCAGCTGCTGCTTTTCAGTCTGTGGTATCTTCACTGCTGCAGCCTCCTAAGGAAGGGCTCTGGTCCTATCCAGCCACAGCTGGGTTAGGTTGGTGCTATCTTGGTGGGTCTTGAACCTCCTACAAAGACCAGCTTTGCACAACAGCTGGCTGAGGCCCAATTGCATTTTGAGATATTCGATTTAGCTTTGCTTTGGCAGGACGTAACTGAAAAGGCACTGGCTGGACAGCAGCTGCCCTTTGTCTGCTGAAAAAACGCTGCCTTACTCTGACCCGTCAAACGAGACACGAAGACACCACGGCAGGAGCAATCACGTGGAACAGGGGAGAGGAGAGAGGCAGAGCTGACTGATGCAAGGGGCACTGGATCAGTCTGTCCTTCCTCATGTCACACAAAAATAGGGCAGGAGAAAAATGGTCTTCAGAGGACTTGGGCATAGTGCTATGAGTGTAACAACCCCCCCGTGCCTCACTTTGCCCTAATCGTTCCCTAGCTCTTCAGCTTACCATGCCCTAAGAGCCCCAAGGCAGGACTGTTTCAGAGCCTGGGAGCTTGGGCACATGATGGAGCTGGAGGAACTCTGCTCACCGCTGCCCTGCGGTCTGGCCACCCCGGGGAAGGGACACTCGGTTCGCTCTGCCTGGCTCGTGGTCTGGGACAGCAGGGCTGCAGTTTGTGGGCTCGACGGTACTTAATGTGGCTGTAACTGGCCGTACAGATAGGCTTCCTAGTGCAGAGGTTTTGTCTTTTGAATTTGTGTGTCAGCGTAGCTTATTGATGGGAACTTTGCAGGACTGAACACAGTTCTCTTCCATGCTGCCAAAACCAGTTTCTCTTGTCATGGCCTGGTTCGGGCTCACTGGACAAAGGGACTCTCAGCTCTTTGCAATGAGGCATCATGCAAGGCACTCTTAAAATCACCAAACTCCATCAAACAGCAAGCCCTTTCCCGTTCCCTCTCTACAAGCAACACACAGCACAAGGAGGGCTTTCAAGAACATGTTTAATGATGGCAGTTTCTACTGAAACATGAGATGTCCATTCAAACTTGTCCGACCATTTTTTCTTAAAAAAAAAAGGAGAAAAAAAAAAAGCTTTGGTCACAATGACAAATTATCCTATACATATTTTAAAACAAAGTTCAAGCAATTACACAAACAAAACACATGGTCCTGATAACTCCTCACACAAAACCTGCAGCAGCAGAAACTCATCTAACAAAAGAAATAAAACCTTAACAACTATAACATGCCACCCTGCAGAGATTATACCATGTACAGTGATTTAGAGGGAACAGTTTGGAACAAAACATTCAAATGCATTAGCTCTTGTGTGTTCATTAGACTTCCACAAGTCATTTTGGGCTTATGATAAGCATTGACCTGTATACAAGTTAGTGTGCTGAACAAGTGCTTGCAGTCATCTCTATACCATCAAGGGGGGGAAAAAAAAGCACAAAGCTACATGTGCACTTCTGCCTTAATTCTGCAGGCAAGCACGGCACGCTAACTTCTGGCTTCTCAAATGTAACCTCCACTGCCAGGGCTGTTGGAGTAAAGAAGCTGCGATTCTGCGCAGGGCTTTTCTCCACAGCACAGCATGCACAAAGAGGAAAGCTTCTAATTTGCTTGCTCTGTTTGCCTCTGCTACTAGTCAGTGGATTTTGTAAGCAGCGAGCGAGCTGCAGGCGGACATCTATAATAACGGTTCTCTTTTCATTTTCTGTAACAAAAAAAATGCCTTTAAAAATGCACTTGAACAAAGAAAGCTTGGCTAAGCAACACAAAATAGCAGCAAATACTAAGACATTACAATCACAATCAGATTAAATCTGCAGTGTAAAATACACAAACGTTAAGGTAAAACATTCATGTAGTGGTTAATGGCTATTTCTTCTCTGAACTCCTAGACCTACCTGAACAAAACAGTCCAAATTATTAAAATTATGTTTTAAACTAATTCCTACCATTAAAAAAATATTCATTATATATACTATTAGACGAGTCACATCAAGTGCTCTTAAAATCTTAACTAAATATAACTATAGAATATTTAACTAGACACTTTAAATCACATACAGCAACTTTTGTAGAGGTAAACATTGCCTCACATTTGCAACAGCAATTGAGTATCAAACAAAGCATTCAGGTTATGTTCATGACCATGAGCAACTGGTGAGGTTTTACTTCCACCAGGCAGCTGCTGCTTCCTCCCAAGCACTCGATAGCTTATGGCACAGGGGTTGGGACCCCCGAGGAGCCAGTTGGGCAGCTCCATCCTCCAACAGCTTACGTACTTGATCCCCATCCACCAGTGAGACTCGGCCACGTTACAGAATCAGGGATTTTCAGCCACAAGCAAGCAGAGCAGATGTTCTTTGCCCGTGTAACTCAGCAGGTAACCTGAAGTTGGTGGAAAATCTCATTTTAAGAACTGGCTTACCCTTGGAAAGAAGTACCCTTCTATGCATCTTTACCTCTCAGTTCTCTCCTACATAACTTGGTCTTGCCTCTCCTGCAAAGAGGCTTTATTCCCTCTCCCCCCACCTCTTCTGGAATGCCTGGTGCTCAGCTGAATGCCTTTGGCAGAAGCGTGGGCATGAACATGTTGCTGTGGTGTCTGCTCAGGCAGCACAGCCACCTCACTCCATCACCTGCAAATGCAAACAGGAGCTTCTAACCCAGCCTCCCTCTCAGCATTGCCACTTCTTTGACTTCAAAAGGACTGTCTTCAGATCAGTTCCTGATCTTCAAAGTACTTCGGTCCTGAAGGAATGCAGTATTTCCTACAGAATCATCCAGCCTAAATCTGAAACCTGTTTTACCAAGGTGGGGAAAAGATCCCCAGCTTTCATCTCAACCTGCAGCATCGTTCAACCTACTGGTCCCTGCAACTTCTACCAGCCAGGAGACAACCTGCTCGGCCCCAACATCAGTTCTTCCACTCTCACTGTAATAGTTGACATGTTAAATATTGCTTAGAAACAGTAATGTGGAATGACTCAAATTCATTCCATGAATGAAAATAACAAAGCATTTTTACATTGTCTTGATGACTAACATTAACACAACAGTCTGCTGTGGGATTTTTCCATCCTGGCTGAGAGAGCTGTTTGCAAAGCCTTTGCTGAGTCACAGTTAGGGAAAGCAAGTGACGTTTTGGGAGCTGCTCTGAGGAAAGCACAAGGTTGCTGGGAAAAAAAAAAATTCCCTTCACCTCCTTTTACTGACTGCAGGGCCCAAGGGAACCGTGCAGAACTAGCGTAGGTTGTGGTATCATGACGAAGCAGTTTAGTGTTCTCAGCAATACTCAGATTGCAAAAAGGGGAAAAAAAAAAAAAAGGCGACTCACTGCAGTCTCCCTGAAGGGTTGTAACTGTAGGAGGTCAAGCAAACAGTGGGACAATCCTAAAACAGTTAGAAAATGCACAGCCCCGACAAAAAGCTTCAGCCAGCTTCAAACCCAAAGTAAAAAGGTGTTAAGGGGTGCAGCAAACGGAGAGTAAACATGCCAAAGAGGAGTCTGAGCTGCATCTGTGGTTACTTTAAAGGAAAACCGCAAAGTAAAGAAACTAAACCAGTTAGGTCTGCCCTTTCTAATGACAGCCTGAAAAGTATACATGCTTGCGGTTTCCTAAACCCAATCCATCCAGATGCAGCTATCTAATTCTCGTAATGCCATCCCACAGCTCTGACCTCTGCAGCATGAAGCATAGCAGGGAGTAATGGTTAAAAATGCATCCTTGAGTTTAATGGGATTTGTCAAGCAGGTGGTAGGGGAAAACTTCCAGTTTGATACAGATTAAGATCACTTACACAAAGCTTCCATGAAGACTAAGTAGTGTTCTTTCTGCAATCTAATCATTTCACACAAGGACTTACTTTGCTTAGAAAAAAAGTAATATAGATGATGGGTAGACAAGTTACGGTAAGCACAGGACACAGAGCAGTACAAAACGCCTTTAGTCCCTGTGGAAGGGCAGAAAATTACAAAAATATATCTTCTTTAATCCAAGACTGTTGTGGTTTAGGGCATGCCTGATTCTTCCTATTTCCATGTGGTCTCATTTATTGGAGTTGGTCTGGTCAGAGCTCCTTGGGACAATGAGAATGTCATTATGAAAGCTTAGTGCAATAGGTTTTTTTTGTTTTTTTAAAAAAATCAGTAGCAAGTCAAGAAAATGTTCTGCATAAGTCAACCTTTCACCCCCTTCCCCCAAAAATCCTACACTAAACATAGTGTGGTATTTCACCATGGCTTACTTACATTTTTATCACCTCAAGCCATAAGACACTTCTGTAAGGCCCAGAAAAAAAATATATCCTTCCTAATTTTTAAACACATGACCTGTTTTACAGCGACCAAAGTTTAACAGTGACTGAAGTACTGAACTGGGGTTTTAGAACATAAGTCCTTGGGGCAGCTTGATTCAATCTTCCTTTTCTTTCTTCTGCAAAATTTATTTAGACCATAATGAGCTGCAAGTCAGTACACGGGGCTGCACCTTGTCATGCCTTAGTGACACAGCAGTCCTCTTAAGCAAGAGACAGATGAGTTTGCAAGGAGGAACTCCAGTCATTCCAACATAGTAGCTGAGAAACCAGGAAACCAAATGGCAATGTTTTGGTCAGAAGATCCATAGCCTGCTGTATGAACAGCACCTCGAGGAGGTGAGGCTTGGTTTGGTTTTAACGCTGCAGAGATGAAAGCCTCCCCTTTCACAGTTATGGCTTCAGCAGGTCCCTCGAGAGCAGAATGACATCTGGCAGGGCACCAGTGCTCCACACAACTGCTCTACCTGGAAAGCAGGAAGAATTAGTACGGTTGCAGAAGACTGGCAATTAAATAGCTGACAGACAGAGATGAGAACTGATGTGCACAGTGGGGAAAAAAAAACAAAGTCACAAAGGCAGTGTTATTTGCTCCGATTGCTATCAGTTCCCTCCAGCAGTTGATTTCCATGGTGACACTGGACACAGAGATGAGGTTATTGCTATGCCAGGAGAAGCTAGACCAAGCAAAGAAAAAAGTAGTTAAATCAGACAAAGCCCAGATGCTGAGAGGTCCTGTGGCCAGCCACTGTACAGACTAGAGAAGGGAGTGTGCACACAGGAGGGGGGCACTGCAGGGACATCGCATCTCAGGTCCCACAACAATTCAGCCCCTTACTAACCAAGGCATGTGGACTGTCTTCCTTGCAATGGCTTCTCTTCCTGACACACTATTGCTTTGATTGCTTCAGAGTTTAAAAAAAAAAAAGTCTTAATAGGAACTTCTTATACACTTGTGAATGTGGCAAACATCCTTGCGTCGGACCGCACTGCCTGTGTATAGTCCGAACTAGCCACCAGGACGTGGTGTGCTCTGTAACAACCGGTATGGCAGAATGAAGAAAGAAACTGCCCTTCAAAAAACGACACAAACTACTTTTTGACCACGTCTTTTCTCCCCTGCTGCAGATCCCTGGGAAATCATAAACAGCAACACCAAAGCTTTGGCAATTTGCTGTATTTATAGCGAGCGGCTGACTGAGTTAGTGATTTGCACCCCCTTCAGATGAGGATAAATGATACCCCTCCATTTATACACAACCTGTCACTGCTGGCGGCTGGGAGAAAAAAAAATTAAGCTGCTACAAACCCCAGCGCAATTCACCTAGCATCATCCAGAAAGGCCTGCGGCTTCCACTTGCCAAAAATCCATTACAGCTGCTCCCTCGGGAGTATACACCTTGCTTTAACAAGCAGACAATGCCCTGCTCCATTCAGAGCTGCACATGCAGTTAGGAGCTGGAAAGCACATATTCAAAGAGAAGACGCCAATATTGTAACTCGTATTTCACAGAGTCTCCCAAAAGACTCCTGCACATCAAAGGCTGAGCCCTGCAACTGTGATGAAGATGTAGTCACAGGGTTCAGTGCTATCGGTGCCTGAAAAGGAGGGAATCCAAAATGCATTGCACCAGCCCTTAGATGTGGTACTACTTTACTCTACAACGTTCTGCAAGCTCTCAAAAGCCCTTTATTCCAATGATGGCTGAGTAAATGCTATTGTCCTCTTCCCTCTGCCTGCCACCACTCCTTCCCCATAAATCTCTTGGCTTTTAAGAGATCTTTGGAAGATACATTCCTAAAATGCTTCTGTGTTTTGCTGGTGGTGCTGCTGCTGGAAGGCAACATGACAATCCATATGGAAAACAAGCTGAGGAATTTCACTTAGCTGACAGGAAGGACAGAGGCCTCAATCCGCCCCAAGAAAAACTTGTGGCTTTCTTTCAGTTCTTATTTAGGAGTCTGACATCTGGGTTGGGAAAATTCCAGCTCTGGTATTTAAATTCCGAGCTCTTCCTCAACTCACGTGGCGCAGCTCACCCTGGACTCAATGCTCTGCAGGGACAGTTGTGAAATTGGCCCAACGAGTGTAGTGAGAGCAGAATGCACTGCCCCAACCAGCCGTGC